>NC_134833.1:25589716-27053490 GCF_004210375.1 Tachypleus tridentatus
TACTACTTAGGACTGGGTTGGTTGAGTACTACTACTTAGAACTGGATTAGTTGAATACTAATACTTAAAACTGGGTGATTTGAGTATTACTACTTAGAACTGGGTTGGTTTAGTACTACTAGTTAGGACTGGAGTAGCTGAGTACCACTACTTACGACTGGATTGGTTGAGTACTACTACTTAGAACTGGGTTGGTTGAGTACTACTACTTAGGACTGGGTTGGTTGAGTACTACTACTTAGGACTGGGTTGGTTGAATACTACTACTTAGAACTGGATTAGTTGAATACTACTACTTAGGACTGGGTTGGTTGAGTACTACTACTAAAAACTGGACTGGTTGAGTACTACTACTTAGAACTGGGTTGGTTCAGTACTTCTACTTAGAACTGGATTAATTGAATACTACTACTTGGACTGGGTGGTTTAGTACTACTACTTAGGACTGGATTAGTTGAGTACTAATACTCAGAACCGGATTAATTGAATAATACTACTTAGGACTGGGAAGGTTGAGTACTACTACTTAGAACTGTGTTGGTTGAGTACTACTACTTCGGGTTGGATTGGTTGAGTGCTACTACTCAGGACTGGATTGGTTTAGTACTACAACTTAGGACTGTGTTGGTTGAGTACTACTAGTTAGGACTGTGTTGGTTGTGTACAACTTCTTTAAACTGGGTTGGTTGAGTACTACTACTTGGAACTGGATTTGTTGAATACTACTACTTGGACTGGGTTGGTTTGGTACTTCTACTTATAACTGGATTCGTTGAATACTACTACGTAGAACTGGATTGGTTAAGTACTACTACTTAGAACTGGATTAGTTGACTAGTACTACATACGACTGGATTGGTTGAGTACTACTACTTAGGACTGGATTAGTTATGTACTACTACTTAGGACTACATTAGTTGAGTACTACTACTTAGGGCTGGATTAATTGAATACTACTACTTAAAAGAAGGTTAGTTGAGTACTACTACTTAGGACTGGGTTGGTTGAGTACTACTACTTAGGACTGGATTAGTTGAGTACTACTATTAGGACTGGGTTGGTTGAGTACTACTACTTAGGACTGAGATGGTTGAGTACTACTACTTAAGACTGGATAAATTAAACACTACTACTCATAACTGGATTAGTCGAATACTATTACTTAGCACTGGATTAGTTTAATACTACTACTTAGAACTGGGTTGTTTGTATACTACTACTTAGAACTGGGTTAATTGAGCACTACTACTTAGAACTGGGTTATTTGAATACTACTACTTAGAACTGGATTACTTGAATACTACTAGTTGGAAATGGGTTGGCATAGTACTACTACTTAAAACTGGATTAGTTGAAAGCTACTACTTAGGACTGGATTGGTTGAGTACTACTACTTATGATTAAATTGGTTGAGTGCTACTACTTCGGATTGGATTGGTTGAGTACTACTACTTAGGTTTAAGTTGGTTAAGTAATACTACTTAGGACAGGATTAGTTGAGTACTACTACGTAGGACTGGGTTGATTGAGTACTATTAGTTAAAACTGGATTAGCTGAGCACTACATCTTAGGACTGGAGTAGTTGAGTACCACTACTTACGACTGAATTGGTTGAGTACTACTACTTAAAACTGGGTTGGTTGAGTACTACTACTTAGGACTGGGTTGGTTGAGTACAAATCCTGAGAAATTGATTAGATGAATACTACTACTTGTATTGGGTAGGTTGAGTGCTACTACTTAGAACTGGGTGGTTGAGTACTACTACTTAGAACTGGATTAGTTGAATACTAATACTCAGAACTGGATTAGTAGAATACTACTACTTAGGACTGGGTGAGTTGAGTACTACTATTTAGAACTGTGTTGGTTGAATACTACTACTTAGGGTTGGATTGGTTAAGTACTACTACTTAGGACTGGATTAGTTGAGTACTACTACTTAGGAGTGGATTATTTGAGTACAACTACTTAGGGCTGGATTACTTGAGTACTACTACTTAGGATTTGGTCTGTTGAGTGCTACTTCTTAGAACTGGATTAGTTGAGTACTACCACATATGACTAGATTAGTTGAATACTACACTTAGGTCTGGATTAGTTCAGTACTGCTACTTAGAACTGGGTTTGTTGATTACTGCTACTTAGAACTGGGTTTGTTGATTACTACTACTTAGGACTGGGTTGGTGGAGTGCTACCACTTATGATTAAATTGGTTGAGTACTACTACTTAGGACTGGGTTGGTTGAGTAATACTACTTAAAACTGGGTGAGTTGAGTATTACTACTTAGAACTGAGTTGGTTGAGTACTACTAGTTAGGACTGGAGTAGCTGAGTACTACTACTTACGACTGGATTAGTTGAGTACTACTACTTAGGACCGGATTAGTTGAGTACTAATACTTTGGGCTGGATTAGTTGAATGCTACTACTTAGGACTGGGTTGGTTGAGTACTACTACTTAGAACTGGATTAGTTGAATACTACTACTTGGAACTGGGTTGGTTGAGTACTACTACTTAGGATTAGGTTGGTTGAGTACTATTACTTACAACTAGATCATTTGAGTACTACTACTTAGGACTGGATTAGTTGAATACTACTACTTTGGACTGGATTAGTTGAGTTCTACCACTTAGGACTGGTTTGGTTGAGTGCTACTACTTAGGATTGTTCTAGTTCAGTACTACTACTTAGGACTAGATTAGTTGATTACTACTACTTAGGACTGGATTGGTTGATGCTACTACTTAGGATTGGGTTGGTTGAGTACTACTAGTTAGGACTGGGTTGGTTGAGTACAACTACTTGGAACTGGGTTGGTTGAGTACTACTACTTAAAACTGGATTAGTTGAAACCTATTACTAAGGACTGGATTGGTGGAGTGCTAGTACTTAAGACTGGATTGGTTGAGTGCTACTAATTAGGACTGGGTTGGTTGAGTACTACCAGTTAGGACTGGGTTGGTTGAGAACAACTACTTAAAACTGGGTTGGTTGAGTACTACTACTTAGAACTGGATTAGTTGAACTCTACTACTTGGAACTGGGTTGGTTGAGTACTACTACTTAGGACTGGATTAGTTGAATACTACGACTCATAACTGGATTAGTTGAATGCTACTACTTAGCACTACATTAGTTGAATATTACAACTTATTACTGGATTAGTTGAATACTACTACTTAGAACTGGATTAGCTGAGTACTACTACTTAGTACTGGATTGGTTGAGTAATACTACTTAAAACTGGGTTTGTTGAGTACTACTACTTAAGATTGGATTAGTTGAGTACCATTACTTAGAACTGGATTAGTTGAGTGCTACTACTTATGACTGGTTTGATTGAGTACAACTACTTAGGACTGGATTGGTTGAGTGCTACTACTTAGGACTGGGTTGGTTGAGTACTACTAGTAAGGACTGGAGTAGCTGAGTACTACTACTTAAAACTGTATTGGTTGAGTAGTACTACTTAGAACTGGGTTGGTTGAATACTACTACTTAAAACTGGATTAGTTGAATACTACTACTTAGGTCTCGGTTGGTTGAGTAATACTACTTAGGAAAGGATTAGTTGAGTACTACTACTTAGGACTGGTTGGTTGACTACTACTTAAAACTGGATTGGTTGAGTACTACTACTTAGGACTGGATTAGTTGAGTACTACTACTAAGACTGGATTGGTTGAGTACTACTACTTAGGACTGGATTAGTTTAGTTCTAGTACTTACGATTGGATTAGTTGAGTACTACTACTTAAAACAGGGTGGGTTGAGTATTACTACTTAGAACTAGGTTGGTTGAGTAGTACTAGTTAGGACTGGAATAACTGAGTACTACTACTCACGACTGGATTGGTTGAGTACTACTACTTAGACTGGGTTGGTTGAGTACTACTACTTAGAACTGGATTGGTTGAGTACTACTACTTAGGACTGGATTAGTTGAATACTACTACTTAGGACTGGGTTGGTTGAGTACTACTACTTACGACTGGTTGGTTGAATACTACTACTTAGAACTGGATTAGTTGAATACTACTACTTAAAACTGGATTAGTTGAGTACTACTACTTAAAACTGGGTTGGTTGAGTACTACTACTTAGGATTGGATTTGTTGAGTACTACTACTTGGGACTGGATTAGTTGAGTACTACTACTTATGACTGGATTAGTTGAGTACTACTACTTAGGACTGGGTTGGTTGAGTACTACTACTTAAAACTGGATTAGTTGAATACTACTACTTAACTGGATTAGTTGAATACTACTACTTAGCACTGGATTGGTTGAGTACTACTACTTAGAACTGGGTTGGTTGAGTACTACTACTTAGGACTGGGTTGGTTGAGTACTACTACTTAGGACTGGGTTGGTTGAGTACTACTACTTAGGACTAAGTTGGTTGAGTACTACTACTTAGAACTGGGTTGGTTGAGTACTACTACTTAGAACTGGGTTGTTTGAATACTACTACTTAAACTGGATTAGTTGAGTACTACTACTTGGAACTGGGTTGGTTGAGTACTACTACTTAGGACTGGATGAGTTGAATACTACTACTTAGGACTGGATTGGTTGAGTACTACTACTTAGAACTGGTTGGTTGAGTACTACTACTTAGAACTAGGTTGGTTGAGTACTACTACTTAGGACTGGTTGTTTGAGTACTACTACATAAGACTGGGTTGGTTGAGTACTACTACTTAGAACTGGATTAGTTGAATACTACTACTTAGGACTGGATTGGTTGAGTACTACTACTTAGGACTGGATTGGTTGAGTACTACTACTTAGGACTGGGTGGCTGAGTACTACTACTTAGGACTGGATTGTTTGAGTACTACTACTTAGAACTGGGTTGGTTGAGTACTACTACTTAAAACTGTGTTGGTTGAGTACTACTACCTCGGGTTGGATTGGTTGAGTGCTACTACTCAAAACTGGATTGGTTGAGTACTACTACTTAGGGCTGGATTAGTTGAGTACTACTACTTAGAACTGGATTAGTTGAGTACTACTACTTTGGACTGGGTTGGTTGAGTACTACTACTTAGGACTGGATTGGTTGAATACTACTACTTAGGACTGGATTAGTTGAATACTACTACTTAGGACTGGGTTGGTTGAGTACTACTACTTAGGACTGGGTTGGTTGAGTACTACTACTTAGGACTGGATTAGTTGAGTACTACTACTTAGGACTGGGTTGGTTGAGTACTACTACTTAGACTGGATTGGTTGAGTACTACTACTTAGGACTGGGTTGGTTGAGTACTACTACTTAAAACTGGATTGGTTGAGTACTACTACTTAGGACTGGATTGGTTGAGTACTACTACTTAAGACTGGATTGGTTGAGTACTACTACTTAAGACTGGATTTGTTGAGTACTACTACTTAGGACTGGATTGGTTGAGTACTACTACTTAGGACTGGATTGGTTGAGTACTACTACTTAAAACTGGGTGGGTTGAGTACTACTACTTAGAACTGGGTTGGTTGAGTACTACTACTTAGGACTGGAGTTGGATTGAGTACTACTACTTACGACTGGATTGGTTGAGTACTACTACTTAGAACTGGGTTGGTTGAGTACTACTACTTAGAACTGGTTGGTTGAGTACTACTACTTAGGACTGGGTTGGTTGAGTACTACTACTTAGGACTGGATTAGTTGAATACTACTATTTGGACTTGGTGAGTTGAGTAATACTACTTAGAACTGGATTAGCTGAATACTACTACTTACAACTGGATTAGCTGATTACTACTACTTAGGACTGGATTGGTTGAGTAATACTACTTACGACTGTTTCGTTTGAGTACTACTACTTAGGACTGGATTAGTTGAGTACTACTACTTAAAACTGGGTTGGTTGAGTACTACTACTTAGGACTGGATTTGTTGAGTACTACTACTTAGGGCTGGATTAGTTGAGTGCTACTACTTAGGACTGGGTTGGTTGAGTGCTACTACTTAAGACTGGATTGGTTGAATGCTACTACTTAGGACTGGGTTGGTTGAGTACTACTACTTAGAACTGGATTAGTTGAAAACTACTAATTGGAACTGAATTGGTTCAGTACTACTACTTAAAACTGCATTAGTTGAATACTACTACTTGAACTGGGTTGGTTGAAAGCTACTACTTAGGACTGGATTGGTTGAGTGTTACCACTTATGATTAACTTGGTTGAGTGCTACTACTTAGGACTGGATTGGATGAGTGCTACCACTTATGATTAAATTGGTTGAGTGCTACTACTTAGGACTGGATTGGTTTAGTACTACTACTTTGGTCTGTGTTGGTTGAGTACTACTACTTAGGACTGGATTAGTTGAGTACTACTACTTGGAACTGGGTTGGTTGAATACTACTACTTAAAACTGGATTAGCTGAGTACTACAACTTAGGACTGGATTAGTTGAGTGCTACTACTTAGAACTGGATTAATTGAATACTACTGCTTAGGACTGGGTTTGTTGAGTACTACTACTTAGAACTGGATTAGTTGAATACTACTACTTAAAACTGGGTGAGTTGAGTATTACGACTTAGAACTGGTTAGGTTAAGTATTACTCGTTAGGACTGGAGTAGCTGAGTACCACTACTTACGACTGGATTGGTTGAGTACTACTACTTAGAACTGGGTTGGTTGAGTACTACTACTCAGGACTGGGTTGGATGAATACTACTACTTACGACTGGGTTGGTTGAGTAATACTACTTAAAACTGGGTTGGTTGAGTACAACTACTTAGGACCGGATTAGTTGAGTACTAATACTTTGGGCTGGATTAGTTAAGTGCTACTACTTAGGACTGGGTTGGTTCAGTGCTACAACTTAGGATTCTTAGGATTGTTCTAATTGAGTACTACTACTTAGGAGTAGATTAGTTGATTGCTACTACTTATTACTGGATTAGTTGAGTACTACTACTAAAAACTGGATTGATTGAGTACTACTACTTAGGATTAGGTTGGTTGAGTACTATTATATATAACTAGATTATTTGAGTACTACTACTTAGGACTGGATTAGTTGAGTATTAATATTTTGGGCTGGATTATTTGAGTGCTACTGTTTAGGATTGTTCTAGTTGAGTACTACTACTTAGGACTAGATTAGTTGAGTACTACTACCTAGGGCTGGATTAATTGAATGCTACTACTTAGGACTGAGTTGGTTGAGTGCTACTTTTAGAACTGAATTTGTTGAGTACTACCACATAGGACTAAATTAGTTGAGTACTGCTACTTAGAACTGGGTTTGTTGAGTACTACTACTTAGGACTGAATTTGGTTGAGTACTGCTACTTAGGAATGGGTTGGTTGAGTACTACTACATAAGACTGTGTTGGATCAGTACTACTACTTAGAAATGGAATAGTTGAATACTACTACTTCGAACTGGATTGGTTGAGTAATACTAATTAGGACTGAATTGGTTGAGTACTACAACTTAGGACTGGATTAGTTGAGTACTACCACTTACGACTGGGTTGAGTAGTTGAGTACTACTACTAAACCTGGGTGGGTTGAGTACTACTACTTAGAACTGGGTTGGTTGAGTACTACTACTTAAACTGGGTGGGTTGAGTACTACTACTTACTACTGGATTGGTTGAGTACTACTACTTACGACAGGGTTGGTTGAGCACTACTACTTCGGGTTGGATTGGTTGAGTGCTACTACTCAAAACAGGATTGGTTGAGTACTACTACTTAGTGCTGGATTAGTTGAGTGCTACTACTTAAAACTGGATTACTTAAGTACTACTACTTTGGACTGGGTTGGCTGAGTACTAATACTTAGAACTGGATTGGTTAAGTACTACTACTTAGGACTGGATTAGTTGACTAGTACTACATAGAACTGGGTTTTTTGAGTACTACTACCTAGAACTGGATTAGTTGAATACTACTACTTAGGTCTCGGTTGGTTGAGTAATACTACTTAGGAAAGGATTAGTTGAGTACTACTAAGTAGGACTGGGTTGGTTGAGTACTACTACTTAAAACTGGATTACTTGAGCACTACTACTTAGGACTGGATTGGTTGACTACCACCACATAAGACTGGATTGGTTGAGTACTACTACTTAGGACTGGATTAGTTACTACTACTTAGGACTGGATTAGTTGAGTACTACTACTTAAAACAGGGTGGGTTGAGTATTACTACTTAGAACTAGGTTGGTTGAGTACTACTAGTTAGGACTGGAATAACTGAGTACTACTACTTACGACTGGATTGGTTAAGTACTACTACTTAGAACTGGGTTGGTTGAGTACTACTATTTAATACTGGGTTGTTGAGTACTACTACTTACGACTTGGTTGGTTGAATACTACTACTTAGAAGTGGATTAGTTGAATACTACTACTTGGACTGGGTGAGTTGAATACTACTACTTAGCACTGGATTAGTTGAATACTACTACTTAAAACGGGATTAGCTGAGTACTACTAGTTAAAACTGGGTTGGTTGAGTGCTACTACTTAGGATTGGATTTGTTGAGTACAACTACTTAGGACTAGAATAGTTTATTACTACTACTTATGACTGAATTAGTTGAGTACTACTACATAGGACTGGGTTGATTGAGTACTACTACTTAAAACTGGATTAGTTAAATACTACTACTTCTAACTGGATTAGTTGAATACTACTACATAGCACTGGATTGGTTAAGTACTGCTACTTAGAAATGGGTTGGTTGAGTACTACTACTTAGGACTGGGTTTGGTTGAGTACTACTACTTAGGATTGGGTTGGTTGAGTACTTCTACTTAGGACTAAGTTGGTTCAGTACTTCTACTTAGAACTGGGTTAGTTGAGTACTACTACTTAGAACTGGGTTGTTTGAATACTACTACTTAAACTGGATTAGATGACTACTGCTACTTGGAACTGGGTTGGCTTAGCACTACTACTTTGGACTGGATGAGTTGAATACTACTACTTAGGACTGGATTGGTTGAGTACTGCTACTTAGAACTAGGTTGGTTGAGTACTACTACTTAGGACTGTGTTGTTTGAGTACTACTACATAAGACTGGGTTGGCTCAGTATTACTACTTAGAACTGGATTAGTTGAATACTACTACTTCGGACTGGATTTGTTGAGTAATACTACTTAGGACTGAATTGGTTGAGTACTACTAGTTAGGACTGGAGTGGCTGAGTACTACTACTTACGACTGGATTGGTTGAGTACTACTACTTAGAACTGGGTTGGTTGAGTACTACTACTTAGAACTGTATTGGTTGAGTACTACTACTTCGGGTTGGATTGGTTGAGTGCTACTACTCAAAACTGGATTGGTTGAGTACTACTACTTAGGGCTGGATTAGTTGAGTGCTACTACTTAAAACTGGATTATTTGAGTACTACTACTTTGGACTGGGTTGGCTGAGTACTACTACTTAGAACTGGATTCGTTAAGTACTACTACTTAGGACTGGATTAGTTGAATACTACTACTTAGGACTGGGTTGGTTGAGTACTACTACTTAGGTCTGGGTTGGTTGAGTAATACTACTTAGGAAAGGATTAGTTGAGTACTACTACTTAAGTCTGGGTTGGTTGAGTAATACTACTTAGGAAAGGATTAGTTGAGTACTACTACGTACGACTGGGTTGGTTGACTACTATTACTTAAAACTGGATTGGCTGAGCACTACAACTTAGGACTGGATTTGTTGACTACCACTACTTAAGACTGGATTTGTTGACTACCACTACTTAAGACTGGATTTGTTGAGTGCTACTACTTAGGACTGGATTTGTTGAGTACTACTACTTAGGACTGTATTAGTTTAGTTCTAGTACTTAAAACAGGGTGGGTTGATTATTACTACTTAGAACTAGGTTGGTTGAGTACTACTAGTTAGGACTGGAGTAACTGAGTACTACTAGTTACGACTGGATTGGTTAAGTACTACTACATAGAACTGGGTTGGTTGAGAACTACTACTTAGTACTCGGTTGGTTGAGTACTACTACTTACGACTTGGTTGGTTGAGTACTACTACTTAGGACTGGATTAGTTGAATACTACTACTTGGACTGGGTGAGTTGAGTAATACTACTTAGAACTGGGTGATTGAGTACTACTACTTAAGACTGGATTAGTTGAGTAGTAATACTCAAAACTGGATTAGTTGAATACTACTACTTAAGGCTGGGTGGGTTGAGTACTTCTACTTAGAACTGTGTTGGTTGAGTACTACTACGTCAGGTTGGATTGGTTGAGTGCTACTACTCAGGACTGGATTGGTTGAGTACTACTACATAGGGTTGAATAAGTCGAACACTACTACTCATAACTGGATTAGTCGAATACTACTACTTAAAACTGGGTTAGTTGAGTACTACTACTTAGAACTGGGTTGTTTCAATACTACTACTTAGAACTTGATTACTTGAATACTACTACTTGGAACTGGGTTGGCTGAGTACTACTACTTAGGACTGGATGATTTGAAAGCTACTACTTAGGACGGGATTGGTTGAGAACTACTATTTAGAACTGGATTAATTGAATATAATACTTAGGAGGATGTTGGTTTAGTACTAGTACTTAGGACTAGATTAGTTGAATAATACTACTCATAACTGGATTAGTTGAATACTACTACTTAGCACTGGATTAGTTGAATACTACTACTTACAACTGGATTAGCTGAGTACTACTACTTATGACTGGATTAGTTGAGTACTACTACTTAGGACTGGGTTGGTTGAGTACTACTACTTAAAACTGGATTAGTTAAATACTACTACTTCTAACTGGATTAGTTGATACTACTACTTAGGACTGGATTGGTTAAGTACTGCTACTTAGAACTGGGTTGGTTGAGTACCACTACTTAAAACTGGGTTTGGTTGAGTACTACTACTTAGGATTAGGTTGGTTGACTACTACTACATAAGACTGGGTTGGTTCAGTACTACTACTCAGAACTGGATTAGTTGAATACTACTACTTCGAACTGGATTGGTTGAGTAATACTAATTAGGACTGAATTGGTTGAGTACTACTACTTGGAACTGGATTAGTTGAGTACTACTACTTACGACTGGGTTGGTTGAGTACTACTACTTAGGACTTAATTAGTTCAGTACTACTACTTAAACGTGGGTGGGTTGAGTATTACTACTTAGAACTGGGTTGGTTGAGTACTACTGCTTCGAGTTGGATTGGTTGAGTGCTACTACTTAGAACTGGATTGGTTAAGTACTACTACTTAGGACTGGATTAGTTGAAAACTACTACTTGGAACTGGGTTGGTTGAGTACTACTACTTAGTACTGGATTAGTTGAATACTACTACTTGGAACTGGGTTGGTTGAGTACTTCTACTTAGAACTGGATTAGTTGAAAGCTACTACTTAGGACTGGATTGGTTGAGTACTACTACTTAGATCTGGGTTGGTTGAGTAATACTACTCAGGAAAGGATTAGTTGAGTACTATTACGTAGGTCTGGGTTGGTTGAGTACTATTAGTTAAAACTGGATTAGCTGAGCACTACTACTTAGGACTACATTAGTTGAGTACCACTACTTAAGACTCGATTTGTTGAGTGCTACTACTTAGAACTGGATTAAATGAATACTACTACTTAGAACTGGATTAGTTGAATACTAATACTTAAAACTGGGTGATTTGAGTATTACTACTTAGAACTGGGTTGGTTTAGTACTAGTAGTTAGGACTGGAGTAGCTGAGTACCACTACTTACGACTGGATTGGTTGAGTACTTCTACTTAGAACTGGGTTGGTTGAGTACTACTACTTAGGACTGGGTTGGTTGAGTACTTCTACTTACGACTGAGTTAGTTGAGTACTACTACATAGAACTGGATTGGTTAAGTACTACTACTTAGGACTGGATTAGTAGAGTACAACTACTTAGGACTGGATTACTTGAGTACTACTACCAAGGGCTGGATTAATTGAGTGCTACTACTTAGGATTGGGTTGGTTGAGTACTGCTACTTAGGACTGCGTTGGTTGAGTACTACTACATAAGACTGATTTGGATCAGTACTACTACATAGAACTGGATTAGTTGAATACTATTACTTCGAACTGGATTGGTTGAGTAATACTAATTAGGACTGGGTTGGTTGAGTACAACTACCTTAAACTGGGTTGGTTGAGTGCTACTACTTAAGATTGGATTGGATGAGTGCTACTGTTCAGGACTGGGTTGGTTGAGTACTACTACTTAGAACTGGATTAGTTGAAAACTACTACTTGGATCTGGGTTGGTTGAAAGCTACTACTTAGGACTGGATTGGTTGAGTACTACTACTTAGGTCTGGGTTGGTTGAGTGATACTACTTAGAACGGGATTAATTGAATACTACTATTTAGGACTGGGTTGGTTGAGTGCTACTACTTAGAACAGGATTAGTTAAAACTACTACTTGTAACTGGGTTGGTTTAGTTCTACTACTCATGACTGGATTGGTTGAGTGCTACTACTTAGGATAAGATTGGTTGAGTGCACCTACTATAGGACTGGATTGGTTGATTACTACTACTTAGGTCTGGGTTGGTTGAATACTACTACTTAGAACTGGATTAGTTGAATACTACGACTCACAGCTGGATTAGTTGAATGCTACTACTTAGCACTACATTAGTTGAATATTACAACTTATTACTGGATTAGTTGAATACTACTACTTAGGATTGGATTAGTTGAGTATTATTACTTAGAGCTAGATTAGTTGAGTGCTACTACTTATGACTGGGTTGGTTCAGTGCTACTACTTAGGATTGGATTAGTTGAGTACTACTAATTAGAAATGGATTGGTTGAGTACTACTACTCAGGACTGGTTTGATTGAGTACAACTACTTAGGACTGGATTGGTTCAGTGCTACTACTTAGGCCTGGATTGGTTGATGCTACTACTTAGGCCTGGATTGGTTGATGCTACTACTTAGGATTCGGTTGGTTGAGTACTACTAGTTAGGACTGGGTTGGTTGAGTACTACTAGTAAGGACTGGAGTAGCTAAGTACTACTACTTAAAACTGTATTGGCTGAGTACTACTACTTAGAACTGGGTTGGTTGAATACTACTACTTAAAACTGGGTTTGTTGAGTACTACTTCTTCGAACTGGATTAGTTGAATACTACTATTTGGACTGGGTGGATTGAGTACTACTACTTAGGACTGGGTTGGTTGAGTACTACTACTTAGAACTGGATTAGTTGAATACTACTACTTGGAACAGGGTTGTTTCACTACTACTACCTGGGACTGGATTAGTTGAATGCTACAACTTAAAACTGGATTGGTTGAGTGCTACTACTTAGGACTCGGTTGGTTGAGTAGTACTATTTAGAACTCGGTTGGTTGAGTACTACTACTTAGAACTGGTATAACTGAGTACTACTACTTAGGACTATATTGGTTAAGTACTACTACTTCGGACGTGTTGGTTGAGTACTTCTACTTAAAACTGGGTTGGTTGAGTACTACTACTAAAAACTGGTATAACTGAGTACTACTTCTTCGAACTGGATTTGTTGAATACTACTACTTAGGACTGGGTTGGTTGAGTTCTACTACTTAGGACTGGATTAGTTGAAACCTACTACTAAGGACTAGATTGGTGGAGTGCTAGTACTTAAGACTGGATTGGTTGAGTGCTACTATTTAGGACTGGGTTGGTTGAGTACTACTAGTTAGGGCTGGGATAGTTTAAAACAACTACTTAAAACTGGGTTGGTTGAATACTGGTACTTAGAACTGAATTAGTTGAATACTACTACTTGGAACTGGGTTGGTTGAGTACTACTACTTAGGACTGGATTAGTTGAATACTACTATTTGGACTGGGTGAGTTGAGTAATACTACTTAGAACTAGAGTGATTGAGTACTACTACTTAAGACTGGATTAGTTGAGTAGTAATACTCAAAACTGGATTAGTTGAATACTACTACTTAAGGCTGGGTGGGTTGAGTACTTCTACTTAGAACTGTGTTGGTTGAGTACTACTACGTCAGGTTGGATTGGTTGAGTGCTACTACTCAGGACTGGATTGGTTGAGTACTACTACTTAGGGTTGAATAAGTCGAACACTACTACTCATAACTGGATTAGTCGAATACTACTACTTAAAACTGGGTTAGTTGAGCACTACTACTTAGAACTGGGTTGTTTCAATACTACTACTTAGAACTTGAATACTTGAATACTACTACTTGGAACTGGGTTGGCTGAGTACTACTACTTAGGACTGGATGATTTGAAAGCTACTACTTAGGACGGGATTGGTTGAGAACTACTATTTAGAACTGGATTAGTTGAATATACTACTTAGGAGGATGTTGGTTTAGTACTAGTACTTAGGACTGGATTGGTTGAATACTACTACTCATAACTGGATTGGTGTAATACTACTACTTAGGACTGGATTAGTTGAGTACTACTACTTAGAACTGGATTGGTTGAGTACTACTACTTAGGACTGGATTAGTTGAGTAATACTACTTAGGACTGGGTTGGTTGAGTACTACTACTTAAAACTGGATTAGTTAAATACTACTACTTCTAACTGGATTAGTTGAGTAATACTACTTAGGACTGGATTGGTTAAGTACTGCTACTTAGAACTGGGTTGGTTGAGTACCACTACTTAGGACTGGGTTTGGTTGAGTACTACTAATTAGGATTAAGTTGGTTGACTACTACTACATAAGACTGGGTTGGTTCAGTACTACTACTCAGAACTGGATTAGTTGAATACTACTACTTCGAACTGGATTGGTTGAGTAATACTAATTAGGACTGAATTGGTTGAGTACTACTAGTTAGGACTGGAGTAGCTGAGTACTACTACTTACGACAGGATTGGTTGAGTACTACTACTTCGAACTGGGTTGGTTGAGTACTACTACTTAAAACTGTATTGGTTGAGTACTACTACTTCGGGTTGGATTGGTGGAGTGCTTCTACTCAAAACTGAATTGGTTGAGTACTACTACTTAGGGCTGGATTGGTTGAGTACTACTACTTAAAACTGGATTGGCTGAGCACTACAACTTAGGACTGGATTTGTTGACTACCACTACTTAAGACTGGATTTGTTGACTACCACTACTTAAGACTGGATTTGTTGGGTGCTACTACTTAGGACTGGATTTGTTGACTACCACTACTTAGGACTGTATTAGTTTAGTTCTAGTACTTAAAACACGGTGGGTTGATTATTACTACTTAGAACTAGGTTGGTTGAGTACTACTAGTTAGGACTGGAGTAACTGAGTACTACTAGTTACGACTGGATTGGTTAAGTACTACTACATAGAACTGGGTTGGTTGAGAACTACTACTTAGTACTCGGTTGGTTAAGTACTACTACTTACGACTTGGTTGGTTGAGTACTACTACTTAGGACTGGATTAGTTGAATACTACTACTTGGACTGGGTGAGTTGAGTACTACTACTTAGAACTGGAGTGGTTGAGTACTACTACTTAAGACTGGATTGGTTGAGTACTACTACTTAAAACTGGATTAGTTGAATACTACTACTTAAGGCTGGGTGGGTTGAGTACTACTACTTAGAACTGTGTTGGTTGAGTACTACTACTTCAGGTTGGATTGGTTGAGTGCTACTACTTCAGGACTGGATTGGTTGAGTACTACTACTTAGGGTTGAATAAGTCGAACACTACTACTCATAACTGGATTAGTTGAATACTACTACTTAAAACTGGGTTGGTTGAGTACTACTACTTAGAACTGGGTTGTTTGAGTACTACTACTTAGAACTGGATTACTTGAATACTACTACTTGGAACTGGGTTGGTTGAGTACTACTACTTAGGACTGGATGATTTGAAAGCTACTACTTAGGACTGGATTGGTTGAGTACTACTACTTAGAACTGGATTAATTGAATATAATACTTAGGAGGATGTTGGTTTAGTACTAGTAGTTAGGACTAGATTAGTTGAATAATACTACTCATAACTGGATTAGTGTAATACTACTACTTAGCACTGGATTAGTTGAATACTACTACTTACAACGGGATTAGCTGAGTACTACTACTTAGGACTGGATTAGTTGAGTAATACTACTTAGGACTGGGTTGGTTGAGTACTACTACTTAAAACTGGATTAGTTAAATACTACTACTTCTAACTGGATTAGTTGAGTAATACTACTTAGGACTGGATTGGTTAAGTACTGCTACTTAGAACTGGGTTGGTTGAGTACCACTACTTAGGACTGGGTTTGGTTGAGTACTACTAATTAGGATTAGGTTGGTTGACTACTACTACATAAGACTGGGTTGGTTCAGTACTACTACTCAGAACTGGATTAGTTGAATACTACTACTTCGAACTGGATTGGTTGAGTAATACTAATTAGGACTGAATTGGTTGAGTACTACTACTTAGAACTGGATTAGTTGAGTACTACTACTTACGACTGGGTTGGTTAAGTACTACTACTTAGGACTTAATTAGTTCAGTACTACTACTTAAACGTGGGTGGGTTGAGTATTACTACTTAGAACTGGGTTGGTTGAGTACTACTGCTTCGAGTTGGATTGGTTGAGTGCTACTACTTAGAACTGGATTGGATAAGTACTACTACTTAGGACTGGATTAGTTAAAAACTACTACTTGGAACTGGGTTGGTTGAGTACTACTACTTAGTACTGGATTAGTTGAATACTACTACTTGGAACTGGGTTGGTTGAGTACTTCTACTTAGAACTGGATTGGTTGAAAGCTACTACTTAGGACTGGATTGGTTGAGTACTACTACTTAGATCTGGGTTGGTTGAGTAATACTACTCAGGAAAGGATTAGTTGAGTACTATTACGTAGGTCTGGGTTGGTTGAGTACTATTAGTTAAAACTGGATTAGCTGAGCACTACTACTTAGGACTACATTAGTTGAGTACCACTACTTAAGACTCGATTTGTTGAGTGCTACTACTTAGAACTGGATTAAATGAATACTACTACTTAGGACTTGGTTGGTTGAGTACTACTACTTAGAACTGGATTAGTTGAATACTAATACTTAAAACTGGGTGATTTGAGTATTACTACTTAGAACTGGGTTGGTTTAGTACTAGTAGTTAGGACTGGAGTAGCTGAGTACCACTACTTACGACTGGATTGGTTGAGTACTTCTACTTAGAACTGGGTTGGTTGAGTACTACTACTTAGGACTGGGTTGGTTGAGTACTTCTACTTACGACTGAGTTAGTTGAGTACTACTACATAGAACTGGATTGGTTAAGTACTACTACTTAGGACTGGATTAGTAGAGTACTACTACTTAGGACTGGATTACTTGAGTACTACTACCTAGGGCTGGATTAATTGAGTGCTACTACTTAGGATTGGGTTGGTTGAGTGCTATTTTTTAGAACTGAATTTGTTGAGTACTACCACATAGGACTAAATTAGTTGAATACTACTACTTAGGACTGAGTTTGGTTGAGTACTGCTACTTAGGACTGCGTTGGTTGAGTACTACTACATAAGACTGATTTGGATCAGTACTACTACTTAGAACTGGATTAGTTGAATACTACTACTTCGAACTGGATTGGTTGAGTAATACTAATTAGGACTGGGTTGGTTGAGTACAACTACCTTAAACTGGGTTGGTTGAATGCTACTACTTAAGATTGGATTGGATGAGTGCTACTGCTCAGGACTGGGTTGGTTGAGTACTACTACTTAGAACTGGATTAGTTGAAAACTACTACTTGGATCTGGGTTGGTTGAAAGCTACTACTTAGGACTGGATTGGTTGAGTACTACTATTTAGAATTGGATTAGTTGAGTACTACTACTCAGGACTGGTTTGATTGAGTACAACTACTTAGGACTGGATTGGTTGAGTGCTACTACTTAGGCCTGGATTGGTTGATGCTACTACTTAGGATTCGGTTGGTTGAGTACTACTAGTTAGGACTGGGTTGGTTGAGTACTACTAGTAAGGACTGGAGTAGCTGAGTACTACTACTTAAAACTGTATTGGCTGAGTACTACTACTTAGAACTGGGTTGGTTGAATACTACTACTTAAAACTGGGTTTGTTGAGTACTACTTCTTCGAACTGGATTAGTTGAATACTACTATTTGGACTGGGTGGATTGAGTACTACTACTTAGAACAGGGTTGGTTGAGTACTTTTACTTAGAACTGGATTAGTTGAGTACTACTACTTAGGACTGGGTTGGTTGAGTACTACTATTTAGGACTGGATTGGTTGAGTGCTACTACTTGGAACTGGGTTTGTTGAGTACTACTTCTTCGAACTGGATTTTTTAATACTACTACTTGGAACTGGGTTGTTTGACTACTACTACCTGGGACTGGATTAGTTGAAAGCTACAACTTAAAACTGGATTGGTTGAGTGCTACTACTTAGGACTGGATTGGTTGAGTGCTACTATTTAGGACTGGATTGGTTGAGTGCTACTCCTTATAATTGGTTGGTTGAGTACTACTGCTTAAGACTCGGTGGATTGAGTACTACTACTTTGGACTTTGGGTTGGTTGTCTACTACTACCTGGGACTGGATTAGTTGAAAGCTACTACTTAGGACTGGATTGGTTGAGTCTGCTTGGGACTGGGTGGGTTGAGTACTACTACTTTGGACTCGGTTGGTTGAGTACCACTACTTAGGACTCGGTTGGTTGAGTAGTACTATTTAGAACTCGGTTGGTTGAATACTACTACTTAGAACTGGTTTAGCTGAATACTACTACTTAGGACTATATTGGTTAAGTACTACTACTTCGGACGTGTTGGTTGAGTACTTCTACTTAGGACTGGGTTGGTTGAGTACAACTACTTAAAACTGGGTTTGTTGAGTACTACTTCTTCGAACTGGATTAGTTGAATACTACTACTTAGGACTGGGTTGGTTGAGTACTACTACTTAGGACTGGATTAGTTGAAACCTACTACTAAGGACTGGATTGGTGAAGTGCTAGTACTTAAGACTGGATTGGTTGAGTGCTACTATTTAGGACTGGGTTGGTTGAGTACTACTAGTTAGGACTGGGATAGTTTAAAACAACTACTTAAAACTGGGTTGGTTGAATACTAGTACTTAGAACTGAATTAGTTGAATACTACTACTTGAACTGGATTGGTTTGATACTACTACTTAGAACTGGATTAGTTGAATACTACTACTTGGAACTGGGTTGGTTGAATACTACTACTTAGAACTGGATTAGTTGAATACTACTACTTGGAACTGGGTTGGTTGACTACTACTACCTGGGACTGGATTAGTTGAAAGCTACAACTTAAAACTGGATTGGTTGAGTGCTACTACTTAGGACTGGATTGGTTGAGTGCTACTATTTAGGACTGGATTGGTTGAGTGCTACTCCTTATAATTGGGTTGGTTGAGTACTACTGCTTGGGACTCGGTTGATTGAGTACTACTACTTTGGACTTTGGGTTGGTTGTCTACTACTACCTGGGACTGGATTAGTTGAAAGCTACTACTTAGGATTTGGTTGGTTGAGTACTACTAGTAAGGACTGGAGTAGCTGAGTACTACTACTTAGGACTGTATTGGTTGAGTACTACTACTTAGAACTGGGTTGGTTGAATACTACTACTTAAAACTGGGTTTGTTGAGTACTACTTCTTCGAACTGGATTAGTTGAATACTACTATTTGGACTGGGTGGATTGAGTACTACTACTTAGAACAGGGTTGGTTGAGTACTTTTACTTAGAACTGGATTAGTTGAGTACTACTACTTAGAACAGGGTTGGTTGAGTACTTTTACTTAGAACTGGATTAGTTGAGTACTACTACTTAGGATTGTGTTGGTTGAGTACTACTGCTTGGAAATCGGTGGGTTGAGTACAAATACTTAGGAGTCGGTTGGTTGAGTACTACTACTTAGGACTGGTTTGGTTGAGTACCACTACTTAAGCCTGGATTGGTTGATGCTACTACTTAGGATTTGGTTGGTTGAGTACTACTAGTAAGGACTGGAGTAGCTGAGTACTACTACTTAGAACTGTATTGGTTGAGTACTACTACTTAGAACTGGGTTGGTTGAATACTACTACTTAAAACTGGGTTTGTTGAGTACTACTTCTTCGAACTGGATTAGTTGAATACTACTACTTAGTACTGGATTGGTTGATTACTTTTACTTAGAACTGGATTAGTTGAGTACTACTACTTAGGACTGGGTTGGTTGAGTACTACTACTTAGAACTGGATTAGTTGAATACTACTACTTCGAACTGGGTTGTTTGACTACTACTACCTGGGACTGGATTAGTTGAAAGCTACAACTTAAAACTGGATTGGTTGAGTGCTACTACTTAGGACTCGGTTGGTTGAGTAGTACTATTTAGAACTCGGTTGGTTGAGTACTACTACTTAGAACTGGTTTAGCTGAGTACTACTACTTAGGACTATATTGGTTAAGTACTACTACTTCGGACGTGTTGGTTGAGTATTTCTACTTAGGACTGGGTTGGTTGAGTACTACTACTTAAAACTGGGTTTGTTGAGTACTACTTCTTCGAACTGGATTTGTTGAATACTACTACTTAGGACTGGGTTGGTTGAGTACTACTACTTAGGACTGGATTAGTTGAAACCTACTACTAAGGACTAGATTGGTGGAGTGCTAGTACTTAAGACTGGATTGGTTGAGTACTACTAGTTAGGACTGGGATAGTTTAACTACTTGAACTGGATTTGTTTGATACTACTACCTAGAACTGGATTAGTTGAATACTACTACTTGGAACTGGGTTGGTTGAGTACTACTACTTAGAACTGGATTAGTTGAATACTACTACTTGGAACTGGGTTGTTTGACTACTACTACCTGGGACTGGATTAGTTGAAAGCTACAAGTTAAAACTGGATTGGTTGAGTGCTACTACTTAGGACTGGATTGGTTGAGTGCTACTATTTAGGACTGGATTGGTTGAGTGCTACTCCTTATAATTGGGTTGGTTGAGTACTACTGCTTGGGACTCGGTGGATTGAGTACTACTACTTTGGACTTTGGGTTGGTTGTCTACTACTACTTTGGACTTTGGGTTGGTTGTCTACTACTACCTGGGACTGGATTAGTTGAAAGCTACTACTTAGGACTGGATTGGTTGAGTCTGCTTGGGACTCGGTGTGTTGAGTACTACTACTTTGGACTCGGTTGGTTAAGTACTACTACTTCGGACGTGTTGGTTGAGTACTTCTACTTAGGACTGGGTTGGTTGAGTACAACTACTTAAAACTGGGTTTGTTGAGTACTACTTCTTCGAACTGGATTAGTTGAATACTACTACTTAGAACTGGATTAGTTGAACTCTACTACTTGGAACTGGGTTGGTTGAGTACTACTACTTAGGACTGGATGATTTGAATACTACGACTCATAACTGGATTAGTTGAATGCTACTACTTAGCACTGCATTAGTTGAATATTACAACTTATTACTGGATTAGTTGAATACTACTACTTAGAACTGGATTAGTTGAGTACTACTACTTAGGACTGGATTGGTTGAGTACTACTACTTAGGACTATTGGTTGAGTACTACTACTTAGGACTGGATTGGTTGAGTACTACTACTTAGGATTGTGTTGGTTGAGTACTACTGCTTGGAAATCGGTGGGTTGAGTACAAATACTTAGGACTGGGTTGGTTGAGTACTACTACTTAGGACTGGATTGGTTGAGTACTACTACTTAGGCCTGGATTGGTTGATGCTACTACTTAGGATTTGGTTGGTTGAGTACTACTAGTTAGGACTGGGTTGGTTGAGTACTACTAGTAAGGACTGGAGTAGCTGAGTACTACTACTTAGGACTGTATTGGTTGAGTACTACTACTTAGAACTGGGTTGGTTGAATACTACTACTTAAAACTGGGTTTGTTGAGTACTACTACTTAGAACTGGATTAGTTGAATACTACTACTTAGGACTGGGTTGGTTGAGTACTACTACTTAGAACTGGGTTGGTTGAGTACTAATACTTAGAACTGGATTGGTTGAGTACTACTACTTAGGACTGGGTTGGTTGAGTACTACTACTTAGAACTGGATTAGTTGAATACTACTACTTGGAACTGGGTTGGTTGAGTACTACTATTTAGGACTGGGTTGGTTGAGTACTACTAGTTAGGACTGGGTTGGTTGAGTACAACTACTTAAAACTGGGTTGGTTGAGTACTACTAGTTAGGACTGGGTTGGTTGAGTACTATTACTAACAACTAGATTATTTGAGTACTACTACTTAGGACTGGATTAGTTGAGTACTACTACTTAGGACTGTGTTGGTTGAGTACTACTAGTTAGGACTGGGTTGGTTGAGTACAACTACCTTAAACTGGGTTGGTTGAGTACTACTACTTAGAACTGGATTAGTTGAATACTACTACTTAGGACTAGGTTGGTTGAGTACTACTACTTAGAACTGGATTAGTTGAATACTACTACTTGTAACTGGGTTGGTTGACTACTACTACCTGGGACTGGATTAGTTGAAAGCTACTACTTAGGACTGGATTGGTTGAGTGCTACTATTTAAGACTGGATTGGTTGAGTGCTACTACTTAGGATTGTGTTGGTTGAGTACTACTGCTTGGGAATCGGTGGGTTGAGTACAACTACTTAGGAGTCGGTTGGTTGAGTACTACTACTTAGAACTCGGTTGGTTGAGTAAAACTATTTAGAACTCGGTTGGTTGAGTACTACTACTTAGAACTGGGTTGGTTGAGTACTACTAGTTAAGACTGGAGTAGCTGAGTACTACTACTTAGAACTGGTTTAGCTGAGTACTACTACTTAGGACTGTATTGGTTGAGTACTACTACTTAGAATTGGTCGGTTGAGTACTACTACTTCGGACGGGTTGGTTGAGTACTACTACTTAGGACTGGGTTGGTTGAGTACAACTACTTAAAACTGGGTTTGTTCAGTACTACTTCTTCGAACTGGATCAGTTGAATACTACTATTTGCACTGGGTGGATTGAGTACTACTACTTAGAACTGGGTTGGTTGAGTACTACTACTTAGAACTGGATTAGTTGAATACTACTACTTAGGACTGGGTTGGTTGAGTACTACTATTTAGAACTGGATTAGTTTAATACTACTACTTGGAACTGGGTTGGTTGAGTACTACTACTTAAAACTGGATTAGTTGAAAGCTACTACTTAGGACTGGATTGGTTGAGTGCTACTACTTAGGACTGGATTGGTTGAGTGCTACTATTTAGGACTGGATTGGTTGAGTGCTACTACTTAGGATTGGGTTGGTTGAGTACTACTGCTTGGGACTCGGTTGGTTGAGTACTACTACTTAGAACTGGTTTAGCTGAGTACTACCACTTAGGACTGTATTGGTTGAGTCCTACTACTTAGAACTGGGTTGGTTGAGTACTAACACTTCGGACGTGTTGGTTGAGTACTTCTACTTAGGACTGGGTTGGTTGAGTACAACTACTTAAAACTGGGTTTGTTGAGTACTACTCTTCGAACTGGATTAGTTGAGTACCACTACTTAGAACTGGATTAGTTGACTACTACTACCTGGGACTGGATTAGTTGAAAGCTACTACTTAGAACTGGATTGGTTGAGTCTGCTTGGGACTCGGTGGGTTGAGTACTACTACTTCGGACTCGGTTGGTTGAGTACTACTACTTAGGACTGGTTTAGCTGAGTACTACTACTTAGGACTGGGTTGGTTGAGTACTACTACTTAGAACTGGATTGGTTGAGTACTACTACTTAGGACTGGGTTGGTTGAGTACTACTACTTAGGACTGGATTAGTTGAAACCTACTATAAGGACTGGTTTGGTGGAGTGCTAGTACTTAAGACTGGATTGGTTGAGTGCTACTATTTAGGACTGGGTTGGTTGAGTACTACTTGTTAGGACTGGGATGGTTGAAAACAACTACTTAAAACTGGGTTGGTTGAGTTTTACTACTTAGAACTGAATTAGTTGAATACTACTACTTAAACTGGGTTGGTTTGTACTACTACTTAGAACTGGATTAGTTGAATACTACTACTTGGAACTGGGTTGGTTGAGTACTACTACTTAGAACTGGATTAGTTGAACTCTACTACTTGGAACTGGGTTGGTTGAGTACTACTACTTAGGACTGGATTAGTTGAATACTACGACTCATAACTGGATTAGTTGAATGCTACTATTTAGCACTGCATAAGTTGAATATTACAACTTATTACTGGATTAGTTGAATACTACTTCTTCGAACTGGATTAGTTGAATACTACTATTTGGACTGGGTGGATTGAGTACTACTACTTAGATCTGGGTTGGTTGTGTACTACTACTTAGAACTCGGTTGGTTAGTACTACTACTTAGGACTTGTTTGGTTGAGTACTACTACTTAGGACTGGATTGGTTGAGTGCTACTACTTTAACCTGGATTGGTTGATGCTACTACTTAAGATTGGGTTGGTTGAGTACTACTAGTCCGGACTGGGTTGGTTGAGTACAACTACTTAAAACTGGGTTGGTTGAGTACTACTACTTAAAACTGGATTAGTTGAATACTACTACTTAGGACTGGGTTGGTTGAGTACTACTACATAGAACTGGATTAGTTGAATACTACTACTTGGACTGGGTTGGTTTGGTACTACTACTTAGAACTGGATTAGTTGAATAC
Organism: Tachypleus tridentatus; assembly: GCF_004210375.1. Classification (NCBI taxonomy): domain Eukaryota; kingdom Metazoa; phylum Arthropoda; class Merostomata; order Xiphosura; family Limulidae; genus Tachypleus; species Tachypleus tridentatus. The sequence goes on from NC_134833.1 coordinate 25,614,452, forward strand.
TTCTACTTTGAACTGGGTTGGTTGAGTACTACTATTTAGAACTGGATTAGTTGAACTCTACTACTTGGATCTGGGTTGGTTGAGTACTACTACTTAAGACTGGATTAGTTGAATACTACGACTCATAACTGTATTAGTTGAATGCTACTACTTAGCACTGCATTAGTTGAATACTGCTACTTATTACTGGATTAGTTGAATACTACTACTTAAAACTGGATTAGCTGAGTACTACTACTTAAGAATGCATTAGTTGAGTACTTCTACTTAGGACTGGATTAGTTGAGTACCACTACTTAGGGCTGGATTAGTTGAGTGCTACTACTTAGGACTGGGTTGGTTGAGTGCTACTACTTAGGACTGGGTTGGTTGAGTGCTACTACTTAGGACTGGATTAGTTGAGTACTACTACTTAGGACTGGATTAGTTGAGTACTACTACTTAGGACTGGATTAGTTGAGTACTACTACTTAGGACTGGATTATTTGAGTACTACTACTTAAAACTGGATTAGTTGAATACTACTACTTGGACTGGGTGGATTGAGTACTACTACTTGGATCTGGTTTGGTTGAGTACTACTTCTAAGGACTGGATTAGTTGAGTACTATTACTTAGAACTGGATTAGTTGAATACTACTACCTAGGACTGGGTTGGTTGAGTACTACTACTTAGAACTTGGTTGGTTGAGTACTACTACTTAGAACTGGGTTGGTTGAGTACTACTAGTTAGGACTGGAGTAGCTGAGTACTACTACTTAGAACTGGATTAGTTGAGTACTACTACTTAGGACTGGATTGGTTGAGTACTACTACTTAGAACTGGGTTGGTTGAGTACTACTACTTAAAACTGGATTAGTTGAATACTACTACTTGGACTGGGTGGATTGAGTACTACTACTTAGATCTGGTGTTGGTTGAGTACTACTTCTAAGGACTGGATTAGTTGAGTACTACTACTTAGAACTGGATTAGTTGAATACTACGACTCATAACTGTATTAGTTGAATGCTACTACTTAGCACTGCGTTAGTTGAATACTACTACTTATTACTGGATTAGTTGAATACTACTACTTAGAACTGGATTAGCTGAGTACTACTACTTAGGAATTGCATTAGTTGAGTACTTCTACTTAGGACTGGATTAGTTGAGTACAACTACTTAGGCTGGATTAGTTGAGTGCTACTACTTAGGACTGGGTTGGTTGAGTGCTACTACTTAGGACTGGATTAGTTGAGTACTACTACTTAGGACTGGATTAGTTGATTACTACTACTTAGGACTGGATTAGTTGAGTACTACTACTTAGGACTGGATTATTTGAGTACTACTACTTAAAACTGGATTAGTTGAATACTACTACTTGGACTGGGTGGATTGAGTACTACTACTTGGATCTGGTTTGGTTGAGTACTACTTCTAAGGACTGGATTAGTTGAGTACTATTACTTAGAACTGGATTAGTTGAATACTACTACCTAGGACTGGGTTGGTTGAGTACTACTACTTAGAACTTGGTTGGTTGAGTACTACTAGTTAGGACTGGAGTAGCTGAGTACTACTACTTAGAACTGGTTTAGCTGAGTACTACTACTTAGGACTGTATTGGTTGAGTACTACTACTTAGAACTGGGTTGGTTGAGTACTACTACTTAAAATTGGATTAGTTGAATACTACTACTTGGACTGGGTGGATTGAGTACTACTACTTAGATCTGTGTTGGTTGAGTACTACTTCTAAGGACTGGATTAGTTGAGTACTACTACTTAGAACTGGATTAGTTGAGTACTACTTCTAAGGACTGGATTAGTTGAGTACTACTACTTAGAACTGGATTAGTTGAATACTACTACTTAGGACTGGGTTTGTTGAGTACTACTACCTAGGACTGGATTAGTTGAAAGCTACTACTTAGGACTGGATTGGTTGAGTGCTACTACTTAGGACTTGATTGGTTGAGTGCTACTATTTTGGATTGGATTGGTTGAGTGCTACTGCTTGGGACTCGGTAGGTTGAGTACTACTACTTAGGCCTGGATTGGTTGATGCTACTACTTAGGACTGGGTTGGTTGAGTACTACTACTTAGGACTGGATTGGTTGAGTACTACTACTTAGGACTGGATTAGTTGAATACTACTACTTAGGACTGGTTTGGTTGAGTACTACTACTTAGGACTGGATTAGCTGAGTACTTCTACTTAGAACTGGATTAGCTGAGTACTACTACTTAGGACTGGGTTGGTTGAGTACTACTACTTATGACTGGGTTGGTTGAGTACTACTACTTACAACTGGATTAGTTGAATACTATTATTTGGTCTGGGTGGGTTGAGTACTACTACTTAGGACTAGATTAGTTGAGTACTAATACTCAGAACTGGATTTGTTGAATACTACTACTTAGGACTGGGTGGGTTGAGTGCTACTACTTAGAACTGTGTTGGTTGAGTATTACGACTTAGGACTGGATTATATGAGTACAACTATTTAGGACTGAGTTGGTTGAGTACTACTACTTAGGGTTGGATTGGTTGTGTGCTACTACTTAGGGTTGGATTGGTTGTGTGCTACTACTCAGGACTTGATTGGTTGAGTACTACTACTTAGGGCTGGATTAGTTGAGTACTACTACTTTGGACTGGGTTGGTTGAGTACTACTACTTAGAACTGGATTGGTTGAGTACTACTACTTAGGACTGGATTAGTTGAGTACTACTACTTAGGACTGGATTGGTTGAGTACTACTACATAGGACTGGGTTGGTTGAGTACTATTACTTAGGACTGGATATGTTGAGTACTGCTACTTAGAGCTGGATTAGTTGAGTGCTACTTCTTAGGACTGGATTAGTTGAGTGCTACTAGTTAGGACTGGGTTGGTTTAGTACTACTACTTAGAACTTGATTAGTTAAATACTACTACTTATAACTGGATTAGTTGAATAGTACTACTTAGAAGTGGATTAGCTGAGTATTTCTACTTATGACTGGGTGGGTGAGTTCTAGTACTTAGGACTGGGTTGGTTGAGTACTACTACTTAGAACTGGGTTGGTTGAGTACTACTACTTAGGACTGGATTAGTTGAGTACTACTACTTAGGACTGGGTTGGTTGAGTACTACTACTTAGAACTGGATTGGTTGAGTACTACTACTTAGGACTGGATTAGTTGAGTGCTACTACATAGGACTGGGTAGGTTGAGTACTACTACTTAGGACTGGATTAGTTGAGTACTACTACTTAGGACTGGATTAGTTGAGTACTACTACTTAGGGCTGGATTAATTGAGTGCTATTACTTTGGACTAGATTAGTTGAGTACTACCACATAGGACTATATTAGTTGAGTACTACTACTTAGGACTGTGTTGGTTGAGTGCTACTACTTAGGACAGGGTTGGATGAGTACTACTACTTAGGATGGGTTGGTTGAATGCTACTACTTAGGACAGGGTTGGATGAGTACTACTACTTAGGATGGGTTGGTTGAGTACTACGACTTAGGACTGGATTAGTTGAATACTACTGCTAAGGAGTGGGTGGGTTGAGTACTACTACTTAGGACTGTGTGGGTTGAGTACTACTACTTAGAACTGGGTTGGTTGAGTAGTACTACTTAGGATGGGTTGGTTGAGTACTACTACTTAGGACTGGGTTGGATGAGTACTACTACTTAGGATGGGTTGGTTGTGTATTACTACTTAGGATGGGTTGGTTGTGTATTACTACTTAGGATGGGTTGGTTGATTATTGCTGCGCAACTCACATATCACAACTACTACTCTTTCAGTTTCCACTTATTCAAATCTAGCTTTATATTCACTTGATATAAGGTTTTAGAAAGTTATGCGTACGTAAAACCAGTTGTAAATTATTAGAAGGCCTTAAAATGTCACTGATGTACACTTTGTCTTCTATTCGCTTGCTTTAACCAATAATCATTTACAATGGTAAGTAACGAAAACATGGTAGTTGTTCTTAGAAGTTTATGGTAACTGATCAATAAAAATTCAGCTTTGAATAACATCAGTATTTCAGACAGGGTTAACTTTCATCTTAGAACTTTCGAAAGTAAGAGCTAATGTTTAAATAGTTCTGCATTTTGGCACGTTTATCTGTATTAACCTGCGATTAATATTACAACCGTGTTAGCTATTCGCTATATAGTGTTCGTAACTAGATACGCAAATAGAAAATATGAAGCTTAAATAATTTTTTTATAAACAATTATTTCTTATTTCTAGGATTAATTATTTACTAATAAGCTTGAACGGTTATTAGAAATCCGCTATTGTTTCAGTTTCCGAGATGTTACACAAGAAATGTGTATGCAAAGTGAATAGCACATTCTTCGGATGCCTTGTTTCTTTGTAACTTAATTTTTCTATAACCAAGTCACAGTTAACTTATCAAGTCTAAAGGAGACATTATCCTCTAAACCTAAACATAGGTTTTGATAATCATAGACGTGTTTTCAAATTGTTCTTAGATTTAACAATTACAGACTTCTGAAAGACGCCGCAACCAAACGAAACAATTGGAAACAACTTTTGAGCGAGTCAAATACAATGTGTGTTTTTCTTTTAGCAAAGCCACAATGGCTATCTGCTCAGCCCACCGAGGGGAATCGAACCCCTGATTTTAGCGTTCTAAATCCGGAGACATACCGCTGTACTAGCGGGGACCAAATACAATAACTGATGCGATATTTCTCAGCAGTCCATCAAGTGATTACGTACTGTCTGAGGCCCAGCACGGCCAGGTTGTTAAAGCATTCGACTCGTAACCTGAGGGTCGCCAGTTCGAATCCCGTCACGCCAAAGATGCTCACCCACTCATCCGTGAGGGCGTTAGAATATGACGGTCAATCCCACTATTCGTTGGTAAAAGAGTAGCCCAAGAGTTGTAGGTGAGTGGTGATGAATAGCTGCCTTTCCTCTACTCTTACACCACTAAATTAGGGACTGCCAGCGCAGATAGCTTTCGTGTAGCTTTGCACGAAATTCAGAAAAAAACGAACAAGCATTCTCACAAATTTTCTATAAAATTTTGAGATCATAATTTTTTTTCGCTTACTTTTTATCAATTCTTATCCACCTGTTGGAAGTTTTTATTCATTCTGTGGAATAAATAAATATTCCACCGATCCAGATATAATTTACCAATAAACGATACAATGAAAGAAGTGTTTAGGGTTAGAACAGCTCTCAAATATACGTTGTTAAAATATTATTCCTCTTTCTGTAAAAACGTGGATGCAAGGCACTCTTTTTAAAATAGGTGAGCGGCTCCCTTCCCCCATCTCTGGTCCTATGAACAGCTAGAAAGTAAATATACAGAGATCTAGTTGTTCGGTGCTACTGTTTTGTTTATATTGATATTGTTATTACTAAATGTTATGTTTTTCTACGTAGTATTGTTTTCTTGTTTAGAGACATAGTTGTTCGGTGCTACCGTTTTGTTTATATTGATATTGTTATTACTAAATGTTATGTTTTTGTATGTAGTATTGTTTTCATGTTTAGAGAACTAGTTGTTCGATGCTACCGTTTTGTTCGTATTGTTGTTGGTTGGGTGTTTTGTTCTTGTAGTTGTTGTTTGTGTATGGTTACAAATGGTGGCAGATGACATTTTGCTGAGACGCTGATACAGATATAAATTTTCTGGTTACTCTAGACCAGAGCGGGCACACTTCACACACAAGAATCTTTCACCAAAACAGCCACAGCTGGCCTGTTATAGAAAGAATCACATTTGTTAACGTCATCCAACAAATCCATAAATGGCTGCACCCTTTGAGTTTTTTTTCCTTATTTAAATTAACAAAGAAGTTATGATGTACGTTGTTAGAGTCCTGTCTGTGCGTTTGTTACAAGATGTAGCGTTTTCGTTCCTTCTAAACATTTTCCTCAAACCTACAACAGTGCATCCGAGCTTTTCCAACCTATCTATATACGTATGGGAATTTTAGTCAACAGTTATAATAACAGTGCAAATGTGGTCCAATTATATTCAAATTAAGCTGTCAAAGTGGTAAAATAATTCTTGTCGTCAGTCATTCCTCTCTACCTTCCGAAACGATAACGTTTTTTTTATCGTTCTTTATTTAATGAACTCAAATCTCAGATGACATAGACATGCATAAAAAGTACGTAACTGTAACGAATGCGTAACAGTTATGCTAATTTTAACATCTAAAGGAAAGAAAGCGTTAAAAACAGCCTTCCCTTAATACAGCTATTGAGACAGTAAAGCCCAAGCGGTAAAGGGTTGTGAAATTAATTTTAAAAATAAAAGTGCTCATTTAAATTTAATGAGCAATTTTTTTGACTGGTTGTAATCCTCTGAGAAGTTATTTTTAGAACTGATAAATGTTGATAATGTTGTACATGTTTTGAACAAATTAAAGTGTCTGATGATGACCCAAACAAATGTGGACAAAGTTTTCTTTGTTCTGTATTAAAATGTAATTGTGAATTGAAAGGTGGATTACTTGTATTGAATGTTGAATTAGAGAAAGGCATTAAAATGCTATACAGCTGTAATCAATAATTACTGAATTTACTTTAAGTGTATTGCCCTTTCAGCCGTGGGGGCGTTATAATGTGACAGTCAATCCCACTATTCGTTGGTAAAAGAGTAGCCCAAGAGTTGGCGGTGGGTGGTGATGACTAGTTGCCTTCCCTCTAGTCTTACACTGCTAAATTAGGGACGGCTAGCACAGATAGCCCTCGAGTAGCTTTGTGCGAAATTAAAAAAACAAACAAACAAAACAAACAAACTTTAAGTGTAACTACACTGAGAAATGTCTTGTGTTTTTAAACTAGTTTGTTCGCTACTGTAGCTTAAAGACAATTAATTATTTTTGTTTTAGTTATTCTGCCTTTCTCCGACTAATGCTAAGCTGCTGTTTACATCATTTTAATTTGATTTATTTTGAATTTCGCGCAAAGCTACACGAGGGCTACATGTGCTAGCCAAGCCTAATTGAACAGTGACGAACTAAAAGACAGGGAAGTCAACTGGTCAACATCACACACATCAAACTCTTGGGCTATTTATTCCTTTAACAACGAATAGTGAAATTTATCCTGATTTTATAACGCCTTCATGGCTGAAAGAGTGAGCATGTTCAGTAACTATATACGAACCCGCCCATCGCATATTTTACATCTAGCGCTTTAACCACCATTACAAGTGTCCGGACAAAAAAAAAACACTTCCTTTATTTGATGACTGTAGCATCAAGTTGATTATATATATATATATATATATAATCTTTGTTAAACTATTAAGTTTACTTAGTTTTTAACTATCCATTTATTTAACATAAATCGTTACCTTACCACATTACGTGACACTGGAGAAATATTAGATAAATCTATAAAGGATTTCTCCATTTTAACAAATAAAAAAATATTGAAACATTATATTAATTGCACTTAGAAACAAACCGTGTATTTCTGTTGAGAAACGGCACCTTAGGCATAAGACAGACTAAATTCCCAGGTCAAAGACTTAGACATAACCGGGCCTGACATGCCCAGGTGGGTTAAGGCGTTCGACTCGTAATCTGGGGGTCGCGGGTTTGAATTCCCGTCGCACCAAACATGCTCGCCCTTTCAGCCGTGGGAGCGTTATAATGTGACGGTCAATCTCATTATTCGTTGGTAATAGAGTAGCCTAAGAGTTGGCGGTGGGTGGTGATGACTAGCTGCCTTCCCTCTAGTCTTACACTGCTAAATTAGGGACGGCTAGCGCAGATAGCGCTTGAGTAGCTTTGCGCGAAATTCCAAAACAAACAAGCACACTTAGACATAACCTTACTTTATTTTCAAATGCGGATTGCATGAAAGGCAACAAATTAGGAATATCCATTATAAAGACTTTTACGTCGTGTGTGTTTTACGGTGGTTGACACTTTTGATATTGTAATGTTAGGCTGATTCGACAAACATGTTAAAACGTCTAAATCAAGAAGAAAAGTTTGTGCTGTTTGTAGTTTCGTTTCTCTTTATTAGGGTTCAGTATGATTCTAACTGTTTATAAAGTTGTTATAAATATAAAACATTTACAGTCAAAATTAGCATTTTTATTGCATTAATACTTCTTTAAATACAGGTTTTCTAGAATAATACCAAAGTATTCTAATCACAGACACCGAAATCTCCAAGTTAATTAGCCTTAGGCCTAACATTAGTTAAGCCTTTATCAAATAATCCTATGTTCGATAAACAGATAAATTAACACTTTAAGTTGTGTACGTTTTCTCGCTTTAGTTTAATTAGTGTTAAACTTTATCACAGTTAGCAGTATCATTAAATAAACTTATGACGTTATTCTGCGAATTAACGCTAGACCTTTTTAACAGTTTTAATAAGCTTTTAATATGTTGTACACAATGTACTTTGTTTTTGTTTTGAATTTCGCGCAAAACTACTCGAGGGCTATCTGCGCTAGTCGTCCCTAATTTAGCAGTGTAAGACTAGAGGGAAGGCAGGTGGTCATCACCACCCACCGCCAACTCTTGGGCTACTCTTTTACTAACAAATAGTGGGATTGACCGTCACATTAAAACGCCCCCACAGCTGAAAGGGCGAACATGTTTGGTGTGACATGGATTCGGACCCACGACCCTCAGATTAGGAATCAAATGCCTTAAACACCTGGCATGCGCATTTAAATAGTACGATGTGCACGCATTTTCAGGACAAACAAAAAGAATATTCTTATAATAGTTGAAAGTTTTTGTGAAACTATTAAACTAAAATATTTGATCAGTTTACAAACCTGTTATTGTTTTCTGTTTGGTTCTCAAAACAAATTTGAATAAACAGTGTGAATGTGTATTTATAGTTAATAAATTTCTAGCATGAAAGTGGCATACACAGCCATCAATCAGCCTTCCACACACCAGTGTTAAAAAGTAATCACTGGCACTTGCAGGTGGAAATAAGAGGGGGAATCTGTCTCCTTACGTTTCATGAAAACTTGTACGTTTTACCATGAAACTTAACATCGTGGTTAAACTAAATATTTTAGTAATTTTTTGTTAAGTCTGTAAATTTTTTTGTTTGAGTTTAAAAAACGCGCACAACACTTATTATTTTAGACTGTTGAGTTTTACACCGTAAAAGATGATCCCCTCGTATCTGTTGTGGCATTTCCTTCTGAATATACTTACGTGGGCGCCCATGAATGCAACTTTATTAGTATTTCATTTTTTTACTACGTTTTTAACTTGACGTTAGCTTTAGAACATTTCATTCATTCTTAAGTTTCTACTCGCAAGTATTACAGTGAAGGCACAACGCTTGTATTGAAATGAAAATTGTCTGTGTGTTTTCACTATAAATATGTTTATTCCAATGAGGCCCGGCATGGCCAAGCGTGTTAAGGCGTTCGACTCGTAATCTGATGGTTGCGGGTTCGAATCCCAGTCACATCAAACATGCCTGCCCTTTCAGTCGTGGGAGCGTTATAATGTGACGGTCAATCCCAGTATTCGTTGTTAAAAGAGTAGCCCAAGAGTTGGCGGTGGGTGGTGATGACTAGCTGCCTTCCCTCTAGTCTTACACTGCTAAATTAGGAACGGCTAGCGCAGATAACCCTCGAGTAGCTATGCGCGAAATTAAAAAAATATATATTCGAATATCATGTCATTAAGACGTGGTTTCACGTAAATTATATATACTATCGTAATGTATGGCTTGTAATAAGAAAGTGTGTCAGTCAGTAGTTGTCAGAAATACATTCTCATCTCACAAAAGAAACAGACTAGGCTTCACTTCTTATTTGGAATAATCCTTTAATGGTTGCTACGTGAATAAATCAAATTAAAATCCAACAAATCAAAGCTAGCAATTTTTTCTATATAAAGCGTTAGAGTACTCAGGGTTCTTAGGATACTGAGAACACATCACTCAAAGTTCTACTTCTTTCTAATTCTTCAGTCCTAAGTGATTTTTCCAAAGAAGGATGTGAACATTGTACAGGTATTTGACAGCTTTAATTATCTACAAATAACACGAGACAAAACGTTAACTCTGTTTCTTACCCCTCCTTTTCTAGAGTCATATCACAACAGCCCCTGTACTTCACTGGGTCTTGAAGTGGTGAGAAATAGAAGACCTGTATTAATTCGAAGAGTTTATTGAATTTCTTTTGTGATCTTCTTTATTTAGACAATTCTAGCAAGTGTTTTCTTTGTCCAATGTAACTCGAATGACATTGGCGTGTTTTTCTTCCGTTGTGTCATGTGTGGCTTCGCCGACTTTGTACGAATAACAATTTATGTTTGTGTTTATGTGTGTGTGTGTGTGTTCATACTTCTTCTGGCAGAGGCCTATATCGTTTGATTTATTGTTCATCTACAGAGGTCAACCATTTGATTTATTGTTCATCTACAGAGGTCTACCATTTGATTTATTGTTCATCTACAGAGGTCTACCATTTAAATTATTGTTCATCTACAGAGGTCTATCATTTGAATTATTGTTCATCTACAGATGTCTACCATTTGATTTATTGTTCATCTTCCAGAACAATCTGCCATCTCTTCTGTGAAGATTTCAGAAGAAACAGTGAGGGGAAATATGGCGACGCCTACTGTCATGTGTCAGTGCCATGAATGTGAAGGAAAATCTCCCATCTACTAATCATTATTATAAATGTGTATAAATACACTGTAAACATAATAATACAGCTTAATATATCATCAATACTAATTATTACTATTGCCACAAGTTTGTGTAAATAAACACAATACTTAACAAATTACAATTTATGGACTACATATTAAAAGTTATATGGAAGGTTTTTACTTGTTAACATGTGTTGCTGTGATCACCCGGATAGGAAGAACTGAAGATAGATGCAACGAAAAAGTAGAATGCGCAACATTTCTCATCCGCAAGGAAAGAAATAATCCACTTGAAACTACATTAAATTCACCTCTGTTACCATCCTGTTTTATTTTTGAGGTGAGTTGCTTCTATCCGCCATTTTGATCCCTGTAGCGTATTTTGTATTTCTGATAATGTTACCTAGAGCAGTCCCTTGCTTTGAGCTCCTGATGAGAGAGAAGGCAGGCAGTCAATCAGTAGCCACCCACCATCCATACTAAGATACTGACTGTTAATCTTATAATGCACCTACCACTTAAAGTGTGTGAATTAACTTGATGGTATCACACATATTCGAACATAGTTCCGACTTCCAGACCTCTATCAACCACAAGGATATTCCATGTCTTACTTACTCTCACTGTTGTATTCATACTCTCTTCAATTATTAAATTTGTTCATGTTCCTTCCTCTATTTCAATGTTGTTTTCAAACAAGCAGTTTCATCACAACTAACCCGTGCCTCGTATCTTAAAGATTCTCAGTAGGAAACACACACGATTCAAGAATGTAAAAAAAAAAAAAAATCATCCTATGTGATTATGGATTCTGTAACCAACAAACTCGTGGACCCACGAGCGATTCGTAGCATTAAAAGTTTAGGAAAATGTCCTTGGCAAGATGACAAATGCATTCCCATCAGGAATTCTAACGTCAATAGAAGATAAAGTAGAAAACTGTACGGATGAAACTCCTTAAGAAGAAATGGTAAAATTAATACACCATTACATATTAAAATGTTTCATTGAATAATCAAATATGTCATAACTCGCTTTAAAATGTGACACTTTGATTCAAGGAACAGCAACCAATGCTTATTTCTTCCTAATTTAAACGTATGTTAATATGCAATATTTTTTGTCTCTTGGAACGTATAAGGTATTAATTAATAAATTATTCCAGAATTTGTATCTCATCCAGTTAACAAAACAGTATTTCCTCTATTAACACTGTTTTTACTTTAACTATTATACGATAAAAGACGTCAATTTCTTCCAAAACACGAACACTTCTTGCGCAACAAAAGCACTGGGTATGTATATAAAAACTAATAGAAATCTAACAAACTATTTTCAACTGTCCTCGTGTAATGTATAGTTTAATTTACAGATAATCGCATCTAGAGTCTATGAGAAACACCACCCGCCAAGCTGCTCTTCATCGAAGAAAGATTACGATTGACCTCTATACTATAATATTCCACGGCTAAAAAGGGTAAGTATGTTCAGTGACAAGATTCGATACCGCGACCCGGAGGTTATGAGTTAAGTGTTGTAAGTACCAGGCCAAGCAAATTGAATTTGCTTGAATTTGCCAATCTGTATTATTACAATATTTCCCCTAAAACGTCTCTTCATACCAAACAACAAATTAATTCCACTCGATGTTAAATAAATTATTGATGTAATGTCCCCCCAGTGGCTCAGCGGTATTTCTGCGAGCTTACAACGCTAAAATCCGGATTTCGATACCCGTGGTGAGCAGAGCACTGTGTAGCTTTGTGCTTAATTCAAAACAACAACATTGGTATAAATAAATCCTTCCTTCGCAGGCTTTTGTATGGCAGAAATAGTGACTAAATGTAGAAGCTACTTACATTTATGTTAGAAATAAATTCAACTAAAATGGGAACAGACAATCAAAATAGGATATATTATAGGAATAACAGTGGAGTTGGACGCATGTAACTTACGAATTTCAAAGAAATCGATTGTGACCGACTGACACCTGGCTTTTATGATTATGATACGTTAACTAGCTGCCTTACAAACAAAATGTTTATTGTAGTTGATAATGAACTGAAATCAGAATCAAAGTATTCTGAATTTACAATAACAGCTTTCTGTAATTAAAATAATGGTATTCTGAATTTACAATAACAGCTTTCTGTAATCAAAATAATGGTATTCTGAATTTACAATAACAGTTTTCTGTAATCAAAATAATGGTATTCTGAATTTACAATAACAGTTTTCTGTAATCAAAATAATGGTATTCTGAATTTACAATAACAGCTTTCTGTAATCAAAATAATGGTATTCTGAATTTACAATAACAGCTTTCTGTAATCAAAATAATGGTATTCTGAATTTACAATAACAGCTTTCTGTAATTAAAATAATGGTATTCTGAATTTACAATAACAGTTTTCTGTAATTAAAATAATGGTATTCTGAATTTACAATAACAGCTTTCTGTAATCAAAATAATGGTATTCTGAATTTACAATAACAGTTTTCTGTAATCAAAATAATGGTATTCTGAATTTACAATAACAGTTTTCTGTAATCAAAATAATGGTATTCTGAATTTACAATAACAGCTTTCTGTAATCAAAATAATGGTATTCTGAATTTACAATAACAGCTTTCTGTAATTAAAATAATGGTATTCTGAATTTACAATAATAGCTTTCTGGAACTGAAATAATGGTATTCTGGAATTACAATAATAATATTCTGGTATTGAAATAGTTATCTTCCAGAATTACAATAATGATCTTAAATAATTAAAATAATGGTCTTTTGTAATTACAATGACAGTCTTCTAAAATTAAAATAATGGTATTCTATAATTAAAATAATAATCCTCGGAATCTGTGTCAATAAACAATTCAAAGTTTACACTGGAACAGGTGAAGAGTATATAAAGGGAAACTGGGAATGTCGTTTGGTAGAGGACCTGCAGCTATTCATTCTGTACCTCGAAACTTTGAAGATTTTCGCACTCAGCCCACATAATTCATACGATGTGAAAATTAAATGGTCTATTTACTAAACTGGTAGCAAGTGAGGAAGACTAATGGATGAAAACGCTGATTGCAATTTAACCATGTGAGCTTAAGACAAAGTACTGTTTCTAAGTCTGCCTGTTTTCAAGTAGCCCATACTTTTATCACGTAGCTATGGCCATTAACCCAGAACCAACAAAGATAAAGCACTGGATAGTTTATCGTGAGACTTACTATACTAGATGTTTGTAAACCTAAAAGTCTCACAGGTCTATCGCTAATAAACTTGCCATTGTTCAATGAAACATAAATATAGGTGTCAGCAGGTTTAATAGGCAACGTATGCTAGCTATCATTTTAACAGATAATTAAAATGAGGATATTGGTTACCTTGTAATACCGTTTACTGTTATTAGTACAGAGCTAATTGAATTATTATCTGTTGTCAGAGGATCTTCTGTAAAACCCTCAGTTGCTGAGCTGTAAGCCTGAGATGTCATGCCGCTAAAACCGGGTTTTGATACTCGTGGTTGGCACAGCACAGACAGCCCATTGTGTAGCTTCGGGCTTAACAATAAACAAAACTTTCGTACAGCAACTGTAACCTAAAAGTCTTCCAATAGGGCCATTGGCAGTAAGGTCTTTAATTATAACAAAGTGTTGAGTAGCGTAACCACTGAAGAGTTGCATAACAATCTGTCCCCTAAGTTCGAATGCGTTTCATATTCTACACTATCATGGATAACTTAACCAAAAACCCCGAAATTGTGATTAACAACGATTCACGACTACAAACGAGAAAAGATCTTAAGTTCCGGGAACTTAAAGAGTTCACAACAATGATGCGCTCTATGGTAAGATCCAAATTTACTGAGCATTTAGAGTGTTTACATACTAGATAGGCTTAGCTACTGTTGTTAAAACAACTAATTACTTTGCTTTCAATTTTAAAATAATAATAAATAATATTATTATAAGTTTACATTAAAAACTAGCACTTAAAAAAGTGTTTAAACCAATAAAATATCAAATGTAAACACATTACATATTTGTGAGGATGATATTCTGTCAAGGTTTACAATGTGTTAAATTACTCTAGATTCACAAAGATATATAAAAAATATGTAGGTTTGTTACAAAAAACCTAACACTTAAGTATTCTTCATACTCATAGAAATTGATCTGAAATACGTTAAGAGAGTTGAGAAAATCATGTTATATCGTGAAAGAGAGAACCAGTATTAAAACTGAATACGTTAAGAGAGTTGAGAAAATCATGTTATATCGTGAAAGAGAGAACCAGTATTAAAACTGAATACGTTAAGAGAGTTGAGAAAATCATGTTATATCGTGAAAGAGAGAACCAGTATTAAAACTGAATACGTTAAGAGAGTTGAGAAAATCATGTTATATCGTAAAAGAGAGAACCAGTATTAAAACTGAATACGTTAAGAGAGTTGAGAAAATCATGTTATATCGGGAAAGAGAGAACCAGTATTAAAACTGAATACGTTAAGAGAGTTGAGAAAATCATGTTATATCGTAAAAGAGAGAACCGGTATTAAAACTGAATACGTTAAGAGAGTTGAGAAAATCATGTTATATCGTGAAAGAGAGAACCAGTATTAAAACTGAATACGTTAAGAGAGTTGAGAAAATCATGTTATATCGTGAAAGAGAGAACCAGTATTAAAACTGAATACGTTAAGAGAGTTGAGAAAATCATGTTATATCGTGAAAGAGAGAACCAGTATTAAAACTGAATAAAAACAAATTTATTATAATCCAATCATTATCAATGTGTTACGTTTACTAAGTTATGTCAGGTCATGTATTTTTCACTTGAAAAAAGGTTTGGAATACCTACGGGAGGCTATTCCAGCCCATAAGATGCAGATTTATATTTGTTCGTTCTACAAGTTTCACACATAACAAAACTTATTAGTAAAAACTATGGTAAAGCTTTACGCTTCAGTCGTACTTACACTCATTGTTTATATTCTTAGGTCTAATAATCAAGGTCCTTTGGGTTTTTATACAGCCGAACAAATATATCGACTAGAACTCACTCTGGGAAAAAGAAACGCTCTTTCAATAGAAACAAAGCACATTACCCGGATTCAAATATTGGCATGCTTTATCATACAATCATCTTCAACGTTTTCAATAAAACGGACAGTTTCAACTTTGAAAGTCATAAACTTTCAATTTCTTCATGCAAATATTTCTAATAAATTGTCAAAATGTTTATTGCTCTCAGCTTATTAAATAAAATAGCATTTGTGGAGGACTTCTTCGACAGAACTTATAATTCCACTCGTATCTTTCACAAATTAAGCTCTCCTTGTCGTATTTTAACAACAAAACTCAGTAATGTCCTTGTTATTTATTACTCATGGGTTTAGAAGTTTCACAGAGTGCCACGACATCTATAAAAATTTCACATCCACACTTCAATTCCTTTGAAAATTGTTTAAGGTAATAAATAGTGAACCGATTTTGTTTGTAGACCACCATTAGTGTTTGCCTACCGCCTCCCGCTAGTACAGCGGTATGTCTCCGGATTTACAACGCTAAAATCAGGGGTTCGATTCCCCTCGGTCGGCTGAGCAGATAGCCTTTGTGGCTTTGCTAAAAGAAAACAAATTTTGCCTACCATCAGTTTAAGCTCTTAATATATATCAGCGTATGGTTTATACTATCAGCATAACAGTTCCATATATGGTATAAAGCTACGTCATTAGTTAAATTACACTAGTTTTTGTTAATTACATTGACTTTCATGTTTACGATTGCTGTAACTTTCATTTCTAAGGTTTATTATTATTATTGAAGTTTCTCGCTTATCGTGTTTACTTTCTCGCTTTTACAGAAAATTTAACTTTATTTACTGCCTCCAGGCGTCTGTTTCATGTCTTTTGTTGAAGAACAGGTGTTAGTTAGCTAAAATGGCAGTAATTGGTAGGACGCAATTCATAGTATGTTTAACTTACTGATCTCGTTTTATCACGTTTAACATTTAATTACGGAACCAATAATGGTACAATTTTTAGCTATTTATTATACAATTCAGGTATTTATTTAATTTATTTTCTGTGTATTTATAACTTCATTTTTTGGCCGTAGTCTCGGCACTGTCCTGCTAGTTGACGTCATACCTATACAGTAACACGTGTCTTAGCAATTTAAGTCAAATGCCACGCTTCTCTAGAATTATGCTATCATTGTGAGGGAGGACTGTGAAACGTTCTGCTTATAAACAGTTATGTTACATTATTCAACGGACATTAAACCTATTACATCTGACATCTAATACGATGTCTTCCGTGTGTAAAGTATACTTTATTATTATTTACATTAACAGCACTGAGTATAATGTATAACGCGTCTAGTATTTTCAAAAATTTTTTTTGCGTTAGCATGTATATTTAAAAGCCTCCTAGTGGCCAGTTCGAAGATTTGTAACACCAATAACCGGGTTTCGATACCCATGGTGGGCACAACACAGATAGTTCATTATGGGACAACGTTGGGCTTAACAACAAACTGTATTTAAAACTAACGTAAATCTCGTAAGTTGACTTAACCTCGTGATATATTATTGGGTTTATGGCGAAAGAAATCTTTAACAATGAGAATACCCAACTGATAAAGCCACGCATTCTATTATGTATACGTACGAACGTAATAAAAGCATATTTAGTTAGTTATATTCATTGCATGTTGATCTTTAGTTTAGCTCTAACTATAAAGCTTGGTTTGATTGAAAGTTAATATTAATGACAAATACGTTAGGTAATTTACATACCAGTAAAAATACAGACATAAAAATGTTATTGAAATGTCCAACTTGCTTTCAACCTACAGATGGAAATTAATTTTACATTGGATCTTTCAATGAGTTTTATTATGCATTTACTATTCTCTCTTTAAAAAATTCTAGCAGTCGTTCAAGTGAAACGAAACAGGCCTAATGAATAAGAATAAGCAATGGATAAATAATAATAAAATAGAAATCCTATAAACTGAAAATTATCTTCGTGAAAAGAGACAAAAATCTGAAGGTTAAAAAAGCTTTAAAAATCTTATCACTGAAGGTACATTCTTTAAAGGTAAACTTCAGGACACATTAAGGTAAACTTTATTTTAATGTGAAGTCCCTATGTTTGTCTATATCAATCACGATCTTTCTAGACTCTGTTTAATTAAGTCTGCCTATATTTTGTTAATCAACATAACTTATGTCACAGGTAAATTAACTTCATAACTTGTGCAACCTTATCTAAAACG
The DNA here is from genome assembly GCF_004210375.1 of Tachypleus tridentatus. Taxonomy (NCBI): domain Eukaryota; kingdom Metazoa; phylum Arthropoda; class Merostomata; order Xiphosura; family Limulidae; genus Tachypleus; species Tachypleus tridentatus. Next base: position 25,632,384 of record NC_134833.1, read on the forward strand.
TTTCAAAAAATACATAATTTAACGACACCACCTGGCTTGTCGGTTCTCGTAAGATCGTATAAACACTTACTATTTTTTGGAAATTACGAAACATTAAGAATCTTTTAAGAAATTGAAGTATTTTGTTGACTCTAGCATACTTGATTCCCACTACTAGCAAAACATATTCAGTCAGATGAAACGGAACATTTAAAACATTTGAATGATGGTGGATTGACTTCAGTCATGTAGACAAGACTTTCGTATAGAGACAGTCATTTAATCTCTAGGATACAGTTTAATCACGAATAAAATGAAGTTTAAATCCTGGACGTTTGTTTTGAATTTCGCGCAAAGCTACACGAGGGCTATCTGTTCTAAACGTTCTTAATTTAGCAGTGTAAGACTAGAGGAAAGGCAGCTAGTAATCACCACCCACCGCCAACTCTTGAGCTACTCTTTCACCAACAAATAGTGGGACTGATCGGAACATTATAATGTCCCCATGGCTGAAAGGACGAACATGTTTTGGTGTGACGGGGAGTCGAGCACCCTAACCACCTGGCCGTGCTGGCTCAATTCCAGAAAGAAAAATATAAACTAATTTGAAAACCTAACAGTTTGTTCGATTGAATGTTGGATTTTTTACACTGAAAAAATATTTACTTATCATCCAAGTTCTGACAACACTTTTCGGTCTACGTATAAAAACAAGATTTGTTTAAATAATTACGTGAAAATTACTGTTAGGTACTTAACTCATTCAGATATTAATCAAATGGAGTTAGAAAACGTGTTTCTGATTCGTTAAAGGTTATAGCGAATAATTAACCCAAGTTGGTGAAAGGATGAAATAGTTTGCTGTTTTAAGACATGCTTTTAAATACATTTTGATTTCTATTTGGTGAATTACATAAGCTAAAGTTTGTTGATAACCCTTGGTAACATTTCTTTGTGCTCGTTTAATACAAGCTCAACCTTATTTTAACGAAAAGGGGCAGAAGGTACCAACTGGATGTATCACCTGCTTTAACCACTCGCACCAACATACATTAGTGTGTTGTCTGTCTGTCAGTCGGTAGATACTAATATAACATCACATCAGGGACGCTTAAAGTTGAAATGTGTACTGTCGTGGCGTCAGAAAAACGTGCAAATACCATGAATCACGAGAAAAATTATACGCTCTATAGAATACAACACCGTAAAACAAAAAATGAAAATATTTCTTACTCTTAATTATGGTTTAAATTAATATTGAAACAGAACAATTTCAGAGATCCTACGGAATATATTTAGTATCAATTTTACAACTCTTTGGTGATCTAGAGGTTACAGAATAAAACATAAAAATCGCAGCTGAGTTTGTTTTAACATTATAATGCTAATAGGTTTGAATATATGGCATGATTTTAAAAATATATCAAATTTAATATAAACCTAAAAACGGTAGGTATAATTTTCAAACAATATTATATTTTAATGCAAATTAAAATATAAAAACAGAAACATAATTGATTTTTGTTTTTAAAATACTATCCCATCGGAATACAAATGTATATAAAAAGTAAGTATTATTTTTAAAAATATTATCGATTTTACCGAATCTGAAATCAACAACAATACGAAAGAATACTTGAACTATTTTAAATATTTTTGTAAAATTTAATAATTTCATAATAGTACATTACACACTTGGCACTTTTAAACAGCAGTTAACTCGTGAAAACACCAGTTTCCCTTATTTTATGAAATGAAACTGTGAAGAGGGCTAAATATGCTGTTTGATAGAACTTGCACTGATGGCCCAGCATGGTCAGGTGGTTAAGGCACTTGACTCGTAATCCGAGGGCTTCGGGTTCGAATCCCCATTACAGCAAAATATGCTCGCCCTTTCAGGCGTGGGGGCATTATATAGTGACAATCAATCCCACTAAAAGAGTAGCCCTAGAGTTGGCAGTGGGCGGTGATGACTAGCTGTCTTACGTTGCTAAATTAGGGACGACTAGCGCAGATGGCCCTCGTGTAGCTTTGCGCGAAATTCAAAACACACAAACAAATTTCCACTGATATCCAGCACACTAAAGAATGTTAACTATCACAACAGCCTCAGAGTCTCTGCTTGTAAATAAATGATGTTTTTTGAGTTCGCTCTTCACGTTCCATTCTTTAAGTCCTACCCCAAGGGCCTCCGTACTCCTTCTGTTCATCAGAGTAACATCTACGTGAAGCTAATAGGTACATGAAGTTAACACCTACGTGAAGCTGACAGGTACATGAAGTTAACACCTACGTGAAGCTGACACTCTGCGACGATATAACAAAAGAATTAATGAAGGATCTGTTTTAGTGTTTGAAAATAAATTATTTCTCAAAACTGGAATTGAAATAATGAAAGGAAAATGTTACACATTAATATGTTACGTCTCGAAAAGAGAATTTCTATTGTACCTATTGTTGTATAATAACGTTTCACAGGTTTAAAACTTGTTAAATAGCTTCATAAAAACACTGAAATGAAGCCTGTTATGTTCACGCTGATGCCTTATAACGCAAAAATCCAGCACTTCTATGGTGATATATAAAATACATCATTGGAAAAAAAATTGTTTTAAGACGTTAATAATGTGACTGTTGTCGTTTTTTTTTAATTTCGCGCAAAGTTACACGAGGGCTATCTGCGCTAGCCGTCCCAAATGTAGCAGCGTAAGACTAGAGGGAAGTCAACTAGTCATCATTACCCACCGCCAACTCTTTGGCTACTCTTTTACCTCTGAATAGTGTAATTGACCGTCACATAATAACGTCCCCACAGAAGAAAGGGTGAGCATGTTTTGGTGTGATGGTGATTCGAACCCGCGACCGTCGGATTACGAGTCGATTGTCCTACCCACCTGGCCATGCCGGGCCTCAGTGTGACTGTCATTAGAACATGGTAGATGGAGAGTAAAATAAGACTAACCGTCCCTGTAAATACTTTACTTCAGTAAAATATTGTTTGTAGTAAATATTTTACTATTCTAAAGTGATTAATGGCAGTGAAACCTCATCGCAGTGGTGTATTGTACTTTGAAAGTGCTTAGAAAAACTTACATCTAAGAAAGAACACGTTGGACGATTTTTTTTTTCTACGCGTTACGTTTTTAGGTTTCTTGAATATTTTTTCTTGCTCATTAGCTAGTGAAGATACGTATATATTAAGTTTATTAAATTGAATTATAGGCAATAATAGTCTTTGTTTCATCTGCTTAGTTCTCATATAACCCTAACGTTCACTGGTATATCGCGGGATAGATTCTTCAGCAATCCGATACAAAGTATACCGAAATTAGAAGGAAAGCTGAAAGCAGTGTTTATGTTATTATGTTTTCCTTATATTTTTTTTCAAACATGAAAAAAACAAACGATATACCTGAACAATAGAAAGCAGAGAAAAGTTATTTTTAGTATCCTGCCCTCTATTTTTTTTATGATTACTTTTTAACATAAAGTTTAACTAATTTTATGGCTAAGATCTTTTCCATATGTGTAATAGATACTTTCACATCTCTTTAGTGGCATCGGAAGAGAAACATCTATCCTATAATACAGAAATATTACGCATATTAGTATTCTAATTGTATCGATATTAAATGTTGTTTTATTCAACACTCTAAATAAAAGTTGTTCGTTACGACTACTAGGGCATAGTCACGTCTATTTTCTGCTTTAGAGATATCGTGGTCGCTGTCAAATTGACTATCTAAAATATATCAATAAGCAAGATGACTATCATTTTGTAGTCGTGAATATGAAATTGACTATTAAGTAGTAACGATGATCTATTACTAGTCAGTTTGACTGACTCTCAGTCAATTTAAGCAATTAGTCAGTTTGACTACTTCCCACTCAGAATGACCATGTCCCAGGCTGTTTGACCACTTCCTATTCACCCTAACTACTTCACAGCAGCACTGCTATGCTAGTCTTAAGAACTACTTTGTGGTGAGGAAGACCAACACCATAGTCAGAATTAACTCATGAACTGACACTCTTGATGTTACTTATAGTATTAAGGTGCAGTTCAATCAAATGACTGTATACATGCATTTTGTTCAATAAATGCAACAACTGAAATGTGACCAGGGTTAAACTTTGCAAGAATTTATTTATTTAATTATTTACTTTTATTTTGTGGGGGGAAATAAATTACTTTCACACAAAATAAATCCTACCTAAATAAATCTTATTTGTCGACCACAACTATTTATTCACTGTTTTATTTGACAGTTGTGTTTTTATATTGTTGTGTGCGTGTGTTGGAATATTCAAATGTGAAATCCAATAATCAATACATTTATTATTACAATCTACAACGATCTAAGTTATGACTGAAATAAGCTTTCCCCACGTTGGTAACACTCGCGCTGACACTTTAGTCCGAGAAATGCATCCGATTCGTCTAGTGGTCCGCAGCGCAAATCGAGTACAAGTGGAAAGCAGCGACATAAGGCGCGAGCGATACTATCTCTTTTCCAGAGGGGTGTACCAGGTCGAGTTTATCAGAAGGCGGGAGTTCCTTGTGCAAGGAGGGTTGTAGGTGTTATTTGAGAAGAGAGGTTGATCATTCCTCAAGGTGGACTGGTCGAGGGGGATTTAGAGGCTCACATACAACAATACATACACAAGGGAGGAGTAAAGACGGCACGGTCCACCCCTTAGAGGTAGCCGAAGGCAGGGATGACACTATAAACCCAAAGGGGACGGAGGGGCAGAAATCACACACAGCAATATTTCGTCGCACATTGGAGAATTACATATGGCGTTTATAGCATTTATAATGACCGAAACTTGTACTAACTTTGCACAATTGCCATGCAACCGCGCAGAAGACGGAAAGAAGAAATCCAGGTAAATATTAATCGTTTATGTCTTATTTTTCTATACTATGTTTCAATAAAACAATATAAAAATATGAATGTTTAACTTTCTGGATTAGCTGAAGTGAATCCATCCGTATGTTTTTGTACAACTCGTTATGTGTAAACAAGGATGGTGGTCCGTTACGTTGTGTAGGTCCGTACTACTGTAGTCCAGTAGTAGTAGAGTATGAATATTTATATTTAGGTAATGCTTTGAAGCAAGTATGAAATCGGAAACATTCCCCAGTCTTGACAAAACAAATGCACATATTTGGTATCTTGAATGCATATCCTGTGGTAGAATCAAAAGCCCGCAATTATCCATGTTGCTGCTCTGTTAAATTTAGCGCTAACTACACCGCTGCTATAAAGATTTGTTACGGCCACCGCTACACAGATGAAAGTTTTATAGACCTTTGATAATGAAAGAAGACATACGATAATACGTGAATAATAAATCCTTATTTTTAATACATCAGCAGAGCTACAAATGCTGAAGTGAACATACGTTTTGTGACGTGTGTATTATGGTAGGATCCATTGACACAGCAAACAATGGAGTTACAAATGAGAGTGGTAAGACAAATCATTTGAAAACAACGAAAAAGTGAAACATATATTGTGTTTAATGTGTGTTTATTTAATTTTAATATTACAAACTATCTAAAAATCTCTTTAGGTAAAAAATATATTTAAATTTTTAAACTCTATACTTTGAAATCGAATGGTGCGAGATAGGAGCCAGCACAATATTCCCCCAACCTTTCTCCCTACTTTGCTCCCAGGGAACTTTGTCAGACATTGGGTCCCTCCCATAATCCATACCACATCCATACTGGTGAGAGAAATGTAGGATCCGGGAGATATTGCATCGAGTCATGAGCAACCGAGTTGTGTAGTTAAAATAATAAAAACTGTATACCCTTACGAAAATCGGGGGATAGTATGGATCACGCATCAGCATGCTTATGCGTCTGCGGAGATTTCCTTGTGTTCACTATACAGTCCACAATTCCTTTCGCATTTCTGTCTAATTTGGTGAATATGTAAGTTACATTGAGGGCTGGCCAATGAATGTTTTGGTACTGAAGTTAGGGAACCTGCTGAGAGTGGTATATACATTCAATGTGGTTCAATTTCTCAATTTTGTGATCAGAAATTGTTGATGACTTTGATATTTGTGCCACTGAAGATTTTGTGGAAGCATTCACTTTGTATGTAGGGAGTTTTTATATCTTAAACTTTGTATTTCCAACAAAACTTAAGAAAACTTTCAACTTTGTTGAATGAGTTGTTCTGAAGCTCTATGATGAGTCCAGGAAAATTACCAAATCTGAAAAGATGCAGACAGATGTGTTCTTCAGTTGTTTGATCTCTTGAATGTCAAAAAACATAGCAGCGGGAAATCTATCAAAATGTCCAAAGGTAAAGGAAGAGGAAAGTGTTCAAAGCCATAAGGTTATATTAGATCTGGTAATAGTAACTTGTCATGTGTATTTGATCCAGGGTGAATTTTCAAAAACGAATTGTTGCTGCATTTTGAATTTTATTTTGGTACATGTATATTGATGTACACTTCTGTTCAGTTAGGAATAAAAATGGTGCTGCTAAAATGCATTTTATATTTTTCATGATGGTGGCAGGTTACTGGGACTTAGATTGAATCATCAGAAGGCAGCGAAGTTGACTGCTCAGTGACGGTTCTGCTGACCACAACTGACTGAAGATGATCTCTTTGCCTAACAGTGACATTGCAAAGGTGGTCCTGACCGGGTCAACATGACTTATCTTCCATGGTCAGGATAGTCATTATGACAACAGTCCATTGTTAATGGATGGTCATAATGACAACCGCTCCTTAAACGAGTAGGGTCACACTGATTATGTCATGACTACTCTGTAGTGGTTTGCAGGTAGGCAATGAGACTATTGTCAGGTAGACAGCATTGGCCAGAATGACTACCTAACGAAAGTCATAACGACTATCATAGAGCAGCCAAATTTATTACCTGCCAGGTATCCCTGCCACCATCACCTGACTATTTTCCGACTACACAATAGTAAAAATGACTAATATTTAATGGTCATATTTGGTTGTCATCGATTTTAGCGACTACTTTGATAGTCTTTTTTTCCGCACCTCTTGACTACCTGATTTACTATTCCAAAGTCGTCGCCTTGACTAGTTCTTATTTTGGGTGGAGGATGTAACAGGACTGTAACGAATAAATCTCAGAAGTAACCATGTGGTTTTTTACTTTCGGACGCTGGGCTTGTAATTTCATATTTGGTATTTTTAATCTGAATGACGTGTTTATTAGTTTGTTTTATTTTTTTTCAATTTTGCACAAAGCTGCTTCAAGGCTACTTTGCCTGTTCTTTCTAATGGTAATAGACTATAGAATCTAGACTATAATAGACTATATAGACAATAATAGACAACTAGTCAACATCACCTAGTGCCAGCTCTTAAGTTACTCTTTATGAACAAATAGTGCGATTGATTGTAACTAATAACGCCCCTCCTGCTGAAAGGACATGTTCAGGAAAGGGATTCGATCCTACGTAACTCACATTACGAGTCGAGTATCGTAACCTCAGACCACATAAAGACGTATCTGGACGGCATTCTGCAACATACAGGCTAAAGAGCCAGTTTAGAGAACTTTAGGTTCTGGTACAACTATCTCTAATTCAAGAATGTTCACCAAGGGAAAGAGAAACAGTCAGCACTGGTCGCAACAAGACTACCTGTTACTGTTATAACACAAAGCTGAAAATGTATAGTGTGTTCTGCGAAGTATAGCGCATTCGAACATTGAACCTTCCGAGCTACAAACAGACACTCTCACCATTAAACTATGATGGTGAGTAATTATTAAACAGATAAAACAAGCAGGATTTAGTAAGTGATTCCCAAAAATATGAAAAACAAAATGCTCTAATAGCGCCCAGATCACCCTATCTGGGCAACACCACTGAAACAACTGTTCTGATATCCTGTTTGTTTTGGCTACATTTTAAGGTTCAGCTTTTTAAATTAATTTCATTTTCATATCAGGCCCGTCCGCAAACTGTTTCGACAAAGATTTTAATTTGTGAAATCAAAAACCAACACATGCTGATGTTAATGTACGGGTGTCTGAGAGTATGCGACTACTTCAAGCCAAAACAAATGCTAATGCCTCGTCACAAGAATATACACAAAGAAGAAACCATTAGCAGCTGCATTATAACTATGTAAACATTTTGTTTCACTTTCAACCCTCATAAACGTGTATTTAGGTTTGGTTTACCACAAAGGCGCTATGTAAGAATATAGATTGTCATCACCACCTACCGCCAACCTTGGCTACTCTATTACCAACGAATAGTATAACATTATACCCACGGCTGAAAGGGCGAGTATGTTTTGATGTGATGAGAATTTGAACCCGCGACCCTCGGATTACGAGTCAAGTGCCTTAACCACCCGGCCATACCAAAAACGAAATAGGAGATAAGTTGGTTATCAGAACAGTGTAACAACACGCAACGAAACATGTACGTCCTGTTTAAATGAAGGAGTGGGCCTCTTAACACGGTACTAATTACTCATTCAATACATTCAAGCTTAAATTAAGATTTTGTAATAATTATATTATATTCGTTTCTTTCTTTCTTTGTTTTCAGAGCAAAGCTGCACAGTTGGTTATATACTCGTTCTTACATTTATCCACTGCGAGGAATCTAACCTCGGATTTTAGTGTTGTAAGTCCCTAAACGGCCCGGCATGGCCAGGTGGGTTAAGGCATTCGACTCGTAATCTGTTGGAGCGACGGGTTCAAATCCCCGTCGCTCCAAACATGCTCCCCCTTTCAGTCGTGGGGGCGTTATAATGTGACGGTCAGTCCCACTATTCGTTGGTAAAAGAGTAGTCCAAGATTTAGCGGTGAGTGGTGATGACTAGCTGCCTTCCCTCTAGTCTTACACTGCTAAATCAGGGACGGCTAGCGCAGATAACCCTCTTGTAGCTTTGCGTGCGCCCCCCGCTAGTACAGCGGTATGTCTCCAGGATTTACAACGCTAAAATCAGGGGTTCCATTCCCCTCGGTGGACTGAGCAGATAGCCCTTTGTGGCTTTGCTATACGAAAACACACGCACACACAGCTTTGCGTGAAATTCAAAACAGACAAACACACTAAATACACAACTGACTAAAGAGACATCTACACACGTGAGACTTTTGTTTTTCTTTACTCGCTAAAAGTATAGCACGTGCTGGACAAAAAGAACTATAAGTCCTGTAAGAAACAGTACTTTGACATAGTCTAATGATACACCACCACTACTCTTTGTTAAAAAATCCTTTAATCTCAATCAGCAAAAGACGTTTGAAAAGCGAGTGTAGCCTGAACGGTGGTTCTCTGAAGTCGCCGCGTTCTCTAAACCTTTTCCAGATTCTTTTCAGGTTAAAGAATTTGGAAAATCGGGCTGCTTTGAAAACCGGTTTTTTTTCTTTTCTTAAATTATATTCCGCTTGAAATACATAACGCACGTACAATTATTAACTCTTAGCCAACTTACGGATAACTACTTTCGGCCCGTTTTTATAAGTTATATTTTCCATGAGTTATTTTATATTCTCACCTGATACGAGTTCGTCCATCGGATTTCCAATATGTTTTAGTAATAATAGAAAAAAAGTATAAAGTTTATTTGACTGAAGACAAAAACCAAAACGGTAGAAAGAAGTAAAAAAACTAATTTAAAAAGGTTTACTTACTGTGTCTTTGGTTAAGTAATATTTACGATTGTTTACATTATGTGTACAAGCGCATCTATATATTAATTTGAATTGAATAATTGGTGTTGTATTAACGTGGAGATGCATTAACACATATTTATTTAAAACATGTTAAAGTGTTAAAAGATTATTCTTTGATTTCATTGAATCTCGTGTAATCCATTTTGCTTGGATATATGAAACGTGTTAAAATATTATTGTTCTCGTTGAATCTCCTATGCTCAGTTTAACTGAATTTCTGTAAAACATCACATCATATTAAAACATGTTTATTTCTATTGCATTTCGTAGGATCGACATGACTGATTTTCTGGGACGAATTACTCGTAAATTCCCTATTCTATATGTCGTGAGCCGCGCTTGTTGTGTTTGAATAATCTGAAATTTTCTTAGTTTGTTTTGAATTTCGCGCAAAGCTACACGAGGGTTATCTGCGCTAGCCGTCCCGAATTTAGAAGTCTAAGACTAGAGGGAAGGCAGCACCGCCCACCTCCAACTCTTGGGCTACTCTTTTTACCAATGAAAGGGTAAGCATGTTTCGTGTAACGGGGATTCGAACCCGCGACCCTCTGATTACGATTCGTGTGCCTCAACTACCTGGTCATACCAGGCCCGAAATTTTATTATACTGAAAGTCTTGAAGTAATTATCATCTCATAACTTGGACATTTGGCCGAAACAGTAACCAGTTGACTACTTTTTCTTTCTGTTTCGCTCACAAAGATTAAATTTCAGATTTTATGTTGAAGTGGACACATTAATTCATTTTTACTCCTATTTCTTTTTACTGGAAACCAGTCTTGGGAGGCCCGGCATGGCCAAGCGTGTTAAGGCGTGCGACTCGTAATCAGAGGGTCGCGGGTTCGCATCCCCGTCGCGCCAAACATTCTCGCCCTTTCAGTCGTGGGGGCGTTATAATGTGATGGTCAATCCCACTATTCGTTGGTAAAAGAGTAGCCCAAGTGTTGGCGGTGGGTGGTGATGACTAGCTGCCTTCCCTCTAGTCTTACACTGCTAAATTAGAGACGGCTAGCACAGATAGCCCTTGAGTAGCTTTGTGCGAAATTCAAAAGAAACAAACAAACAAAACCAGTCTTGGAACCAATTCAGACTGAACTATCTAAAGGTACATCCATCCCTAGTTTAACGTCCGTCACATTCTTACTTTAAAGGTGATTAAATAATTACATAGATTATGTGTGTCGTCAGATACCTTCCATTTAATCGCAGGTGTTCGGATTAAAAAGGTGCGTGTGTTTTTGTCCACACTGAGCTAAACGAACTGTAATTTATTGTCTAAATTCAGACAAAAATTACAAGTTCGGTATAGGTGAATTTTAAAGATTTTATTCAGGAATGAACACCACTAATTCTCATCAAGTTGTACAAGTATTGAAACACCTCTTAAGTGGGGGTTTCAGGCGCCTGGATAAAAAGGATTAGTTCATGTGTACGACCTTTCGGCATCCTATTAACAAAAACGGAACTAATTAAACTTAAAAACTGGATGAAAATTTAAGAAAGATAAATGTTAGTTGAATTAGACACGAATAAAAATATATATTATACTAGTTATGAGAAGGTTAAAACCCGCGACTATTTCAGTCACCGCTCTGGTAAGCCTTTATTAATGTTTATGCTGGCTGACCACTTTATTAGGACCTAACCACTCTGAGAGGAAATGGTCAAATGAAACACTGTCTGATTTGTACTTGACTCTAAATGCCTCTACATCAGTACCGAGCATGTATGTTTTAATTTTTGTAGTAGCAAAGGCGCCACTATTGATAGACTGATAACAAATGTCTTTGAACGGGTGTTTAAAAAAAGGCGTATTCAATAGCGACGCTCCTGCCAAACGAACGTCCATTATCATGTTCTTTGAAAGTCAATGAACTAACCCACTGTCTTGTAGACAGACTATATCTACGTTTGTAGGTCCAAATCAGTCAACTCATACATAAAGTGATTTTCTTTTATAAATGCTTAAGCGGAGTTAATAAAATAGTAAATCAGATTATAATCTCTCGCAACTATACGGAAACTCTCCCCTACACTCACCCACCCCCCAAAAAAGAAAAAATCAGGTAGAAGAAATATTTTAACCCGGAAATTGTGCAATCGATTACACGTCAAACGTTAGCCTTTGGATATAGACTTTTGCAGCGTACAATTAGCACTATTTGAAACAAGAAATGTGTGCATGTTTTTTTCAACCCTATTTAAGACGGAGAATGTTAAATAGATACATTAATCAACCCTACATGAGATGATGGTATATATGCATGTTTTTTATCAACATATTTCTATTTACCCTATTAACAAAACATAGAAGGGTTGATGTTCAAAATCTTCCAGGTATCGAAGTATGCATGTAATCGTCAAACTGTGAAGCCCGCTTCAAAAATAAGATGAAGCAGTAATAACACTTGTGAACAAGTAGTTGTAACTAAAAAAAGCTTTACGTTTGTTTCGGAATTTCATGCAAAGCTGTAACAAGTGCTGTTTGTTGTTGTTAATTAAGCACAAAGTTACGCAATGGGCTACCTATGCTCTGCCCACCAGGGTATCGAAACCCGGATTCTATCGTTGTATGTCTGTAGTCATACCGCTGTGCCACTGGGGGGGGTAACCAATGCTGTATCCGGTTATCTATCCTTAATTGTGAACTTTTTTTTAAATTTCGCGCAAAGCTACTAGAGGGCTATCTGCGCTAGCCGTCCCTAATTTAGCAGTGTAAGACTAGAGGAAAGGCAGCTAGTCATCACCACCCACCGCCAACTCTTGGGCTACTCTTTTACCAACGAATAGTGGGATTGACCGTTACGTTATAACGCCCCCACGGCTAAACGGCGAGCATGTTTGGTGCGACGGGGATTGGAACCCGTGACCCTCAGATTACGAGTCGAACGCTTTAACACGCTTGGCCATGCCGGGCCCTTTTGAACTGGTAAACTAGAGTGAAACCATCTAGTAAACAACGTTCACCATGACAAACTCTCAAACTACTTCTGCACGAACCAAGTAACAGTCAGTCTCACAGCGAACCTATGTTCCCAAAGTGCGGAGTGCGTTTTAGCAACATCGGGCTAGGAACCATGAATCCTCGTACAGTTTAAGCACGTTAACTACCAAGCTACTCTCGGGCCTGTTATGTAAAATAATACGTCGAATGTACAGTTTGAAAAGGTGCTATTGATGTAATTAGCACGAAACATCAACGATGTTTGCATTCAAAACATACTGTGTTTTACCCTTTTTTCTTATGTTTATTATCAGTTTAGATATGATATGCGCTATACCTTTACAGCGTGGAGTGTGTCTGGTATATTTGGTATTGTTATACTTCCTGTAAGTACAGTCTGGTGGTCAGTTTGTTTACGACAATGGCCATACCTGACGGAGAAATTGTATGACATATATCGCGACTTCGTATATTTCAAGCTACCGTGTTCACACACACACACACACACACACACTCCTATAATTGAAACCGCGAGTAATATATAAAGTAAAGGCACAGTGACAGCCTTTTTAAGTTCGGTCTGTACGGGAGTTTAACAAACCCCTCCCTCCCCACGGTATGAAACACTTTACATTTACGGACCAGAGACGTATACTTAATTCCTGGTCGCAAGAACGAAAACATGGTGCAATGTCCTAAACAAAGATATGTGATTCATCGTGTCTTTGAGAAAGAATTATAAATATGAGAAGAAAATACAGACAAAAATCAGGCGTGAAAAAACCAACAGGAAAAAAAATAAAATACTGCCAACAACAAATCTAACAGCTATTTCTAAATGTGTACAAGGTCTAACTTACCCTGGTGATAAGGGCACTCGACTCGCAATCTGAGGGTCGCTGGTTCGAATCAACAAAATCGAACATGCTCGATCTTTTAGCCGTGAAGGCGTTAAGATGTTACCGCCAATCCCACTACTTGTTGGCAAAGGAGTGAGTAGTCCAACAGTTTGCGATGGATTACGTTGTCTAGCTTCCTTTCTTCTAGTCTATCATTTCCAAATTAGGGGCCGCTAGCACAGGTAGCCCTCGAACAGTCTTGTGAGAAATTCAACAAACTAGTAAACAAACAAACAAAATATTTGTTTTATTTATTACCAGCATTATAAAGTAATATCATATGCTCACAGTAGTTTACAATAGAAGAATAATTACAACATAGATAAGCACTGTATACATAGGAAGGGGGGAGGAAATACAAACAAATGTAACACTAATTAAATAACAGAATATACAACTAATTGAAGCCTGCTAGTTCTTTGGAGCTAAGAGAAACATTTTTTTACCTCGGTTGATGAAGTCACAAAGTGACAGCTTAGATTCCCAGGTTGGCCACTTAAATTTCCACATTGAAATCGGAACTGTTTTGCTTGTCGTTTGATTCGTCCCTCAAAGAAAAAAGAAAAGCCGCATCGAATATCTCCAGGGACAAACACATTGTAAATCAAGGCGATCCCCAGGAAGCGAGAACAATAGAAAAGTATGAACGCATTCTCACAGCTTCGTATGGTATCTGACTATAGCACCTCGCCGCAAGCAAAAGCACGTGGGATTTTACCATAGAATGAAAGAAATAACTCACTTCCACACGTTAGTAGAAACATCATCACGTGAAAAGAATGTCTGAGCCTAAGAGCTGTCTGAAAACCAACTACTTCTCAATAAAAATGCAGACAAAACACCCAAGTACGAAAACGAAACGTGTTTCTTTGTCTTAAACGATTAAGATTTATTCTTCTAAACTACTTGGGAATTATGGGAAACTATACATATTCTCCCTTTCCCCCCCTAATCATATGTGTCTGTATCGCTACCAGATGGAACTGTAAAAAGTCACCATACACAGATAATTAGAATATTGTTGAAATATAAAAGGTTAAAAGAGGAGGGAACTTCTATCTATCACGTATTTATACTGAGGGTCTGTTTGGCATGTAAAACTGTCGCACTATCTCACCAGAACGATTGGTTAAGTCTTATAAATTGTACGAGTATAATTATTTCAGGTTTTGTTGTTGTTTATTTGTATTAGTGCAAAGCGACACAACAGACTATCTTCGCTCTTTATACTGATAGGAATCGAACCCTGAATTTGAGAATTATAAGTCTATCAATTTAGTACTGACCCACTGGAGAATAGATTTTTCCTATTTTCTTGTTAGTTTCAGAAAGTAATCTCAACACAGTTAGTCTAAAAATTTAAAATTAAACACAAAATTACGTGTAGCTAATGAGCGGAGTATGATACAGGGATTAACGTGCGTGGACTATGGATACAAAGATGTCAGATTCGCGGCCCGTTGTCGCTATCCACGACTATTAGAATAGTGATCAAATTCCACTCTTTGACAGACACGAGGTGGCGATGGGTGACATTCAACTGTCCTCTTTCCCACTAAATAACGCTTTACACAAAATGATGAATTGATGACAGTTTGTATAAGTGTCTCCTCACTATTGTGTGCGGCTCGGCATTACCCGGTGGTTAGGGCGCTCGACTCGAAATTTGAGGGTCGAGGGCGGATTCGAATCCGCATCACACCAAAACATTTCTGTCCTTTAAGCCATGAAGGCGTTATGATGTGACGGTCAATCCAACTATTCGTTGATAAAAGAGCAGCATAAGAGTTGGCGGTGGATGGTAATGACTAGCTGCCTTCCCTCTGGTTTTACATTTCAGAATTAGGGGCGGTTAGCGCAGATAGGTCTTGTGTAGCTTTGTAGACAAACGAACACTGTTGCGTATCGCTGGAGGGTTAGGCTAAAGATGATACAGGTATATGTCATTGAGACTGAAACTAAAGCTGTTATAGGTGATCATGAGCAATTAGAAGTAATATAAACTAGACTTCAATCGCTTAGATATTTCGTGGCGACATTCACGAAGCTTTCTTTATGATGGACCTCAAGCATTATCCAAAAAACTATACTACAGTCATACCATGTTGAAGTTTAATGCTTAAAAGAATAGCATAAATATATTGTATACATACAAAGTTCGGAACAATCGACATTTTAGAATGAGGTACATCGTTTAAAGTATCTAATCGCAGTGTGGCTACTTCCAAAGAAAGTGTTCTTTGATTACAGTGAGTGCACTTAGTCAGGAAACTACCAAACGAAACTACAACTACATAATCCAACAACTTCAACACTTGCTTTTCGGCCAACGATAGCAAAATCCATACTGATTAACGTGCTTTTGTTTAAGGTTGATCATTTAACTAACAGAAGTACTACAAAAGATTACTGAACGTCTGATATGACAACATTTCTTGTGAGCGTCACGCTAAAAATAAACTAAAACGATATGTTGTTCCTAAGCAGTCATTAAAGAACAGTTAGAATACACCTTCATGACTTTTACAAGTTAGTTATACAGATGTTGTTTATTATGACTGATTACAACCGTCACAGTATGTGACATTTGAAAGATAACCAATAAAATACGTGATTTTTAACAGCTATCATGTTAATGATAATGATTTGATTGACTAGATCCATCACTTTGCGTGACATTTAAAAAGTTAGCTCAGCCATACAGACTGAACAATATTGACAGACTACAAATTAATGTGTGGCATTAAGTCTGTAATTAACACATCTGGGTGTGTTTGTGTGATGTTTTTGGAATTGAATCTGTTTCAAGTCGCTCGTTAATTAAACGAGAGTTCTAGTATTTCAATCAAAATACTAACCTTTAAACTACTGCTTTTAAATACGTTTTAACAGTTTAAACTAACCCATCACTTAACCCAAGTTAATAAGTAAAAACTAAAAGTACAACATCACTTTTTTCTTCCAAGAATTGTGTTCCTGCATGATAGAGAATAACAAAACATGAGAATCTGGCTATATCAAATTACAATGTCCATAAAACTCTAACACAAGAAACTATTGTAAGAACAATATCTTTTGAACTATCGTCCACATTCAAAGATGGTACAGCTCACGAAACACGAACATTCTGTGAATATTTTGCCCGTAAACAAACTTTATAACAAAGTGACCTCAATCATACAAAACAGCTCTAACACACTAGAAGAATACTGCAGAATATTTTCTGAACAGCGCCATCTTTGGTAATATTTGTTTGTTTTGAAGCACCTCAACACCATCTACCGCCAACTTTTGGCCTATTCTTTACCAACTAAAAAGTCACGTTATAACGTCCCCAAGGCTGAAATGGCGAGCATGTTCGGCGACAAGATTCGAGCCCTCGACTCATAAGTTGCCATGCCAGGGCTAGCTTAGGTGATAAATGGAAGTTTATTTTCACTCCAATTAAACCAGAGATATTTGTAAAGGAACTATTTTGAAATGGTCCTTCCAATCCTAGGAGGGTTTTATACAAAATACTGCACGATAGATGCTACAATAGCAAACTTCAAGATAATGCCAAGAAGCGAATATCCCCAATATTCAAGATAATCTCAGGAAGCGTACATTGTCTCCTGGATACGAAACCGAATCGCCCAATAACGCTAGCATCAACATTACAACATATCCTAAAATTTAAATGTAAAACTCGCACGACTGAATTATATCATTTTCGAGAAATTCCACACCTCATATGTAATTCAGGACAAGGACAAACCTAAAAAATCTCTGATAGACTAGAGAAAAGAGTAGCCAGTCCTCCTTCCCCAGTCCTGGGCTACTCTATTCAAATGTTGGAATTTGACCGTCACTATCATAACGTACCCACAGCTCCAAATTACCAAGCCCAAATTTTACATCAAGAAACGTGAACCATGGACCCTGATATTCCCAGTGCGGCACGATAGACACCACACCAGGCCCAGCTTATGATAGATGGAGTCAGGAAAGTTGGTTGAGACAAGTGGATTCAAATTTGGTGGCACAGATTTCGTTTGTTTTTTGAATTTCGTGCAAAACTATATGAGGACTATCTGCGCTAGCCGTCCCTCGCTGTAATTCAGAAACAGGAAGTTTTCTTGATCGTCGATACCGTATCAGTAAAAGTCCTTCGTCTCTGATACTTATTGTGTTTTTTCAGAACCGGTTATAACAGGAGTTTTTAATAATCCTGTTGTTGCCGGTTTATCCGCACATAAAATGTACTTCAGTTTGATCTTTTGTAACTAGGAGCGCAGAATAACTTAATTCACTACTTTATTCATTGTCGCACACATCCAGTGAACCTATAGGTTGTGTGTGTGTGCTTATAGCAAAGTCACATCGAGACATCTACTGAGTCCACCGAGGGGATTGGTTTGAATTTCGCACAAAGCTACACGAGGGCTATCTGCGCTAGCCGTTCCTAATTTAGCAATGTAAGACTAGAGGGAAAGCAGCTAGTCATCACCACCCGCCGCTAACTCGTGGGCTACTCTTTTACCAACGAATAGGGGGATTGACCGGACATTATAACGCCCCACGGCTGGGAGAGCAAGCATATTTGGTGTGACGGGGATTCGAACCCGTGTCCCTCGGATTACAAGTCGAGTGCCTTAACCACCTTGCCATGGCGGGCCTGCATAGATTTCGTATAACAGTCAACTTTTTTTTTTTCAGAATTCCATATAATAAAAGAAATATTCGAGAATGAAATAAAAAATATTATTAATTATCCATATGTTTTACTTTGCAAACATGACAGAGACTGCTTTTGACAAACTAGTTAGGTGAGATGAAAAGTAAAATACAATTCAGGGATGAATCGAGTAAGGTTAAGGGGTAATAGCTCTAAAGAAATTCGCATCTGATTCTTATATTTTCAAGCTTAGGAGAAAGATAAACATAAGAACATTTCGCACTTGTTTATCTTATCTTCACATATTAAAGTGAACAACAACCTGCCCTCTAATGCTTTCTATCTTATCTTACTTCAAGTTGTTCAGTTCTTTAATAACGTTTACGGTAAACATATTAATCATTGTTTTTCTTTCTTCAACTACCTGATGGCACGCGAATAACAAATTTACTATAGCTATGCAAATATAAACATTATAACTGGTCCCTTGTTAATTATTAAGATAATTAATACAATAATTTAAGTTGTCAACAGTAATTTTTTTAAAGGAATTTATTCTTACATGTTTTGATATACAGTTGAATTACTGACGCTTTGATGTATACATGGTTTGATATGTTTCGATACATAGTTAGATTCCCGACACTTTGATGTGTACTCGAGTTCGTAATCTTTTGATGTATACTTAGGTTCCTGATGCTTTGATATATGTTTGGATTCATGGTACTTTGATGTAAAATCGGGTTTATGATTTTTTTATGTATAATTTTGTTTCTGACGCTTTGATTCATACACTTGGGTTTCTGATGCTTTATGCATACTTAGGTTCTTGGTACTTTGATGTATGATCGGATTCATGGTTTTTTATGTATACTTGGGTTCCTGATGTTTTGATGTAAATTTGGATCCCTGATCATGACCTCTTATTATATACTGTAATGTATAGAATTAGTTGAAAATTAAATCCCTTTTTTAAAAAAAGAAAACTTATGATCCATGACTCAGATCACTTTGTCAATTATATTGATGTCATCGGATTTCTTTAACTAGAATTTATGGTCCAAGAATATTTGATCAGAAAGACAAAGTAAACAGACAGACACACACACACATATATATACTTATCCAGGGGTCACTAACAGAATAATATACGTAACCTGTGGGTTTTCTCACGGCACGTTGTTTGTTTGTGTAGAAAGTATTTCGATAGAAAGAACTGTTTGTCTTAAGTAAACAGAGCACTAATCAGAGACTTTAGGCTCTGCCAACAAAGTGTGGGGTGAAGTGTATTACAGACTAGCAAGACACGTGCCAAAGAACAACCACACGAAATACGTGAACCACAATTGCGGTCGCTATTTCCCTTCAAGTCAACAGTATCGCCCAGGGACAAGACAATATACAGGACATATAGCAAGAATAGTGTGAAAATACTCATGAAACAAAACCTGTATAAGGAAATTGATAAATATATGAGTCCATCAAAAGTAAAAGCTGTAGTTCATAAGATAAAAACAGCGAGAAGAGTAGAACATATTCTACTGTCTATTTGGACAAGAAAACATTGAAAAGCAAAATAAAAAAAGGGTACATCTGATGTGTCGGAATATTTTTTGCTTGTTTGAAAGGGTCTTATAATCGCGTCATTGAAAATACTGTAACTTTTGAAAGTTACAAGTGAGTTCAGACCATCAACTTTTGTGCCGTCTGCAAAAATTTCAGGTTAGGTTCCCCACAGTTAACACAGTAAATAGACCAATGTGGCTTTCTCTAACACAAACAGACTTACGCCTGCTGTTAGGATCAAAAATAAAATCGAATATATGTAGAATTTCGTAGAGAAACAATAACGTAAAACATTCTAATTACACTCTCCCTAATTTTTCAACCAACCATACACGCCATATGTTGAAATAAGACGTTTACAACTTTGAGAATTTACATGTGCAGGATAAACACGAGCAGCAGAAAAACCCAACAGTTAGCAATGATAGACTCAAAGGAAGGAAGCTGGCCAACATCGCCCACCGCTAACTCTTGGATCAGTGAATAGTGAGCTTGACCGTCACATTATAACGCCCCCACAGCTGAAAGGGCGAACATCAAACACGCGATTCTAGAATTACGAGTCGAGTGCCTTAACCACCTGGCTATGCCAGGCCTGCCTGTAGGATTCGTTAAACATTGAATAAGTCCATTCTGTATTGTTTTTTCTTCTTTAACAAATCAAAAATTAACTTTAAGCATACCTGAGTGCACCAATGAAATAGTATGCAAAATGATTATAAATAATATTGCACGATAATATTTTTCAAAATTTCAAAGTAAATAAACCAAACTGCCATTCATTCGAGATCTAGAAATTACTAGTATATATATATTTATATATAGCATGTTCAAACATTTATATCCACATAATATTTCTACGCGAAAATATAAAACATTTTTCACAAAATACGTTTTGTTTTGTTTTTCATTGTCTTATATCCTTCATCTTGCGAATGTTTACATTTGTTCTGTAAAAAGAAATGCGTAAGCAAAAAGTAATTGTTCTAATAGTCTAAATCAACCCTTACTTTGTTAAGGCTTAGATTTCTGTAGCCCATCGTTATTATTAGATTAATGTTTTCCACCCAAAACATAATAAAACGGGGACAACAGTAGAATCATTGCTCATAAGAAAAAAAAGTGCCCCATCCCCAGTGGCTCAACGGGATGTCTGCGGACTTCAAAGGCTAAAAACCGGGTTTCGATACCCGTGGTGGGCAGGGCACAGATAGCCCATTGTGTAGCTTTGTACTTAATTCAAAACAAGAAAGGAAGTAATATATAAGTTGAGGTTCTTCAAAAGAAAAAAAGAAATACGAATATGCATATATTTCCTCTTATGTATCGACGTTAGGAAATCTAAAATTCAAAGATTTTTCACAAAGAACTATTATAGATATTTTGGATTATAGTATCAAATAACAATTTGAAGATTGGAGTCTTAGAATGACTATAGAAAACTAATCAGTCAAGGCTCGCTAATCGTTGAAAACAGATACCAAGAACCTGTTAAAACGACACTGACTTTGACAGTCAAACTTTCTTCTCTGCATTTAACAAACGCGTTCAACCCTAGGAGGCAAACGAGAATCTTGGACGTGAGCGACAGGTCGAATCAGTTGTCTCCAATCTTCAACGTCAACAGAGATTTCCGTAATGACACCGTTCGCCGAGCTTACCACGCACCAAGGAACAATTCCGGAGAAAATAACAGAGAAGAAGAAAAAAACAGACAGAGTTCATGTGCAAAAACTATTTGATGTGGGTATCAACGGAAATTACCCATAAACAGGAATCAGTATGCTGAACGCTCGAAGCAAATCGATACACGTGACATTCAAATCGAATGTATAATCTGTGGAGAATTACGAAAGGTTTTTGATCTTCAAAAATAATTAAACCATTTTGAATCGTGTAGGATTACTTAATTAATCCATCGTTTTTCATCCTCTTAACAACTCCGATGTTGATTGAAAAGCGTTGTGGTTTAAAAGCGTTTGTGATTGGATCTCAGGTCAAATTTAAACTTGTTTTTATTGGTGAATTATCTTCATTCTGTTTACTATATTCTAACTCCCGCGAGAGTATACTGAATGTTGTGAGTTTTGTAGTAAGAACGTTTTAGTGGCTTTGCAAAACCTTTACGTTAATTTTAGTTACTGCTATAAACAGCTTTACCCAATTCAAGTAGCAATATTTTTATACCTTATAGATTCTGTGGACTTTTGGAAAATGCCCTTTTTCCACTTTCCTTTTTTTTTTTTGACAGTTTGAAACTGGAAGAAGTTTAGAATTACTTTAAGAGAAACGAAAAGCTAAAATCGGTCTGTAAAAGTGTCTTCGAACTTTCGATGCTTCCACTGATTGGCAGTGTCATTCATCATAAAACCTGACAGAGATTGATGACTTAGGTAGAGCCAGAAGTGAGAACAGTTGTTTCTCACCCAGAAGTCAACCATTTTTACTAAGATCATTTATAAAGTGTCAACACGGTGCCCACTACACCGTCTAGTCTTTCGAACGAATGTTTTACAGACAGAAAACCTCCTGATAAGGTTTCATAGATTCCACTGGCAGACTCGAAGAAGGATCGCTACTCTCTGGTTTTCCACTTTTCTTTTCCAGAAACATCTGCCTATCTCCTACTTTTTTGGGGATTCTTAACATCAACATTGACGCTTTCGTTTTCTATTTGTTCCAAGTTTCTTTGTTTCTACGTAGCGTACCAAGACCTGACGCTAACATGAATATCTTGTAATTATGTTATACAGTAGGCCATTAGCAACCCACAATAAGGTTGAAATGCATCATATTATAAAGTACACCATTTATTATTTGAAATGAGGTTGAAGAGATCGTGCTTGTATTAAAATGGTTTTGGAACCTAACTACATCCATACAATCCATGTTGTTTGGTCTGGTAATACACTATTTAACAACTGTATATTCTTTACAATAGCTCCCGCAGCTTTGTTTCAGTAGGTAAAGGAATTGTAATGTTGTCCTGTCTCAATAACACCACTCTTCTATACATGCTTTTCGTAATCCATTTAGATGATGAGGATGACTGCTCGTTTTACACAAAAATCCATAGATGCTGTGTCTGACAAATTTACCGGTATGTCTTCTTATGAATAATGGATTAATAAATTATTCAGCTACTTGAGGAATATGACCTTTCAACAGATACGTGGTTGAAGCAACTTGAGTACACGTAATTTGTATTGCTTTTCCAGGAAGAGACCCTTTTTGTTATGTTGGATATTGTTATCTAGAACAAGTGAACGGATTTTACCTCTCATATTAGTGTTCATGAATTCTCACATGTTAGAAAACACTGTACTTTGTTTACCAAAGCTGTGGTACACCTTGTAATTCTTTTGTTAGATGGTCTTCGGTCTCACCTCCATCCCCAACGTTCACTCTTATTCAGTTGTTTTTCAAGGACAAAATTTATATCATCGCAATCTAACTAATTAATTTTAACAATCCTGATTTTAGTATATGTACTAGCAGAAACTCAGCCCTAGGAGCGGCTGTTAAGACCTTGGCGAAGTGAACGATGTGCTTCCCTGTCACGAAATTGCTTCTTCTTTCTTCTACCTGCATCTTGGTGAGACATTTGATGTGTTTATGTATTTTTAGTTTCTTCCTCGCTTCCTCTACTGGATCTTAACACATAACTTGGTAAGTAGGTCTATCTCTCCCTTGTTCTTTCTGTAGCTTGCAACCTAAAGTTTCATTTTCTTTCTCAAAGCTTGAGAATTTCCCCGCCATAAATCACTTTTATGCATCGTGACTTTCGAAGTTTTTGGTTACTTTATACTCGTATTGAAGTAAAAATATACTTGTGTGACTTACGAAGAATGAGTTAATACAGAATGTCTGAAAATTGGAATGTAACAAACTCCGTATAAACCACTTGCGATTTATTCAATCACATATTATATGCTTTGATTGTGTGTGTTTGTATTCTACTTATAGCAAAGTCACGTCAGGCTATCTGCTGCATCCACCGAGGGGAATCGACCCCTTGATTTCAGCGTTGCGAATCCGTATACTTACCACTGTACCAGCGGGGGACCAATATATGCTCCCAATCTCCAGAAGAAAAAGTCACCTTTATTCCGAAATGTCACAACGATTCTCCAATAGGAAGACTCACTTTGAAATTCTACTTTAAACTCGCTTTATCACAGTTTTAGCGCTAAAATCAGAGGTTCGATTCCCCTCGGTGGACAAAGCAGATAGCCCGATGTGACTTTGCTATAAGAAAATGCACAAACAAACACAATTTTAGAAATTTTAATAAAATTAATTTAGTTGATAACAATAAAAAGCAAAGTTAGCGTACATTATGAAAAGACAAAAAGCACTATTTCTCCATTAAGGAAGCAATTTAGGGAAAAAGATATGAAATAAGGTCCTTTGCTTAATTTTAGCGAAGGCCTATTTTATAACATTTTACAATTTGGTGTGGTATAAAGCTGTTATTAACGTATATCTCTAAAAAAAAAAAAAGTCGACCCAGTTGTAATGAAACTTTGTTAGAATCCTCCCCTTATGATTTCGAAATTTCATCCAAGTCGGACAGTTTTGCGGACAGACATTTGGTTTGAGGGAAGGCAGCTGGTCATCACCATCCACCGCCAACTCTTGGGCTGCTCTTTTACCAGCGAATACTGGGATTGACAGTCACATTATAACACCCTCACGGCTGAAAGGGCGAGCATGTTTGGTGTGACACAGAAGGTAACACAAATTTTATTAATTTTTCAGACCAGAAATAACACATATGTTATCATGAAAGATAGATTGGTCACTTTAATATGACAGATAAAAGTATTTCACTACTTTTGTTTTTGTCAGAACAGCACTAAGACTGAGTTAAGACTAAAAAGACAAAAGATACTTTTAGGGGGGTAACCCCTCGACATCTCTGATACAGATTCCGCTTTATGATCGATACAAGAAGAAGAAATATTATATTTGAACAAAGGAAATAATTTCTTCAACGTGTTCAAAGAAATCAATGAGAGACTTTTGTTTGATGCTTATATCAGAATTTAACTTGAATTTCGATAGACTGAAATCCTTTGACACGAGTTCCGTTCGAAACCTAACTCTTAACGGTTCCACCAATAACCGTTATTCAAGCCTCCTGTTTCCAAATAGTATTTCATTTTGATTTTTTTCCTATGTGTATCGCGAAAGTTGTTCGTTGCGTGATAACATAGATAAAACAAAAAAAAAAAAAATAATGTATATATATATTACACAGATAATGTACAAAAAAGGTTTATGTTGACTTATCTTACACAATTGATTAGAATAAACAATATTCACTACATTGTCTGTTCACCTGTGTGTTTCAGTACTTGATAAAAGCCTTGGCATTTCTTAGTTTCTTTAATTGAATTTCGCGCAAAGTTAATTGAAGACTATTTGCACTAGCCATCTTTAATTTTCAGGCAATAGACGATTAAAAGGAAGGTAGCTAGTGTGTGTATGTGTTTTCTTAAAACAAAGCCACATCGGGCCATCTGCCGAGTCCACCGAAGGGAATCAAACCCCTACGGTAGCTAGTCAATATTACCCACTGTTAACTCTCGGACTACCCTTTATCAAAAATAGTGATTAACTGTCACTTTATAACGTCCCAAGATTAAAAGAAAAAAGTTACGGGTTTCGATCCCTCGTTCCGAAGATTGAAATTTCAGCGCCCTCCCCAACAGATCCATATGATTAAAACGACAAGATTTAGCTTGAATTATTTGTGCCTAAAATATCTTACTGAATATTGAAATAAAAGATGACATTTCTATTCATGATTGAAGCATTAACATATCTTAACGATAATAAATAACCGTGTCGTCGCTACAAATGAATTTTATGGTTCACAGTTACATAATCTGATGTAACTAATGCCCCAAACTGTCACACGGCGTTGAATCTGGAGAATTCGATTATTTCATCATTTCAAAAATGTTACGAAGTGTTCTTTTTCAAGGTTACTCGAGGGCTATCTGCGCTAGCCGTCCCTAATTTAGCAGTGTAAGACTACATGGAAGGTAGCTAGTCATCACCACCAACCGCCAACTCTTGGGCTACTCTTTTACCAACGAATAGTGGGATTGACTGTAAAATTATAACGCTCCACGGCTGAAAGGGCGAGTATGTTTGGTGCAATTGGGATTCGAACCCGCGAGCCTACAGACAAACAAACAAACTCCATCAAAGGATATTAATTAAAAGCCGATAAAACGTGTAACCACGGTAGCAACCTAGAATAGCCAACTATAGTTAGTCGCTCTCTTGGTACTGTTAAAGGTGGAACATAAGGCCACCTCTGAGCAGCGCTTATAAAAATTAAATCTCATCTTTGTGGAGATGTCAAAATTTATTTGAATATATATATATATATATTTTACGTTTGAAGTCAAAAACATCTTAACAAACTGATTAATTCAAGAAAGAACAATATTAGTGAAAACTTAAAAGGCCCGGCGTGGCCAGGTGGCTTAAGGCGTTCGACTCGTAATCTGAGGGTCGCGGGTTCGATTCCCCGTCACACCAAACATGTTCGCCCTTTCAGCCGTGGAGGCGTTATAATGTTACGTTCAATCCCACTATTTGTTGGTAAAAGAGTCGCCCAAGTGTTGGCGGTGGGTGGTGATGACTAGCTACCTTCCATGTAGTCTTACACTGCTAAATTAGGGACGGCTAGCGCAGATAACTCTCGTGTAGCTTTGCGCAAAATTTGAAACAAGTAAACATTCCTTAGAAAATTTCACTCTCTATTTTCGGAAAATATAAGAAGATTTGGTGTACAAGATATATATTTTAGTTACTGGATTTTATAGAATCGGATTACAAGTAGATTGTCTTAAGCACTTGGCCAAGCCGAGCTTTGTAATTTGGGTTGTTGTTGTTTGTTATTGTTAATAAACATATGAAATGTCACTTCATTGTGAGCCTCATAAGTGCAAAAATCTAATGCAATTAAATATATCGCAATATATCAAGAAGAGAACCTCATAAACATATTTGTAATATTGATAATTATTTGACAAGTTCACTTTTTTCACGAATCTAAACATAAGGCTATTTCTACTCTACCTACTGCAGGTATCAAAACTCAATCTTTAGTGTTATGAAACCTCGTACTCTCAGCTAAACAACGGAGGGAAGTGGAACTCCTTCAGGAAATAATACATATACAATCATGTTATGCATCAAACAGAACATTTCTATATTATATTTAATTGTCTTTTATTAATTCTTTTTGGTGAATTTGTGGGAGTAGGGGAGTTGTATACCCTTTCAACTAAGCCTTTTTTAAAACCAATCATGTTTTTGGAAAAAGAAAACAAAGTGGTTGCTCATAACAAAAATCTAAATAAAAAGAAAAAAGTATTCCGAAGAAATAAAGACATAAGATAATAGGTATTTGTACCATACATGTCAAGAAACATTGCCAAAGAAAACACTTAAGCGGATTATATAGTGTAATGTCATAATCATTTTATAATTGATACTATCAAACGATGTTTAAAAATGTCTTTTAAACACAACAAAATATAATAATGACATAAAAAAGACAAAATTATCAAGGTGCCTGTGAATGAATAGGCTGTCTGTATTCTATCCACTAGAGAGAATCTAACCTCAGATTGGTTTGTTTTGAATTTCGCCAAAGCTACACAAGGGCTATCTGTGTTAGCCGTCCCTAATTTAGCAGTGTAATAGTAGAGGGAAGGCAGCTACTTATCACCAACCACTCTTGAGATACTCTTTTCACCAACAAATAGGGGGAAATTAGCTATCACACAATAACGCCCCCACGCCTGAAAGACCGAGCATGTTTGGTGTGAGAGGGATTCGAATCCACAACCCTCAAGTGTCAAAGTTTCACCAGATCATCTTTAAAGAAACAGTTAACTAATAACGAGTGTAGGCCCGGCATGGCCAAGCGCGTTAAGGCGTGCGACTCGTAATCTGAGGGTCGCGGGCCAAACATGCTCGCCCTCCCAGCCGTGGGGGCGTTATAATGTGACGGTCAATCCCACTATTCGTTGGTAAAAGAGTAGCCCCAGAGTTGGCGGTGGGTGATGATGACTGGCTGCCTTCCCTCTAGTCTTACACTGCTAAATTAGGGACGGCTAGCACAGATAACCCTCGAGTAGCTTTGTGCGAAATTCCAAAACAAACAAACAAATAACGAGTGTATTCCCTAGCATGTTTTCGACATATATGGGGGTACACTTCTAATCGTAATCGTATAGTTGGTATGTTTTGGGAAATAATATCCAATTTGAACGTCACGCAATGAGTCAAAGTGATGACGTCGTATAAGATACCACCGATGTACTTTGAGATTTAGTTTTGGAATTATTGCTAACCAGTCCATAGAGCCTAAATAATTTCTTGTTCCTGTTGATGCAATATAAAAGATTATCTTGGATGAAGACAAAGTATCTTCCGATTCCATCTGCGAAAAGTTATGTTCCAACACCTTGCCATGTCCAGTAATGTTGTACTACGGTACTATTCACCTCCGATTCTCCAGATGAGAACTCATGAATAGCTTGTGGAAACTAACGTTAAACATCCACTCATATCTAAAGATAACAGTTGTCCAGCGTGATGTGCTATTTTACAAGTTGCTTGATTTTGAAAGTAAATATTCTTGCTGTAAACAACAACGCCGCGCTCAAATAATTATGTCCTCTCTTTCTCGTTGGCTTCCTCCGTGCGCGTGACGAGTAACAATAGGCACTAGAACATGGCTGGCGCGACCAAGGTAAAAGTGAAATGGTATTTAAAAAAAACAAAAAACTTGTACGGTTTATATGTCATGGGTCGTGGGACCCGGCAAGGCCAGGTTGTTAAGGCGCTCGACTAGTGACCTGAGGATCGAGGATTCAATTCTCAGTCATATCAAACATGCTCGTCCTTTCAGCCGTGGGGTCATTATATAGTTATGGTCAACCTCACTATTCCTTGGTAAAAAAGTAATCCAAGAGTTGGCGGTGGGCGGTGGTGACTAGCTGCCTTCCCTCTAGTCTTACACTACTAAGTTAGGGACAGCTAGCGCAGATAGCCCTCGTGCAGTTTTGCTTGAAATTCAAAACAAACAATTTGCTGTTCCTTAAAAACAACCCTCTTTCTAGCATTTGATCATATTGGAAACAAACATCATCCTGTTGTTTGAAACCAGTAACTATTTTTGAAAAGATCACCATAATTAAAGAAGTTCTAAATAACCCTAAATCCTAAACACTCGTGCGTTCTCACGGCAGTATACGTGAAACGCACTCGAAACTCAAGATATGCTTTTGGAAATGCATCCAGAGGTATTTCTCCAGACCTTAATAAATTATTTATGTACGATGTGATTCGCGAAACGGAACATATTAACCCTAACGTGGTAAATCGCTCGAGAACAGTTTGAAGAACGACTAGAGAAATAAACTGAGAGCATTTATATAAAATATCTTCTTTATCCACACTTAACTGTTTTAATAGACTTTTTAATCTATTGTACATTTTCAGTTACTTTCGACAACAAATCAATATTTATTGGAGTCAATTCATCGTGTATTTGGCGTTGCTAAGCACGCGCTTGGCAACTTATTTAATATTGATACATATAATGTGATGATTCTTCATGAATAAGAGAAAAGATACTAATCTATAGACTTCCTGTAAAAGATGGCCCTGGCCACTGGATTTATCATTTTGGTAGCTGATACGTTTGGGTTATTTAAGAAACGTAAGCTCACGAAGGGGAGCTATGCACGATGTATTTGAATTAATGCATTTAAATGTCAAATATACTGACTAGTCTATGTAATTTATGGAAATTTAATGTGGCTAATATTTAGTTGAGTTAACATTTTTGAATTAAAACTATATTAATTTTTAAAGAAAAAACTTTACTTTGAAAGTTTCCTTACATCTGAATGTATCAAATTTTGTTTTTATTATGATTAAGGATCATTTATTTATTCACGGAGTATTTATTCATTTATTTATTGCGGATTTAAAATATAAAGTTAATTATATTGCAATTCGCATTCATTATTTGAAAAACGTATATTATTAGCATATGTAAAAACACTTGGAAATTAAAGGTTTGTCTTCAGTTTCGTTCAAAGCTACACGAGGGCTATCTGATCTAGCCGTCCATAATTTAGCAGTGTAAGACTAGAGGGAAGGCAGATAGTCATCACCACCCACCGCCACCTCGTGGGTTACTCTTTTACCAACGAATACTGGGATTGACCGTCACATTATAACGCCCCTACGGCTGAAAGGGCGAGTATGTTTGATGTGACAGGGATTCGAGCCCGAGACCCTCGGATTACGAGTCGAGTGCCTTAACCACCTGGACATGACAGGCCACATGTTGCTCGAAGTTAAGCATAAAGCTACAAAATGGGCTATCTGTGCTATGCCACTAGGGTTCGGCGGTAAATATAAGAATGTCTGTGCTTCGAAACTTTCATCTTTACATTTTGAATTGAATATGGTAGGTTTGTCGTTATTTAAAAAAAAAACTGATAAGTTAAAAACGGTTTAGAAACTTTAAGCAGCATAAATTACTTCTAATTACATTTAGGTAACCAGATCACCCCGGGTTGATTAGCCATAAGTTTACGAACTTTCAACGTTAACTTCCTCGGTTCGATTCCCTACGATAGACAGAACCCAGATTGCGCTAAAATACAAACGAGATAACCAGACTACAAGTGTCCAAAAAAAACATACGCATTAAAAAAAACGTCAGCAGATCTTGTAACACCACTTAAATAAACATTATATGTATATTTCATTGTTAAGTACGTTGAAATGTATGGAGCCTGACTTTGAGGCTGCTGAAATACATTGTCTTGAAAATATACAACATTGTTACGTAAACCTTTACACCGGGGGAAAAAATTATTCACCGCTTTTAGTACATTGTTGTTTTGAATTAAGCACAAAACTGCACAATAGGCTATCTGTGCTCTGCCCATCGCGGGTATCGAAACCTGGATTTTAGCGTTGTAAATCCGCGGACATATCGGTAAGACACTGGGAGGCTTTAGTATATTAAAATGTTTTAGAATAGAACGTAAGTTATATTTGTTGTTGCTTTTTTTTAGAGCAAGCACATGATCCCAAAAAGCTTTTCTAAATTATTTTTAAAAGTTAAAAGTTCAACAACTCAATGTAATATATATGTATATCAACTTTAGAAAAAAAAAAAAAAGTTGAATTCGTAAAATGTTGTTCCTGAAACCCTTTGTCCCCCTGTTGGACAACGGTAAGTATACAGATTTACAACGCTAAAATCAACGATTCGATTGCCCTCAGTACACAGCAGATAGCCCGATATGCCTTTGCTGTGCAACATCACACACACCTAAACCATTTCATAACTCGTTTTTATTATCGGCAGATAATTAAAAATTACTTTACTATACAGTAGATTAAGCTAACGATTACTTACTATACAGTGGATTAGACTTAGGATCACTTACTATACAATGCACTAGGTTTAGGATTACTTACTATACAGTGAATTAGGCTTAGGATTACTTTACCATATACATTATGCATGAGATTACTTACTATACTTAGGTTTATTTTCTATATAGCAGATGATGCTTAAGATTACCTACTAGACAAAATATTAGGCTTAAGATTACTTGCTTTACAGTAGATTTAGATTAATATTACTATACAGTAGATAAGACTTAACAGTTTTTATGGTAGCACAATACAAATAACAGCTATCATATTATATCAAAAATGGATGAATAAATCTTTATTTTAAATCAAGTAAAAAAAATTAGTACTCAAGTAAAATATTATTGAAATATTTTTTTGAAGCAAAATTAGATTACCAAATGTTTTCAAACTCTCGCTCCCCGTACAATAAAATCAAAGGAACGCCCCCTAGAAAGATGTGAATATTGCACATTGCTTCCTAACTATTGTACATTTTGACAGGGTTTTTAGACCGTGTGCTATTTTCTGTTAATGAATGTAAGATTGGTACTGAATCCTTCAGTTTTCATACCGTATGAAAACCAAGGAAACGGAGACCGAAGTACTATACTTCAAGCACATGTCCATCGAATAGTGAGTCCTCCGGTGGGAGAGCGGTAAGTTTATGGACTTACAACGCTAAAACATAAGGTTTGATTCCCCTCTCAGTGTAAATAGTAGACAGCCCAATGTGGCTGACAAACAAGCAAAATCGAATAGTGACGGGATTTTATTGTGGCTTGTTCTCAGTTTTGACTATTCTTTGGAAAAGGGGCCAACTGATTAATTCAGCGCAGAGCAACATTTGAAGGGGGAAATCATATCGACTCCAGAGGAAAACAAAAAAGACAGACATTGGAAAAAAATATTGTTAGCTACAGTTTATTGTGCGCTACATTCGAATAATGCCTCCCCCGCTAGTACAGCGGTAAATCTACGGATTTATAACGCTAAAATCAGGTGTTCGATTCTCCTCGGTGGGCTCTGCAGATAGCCCGGTGTGGCTTTGCTATATGAAAACACACACACACGAATAATGCTAGTTAAATAATTCATTACAACATGAGACCAATAAAAAAAATGGATCATTTTCTTCAAAACACTGATCATTTCACATCGTGTGATGCCAACTGGTAATATTGTTTGTTTTTTTTTGGTATCTTTCGATGCATATTTTGATAGAAGCATACATAACTTTAGCTATTTTTAATTATTATACTGATATATGGAGTAGAAATTGACGAATTAGTTCTTTAAAATTCCATCCTTCCATCCTTCGAAATCCCATCTTTCAGTTCCTCAAATTCCATCCATCCAGTTCTTAAAAACCAGATGTACAGAAAATGAATATCTTAAACAACATTTGTCAAAACTTAATTCAGTAATGATACTTACACATAAATATCTGATGTTTAGGGGCTAATAGAGTCATTAGTGTTCGGTAATATACTGTAGTCACGTTTAAATGCATCTCAGTTTTGAGACAAATTTGATGTTTTCGACGGATTAAATTCCTCTATGTTTAACAATTAAAACGTGTGTTTTTCTTGTCAACATTCCCATTATCACGCTCATATAACGCAAAAGAAAGAAGCTAGAATGTAACTTTTCTTTGATACTCAATGAAATAATAGCAGTGTGTAGTAACATACAAGATTTACAATCGATCCGACGCGTAATAAAGCAGCTTTCCTTAGCAATATCGTGAAATTGGTAAAATTACTGTTATAAAATAACTACGTGGCATATACAATTTCAATTAAACAAAGGTGTATTGATTCGCTGTTTTAGCGGTCGGGACATTATAAGGTGACTGTCAACCCCACTATTTAGGGAAGGGAACGAATCAGTGTTACTGTTTCTTAATATATAGTAACACTGATTCGTTCCCTTCCCTATAGTCTATCACCATTAGTAGCGCAGATAGACCTCGAATTCTTTGAGAGAAATTCAGTAGAAACAAACAATTATATAACTGCCTTCAACTTAAAAGAAAGCAAGCAAGTAAATCCTAAAATGTAACTAGCATTAATAAATCATTCCGCAGTCCACGTAAATGAATCCAGTTTACGTCTTATTCAATACATTTTAATGTGAGGAATACCTTCTGCAAGAAGTCAGAGACAAATGCAGTTCGTTAATCGCAAAACAAAAATTATATTGGATTGATTTTTATGGATAGCGAACACTAAAAAGAGAGGACTTCCAAATTCCTATGGTAATTGTCTTAGCTGATCGCTACTTGTCATGGTTCAAATCTCCTAAACAAGTTATTCATATTCCCAATGTATTGTACTGTTCTTTTTTGTAACTTTTTCCAGATTACCTTTGGTCCATTAGTAACAGATCTTTTAACAAAACGTACAGAAAAAAGAAACTTTAGTCGATTTTAACCACTTGTTAGTTCTAAGGAAAAGCTAAAAAATAAGCTCTCTGTTCTTTGACCACCGCGGAGAATCAAACCCTGGATGTTAGCGTTATAAGTTCGTAAACTTACTGCTGACCTACTGAAGGGCCGATATTGGTTTAATAAGGTCAGCGTTCTTAGATGATGTATAAGTATTGATAGCGGGTGGTGGGTCATCAACTTCAGACTCGAAGCAGTTAGCCAGATGGAGTCCAAATGAGGGATACATTTTAAATTATGACTGTTTCATCTACAGGTTGTCTGCAATCTCATTAATCACCGCGTACTTGAGGCAAAAACACGAGGTAAGAACGTTTCTGGAGTAAAATAACATCCCATTGTAAATATTTAATTATAAATATTATTTCTTTACCAAATACTTCATATAACCGTAGTAACATTTACAAGCAGGTTCTGCGGTTCATTGTTGACACTGTAAACTCTGCAAGTGACCCCAACACATCAATACCTTAGAAGTGTTTACAAGGTTGGTTCTGTGGTTCATTGTTGACACTGTAAACTCTGCAAGTGACCCCAACAAATCAATATCTTAGAAGTGTTTACAAGCTGGTTCTGCAGTTCATTGTTGACACTGTAAACTATGCAAGTGACCCCAACACATCAATATCTTAGAAGTGTTTACAAGGTTGGTTCTGTGGTTCATTGTTAACACTGTAAACTCTGCAACTGATCCCAACACATCAATATCTTAGAAGTGTTGACAAGTTGGTTCTGTGGTTCATTGTTGACACTGTAAACTGTGCAAGTGACCCCAACAAATCAATATCTTAGAAGTGTTTACAAGCTGGTTCTGCAGTTCATTGTTGACACTGTAAACTCTGCAAGTGACCCCAACACATCAATATCTTAGAAGTGTTGACAAGTTGGTTCTGTGGTTCATTGTTGACACTGTAAACTCTGCAACTGATCCCAACACATCAATATCTTAGAAGTGTTGACAAGTTGGTTCTGTGGTTCATTGTTGACACTGTAAACTGTGCAAGTGACCCCAACAAATCAATATCTTAGAAGTGTTTACAAGCTGGTTCTGCAGTTCATTGTTGACACTGTAAACTCTGCAAGTGACCCCAACACATCAATATCTTAGAAGTGTTGACAAGTTGGTTCTGTGGTTCATTGTTGACACTGTAAACTCTGCAAGTGACCCCAACAAATCAATATCTTAGAAGTGTTTACAAGCTGGTTCTGCAGTTCATTGTTGACGCTGTAAACTGTGCAAATGATCCCGACACATCAATACCTTAGAAGTGTTTACAAGTTGGTTCTGTGGTTCATTGTTGACGCTGTAAACTCTGCAATAGATCTCAACACTTTAATACCTTAGAAATGTTTACAAGCTAATTATGTGTTTAAAGTGTCATTATAAAATTCATCTCGGCACAGTGAAACTCATCAATAATAAACTATTGAATTATCTGTTATTATTCTATAAAAGAAGCAATTACAGTGATAAGGTAACACTAAATAATGACCATGTTGATAAAGTAAAACGAAATATAAACTGGTTTGGTTTGAATTTCGCACAAAGCTACTCGAGGGCTATCTGCGCTAGCCGTCCCTAATTTAGCATTGTAAGACTAGAGGTAAGGCACCCACCGCCAACTCTTTGGCTACTCTTTTACCAAGGAATAGTGTGTTTGACCGTCCCATTATAATGTTCCCACAGCTGAAAGGGCGAGCATGATTGATGTGACGGAGATTCGAACCCAAAACCCTCAGATTACGAGTCAAGTGCCTTAACCACCTGGCCATGCCGGGCCTTGGTCAACTGTACTGTGCCAACCAAAGCATTGTAACTCCATTCATTGTGCCACTTGGGGGCTTAAGGAATACAAATTGTTACAATATAGTTTTTAAACCAATCATTACCAACTGACTGTGTACAAATAAATATCCAATGTAAAAAGGGGGAGAGAATAGAAAACAGTTCTGTGAGAGATTCGATATAAGTGAAAATTCTTATTTGTACAAATGTCTTGAAAAGAGGAAAAACATGGTTTCCTTCTTAGTTATATAATACTGGGTCTCATAACTTCCGCTTTAAGAAACTACGTTGAGAAACAACACTGTAATCCTGTATGTATTTACATCTAACACTACGAACGGAATCTTTATTTTTTTTTACATTATATGCAGAAGTTAATATTTATACAAGTACTTTCCTTTCTGTCTGTCAAATGTGTCGTTTAACTTGACGTAAGTTTTTATGTGATAAAATTCGAAACCTATGAATGGCAACCTATTCTCAGTGCACCCCCATGATATATGTTTATACAACAAGCAAAACAGTAAAACATACACACATACATATAAACATTCATAAATGTATACATTTTTCGTATATGTACATATACCCATCCTTAGATACATTTCAATATCCATACATATAGATAAATACACGCACACATCACATGTATATACGTATTATACTTACACAATACGTATGCGCTCTTCTGAGTCGTTCACTTATTTTGTGATATTTCTAATTAACTAGAAATAAAACGAAGACTTCATTTTGAGGGATGTTATTTCTAATAATCCATTATCTTATTTTTATCATATCGTGTTTTAATGAATGAAAAACACGGATCCATTTTCATAGGTTTACTTTTTCATTCCATATTATTTTGAAACTGCTTTTTTTTTCTTATTTACTAAAAAATTTCTCAACAAAACTGCTATGTTCATATGCGAAACATATAATGAAATATAACATCGAACAGTATTCAATCACGCCCCCTCTTTACATGTGAGTTTTACAAGCACAGTAATTAACCTGTTTACATACTTCTTTAAATGTGTTTCCTACAACGAACTTTGAACATAATGTAGCAAACTCCTTGAAGCGTCCACGTAAAATCTGAAGTAAACATGAACTAAATCTTCTTATGAAAACTGCAACTTCTTTCAACTTCATGGCCTAGTTTAGAACAATCGTGTCTACGTGGTAAGCCTAGACTCAAATAAGCTTCTTTTATTGCTGGCATTAGTCTATATTATATCTACCATATTTACAACAGTAATTCCTGCTGTTCAGACTAAGTAAGCTCTTTCTACCAGTTATAGTGAATATTACTTAGATTAGATCTATCAGATTTCTGTATGATAACTCTAGATGTTCAGACTAAGTAAACTTCTTCTACCTGCTAGAGTGAATATTACTTAGATTAGATCTATCAGATTTCTGTATGATAACTCTAGATGTCCAGACTAAGTAAACTTCTTCTATCTGCTAGAGTGAATATTATTTAGATTAGATCTATCATATTTCTGTATGATAACTCTAGATGACCAGACTAAGTAAACTTCTTCTACCTGCTAGAGTGAATATTACTTAGATTAGATCTATCATATTTCTGTATGATAACTCTAGATGTCCAGAGTAAGTAAACTTCTTCTACCTGCTAGAGTGAATATTACTTAGATTAGATCTATCATATTTCTGTATGATAACTCTAGATGTCCAGACTAAGTAAACTTCTTCTACCTGCTAGAGTGAATATTACTTAGATTAGATCTATCATATTTCTGTATGATAACTCTAGATGTCCAGACTAAGTAAACTTCTTCTACCTGCTAGAGTGAATGTTACTTAGATTAGATCTATCAGATTTCTGTATGATAACTCTAGATGTTCAGACTAAGTAAACTTCTTCTACCTGCTAGAGTGAATATTATTTAGATTAGATCTATCAGATTTCTGTATGATAACTCTAGATGTCCAGAGTAAGTAAACTTCTTCTACTAGCTAGAGTGAATACTACCTAGGGTCACAATCGATGAGGCCCAACCCCTGGCCTTTGTTTAACTTCTCACTTTCCAAACAAGTTGTTTCTGTCTCACTTCAGCCCTCACATACTATACATACGTAAGAACGAACGTTTATTAAGCTCTAACACAATACGACTCTAACCCTAAATTGATACATTTGTTCGAGATTAGGGATTTACTCTTCGAATACTTTTGCTGAATTTATTTGCAACGTTAAAGCAATGCTTTACAAACGTTTCAAGACTATCTTTTTTTTTTCAATTTGTCGTGCGAAATTTAAACCTAAACACTCGAAAATTGGATTGATTACTTTTCATATTTGCACTTTGTCGTATATTTGTTCTTTTGCGGTGATTAAAACACGCATGATCAGTAATACGTCATCTTTCAGTAGATTAATGATCATCAAACGGTTATGCTATAATAGGCCAAATATAAATCGTGGATTTAATTTAGGTTTACAGGAATGTATATTCCAACATTAGTAGTTGTCGTCAGTCATTCGTCTCATAACATTGTTATGTATTAAAACAAAGAGATTCGAAGACTTTTATTTTAACAAAAATATCTCAGAAAATCTCTATATTTTTCTTTTTATATGGCGGTAAAATGTATCTTAAATCATTAATTGTAATACCATTTAAATTATGCTTACAATCGCGTTTAAGATCAAATGCGTTTAATAATAATAAGTCACATAACAACCACAGCCGATGTAAAGTCACAGTGAAACGGCGTGCATCAGAACTAAATTTGACGTCATTTGGCATTACGTAGATAGCGTAATGTCGCTGAAAATGGATTTCTCTTTAGAAGTCACCGTCAATGCAAATGCCCACACAAATTCGGCATTAAATGTTTTCAGCCACAGCTTCAGTGCTTCTATCATCTGGTTCTTATTAATGCCTATAGATGTCAGTAGTTGTTCTAGTGAGAGTTTTGACGTCATATAATTATGAATATCCGTGGGAGGTGGACGTGTTAGGTAGGTTTAGTTCCTCTTTGTGTCATCTTCTTGTATGACGGCTGCTTATCTTAAATATATTAAGAATATTAATTTTCTTTGGTGGATGGAAGGATACATTCTCAGCAACTATTGACGACGATATTATATAGATGGTTCAGATGAAATGGCCAAAAAATTATGTTTCCTGTATTTGCTTTGCATGTTATATCTGCTATTTGTTCTTTATTCCTTTGGTACTATTTAGAAGTGTATCTAACAGTCACGTTAATATACCCACACTGATGTGATCATATCAGGAATTTTGAATTTATAAGATTGGTAATCCTTTGTACTGGAATGTTCTTGTCTTCCTACACTAGACGTCCCCCGCTGGTCCAGCAGTAAATCCACGGATTTACAACGCTAAAATCAGGGGCTCGATTTCCTTCGGTGGACTCAGCCGATAGCCCAATATGGCTTTGCAATAAGAAAAACACACACATATATATATATATATACACACGCATACCTACACTAGGCAGCCTATCGAAAGTCACAAGAAGGAAGGAGTATGCTTCCAATGTAACAACCTCACGACAAAGTATTCTGTAATGAAAACTACATTGCAGGGCTATTTAATCAGATAGAGCAGAACTGGATGTAGCAATGTAGCCTATAACGAAGTGGGGGCTGCAAAATTGTTTTACTGTAACGTACTGAAGACCGATCTTAAGAAAGATTTAAGTCGAATGTCACTCGGCTTTGCACCCTGAATTTAAAATGTCTACCATTTGCTTCTTCTTCGAAAATAACTACAAATTGTTTTCTCTTTTTTCTGCTTAGTTCTGGATAATTATTTAACTTTTGCTTTCA
Source organism: Tachypleus tridentatus (assembly GCF_004210375.1). Lineage (NCBI taxonomy): Eukaryota > Metazoa > Arthropoda > Merostomata > Xiphosura > Limulidae > Tachypleus > Tachypleus tridentatus. The sequence continues at coordinate 25,671,676 of NC_134833.1, forward strand.
ACTCGCTTCTCTCTCACTTCCAATAGCTGCCTCATATAATTATTATTTCAACATTCTTTTTTAAAATATATTTCATGATTTCGAGTGAATTATATAGCCTTCTTTTTTAAGTAGCTTCCTAGCAATGAATTCACTAAACCCATAAAATAAGACGAAGAAATGGATCACTTTTACAATATTTGATATATATGCAATCTCTGATTGCCGTGCAATTTTTAATAATTAAACGACTGTAATTTACAAAGATAATTACATTCTCCTACTAAGATAATCTACAAATCCCACAGAGTTATTTTACGCTGTTCCTCACCTAGTAATTTCGTGGGTCAGATAAGATAGCTTATTAAGGAGCTTCAGAATTTAATCTGGCGTAATAAACTGTGCGCTAAACACAAAACCAGATCTGGAACCAACACTCTGTTGCCAAGCGTTCATTTATTGTTGTTGTTGTTGAATTTAAAATTAAAGAAAAACACGTTAGATATTCTAGTTTTTATGTTGTTGTAGTGGTGTTTCCTTATCTATACGTTGTTACTGCTACAATCAGTAATACCGTCTTGGCCAAAGTGTTTCATATTTTGTACCAAAAAAGTCCATTAGTATGAAGATGGACTACAAATAAACTTAGTGCTGTCAAACTTGGTTGGTTCTCCTTATACTCTAATAACTTCTGCAGGGGGACGTGACATGGTGTTGTTAAGTTAATTGATGTAAACCACCGTGATTTCATCTTCATTTGTCACTAGGTGGCGCTGCAACTTAGCTGGTTTAGGATTGTGGTTACCAATTTTCCAGGTCGTCTCTGCCCAACAGTTCTCGATGGGATTACAATATGGAGACTTGATGATCAAGGCAAAATTGTAAGATCATCCTGTTCAAGATACTCCTGTACAATACACGCATAGTGTCATTGTCATTTTGGAAGACAGAGTTATTGTCAAACTTTACCCTAGCATATCTTCAACATGTAATCTGTAAAAGGCTCCACTGACACTTCCCTGGAGGATATAAAGAACAGCTTTCAACCATGATGAATAACTATCCAAACATGTACTATACTATCTCCTGTGTATTCCGTAGTTTTCCGACCATACGCTATCTTCTCTGTTGCTACTTGGATATTTACTCAATAAATACTCCATGGATGTATACAATACCATATAATATGTACACAATAACATCGGTATGTAAACATTTTAACTAAGAATCTATGTAGTTAAACACTTGTTTATGAAAACAACTAATTGTTATAATATTCACTAACAAAGTTTCACACGAATGTGGTACGAATTAGGTATCTTACCCTTGGCTATTCACAGACCTTTCAACTTTGACTCTTTACTTACTAAGCTCAGTGTGTAACATTGTTCTTCTTGTCACATCCAGTTATTGATCCTGTCTCGGATTCTCTCAAAGAGTAATTCGTGATGACAAGAAACCCAATTGAAGTAAAAATGTATCACGTTGTTCTCTGCTTTATTTTAATAAAAGTTTTAAAACCCATACTAGCCGTCTCGAGATACACTCTCAAAAAGTAATTAATATGAACATTATATTAATCAAAAAGTAATTAATATTAACATTATGTTAATCAAGAAGTGATTAATATTAACATTATGTTAATCAAATACTTTCTTCCTCTCTGGATATCATCGTAGAAAAATTTCCCCCGTGGGTCAGCGGTTAGGCTACGGATTAACAACGCTAAAATCCGGGGTCCGATCCCATCTGAGGAGAGAGCAGATTAGTAGAATGTAGCTTTACTCTAAAACAAGCTTATTCAACACTCATGTGGCCGTTAACGTCAGCTTTAGTAAACAGAAATAGTAATTTGCTAGAATATTACAGAGAGATGTCTTACAGCGACGGCCCCTCACACCAGCCGTGGGAGCGTTATAATGTGACGATCAATCCCACTATTCGTTGGTAAAAGAGTAGCCCAAGAGTTGACGGTGGGTGGTGATGACTAGCCGCTTTCCCTCTTGTCTTACTCTGCCAAATTATGGACGGCTAACGCAGATAGCCCTCGTGTAGCTTTGCGCGAAATTCAAAACAAACAAACTTACAGCGACTCATTGTACAATAAATAAGTTTATATCTTAAGACTGGGAGTGATTCCATGCTAACACTATATTAATGCATTTTTCCTGTACCAGAATAACAGATACTAAATAAAATATTGGTGCAGTTCTAACCCCATTTTTAAGAAATTTTTCAAATTAATTCAAAACCCGTTTGGGAATGATCTACATTTCATGATTTAATCACAATAATAATAAAAAATATTTATTTCTTACAGCAATTTAATATTAAGACAATATATGCTTACTGATGAAAAAAATAGTAGTCCAATTATATTACTTTAACAAAACATTTTGTTTGTCTCTCTGTTTTTAATCTTAAATTAATTTAAAAGCAAAAGATAGATTTTTGACATGACATATCCTAATGGGTTATTTTCCTATAATGTCTTCGGTATTCGCTTAAAATTAGGTATAACAGACTTCCATTCTCACTAATAAAATAAACCGCATTAAAACTTTGTATCCATGGTTTATTACAGTTTTATAACATCATCAAAGAACACGTTTTGCGTGATTTTGTGTATGTTAATAAACCCAAACAAATGTTTAGATAAACACAAAATAGAGTTTTACTTCAAGCACCTTATTCTAGATTAGTTTATTATTTATGTCTAAAAACACATTTCTCCTTTTCCCAGCCATCTAAATCTGTCGCGGGTTCGAACCCCGGTCGCATCAGACAGACCCGCCCTTTCAGCCGTGGGGGCGTTATAATGTTCAATCAATCCCACTATTCGTTGGTAAAAGAGTAGCCCAAGAGTTGCGGTGGGTGGTGATGACTAGCTGCTTTCCCTCTCGTCTTACACTGCTAAACTAGGGACGGCTAGCGCAGATAGCACTCGTGTAGCTTTGCGCGAAATTCAAACCAAAACTAAACCATCTAAGCCTTGGTAACAAATATGGTACTCTAATTGAAACATGTTTTATTGCAGAATTACATTGGGTAAAAACACGGCAAAGGCTAAAAAATTGACAGAGTTTGAACGTAGCAGAATTGTCGAGCTGCAAGGTCTCTCTCAACGTGCCATCGCTGGTGAGATTGAGCGTAGTAAAACTGCTGTTCCAAATTTCTTAAAAGACTCTGAGGGATACGAAACGAGAATTTCAAAGTGGTCGGCCCAAGTAAATTTCGCCGGTGTTGAGCAGGAGGATTCGATGGGTTGTCCGGCAAGACACCTGCTGATCGTCGAACCAGATTAATGCCCTTACGGACGCGGAATTCAGCTCAAGAACAATAAGACGGCATCTACCAGAGAAATGCTTTAAGGACCGTAAACGTCTTCAAAGGCTACGCTTCCTTCCACACCACGAAACAGCTCGGTTAAACTTTGCTGAGAAGCACCAAACATGGGATGTAGAAAAGTGGACGAAGGTTTTCTTCTCTGATGAGAAAAAAATGTAACCTAGATGGTCCAGATGGTTTCCAACGTTACTGGCAGGATAAGGATAACCTACCGGACACATTTTCTACAAGACACAGTGGAAGAGGTTCCATCATGATCTGGGGTGCTTTCTCCTTCCATGGAACAATGGAGCTTCAGGTTATACAGGAGCGTCAAACAGCAGCTGGCTACATTGACATGTTGGAGAGAGCATCCTTATTGACTGAAGGCTCTCGCTTGTATGGAAATGACTAGATCTTTCAGCAGGACAATGCTGCAATCCACAATTCCCTCAGAACAAAGGACTTTTTCATGGCAAATAACGTGATTCTTTTGGACCATCCAGCGTGTTCGCTCGAACTGAACCCCATTGAAAATGTTGGGGGTGGATGGCAAGGGAAGTCTATAGAAATGGACGTCAGTTCTAAACAGTGCATGATCTTTGTGAAGCCGTCTTCACCACTTGGAATAACATTCCAACCAGCCTTCTGCAAACGCTTATATCGACCATGTCAAAGCGAATATTTGCAGTTATTCGCAATGATGGACCTGCAACTCACTATTGAAACCTCTTGTTGGGCATTTCCTACCCTGTTTAGGACTTCTTTTTGGTATGGTCTTAAACTTTTGGCCAGCCAGTATTTAGGCTAATTTCATAGTGTTCACATTTTCCCTATTAAATGCTAAAAAAGTTTGTTTTTTATTTTCCCTTTTCTTATTTTCATCTTTCGAAGCTCTACTTGCCCCCCGCTAGTACAGCGGTGTGTCTCCGGATTTACAACGCTAAATCAGGGGTTCGATTCCCCTCGGTGGGCTGAGCAAATAACTCTATGTGGCTTTGCTATAAGAAAAACACACACACTCGAAGCTCTACTCAAATAAGTGGTTGAGTCTAACAACGAAAAATGCATATTGTTTCTTTATGTTTATTGGCCTCAAGATTTTGTCCAGCAGTGTATCTGTAATTTTCCAACTAATAAATGTTTGGGGCAGTTATAACTTCCGAGGCTTATAGCTTTCTGACTGTTGCCAACCAGCAATATTCTGTAAACTGTCTCTTGATGAGTCGATTTATAATCTTTAGGCAAAATTCTCGAAAGTTCACTTCTCAACGATATTTGAAGATGCGCTAGTGCTTTTGTAAAACATATAATGTTGATTCTTACTCTCGAGGATCTTTGTCAGATTTAGAAAACAGGCGGAACTTGCACAATACACATTTGATAATATAAGTTACACACACTTTAAAATATATATCAAACTGACACAAACATAGATATTAAAATAGTATTAAATCCGTTACATAAGGATGTATAAATTCTTCATAATGTACTACGTTTCAGGCTGGTTTGTATTTATTGTTCTGTTAACACTTTATACATTATAATAATGTACTACGTTTCAGGCTGGTTTTTATTTATTGTTCTGTTAACACTTTATACATTATAATAATGTACTCTGTTTCAGGCTGGTTCATATTTGTTGTTCTGTTAACACTTTATACATTATAATAATGTACTACGTTTCAGGCTGGTTTGTATTTATTGTTCTGTTAACACTTTATACATTATAATAATGTACTACGTTTCAGGCTGGTTCTGTTAACACTTTATACATTTAATAATGTACTCTGTTTTGGTTCATCTGTTAACACTTTATACATTATAATAATGTACTCTGTTTCAGGCTGGTTCATATTTGTTGTTCTGTTAATACATTATATAATGTACTACGTTTCAGGCTGGTTCGCATTTATTGTTCTGTTTCAACATTATATAATGTACTCTGTTTAATGGATATTTGTTCTGTTAATATTATATAAACCAGTGTTTCAAGTTTATAGTTAATGAAATGAGTTCAAGTTTTTTCCGATTTGTGTTAACATTAATGTTAGTTGTTATTTCCAGTATGTGCCTCATATACTGGAAAATAACACAAAATATTTTCAAAAATGTCTTTTAAACTTCACTTGTACGCTATGTTATGTACGCTAAAATCCGGAGTTCAGTTCTCTTTCATTCATCCCCGGCAGTGCGGAATATAGTTCAATAGATCTTTGATCTAAAACAAACAAAAATGTGTATGCTATTATTTCTGTTCAAAACAGACAAATCGTGGGGAACCCTTTTTGATGTGCCCACACATTTTGGTAAACTGATGGCACTTTATAAACCCTGATAGTAATTTGAAAAGTCAATAATATAGAATACAAAAGTTTTAATCTTCTGTGTTATCGCAGAACTTCGTGGTAATTTAACTCGCACATAACATAATTCTTTCGTTTTTCCCACTAGTTCTTCGGTCTTTCCGCTTAAACGAAAAAGTAGAACTTTGTTAGAGAAGGGCCCGACAAGTTTTGAAAATGAAATCAAAAATAAAACCGGTGCAGTATAGAATGGTATGGTCTATATATCTTTAAATCACTGACCAGCTTCAAAGAATATATCAAAAAAATGCTCGAACAAAGAGATTGGTTTTGGGGACTCTTACGGATCATTGCCTTCCACTTTAATGAGATCGTATGTCTGTCACTACCTCTGAAGGGTGTTGTGGCGTACAATTCCAAGCATGTGAACATTATTTATGACTCTTCATGCTGAAATCGCTTTTTACAGGAGAGCGACTTGATGGGTCAAGAGGTTGTCACCTAAACAAAAGCCTACAATCTGCAGTAATGACGAATCACGTAAACTCAGACAGTGCAGAGTGATCAATCGGGGATTCATCTGATGGCCTTCATAACCCACCGAGCCGCTTCGCCACCAGGAGTCCAGCTGCGTAATGATCGCTTATGCTCATTATAGCTCTTCGTGAGGGTAAAAATGGCAAAAGTTATTGGAGCTCGGAAAAAAAATTTGTAGAGAAAGCTGAGATTATTCGATGGTAATCATCTACTCGTAATAAGTACGGTTTTCAACGCACTTTCGTTCGCTAAATCGGGCTTGAAATTTCACATTTCCAGTAAAACAGATATGTAGAAAGTTAAAAGAGAAATCGTCCTCTGATATTTTTTAGCTATAGATTCATTTTGGGTAATTTAAAAAATAACTTATAGATAGATACACAGATTGAAATTGTAATACAAATAAAATATATATACAGCAAGTATTTTTTTCTGAAAACCTAAAATAGGTCACGTGGTGCTTACAATTTCGTCAGTACGTTACTTCAAAACTAAGCTAGAAACATGAACGTGGATGTTTAAAATAAAGAAAATACATGTCAAATAATTTAGTTTGAGAAAATCAGGTACATAAATATGGCGTAAATGTTTAAAGTAAATTGACTGGGCTTAATCTAACCCTTTAACTCAAGAAATAGTAAACACATAGAAGTACAACTTTAAGCCAATCAAATGAAACTTCAGACGAACAACAGTCAAATTAAAAGTGGATGAGGAAAGGACAATGTTCATTTTACCGAGCGAAGCGAGGGAAATGTTCGACAGAGGCGCACCAAGGTTCAGGTCTCGACTTGGAACCCTGGAAGATCTTTGGTTCAAGATTACATTTTCCTGGTTTCCTGAGAGTAATTTTCCAAATTTGACTATTTTACCGGAATAGATTGAAAAGCAAGAGCTATCCCCGGCTCTCCGTTTCCTTATGCCATTGAATTTAATACATTTCGTACAAAAGTATCCTGAAAATATAAGTTTAGGCTTAACGTTATTGAGGTGCAGCACAATGCAAAACAAAAAGTAATAATAATAATACATTTGGTTCATTGCGAGGACTAAATTTTATTTATTTATTTGTTCTGAGAGTAGAAAAAAGTTGCATTTTTTCCTCATGCCAAGTTTTGCTTCTCTGTTTACATGTACCCATTATCATTTTAAAATTTCAGTGTTGGCCCGGCATGGCCAAGCGTATTAAGGCGTGCGACTCGTTATCTGAGGGTCGCGGGTTCGCATCCCCGTCGCGCCAAACATGCTCGCCCTTTCAGCCGTGGGAGCGTTATAATGTGATGGTCAATCCCACTATTCGTTGGTAAAGAGTAGCCCAAGAGTTGGCGGTGGGTGGTGATGACTAGCTGCCTTCCCTCTAGTCTTACACTGCTAAATTAGGAACGGCTAGAATAGATAGCCCTCGAGTAGCTTTGTGCGAAATTCAAAAACAAATAAACAATTTCAGTGTTATCTTGGTTTGAATAGTCGACCTCTAGTAACATGCAATCGAGAGCTGTTATCCCTCGAGTAGTTTTGCGCGAAATTCAAAACATACAATCGTAACTTATGAAATACTATACTGCAGTATATAGTCACACTGTGCACTGCTGGCTGATCAGATTTGCGTTCTCAGCAGGTGAACACTCAACAAACGCAAGATCGAGAAACAGAAACGCCATATGTACCTTCATGACATGTTGAGTTGTGTCTTTTCTTTTTTGAATCCTTAGACCACTTACAACACTTGGGGTACCTTAGATGCCGATGCATAGCCAGTTAATCTTGGACAGATTACACGTGGTTTCATCTATCTCTTCTTCAAGTAACCGTCCCTAATTTAACAGTGAAAGACCAGAAGGATTGTAACTAATCAATACTACCTACCGCTATCGCTTGAGTTACTTTTTTTACCAACGAATAGTGGGATTCATTGATACATTATAACGTCCCCGTGGATGAAATGGCGAGCATGTTTGGCGACGTTGGTTTGAACCCGCGACTCGTAGATTGCAAGACGAATGCCTTACACATCTGTCCATGCCAAGCGTGTATATCTGATCAAGGCATTTAACACCTTTGGTTTAGCTAGAAAGCTGTGCCATATTTTATGTAGTCTACATAGAACAGATGCCATTTTTCTAATGTTTATATGAAGGGATGTGCCATTTTTTCTCTTGTTTATATAAAATAGATATGACACTTTCTTCCAGTTTACACACAATAGTTGTGTCACGTTTTCTCTGATTTATATGGAAAGATGTCATTTTTTTCTCATGTTTACATAGAATAAATGTGTCATGTGTCACTTTTTCTCTGATTGACGTTGAATAGATGTATTGCTTTTTCTATTCTTCTACAGAATATATGTGTCACTATTTTTTTTATTTTTAAGGAAAGATGTCACTTTTACTCTGGTTTAAACAGAATAAATGTATCACTTTTTTCTGTAGCTTACATAGAAAATATGTGTCATTTTTTCTCTGGTTTACTTAGATTATGTGTGACATTCTTTCTGTGTGTCACTTGTAGTCTCTCGTATCTCCATGATACAGAAGTGGACAGATGTAGTGGATTAAAATTATGAATTGATACTTCTTTTGTATAAAATGATGAATTGAATCATAGCTTACCATCCAATCATATACACATATCTTAACTGAATCATAACTCATCATCCAATCATATACACATATCTTAACTGAATCATAGCTCATCACCCAATCACATACACATATCTTAACTGAATCATAACTCATCACCCAATCATATACACATATCTTAACTGAATCATAACTCATCACCCAATCATATACACATATCTTAACTGAATCATAGCTCATCACCCAATCATATACACATATCTTAACTGAATCATAGCTCATCACCCAATCATATACACATATCTTAATTGAATCATAACTCATCACCCAATCATATACACATATCTTAACTGAATCATAACTCATCACCCAATCATATACACATATCTTAACTGAATCATAGCTCATCACCCAATCATATACACATATCTTAACTGAATCATAACTCATCATCCCAATCACATACACATATCTTAACTGAATCATAACTCATCATCCAATCATATACACATATCTTAACTGAATCATAGCTCATCACCCAATCATATACACATATCTTAATTGAATCATAACTCATCACCCAATCATATACACATATCTTAACTGAATCATAACTCATCACCCAATCATATACACATATCTTAACTGAATCATAGCTCATCACCCAATCATATACACATATTTTAACTGAATCATAGCTCATCACCCAATCATATACACATATGTTAATTGAATCATAACTCATCACCCAATCATATACACATATCTTAACTGAATCATAACTCATCACCCAATCATATACACATATCTTAACTGAATCATAGCTCATCACCCAATCATATACACATATCTTAACTGAATCATAACTCATCACCCAATCATATACACATATTTTAACTGAATCATAGCTCATCACCCAATCATATACACATATGTTAATTGAATCATAACTCATCACCCAATCATATACACATATCTTAACTGAATCATAACTCATCACCCAATCATATACACATATCTTAACTGAATCATAGCTTATCATCCAATCATATACACATATCTTAACTGAATCATAACTCATCATCCAATCATATACACATATCTTAACTGAATCATAGCTCATCACCCAATCATATACACATATCTTAACTGAATCATAGCTTATTATCCAATCACATACACATATGTTAATTCCAATACTCTTAGAACTTAAATAACATTGTGAGCTGAACAGCCAGTTGTTCATAGATGAGCTAGAGGATTTGGTAATATTATGTTATTTTTACGTAACTTAAGTTGATCTTAAGTCTACATTAAACTAACTAGAACACTAGGCAATGTTACCTGTTATATTACGTAAATAACATTTCTTATTACTTAACTTATGCGATGTCAAAGTAAATTTATGTTCAAAATAGGCCAAATGTCACACAGCCTTGACGTTTCAACATTGCTTTTATCTTTAAATAAGGTCAGATGTCGCACTATCATAACGTTTCAACACTACTTTTATCTTTAAACAAGGTCAGATGTCGCACTATCATAACGTTTCAACACTACTTTTATCTTTAAAGAAGGTTAGATGTCTCACTATCATAACGTTTCAACACTACTTTTATCTTTAAACGAGGTCAGATGTCGCACTATCATAACGTTTCAACACTACTTTTATCTTTAAAGAAGGTTAGATGTCTCACTATCATAACGTTTCAACACTACTTTTATCTTTAAACATGGTCAGATGTCACACTATCATAACGTTTCAACACTACTTTTATCTTGACGAAACAAAGGTCAGATGTCACACTGCTATTATCACAAAATTAGAGACTGCTAAAAAAAAAAGTGAAGTCTTGAAAGTGTTACAAAATACACTTAAATTCCACTATTCGGTCTGACGAGAGTGGCCAAAGAGTTGAGGTTTGACGGTTAAACTCGCCCCCATCCTTCTAGTTTATCACTTCAAAATTAGAGACTGCTAGCACAGATAGCCCTCGTGTTGCTTTGTGCAAAATCCAACGAAGCAAAATACCTTTCTCCCAAACGAGAACTTGCACACGTTAAAACTAAAAGTTGCTGAAGAACATGATGTTAAAAGACCAGAACATTCTTCTATAATAATGATGTTCTATACGTCTCGTCTGCATTATGAAAGGAGCATTATGGTCACACCACTGTTTGTTAAGTAACTGGTTTGTGTCCTGCTCTCAAATCATCAATTCGCTTTTTAACTGCTTTACTTTATTGCTAAACAAATCAGACAATAAAATAATCTCGCGTTTTATCAGCAAGTTCCACCTGGCGGAGGAAGAGAGAAGTGACATAAAAAACACGAAAAACCTCTCGGACAAAACCAGATAAGATAGCGTGAACTTACAAACTCTAAGAGCTTTATAAAAATCTAGTGAAAATACACTATTTATCCATGATGTGCTAGTATAGATACTGAGAAGTATTTAGAAAAAGTTATTGAAATTAATATCGGATTTATTTTTGTTTATACCTTTTATGATCTAATTTTGATGTTCTGGGTCTTTCTCCGGGTTAGGAGAGCGAACAGTTTCTGCACATTTTGTAAATAACACGATTTTATAGAGATAAAAATATATATTGGTGTTCATCGATCAAAAACGTCACAATTTATTATTATGTTATTTTGTCCTTACTTTCGTCTCTTGGCCCGGCATGGCCTAGCGCGTAGGGCGTGCGACTCGTAATCCGAGGGTCGCGGGTTCGCGCCCCCGTCGCGCTAAACATGCTCGCCCTCCCAGCCGTGGGGGTGTATAATGTGACGGTCAATCCCACTATTCGTTGGTAAAAGAGTAGCCCAAGAGTTGGCGGTGGGTGGTGATGACTAGCTGCCTTCCCTCTAGTCTTACACTGCTAAATTAGGGACGGCTAGCACAGATAGCCCTCGAGTAGCTTTGTGCGAAATTCCAAAACAAACAAACAAACAAACAATACTTTCGTCTCCTACCCCAGTGGCTCAGTGGTATGTCTGCAGACTTCCAAGACTAAAAATCGGGTTTTGATACCCGTGGTGGTATCAAGCTTTTTGATTAATTCAAAACAACAGTAAGTTCTTACTCTCCATATTTTAAAGAAAAAAACCATAATTATTCATAGGGGGACAAGACGTGTTATTACAGGCAAATTATTAGAAAATTATTTCGACCAGTCAGTGGTTTCATTAAAGTAAAGCCACTACTTTATATTAAATCTAAGCAGGGCCCAGCATGGCCAAACGTGTTAAGGCGTGCGACTCGTAATCTGAGGGTCGCGGGTTAGCATCCCGGTCGCGCCAAACATGCTCGCCCTTTCACCCGTGAGGGCATTATAATGTGACGGTCAATCCCATTATTCGTTGGTAAAAGAGTAGCCCAAGAGTTGGAGGTGGGTGGTGATGACTAGCTGCCTTCCCTCTTGTCTTACACTGCTAAATTAGGGACGGCTAGCACAGATAGCCCTCGAGTAGCTTTGTGCGAAATTTAAAAAAACAAACAAATCTTAGCAACTGTGTCGTAAGGGTTCAACTTATCATTCTACATGAAGAATACAGAATTATTTCAACCAATCAATAGTTTCGTTTAAATAACGTATTACATTTAATTTTATCTGAATTATAATATGAGTTCTTAAAAAATAAAATCTTACTCTAAAGTGAGAAGGGAAAAAGTTAGATTTTAGTCGATTTACGGTGAAAGGAGTTTATTTTGGATATTTTACAAAAAAAAAAGGAAACAAAAGTGTGTAATTATATTTATAATTATATTTGCTTTGTTTAAACTCTGGTAAGAATGATAAGGTTTTAATATATTTATAACTTATTTCTTTGTTTTATTACGTATGTATTATTTTTCTTTAACTAACACTCCAGATGGTTATCTACTCTGTACTTTCACACACAGCTTACTTTGCTCTCATTTTCAGATGTGTTTTGTTGTTTTTTTTGGCATCCTTTCAAAAGAAAAGAACTTTAAGCTTAAATTTATCTTCAGTATTTACTAAATGTTATATAAATATTTTGACAGCCAAATGCCGTGTATTATTTACGAAGATCGAACTGAGCCAATGTAGGAGTAATATTAAATATTTCCACTTGAATAGTATGCATACTTGTCTCCAGTGTTTCTGTCTTTAAGAATGGATGACTGCTTTTAAGTTATTCCTACAAGAAAAACACAATGATCTACGTGTGCAGTTGATAGTTTGCAGAAGGAAAAAACATATATTTTCGTCAACATTTCCAACAACCCAAACTTTCTAATGACATAAAAAAAGGCAGAAAGTACTTTAAGTTAATATGAACTTGTTTGAGAAATGTCTTTTCCTCAAAAAAAAAGAAAAAATTAATTAATTTTTAAATTATAAGAATCATTCAGGTACGTATCTATTACGTACAAAAGGTGTCCAAGAATTTTGGGGGGAAAAAAACTTCTGAAAATCATACCAGAAAAACCGTTTAACGTAAAGATCCGCGTTTTGTTGCACGTGCAAGAATAATGGTTAAAGCTTTTACCAGCACGTGAACATGTGAGAGACAGTCCGAAACCGAAAGTCTAAGTGGCAGTCACCCATAGCACTGTCAGTGGGTTGGTTTGTTTTGTAAAGGCAACTGTTATGGGAAACACGTACCTTTCACTTGCTGTGTAATTTTGCTTTGCTACAGTTCGAAACATTACAAGTTAACGCGTTGTTCCAATATGGCGGTGCCTCTGTATACTGTTTCAATTAAGGTTGAACTATGCCAACGTACCTGGGAAGACTTTACAAAAGTTACTCCCACAGTGTTGCAAAAACCACAAACTGAACATATTGCTTGTAACTTGTTGTGCACGTGTTAAATTGAGGGAAGACCAAACAAAAACCTTGAACATTATTTTTACGCGTGCAATAAATCATCTGTTTCTATGTTAAAAATGGCTTTCCAAGTATGATTTTTCAAAAGTGTTTCCAAAATTGTTGGACAAACGTATTAATCACATTGTTTCCGGGCCCTCTATCCGAAAATAGTTTGGCACGTTCTGTTTTGTCAAAAAACGTATATAATGCATATACTTCTGTAATTATTTGATTTACTTGAAATGTTATACAGTAACTTTTAACTATAATAATTCTTTTTTTTAAAAAAAACAGTAGAGTCAGTACTAAAAGCACATCGGAAGTATTCTTTTTCCTTATCCAAGCCCACGAAATATTTTATATCACGTGTAATATTTTGGTTACAAGAGACTAATTTGTTTAAGCACAGAGCTAAACAATAGATCATATGTGCTCTGTCCACCGGTTGTTATCGTCATACGCTTTTAGGCTTACCTCTCAGCCAGTGGAAAAAGATCCATTACACGGAATGACAGACAAGCTTTGCTAACAAAGTTAGTCTTTGTTATTCATTCATTATAGCTTAAGATATTGGAAACACCATATTGTTTAAAGTAACTCAGAATTACATCAATTGTTTAATGTAACTCACGATTACATCAAAGTCTGTAAAGTAGCTTAGTATTACGTCAGAATATTTAATCAAACTACGTAATGTAGCACAATAGTACACCAGAACGTGAAATGTAACTGAGGATTACACCAGACTGCGTAATGTAGCTAAGTGTTATACTAGTGTAATGCAGCTCACTATTATATTAGTCTATGTAATGTAGCTCAGTATTAGGCCAAACTGCTACACTAAGCAAGCTGGTTACTGAGCGAAGAAATCTTAAAATTTGAAAATTCCCACCTATGTAATAAACTTAAGGGTTACCACTGGTACTCTTTAGATTAACTTACTTTTACAGCGGTCAGGTTCAAACAAAGAAGAAACTAGAAACAAACGCTATACGCCACCCGCCCGATAGGAGATGATTGCGATTGGCAAAAAGAGAAACGGAATTGGAAACTACGAATCTTCACATTAAAACTTTCAGGATCGAAGAACGTGTAAGAGTTTTAGAATCGAAGAACGTGTAAAATCGGGGGAAAATAATAACAGTAGGTAGTAATCACATTTTAAGCGGTTACCATGGTTACCACTGCCCATCAGCAACCAGCGATTGTTGATTCCACGTGCAGCAATTTGTCATTAGCACGTGATATAGCAAATTCTTTCTCTTGGCGCTTAGTGGGAAACAAAGATCGACTCTCATGGGGTTTGAGGTTGATAATAGTTTTTCACTGGGCGTCTTGATCAAGCTTTGTCGGGCAATTTCTGAAGACTATTCGTTAAAAAAAAATCTTGGAGCATTTTCCACTGCCTGGTTCTCTGTTTCATCTCTTGAGGTGGAAAATCGTGAGTAGCGTGAATTGTCGGCAGAGAACAGATTTCTAATCAATGCACTAGCCTAATCAATCTTTCTGTCCCACGGGATTCCTTGGACACATTCCCACCTGCATGTTAACATCTAAAGCTACAAAACTCTGAGTTAAAAACAATTTCTATTGCAATCAAAGACTTCGTGTTTTTTTGTTATTGTTTCTTGTTTTCTAAAGTCGATGGTTTCCATTATCTTTGCTGTCGTTTAGTGCCTGGTGTGATTATATGCTTATTTACTGAGTTACAGAACAAAATAAAGCTACTACGTCCCTATATCTTATGTAGTCCATCTAGACTGAATGGGTGTCCACTTCTAAGTTATGAACTCTCATTTTGTTAGACCTAAATTTATTCATAAATATTCGTTTCCAACATTAGAAGAATACTCAGAAATTAAAAAGGTGAAATTAACGAACAGAGCGATAAATGTAGTATATATGAGCTATATATGATACTAATATTAAAAGGCTCGGCACGGCCAGGTGGTTAGGGCGCTAGACTCGTTATCTGAGGGTCGCGAGTTCGAATTCCCGTTGCACTAAAAATGCTCGCCCTTTTAGCCGTGGGGACGTTAAAATAACGGTTAATCTCATTATTCTTTGGTAAAAGAATAGCCCAAGAGTTGGTGGCGAATGGTGATGACTAGCTGCCTTCTCTCTCGTCTTACACTGCTAAGTCAGGGACGGTAAGATTTAACCACCTGGCCATGCCGGACCAAAAATGTAAGTAAAATCACTTATATTTGAGTTAAAATTACATTTAACTGAGTTTGTCTACTGTCTCGAAATTAATCTTCCATAATTCTTTACCAAACCAACGTAAAATATAAAGTAATCTTGAAAGGAAAATAATTACGCAAAAGTGAGGCAACTTTTAAATATAAGTTTAATTTTTTTCTAAATCAACGTGAACGGTTAAACTAAACATTGTTAAGGTACTGCGAATTAAGATTAAACGTAACTGGAAAACTTGAAAATATTTTTCTAATTTTCAAATCAAAAACAACTGTTACTCTCATAAAGTAGCTCCAATCTTTCACGTGAGTTAAAAGCTGAAGATGACGTGAAGTGAGTCATTAATTTTGTCACCAAAACTCTCATGTTACACTTTATACCAACTTGTCTAGGTTTTTGCAAAAGACCAAAGAAGAAAACCTGAAGAAAGGTTTATTCAACTTTACAATTTCACCACAATGTCCACTGATGTGTTTAGCAGTGTTACCAACACTGACTACAACACATCTACTACAACGTAACTATTAACAGACATATATTAACAGAGATTTGTATGACATAACAAAACATGTTTTTTCCTGTGTTTCACCCTACAACCTCACCACAATGTCCACTGATGTGTTCAGCACTGTCATCAACCCTATAATTGCAACACAACTAATACAACGTAATCTTCAACAAGCATGTTTAGCTCAGAGATTTAGTTTTTTTCGTGTAAGGTTTTCCAATGTTTGTTCTGTTTAGATCGAAAATTAGATACTTGAAATTTGATGAGAACTGTTAACAATGGTACAATTTAACCTCAGTTAAACAGCGTTAATGATAATTGGTTTACCGTATATATACTTAACATATAATCAAAACAAAATCCTTAACTTAGCTAAAGAAAAGACCATTGATCGAGCTAGCTCCAAACAAGACAAAATTCTATATACACACACAGACAACACACAAACACTGCTTTGAGTGTTGTCATTTACAATCGAGATAACTTTTATCCATATAGACTTTATCTATCAATACGTTTGTACGTAAATGTGTGTGTGTGGTTATATATATTTGAGAATATTTTAAAAAAAGAAATTTTAAATCGGTGTTGCACGCGATGCCCTCATTTTAAAGCACGTGCTTTATTCTCTAAATGTGGCACTGAATTACAAAAAAATGAATAAACACAAGGAAAGCATCAAAATACTTGTGTAACATGTAACGTTTCGTGACAGTTTCGAAACGAAGTTTTTCTGTAAGAACATGCACACTCTTCTAAATACCTTTCATTTCCAAACAGAATTGAGGAAGTAAATAATAGGGTGTTTTATAATATTGTGTTTTACAGCAGATTAAATGTTAACTCTTTCTCCGATTTAAACGAAATACAAAATGTATTAACCCAATTTTTTATACATATATATTTTTTGTTTCAACAATTTCTAGAAAAAAAACGAGCTGTAGACCGTCCAAACGTTTTCAGTAAAATAAGTACATATTTCTAGTTGCAAAGTGCGTTAAACCTAAAATGAGCAGAAAAGTACAAGCGGTTTGAATCAAAATGAGAGAGAAACATGCACGATATATTATATTAGCTCGTGTAATCAATAGATGAAAAAAATGAATAAATTTATGATGACTATTTGCTTAGTTTTTATTTTCGCATTTCTAGGAGACCATCGTTTCAATGACATTTTTTAAAATTCGGATAGAGAGCGCTGTTGAATGACTTCAAACATCTTTTACGAATAAACTTCCAAAACCTAAATAATAGTTGCATACTTGACTCTAGTCCCTGAACAAAGTCTTAACACAAAGCTTTGGGACAACGTGGGACCTATTAGCCCATCTCGGTTGTTCCAGACTCTAAACTGAATTAACTTTAAAAAATTTAAAACCATCATTAACATATTTAACAAGTCTTTTCCTTCAACTCATTTAAATTTACTGTCTCTACAACATCTGAAGGCAACCCATTTCCAAGGTCAAACACCATGTTGGAAAAATGAAACTTTCTTAGCTGAAGATGACTCCTGTCCTGTCAAAATTTATATTTGTGTCCCCTGCTCCTACTGTTCTCACCGTTAAATGTGAAAAGAAATGAGACACCAACAGTGCTTCTCCCTGTACATCAACAGTGTTACTCCCTGTACATCAACAGTGCTACTCCCTGTAGATCAACAGTGTTACTCCTTGTACATCAACAGTGTTACTCCCTGTACATCAACAGTGTTACCCCCTGTAGATCAACACTGTTACTCCCTGTACATCAACAGTGTTACTCCCTGTACATTAACACTGTTACTCCCTGTACATCAACAGTGCTACTCCCTGTACATCAACAGTGTTACTCCCTGTACATTAACAGTGTTACTCCCTGTACATTAACAGTGTCACTCCCTGTACATCAACAGTGTTACTCCCTGTACATCAACAGTGCTACTCCCTGTACATCAACACTGTTACTCCCTGTACATCAACAGTGTTACTCCTGTACATCAACACTGTTACTCCTGTACATCAACAGTGCTACTCCTGTACATCAACAGTGTTACTCCCTGTACATTAACAGTGTCACTCCTGTACATCAACAGTGTTACTCCCTGTACATCAACAGTTACTCCCTGTACATCAACAGTGTTACTCCTGTACATTAACAGTGTTACTCCTGTACATCAACAGTGTTACTCCCTGTACATCAACAGTGCTACTCCCTGTACATCAACAGTGCTACTCCTATACATTAACAGTGTTACTCCTGCACATCAACAGTGCTACTCCTATACATTAACAGTGTTACTCCTGTACATCAACAGTGCTACTCCCTGTACATCAACAGTGTTACTCCCTGTACATTAACAGTGTTACTCCCTGTACATTAACAGTGTCACTCCCTATACATTAACAGTGTTACTCCCTGTACATCAACAGTGTTACTCCCTGTACATCAACAGTGTTACTCCCTGTACATCAACAGTGCTACTCCCTGTACATCAACAGTGTTACTCCCTGTACATTAACAGTGTTACTCCCTGTACATCAACAGTGTTACTCCCTGTAAATCAACAGTGCTACTCCCTGTACATCAACAGTGCTACTCCCTATACATTAACAGTGTTACTCCCTGCACATCAACAGTGCTACTCCCTATACATTAACAGTGTTACTCCCTATACATTAACAGTGTTACTCCTGTACATCAACAGTGCTACTCCTGTACATCAACAGTGCTACTCCTGTAGATCAACAGTGTTACTCCTTGTACATCAACAGTGTTACTCCTGTACATCAACAGTGTTACCCCCTGTAGATCAACACTGTTACTCCCTGTACATCAACAGTGTTACTCCCTGTACATCAACACTGTTACTCCCTGTACATCAACAGTGCTACTCCCTGTACATCAACAGTGTTACTCCCTGTACATTAACAGTGTCACTCCTGTACATCAACAGTGTTACTCCTGTACATCAACAGTGCTACTCCCTGTACATCAACAGTGTTACTCCCTGTACATTAACAGTGTTACTCCCTGTACATCAACAGTGCTACTCCCTGTACATCAACAGTGCTACTCCCTATACATTAACAGTGTTACTCCCTGCACATCAACAGTGCTACTCCCTATACATTAACAGTGTTACTCCCTGTACATCAACAGTGCTACTCCCTGTACATCAACAGTGTTACTCCCTGTACATTAACAGTGTTACTCCCTGTACATTAACAGTGTCACTCCCTATACATTAACAGTGTTACTCCCTGTACATCAACAGTGTTACTCCCTGTACATCAACAGTGTTACTCCCTGTACATCAACAGTGTTACTCCCTGTACATCAACAGTGTTACTCCCTGTACATCAACAGTGCTACTCCCTGTACATCAACAGTGTTACTCCCTGTACAGTAACAGTGTTACTCCCTGTACATTAACAGTGTTACTCCCTGTACATCAACAGTGTTACTCCCTGTAAATCAACAGTGCTACTCCCTGTACATCAACAGTGCTACTCCCTATACATTAACAGTGTTACTCCCTGCACATCAACAGTGCTACTCCCTATACATTAACAGTGTTACTCCCTGTACATCAACAGTGTTACTCCCTGTACATTAACAGTGTTACTCCCTGTACATTAACAGTGTCACTCCCTATACATTAACAGTGTTACTCCCTGTACATCAACAGTGTTACTCCCTGTACATTAACAGTGTTACTCTCTGCACATCAACAGTGCTACTCCCTGTACATCAACAGTGTTACTCCCTGTACATTAACAGTGTTACTCCCTGTACATTAACAGTGTTACTCCCTGTACATCAACAGTGTTACTCCCTGTACATCAACAGTGCTACTCCCTATACATTAACAGTGTTACTCCCTGCACATCAACAGTGCTACTCCCTATACATTAACAGTGTTACTCCCTGTACATCAACAGTGCTACTCCCTGTACATCAACAGTGTTACTCCCTGTACATTAACAGTGTTACTCCCTGTACATTAACAGTGTCACTCCCTGTACATTAACAGTGTTACTCCCTATACATCAACTGTGTTACTCCCTGTACATCAACAGTGTTACTCCCTGTATATTAACAGTGTTACTCTCTGCACATCAACAGTGCTACTCCCTGTACATCAACAGTGTTACTCCCTGTACATCAACAGTGTTACTCCCTGTACATCAACAGTGCTACTCCCTGTACATCAACAGTGTTACTCCCTGTACATCAACAGTGTTACTCCCTGTACATCAACAGTGCTACTCCCTGTACATTAACAGTGCTACTCCCTATACAGTTTGAAATATTTCAATCAGATGCTTCAAACTTTTTTTTTCAACAGGTAAAAAATCTGAGAGATATCAGTTTCTCTTCACATGACAATCCCAAACACCATCTTAGTAACCTAACCCCTCTCCGAACCATTACCAACAATTCGATGTCTTTCCTAAGGTAAGTATCCCAAGACTAAACATAATATTCTAAATGTGACCTAATCTGTGACCTATACAATGATATTAAAACCTCTTTAGACTTGTATTCAATATTTCTGTAGATAAATCTAAAATCCAGTTTATCTTACTACTTGCAATAACACACTCCTTGGATGGCTTTAGAGACTGGTCAGCTATCACACCAAGATCCTTTTCTTTCATGAAACTGTTGAGGTTATTCACATCCAAATTATACTTATAATTCAAATTACAACCTACATCCAATATCTCGCATTTATTACAATTAAAACCCATCTGTCATTTAGTTACCCAACTCTCTAAATGACCTAAATTCTTCTGTAAATCAGTAGCTTCCTCTTCATAGCTATCGATATCAAAGACATTAATATCATCAGCATATTTAAGTAATTTATTGACTATTCCTTCACCTATGTCATTGATGTAAATAATAAGAAAAGTCTTAAGACTGGAACACGTGAGGTACTCCACATGTGGCATTAATCCAGTTTGACTGAACTCCATTTGTAACAACCCTCTACTTTCTTCCATCTGGCTATTCTTCTATCCAACTTACTAACTTATCCCCCACACCTACAGAGACCATGTTTACAAGTTTTTTTATGTGGTACCTTGTCCAATGCTTTCTGAAAATTCAGATAAACCAAATCTACACCACCAACCTAATCTGCATAAGCAGTCACTTTTTCAAGGAATGTAAAAAGTTATAAGGCATGATTTTCTCTTAGTGAAACCATTTTAACCATTTAATAAAATTCTAACCTTTGCTAAATGACTTTTCAAATCATCATTTAGTAGCAGACTTTTCCCACAGCTGATATAAGACTAATGGGTCTATACTTACTTGGACAGTGTTTGTAATCCCCCTTGAAAGGAAGAGTTATATTAGCTAGTTTCCAATCCTCTGGTACCTGCTCACTATTAAAGGGCTTTATGTCTGCGGACTCGCACCGCAAGAAATCGGATTTCGATACCCGTGATGGGCAGAGCACAGATAGCTCATTGTGTAGCTTTGTGCTTAATTCTGAACAATCAATCAATCAATTCAAGGACTGACAAAAAATAGTATTAAATATCCAATCTTTAACTTCCTTTAAAACTCTTAGGGAAATATTATCTGGTCCAAAACACTTATCGTTTTTCAAACTTCTCAGTATTTTCTTAACCAGCTCAAAATTAATGCAGTCATCTTGATTAACCTTGCTTCTATTTATCAACCGTTCAAGAGGCGAAATACTGCTTAAATCTTCGTTAAGATGGGTTAAGGCGTTCGACTCGTAATCTGAGGGTCGAGGGTTCGAATCCTCGTCGCACCAAACATGCTCGCCTTTTCAGCCATGAGGGCGTTATATTTGTTTGTTTGTTTGTTTTTGAATTTCGCACAAAGCTACTCAGGCTATCTGTGCTAGCCGACCCTAATTTAGCAGTGTAAGACTAGAGGGAAGGCAGCTAGTCATCACCACCCACCGCCAACTCTTGGGCTACTCTTGTACCAACGAATAGTGGGATTGACCGTAACATTATAACGCCCCCACGGCTGAAAGGGCGAGCATGTTTGGCGCGACGGGGATACGAACCCGCGACTCTCAGATTACGAGTCGCACGCCTTAACACGCTTGGCCATGCCGGGCCAAGAGGGCGTTATAACCGGCGATCAATCCCACTATTCTTTGGTAAAAGTGTAGCCGTCCCTAATTTAGCAGCGTAAGACTAGAGGGAAGGCAGCTAGTCATCACCACCCACCGCCAACTCTTGGGCTACTCTTTTACCAACGAATAGTGGGATTGATCATCACATTATAACGCCCCCACGGCTGGGAGGGCGAGCATGTTTGGCGCGACTCGGGCGCGAACCCGCGACCCTCAGATTACGAAGCGCACGCCTTAACGCGCTAGGCCATGCCAGGCCCTGTCATAAAACTTAAAACTTACGTGTTACCATACGTTATCATTATATTTACATCCTACCAATTAGTAAGAAACCACGCTCTTCTTTAACACTTTTTACACGCCAGGTGGAACTGCATCGTGTGTCAACTTGTTATAAACGGTAGCGTTCTGATGAAATATATCCTACTTTACATTAACAGTAACGACCCAGGCCCCGTCCTTCAGTAGCGTAGCAGTAATTATGAGGGCTTGTATCGCAAAAACCGGCTCTCGATACTTGTTGTGGGCTCAGCATAGATAATCCATTATTATAGCTTTGCTGCGCTTAACTACAAGTCGATAAATAATTGAAAGAAAAATACGGGGGGACGGCGGGAAGAAAAAAAAGAACATTAATTTCAAATGAAGCTACCTTCCAAAAATGTGGGGAAAGAAATTAATATTAGTGGCAAAAAACAATCATTTGTCAGGTGTATAAATTGCGTACCAAAAACAAGGCACCAACTAAATCGCAATAAGAAGGAACTGGTTGTCGTATACAGAATCTCACCACGAACCTGGTAAAAAATTTGTTACAACTGCTGCAGTTTCACGTAACTTGGTAAAATGTTACTCCCTCTAGTGTGCAAAAAACACATACAGAAAAACACGAACGAATATAACGAATAATCTGTATTGTAATTCCTAAATACGTGGTTACAGTAGCGAGGTTTGTCCAAACGTGTTTATATTAAATTGGCGAAGCGATATTTCTGATTTAAGACATTAAATAAGAAAATCGGAGGTTCGATTTCCCGGAGTAAACAGAGCACAGGTAGTCCACTGAATATGAGAAAAAAAGAATATGAAAATGGTTTAACACTCCTACGAAAAGTGGGGCCTAATAGACCCCAGAGCAACTTGAAAGGTTATTAATATTAGGCTAATAATTTTGTATTTAAATGAAATTTAAATGATATTTAATGAAATGAAATCAAATGAAATGGCAATTTCATTTAAATACAAATTTATTAGCCTAATATTAATAACCTTTCAAGTTGCTCTGGGGCCTATTAGGCCCCACTTTTCGTAGGAGTGTTAAAGCGAGCGTAGTTGTTGTTTCAAGGGGGATTTATTAACTGCTAACAACTTTTAAAAAATCCTTTGTAATTTCTGATTTAGAACTTCTACTGTACGATATGTGAAGATACCTTGAGAGCATCGAAATAAGTTTATTAGATATTTAATTATATTTGTCGTCCTGAAGTTTTCTCTGGATATGTAACAGAAAAATCCTAAGATTAAAAATAATACGTATGTGCAACAGTACTTGACTGATACCAAAATGGGTCGTAACGGTGACAAAACAATAATGTCAAATCAGTGATGTCGAGAAAACCCACTTGTAGAGAAATTATATTTGTAAAAACGGCTCGTTTGGGGTGAGAAAAAAATTTACGTAGAGGAGTGAACAACGTTTCAACCTTCTTCGGTCATCGTCAGGTTCACAAATAATGTCAAATATAGTAGTAACATGTTAAAATAATGTCATAAAAAGAAGTAACGGGGTAAGCTTAGTATCAAATGTAATGTATTATTATGCTATTTTGTCTGTTGGAACACCAGTGTAAGTAACTAGACGAAATAATTGTTTTTTTTGTTTTTTGGAATTTCGCACAAAGCTACTCGAGGGCTATCTGTGCTAGCCGTCCCTAATTTAGCAGTGTAAGACTAGAGGGAAGGCAGCTAGTCATCACCACCCACCGCCAACTCTTGGGCTACTCTTTTACCAACGAATAGTGGGATTGACCGTCACATTATAACGCCCCCACGGCTGGGAGGGCGAGCATGTTTGGCGCAACGCGGGCGCGAACCCGCGACCCTCGGATTACGAGTCGCACGCCTTACGCGCTAGGCCATAGACGAAAGGAACTGATGAACATACTCAATTTATATGTAAAATACATAGGTGACACCACCAGTAACTAGTAGGGTTAACTGGGATATTTAACGGATTATCGTTAAACTTTTTGTATGCGAGTTGTATGCTAGTAAAGACCCTCTAACAAATAAGGTTGTAAACCCACAAGTAATTTGGATCATAAATAGTTTAGAAAGGATTTGAAAGCCCATGTTTACGTATTTTAATTGTTTGCATATAATATACATATATAATAAGTTCACCGCGAACATCGTTAGTAGCATGAAACTGACATAAGGAAAATCTGCTGGTGTTCATTGACTCATTCTGACTACCTAAAAATTTTCAAATGTTAGTCTTATTGATGGAGAAGTCACTTGCACCTGACTCTCCCAGGTCTTTAAGACCTAAGCACCCTCATGATGAGAAAATACAAAAACTACTATTGTTTTTGGGTGTTTCGTTTTTTTAACATGTCGGATTCCGAAACCCAACTATTAGACGAAGCAAAGCAGAACCATTGTTAACTTCCTTACGTTTAAACATTAGGATATATACATATAACTGCAATATACAACAGTACAATTCACTATGTAGATTATGAGTGTTTTTTTTATGGTTATTAAAAGGTTTGTTTGGTGTTTATGTGCTGAATTACACGCTAAGCCACTCGAGGGCTATTTGCACAAGCCGTTCCTAAGAATGAGAAACTAGTTAATACCACCAACAGCCAGTTCTGGGTCTGTTCTTTACCAGTGAGATTTTAATAAACATTTTATTGACTATGTAAATTGTTGTCTAAGGTCTATAGCTACACACGGCCAAGTGTGTGAAGGCGTTCGACTCGTACTCTGAGGGTCGCGCCAAACAATTTATATTGCAATTCGCATTCGTTATTTGAAAAATTTATGTTATTAGCATATGTAAAAACACTTGAAAATTAAAGGTCGTCAGTTTCGTGCAAAGCTACACGAGGGCTGTCTGCGCTAGCCGTCTCTAATTTAGCAGTGTAAGACTAGAGGGAAAGCAGCTAGTCATCACCACCCACCGCCAACTCTTCGACTATTCTTTTAGCAACGCATAGTGGGATTGACCGTTACATTATAACGCAACCGGCGGCTGAAAAGGCGAGCATGATTGGCGCGACGGTGATTCGAACCCGCGACCCTCGTATTACAAGTCGAACGCCTCAACCCACCTGGCCATAGTCAAACAGAAGTGTAATGTCTCTGAGAGGTTCGTGTGTAATATAAGTTTTTTTCGTTCTAATGGCGTAACATCAAGCAAATGTTCCCACCCACTCCCTTTATTCATTTGTTTTATCACTGACTCTTCTGTTACATTTTATAAAATCATGTTATCTCCAGAAAAGTATTGTACAAAAAATAAACTGCAGATAACATGTATTCCAGTTTGTTGGGTTATTGGATTTCCTTTTTTCCTGCATGTTGCTCAAAGTTCTAAGCCTAATTTTGAAGTGGCAGATAACAAACCATACAACTACGGCCTGAAAGTGCGGAGTGTGTGCTTTTTTTTTCTTCTTTTTGGAGATGGATGGGTGGGTGGGTAGGTGGTAGCGAGACCCTAAATACGGAATCTCAGCACGTGGGTTCAGTACACTAACCAGTGGGTCTCATGCGGCCTTCGATTTTATACACACCCATAATTCTATGTTCATATTTAATCCATAAAAGTACAATTTACTTGAGAAGATACAATTTAAAATCAGAGGTAATATATGTTTTCTTTCAGGTTGACTTTCTTTTAATTTGCCACCAGATAGTAGTGGCATTTTCCTAATGTGTGTGTATATATAGATAGATATAGAGACTTACTAACGCAAAGAGAATTATTCCATTTATGTAACACAACAAATACACAAGTAAATATGTTATACTTAAGCCTAATTTACTATAACATGTCCCTCTTCCCTACGAATAAGAGGCTGTCTCCCCCACGTTTAGAAACAGTTATTCTTGTGCCACGCATTAATAAATAGTTAACTTTTTTTTTTATTGCCATGCGCACGTATATTTCTTCTAGCCTAAAACTGCAATAGTAAACTTTTTGTTTGCATTTATGGCGAAGTTAGGGTTATTTGCCACCGCCCCTAATTTTGAACTAGTGAACAGAGAGAAGGCAGCCAATCATCAGCGATATTGCACAGATTAGAACCCAGTTCGCCAGGTGTGTAATTGGGCTGCTTTCAACCAGATTTTAGTTTTTATAGGATTCAAACAATTCACGAAATATTAAAACATACGCCTTTGTGCTTTTTATTGTCTATAAAAAAAACTGGCATTAGGAAGTTTATTTTTAAACGTGTCAGTGAAAGGACACGTTTTTAATGAAAAGCGGTGGAAATCATCTACAAGAAGCTAATACGTAAAGAATTGTGATATGGTTATTGTGTTTTGATACAAAGGTAATAAGCTGTCTGTGCCAGTTGTTATATGAAAACATACAAGGTCTACAAGGGCGGTACGTCATGCGGTTTTTCGTATTTAATGTGAAAGTTTGTTTTTTATGTCTCACTGAGGTGTAAATAAAACTTGGGGCCAAATTTTGATGGAAGGGGAAGTAGCCTCAGACTGTTACAATGATTTGTTTGTATATATAGACAGATAGTAAAGACGCATTGGGCTATCTGCTGTGTCCACTGCAGAGAATCTAACCACATATCTTTGCGCTGTCCCAACTGAAAAGACCTTTAACAATAAAAGTGTATACTTATCTCAATACCCCATCAAGCCATGGGTGGAGGACCGCCAGAACTTAACACTGTTAGAAACTAGAGTTATCAGTTTGTTAAGATATTGGTTTCGTTTTGTAACCTTATAACTTTTCATGCCACCATGTTGTGAAGTACACAAAGCACTATAGTTAGAAAAGTGACTGACATCAAACACTTCTATGGAATTACTCGTTTCTTGTTAAGGGCAAAGCCATACCGAGAATTATATGAAGCGTGTTCACAGCGGGTACCGAAATCCGATTTCGAACATTGTAGGCCCTCAAACTTACCATGGAACCACAAGTAAGCTTCACTTGTGAAATGGAAGGTTACAAACGTGTATACAACCAAAACTACTTAAAGGCTTTTTCTTTCTTTTCTGTTTGCAGGACCGGTTAAAAAACGTCCACTTTGGTGAGTTAAAAAACAGTTGCCACATTTGTAATGTTTTATGTATAATTTATACTGATGATGAGTGTTTATCATAGAGTTTTAACAGTTTTCAGATTTTCAACACTTTTATTTTATCTCTATGAGCCAGTAAGTATTTATACATGGGCCTAAAAATACTTGAAACTTTAGAGTCAACTTGACATGAAATAACAACAATAAAAACATATGAATAACACGAGAAAAAAGAAAACAAATATATCACTGGGCACCTACAACTTATCTGTACAAGAGAGATTAAAGATGCATTAGCAGACTACAGTATATTAAGACCGAGTTAATCCATTAAAACAAGTATGGTCGTTACACTTCAGCTTTATTTGTAACACAAACAATAATGGTACCAGCACCCTCACCTACATGTGCATATCAGGACATTGTTTTATATTAAGTGATTTATACACTCACTAAATAATTGTTTTCAAGAGGGCAAATATTGTTGGTTGTTGTTTTGTTTTTTTTTTGGTTTTGTTTGCAATCCACTATTCAAAACAATCGGTTAAACAAAATATTCATAAAGATAACATATTCAACAACGTAATTTCAAACAAATTTGTCATTTCCATAATCAATACATTCAGCTTCTGACACATGACACGACACGAGAATCTGAACTCTTTTAACAACCTCAGGTCATAAATTAATATCCGCAAGATTCGATATCTTAACAAATAAACATTACTTAATATCATTGTAATAATGACGATTAATTCAGGGGTCAATAAAATATTACTTCTTATTACTGCAATCAATATGGGCAAAATATCAGTGAATGACGAAAAAAACAATTCCCGTAAAAACTACAAAAAGGCTATCTTGACCAACAACTGATGAACTGATACATTACAGAATAAAGGTAGCTAGCTAGCCCAGCACCTACCACCAACTGTCTGGCTACTTTATTCGAATAGTGGGATTAGACAGCCACTCTTTATAATACACCCATTACACAAAGGCTTGGAGTGTTTTCGTGGCAATGAGATGCAAACTCTGGACTCTGGAATCCACAGGCCAGTATGCTAACCACTGGGCTAAACATTTATCTTTGTAGTATTTAAAAAAAATGAATGGAATATTTTCATTTTAATATATCATGTTTTTTTATGATTCAAGTTACATAAAAGAAAAACAATACAAAGATTACCAACGATGTTCACAATGTTGTTAAGCAGAAGTTGATGTTTATCCTATTCCTCAAAGTAACAACAACAGTAATTCAGGCAGGGCCAACATTTAAACATCCTTGATGACGGAGAGCATAAGTTATGAATTTTTCTTTTGTAAAGGTGTTTTATCTTGAACATTTTTTATTGAAATTTAATATTAGTACTTCTGTTTCAGGACCTCACTCGTACAAACCGAGATTACTGGATATTCTCCAGGTTTTCCAATTTTTCCCGATTACTCTAAACAAAAAATACCTGTTCACAAAAGGGTTACTAAACAAAATGCTTGAGCCTAAACAGCATGTAAACATCTTTGAATACTCGTTTGAAAAATGTTCACACTTCATTTTTCTGTCTATGGTCACTCCTGTTGTTATACTCCACACCTATCCAAGAGTTTGTCCAAGAATTCCATTAAAATAACACATAAAAGATAATGGCCTTTCATATGTGAAATATACAACAATGAATTTGTGACAGTACATATGTTTGACAAATAATGGAACAGTGGGTAATTTAAACGAACAAATATCCATTCTGTAGTTTACGTGATATGTAACTGTACATAAAATGTGAATGAGTTTAATAACAACTGACACAACAATAACTAGTACTCATTTAAAAAAAAAAAAACACAAAAATGCGAATAATGTTTTTGATTAAAAGCAATGAAAATATTTAATACAATTTTCATAGAACCACAACAGACTTGAGCCAACTACTGACTAAAGACTGGTGAAAAGAATTCAGCCTACTTCGTGTTTCTTGGTAGAAGTTACATAATTTTATAATTTCTGATATGGATATGTTATTGCTATCCTGTATGACTGTTTTGAAAAAAACAAATAAAATAATGATGAACCTCAACAATAAGAAAACTGTACTGTACAAATTTGTGCAGAAATTTAAAGAACAAGTCATCTCTCCCTCAATAGCTTGAAAACTAGCATCATTCTAATGCACTAATTATTAGTGACTAATACATAAGCTATCATTCTGCTCATATTTATTTTAAACTTACCACATTTCTTCCTTTATTCTCATAAGAATTTCTTAATGTAATAACTGACAAGATAACTTAGTTTTCTACTATTTCACTGTATTAATGGGTGTCATTTTGCCACAATTTTATATTACGTGTATTTTGTACTGCAGTTCAAAATTTCTAGCAGGTGAATTTCAAAGAAAGGTAAAGATTTTTATAACTTCACAAGCACTTAACATGTATGTTCACATGAGCAAGTTAGAATCATGGAACTTCCTAGACAAGTAAGCAGACTCCCATCTTCAGACATCACTGCATCTTGAAGATCTCCCCAAGGTTTCAAGTATGACTCTTATTCAGATTTGGTGTAAGCCACGAGGTCACTAACATTGATGGTTGAGAAATCTACCGGCACATCCATGTCTCCCGACATCAGGTCCATGCCTAGCAAATCGTAGTCCATATCAGACACTGCTGCACCGGCACTGTCAAAAACAGAAACGATCAATGTTAGCTCTCTTGACCTACACCTCTATTCACGTTTCTTTTATGACCAATGCTACAAGTTAAGCACTCCATCTTGCTCATTATGAACTACTCTGCAAGAAACAGAAACGTATCACCAACAATATGATCAACAGAAAGTGAATAAAAGCTTTTATTTTGGAATTAAGGCTTTTTTCTGATTGTCCTATACACAAGTTTTTAAATGAAACAAAAACAACTTTTTACAGAAAAAAACACTTTGCAAAAGTTTTCAAATAACAACAAGGATTAAACATTTTAAAAAGTGGGAAAAAAAACAGACAACCACTTAAATTAATTAACTTGAAAGCATTTAATAAATCCCATCTAAAACCTATGGTAAATTATACATCAATGCTATTTCTTAAAGCAGGTTTAATTTGAAAAGCTGACAATAAGTATATGATAGCTAAAAAAGTTAAAAATGACCATAAAAATGGAATGTTATCTTCATCAGGAGCAGAAGACAATGCAAATTGATCCATCAAGAAAAATTATGGTTAAGAAATATTACAAACACAAAAAATGACCAGCAAATAATATTTAAAAAAACTAATAATTTCACTGCAAGTCTCACTATAAACATTTTTTCATGATCATTCAACTTCAAGATTTTATTTTTGCACAAATGTAAATAATGGACTGCATGCATTCTATTCACTGTAGGAAATGAAACTTTAGGATTTTGCAAGTCGGTAAACTTAATTCTGGCCCACCTAATTCAAGTATCTTTCCTTTATCCTCAAAAGAAAAGAAAACAGGAGAGAAAGAAATCACATGAAAATTGATTCCTCTAAAATATTTTATATCCCTTTGGAACATAAACATTTAAATTACTTCTTAGTTTACACAGAGATTAATTATATGTCTTCAACTGAATTAAACAGTTCATGCAAACACTGTCATCAAACATCCAAACTTACGACATCCTTTTGATAATTTTATGATAAAAACAAACACAAGAAAAATATTTTTAAAAATAATTAAATACATTACATATATAAAAACACCATCCAATGTCCAAGACAGATGTTTAAGCACTTGAGACAAACAAACTTCAAATTATCAAACACAGTAATTTCAAGTCACTGAACTTTAGCACGTGGGGTCACACTTCCATCATTTTGTTTAAACTGGTACTTATACAGACTTGAAACCAAAAAATGAAAAAATACTCCAAACAATAACCCTCAAAAAAGGTATGAACCTCAATGCTAGTTTTTCTAACATCTATTCTCTCTCACCTTATAAAAATGTATAAAATTTTACAAATTTTACTTCTAAAACCCAAACAGTATATACAGTAATGCACATACAATCCCTAACATTAGGCTATATTTTAAAAACTTAGAAATGTATGATATATGAAATGTCTACTGATAACATCAGAACTGTAATTTTTTTCATTTTTATTAGCTAACAAAAATAAACTGGGAAAAATGAAACATCAACCATGACTCCAAATTATGAATTATCAATACAAGGTGGAAAAAAACACTTGAAAGTTTTAAAAAGCCTTACAAGGTTTTACAAAAATAAAATTTTAATTTAACAATGTAAAAAACAGTGCCAAGCCACTGCATATCCAAAACATTGTACAAACAAACTACAAGTCCAAATAACTTAGAGGAAAGGATATTTAGACAGTACAATAAATAGACCTCACAACAACATAGCTAATAACCCCTCCCCAACTGTCAATTGAAGGAAACCGGAAAATTCAGTGGTAACATGTGGCTTTTCAGTTGGTGGTTTTCTAAACATCTACAGTTTATTTAAACCTTGTGATCACATTTGCTTCTTAAGTGGGAAGTCAGTTTAATTGCCAATGTTTCCTGTGCTATCATAGCCAAAAGGTGTTATTACATAGTCACACAAACAAATTTGAAGCTAACCTTATAATATATTACCTTCTGTAAACTAGAATATTTTTCTGACTGTTAAATTTATTACTCTTTTTTTCTATTTTTGCTATTACTTTCCCCCAACTCAATTTCCTGGTTGCTACCTTCTGTGCATTAGCAGTCTCTCATATTACTTGATTAGTTAGTTTCTCCATCACTTTGACTAACACATACCATTTTTAGACTGATCACTTGCATCAAGCACACCTCACTTTGACTAACACATACCACTTTTGGACTGATCACTTCCATCAAGCACTCCATCACTTTGACTAACACGTACCATTTTTGGACTGATCACTTCCATCAAGCACTCCTCACTTTGACTAACACGTACCATTTTTGGACTGATCACTTCCATCAAGCACTCCTCACTTTGACTAACACATACCATTTTTGGACTGATCACTTCCATCAAGCACTCCTCATTTGGACTAACACCTACCATTTTTGGACTGATCACTTCTATCAAACACTCCTCATTTGGACTAACACATACCACTTTTGGACTGATCACTTCCATCAAGCACTCCTCATTTGGACTAACACCTACCATTTTTGGACTGATCACTTCCATCAAGCACTCCTCATTTGGACTAACACCTACCATTTTTGGACTGATCACTTCTATCAAACACTCCTCACTTTGACTAACACGTACCATTTTTGGACTGATCACTTCCATCAAGCACTCCTCACTTTGACTAACACAAACCATTTTTGGACTGATAATTTTCATCAAACACTCCTCATTTTTATTACATCTTTTGCTCCTGAAGAAGAAGAGACCATTTTCTGAAAGACTCCAAGTTATACATATTACAGACATATGACTTTAAAATGTCCATGATAGTATCCTAGTACTACGTAACCTGTGACAAGCATAACCTTCTGTAAACAGACACTACCATCAATACAATGAACAGCTTATTGCCTTGTACATTTTTTAAATATAAAGAGCAGGACATATAAAGCTAAAAAGCATCATGTGTGAAGCACATTTAGTCAAACAGCCTTTGAATGAGAACATATTTGGTTGCTATTTATCTTTACATACAGACATGAAGAAGTTATATAATACATTTTATCTTGTTTACTTTTAGAATAAATCAAAAAGAATTTAGCACCTAGTTCTATTAAGCACATATCACAGTAGAGTATGCAGCAAATACTCTTGTAAAAATAAAACATTACGCTCATCCATACAATTTCAACCTCTCTGTTTACATAGAAGGAAAGAACGATAAGATATGAACGTAATACACAATAAAATTTTACTGCTCATTGGGTACACATTAAAGTTTTGACTTAGTAATTCAAACATACTCATGCTGAACAAAACTGAAAGTTCAACCTTGACAAATATGGAACGTTAAAGATAACTGGAAAGCTCTTCGGTTAGTACATTTTCCGTTCATCAGTCACAAATACACAACAAACATGTAGTTCAGTTCTATATTTGGTTGTGAATTTTTTTTTTTTATAGGATATGCTAACAAGCAAAGTGCACAATCAGTATGTGATATCACAAAATAAGTTTCATGAAGGGTGTTCTTAAAACATAGAAGTGCAATTTATAAGGACTCACCCTAACTATGTTATTTTATACACCCTGTTCTACAAACTGTAATTATATTTATCAACAGGTATAGGATGGGGAAAATATAAACATCTTGTATCATGAAACCAATTTGATATTTAGAAACCTTAAGATTTAAAAAAAATATATATTTATATAAAATCAAAAAACATTTGCTCTCTGATGAGAATTTCCAGTGTTTATAGAATATTTAAAAACATATTTGGCAAAAACAAACATTTTTTTTCTTCTTCAAAATTATAAATAATTCTTAGGGAAGAAAAAACTGTCAAATTATAGCAATTATTAAGTAATTATGATTTTTGATAACTTAATAACAACTCACTAAAGCTCAAGTAACAGGAAAAAAATGCTTCTGTCAGCAATGCCAAATCTTTCTTTTAAATAAGAGAAAGGAAATAGACAAAACTATGCTATAATATAGATATTAATTTAACCTTTGACCTAGACTAATGTTTAAAAAGAACATATTAAAATGGTTTAAAAAAAAAAGAAAAAACAAACTAAGATAGATACTAACATGACCATTGGCCTACAATAGTGTTTAAAAAGGAATTAGAATAGAGTTGGGAATTTTTCACTGAGCAACAAGTTGTAAAAATAGAGTAAAATATTAACAGGATAAAAAAAACATATCAGTTTATCATCTGTTATGCCAAAAATGGATCAAGTATTAATTTTCCTCTGTGGTCAACCTGTTTGAATGTATAAATCTAGTGAAAAACTATCCTGCAGAGTTAAGACTTCTAAAAACGAGTCATTAGAATTGGTTTAATAGTTTTACTCATTTTCAAAATGTAATTCTCAAACATAATGGGCACAAAACATATCCCAAGTTTAAAGATTATACTTATTTATATATCCATACTAGCTTTCTAAAACTCAAAACTAGTATCATATCCCAAGTTTAAAGATTATACCTCTTCTTATTTATATATCCATACTAGCTTTCTAAAACTCAAAACTAGTGTCATATAGCAAGTTGTATACGCAGGAAATAGACAGTTCGAAACTGAGATAAAATACCAAATACCTCATAACCAACAGGGCGAATAATTCCGAGTTATTTACTTAAATTATTGCTTGCACAATCATTTATGACATCATCAGGAGAACAGTAATACAGATAAAAGATGAGAATGAATTACATAGAATATTACACAATACTCTGCACATTTTACCACATATTATCAAAATATTTAATCAAGCAAAACAGTTTAACTCGCATCCATATGCATCTAAACTTAACTTTTTTCATGAAGTCTGGAAAGCTTTCTTTAAATACTACCCCATTTCATTTTTTTCTTGAGTAAGAAATTATATAACTTCTGCAGTTACAAAAGTAAATCAAACCTTTTATAAGTGTACATGCATATGTATATATTGAATACACTTTTCAAACTACCTGTTTAAGTCTCGTATAATAAATACTTAAGACTGATGTCTAAACTTTAATATTTCTTTTTGACAACTTCTGTATTCAATTTTATAGCCAATGAATCAGTCAAGAATAGCAAAAAATAAAATAAAATGACAAGCAACTGAATAGAAAAACTTGCTTACAGCTTTTCAAAAAATATCACAGAGATACTATGTATTCCATTCTGAGCAAATGCTAACAAAGTTTCTGTAACTAAAACAATGGCAAATCACAATATTTACAATACTACAGAAGAATACAACCATATGTTTACACACACACATGCACCTGATATTTTTAAAGTACAAAATTCATGGGAAATTCTAGCACGTATTAAAATATTATAAAACTCAACAATATCAAACATTTTCTTCTACAAATTGTTAGTTTGACAATATTAGAACAATGATTTCTTAGAAAAGTCTGATGTATTTAAAATTATCTGTTTACTTATGGTTTTAACCAAAATTATACAGGTCACTTAGGTGTGTTTGTGTGTGTAAAACTATATATGTACATTCATTTATGTTTGCTCGTATACTTATGTATTTATATAAGCACACAATGCTATCAGAAGTAAAATGTATCTCTTCCAACATTTAAATGCTAGATAACGTTTACCCTATCTTCACTAACAACAAAAGAAGTTGACCACAGTACTGAGCTTTCAACATGTTGCCGTGACTGGTGCCGCTAAACATTTTTTTTTTAGTTCTCGTGGTCTGACAACACTTACTGCATGGGTTGGTCACCACTGCTTGGCATGGAAGAGGGATCAATATAACCACCAGTGTCAGGAGAATGAGGTGGAAAATAGGACTGAGGTGTTCCAGGAAAACTTTCAAGTCCACTAACCATCCCTGTTAAACTGTGAAAGAAGGAAAACAATATGAATTGTGTATCACTTCAGTTCCTTTTGTGTCGTTATCAATGCTTTTTGTTACTAACCAAAACCACTTAAATTAACTGTGTAACACAAGACTTTGAAGGAAATTACATCTTGCTACATTTACAACACTTTACAAAATACTGTACACACCTGAAACCATCTTATAAGATGGCACACTTAGAAAATTTATATCAAAACACAGTATCTGGAGTTGAGAATGACCCTTTTTCACACTCAAAGAAACTAGAACCATTCTTATTTTGCAAAAGAAACAGTCGTATACATAAAATGTTGTACACATAGCAATGCTTCTGAGCAAGCACTGAGAAGATCACTCTCATGTTAACATCTGAATTACAAACAAAAAAAGGAAATACCTGTGGTTGTTAATGACCAGTAAAGAAGAACGCCCTTTCTAGCTTACAAATATTATTTCTTTAATAATTCAATATACAAACCTTTTTGCTCCTGAAAACTTGTATAAAAACTGTTATAATACATTAATGTGTTAACTTTTAGATTAATGAAGATTAAATGCAAAATAACGTAAAAAAAGTTAAAACTGGATTTTCTTGTGCAACACTGCTGATCATAAAAAATAATTACATCATAACAATTCCTTTTTTTTTTTAATTTATAGCAAGACTGGTTTGGAAATGTATACCTACCCTGGTATATGAGTCACTAAAACAGGTTTTACATATCCATTACTAGAAGGGGGTTGGTTTTCTATAAAAAAAGAAGACAAATTAAATACTGAGAAGAAAATATTTATTAAAACTTTAACGTGTAGATAAATTTATAAGAAAAAAAATAGCGTATTAGTAACCCTAATTTTGAACTAACAACCAAACAGAAAGCAGCCCGTCAGTATCAAACTATCACCTATTATCCACGATAAGGGATTGGCTGTCACCCTAACGATGCATCCATTGTTCAGAGCATGGGATATGTTTTGCAATAAGGTACAAATTCAAAATGGGGTTGCCAGCTCTGAAATCCAGAGCTCTATCACAGGGCCAATCTGTACCTCATACTGTTGTCATAAGTGCATATTGCTCAAACCCTAAATAATTTATACATATAAACATGAATATATGAAAAATAATTTAAAATTTTCAGTAATTTACACAGATTTATGTTAAGGTTAAGATAAGACTGATGAAGCCCTACCCTGTGATTACAAATAACATCCACAATTTTGGTGAAGAAATACCGTTTCTCTCAATTAATTACTTTCATAAGAAATCATTTTTTTCTTTGAAACATTAATTTTTGGCCAATATAATAATTTAGCCCTTTACAGATGTGACATATATTCTTTGTCTCTTTTAAACTGAATTCTTTGTGTTTGGAAAACAGGAAACTATTACATTAGTGATGGTCTTGGAATATACAGTCTTAAAAGAAATTTCATTCTTAGTACTTCAAAATATATTACAAGATTTCCAGAATACAGTAAGGCCCTATTTAGCACCACCCCACTTCAAACTGATTCATTACAGAGCTATTGTCTCCTTGATATTTGTTTTCAAAAGAAAATAAATTACAAAAATCCATAACTCTGTGAACACTACTTTCCATGTTAATGGTAATAATGAAATAAATAAATTTAATAAAATAATGCAACAACGATCACACAATAATAATCTGCACAAACCAAACAATGTCCCACAACTATTATCATTTTTCAGGTGTTTCTGGTGATGCTATATAAACCATTAAAATGTCATCTGTCCATACAATATTGTTACCATGGGAAAAAAACTTTCTTATAGAATTGATCTTTAAAGCTCTGAAGAGAAAAGAACATAATACATCATTTGACAGACCAAAACCTTGTCTGTCAACTGGTTATAATTAACACAATCATATACACAAGACAGAACTACATGTATTGACAAATCATAAAAAAAAAGGATATGACATGTGGGTGTGGCAGGAGGTGTCTGATTTTCTATTTGATAGCTCTGTAACCAAACAAAACTGAAGGCTAATAAGAATGTACTACTAATAATAATGACAATATTGGTAAGTACTGTATGTTAAATTTACAAGTACTAAAAAAAAAAACACTTATACAACATTCACAGGAGAGAAACAATGTCTTCAGTTACATACCTCCATATAAGTAATATAAAATGAACCTGTACAGAGTAGTTTTCTCAGAAATCCTTCCTAGGCACTACAAGGGGTATTACTATATAACACATTTCTGATATACCTGGATACACTTAACTATTTGTTTTCCACAAAAGTATGGCACACAAAAATAAAATTGTGAAACAACAAATTTTACCATTAGACTGGTAATTTGTGACAAAATTACAACTGTATAACAATAAGTTTTACAACAAGACGAAACTGTATTCCAATCACTGGCAGGTGTAGGAAATTAGAAGGACCAGATAAACAACATTCAAACAAAATAATAATGCAGACTTCTACGATTTAGTAAACTGAAGGTAACTTTGAGAAGACGTTTTTCTTAAGACATTTCTACCCTAACCATGATAAGTACAGCAGATAAAAAATTTGTAGTTTGTACTGATTCCAAATAAACTTAACAACCAAAATAAATTAATTAGTCTTGTCCATTTAAAAAAAATCAAATTGATATCATTATTGTCACCTAATTTTACAAAAAAATTATAATTAATTTCCATATCTACTAGAAGCTCACGTATCAGTGTATTAAGAAAACCACATGAAGAGTAAAACAAGCATTTGATCAATCCTGATAGTGGACGTCAAACTTGCACTACTTGCGATTTACTATCCATAGAGAAGTTGGTTGTATTTTACAATCACATCTAATGTGTTTAGGTAACATAAAATGTTTTTGGTTCACCATGTGACAAGGAGAGAGTACTCAACTGATAATATTTATACTCAATCAGTATTGGGTAAGGTAGAGAAATAGTCAATCAATATTTAGTAAGGTAGAGAAATAGTCAATCAGTATTTGGTAAGTTAGAGAAATAGTCAATCAGTATTTGGTAAGATAGAGAAATAGTCAATCAGTATTTGGTAAGGTAGAGAAATAGTCAATCAGTATTTGGCAAGGTAGAGAAATAGTCAATCAGTATTTGTCAAGGTAGAGAAATAGTCAATCAGTATTTGGTAAGGTAGAGAAATAGTCAATCAGTATTTGGTAAGTTAGAGAATAATGATGTAGTTCTTAAACTGCTTCTCTCAGAATTTTATATACACAAGACACAAACTCCCGAACAACAGGATAATCCCAACAGTCTAAACGTCTAAGTTTTCTGTACCTAAGACTGTCAAGAAAGGAAAGAAAATCTTACTGAAAAATAAAAGTCAAGTCATGATAAAAATAAATAACTATCAAACATTTCACCAATACCAGTTCACAATTATTACAGAGAAAAAGCTAAACAAATATGAAACCATGATAGAAGTATGCAAATAAATATACAAAAATCTATCTTTTTAAAGAACACAAACCTGTAAATGGAGTGTAGTACTTTCCAAAGGCTTCATCCTTTGCCCTGTCTGGATACAGGTACAGGAGATGCTTCAAGTCGTTGATGCGGTCTGCTAGCGAACGGATAGAAAAGTCTCGGCCAGTAAAAGGCTGAAGCATAAACACATCGTGCATCTCTGTTTCCATTTAAAAAAAAATTTCTAAGCACAATGTTCCATACTAATTAATTTCATATGGGCTTCATATCACTACAATCAGTTTAACAAGTGAGCGTGTCACTATGTTTTACAAAATTATATTAAAAATTAATTAAAATACTATTATCAATATATGTTAATAAATTTGTGATCAGATCATAGTTTATAATTTCATTTTCTATATTAAAGTCATTATTTCATAACTAAAAAAAAATATATTTATAAAAATTCTTAACTTCACTCCTGTTACACATGACGCATGAGCACTCACGACTCACCTTCACAGCTTTCATAACTTCAATAGAAAAGCATCTACAAAGTCTAACTAATTATAACACAAGATGTTAAATGATTACAAGTTTATATGCAAATTTTCAATCCCTTAACTTCTCCATTTGCTGAAACATCAGCATATTTTAACAACTCATAATAAAAATCACATTCATGTTTTCTTATTTTACAAAACCACATTTTATTATTTGATGCACATGTTTATAACCAAGAGAAAAAGGTTGTGTTTTTTTTCTGTTTCAATCTTGCAAGTATCTTTTAAAATTTGGTGACAATAAACCTTAGTCCAGAAGATGCGATAATGTGTGTATAACTAATTACTGTTCATAGCAATAATGAAATTATTTACCCTGTTTGTAGTTTAATTAAAAAGCCTGTTTAATGACAGCAGTTTTGAGGCATTTTACTCTAGCAGCTGCTACGTGTTCTAAAATGCATATATTTAAAAGTAAACAAGACTTTTTTTTGACAAAAATTAGAAAGAAAAAAAAAGCAGGCTTATTTTATTATTTTTTTCATAATATGCATTACGTCAGTACATAAGAATCTGTTAATGTGTTTCTACTGTAATGGATTGTTTATCACAGAGGAATGAACTGCTTACATGATACAAAACAGTAAATAAACACGTGCGAATAAAAGTAAACATATGTGAAAAGCTTAACAGTTGAAATTGTAACAGTCATTAACCAAGAATGTGGTGGGAAATGCATTCAAAGGAAAGAGTATATTATTCATTTTATTTCATAATTTTTAACTATTAATTTCCGTTATTTTCATTTTTCATCGATGGTTTAGCTACTCATACAGTTAGGATACAAAATAGTGGCAGCAAATATAGTTTTAATTAAATAAATTTTGAAACTTATTTTAGAGATTCTTCTAGAGGTTATGCATGTGAAATATGAACATTACACTATTTTTATTCTAAGCTTGAATATTACATTTTGCTTAAGACTGACTCATTACAGGATTCTGATATTTAGACAAATATTTTGTAAAAATACTTGACTTAAAAAATGTTTTTTAAAGATCAAACTTATGACATTTACTAGTACAAACTTTGTAAAGATACATCTGGTATGGATAATTATGTGGTGGTTATAGTATTTCTCAAAATGACCAAATTTTAATTAGACTGTATGGATAGAACTAGTAAAAGTTTAAAGATATTCACCAACCTTTATAAAAATATTATTTAACAAGGTTTTAAACATTTAATAAAAGATGAATCTTCTAAGTTACATGACTTCTCATGTGTGCTATAGATGGTTCATTACACATTGTAAGTTAAAAAAAAAAAAAAGAGAGAGAGAGATCTCTTTCAGAGGTGAAATGTAATGTTCATAGTAGTAAAAAACCAAATTGAAATATTGATTGCTTTGGAACAAAACCATGCTGAACCATTTTAATTTAAGCACTACAACTCCAGAAACAGGGTGACACCAAACTTAAGAGAACTTTTTCAACAAATTAAGTGCACAGGAACCAACAGCTGTACAAACCTAGTTTCTATTAAACAGTAACTTTTAACAAAGAGTGAAAAAATTAAATTTTATGGTACATCTTTAAGAGACCCCCTCAGGAGCCAGTGGGAAATTTTTTATTGAAAAACACAGTTTTGGGGTATTTTTATTGGCTAAAAAGAAGATATTTCCCATACTCTCTTAGTGTTGTAGCTGCAAAAAGTGATTTGAAGCAATGACTGAAATCTGTCAACAGGTATGTTCAAAACCACCCTCTTCAGGAGTTTCCGAATTGAACTTTTAATATTCAACATATTGTAGTGTGAAAACACCCCTTGGCCCCTGAGGAATGGGTTCATAACAATTTAATGTGCTTAAGTGAAATTAACCCTTTCGCTACTGGCTTGGTATAATATACACAAATTTATAATATACTCATCCACATATGTTAAATATTTGCACTAACTACTGATACAACATGTGTATCATCACAAAATTTGGTAGACTTTTAGTAAACATTAGAAGTTTTTGTACTCAAAAAATAGGATTTTTTTGATCAAGTATTTTTACCAAATATTTGTTTCATAAAATAGACTTTTTGTCACTAGTATGAGTGCAAAGTGATCTCATAAGTAAGAAAACTATTCTTTGTCCCCAAAATCTGAAATATAACATCTAAAATCTCCTAAATACATTTCAAAAGTTTGTTTTGAGTAAGACTTTATAATTTATGTTATTTTCTATACTCTAACCACCTGAGTCTGTCACTTGACAAACCTCACAACTATCATAAAAAAATTAGGAAATAAATACAAATTATGATTTCTTTTGTGCTAGAATGACTACATATTATAACACAAAAATACAAATGTTTAGTCTAAGTGGTTAAAGTCTCAAAACTACATATATATTTTATTATTTATTATATTAACCTTCCAGTCGTGCCTAGCTAACATTGCATTGATGCAGTGCATGTGCACCCAGGTATCTAGTAATACAAAAGTGACCTTTAGTCTTCCCTGTCTTGGCTGTGTTTTAGTGAACCAATATTTTGTAATATAGTCACATTTAAATTATTATACATTATAAATATATATATATATATAGAGAGATATATATAATTATTATTTGGAAATAAATTATTAAAACTTATTTTTCTTAAGATATGAAATAATAAATCAACAAGTAAAGCAAACAATTATCTCTTCTTGCTACAACCTCTGCACTCTGTTGCTGCTCGATATAGGTTACTAAGCCTTTTAAAATTTTGCACATAAAGAACATCACTTTTGTGTGTGTGTGTGTGTGTGCGCACGTGTATATACACACAGTTGAATAATAAAAACTCATAAATAACTACATTGATACCATAGAATTCCACTATAATTTATTAATTATACTAACTAATTTTGATTCAAATTTTATAAAATATGAAACTTCATGCAGACTAAAGACACAATTTACATCCTTGAAAACTTGGATCGAAAGAGTGTAGAAACTTGTTCAAGGATTAAAATGACTGAGAAAACCACTCTGGGGATATTCTAAGCTACTGACTGGTGTTTCAAATGTCATATACTGTAGTAAGATTATATAAAAGACCATTAAAAAAAAATGGAAAGAGTTGAACAGGGCTACTGTTTGATTTAGTACATAAACCATATCTCAGCAAAATAAAAAAATATGAGGTTCTTATTTTATATTCTAGCTTGTCAATATAAGTAATTTGAGTTCCTAATCTGTACAAAACTATAGATTTAGTATTTTGAAATCACAAGCATCTAGTATTAAACAGTGCTGCATTCAACATACAACACGACTCACTAAAATATATATTTAGGTTATGTTTTTTTTAATATTCACTTTTAAATTAAGAAATCAACTCATATATAACATTAAAGTGTGACTTACAACCT
This sequence comes from Tachypleus tridentatus, assembly GCF_004210375.1. Classification (NCBI taxonomy): domain Eukaryota; kingdom Metazoa; phylum Arthropoda; class Merostomata; order Xiphosura; family Limulidae; genus Tachypleus; species Tachypleus tridentatus. Next base: position 25,715,196 of record NC_134833.1, read on the forward strand.
GCATTTTGATTCCAAACTTACTGTCATAAATTCATAAAATAGAAGTTCAATAAAATACTCAGTGCAAGTCAATAAACATGAAGACATGTCCTTTATTTCACATCACAGCTTCCTACCAATAAAACAACAAGAATACAATACCTTGTTGTGGATCTTCGGCTACCCAGGCGATAGTAACGCCACCAAGCTCAGAATCACTGAATCGAAGAAGGAATGTTCCACTAGGTCTCTTCAACAACATCTCTTCAGCATTTCGTCTCCCAATGAATCCAATGATAACCCTAAATTATGAAAACACAGGTTAATTTTTACGAGGCTAAGGAATAATTCCATGGTGATATTTAATATGTAGTAAGAAAATAAATGGCTACTTATGACGTACATTTCTAAAGGATGTTGGGGCATGTACATAAACATGAATTAGTTTATCAATGAAAAAAGTACAACTTTTATTATGGAAAAAGGTGAGCTAGTCTTAATGTAAGCCTTTGTTTTCATTTGTTTAAAATAAGTACACTGAAGAAAAGTTACAGACAGCACAAATTTGTAGTAAACATTTAAAAATAGTGTGAAAAGGTTTAAAGAATATGAAACTATAACTTAAGGAGGAAACACATGGTAGCAACAAACCACACACATCATACTCCTAAATCAATACAAAAACAATTGAAAATTTAAAAGTCAGTTGTAAAGACGGGTGAACTGAAATCAAGTTTAATCGAGTTAAATTGAAAGAGTATAATAGTGAAATATTTACATTTGTGATCTTTGATTAGCAAAAACATTCAGCATAACCTACAGTTTCCTAAAACTCTGTTCAACTATATTACTTCCAGTGGACTGACTAAATCTGTAATACAGTATGATTATTAATTTATTCTAATGAACTGGCAGCTTGATCCCAACTATGCAATTTAGAGAAAAAACTCTGCATCAAGTGTGACTTCATAAAATGTTAAATAAAATGCATTCACTAGCCAAAGTTTTTATTGAGATTTTTGGTATTCACAAGAAATACTACTTTTAGAAACCTAGTTTGAAAAGGTAATGTTATAAAGATATTTTGAAGAGTTTATATTATAATTATGCAAAGAGTTTTGACCCAAAAAACTGTTTTCTAATCAACTTTACATGATTGGCAGACATGTTTAACCAACAGAAGGAAGAGGTTCTCCCTTATGTCAAGGTTCAAACTGTCCTTTTCAATTTTGTAAAGATAGTATTAACTTGGTAGAAATATCTTTGCATATAATCATGATTTTGTTTCTGTGTATGGCTAATGAAATATTTTGACCAAATTAAAGCTAACTTTAAAAGTCAGATAAATTTTGGAACATTCTGTTCTAGTACCTAATACATTCTTTGTACTAAAATAGGTATTTGCAAGCAATGTTAATTTTTTCTTCAACATTCAAGTCTGTGAGACTCAAAGAAGCTGAAGAGAAAACCTAATATTTTTATTTGAGTGCAAACAGCACAAATACACAGTAAGTTGCAGAAAAATTAGATATTCATATTTTTTATATGTATTTCTGAACAAAAGTAAAATGTAAAAATTTTAAATTCCCCCATATAGACAAAAAAATTTCAGCAAAGTAAAACATCCAAAATTAATCTGACTCAAGTGCCCTCGTTAACCAATTGTGATGGGCTCAATATAATGAACACAAGTATTTATACAACTTTTAATGCATTAAGAGTACCTTCATAAAATTTGGTAGACTTTTAATAACTAAAATATTACAAGTCTTTTACACACAAAAAATTTGACTTTTTAATGAAGTATCCTTATTGTAGATTTGTTTGTGTAAATATCGAGTCTGTTTTGTTACCAGTCCAAATGCGAAGTGATTTTCTTGTTGTAACTAAAAAAGTGTTCTTCGTCCCAAAAATCTCAAATATTATTTGTGTAATCTCTAAAACCTCCTAAATAATTTTTAAACATTTGTTTCCAGTAAAACTTTATATTTTTTGTTATTTTGTCTACCATAACTATGGGTCTGTCAATTTGACTGGCCTTGTAACCACCATAAAAAAAATTTTGGAAATCTAAATTGGTTTTTTTCATTCTTGAATGACTACAGATTATAACACAAAAGGTTTAGTCTAAATAGCTTAAATCTCATAACATTATACATCTATATATATTTATTATTTTTATTACAATGATCTTCCAGCTATGGCTAGCTAACAATACAGACATTACAGTAACATGGTGCATGTGCACTCATGGTACTGTATCCAAAAATACAAAACTGACATTAAGTCTTTCCAAAGAGGCCTGTCTTGGCTGTGTTTTAATGGACTAGAATTTCGTAAAATACAGTCACGTTTCAGTTATTATACATTATATATGTATGTACATTATTATTAGTTACAAATATGTTCATATATTTATTTTTCTTAAAACATAGAACAGTAACTAGAGAAGTAAAGCAAACAGTTATCCCTTCTAGTTACAACCTTTGTACTCACATTTACTGATTGTCACAGGTTGCTACACCTTATAAAAGTTCCCATATAAAAGGTCCAACAAAAAACTTTTCTTTAGGTTTTATATATACATTTTAAATAACCAAAAAAAGTCCTAAATCATGGGTATTGATACCACATAATTCTACTGCAATTTATCAAGTGTAGGAACTAAGCTGCATTTGGGTCTGAAAAATATAAAGTTCTGAGTTCACCAGAGACTTACCATATCATTTTAATTATTGTGTGAAAAGAATGAAATTATCACAACAACATATCAGAATGGCCGAGAAAACCACTAGGGCAACATTCTGAGCTTTCGACTGGTCATTCATGTCATATATAGAAGTGTATGTAGGGGAACATTTCAAAAATACAAAGTGGGCAGAGGGCCACTTTGTTTGATTCAGTAAATGTGGAATATCTCAGCAAATAGCAAACATGATTTTATTTTATATTCTAGTTTGTAAATATTGGTAACTTGAGTTTCTAATTATTATGAAACTATACACTTTACATTTTAACAACATAAACATCTACTTTGAACCAGCATTGCATTCAACATACCACACAACACATAAAAAGCAATATTCAGCTGTTTTTATTATTTACTTTTTAATTAAGAAATTAACTAACATATAATACTAACATTTGAATTATAATCTACACTTTTCTAACACCAAACTTTCTGAGAAGTTCATAAAACATTAGTTCAATGAAATTTTGAATACAGTCAACAAATACAATGACACAACCATTGGCATATGGCTCATCATGATAGGGTTAAATGTTACACTAAATTACTTCAGTCCTACAGAAAGTCTAATGGGATTCTGCTGCAATTTATTGTTTTATATGCAAGAATTATTGTTCCAGAAGCACAAAGTGCAGGTGAAAAGTGTTAAAATAAGTAACTTGAAATGTTTTAATCAATATTCCAGTTAGTGCAAAGTGAAAAAATGGTAGTATTAGCTTTTAGTTAATATTTTAATATTTAATTTTACTCTACATTGATGGTTGCTTCACAGTTATTGTTAACATAGAAAAATAAACGAAAGATATTAAGTTTCATAAAAAAAAACACTTAATATATTCACTTAGAATATCCTAAAAGTTATGTATATTGAATGTATAAACTATAAAGTCAAAACAAGTATTTTTATTCATAGTACAAATATTACCTTTCACTCAGACTGACTCAGTATTGGCATGAAAATTCACACATACGTTTTTAATAAAAATACTTCATTAAACAAAATCTGTCTTTTGTGTACAACAGACCTATAACGCTTCCCAACTTTCATAAAGATGTACTTAGTAAATTCAGAGTTACACTATGCATGTTTTCAAAGTTCTTAAGTTGATCAATTCAACCATCTTCTTTCCTATAGGATTATTAAAAAGTTTTTGTCTTACCTAAACTATATTAGTTTGGTTTTGGGTGCAGGACTAATGTGCTTAATATAATAAGTATATATGCACCACCTTTCACAAAGTAACACATCTCAATGGTCAAACATGGTTATGTTTCACTCACTTGCATAAGACTATTTAAGATTGGAAAGTTAAGAGCTTCCACTATTCAGTGCAATATAACTTTAAACTGTCAGTGTGTAAGAACCAATTTTTAAGATGATCATTTTAATTACTTCTGTTGAAAAATTTTGGATTGCTGCAAAGGTTAATTTTGATGTTAATAAAACATAGAAATTGCTCCCAACTAACATCTGACTTTAAAAGCCAACAGAAAATAGTTTAACAAGACACACTAAGGGAGGGATAGAGGATTGTTTTTACTGTTAAGTTCAAAGTTGTGCAATAGACTATATGTTCTATGGCCATTTTAGGTATCAAGACCCAATTTTTAGCATTATAACTCCTCAGATTTACTGCTGAACCACCAAGATGCTTCATAATGAAACATATTTAGAGTTTAATGGTAATTGAAACTAAGAATGTTACAGTAGTGTGCTAAGCTTTGACTTCTTGAAAGCACATTTAAAAAAAATTGGATACCAGGACATTTCACTCCCCCCCCCCTCCATCCAACTAAACAAATAAGACTATCACTAAAGATCACATCTTTATCAAAATACAACAGTACTGATCAATTTTTTAGACAAAATAAAACCTTCAGGAAAGTATAACTTTGTTAAGATATACATACAAAACAATCTTTTACAAGTCTGTATACATTACCCATCATTCCAAAGCACACGCAGATGTTCCCTTGTAACTTTCATGATTGCATAAAACCACTCCCAAAAAGTAAAATTTCTATCGGGAAGAGGTTCTTTACAAAACTGCGACCAGGTGATCATCATGTTACTGAAGTCTTGGATTTGTGAATCTGATTAAAAAAAAGATATGGAAAAACCAAACACTTTGTTGTATAACCTTGACAATGCTATCTGGAAAATTATGGAAATACCTTGAAAATAATTTAATATACATATTTTAGCATGCATATCAAGATAGTTCACACTAATATTCTGTAGTTACTGCTTGAAATATACTTTGAAGTTATTTTACTTCTCATTCACCATGTGAACCAACCAACATACAATCAAACACCTTTCATGTGGTTAAACACCTAAAATAATCCATTTCACATTTAGCTTATATCTGTGCAAGAGTAGAATGAAAAAACACACTGTACTGATATATTATTTCATGTATAAAACACAAAGTAGAGATAATGTAATACCTTAAGATCAAGTTGAACATGCATTGTATGACTCCCTCTTATTGCTAGTGAGCACTTAAGTGTGAAAACCTGTTTTTTCTAATATAACAGTAGACTGACAAACAAAAATTTACAAGCATAGTTAAGTGGTTTGATTTTGGGGAAAATGTTCCCCAGTGGGACAGCAGTAAGTTTTCAGATTTACAATGCTAAAATCAGGGGTTCAGTTCTCCTTGGTGGACACAGCAGATAGCCTGATGTGGCTTTAATATAAGAAAAAAACACACATTCCTGTGGGAACATACATCCTTTGAAAGAACAGTCAGTCAATTTTCAAGTATCTGTTAAAATACAATGGTGTTCCCCAAAACAGAACCAAAATTTATGGTTATAAATCATTGTTTGTCAATTTACTATTATGCTTGTGCACATTTTCGGAAAAGTAGTACAAACAGCACTCTGGTCTACAAATAATATGCACTATTTCTTAAATTTTTTGTAAGTACTAGCAGATGGCCCCTTTGTATTTAATATTTCGATCACACAGATAGAAAGCCACATTACTGCTCCATTACAGTACAGTTTATCTTCAAAATAATGTTTATAGATTGCAATACCAGCTAGAAATAGATGTAAATAATCTATTTCATCCAAAGTCTGATCAAAAAAGAAAAAATAATTGTGCCAAAAAATAATCAGAGGCAATAAGGTATTATTCAAACTACTGTTCATAAACATTTTCGATACAGATACCAGGTATGTCAAATTGTGAATATGATCTTTTATATGTTATTCTCACACACGAAGTGTAAAACACAAATGTTGAGATTAATGTGACATTAAATCCTTATACATCACATTTAGAAACAAACATAATTTAATCAACTTACTGAAAATACTTTTCTTTCACTTACTCCGAAATCCTTTAGTTGCCAAATACTGGAAGTTATCTGCTGATAGGCCTTGTCCACAAGCAGCGTGGAACTTCATGTTTAACACTTCTGCCATTTGAGGCCAAGGAACTTTGTCCGGTACAGCAAAGGGGACTCGACCCTGATATGAGTCAGACATTCTAGGTGGAATATATACCTACACACCACAGACAGAGTTATGGGTGGGGTTAGTGTTTAGGGGAAGAGGGAACAAAGTCACCAGTACACCACCCTGCAGAAATCTCGAGCAGGCAGAATAGAAACCACTTTCCAAATATAGCAGAACATGCAAAATATGCATAAAACATAACGTAAATGCGAAGTAGTTTAAATGGTACATAAAATCAAAAGACAAAACAGAATACTTTATGATTTATTTAAAGACAAATAAAATAAGGTGCAACAGTTGCACAAATTGCATTTTTCGAATAGTATGCAGCTACTAGCAAAACAATTTTTACAAAATGAAAATCTAATTTCTACAGAATGCCATTTATAATTAGATTCTATAGTATAGATGTTTACATATGCTAATAACAATTCCCGTGTTAACACTGCCTTAAGCTTATGTTTAAACTTCCTGATCAGCTAATGAACAAGCAATAACTCCTAGACCCTTTGTAATTATTGTGCAAGATTTTGAGTTTGTATAACTCAGTCCTTCCAAAGTTCTTATATTCACAAATGACACATTGCACACTTATAGCTCTTGCTAACTTGCATGTGAATAGATTTAATGAAGTACAATTCAGTTTTCTATTAATGATTTAACATTTTTTTAAACATACAACAAGAGAAGATACATTTTGCTCAACCCACGTATAATAAATACTGAACCCTCAAGTTTCCAACACTCCTGAATGACCAGAAGCCTGCAGGAGTATAGCAGATACTTTAGAAATCAGTTTTCAATATTACTAACAGACTAAGGTTTTTATACCTTGCACTAAATTTAACATTTTAATTTACCTATGTAGTGAGTGTCTATATTTATACTCAGGGCTTTGGCAGAGATTATAACTAAGTTTGTTTGTTTTTTAAATTCATAGAATATTTATACACTTAGAGCAAAGTAGTGAAAACTACATAAATATTTTAGGGTTTGATCAGAATGTAAACACCAGCAAACCCATAACATGAACAAACAAATCTATCAGGAAACATCAAGTATGTTTAATGCATCCAAAGACTGGTCAACAGTTCACAAGGTGCTGTCCGTTTACTGCATAGCTTTACACTCGAAACTTCAATGATGCACCTCTATACTGAATCAGGTAATTTTTAATACATCTGGTTACACCTAAATAAACATGAATGGGAAAGTAAGATTACAATTTTTCACATACACCAATATTATTTAAGTCTTAAAACAAATGAAGAATCCCCGATAATTCATGTACACGTAAACACTGATGAGGAACCATTAACCGCATATCATTGTTCTTTACACCGAAGTCACGTTAAAAACATCTGTTCATGCATTCACAATGAAGCAGCTTAATATATAATAGGGGAGTCAAATCACAGACCATACATTACATGTTTGCAAATCTTAAAACAAGTGGAAAGTGATCAACATCCTTCTACCATGCAAGATTTAGCTAAAATACAGCGATATAAAAGCCAGTTAATGACAGTGCAAGCCGAGAGCTCGCTACAAGTTAGAAACAGGTGGGGACAGTTCAGGAAGGAAATGGAACTTATCAGTAGCAATTTGTGTAGAAATTGTAAGAAAGTACATGTATCATCAACCAAAATATTTATACAAACATTATTTTGCTGACAAAAAATGTTCCGTAAGTTGGCAATAGAACTTTGCACTAAAACTACTGATTAAGTGAACTATTTTGTGAATATTTTTTTTATCAACATAATTAAATTTACTACTTTATAATTCTTATCATGTGATCCCCTTCCAAAGCAAACAAAAGCTCATTCTACTACAAATTAAAATATTACAAAGAGAAACAAAAATGTATTAATTTTGAAGATCTACAATTTAATTCATAGGTAGTGTCCATGGTTTCCAGGTCTTTCAAAACAACTTTAAATGAAACAAATCAGTAAACTTTAGAAGAAAAAAAGAGTGGTTACTTTTATGTTATACTCTAAAAAAAATGCTTGCTTTAATTTCTGTATTATGAAATATTTAATGTTTTCTAGTCCTAATAATGTGTTTTTTTTAGAAATTTCATAGAAAAAATACATGACCTAACAATCCTTTTCTAATGTAGCAATATTTTTTATGTTCTGTTATTAATTCTGAAAGCTAGATCAGCTGATGTTTCTCCAAACGATTACTTACATTGGAAAGATCTGTGAATTATTGGGGCAAATACTGATTTCTTTCAAGTTTTTATTAAACCTTCTACAACAGTCACTTGCAGCAAAGATTGCAATAATCAAATACAGTTACTTCATGTTTTAGTAGCATGTAAAATCACCTAAGTTTAATTATTAATTAGTTACAAGAGAAGTAACTAAGTAAACAGAAGCTTTTCTATTATGAAGACCCACAGTTGAATCCTGCCCACAACTGTTCATTAATTTTCATACTAAGCCTAACAAAGACCAGTTGTTCAAAATGTTACTAAATAAAACAAGTTCATATTGAAAATTCTATAATTACTACTTGAAATATTTTCATTCTCATTCACCACATAACACATCTATAATACTCTATTTCATATTCAGCTTACATCTGTGTAAAAGCAGAATGGAAAAGTGCAGTTTCTACTTTAACTTATGTTTTTACAGTGATTATATTGCATTAAACTTCCAAACAAGGGCATAATCCAATTCATTTCTACCAAGAAAACCACAGTTGAATGCCAGAAATATATAACACACACCAGCCTCTCCCCACCAACAACAGCCAGGATTGAATCATGGTTGCCTTGGAAATGACCCTTCTAATCAGGATTTCCCTAAAGGCAGCAATGGATTACCAACCAGTATAAGATAAGCACATTATTATTAATTGATTAATAATTACAATCAGGTGATTGTACAGGCTACAAAAACTAAGACAAACAGTTTTCATATAGTTGTCCACATTTATATTAACTAATACTGCGCATCTTAGAATAACGGTTTATTTCAAATAATAAAATGCTACTAAAGAAAATGTAATTTAAACACTCTGTGAATATCAGAGTTTGTATAAAAAAAATTTGCAGACTGAGAGTTAAAAAGTCAACACTGAAAACAATTAACTTAACTAACAAGACAATAAAAAAAAATTGTTCTCTGCAAATAATATCCAATATCACACTTACTGGTTCTGCAAATGCATTATCCCATGTGACTGTTGCCCAAGCATGTGGTTCTTGATTACCATGAACAATGACCACAACGGGAAGAGATAATGTCTAAAAAAAACACATCAGTATTCACATAATAAAGAGACAAAAAATAATAGTGTTAATAACATGTAAACTTGTAATGAAGAACAAACAGAATGACCATATTTAAAACTTTCTTAATAGTCAGAGGTAATTTTGAAAAATAAATATTAATTAAATATAGACAAGTATAAGTAAAAAAGGATAATCAAATTACTTATGCATTCTGAAAGAATTATTCATATAGAAAATAAACAATTAAAAAAATTAAAATTTATGATAAATATTAAGTAATAACTTTCAAAGCATTATCATCTCTCTATATGCATTTTAAAATGCCTCAAAAAGTAAAAATTAACTTGACAAAAATCCTTCATAAATACTTTTCAATTAACACATTACAGTCAATTTTTTACTGCTGGGTGATTCTAAATTAACACATTTGTAGTGACCTTTTTCCTGGCGGGTGATTCTAAATTCACACATTTATAGCGACCTTTTTCCTGCCAGGTGATTCTAAATTCACACATTTATAGCAACCTTTTTCCTGTCAGGTGATTCTAAATTCACACATTTGTAGTGACCTTTTTCCTGCCAGGTGATTCCAAATTCACACATTTATAGCAAACTTTTTCCTGCCAGGTGATTCTAAATTCACACATTTATAGCAACCTTTTCCCTGTCAGGTGATTCTAAATTAACACATTTGTAGTGACCTTTTTCCTGCTAGGTGATTCTAAATTAACACATTTGTAGTGACCTTTTTCCTGCTAGGTGATTCTAAATTAACACATTTGTAGTGACCTTTTTCCTGCCAGGTAATTCTAAATTAACACATTTCTAGTGACTTTTTTCCTGCCAGGTGATTCTAAATTAACACATTTGTAGTGACCTTTTTCCTGCCAGGTGATTCTAAATTAACACATTTGTAGTGACCTTTTTCCTGCTAGGTGATTCTAAATTAACACATTTGTAGTGACCTTTTTCCTGCCAGGTAATTCTAAATTAACACATTTCTAGTGACTTTTTTCCTGCCAGGTGATTCTAAATTAACACATTTGTAGTGACCTTTTCCTGCCAGGTGATTCTAAATTAACACATTTCTAGTGACTTTTTTCCTGCCAGGTAATTCTAAATTAACACATTTGTAGTGACTTTTTTCCTGCCAGGTGATTCTAAATTAACACATTTGTAGTGACCTTTTTCCTGGCGGGTGATTCTAAATTAACACATTTGTTGTGACCTTTTTCCTGCCAGGTGATTCTAAATTAACACATTTATAGCGACCTTTTTCCTGCCAGGTGATTCTAAATTCACACATTTATAGCGACCTTTTTCCTGCCAGGTGATTCTAAATTCACACATTTATAGCGACCTTTTTCCTGCCAGGTGATTCTAAGTTCACACATTTATAGCAACCTTTTTCCTGTCAGGTGATTCTAAATTCACACATTTGTAGTGACCTTTTTCCTGCCAGGTGATTCCAAATTCACACATTTATAGCAACCTTTTTCCTGCCAGGTGATTCTAAATTCACACATTTATAGCAACCTTTTTCCTGTCAGGTGATTCTAAATTAACACATTTGTAGTGACCTTTTTCCTGCCAGGTGATTCTAAATTAACACATTTGTAGTGACCTTTTCCTGCCAGGTGATTCTAAATTAACACATTTGTAGTGACCTTTTCCTGCCAGGTAATTCTAAATTAACACATTTCTAGTGACTTTTTCCTGCCAGGTGATTCTAAATTAACACATTTGTAGTGACCTTTTTCCTGCCAGGTGATTCTAAATTAACACATTTGTAGTGACCTTTTTCCTGCTAGGTGATTCTAAATTAACACATTTGTAGTGACCTTTTTCCTGCCAGGTAATTCTAAATTAACACATTTCTAGTGACTTTTTTCCTGCCAGGTGATTCTAAATTAACACATTTGTAGTGACCTTTTTCCTGCCAGGTGATTCTAAATTAACACATTTCTAGTGACTTTTTTCCTGCCAGGTAATTCTAAATTAACACATTTGTAGTGACTTTTTTCCTGCCAGGTGATTCTAAATTAACACATTTGTAGTGACCTTTTTCCTGGTGGTGATTCTAAATTAACACATTTGTTGTGACCTTTTTCCTGCCAGGTGATTCTAAATTAACACATTTATAGCGACCTTTTTCCTGCCAGGTGATTCTAAATTCACACATTTATAGCGACCTTTTTCCTGCCAGGTGATTCTAAATTCACACATTTATAGCGACCTTTTTCCTGCCAGGTGATTCTAAGTTCACACATTTATAGCAACCTTTTTCCTGTCAGGTGATTCTAAATTCACACATTTATAGCAACCTTTTTCCTGTCAGGTGATTCTAAATTCACACATTTGTAGTGACCTTTTTCCTGCCAGGTGATTCCAAATTCACACATTTATAGCAACCTTTTTCCTGCCAGGTGATTCTAAATTCACACATTTATAGCAACTTTTCCTGTCAGGTGATTCTAAATTAACACATTTGTAGTGACCTTTTTCCTGCCAGGTGATTCTAAATTAACACATTTGTAGTGACCTTTTTCCTGCCAGGTGATTCTAAATTAACACATTTGTAGTGACCTTTATCCTGCCAGGTGATTCTAAATTAACACATTTATAGTGACTTTTTTCCTGCCGGGTGATTCTAAATTAACACATTTATAGTAATTATAGTTAATTTTTTCCTGCCAGGTGATTCTAAATTAACACATTTGTAGTGACCTTTTTCCTGCCGGGTGATTCTAAATTAACACATAGTAATTATAGTTAATTTTTTCCTGCCTCATCATATTCTGAGTTTATATTTCACAGTAAAAACAAATAATTTATAGACAGGTTACTCAACATTAACAGAACAAATTAAATTAATTAACTGAATAAAAAAAAATATTAACATAAAGTCATGTTACAGTTACATAACACAACGAATCCAAAACATGTAAAGTTTGTTTCTTTATTTCAGAACAAAGTAACACTGGGTTATCCTGCTGTGTCCATTGTGGGGAATAAAACCCCTGATTTTTGTGTTGCAAGTCTGAAGACTAACAGACAATATGTCAAAACTTTAAAATTATAAGAAATGTTATTAATATATGCACATTCAATAAAACAAAAAGGAAGAAGTAGCACATGTAAGTTAGGGATAATTTAATCAGATTCAAAAATTACTTCCACAACAATTCCAAACTGTAAATCTAATTATTGAGATTTTTGGACACAACACAACTACAAAGAAATTTAAGCTTTGAATATATAATGTGTGTATATGTATCTTATGAAGTTTACTGAATTAGTATTATTATTTAAGTAATGCACTTTAACACAAACCACCAAAATAAATGAGCATGAATCAACAGTTATAATGCACCCGTGACTCAAACATTTGATACACAATTTTGGCTTTTGATAATAAAATTTGAAACATTTAACCTATGATGCACAGTTTAGCACACTAACCAATACCCAAGTTCAGCCACATGTGAATCAAAAAACAAAAGTAATTACCTAATGTATGCTAAAAAACCATAAAATTTCCAGTGTAAAATCTGCTGCAATTTTCATTTTAAAGAAATAGTATCACACAACAGCACAATACAATGACTATCATTTCACTCTTCCTCACTGTTACATCCCAGTGTGAAAAACATTTTGAAGTATTAAATCCTGTGTAAAAGACAAAGTCCTTAAACTAGACAATATTTAAATAAACCTGCCAAATCTCTCTCAAATTCTTCATATACACAAAACTTCATTCAAGTCCAAGTCTCACGCAGAAGTTTCTCTAGTAATTAATATTGTGCCTTTAAGTAACATCATACAAGAAAATTAACATCAAAAACTTAACACATGTAACTTGATACAAAACACACTTACCCACACTCTGAAAACCAGTTCTTCTCCTCCTACCTTGAACTCAGATTGAAACAACAGCGAAAACTTTTCATCCATCACAGACTAAGAAAACATTTCAAATCACTAAAGTATGCACTATTGCAAGCTTATGTGATTTCATTATTTAAAGTGGAAATGCAAAGTCAGCTCTTAGTTTCATATATAAATAAGAGATAACAGCATGTAATAAAATGTAACATTTTCCTCTCTATGTTTAGTATTTAATATAAAACATAGTACAGAAACTGAGATTTCTTCTTTCTAAGTGTGTTGAAATACCTGGTTTTTATTACTGGAAAAGAAACTAATTTGGTAGAAAATTTGTCTCTTACTCTCTCTTATTTTCATTTAATTTTATGGTTGAAAATAAAATATTTAACTGATTTTCTTGTATGGCAGAATAAAACGTAGAACATACCATTAAAAAAGACTTACCTCGGTTCCTTTTTTTTCTGCTCTCTTAATTTTTCGAAGTTGCTAAAATAAAGAAAGAATCACATGAAAAGGGGTAGCTGAAAAGACAGCAATAAAAACCTAATATTCTTATGAATCAATAAAACTTATCCATTATTAACAATATTTTTTTCTGTACTGTATAATAACTAGAAAAATCTAACATCAGAAATCAGTAATGAGGATAATCTTAAAACTATATTGAACCCTTTAAATATGTAATTAAGGAAAGTTCTTGACAAGTGTCAATTATCCACTAAAGAATGAAATTTAAAATGTGACCCTTTTTAGTACTGTTTCAATATCAAAATCCAGTAGTTGAACTTTTGCTCAGTGATGTACAAAAGTGTAGTACTTGGACTGAAATTCAAGGACAGGCGAGTATCCCAAATGTCGCACCATGAGAAAAGTTTTTGTGACACCGTGGGGTAAATCTGCTTATCAAACCAACTGGCTATAAATGTCGAGTCAGATAAATCCAATTACAGTATCCAAAGGGTTAAAAATATAAAAATTAGAACCATCATAAGTAACTAACAGAACAAAGGTTATTACACTAATATATTACATGTTCAACACACCATAGTACAGATTTCATACTTAAACATTGAAAAGAATGAAAAAATATCAAATTGAAGCACACAAGTTACACATGTTAAGCCTAACACTGTGCATCAGTATTTTTCGGTCTATTATCAGATCATTTGACATGTTTCACAGTTTGTTTTAACATCATAATGCTTTCAACCACTTTACCTTCTAAAGCATTTTACAAGGTTTTTTTTTAACATTTTATTAAAATACAAAGTGCAGGTAAAGCAATAAGAAAGCTGTAAAAAATTATTTTAAAAATTCATTACTTCACTTACAACTGAAATATATATAAGATATTAACAGTTACTGTTGCAAGCATGCATGGAAAAAATACATATATTACTATAATTATCAACATGGTTGAAGTCCTTATATTACAGCACAAGTACAAACACTTTTTATAAGAACTCCATTTCTTCAGTACTATATTTACATGAATGATACAATCAAACCCTCACATACAGTTCTATTGAAGTAGTGTTATTCTTATGCATTTAAGAGTGTGTTCTGTGATAAAAAAATTGTTGCATTTTTCCTAATTTTTCTGAATTTTGAATTACAAAGTGTGAAATTTTTAATGGATTTTTGTTTACGATGCATTCAATAGGTATCACCACATACATAGAGATGTATATACGTGTTTTAGTGAGATAAACACCTAATAAAATGTTTCAACTGAAATAGCTTATACAACATTGTCATTATATTTAGTTAATGTGTTTTAACAGTAAAAATTAAGACAATAAGATCAATTCACTTTTGAATTAAGGTATCTCAAATTTAAGGTCTTTGAAAAATAAGTGAAAAAAAATGTGATTACACAAATAGAAAAATGTAATAATCAGGAAATCATTGGTCAGAACAAAGGTACAGCTCCTCTGTTTATGAATGTGTCATTACTCTAGGTGTCACTTCTTGAAAATCTTGTAAGATTTCAGTAAAAACTGCAGTACATGTCCTAAAAATGGGTAACTTATAAGATTTCTTTTTTTTTCAACCACATGTAGGATTTAACATGGTCAATATTTAGAAGTTTTTTCCAAGTCACCTCAAAAAATACATATTCACTTGGGAATATTGTTGGTCAATAACAGGAGCTAAGGAGTAGAATCAAACCAGACGAAAATGATGTGAAACTGACCACTCTTTCTAAAATACAGTGTCTAGAAATTAAACTTACAAATCTTTATGAAACTTTCTAAACATATAATTTTAAAATACAATATTTATACACGCAGTTCCCAACCACCAGTCCAGAATGTTTTAAATAGAAATGTTTGTTTTAAAATTGCACTAATAAATTAAACTGATCTACAATGTAATTTAAAAATACTTTTAGAAAGGTAATATCCTTCAAAGTGGTCTATAAAAGTTTGAAACCAGAATTAGCTGGTGCTTAATTGAAAAAACGTTGTGAACCACAAGGTTAAAGAAACAGCTACAAGCCTCTCAAAAGTCACTGATGACTATATATGTAACTATAACAACATACTACTTAAATTATTAACTACAATAAAAAATACATATTTCGTGATAATAGACATCACTTGAGCTCTGGAGAGAAAAGATAATAGAACTTAATCCTGAAGGAAACTCACCATATTTCTGAAACTGACACTGAGCTGCCGGGTAGCTTGATGGTATTCCATAGTCCCAGTATTGTTTAATATTTCTCCACTTGCCTCACTGCAAAGAATGTGTAAAACAAATCAGTGTACACCATTCACCTCTCCTCCCTATAAGTATCTATTACAAGAGTGTACACATTCACCTCTCTTCCCTATAAGTATCTATCTATTACAACAGTGTACACCATTCACCTCTCTTCCCTATAAGTATCTATCTATTACAACAGTGTACACCATTCACCTCTCTTCCCTATAAGTATCTATCTATTACAACAGTGTATGCCATTCACCTCTCCTCCCTATAAGTATCTACCTATTTCAACAGTGTATACCATTCACCTCTCCTCCCTATGAGTATTTTATCTACTAAATTTTCAGCCTTAAATACACATCTTCAATCTGCAAAATTTATGAATAAAAATTATATAGCCTTGTGTCTGGCTACAATAATTTCTTAATAAAAGCTCTTCTTAAAAAAGGAAAAAAAAATTTCAACACTAAACAGGTAGACAGTAACTATTCCTTTTAACAATTATTTTATGTTATTTATAACAGTTACAACTGAATGCATTCAGTTCATAAAAAAGCACAGGTTTGGGATTTTAATGCTTTGTTCTCTACAGTGATGTTCTTACAAACTGATGAACTTCTAGCATAGTTTTATCTTACATCAACATTAATTCTACGAACATTTTGCTCTCACTTGGTGGCTCAGCTGAGGGTTTATAAAGCTAAAATTTGAGCTCAATATCTGAGATGGGCAAAGTGCAGACAGTCCATTTATAGTTTTGTGTTGGCGACAAATGAACTTTCACACTGATATTCATATTTAAACTCTAAACTCAAGTATACCAAGTGTTAACAACTGAAATGCATGCACTTTGTCAATGTGATGGTATAAAAAAATAAAAGTAACCCACAATAATAAAACATTATTTCTGTGAAATATTCTCTATGGCACATAAAAATTATAGATGAAAAACAAACATTACAAAGACCAAAACATTTCACATATAAACTCTTCACTCATTTACATAAACACCAAAATGTTTGCAGCTGTTCATGTAAATTAAATTAAAAATCAAGCTTCCGTATGAGACAAAAAACAACAACTTAAACACTTTTTCTCGAGTCGCTCAAAATACTAGCATTTTACACCCCCGCAATGACTAATCTATAATATGTTACATCTAAAATTTACAGAACATATTAAAAATGTTTTTTGCATTATTTATAAACAAATTGTCGAAAGTATCGGAACATTTTAACAATGATATTAGATTATTTTCTTTCAAAAGTTGACTAATTTTCCACTGTTCGTAGCAGAAGGCTCAAAACTGCACAAAAACAAGGAGTAAATGTTTGGGTTCAATTTCTGACATTTACTTCAAAAGCAATTACAACATTTGTTAAATATATTTGAAAATATGTAAGCACAACTTTGATAAATTGAGCTTCTTTTTGTACATATTACATGCCTCGTTTTTGTACGATAGGTAATAATACAATATTAGTATATTACTATGGAACCACAACTCTGATAAAATCAGCTGCCTTTTGTACACATTGCATGCCTCTTTTTTTGTACGATAGGTAATAATACAATATTACATAGTAATACAATAATAATACATTACTATGCACCACAACTTTGTTAGAATGAGCTGCTTTTAGTAAATGTTACACTGATTTGCTTTTTGTACATTACATGATTTTCAACACAACAACCCAACACTTAAAATGAGATGCTTTTTATAATAAAATAAAGATTAAATTACTCATAGTTTTCATTAAATTAACAATGGGCACTGCCCGATTTTGAAAACTAGTTTAATTAAGAATTGTTCACTTTTGTTCAAACAATCATTTCTGATAATCATTACTACAGAATTTAATTTAGATGTATGATCAATTTAAAAAAAAGTAAACACAGATCCATCGAGAAAACCCAAAACAAAATCAATCTCCTATTTGTACACAGGAGGAAAATTCAACTTTCTCAAGATGTGTGATATTTATTCATCCTCCAATAAGAATCATCAACTTACGTCATTCCCACTTTGTTTTTCAGGAGGGAATTTGCTTGTGCTTCACTGCAATAGAAAATACAAACGAGAAAAAAAAATTAAATTCAGATAATTAACAGATAACAATTCCTGAAAAATAAACTAATTATTAAAACCAAAATGATAAGTAATATTCATACTCATAAATACATAATATAAAATTGATAAATCAAATCTTTACATTTTTATTCACTTTAATAGAGGTAATAAAGACCACGTAAACTATTTTTTTTGTTTGTTTTGGGGTGGGGGGGTTAATTTTGAAGGGTTTGGAGGCTTTGCAACAGTATCAACAGAGTAAGCTCATTGAAAATTCCAATAATGTTTAACTTGTGACAGTCAACCCAACATGTCTTACACAATACTTGCAACCTTCCTATCTTCCAATCAATAACAATTCTGTTTCAGGAAATGATATATCATTCCAGTTATCAATGATGGTATAGAATAATTATTGCTTATTTACGAGCTTCACAAACTAAGTAACAACTCCTACATACCGTACCCCCTCAATCACATACAAAGTAACAACTTTCACACACCCTACCTCCCCCTAACACAAACTAAGTAAATCACATTTCATACCTTCCCTACAAAGTAACAACTTACATACCCTACCCCTCTTTCAAAGTTACACACCCTACCTCCCCCTAACACAAACTAAGTAACAACTTCCACATTTCATACCTTCCCCTGAACAAAAACTAAGTAACAACTCCTACATACCCTACCCTCAATCCCATACAAAGTTACAACTTTCACACACCCTACCTCCCCTAACATAGTGAACTTCCACAAGTTACAACTAACAACCTACATACCATACCCATACCTTACCCCCCATGGAAAGGGGGAAAAAAAAAGATCCTGGTTTTCTACATCTATCCATGAAAATGAACTTATACTATAAGTTCCAAACAAATGTCAAACAATAACAAAAAGCATGATTTGGTTCAAGCACTTCAAGGATTGTATGTTTTTATATTTTATACATACATTAAAATACTTGTTTTAGGCAGGTAAACCAAACATTTTGGTTTCTTATTTCTAGAGAATTAAAATATACTTTTCATTTATGAAGCAATCGATCAGCTTAACAAAACCAATACCTTATGATGGTGACTCTGACTTGTGGTGGAGTCATGTGAACATTAAGTTTACCTCCAACCAACAGTCTGACGGTAGCAGTAAACCTGGTGTTGGTCTTCATGACTTGAGGTGGCAATTTCTCAATAACAAAAGTGCTACAATGTTACAAAAAAAAAAAAAATTACAAGATAAATTAAATACAGGTGCTACAATGTAACAAAAAAAATTACAAGATAAATTAAATACACATACAACCATGCATATATGCTTTAAGCACATAAAACAATATAACAACAGAACAAACCAAAACCTAATTGAACTTTCAAATATTTAAGAATATGATAAAGCTAAAATTGAAGATCTATGAACCTGGTTATTACTTCTGTTTTTGTAATATACTAGACTGATTTCTTTTCAGTACATTTCAAAATTATTTACATTAAAAATCTGAGTTTTTTTTTTACTGGTTAATTGTGTAAAAAGAAATTAAATACAAATACCATGAAATAGAAGGGGTAAATAACAGAGATCTGAAACTTAATATAACACTACATATTTATTATTTTGTCAAACTTGCATGAAATTTTCTTCGTTTTCTAATGAATTTTTTTTTCAATATTTGTATTTATTTTTAATTAGTTTATAATACTTTATAATACAAACATAATTATACATTTGCACCAATTGTTTCAATAAAAATGATCAAATAAACTACACCACTGCTAACAAGATTCATGATCCATGATGACGTACAAAACGAGCATTTTTACAGGCAAATTAATTTATGCAGTCATTTATGTTTTACTTTCACTACCTCTTATTTACTAACAAGAGAATGCACTATGGAATATAAGTAACAAGATGCATGCCACAAGTGGGAACTGTGGCAAAAACCTCTTCAATATGGCCTGTCATTTATAAAATACTGCATGTTGTGACACACAGCATACATTTTGGTTGGAATTTAAATACATACACATATATTAAAAAATTAATAGAATTCATTTCATACTGCTAATTGTTTCACTTTTAGTGCCTTTTAATCTAACAGCTTGAAAATCTCTCTCTCCCTCATTTCATTTGTTATGCCTTTAAATTCACTGTTTGATCCCTCCCCCCTTCTAACTCAAATGGACTTCAGTTTGGCATGTTTATTTACTTTCATGGCTACTTACTCAAACTTTATAATGTGAAACCAACTAGTAAAGAGGTTGGCCACCCCTAAACTAGAGTAAAAAAGTCACATTAACTAAAGTGTCAAAACAGGAATACTAAAGATGACAAAAATGATATTTTCAAAAAAGTTCAGCTGCTGTTTATTAATTTAAATTAATCTGAATCCTTGATTGAATGCACTGTTCAATGTTTGCCACTATATAAGCCCTATATTGTACATACTTAAAACTTTCTGTTAGGCCTAAGTGAAAATGGGATATATTATAGGATACCTTTCACTTCCTATTTTCTAAGTAACTTAAAATAAAGTCTAAAGTCTACATTATTATCAAAACATACAAAGAAATACAATCTAGTTTACAGCACATAGAAAAATGTCTTTCACTGAACAAGTTTCCTTTGAAAGAAAGATAGATTTTTTTTTTCTGACATCCAGTAGCTAATTTTATATATGCACATCATCGATCGTTTGTAGAAGGACAAGACACCTTGATTGTAACGAAGTGTGAAGGAATAAAACTGAAGAGGCAGAAGATATTGAGTAATGAATAGAGGCATCACCATCTTAGGACGTTGGAATTTAAAAGAAAATAAATGAAAAAGGCAAAAGATTACCATGGAGTCTAAAATTCTTAGATTTTCTTTCACAAATATCTGTGAGATACTTTTAATAAGGGCATTCACCACCATTCATTTAATCAATGTAAGAGTTATGAAACCTCAGGCTATTCTCTTAAACAACTCATCCCTTAGTGTTACATTTCATCAACTATGCAAAATTAACAAGTTTAGAAATAATTTTGATAAATTCCTAAAATACTTAGATAACAATTTAAAAGAAATGTTATGACACTTGTGGGTAATTATAAAACCTTATCTAATTATAGCATGCTTAGGTTCTCTTCAACATACAATTTTATGTTAAAAAACATTTCCGTATTACCAAAACATAGCTAGTTTTTATCAGTATGCATGTGTTAAGCAAGCTTACAACTTTCACCAAAAGCAACAGAATATTTACATCTCTGTTGTTTACTTTTTGCTCATTAACAATTATAAGGTAAAAATTTATAACTGTTACAATTAGTTCAAATCAAAATGTGTTACATAAAACTACAACATTCCATGTCTTAAATCTTTATAGCATGTCAATACTATGACTGGACTCTTTCCATAAGTTAGGAAACTAGAAAACACTTGTTTGGATAATCTTCTAAATTTATAATTAAGGTTTTTATACTTGACCAAACTTTCTTAGTAAACATGTGATCAGCTGTTTTAAGTATACCCGAGGTAAGTTTCATGAGAGCTAGTCAAACAAGTTAATGACTATCTACATCAAAATACCAGTTATTTGTAGTGTTAGTTCATAAAAGCATATTAAATTTTATTTGGATATTAAAACATAATTTACAAGAATAGCAGTGGTTTCTTGTGTAATCTGCTAACAATGGAGTAAGCTTTTATATCCTCTGTGATGTCATGGGACAGGTCATATTTCACTGATCTACTACCAATGAAGTATCAGTACCCTCAATTTTGTCATGAAGTCATGTTTTGCCAATTTTGAACTTTAATTTGAAAATGGTTTTATTTGTTTAAAACTGTATTTATTTCTACTTACTATGAAAGATGTCTGTCTTACTGAACAACACAAAGCACAATTAATGGTTTTTTTGGACTGGCCACAACTTCACTTTTCCATTCATCTTAAAAAGTATTTGCCATGAAAGGTTGTATTACTGAACAATAAGCCAAGACATTTTGCATCTGAGTGTAAAAAATGACTAAACCTACAACTTAATAAAATCTGCCTTGTAAATCTGCCTCTTTGTAAAGCTGTAAGCACTCCCTTTATTAAGCTGTGAAAGCAATACTTATGATTCACTACTGCCACATGCTGAGAAAAAACATTACTAAAGTACTCTAGACTAGGGGTTAACTCTCTTGCTACAGACTTGGTCGAATCAGCCAAGTTCACGACCCAAACTGTGTTTTATAATTTCCATACTATAACTCCTAATATGTTTGGTGTATCATAATGAAATTTCATAAATTTTAAGTAATTATTAACAGACATTTATATATAAAAAAATCAGAATTGTTAATTTTGTATTTTCACTAAACATGTCTCTGAATATATAATCAAAGTATTGACTGCTCAGATTGTAAAGTAATATTTCATGTGAAGATAAAATATATAATTTTCAGATGAAAATAAATAAAAACTAAATTTCAAACCATCTTTTTTTTTTCAGTAAAACTTTTATCTATTACCTTTTTTATGCCATCTCTGTATGAAGTAAGTCAATTTGAATGACCTTGTAATTGCCAAAAAGAAATTTGAAATAAATCTAATTTACCATTTTCTTTCTATCTTTTAATGCCCTCCAAATGAAAGGATGAATGTACCTGGTGGGATGGAGATTTGAACCCGTGATCATCAAATTGAGAATCAAGTGCCTTAACCCCTGGCCCCCATTTAGAAATGACTACAAGTAAACAATTCACTAAATATATCAGCCACCAAAATAAAGAGCTACATAATTTGATGCACAGTTAAAGAGCAAACTGTAAGGTACTATTTAGTACGTACAACAGCTATACATTTGTATCAAGTTAACGTAATTTCGGTCTCATCGAAAACATTTGTATCGATATTAGGATGTTCTGTATACTTCTTGTGTGTTGATAGATAAGAAAGTAAAAAAGAAAAAAAAGCCTTTATGAAAAAACAAATTCAAATTTTATGAATGTTCAGATATATTAGTCCTAGATATCTTACCTTGTGACAAGTGATGAAAGTAGACCAGTGATGTCTGAATTTAGAGATCTGAACCTTTCCAAAATGTTTCCCATTGGAGAATTAATAGGAAGCTGACTACACAGCATTTCCACTCGTTTAATTTGTTGTCTGTTCTGCCATATGATTTCCACAAGTAATTCACACCTAAGTTACAAAAATGTGAAATTAAGTTTATTATATTACTGTCATCACGAGTAGACATGTTACAATCATATACTGAGAGAAAAGATATGAAAAAGTACTGAAACGTTTTTTCCTCTAATATACCTATATTTATAGTATGTCAAGTTTACAAGATGTGACAATGTATACACAAACTGAACAATTACAAACATTATATTCTGAATATGGCTGGTATGGGTATTAAAACATTAACTAAAATAAATTACAGAACAACATTTTGAACTTGAAGTTTTATCCTCAATACTTGATATTTAGTTCACAAAAAGTAATACCCTTTTAAATATTGTTGTACATTTCATGAACAATTATAAACACAAATATTTATAAATTATCAAACACATTATGTAACTTCTAAGTACTGACCCTGAAATGCAACCTGTTTTTAGCACTTCATTGAGCTACATGAATGAAAAGATAGAAGATAAACTTTATAACTACAGCTAATCACTTTTTATTAGCTCAAAATGCTAACAACCCAAATCTTCAGAAGGGGTTTACTAACTAGAATATTTCCTCATTTGTTTGTTTTGAATTTTGTGCAAAATTACAAAGGCTATATGTGCTAGCTGTCCCTAATTTAGAGGTGAAAGATAAGAGGGAAAGCAGCCAGTCATCACTATCCACTGCCAACACTTGGGCTACTTTTATATATACAGTTCAATAAGCAAAAAATAATAATTAACTATACTGATAACAGAGAATTCCACTATAATTTATTAAGCTTTGTAACTAAGATGTATTTAGACTTAAAAAAATATGAAACTCTGAACAGACTAAAGACACAACCTACCTCCTTGAAAACTTTAACTGAAAGAACACAGTAACGTTTTCAAAGATTAAAATGGTTGAGGAAACAACTCTGGGAATGCTCTAAGCTGTTGATTGGTTAGTCGTATATCACATACTGTGGTAAGAATACACGAGGGACTGTTTCCAAAAGTGGAAAGAGCTTAATGGAGCACTGTGTTTGATTTAGTACATAAGCCATATCTTAGCAAAATGAAGAGGTTCTTATTTCATACTCTAGGTTGTATATATCATTAATTTGAGTTCCTAATTTGTACAAAATTACACTCAGTATTTTGATATCACAAACATCTAATTTTAAACAGTGCTGAATTCAACATATCACAACTCAGTAAAATCTATATTTAGATGTGTTCTTTTAATATTTACATTTAAATTAAAAAATTAACTTGTACAGAATATTAAAGTTTGATTCCAAACTTATCGGCATAAATTCATAAAACAGTAGTTCAATAAAATTTTGAATGCAACACAACAAATACAATGACACAGTCTTTGACCCATGACCCGTAGCAAAAGAGTTAAGAGAGATTTATACAATCTTACCATTCTTGAACCTGATCCAGGTTATTTTCAAATACAGCACCATTACCAGAGAGCTGCTGGTTTCGTTTCCATTTGATGAGTTCATCATCCAGGACGCGGGTCTGTAGAGCATGAACTTGCATTAAGGTGTCTTGTTGTCGATCTGCAAGGGCCTGAAATAAAAAAAGAAATTAAATGTGCACCCCTTATAAATACACACTTAATTAATGTATAACTTAAAAATAGCTTTCAATTTTCAGTTGTATATTTAGTTTGAATATATTTACAAATACAGAGACAAAATAATTCTATCTTGTGAAACAATAAGGTTCCAGTAACAGTTACACACGGGATTGTCTTCAGAGGTTTTCTTCAGACCCAGGAATTTTTATGATGTTGCTCCATGTATGAAAGAAGGGTAACATACCAAGATACTCATTGGTACTTACAGTATAGTAACTGTACTGCTTCAACGTATTGCACACACGATAATGTAACTGTTATGATAGAGTATGAAACAAATAAAATATGCTAACAGTAGTAATTCAGTATTATGATTTGCAATACATATTATTTATTAATATATATTGAAAGATAATGATCTATATGTCCATATTAGCTCAAGAGTCATTGTTTTGTTCTGTTTTGCTGTTTTATTCATTGTTATGTTTAATACTTATGTTTAATTAATCAACAGTATTTGGTAAAAAACAACAACAAAAGTAACCTGATGGAAAACCAACTTGGAAAGAGGACTTTTCAAAAATAAAACTTTATTTAAGGAATCTGATGGATAACCAATTTGGAAAAGGGACTTTTCAACAATAAAACTTTATTTTGCCAAACTCAATTGCTCTTCTTTTAACTGAATGAAAAAAAAACATTCTCCTGCAATGTAAATTTAATGTATACATAGAAATTTCACAAACAGCATCAACTGTATGTACGTAAACAGGTATATTTATTACTTAAATTACAAAAATATTGTTACTTTCCCAAAAAAACATTCTGTTGAGATAGGTCTGAATTTTTATTCCCTTTGTATGGTTCAACTGCAAGAAAATGGCATCTTCAGTTAAACATAAAACATTTGCTATGATGATGATAACTGGAAAGTTATGCAAGTTAGTACTAGTTAAAGGTTCAAATCTTCAATCAGTAATGCGTTCCAAACCTACCAAGGTCAAGACACACCCTATATAACAAGTCCTGGTTATACATTTCTCGTGTATACAGGTGCATTTAAAAAGAACTGTCTTAACCATTGTTATCAGTTGCTATGTTTGTGTCACAGGTTTTACTTACAAACATTTGCAGGTCCTGTTCTGACTTTCAAGGAATATCAGACAGAAAAGTTAGTGATTTTTTTAACGATTTTTATACAATCAAAATCATTTGTATGGTCCATACTAATATCACACTGAGTATTAGATGTGAAAAACAAATCTTGTACAGAAACTTTTTTACCATCTAACATAAAAATTCAGTTAAAATTGACATAAAAACTCAAAGAATTACTAAATGTTATCAAAATACCCAGAACAGAGAAACAAAATGGTAGTAAATATTTATTAATTTGGAAAATACAAAGAGTGCATGGTATTTTTTTTAATGTTCAAACAGAATGTGAGAAGTAATACTGAGCTTCTGCATAAATCTCATTTTTATAAATACATATAATAATTATTTTTATAACTTTATGTTTACTATAAGACCTGTTTCTCATGTCTAACCAAAATACTGAACTCAAGCTACCTTCATGATGTTCTAAAAATATGTAGGTCCAGGAAGTCTTGATAAAAATGAAATAGAAACCCTATACCCCGAGTGTTTTCAAAAGGTGGGCCTTCAAGGGAATTTATTTCAGGTATTCACAAAGCTACACAAGGGCCATCTATACTAGTCATCTCTATCAATGAACTGATAAGACTAGAAACTAGGTAGCCATCAGTAGCACCAACTACCACCAATATTTGGGCAACTCTAATCACATAGCGATATTTGATTTTTGCTCTTATGACACACCCACATGGCCCCAAAGTGTACAGCAATGGACTCAAACCAAGATCCTCAGATTCACAGTTTGTATGGCTATTAAACCAGGCTATGCCTTGCCCTGTTAATATCTTTCATAGCTTTTATGTGTTATTAGAAAAGCTGAACAGTGAAAATATCTACTCTCCTAAATATACAAAAGCACTTACCAAAAGTGCTGATTGTAGATTTTCAAAATTCAAAATGCTCAAACACCATCTTAACTGGTAACAATACTTTTACTTGCAGCCACATCTTGATGATCTGAAATGTCTTGCATCCTTGAAATACTATTTAAGCCTACATAATATATACTAATAGTAGTAATGCATCAAAGAACACAGACTAATGAAATGCAAAAAGCAAGCATTTTCCCCTAATTCTCAAATTTTTTCTAGTTTTCTAATTATGTGACAAGAGCCATTAAAAAGTCATCCAAGCCATCTGTTGTGATTCCTGTGAGAATCAAAGCTGCATTACAAGTGAAATTGAAGCTTATCTATTCAGAACATATTACAATATGTCATTTGATAGATGAGAACCTTGATTTCTATTGGTTATAGGTACTATATAATTAAATATAAAAAAAAGAACTGTCAACAAATCCTAAAAGAGATGATGTGACAGGTAGGCTTGGCAGGAGGTTTGTGATTTTCAATTAAGAGCTCTGTAACCAAACATGAAGGATATAAAAATTACAGTTTGTCTGAACAATATCAACTGTGAGGGAACAACTGACATTTAATTTCATACATTTTGAAGGATGGGGTATAAAACAGAGAAGATGCCCAGTGAAAATATGATACTGTGTGACACTAGAAGTTCAATTTTTTTTTTAAATATTTCCTTATACAATTAAGAAGTTAAAACTTGTATACCATTAAGATATGGATGATTATTAGTTAAGTTTTTATGCTATATTAACTGGTGTAACAAACAAAAAGTAGTTTAATTTGAATCTAAGACACTAAAATTTTGTCTTGTGCACAGTAAAGAATTAACCATGTGTCCGAGCATCTGTACCATTGGTTTTAAAGAAAATTCACAATTTTCTATCAATGCTTGAAAATAGTTATATCAATTCCTAGCAGAAGCAACAGTTTATTGTAGCCAACTGATTTCCATTAATTTGATAGCCAGTGTTATTTGTCACTTTTATTAACTTCAATTACCCATGATTTACTACAGCTCTTGCTATCAGTAAAAATAGTACTCTCCATTGTAATAATGAAATATAGATTTCTTAATAAAATTAAGGCTAGAAATTATCTTTAGCAGTTGTGCTTATTTCTAAATATATAAAAGAAAACCTATATATACACATATAAACATTATTTGTTTGAAATATTCTAAGGACTAATTTTCCACTTAAAGTCTACATTACATGCACAATTTACATTTTACTCTAAAACAAAGTTCAATTAATAACAATAACTAATGTATTCATTAAGAACTAACCTGTCTCTGTTGAACCAATGAAGTAGCTCGCTGGCGTAAAGCATCATCCAATAACTCCTTTTCTCTCTGTAGCTTATTAAGCATTTCTACATTACTGTGTGTATTAGACTGGTTTGTTAACTGCTGAATCTGTGCTGTATGGTTCCCAGAAAAACACATAAAAGCATCACCATAATGACATAAAATATTATAGAGTAATTTAAGCATTCTCACACTGTGCATCCTGACCTCTTGTTTACAAATGTATAAATTAAATTACAAGTTTTGTTTTTTTGTCTGAAAATATATATGTAAAGACAGCTGGTATGGGTAGAGAAAGAAAGTCAAAATGTTGTTTGCCCCTTAACATAGTGCTTTCTCTACCCACACCAGCCGTTTTTACACATTTTCCTCCATAAGTGGGTTTTGTCGTCATCATGGATTAGTCTGAAAACAAACTATACAAACACTGCATTACCCTATTGTATCAATAATTTGTCCTTTCTAGATACCTTGGAAAAAGGAGGTTGTGGGTTGGTGAAGTCCATGAAAGGTAGGTAATCATAAAAGATTTGAGTATCCTTAATCTAGTTGTACATACTATTCACATGTAAAGTTACTATAAGTCTAGTTTATTGTCAAAAATAATAATAAAAGAATGCTGCAATCATAGTATCATATCTTACTAGTTAATGAATAGAAACAAAAAAATTAAAGTTTAAATACAAAGTAATAATTGTTAGTCATTTGAAGAACTGCTATAAGAAATATACAAAATAATAAAAAGTACACAAACAAGTACAGTGATACTTGTTTGTGTACTTTTTTTACTGTAGCATTCATTTTATATTGAATACTTCTTATAGCAAGTTTACAAATAACTAACAACTCCTAACTAATTTTTTTCTGTTTGTCAAGCATAAATGTGTCCATGGAATAGACACAACATTCTAAAGTTTCAGTATAACCATATCCCTGATAGCTATAGCTTTTATAACACTTAAAACCACAATCACATTTTTATAAAGTTTAATCCTCCTTTAGCCTAAAGTTAGGAATATAAAGCTTCCAAATTAGATTTAACTTTTATAAATCTTTCATTATGTGGTTTAAATTCTTGTTTCATTTATTTTTGTATCAAGATCCCCATTTCAATTTAAAATTTATAATTTTTTATACACTTGTTTATTTATTTTTTCCATTATACTTGTATAAAGTACATACAGGAATTGTCTTGTAGCAGCAAATGTTGAGTTGTAAAGATACTTCAGTATGTTTTTGATATGTTTTTATTGCAAAAGTGGATACCCACAGACCTGTCAAGTAAACTAGAGAAATCTTGTTGCAACGGTTTGAGTCACCTAAGCACTAGTCCTGTCATCATGAAGAGGTACACAGATTTAGACAAATAAATTTTAGAAATTCTAGTTAGCAGTTGAAAATTTGTGACAGTAGCAGCTAGCATTAGCAGTTTTGCAACAACAAAGATAAGGTAAATACATTTAGTAGCAATGGGAATCTAACCCAACACCCTCAAATCAAAATGCTACACCTCGTACATTCAACCAATTTCAGTTTTTAACTCATTCATGAACATATTTTTCTTGATATTGTTTCCTGGCAATCAAAGCAGATAACTTCCCACTGTAAAACAAAACAAACAGTGTAAGTAGCAAAGATTTAATTTTCCCTGCAATAACACCATCTAACTTCTTCAAGAACTTTGAGAATAATATTTTTTTGGCCAAGATCAATCCTATCTAATAATTATAGTTTGTTTCCAATAAATATGTTCTTTCAATTTGTGTGTGTATGTGTGTGTCTAAAATCAAAAGGCTTCACTTTCAATGAAAAAGAATTAGTTACACTTTAATAGTCATAACAGTTTACCTGACTGACTACATCTTCTGAAAATCGTTACTTGATAACTTATCCAAGAATATTTCTTTAGCTATGAAACAGTACAGAACCACAACCAAAAACTATAAGCAAAAAAATCCCAAGTCTCTAACCAATTACTCACACCCAACCAGCCATTGACAAAAAAGGTAACTAATATGAACATAACAACACTGAATTTAGATTACAAAACACTAAAAGTCAATAGCTTCATTTTCTGATGTTCACTGGCCTTAGGTTATTCCCCATTTTAATAGGTATTCATCCCTGATAATGTAAAGTCTAATTCCAGACATTTTCTCATATTAACTTTTGTTTTCTTCACCCTTCATATTTTTGAATATCTCAAATATTGAAACAACAAGAAAGTAGGTCACAAAATGTAAATAGTATAAGAATAGCACCCTTTTAAGATACCAAAATAAGCTGAAGTGAGAGTTCAATCACAGGTTGACACTGACTGGTTAGCATCTAACCAACAAGAAAGTGTCACACACAGGTTGACACTGACTGGTTAGCATCTGAAAGTGTCACACACAGTCACACACAAAATAAGTGAAGTGAGAGTTCAATCACAGGTTGACACTGACTGGTTAGCATCTAACCAACAAGAAAGTGTCACACACAGGTTGACACTGACTGGTTAGCATCTAACCAACAAGAAAGTGTCACACACAGGTTGACACTGACTGGTTAGCATCTAACCAACAAGAAAGTGTCACACCAATATAAAGCCTATTAATTTACAGACAGCAATAACATTCACAACAGCAGTACTGCAAATCCAGCCATGGCATTCAGAACTTAAACACTACATTACAACCATGTTGAAATTACACTTTTGGATGGTCAAAGATATTCCATACAAAAAAAATCTATGATAAGGCTCTAGTTTTACAAAAACCTATATACAAGATTCTTCAGAGAGGATAAAAAACTGGCACTATTAATAACAGAAGTGCTTCACCATCAATAACTGAAAATTTTCAAGTGATATTTAGTAATTCATGGTATAATCTGTGTCAATAATACTGCTGAAAAACAAAATGTTATCATGAGGATAATAAGATACATATTTATACAAAGTCAATTCAACACACACAGAAACACAAGAAAAGCCAACACTTAAAAGAAGTAACCAACAGTTCAGATTCAGTATCAGACCAGTGAAATAATCAAATCTGTACATGTACTCTTTTACTAATAAACCCAAATTACTATTTTCTGGCAATAATCAACAGCTGAGAAGAGCAAGATATAAGCGAAGCATATGACGAATCAACACAAGCAGTGAAATGACACCTCGATGGCAGAGGCCAATAGAAAGTTCACAAGCATACCTTAATCTGTGCAAAATCTTGATACAAGCATTCTTATAGATGTAGGGGCTTGCATCAAAACTGAGAAAGTCAAAATGTGACCAAACAATCTGGCTTACATGTGGAAAGTAATACAAGACATGTGGTACAATATTCCACAACTGTATGTCGATAAAACTTTATAGCAGCATAAGAACAGATGTCATGTTACATTGGAAGCAAATGGTTCACATACAGGATACTTTATGCATTGAACAACTTGTGTCATGTTACATGTTAAGCAAATGGCTCAAGAGTATAGAATGATTTGTGCAATGTACAACTTATTTGCTTTTCTCTTTTAAGTAGTAAGAATGTTTTATACCATTAACAAAGTCACCATCCTTGTTGTTTGCGACTCCCATAAGTGTACCGCTTACGTATTTCCTCACTTACATCCAATACTGTGTGTGCATGCTCTGTATCTGGAATATGTACAACTAAAATAAGTAGCTACAATTTATAGCATCACCTACATATCACTACAATCACAACAGTCAGGTTCACAACACAGTTTTAAGCAAAAAGAACAATAATTATATGTAAATTTGAATGCCAAGTTTGAATATGATTTTTAAAAGATAATATACGTAAAACTATGACATTCTTACTTAGTTTTTAACCCCATCAGGAATTCACAATACCTTTCAAATACTTAGTCCCACTCTATAAGAAATTTAAAAATTTAAGTAAAAATTATACCTCTGACCAGTTCAAACAATTTTTAGATCAAAAATATCTTAGAAGTGATATTTGGTCATATCTTAACGTCTGTCTACTACAATTTACAAAGAACAATGAACATATTCACAAATTTAGGATCTTGCCCAGTCTGTAAATGACAAACTTCTCCATGTTTTTTTCAGTCAGAAAGGATAGGTTTTTATTTTCTAATATTAGAAATCTCTGTTCCACCCATCTCTAATGTCACAACACATGGTCTGAACAATAAATAGAGAAGCACAGTTCAAAAAGTAACAACAGGCAAAGCTCAAATGCCATTGGATAGAGCAGATTCTAAACTGTATACATCAACATGGTATGAATAGTGATTTGAATGGTTATTTATCCTCCAGGAATGAACAGAGGATTACAGTCAAAGTATAGAAATCTTTTAAGAATAGTTCACAGACATTAAAATTTCTTTTGTACTTCATTTTATCTTTTATAGATTCCTCAAAATGTTCATGTATTAATCTGTTTGTAAGCTACAGAAACTTTTACTTTTCTTCAAGAAGATATCAGGTGACCTCAGTTAGGTTTAGCAAATAAAGTAAGTGACGACAAAATATTCTGACAAATAAAATCCTTATTTACTGAATATAATTATTAAGACAGTGTTAAAATAATACACAAATAACTCACTGTTTACTGACAAAAAAAGAAAATTTAATCAGACACAAAATTAATCTTGACTGTTTGCAAAAAAATTTATTACCTAAGTTAACCAAGATAAATGTAATGCCATGGTAAAAGGTCAAATTTTGGACCACCAAAAAACCTGTCAGAATTTGCTTCTTTTTTTTTTTTAACTTATAACAGAAAGTTATTAATACTGCTAATGACAACATAAGTATCAAAATAAACATACTGAAACTGACTGGATATTTAAAATGAAACAATAACAAAAGAAATAATTTATTCTGAATGTCTTTCAAAAACAAAATTTTAAAAATTTCACAACAGATAAAATTAAGGAAAAATTGAACAATTTGATTTTTTAAAGCTGAAACTAGAAACTATGTAGTAAGTTTTTACTATGTTTTGTGCAGTTTGGTTAAAAATGTCCACCAAAAGAAAACTGAGAAGCACCTGAGAAAGAGTTGATGGTAATTTCACAAAAGAAAAACTTCATAGAAGAAAATATACTCAGTGACGTAAAACATACCTAAAGCCAAAACCTATACCTGATTGAGTAGTGCTCAAATATAAATGTGAATAGAACAATATGATCGACAGAACGTATGTGAAATTGAACCAAGAAAGTGACAAGTTTCAATATCCAGAGTTACAAAAAACATTTTATAAAAATTAAAGCATCACCTTAAAAATACAATCTAACAAAAGAAAACTTCACAGTACTCAAACACTAAGTCATTACATGCTAATTTGCATTCAAGATAAAATCACAGTTTCCTCTACTGTGGATAAGTATAGAAAGAGAGAGGGCCATAAATGCAGTTGATTCATGGATGTAAAACAGGTATCACATTACAGTCATCTAGCACCAAAAATACACTATCAATAGTTTATACCACTTGTATATATTAAACACACTACTAATATACAAAGTTGAAAGCAAAATCAGCAAATAAACAAAAAAGCAGCTTCAAAAGAAAAAAATTAGATAAAGTTTTTAAGTTCTTCAAACGTTAAATACAACTCACCTTGACGTTTAGCACTCTCCTGGTACTGTATCACAAACGATTCTTGTTCCTGCTGTATACGTCTTACTTCTTCTTCGGTTTCCTTTAGAAGACAGCAGCTCTATTAGTTGCTAAATCATTACACAATATTAGCTCAAAGTTGGATGACTTGTGCATTAGTCTTCACTATGCCATTACAGCAAATTCCCTAATTTATTAAATTGTGCCAAAAAATGTAAGTATAAAATTTATAAGCAAAAGGTACATGAGATAAATATTCTAATTTATCACAAACATATTACATAAAAACCCACTTTTTAAATTTTCAACACAGTGATGGTTATTTCTTCAGAAACACATGAAAACTTTAAGATGAAAAAAAAAGCCAAGTACAAAAAAAAATGGAAATGTTGGAGTACACAAACCAAACATATATTACACCCTCACCCTGAACAATATTACAAGTTGTTTATGTAACTTCCTATAGACTTACTATTTCAAGTGTAGTTAAGATCATACAGTAATCTAACACACCTGTGTTTTCTTTTTCAGCTTATCCAAATGCTGGCTGATTTCTTGGTGTACATGAGATGTGCTCAATATCTGGTTTGGCACGTGAACACACGGCTACAAGAAAAAGTTAACACATCACTCTTTGTATGCAACAGGTAAAACTTTGTAAAGATATACATTAAAATACTATTAAAAACTTTCTAACTTATCTTGATATAGGGACTGCTACAACATGTAACATGGAAGTTAGTTGGACAGTAAACAACTGATGATATCAGCTAAGTTGCAGTTGAGAATAACTTGAATGAGAGAAAGGAAAGTGCCATGACAACACAATAATACCAGAACAACACTATCTGAGTTACAAACATACCTTATAAGAGCTGAAGTTAATTCATTTCAGAAAACAAAAATTCTACAAATGAAATTGCTATCATATTGGTTTCAGAAAGAGAAACTATGAAATTTTAAAATTGAAAACTTTATTATTAAAATTGAGTCAAATAAAATCAATTAATTATACACATATGGGACTTGCATATACACATTTTGTAAAGTGAAATATAATACTCACATTCTCAGCTAACTGAATAGCATTGTGTTCAGCCTGTAAACAGTTTTTAATAACCTTCATCAGCTGTTGAGGGTTACTGCTGTAGTGGTCCTAAGAGAAATAATGTACTAAAAATTTCAAACAATTGACATTACTTGTATACAAAACCTTATAAAATATATACAGAAAGAAAAAAAAAATTTCAACATACTGAGGCAAATTATCATGGCCAGTTCCTCTTAAAAATATGTGTCACTATTGCTTTATAACTACAGAAACAACCTGACAGTTAAGATTCATGAGAAACCAAAAGAATTTTCAAAAGTTTCTTTTTCTTAATATTAATAAACTGATTATGTTCTAAATCAGTATATCTCAAAGTGTGGTACATGTACCACTGGTGGTACCATGTAGGAGCAGAAAATAATCAGGGATACCCACTTTAAAACCAAGCCCCGAGCCTAAAATCTTCTGATGTTCAGCCTTATCTTTGTCTTAAATTACCCAGCACTTAGCTGGATATCCCTGTCCTACTGTCTGGTCACAAACAGTTCCATCCTTTCCATTAAACAATCATTAATTTATTTCCAGGTGCATTTCCAAATTTGAATATAATGATCATTACTTTAAAATTACATTTAATGGAAAATATTAATAAAGTTTATTATGTGGCCATTTTCCTCCCTCAGACAGCAGTCGGGCACCAATAAAGCAAGTCACAAAAGCGGTACACAGATGCTCAAAGTCTGAAAAACACTGTGCTAAAAAATAGCTAAATACACTGCATGAGTACTTTCCAGACAGATAAATAAAAACTAAAGACTGAAAGACACAAATGTTTTATTGAATAAATTTATCTACTTTGAGAGAAAATCATAAACATTCAAGTAAATGAGCTTTAATTACAAAGTAAAAGAATTTATATTCCTTAAAACAAATTTAATTTTAAAACACAATCACTTAAACTTGTAAAAACTTGAATTCACCAATTCCAAATTCCACTTAAAACAAATCACCAGTACATCAAAGTTCTTCAAATAAAATGTATTACATGAAACAAAATCCAATATTTATTACATCTTACTCTGAAATAAACAGCAGCTTCATCAAGCTTAAGTTTCATTACAAAATTTAAGTCATCGGAACTAGCTTTATTCTCCAACTCTTGAATTAATGAGACAGCTAACCTAGCTGCATAATTTTCATGGTTAGGGTTATCTGGATCTAGTTCACTCCTAAAAATGAAAAAAAAACAAATTTTAACATGATCTGCATGTATAGTTTATCTGTAAATACTTCGGTTTGTGTCAAATAAAGTATTTATTAATATTAAACCTTCTTGTTATAAGTCTTCATTGGATTTCTCTGCTTGGCAGTATAAAACAATATTTTGTTCACAGAACAAAATTCACCATTAG
This sequence comes from Tachypleus tridentatus, assembly GCF_004210375.1. Lineage (NCBI taxonomy): Eukaryota > Metazoa > Arthropoda > Merostomata > Xiphosura > Limulidae > Tachypleus > Tachypleus tridentatus. The sequence goes on from NC_134833.1 coordinate 25,751,447, forward strand.
CAACTACCTGAAAAGCAATTACAATACAGAAGAAGCCCATAATACTACACTTAGACATTCTTTAACCATGTGAGGGTCCACTGAGCTTTATTAATGAATCTTTCCACTGCCTGACAGAAGAATGGTAATTTCAAAAACAAAACTTATACCTAAAAATGTATAAAAAACTTTACAATACAACATTACATAAAAGTACTGATTAAACTAAAAATACACAATATGTCCAGTGTTGTTTTTTTATTCCAGTTATTTAAAGTTGTAAATTTAAAAGAGAAATCTGTACCTTTGAACATCATACACAAGAGAATATTACTTTGAGGCAGAAAAACAAAAATGTTTAAGGAGGTCTGGAGAACAAATTATGCTTCACAATTCAAGTTTCATCAAACACTTTCTACACTGAATTAATTAGACACACACACACACACAAGCATACATATGTGTATATATATTAATTTTAATAAATAATCTAAGATGCCACATAAGTGAGAAGTAAAGAATTCAAAAATGACTAGTTCAATATAAATAGGAACTTATGTGGTTTATTATTGAAGTCCATATAATATAGTACCATCTGGTCATAAGTTCATATCTTATAAAAAACACTATGTGCAATGCATTTTTTTAAATGTAGTACATTGTTGATGTTGCAAGTAGCATCTTACCAGGAGTTCATATGTGAAAAAGAGTTTCCAAAGACTTACACAGTTATAAAACATCATTATCTCATGTATAACAGATTTCTATCATATATCTATTTTATATTAATGTTTAAGCTATATTTATATTTAAAAAAATATATATAACTTATAGTTAACTCTGTACTGTAACATCTCTGTCTATTCACTAAAATTGTAGATTATTCTCAAGTGTAAGAATGAACAATACATGCTTGTACGTAAACACAAGTGAATCGACTACATTGCACTGCCTAAGCTGAAACTTCATAAAAAACTTGTCACACCAATAAAAGTAACCAACATGCCAAAAGACAGAATGTATTATTGGTTTGCTACAGTTGATAAACTATAAATCTTTGAGGCTATAACATTAATCAGTACTTACTAATTAGGAACTTTAGATATTGGATCAGGGATGTTTATAGATTGCGAACATAAGAAACCATTTAATGTCAACAGATTCACATTAGACATTAGTAATTTTCTGAAAACATTACATAGCTTCAATGATGGAATTTAACTCGGCACGTGGCTCACGAAGAAAGAAGAATACAGAGCTAGCTAGCTCCCTGTTAAGTGAATTTCACCTACATCAACTCGAAATTAACTGACTCATTGTGAGCCCTCAATAAGACATCAAGAAAGTTTCAGACCAGGTACAAGACTCAACACTGTTTGCAAGTTTGTACAACTTTTGCACATAAATCATTATGTGTAATAACCATCATTATAAACTGTATTTCTCTTTGTATATTATATTTGTATTAAAAACACAACAACTGTGTGTATATAAATCTTATTGGCAAGTGCCATACACTGGATACATACTGACATTTACTTAACTTCTAAATTTGAATAACTTTGAAAAATGAAATACAATATGAACAAACATACATACTACACCCTTCCTTATATTAAACTAAAAAAAATTGCAGTCACACCATGGTATGTCCTCTATCCATTGTGCCAAAACAAATCGAACCTCCAAAGGAAAGTGATCTCCGTATACATTCTGTACTTGTTTCAAAGCTTCTCCTTGTAATTGTTGCAGCTTGGCCCACTGAGCCATTCCACTCTTCTTTCTGATTCCTTCTTAACACCTATGTAATGAAAAAAATAAACATCACAACACAAATAAATACAGTATTTCTTCATAAACGTTTAACTATGAAGTTAACAAATCTTTCTCTGACCAATGATACACAAATAAAAAAAAAATTAGATCTTAAGGTACTATAATAAAGATTGAAAATTAAGTTCACACTATCATGGTAACAACTTAAATATCTCCAAAACGGGTATACATGTAAACATACTTCTCCTTATAATACTGACAACAGATAAACCAATATTTAAAATGTTTCAACCACACCATTATTGTTTCACCAGTATGCAACATAACTTTTTAAAACATAGCAAGAATTTCAATATGATTTGAAATTAATATAGTCCTTATGAACTTGGAGCCCAACGTCAGCAGTTTAGTCCTCTTTATAAGGATCTGAGGCAACTGTATATTAGAAAATTACCTATTAGCAGGTTTCTAAACTAATATTCAGAAGGTACAATAAAATAATTATATTTAGCAAATAATTTCCTTAATTAAAATATGAATAATATATCACCAACAGTTTCAAACACTGAACAGTGATTATTAATGAAATGTGTACGTGAGATAGTATGCAAAATAAATAAATATTGTGAAAAGTAATTCATTTTAACTACGATTTGAGCCCAGAAATCCTGGTTCTTAACCCTTTCTAGACTGAAGAAGTGTTACTAATATCTCGCAGAGAAAATACCTAAGTAAACTTCACAAAACAGAGTAAAAACTTACTAAAACAATATTTAGCTTTTAAAAAAAATCATTTAACATCATCTAATTTTCCTCATCATTGTCTATGTTGTGAATTCCAAAAACTTTGCTGTAAAACATTAGTGTTTTTTTAATTTTGACATCTGTTATGTAGATTTGCACTCTATGCCTAAAAGGTGCTCAATGAATCAGATTTTCTGGTTATTCAACTGTATATTAAAAACCTAAAAAATTTTGTTTAATATCCTCCATGTGCAAAATTTAAAAGGCTTAGCAACCTACATCCAGTAACCAAGTACAATGGTCATAGTGAGAAGAGATAATTGTTTGCTTTACTTCTTGATTTACTGTTCTACATTTTAAGAAAAATAAGTTTACTAATTTATTTCTAAATAGTAATAAGAAATATACATATATAAATATAATAACTGAAATGTGACTGTATATTACAAAATACTATAGTCTGCTAAAACACAGCCAAGACAGGGAAGACTAAAGGTTAGCTTTATTTTACTGGGTACATGCGTGCACATGCACCACATCAATGTGTTATGTACTGTTGGCTAGACATATGACTGTAAGGTCAATATAATACAATATAATACATTTACATGTAAATACATAGCACTATGAGACTAAACATTTGTATTTTCATGTTATAACATGTAGCCATTCTAGCACAAAAAAAAAGCATAATTTATATTTATTTTATAATGTTTTATATTTACAAGGTTGGTCAAGTAACAGACCCTGCATAGTTAAGAGTAAAGAAAATAATAAAATATGAAGTCTTACTGAAAACAAATATTTTAAATATACTTACAAGGTTTCAGAGGTTATACAAATAATATTTGAGATTTTTGGGATGAAGAATAGTTGTTTTAACCTCAGCATGAAATCACTTTGTACTCAAATTAATGACAAAACAGTCTCCATAATCACTTTGTACTCAAATTAATGACAAAACAGTCTCCATAATCACTTTGTACTCAAATTAATGACAAAACAGTCTCCATAATCACTTTGTACTCAAATTAATGACAAAACAGTCTCCATAATCACTTTGTACTCAAATTAATGACAAAACAGTCTCCATAATCACTTTGTACTCAAATTAATGACAAAACAGTCTCCATAATCACTTTGTACTCAAATTAATAACAAAACAGTCTCCATAATCACTTTGTACTCAAATTAATAACAAAACAGTCTCCATAATCACTTTGTACTCAAATTAATGACAAAACAGTCTCCATTTTCTCAAACAAATCTTCAGTAAAAATTTTCATGAAAAAATCCTATTTTTTGTGTACAAAAACTTGTAATCTTTACTAAAAGTTGACCAAATTTTGTGAAGATACACATGCTGTATCAACAGTTACAGTGCAAATGCTTAACGTGTGCAAGTGTATATAAACTTATGTGCATTATACCTAGCTTAGAGCAAAAGTGTTAATATGATAAAATGTGTATGGTAAGACAGTAATTTGATGATTAATTTTTAAAATTTTTAACTACTACATAATAAATAATCAAATCTCATTGAAATTCCATAGGTTATTTACACATGACAGTAAATTAATAAATATATCACAGGGTAGGTTTCTTTCGTTCCAGAAACTTGAATGAAATAGCTATTTCTAGCCATGTTTCCACAGAAACAGCTCCAAATGCATATCTCTCTATTGTAATGATTAATTTTTAACACTTTTAACTACTACATAAATAATCAAATCTGATTGAAATTCCTTAAGTTATTTACACATTCCAGTGAATTAACAAATATATCATGTTCCAAAATCATGATCCAAGCATAAACTAATGAAAAAAACTAAGCTATAATAAAATAGTATCTAATCTGAAGAATTTTTATATCATCATAATCACTGAAAGATAAAGCTTCAAGAATAAAATTCAATTTTCCTACCCAGAAATACCTCCTTTTTGATATCAAGTGTACTGAAGAGACTTCAATTCAACACACCCCATTTTACATGCTTGAGTGAAACATTTTACTAAGCCTACTTCATATTGTTCCACAAAAAAAAAATTTTTTCCCATAATAATTCACATGAAAAATAATATGATAAAACAAGCTTTTAAAAACAAAATCAGAGTTGTAAAGATTTTCATAAACACATTTTCTTCTGGCAATGTATGACAAAGCTAAGCTTTTATCATTTTGTTTCAATCTATTTAAATTTCTGCTAAACTGGAAGCTACACTGGAAAAAATGGTTGAAAAGACAAAAAAGGCCTTTCATTATGTGTGTGGTAAACTTACTTATGACTTCTCAAAAGCAAGACACAGGAAGTGACATCACACCAGCACACTCTGAGGTTAAGAAACTGGTGACCTAAAATTTATCAAACCACACTTGTATTCAAGCTACAAGATAAAATTAGCACTATTCTGTAGAAAACTATTATGATCTTTTTCCAAGGTAGTAATGAGTGCCGTATTATAATCAGAAAAAAAAATCTATGAAATCAACAAACACTAATGTTTCCTATCAAATCAAACAAAAACCAGAATTTTTGATGTATGCTTTTATGTTTTGTGTTGAAGGTTCTCTACAATGTTTAGTTTATTTTTCTGTGTTGAAGGTTTTCTACAATGTTTATGTTTATTTATTTTACTGTGTTGAAGGTTTTCTACAATATTTTATTTCACTGTGTTGAAGGTTTTCTACAATGTTTATTTATTTTACTGTGTTGAAGGTTTTCTTCAATGTTTATTTATTTTAGTGTTGAAGGTTTTCTACAATGTTTAGTTTATTTTACTGTGTTGAAGGTTTTCTACAATATTTTATTTCACTGTGTTGAAGGTTTTCTACAATGTTTATTTATTTTACTGTGTTGAAGGTTTTCTTCAATGTTTATTTATTTTAGTGTTGAAGGTTTTCTACAATGTTTATTTTATTTTACTGTGTTGAAGGTTTTCTACAATATTTTATTTCACTGTGTTGAAGGTTTTTACAATGTTTTTTATTTTACTGTTGAAGGTTTTCTACAATGTTTATTTTATTTTAGTGTTGAAGGTTTTCTACAATGTTTATTTTATTTTATTGTGTTGAAGGTTTTCTACAATGATTATTTTATTTTACTGTTTTGAAGGTTTTCTGCAATATTTATTTTATTTTACTGTGTTGAAGATTTTCTACAATATTTTATTTCACTGTGTTGAAGGTTTTCTACAATGTTTATTTCAGCGAGCTCTTTCACATACATTTATATGTTAAATATGCACCAGGTAGGATCAGAGCATACGAAGTGAATAAGCAGCTTCTTGTAGATGCACAGATAGTCCTTTTTTTATATATTTCTAGTGAGTTCAAAATGTGAAAATGCACATTAAAAATAATAAAAATTGTCAAATTGGATTTGAATGCTGCTATCTATTAAATATTGCTTTTCAATATTAGATCAAACCTATAGAAATACTGAATATAGGTTTAAAGAAGTTATAATTTCATTGTGTAGGTCACTGGTTAGGCCACCTTTGGAGTACTGTGTTCGGTCTCATACTTCTTACCTTATGAAGAACACTGTATTGTTGAAAATGGTTCAAACGAGGGCTATTAAAACAGTGCCTGGGATAGAAAGGTTGTCATACAAGGTGAGACTAAGATCTACTGATGTTGTAGAGATGATAAATTTAACAGAATGTTTGATAGCTCTATGAATTTTAAAAAACTGAGCTAAACAGCAAACTATATGTTCTGTATTATATAATTCAAAAACCTTTATATATAAAGTTTGTTCAAATCCAACCAACAGCATGTCAAAAGGTTAAGAACTGTAACTGTAAGCATAAGCAAACAGTATATTACCTTGACAACAGCATGCATTAAGCCACGACAGATACTATTTGTCGACCATGAAAACAAAACCTCTCCTTTAATAGATAAATATTTAAAGTTCTTACTTGATTTTAAACATCTGCTTGTCAACAGTTTTCATTTGACTTATCAATATAATTAAATTCATGCATGTTTTAACCCTTTCACAACAGGTGCTCCTTTAAATATTTTCCAACAAAAGTCAGTGTTATATTCAAATTTTAATTAAACCCCTTCACTATCTATGTATGTGACTGAAATTAATATCACAGTGTATGTTATCAAAGTTTTAAATCCATTATTTCAAAATAAACCTCTAAAAATCACTTAAAACTTTAAATGTATTGTCATGCGACCATCAAGCAACGAAAAATTCTCTACCTTGGCTTTCTGCATCTTAAATAATACAAGAGTAGCTGAGTAGAGGCATGTCTAAACAATAAGATGCTTAAATAACCATCTGACTCGCACATTTCAAAGTTCTCTGAATAGTCACAGTTGAAACACGTAACAATTTTTTTTCAGCCTCTAACAGGTGCCACGACCCTGAAGGTAAATGTTACATACCCATGTATATAGCCACTAGAAAGAGCCCATTTTAAACTATAATCTAACAATAGAATACATCAAACTGACTGTAGTGCCGTTGGTCGCTTAACTAATTATAGCACTTATGGTTGTTTCTTACCTAAATATGTTACAGAAAAGAAATACTATTTTTTGTATGTAGGTCTAACTATTATATTTCAGTTAATTATGCATTAGTTGTTTTAAAATGCATACATAAAAAAATTAAACATTTTTTTAAATATACATCTTACTTCATGTCCATTCTCAAGGCTTACAATATTACTTGCTGAATGAAAATTTTGCATACTAGTTGCACATATCCCAAAGTACTTTTGACTTGTGTTGAGATGAATAATAAGTGTCAAGAAAACAAAAAATTAACTTACGTGATAAGGAAAAGACCTGAAATTATTAACAATGAAAAGAAAATCTTTAAAGATATTCAACAAGATATTTCTTACTTTTAGTCATTGCATTGTATGTTTATGATAATAGTTAGAGAAATGGTATGGAAAATTAAATATGTATAAACATTTAACTTTAAAACCTTTTGAGTTTCATTTGGAAGGTTCTAATGGTTATACAAATGAAATAAAAACTATATGAAAAAAAGAAAAGTATTTTTATACTTAAAAGGAAATATCACCTTGCTTTCAAACTGTTTATAGTCTGAGTGCAAATAACTACTACAGATTATAAGACAATGTAATTCTTTGTATATAAGATACTTATAAGCTTTAACAAAATCCAACCAATTTTTGTGAGCAAAATACAAAGTTACCACATTTTTGTTGTATAATTTGTTTTTTGTTTTTGTGTTTTGCACATAGCTACACAAGGGCTATCAGTACCAGCTTTCCCTAATTTAGCAGTGTAAGACTATAGGGAAGGCAAGGCAGTCATCAGCACTCACAGCCAACTCTTGGGCTACTCTTTTACTAACAAATAGTGGAATTGACCATCACATCATAATGCCCCCATGGCTGAAAGGGTGAGCATGTTTGGTTTGACGAAGATTCGAACCCGTGATCCTCAGATTATGAGTTGAGCAACCTAACAACCTGGGCATGTCAGACCTTTTTTTGTATAAATATTCTTCCCTCGTCAAGTGGATAATAATCATTGGAAGGCTTACACTAAAACATTTTTTAATAATACTACATTTTATCTTGCCTTGACACAAGTTTCACACAGTGTCTCATGTTACCAGGTAAATCACTAAATTGTATATTGAGCCATTAATTCTGTTAGTATTGTTTAAACAAGATAATGTGGAGCAATAGATCAGTTTACATATATGATTATTAATTGTGTTTCATTAATCATTAAATACACAATTCAAACTGCAGTCTAAATCTACTAATTTTTAACTGTGGAACCTAACAATTTATAAATTTTTGCTGCTTATCAGTATTTAAAAATCAACAACACCCACTAATTTGAAGAGATGAAAATGAGAGTGAATATCAATGGAGTTTGAAATTTGCTTCAATACTGTACACTTTTAAGTGTTATATTTCCAAGGTAAAATAATGTAAATATTACTGATGCTAAACGAATTCACCTGATGAATTACTTTCATTATAAATATTTATGATAAACCAACAATTTCACAACCACATAAACTGGAAGTACTGTCATTACTTAAAATTTATTACATATTGATATTATTAGAGTAGGAAGTCCTAGAGAATCATAGTTTCCAGTCATGCAAGTATAAAATTGTAGTTTTGAATATATAATGCTCTCATAAATAAAATGTGAATAACTGTACATCAAATAGAAAACACCTTTAGTGATATGTGCTGAGTTGGCATGATTTATTTTAAAACAACAGTACTCACACAAGTGAGTGAATGTTAAAACTGAAATAGGTGTATCGGCCCAAACTGGTTTGGGCAATAAGGGCTAGTAATACATCAGATGTTATCTCTCTTCACGCTATACTTTGATCCGACTGGTGTCATTGGATCAAGAAGCATTTACTGTCCTAAAACTTGTATACAAAACTTTAAAACCTTTTAAAATTCTATTTATCCACTAAATTGAATGAAACAAGGGTATACAATAAACTTGGTATTGCAGACTACATAATGAATCAATTGATACATGGTTACATCTGCTCAACTTGAATTAACAGCATGTCAAAAAATGATGGATGGGGATTATCAACAGCCTACTGTTTACCCAGGCAACATGTTACTTTATGTCATGTTGACAGTCACAGTCATAAGCAGACCAAATTGTCCTGACAACAGTTTGCTCTGTCATATCATTGGATGTGGCTATAGTGAAAGAATGTGCACAACAATTGTCACTGACAAAAGTGATTGAGCAATAGCAGTTTAAATAAGAGCATGATTTATGTATATACATGTTTAATAATAAGAAATCATAACTCTAACTTATAGATTTGTGCAATCAATATCCGTATTAATTGTAAATGAAGTACCTCATAAAACTGAATACAGGCTTTAACCTTAACACATTCTATGTGTTATTGTGAATAATTATATAAACAGCTTTAATGAAGCAAGGATAGCACAGCCTTAAAAGTAGTTTTTCACCTGTACTTTAAGAATTAATATAATTATCATCAATCTACTATCCATCCATTTCACGCAATGAAAGTAATATTAAATAGCAGATAAAATATTGGAAAATAATGGTACAAAAATGTTCTGGCATTTCTATATATTGAAAGTTATACATTTTTTAATCAATAACTATTCTATAAATAAGCCACCTTTGCTACTAATCTACCTTAAATAACATCATTGTACATTCACATTTATTACAAATTTTGTTGAAAATTCATGGCCAAACACATATTTCCTTAGCATTTGTACTATGATCATACCTTGAACTTAATGATACGATTTATGAATTATATAATAGCATGATGTAGAATGGGTGTGGTTTACTCCTCATATGTTCCTGTCAATCACTATTCCACATTTTCAACCAATGTTATTACAAAATCTCTCCTTTACTTTAATAAATACACAGGTAAATTCATATTTCATTTCTAACATTTGGTTGTTGCAAATGTTCATGTCATTTATCCATATAACATGTGTCTAACTGTGCGAGTTTCCTATTGATCAATTTTATTGGGACTACATTTTATCTTCCCCTGACATGGGTGTCACATAGTATCAGATTACCAGGTAAAGCAATAAATTACATTTTGTTAACACTGTTCCAATTGGATGGCAGGTCCAATTTTTATTTCATTAATTATGAACTAAATAACACTATGTAACACAAATTTTGTTCCTGGATAGTATGCGTTATTTCTTAATTGCTTATGTTGTAAAAGTACAGAAAATGGCCATTATTCCCTTCAAACTTTGCTTTTGTGATCTGGATAATGAAATTTAAAAATTAACCTATTTTCTATGTAAAAATGGGCACATTTGCATTTACATATGTTCTGAATAAAACAACATATGAATCAAGATTTACATGTATTTATACTAAAGTTATACAAAAATAAACAAAAATGTTCAGAAGTGAGTAGTTTTTCAACATTTGCAACTTTAATGTAAATCACTTTCACGTATCAGTCCCCAAATATTGTCTTCAATCATGTTTTCATTATAAGCTCCCAGGTCACCAAAGCAAAGTTTCAAGAGAAAAATAGGTCTTTTCCATTTATTTTAGGCATAAGCAATTGGGAAATAACACTTTCTGCCCAGGAACAAGAAAAAGTAAAATTTTGTTACATAGTGTAATTGAACAATTTTCTACTTTATGTCGGTTGAATACAATGGTCTGTGATTTTTTTTTATTTTCATTATCTAAAAACACTAAAATTCCTTAAGTGCAGCACTGTTATTGCTCGAGTGTAGCAGACGTAATGTGGTTATCATATTACCACATATTCTCATCTGCTTTCACTCATAGATTCGTAATGGTAGTTAAGATCTAGTCAGATGAGTTTTGAAAAAATAAAAACACACATATACAACGAAAGAGGTTGGAGATTATGACTAACACAGCCATTGGTTATGCTTTAAATCTGGATCATATAATATTAGAACGGGTGATGCACCAAAGTGTGACTTGTACTTTATAAGGCGAATTTGCTGTGTGATGGATTGGAGTATCGCTACATCAAGGACACTGAAGTTCCAGTCCTAGCTCCTTCACGTAACTGAGCCCAGTTAAGCCTGATTTAAACATTAGCAATAAGGGTTCGAGTTATCCTTTCTTTACATTACAAAACCTTTCCGAGGTAGTATATATCACGGCAACATATGTTTAGAAAGTATTGTTTCTTACCTTATAATGCAGTTACTGTTTACAGATGCTGAACTAGTTGTTATGATATGTCGTCAAGAAATAAACCTTCAACAGTTTTCCTCGAACAATTTTCCAACATTTCATTCCCAGAAATTTAGCCTTCTTCAAAGGTGACTTACTGCATCATCACATGATCAAACAAGTAGCGACACCTATTGCGTAATATAAACTTTATTGTCAAGATTGGTGAGCTTTCTTCTTAGTGAAGATATTGATAATCTAAGAAGTATACAGTTGACATGAAATCAGATTTACTGACTGTTTGATATCTCAGCTATATTAATTTCTCAAGAAGAATATCAATCATTTGATCTCACACACGTTCAATATATTAAAATTAAATTTATAAGTGTAATTAAGAGCAAGTGTGATATTTTTCCTCCGTAATATTAATTTCCCATGACATAAAATTAAAATTCAATAGACATATGTGTGTTTGTCACATATGTAATGGCCAAGCGCGTAAGGCGCGCGACTCGTAATCCGAGGGTCGCGGGTTTAAACATGCTTTCCCGTTATAATGACATAAAATTATGAACTTCTTGTCTTACACTGCTAAATTAGGGACGGCTAGCACAGATAGCCCTAGAGTAGCTTTGTGCGAAAATCCAAAAAAACAAACCAAACCACATATGTAATTCACAAAACAAAATACTTGATCATCAGTGAAGTAAGGAAGAATATTTCTTTGTTTTATTGAATTTCGCGCAAAACTACACGAGGGCTATCTGCGCTAGCCGTCCATAATTTAGCAGTGTAAGACTAGAGGAAAGGTAGCTAGTCATTACCACTCACCACCAACTCTTAGGCTACTCTTTTACCAACGAATAGTGGGTTTGACTGTCACATTATAACGCCCCCATGACTGACATGGCGAGCATGATCGGTGCGACAGAGATTCGAACCCGCAATCCTCGGATTACGAGTCGAACGCCTTAACCCACCTGGCCACAGAATAATGTTAACATTTCGAAAATTTATTTGTTTGAAGTTAGGTACAAAGTTACACAATGAGTTATCTGTGCTCTGTCCAACACGAATACCGAAACCGGACTTCTACACGAGTATGTGTGTATATGAATATTGTAGTAGCGTTGTTGTTTCGTGGGCGAGTTACTTTAATTTACCGAATATAATTAATACAACGCCCATTTAACGATAATAAATAACTTTACTTCCTCCTTTACCATTTACGTATAATACACATACTCACACATATTTTTGTATCAGGTTTGTCCATGGGACTTTAAAATCTAAGAATTGGGTAGTTTATCGCGAGTTATATTTTTCAGAGTTGTAATTAATTTGTTAGCTAGATGTAGCTTCAGATTGTAAATGATAACGTTAATTAGGTCATCAAGGAATTTCTAATACGTTTTGCCGTCTAGTTTCGTCGTAGCACAATTTGATGATCCTTAAACATAAAATGTATGTATGCATTTGAATTTTTGCTCAAAGCTACACGAGGGCTATCTGCACTAGCTGACTCTAATTTAACAGTGTAAGACCGGAGGGAAGGCAGACCACCCACCCCAAACTCTTGGGCTACTTTTTTACCAACGAATAGTGGGATTAACCGTAACTTTATAACGCCCCACGACTGAAAGGGCGAGTATATTTGGTGCGACGGGGATTCGAGCCCGCGTCCTTCAGATTACGAGTCGAGCGCCTTAAACATCTGGACCTGCAGGACATAAACATGAAGTGTCGTGAAGTGAGCTGCTGAGGGAATTGTTTCACAAATACAGTAGATTGTTAACGATATACAGAAATGTACAGCAGTGTACAATTATTCACGTTTACAGAAAAGTTAGAGGAGGTAATAGAGTAACTTATAATTTTGTGCACTGGACGTTGTTTATTTTCCCAAAATAATTTGAAAAATAATAATAAGAGAATTACACTACTACAACATCTAAGAACTTTGTTTTCAAACTGTGTTTCAGATTGTAATGTAATTAACTTTAACATCAAAATAACGTATTTACATCAAACACAAACTCCCAATCAAACAGAAAATTGCATTCCGATCCATTAAACATTTTTTACTTTGAGTCCAATAAAAATCAACAAACAATTAGACAACTTCATATTATTAGCTTTAGTGGACTTATCAGATTAAAAACTCTTTATAAAGCATGTATATTTAAACACAAAGACATACAATGTTTTTTACAAATTGTTTTTTATTGATCTCACAATAAAATAACAGAAGCAAGCAATTTTCCTTGGCAAGAGAAATTAGAAATAATGATTTCCATTTACATAAGTATATTCTGTCATTACTGCCATCTAGTGATTACTTAATTCACTGTTTGTACAAATTCAATATGAATCTTTCAACAATTCATGTATGAAAGGTCAGGATAATACAAGATAAAATAAAATACACCACACAAATTGAGCACTACCTTTCACATGATAAACTGAAAAAAGGCACCAACACACCATTATCTGCTGGTGTGTATTAACACCTGTAAGTATATCTAATATTACTATTATTCTGCTTCTTTATTATTACACAAATGAGTTATATGGAGGTAAAAATCAACCACAAGTTTTTTTTTTAAATAAGTGAATAGAAAGAATCTTTATAGCAATCTATGAATAATTAATCTAGTAGTGTACAAGTTACGACTGTTTGAGTGATTTGTATGTAATACAAGACTATTAGGCACCACTGATGTACACAGGTTGCTTGTTAAGAGGAAGGCAGAAAATAAAACATTAGTTCTTCATAGCAATAGCTATGAAGAACTATTATAAACAAAACTTAATACACAAGTAGAATGTTCAGTTTGGAAAATTTACTATATTAGCATACTACTAATATAGAAAATGTAACCTGATGAAACATCCACAAGTTATTATATGGGTTTTCTTATTATACTAGCAAGTCACTAACAAAAATGCTAATCACGTTTACAAGATACTTTGTCATTAAACTGGTTCAAATTTGTTTACATAATTAATTTATTTAATTAGATCACAAGTAACAAAAAGTGTATATACTTTGAAATGTTAACAGATTCTTTGCCAGAATAATATTCTGTAAGTAACTAGTGAGTTAATAACAATAATAAAAACCATCACAAACTCCACTTGTACAAGTTTAGTAACTCACCAATACAGATAACTCACTCCAGGACTACACTTTAAAATGTTTATTTTTATTTCCTTCCAAATTCAGGATCCATTGGATGAAAGTTTAAACTTTTAAGTCAAATATAAAGTTTTACAATTTATTTGTGGATAATTTCTCTTTCTCAGAGCCTGTGTATAGAAATTGTATTGTTTCTTCTTTATATGTTGTAAGATGTTGTCATTGTTCACGTTAACATATCTTACACCTATATACAGAAAATGTTATGAGCTTTCCCAAGAGATAAATATATTATTAATAAATATTCTCCTTTCATTGCCAAATGACAAATTGAAAGACTAAATATGATGTATAGTAACCATGGAGAGAATTGGACAAATAATAAGACAATTATCAATTACTGAGACAAGGTACATTCTATCCTTTATTTTCTTACACTGTTTTTATGAAATATTTTATCATCAAATTGTATTTAATACCTGCATTCCCCTGAATAAAACATCAAGGAACATTTAAACACGTGCAACATCAACTGACGTATATATTTAGTTGTTTTTGATAAACCAACCAAGTTATAAGTGCGTGTGTGTGTATGCGTCTGCGCGCGTTTTAAAATTTCCTTCTGTGGGTATTTTCAATAGCTGCTCAGAACCTAAAGTTGAGACAAATCTAATTAAATAATCATTCTAAAAATGATTCTCTGTAAGTAGAAATAAAAAACACTAAAATTTAATTTAGGGTTCAATTTTTAAATTCAAATTTGTAAAAAAAATTCATATAAAGAACATTTAATGACCCAATCAGGAGTTAACAGTTTTTTTCTGCTTTAGTAACACTATTAAAAGCTACTTGGCTATAAAACTAACTGGGGTCTGCAGTCCACAGAAAATAAAAAAGTTGTTAGACTATGGAATAAAAATGTTGAATTATTGACACCACAAGTTCAGAAATCACACCCAACAATATTAACTTTTCTTTCTGTCCTATACACAAAGAAAAACCTACCAACTTGGTCTCCAATGCACATACCTTATTCAATTCATTACTCACAAACAAGACGTTTCTAATAAGTTCTTTAAAGGAGGAAACAAATAAGAGACGTATGGTATTTATATTACAACAGAAAAGTACATGCTAATTTTACACTAGAAGACCAAGCTTCACAAAAATAATTTAAACCTTGCACCCATATTTGGATGTTACACGTAACAAAATTTGCAAAATGCATTCAGTTCATGTAAGGAGAAGACAGCACATCCATAAGTCCAAGAATCTTTTTTTTTTTTTATTTAGTTCTAGTAAACCAAAATCATCACTAATTCAGTCAGCTATCAAAATATCTTTTGATGTGTTTTTTTAATCTGTAAGAGATTTTTATTTTCTTATGAAAATTTATACTTATACAAGTAGCAAATATACTATTTTTCTCTCTCTTTAATTTTTACTCACAACAATTAACAGTTCATCATTCTTTATTTTTATCTTAATACACACTGTGTTTAATACCTTGATGCAAGACTATACGAGTCACTAGTGATTTTTGATTGCCAGACACTGTGCTAATTTCCTTGTCTAGAAGAATCCAAATATAAATATTATTTATTATCTGCAGAGAAACTTTTAATTGGAAGGAAATATCCCCTGGTAAAATGTGTTTATTTGTTTTAGAAAGTTGTGAAAAGCTACGTAAGGTATATCTGAGCTAACCCTTCCTAATTTTGAACTAACAGACCAGAAGGAAGGCAGCTAACCAACAGCATCTACCATCAACTCTTGGGCTACTCTAATCAAATAGGAAGATTTGACCATTACTCTTATAATGCATACATGACCCCAAAAGTCTGGAGCACACTTAAACCACAATGAGATAGAAACCATGTATGGTCAGGCATGCTAACTACTAGAACCTGTGTGTCTGATCTCCCAAGAAAAGAAAACATTAATCTTTTTAATACATTGTTGTTACGAGTTTCTAAAAATTTATAAATATTTCTTGATTCCAAATCTACAATCTGTAAAGATTTTATCTTACACATAGTTAACATGATTATAATGACTATCTTTGTTACTTTTTGTACAAAGTATCTGTAAAATAAAGGTCTTAAGTTGATATTATGATTGGGTTGAATTTAAGCTAACAAAAAGAAAGAGGGCTCATCACAGTCTGTGTGGTGAACATTTTACAAGGTCAAATTAGTACTTTTACAATTTTGTATAATACTGAAAAATATTTGTCTATATAGGCTTCCTTTCTTTGTAACTAACAAATTAGTGATTTTTCAAATTGGCTTCCTTTCTTTGTAACTAACAATTTCGTGATTTTTCAAATAAGGCATTAAATTAATTTCGTTTTCAAACACAACTGTTAAAACTATTTATTCTCTGCCACACTTAAGATATTATAAAATGTCACTATTATTCTTGCTTCAGAAAAATCACAAAATCAAAAACTACCATATAAAAATGAATTATATTAATTTACCTACAGTTTATCTTATTTCCCAAACTAAAGCACCAATCAGTACAGAAGACTACATTCTTAATACATTTAAAACTGGTCTTCTTTCTTTGCAGTCATAAAAGACAAACTTTCCTGTTTCAATTCTACTCATTGCTACTAAGGACTTCATCATTTTTTTCTGTTCAGCACTTTATTGGCGAGCGTTACTAAAGCCTTTTTCTCTAGACAGTCCGACCATAATGTTATATGACGTACTGCTTCTGTACAATGCTTCTGTGCCAGCATCCTTGTGTGTTCCAATCCGTCGCTCTATATGTCAACAACAGAAGCCAGTTAGCTTGTTTGACAAAAAGCCCTCAGTATATTCCACAACTATAATACATTGTGAAAAACAAAGCAATAACTAGTCATTATTAATTTAACATGTAAATTTACAATACGACTGTTAAGCATAAAACTCATGCTTAATGACTGATTAGACTATTTCTTATTGAGTGCAAGTCCAGAAAAACTAGAATCCATCATTTTATTTCAATGTTTTTCTTAAATACAAAAAAAGATAGTATTCCATAGTAATAGTTTCATTACTAAATCATAAGAAAATATATATCTACAATACTCAAAATTTTTAAATAAATTAAAAATAATTATATACAGCTATTCAAAAGATTATTATAAATTCCCATAAAATCAAATGTAGACACTAAATAAAGTAAATGACTGGTGTTGTCTGAAATCAAGAGAAGTTAAGCCTTACAAAAATGTTTCTCAACAAAAAGGTTACATTCTGAATGCTATAAGAATTACAAATTAACACTGTAATATCAAACATTTAAAGTTTAACACAGAATAAATGCATTACAATACTACTGAAACTGTAATAGTAATAATATAAATATATGAAAAGAAAAACAATTTTCATCAGACGGTCTGAAATATCAAGGTCTTCCATCTTTGGTACCATTTTAATCAACTCATGTTTATTAATAATATGTTTTTATACAATTGTTCTGTAAAACGTTTCTCAACAAAAACATACAATAATCAAATATAGCTAGAGTGTATGTAACATAAAAAACAAATATAACCACCGAGTTGTAAAAATACTATTCCTAGTATGTATGTATGTATGTATATATATCTATATTATTTGCAGTGTTGAATTGAGAAATAAATGTAACAAATTACCTTCATAACAGCTTCATATGCTCTCTCTACATCATTAGATTCAGAAAATCTTCTCATAATCAAAAAGTTAAGTTCTGGAAACTATAAAACAACATAACTATGTAAATTATCTCAAATGTCAAAAACTATATTAATATCAGATTTATGTACATTTATATTAAACTACTTTCAGTTATATCACATATCTTGGCCAGAAAAACTAAGTAAGTAATTTTTCATCATTTAAACAAGCTTATAAACATTAGAGAACCTGACAGATTGATTAAAGTGTTTTATAAACATTACAGAACCTGACAGATTGATTGAAGTGTTTTATAAACATTACAGAACCTGACAGATTGATTGAAGTGTTTTATAAACATTACAGAACCTGACAGATTGATTGAAGTGTTTTATAAACATTACAGAACCTGACAGATTGATTGAAGTTTTTTATAAACATTACAGAACCTGACAGATTGATTAAAGTGTTTTATAAACATTAGAGAACCTGACAGATTGATTGAAGTGTTTTATAAACATTACAGAACCTGACAGATTGATTGAAGTGTTTTATAAACATTACAGAACCTGACAGATTGATTGAAGTGTTTTATAAACATTACAGAACCTGACAGATTGATTGAAGTGTTTTATAAACATTACAGAACCTGACAGATTGATTGAAGTTTTTTATAAACATTACAGAACCTGACAGATTGATTAAAGTGTTTTATAAACATTAGAGAACCTGACAGATTGATTGAAGTGTTTTATAAACATTACAGAACCTGACAGATTGATTAAAGTGTTTTATAAACATTAGAGAACCTGACAGATTGATTAAAGTGTTTTATAAACATTACAGAACCTGACAGATTGATTGAAGTGTTTTATAAACATTACAGAACCTGACAGATTGATTGAAGTGTTTTATAAACATTACAGAACCTGACAGATTGATTGAAGTGTTTTATAAACATTACAGAACCTGACAGATTGATTGAAGTGTTTTATAAACATTACAGAACCTGACAGATTGATTGAAGTGTTTTATAAACATTACAGAACCTGACAGATTGATTGAAGTGTTTTATAAACATTAGAGAACCTGACAGATTGATTGAAGTGTTTTACAGGTGTCATTTTGTGTACACTACACATTCTTTCTCTAATAATAATTTAAACTATCTTCAATTTTTACAAGTTTATATATTGAATTAAAGTTTGTTACTTACATCAAAAACAAATATTACTGGTCAGAAGCTATTATAGACATATTTTTTGTGACTTTACGAAGTAATTCTATTCTAAGTACGACTTAGGATATTACACATGAAACTTGACAAGTTACACTAACTGATAACTGAATTTTATTCTCCTGAAGAAGAACAGTCAACTACTTAAAATAACTCAAGTTTTGCTTCTCATTTAGAACAATATAACTGAAAAATAATACTCATACTTCTAGGTGTAGTTACAACAGTTTATAGATAGTGAAAGCTGGGAAATACTGTCCTTATAGTTAATATATGAAGAATAATATGATGAAAAACGAAAAATAAGAGCAGTAAACAGATCTTTATTTAAAATTATTAAATCTATTAAAGAACCAGCTTCAGCTGCATGAATCTATACCAAAAGTTTAATATGCTACAAACACTACGAAAACTATCACTGGAGCTCAACTGGCATGTTATAATGTAAGATAAAATATGTTGGTATCACTTAATGTTAATTTTTATACAAGTAACTATTAATTCTGTGGATCATTTTGTTGTAATCAATTATTTAGTGATAATTATGCATATTCTTCACCTAACAATGAAAAATTCTGCAATATAGTGAAAAGCAAAAATAAAGTTTATATTTGCTTCATGGTGTACCTCAAAATCACAATACTTGTCTTAACGTCAACTGTGTGGTTTAAAAATGTTTTATTCAAGAATAAATCTGCTAGGTACACTTTTATTTTTTGAACTTCTACGTGTGTGTGTGTGTGTGTGTGTGTGCACGCGCTACATATACACACACACACATCTTATTAATCTGAATGAATTAAAATAAAACCTGTATCAAATTTTATTAAAATTAAATAAACCAACCTTTTCACATGCAAATAGAACAGGTGCTGTAGCTAAGCCTAAACGCAGGTCTGCTGTAGCTGGTTTCCCCATTTCTGCTTGGCTGGATACAAAATCCAACAAGTCATCAATTAACTAGAACAAATAACATTTAACATTAAGATTCATCCTTTTTGTTAGAGAACTTTAAATCAAACAAAATTTAAAATAATCCATATAATAACTTTATTCCTAAGTTTACTTAAACAAAAATAGCAACATAAAGATCCATGAAACAAATTATTTTAAAATATACATATCTACAGAAAGAACAAAATAAATCTGACCCAAAGTTCAGCTTCTCTGCCAGTGAAACTCAGTAATCAGAATGATGAACAAAAAAAAAGCAAGTGTGAACGTGAAAACAGATTTTTTCTTTTCAGACACATTGTGCTACTATATTAACAGTTAAAAACACAAAATCCTATGTTTTCTAGCACAATGAAAGTAAAATCCTTATCATGAGTTATAACTGACTAAATTCTGTAACACAGTTACCATCAGATAACAGATACCAGACCTGATGATCAGGACAACTAGTCAGTAGTAATTAATAAAGTAGGCCCGGCACGGCCAGGTGGGTTAAGGCATTTGACTCGTAATCTGAGGATTGCGGGTTCAAATCCCCATCGCACCAAACATGCTCACCCTTTCAGCCATGGGGACATTATAATGTGACGGTCAATCCCACTATTCGTTGGTAACAGAGTAGCCCAAGAGTTTGCAGTAGGTGGTGATGACTAGCTGCCTTCCCTCCAGTCTCACACTGCTAAATTAGGGATGGCTAGCGCAGATAGCCCTTGAGTAGCTTTGCGCAAAATTCAAAACCAAAAACAAACTAATAAAGATTTTACCTTTCATTGCAGGAAAATAGAATGTCAGTTTATTTGTTTTTTTAACTCTCAATATATATTTTTTCTTGAACTAGGCCATAATAATTATTTTCTTCTATATACATACATACATACATTGTATAATATATATATCAACTTTTGCTTTCAACAATTGATTTATTTACTATATCCTATATTTTCTTATCTACTCTGATCACTGTGGAATACTACACAGCGACTTACGAGCTATAATTCAGAGAAATAGTTTCAGGACTCATTAAGACTGATATGATGAAATCACAAAGAAATCATCTAAATATTACATATAAAAAAGGTGTGACAGTTAAAAGCATTTCTCACACATGTACTTTTAAACAAGCTTAAAGAACTGTTCCTCTGGAACACAAAACACCAATGGTGTACTTCACAGTTTACAAGAGTTCTGAAATCAATGCTTAAGTTGTAAAACATTAACAAGTGGAATGGTAAGGTTTGATATGTGAGTTGCAAACATGGGACAAATTGTTCAAAAACATTAACCAGAACAACATTCCACTTAATTACACCTCAACTCAAGCACCGTCTGAAATCTTATACATGCAAGCTTTATTTCAGGCAGAATTGTTCTCTTTATATATTTGTTGAGCTAGTATTTTTATTCTTGGATAGCTAGCACAGACACTATCTATTAACTATAGTTAACTAAGTTGTTCATGTAGCCTCTTGTCATCTTCCATTTAATAAAACAAAGAATGACAACAAAACACAAGTTGTTTTTCTGGACAAAGCAAAGAAATGTCTGTATTATTATTAGGATCTGACTAAAAGTTAAAGAAACAAAATATCCCAGTTTAATAAATAAAATCATTATAATGTGTCTGTAAAAGAAACAAATATGACAAAGAATAAAGTTGATAACTTCATTAGATCATAAAACTAGAAAACTTCCTCTCATTAGTGACTATTATGAAAATCAACATTTGAAATGTTTTCACATAAGCCTGCAGTATAATATGCATGCCTGATTTCAATCAAAATACTGAAATCCACTGAGACTTTACCTGAAAGGCAATACCCACATTTCGGCCATACTGAAAAGCTGATTCCTGGAGTTCTTCATCGGCCCCTGCTAAGTAAGCAACCTAGTAACATAATGAAAATTCAAAAACAGCAACAACTCTAAGTTCAGTGTAGGATGGTATGAAACCAAAACTTCTAGGTGCATAAGTTATCACTATTACTTACATACCAACTCTGTTTTGTCCACGAGTGAAAACAAAGTAAACCTAAGTTATAATATTATTATATTAAATACACAAAAATTATAAGTAACTTTGTACTTAGATCATAATTTCATACTTTATTTATTAATTAATCTATTAATATTAAAAACATATAATAAATATCAAATATTTACTTGTTTATTCAAGTTCTCAATTGCAGAAGCATGTGTGTACTAAATATTTCATATCGAGACATCATCTAAGCCGAGATTCTTTTACCTATATCTATACTATACCTAACAGTTCCTGCCATGGACTTTTGCAAGATAAACAGACAAAGTATTTCCATTAAAACCATATTCTCTAAAGTAAATAATGTGTATTCATAGTTCCAGAACATGTTTGAACAACTAAAAGTCGTATTTAGATATATCATGTGATCTGAATCCCTCAAGGTTTTCAGTAAATGAGATAAACAAATAATTATTTATGTGGCTATATGAATATCCAGTTGTAGTAAGAACTTTATCATGAAGATTTATAAACTAATTTTGGGTGTCTAAGTTGTTCTGGATTATAGTAAAAAAGAATCAATTATGCTGCTCAATGGGAAGTTTAAAACAGATAAGAATTTATCATGATTATGAATAACATAAAAGTTTCAAAGAATATACAACATTAATACTGCACACAGTTAAACAAGTGAACTGAAAGTACTTGTTAAAGATGTTTCAATATTCAACTTATAGGCATAACCAAAGAAAAATCATAGCTTCAAATTTACTTACAGCTTTACAAGTATAAGCCATTAAACTAGCAGTTTTCTTGAACGTCTTTTGTAAATAGTGAGAGAATCTTTCACTTTCATTTTCTTTGGAACCCATCTGCATGAACTCTCCTTGAACAAGATCTAATAATACCTGCATATAACAATATATAAATTAAAAAACATCAGGTTCAAAAATACGAGATATTGTTTAAATAATTTTCTCATTATATTTTGAGAGAGCTGCAGCAACAAATAGATATCGTGCATTTTATAATCAAGCTTCTCATGAATCTTATTTTTGTAATTTTGAAGCACACTGTGTGTGTGTGTGTGTGTGTGTGTGTGTGTGTGTGTGTGTGTGTGTGTGTGTGTTAATAAGATATACCTTTCCAATGCACAGAAAAAGTTTATTGTTCTATGTGTTCTGCACTCTCAAATCTTACTTTAGTTTAGAAGTTTTAATACTAGTTCAAGCTATTGCACTTTCAACTAAATTCATTTAGAAACATACATGAACTTTGAAGCATACATTCTTCTAAAACAAACAAGAAATTAAACGATTAATTAAACAATGTATGCATCAAAATAACTTAGTTTACTGTCAAGTTAATTTGTGAAACAAATATTCAACTGTAATTATTTTATCACACAGCCAGTACTGTTTTCTATAACTGATTCTTATTTATGACAACAAAAAATGATTAAATAGGCATTAATAATAAACCAATATATAAACAAAATGATGTTCAAGTATTTAAAAAGTTAAAGACTGAAAACATGTGCTTACTAAATATTATTCCTGAAAACAAGCCTTGCATGGTAATGTTTTGAATACGTATAATTTTGAACTTATTGTATTTTAGAAATGATAAAGCATAGTCTCTTAATATCATTATGTTTGAGCTTTTGAATTGTAATAAATAATCAAAACCTATTTTAAAGTACAAATTCAAATAATTAATCACACTTTATTTTAACATTACGTACATGTTAAGCCGACAGAATATTGTTGCAGAAGTAACTTGTATTGTATATTGACACACAGTAGATGTTCATAGTATATTCCCACTCATTTAGTATCATAATGCTACCACAGTTAGATTTATAATTTAATGAGTATAAAAACAGTTTCAAAAACAAATATTCTAAGAGCAGAAAAATTAATTGATGTAGAGTCAGAGTGAACGAAACACATACTTCCAATAAAGTAACCTTTAATGTATGTGTGTGTTTTTGTTTTATGATTGTATGACACCTCAACAGAATATAACAAAGCAACAAACTCTAAATCCACATCCCAACTCAACGTACAGTTCTGTTCTCATTGTTCTCAAAAAGTGTAGTTCACTTTAGCATTTGATCAAACTACTGCATCAGTAGATTTAATGATAAAGACACCATGATAATTAGTGAACTATTTCAGACTTGCAGAAAATCAAATAAGTACACTAAATCACAACATTTAGTGAGCTAAATGTTAAAATACAGAAGTAAACTATAGTAAATATTTGTTTGTTTGTTTCTGAGGGGTATCTGCACTAGCCATCCCTAATTTAGCAGTATAAGACTAGGAGGAAGGCAGCTAGTCATCACCATCCACTGCCAACTCTTGGGCTACTCCTTTACCAACAAATAGTGGGATTGACTGTCACATTATAATGCCCCCATGGCTGAAAGGGTGAGCATGTTTGGTGCAACAGGGATTCGAACCCGTGATCCTCAAATTATGAGTAGAGTGCTTTCACCATCTGGGCATGCCAGACCTTTTTTTGGACAAATGTTATTCCCTAGTCAAGCTGAACCCGTGACTCTCAGATTATGAGTTCAGCACCCTAACTACCTGGGCATGCCAGGCCTTTTATTGTATAAATGCCCTTCCCTTGTCAAGTGGATGACAATCATTGGAAGGCTTACACTAAAACATTTTTTAATAATACTACATTTTATCTTGCCTTGACACAAGTTTGACACAGTGTCTCATGTTACCAGGTAAATCACTAAATTGTATATTGAGCCATTAATTCTGTTAGTATTGTTTAAACAAGATGATAATGTGGAGCAATAGATCAGTTTACATATATGATTATTAATTGTGTTTCATTAATCATTAAATACACAATTCAAACTGCAGTCTAAATCTACTAATTTTTAACTGTCGAACACCTTAACCCACCTGGCCATGCCAGGCCCTATAGTGAAGAACCTTTAAGATGAACCTTCTGAATTACTAATACAGTTAACTTACTTCTGATAACATCAATATAACTTCTTCACTTCCTACTTTTGCTAAAATTTTTGCTGCTTTGGAGAGGATAAAATCACCAGCTAATATAGCCTGTAAAATTATAGAAACAATTTTAATTAAATGATACATACAAACACAAAAATACCTTGTAATATAAAAAAAGTACATTTACACCTATAATTAAACTAAATGAAAAATTACTGTATGTAGTACAGTTTTAATAATTTTAAAAATTTAAGACTGGTAGTTATTTCTACGTGACTATGAAAGATTTAATAATTTATTAAACAATTTAAATTGTTAGCTTATAAAAATTGATAATTATGTTCTACAACAAAAAATACAAATGTTTATTTTCATTATTTAAAAAAACAAAGCAGGAAACAATGGTATTTTGATTAGTTTACCTAAAGTTTAACATAAAGCTGAGACATTAAATGACAATGTCACAATTATGCCACTTAGTAGATATGTACAAGCAGTCAACCATAATATATTTATAATAAAATAAGTTACATGTGAAAACTAAATTCTAGACTTTTAACATAACAATGTTCCTCAAATTCAAGAACAGCTAACAGGAAAGCTGACAACTTAGTTGACATAGTTACTGTTCGTTACAAAAACTACCAACTAAGCACTTGTCATGAAACAAAGTTTCACACACACTGTTTTTATGTAATGCATTAAAAACAGAAATACAAAGAAAATAAAAACAAAAACTGTTTTACTGCCTCAAAAAACGGTTTCATCTAGTTAGGAAATCAGATTACTTTACATTCAGTCCTTCCCGAGTTATATTTAAATGGCACACATAATTCAAAGCCACTTAAATTGTTCAATAATAATAATACACAGTGTGATTCAGTTGTATTTCTGCACTGATGCCAGCACATGACCTGGTTAGTTTGTGGCAAACTAGCTTATAAGCTATGTTTATTTAGAAGGAAAATTTTTACACAAAATACTTTTAAACAAAATGGAAATAAAAATTGTTGGTGGTCAAAGTTTCTGTCAGCAGAATGCAGTTAAATACTTTTAAACAATGTACTGAAACATCAGTGTATTTTATGGGGGCTAATTCTTCTATGCCTATATAGAATGTAAATTTCAACACTGTGGTAATGCTCCACTGATTCCTGTCGATAACTGAATCAACCAGTGTGTGAATGCTTCTCATTCTTTATAAATCCCATACACTTGTACCAAAGGCATCTCATAAGGGTTTCCGCTTGAGTGAACATACTGATCTAATTTAGGGTTTGAAAAAACTGTCATGATACCCTCTGCAAAGTCTTAACTATATAAAAAGAAGCTAGCAGGAAGATAGTACGTAGTACTGGTATGTGCCAGAAAACAAAAAATCAATTTAATAAATTTCATTCCACAAATAAACCTTGATAAAAATAGCATTTAAGTTTTGTGGCCATGCCATGATCCAAGAAACATAGAGAACTGCCAGTGGAAAAGAAAGCTTTGCATGATCCTGGTTTGAATCTCTGACAAATTGTTGCAGACTTAAAAGGGTCCCAAAACAATGTCAAGTACACCCTTAATTGTCAGACCCAGGCAGGTAAATTTTGAAATAAGAAAAGAAGAGACAGAACACCTAAACTGAATGTTACTGTTGTTAAGTATCTTTATTCATGCAGCCTTCAGGACGAAAGGAAGACTTTCACATGAGATAAACAACCATGTACCAATTGACAAAAGAGTATCAATGTCTACAGTATCAAAAAGACTCAATGTAAATGTGACATATGGTCATGAAGCGGTTAAAAAAAAACTCTTACTTTGATCTCAAAATATTGTGAAGAGACTGAAATTTGCTAAAAACTACAAAAACTGAACTGATAAAAACTGGAAAATGGTGTTATGGATGGATATGTCCAAGTTTGAAATACTTGGTTGAAAGTATAAAATGCATTTTTGACAGAAGAGAGGTCCATAACACCTAACACGAAGCATGAAGAAGATTATGTGATTGTTTTGGGTGTTTTTATGCTGAGGCAACAGCAGATATTTGTAAAATAGTTGCAATAATGACCCAGCACAAGTACCATCAGATACTGGTCCATCATGGCATACCCAGTGGTCTGTGTATTATTGGTAAGAGATTCTACTACCAAGAAGATAATAACCTCAAACATTCATCCAACCTAGGGAGAAATTACTTAGCTAAGAAAGAAGCTACTAATCATTTAAGTGATTCAAAAGTTACTTTCAAAGAAACTGAGTGTATTAGAGAGATTTGGAGTAAACTCCCAAAGGACACCTTAATTAAGTATGTTGAAGTAATTTCTGAATGACTTTGTGTAGTTATTAAAGCAAAAGGGGGCCAAAAGTTTAACTGTTTGCTGAACTCAAGCACTTCTACTGAATTTCTATTGTACTAAATATGAAGATTACTAAAACTGTAATGTTTCACCTGTGGTTTACCTTCTATTGTTCCTTGAAAGTAGCCTGAAATAAAATTTCTGACTTTGTCCTAACACTTTTGCAAAGTACAGTAGCTATCCAAACCTGTTCATTTTGACCACTATACGAGGTCTGTTCAAAAAATACACGTACTGACGTCATAAAACAAAATGTACTTTATTTAGAAGTTACAGGTCTGGGTCCCCTTCAAAGTACTCTCCTCCCCAATGCACACACTTATCCCAACGGTGTTTCCACTTGTTGAAACAGTCCTGGTATGCTTCTTTTGTAATGTCCTCCAGCTCCTTCGTCGCATTTGCCTTAATCTCGGAAATCGTCTCAAATCTTCTTCCTTTCAAGGGTCTTTTGAGTTTGGGGAACAAGA
Source organism: Tachypleus tridentatus (assembly GCF_004210375.1). Classification (NCBI taxonomy): domain Eukaryota; kingdom Metazoa; phylum Arthropoda; class Merostomata; order Xiphosura; family Limulidae; genus Tachypleus; species Tachypleus tridentatus. Next base: position 25,779,389 of record NC_134833.1, read on the forward strand.
AAAAATCGCAAGGAGCAAGGTCAGGTGAGTAGGGGGAGTGGGGAAGAACAGTGATCGAGTGTTTGGCCAAAAACTCACGAGTTCTGAGGGCTGAATTTCGCAGCAACGCGGTGCATCTTCAATTTTTCGGTCAAAATCTCGTAACAAGATCCAACTGATATCCCACACTCTTCAGCAAGCTCCCCGACAGTCAGGCGTCGATTTGCCCGCACCAGGGTGTTGATTTTGTTGACGTGTGGGTCGTCAGTTGACGTGGAAGGACGTCCAGGACGCTCATCATCTTCAATGGACTGTCGACCATCCTTAAAACGTTCATGCCACTTGAAACATGCCGTACGCTTCATAGCAACATCACCTTAAGCTGTATTAAGCATAGCAAAAGTTTCAGTCGCAGATTTTCCAAGTTTAACACGAAATTTCACAGCAAGTCGTTGCTCCTTCAGGTCATTCATTCTGAAATCCGCCAAACGAAAAAATCGCACTTCACTTAAAACCGCGTAGCTGATACACAAATGAAGATATCTGCAATCGGGAAATGGCGTCGTAATCAGCTGATCTGTGCAAACCTAGTGACACCAAGTGGATTCCCCTGGAACCAACTGGAGCCTCGCAATTCAAACAGTCCGCGTATTTTTTGAACAGCCCTCGTATAGCTGTCTCATGACCTGTGACATGTCATAATCAATATTTTGTTTTAAGTTGAAGATAGTAGCATAAATTTAAAGAAAGAAACAGGCTGAATATTACTGACACTAATAAAACTAATAATTTCATATATAACTAAATTATTTTATTCTTGATTTTGTCACTAAATTACAGTTAACAACATAATTGGAGACAGTGAGTTTCACCTCAATTATTACAGTACTGATAAATCACAAGATGAAATGCATATCTTATGATGCTTCCAAACTGTCAAGACAGAGGTGTCTCTTGGTGCTTAAAAGGAATGGGGTATAAATTTCCAAACAAGGCAAAATAATTCATACAAGTGAAATGGATCTTGTGTTTATTCTACTGAAGTAGCTATGTAGTTAAACTATTTTTGTTTGTTTGTTTTTGGCATTTCAGTATGATACTGATCATAATTTTCTATTCTGATTTTTAAAGACACCAACTTGGGATTCATGGCACCATGAAATAGAACCATTACATGGATTCCATGTGCCTGTGTTTAGCTACACCTCTGTTTACAGATAAAAACATTGTATTATTATGCAAGTTCCTTGAATAATTCAATAAAGTTTCAACAATAATCTCCACACCATATCTTCCCTGTTGACTCACACATATTATGTCTGTATACATACATACCTACAAAATTCAAAGAAAATTATAAAAGGTAAAAGAAGTTGAATTTTGTGGACAGTTTTTAAAAAAACATCTTGAAGATTCCCCAGTACATTTTTAAAAAGAAACAAGAGGAAATCCTTAATAGCTATGACACTCCAAATTCTTTTCAGGCAGGATTAAAGTAAACAAGTCTAAAAAGACCTTTTATTCCTTTTTTTATTAACTATATTTTTGTTCACCAGCAATAATCAAATGTAGGGTAAGAAACCACCCATTCAGTTTTCTTAGTCATCAGGATCTCTACCATCCTACTCTCAAACCGAAATTCTTTAAAGCAGGATTGGAGAAAATTAACCTATGAATCTTTGGGCATGATCAAATATGCTAATTGAAAGTGTTTGACCTCCAGAGTTCAAAACTGTAAATAAATCTCAAAGAGGCCAAAAGATAATGGAGTTATGAGCTAAACATTTCTACATGAAAAAAAACAACATTGAACCATTCTATAAACTGCTATGTCATGACTATAAAGGTAAAAAACATTTTTATTGCTTAAATTTCCTAAAACAATTCACTGAAATTACTAAATAATGTGAAACAATAATCTTACTATAACTGATTTAGCATATGTAGTATTTTTGCATATAAAAAAACTCCTGCACCTGTGCCATCTATTGAATAACAGCACAAACAAAATCCATAAAATATTTCACACTTTGGGTATTCAAGATTCAAAAAATTATAAAAATAACTTTGGTATGTGTAACAACTATTTCTTTAAAACAGAGCAGAGTTTAATTTAAAATTAATCTCCTCACAACAAGAACATGACGTTCACTAGGACTGTATGTGAGAGTTTGATTATACCTTTATTGATGTAACTTTTAAATGTTGTAGTGAGAAATTGGATTTCTTAAAAAACAATTAATTTTTCAATAAACAGTACCACTTTTAATACACATAAACATTACAGTTTATGTTGGTAAAAATTATGAAAATCTTGAGCTCTGTAACTGAATTATTTTGATTCAGTGAATTGCACATGGCTAAATAGTATGATCCACACACTTTTCCAATACTTTCCAGAGAAAAAAATCTATTTTTAGGAAATCTTCAGTTTCAAAATGTTTTCAATTATATATGACCACTAGATTGGTTATAACAAGCACAAACAGCCACCCATAAAGCAGAGTTTCTGCAAGTTAACTATAGTCTAATTTGAATTTTGAAAAATAGTGGATAAATTCCCAAATAAGGCAAAATAATTCATATAAATGAATAAAAAATGTTATATTTATTCTATTGAAGTAGCGATGTAATTAAACTATTTTTTGTTTGTTTATGTGAAAACCTAGGGATCAGTAATGTGGTTGTGATGGGTCAATTGTTGAGAAACAGTGCTCTAAAGAAAAACTGTAGTACTCAATTGTAAATTATAAAAGTTTTTCTTGCATTTTAGTGGTCTATGACAATTTAGGGAAGCAACAAGCCAGTTCCTAGTATATAAAAGCATGAGAAATACTACTTTATGGAACCCAGAAGTGGACTTAAAATAGTGAAATAAAATACCTTTTTTTGTCCCCAAATTAAATTAACACTTGGTTTCCCTCTTCTAGCATCTGACGTATCAATCACATCATCATGAATTAAACTGGCAGTGTGAATAATTTCTGATACAAGTGCAATTTTTCGTTGAGAATCTAATAACCTAAGAAGATAACATAATATTAAAATTCAGAACTTTCTTTGTATACTAAAAAATGAAATTTAACATCTGAAGTTTAATTCTTGAAATCTCTAGTTTGTTTTATATTAAAGTATCTGAAAAATAAAAAACACATATATACTACTTAAATATCAGCAAAACAGTTTTCTGTCGATAATTTATCTAGTAATAAATCTAAAACAAGACACACACACACATACACATATATATATATATAAAATCACAAGGTTGATTTTTTTTACCTCTGTTTTAAGTCAGATATGAATGTATTATTTTACACACACACACACACACATATATTCTCACCATAAATTTTTAAGCCATAAACAAAACACATTAAAATTAAACAAAATGCACTGCATATTTTTATAAAGATCCTAAGATACAAGTTACAACATTGAATTATAAAATGTATCCTACATTTTGGAGGTGACAGTTGAAATAGGGCCCACATTGTGGTGGGGATACACTTATCTATCACTCTTAACCTCCAATTCACCAGTCTCACATAAGAAAATTAGAAAATAGGAGAGCGAGATGTGGGTGCTCAAGCCCACAACATCCCACATTTGTAATCACCCTTCACTGCCTGCAGACAGTTGTGGGAATGTAACTGCTCCCCAGAATTAAAATAAGAATAAGATAAACATAAAAAATAATTAAAATAAAATAACAAATAAGGAAAATAAGGTACTACCATTTGGGAGTAAGTAAGATAAACCTTACCTCTAGAAATTAGCATTCCTGCCACCAATATGGTAGAGACACTAATTAACAAGACATCAGTAAAGTGATAGTTTAGTGTGACTGTTGTGCTTTTATATGCAGCTGAAGGTGTAAATTCGCATAACACAGTCCGAAGTTCTTAAATGACCTTATTTTTATCTAAAATAATTTTAGTATAATTCCTCTTATTTTACTTTCTTTGTACTTATTTAATAAATTTTTGCATTTATCACTTAACATTTCTTCATTAAATCCATTATCTATTATTTTCATATCAGTATATCAACATTATTAACATAATATTGTAATTTATTACACATTTTACAATATCTCAATAACTGAAGTTCTAATGTTTATAATAGATGAGTATGGCACATTACTATGTAAGGAGGGTAAACCATAAATTGGAAAACCAAAATCTTTTCTGTTGTCAAATATATTTATATTGATATCATGTTTAATCAGTTACTTTAATTTCTAAATCTAATAATGTGTATCTGTATTAGAAATTGAAGCATTTCAGTTTCTAATTTTGTTGGATAAATGGTGTTAATAACATTATATATTTCAGAATTATTTATGTTAATTTAATCAATATAAGTAAAAATATCTGAATTTGCAAAGTTTTCAATAAATATATTTTCATAATACTATAAATATAAATTTGCTATACAAGTTGAATAGTTAGCCCCATTGGAACTCCTACCATTTGTTTGATTGTTGTTGTTTTAAATTAAGCACAAAGCTACACAATGAGCTATCTGTGCTCTGCCCATCACGGGTATCGAAACCCAGTTTTTAGTGTTGTAAGTCCATAGACATACCGCTGACCCACTGGGGGGTGCACTTGTTTATTGAAAAATATATATTAAGTTTCTGTATTTATAATAATTATATCTCATTTTTTGGAACAATATTTGTTTTCCAGTTCTATAAAAGTATAACAATATTGTTCTACTAATGAATTTAAAACAAAGATTAAATCTTTTAATGACATTGTGGTATACAATGTTGTATAATCAAATGTTTGAATACTGTTTATCTGCTCACACCTTCTTAGACATTCTAAAATAGGTTGGTTATTTTTTATTATCCAAAACACGTGTCTTTTGTTGTTATTACTTACATTTTCTATTTTATCAAGTAAAATATTAATTAATTTATTTAATAATATAGCCAGTTGTTTGATAAATTAGTTGTAGATTTATGTAATTTTGGAATTGCATAAAGAAACAGCATATCTACATAAGAATTATGTTTAGAAGAAACTTTATGGCAAGCTTTAAGGAACTTATTAATTACTGTATCTTTGGATTGGTTGACAAGTTTAAAAGTTTGAATTATTAATTTATCATAAATAATGCACAATTTGCATTTAACTTTATCAATAGGAAATATAACATTTAAACTTTTTGTTTATGTATATATAATTTCCATTCTAAAAAAACATCTAACTGGATAAGCTGTAATATAATTAGTTCCTTTTTTCATTATTTCATATAATTTTTGTCTTTTATAAAATCTAAATTACCAGTAATAATATGTTTATAAAAATTATCAACAAATAAACTATTTTCACATTCACAAGGTAAATTATTAAGTAAAATAAGAAAAATCTTACTAAACATTATTTTTAATTAAAAATAAGGTCATTTAATAACTTGGCACTAACTTTATACAGATGTACACTTGAGCTGCATATAAAAGCATGACAGTCACACTAAACTATCACTTTATCAATGTCATGTTAATTAGTGTCTCTACCATATCGGTGGCAGGAATGCTAACTTCAAGAGGTAAGTTTAATCTTACTCCCAAATGGCAGTATCTTATAATCCCACATTGTGACTTGTATTTGGCTTCATTTGAATGTAATTATTTAATTTCACTATATACATAAACAGATTTTCTCAGTTCCAGGTAATGTGAATCACATTACTAAGTAATTAAGGAAATACTCATATAACCTAAGATGTAAAGTTACATTTAAAGTAAATTTGTATTATCAACAATAATGTATAAAGTTAAGACTTATTTCTACAATAGATCATTAGCCTATAAAACAGTGTAAAAAGTGTTTTATAGCCACCACAATTATTTTATTAACAACATCTGCTGTGAACACTAAGTGCTCTTTAACTGTTTTCTCTCAGCAGATTCCTATTCCAATTGTACATTATTTCCAATACAGACAGACTTTAATTTTAAGTCTCATTTCTGAATTACATGATGCATATCCAAGGTAAGCACATTTTTTTTTAAATTTCACTTTTGACAAGGTTCAAAGCAAGTGCGAGTCAACACTGTCACAATGAAAGAGTTATACATACATGACTCTTGCTAGTTATGCTTCTTTGCATAAAATGACTATCAGGTTACCAAGTATGAAGATAAATTGATACTCCAAATTCAACATTTCAGTTGTAATGTGGCTATCAGCAACAAGAATTGTTTTATGTTTGTTGTACTATTCCATGGGTCATAATTGTAGTGATAATGAAAGCACCTGACTCAAGTAAGAGTAACTTTATAGTAAAAAAGAAGAATACTTAAAAAATAATGAAGAACAGAGATACTTAACTCATGATCACATTACCAAACATTATTTCTCATTTATTCAAGAATTATACAAATTCGTGTATCCTCTTCTACTAGAGATAAGTATATGTAGAGAGAACGTCATATCAGCATTCTTGGTCCTCAAGAAATCAGTAATGTTTTAGAAGTGTTGCCAATTGGTTTAAAATAAGAAAAGACTCATTGCACCTATTTTTACTATGCTAAATAAGAAGTATGTGGAAAACTATTTTGCCCTCTAGACATTTACACTGATGTCAAGGTTCAAGAACATTCCTTTATGGACTTTACTATAAAAAAAAAAAAGAGTTTCATCTCCTTGAAGATACAGCATACCCCCTTACTTCATACCTGCTTGTGTCATTCAGAGATAAAGGCTACGTGACCACTGCCGAGCAAATATTAAATGTAATTATTCCACTCAAAAGGTTGAAATGTCTTGATACAGAAATGTTAAATGAAGTACCAGTTGCAACTACAGCTCTTTGTTTTGGACTATTTTATGATGTTGAAGAAAAGCACAGATGAGGATGACCAGAAAAAGACAAAAGTAATTGTACTTGCTCATTCTTGCATCTATTTCCCACTGATGTACCATATGCATGATGCCTAAACAAAGAGAGCACTGAAACAATCTTGTTGTAATGTTATTCACTCACCCCCACACACACATTTTGTTGGTTACTTTTTATAAGCTTGACAGAAGATTTTCTTGAAATTTCAGCTAAGACAACAATACTCATATTTTACATACATATATTGTACATTGTTGATTCTTATGTTCAAGAATCTTCTACAAATGTAGAGAATACACAAGACTTTTGCAATACACATTTAACAATACAAGTTGCATGCAGTTCTATATATATATATAAAACTGAAACAAATGTAGGTATTAAAATAAATATACAACATTAAGTATGTTACAATATCCATTTGAATCACCATTAACTTTAAGAAGCATACCTTTTCTCGTGATGAATATGAAAATGAAGGGCACGAGACACAAGACATACAAGCATTGGACGAAACACTTTGCCCTGTCCATCAAAATAATAGCTAGATATCTGTTCTAGGTCTTTTTTTGGTACCCACAATTCCTACAAAGAAAACATGCAGAATCTTCTCAGTTCATAACAACATGGTAAAATCAAAAAAATTTTGGTGAGCAACTGATTTTGTGAGTACTTAGTCAAATATAGGTTTTTTTCACCAAACAAATAGAAATAGTAAATTATTAATTTAATACTTGACCTATACAGATAGTAAATTCAATCTCCACATACATAAACCAGTTATATATTTTGATATCATACAGCTGCACTTTCTTTCCATCATAACTGAAGTGATTAATTAAGCAGAATATTAAAATAATAAAGATCTTTTTTATGAAAATATTCTCACAAACTAGCACACAAAAGTTTTTTGGTACAATTTTCTTTTAGGAATATTTTTACAGCATTCGTAAAACAGTTATTTACTAAAACACAAAAAATTAATAGTAAATGTTATATTTCAGACCATAAAGATATTATTAAAAGTTTTTTTTTTTCCAGATAATAAAAATATTTAATACAACAAAAGTTTTGTTCAAAATATGTAAATATCTATTCATATCTCTACTTAGTAAGTGACTTAGATAAATAAAATACAAATTTTGTTAAACACCTTTATAAATTTCAAAGCATCTTAAAGTATTTTCTCCAAATATAAAGTATGTGAGCACAGTAACTCCATTGAAATGATTAACATCTAAACAAAACAAAAACTAAATCAAGTATTTAATGTGCTGGACTCATATTGTTGCACAGGCCAAGTTTAGTTCTTGATTATACTTGGAGTGAAAAATGCAAATGGAACAACAAGATATTTTTCTTGCTATTTTAAGTTTCTTAAAATAATATCTGAAACAATTACCTTTTTAATTTCTAAATACATATCAGCAAGATCAGCCGCTACAAGTTTATGAGGATCTGGAAAGACTTCAGAATCAGTTCCTGGTTTGTTGACCACTGGAACTTGTGACCAAAGACACGAGGTAGAAAACGTTTCAGATAAGAAGACACCAAAACAGGAAGTTTGTAACTGTGCATATTTGCAAGGGTGAACTGAACAACTAGTACAACATCCTGACAGTTTTCGTTCCTGTAAGTACATGTAGAAAAAAATAAAAGATTATTCAATTACCACATTAGTAAAGCTGTGATGATAAATAATATAAACATGTACCTGTTAAAATTGATTTTTTTTATTATTAACAATAAAATATTTTGTAAGCATAAAGAAATAATGTTAATTTCTCAGAAATAGAATTACTGTATTACGATTATTTTCTAACTAAATTCTAGGAAATGTGTGTTCATTATTCACTTGGTCAAAGCACTACATTTTTTATAAAAATAAGATTTGATCTTCTTCAGATATAAATTTTAGTATGTTTTACATTGTCAGGGAAGATATTATTAGAATATATTCATATACAATAGCTAAAATAATCTAGGCCACAACATTTGAAGACAAAGTTTATTGTTCTTTTATATGTTTCAATGAAATAACTCTATTTTGACAAAAGTTAAGAGTAGGAATAACAGTAACACACACACAAAGAAAAAAAAAACTCACTGGCTTTTTATATAATTCAGTCATAATTACAGACAGTAATAATGAAATGATTGTAAATCTTAGTATAATCTCATCATAAGCTATCAATAACAACAACAAGAAAATTATGAATATACAACAAATAAAATATTCTCATAATCCCATTATACTAAAATTTCATTTAATATTATACTGTTCTTGAGGAACATGAGTGTAGAAATTTTCCATGCACTGAAAACAATAAAAATATTAAATACTATGTTTTGAAATCCCTGCCAACCATTTTATTTCCCTTGTAGTGTTTTAAATTAAGTACCATTAATAGTTCTGAAATAAAAAAGGTGGGTCTTTCATCTCCATTTTTGAAAATTTATCTCTTAAAACATTTATAGTTTTCATTAATTATGCTTTTTGGTTCTAATTCCATATGGAACAAAAAAAATACTAGTTAGCATAAGCACATCTAGAAGGTAAATATTTACCACCAATGTACTATATTGAATTATAATGCCTTTGTCTGCTTCTAGATAATTAGTTTTAAGTATTAAACAAAGGTTAGCATCTGTTTCATGAATAGAGAGTTCTTCCAGTACACACAGCAGTATTGATAAATTATTTCTCTACTATTAAATAAAGATTTAGTACATTTTCATTAGCTCATTATATGTCACTATTACCTGATTTATTTCAAGAGGTACATCCTCCATAGCTTTACAAAGCCTATCAGCTCCTTTCCTAATTGTATATCACTAATTACTTAAGTGAATTGTTTAAATTATGAAGTTTTATGTCAAATTATATGTGCCTGACTTTAATGCTGTATAAAGTTAAACTTGCTTTTTGCAAATAATAAAACCATTTTAAAACAACTACAGAGTATGACACCTTAATTCAATATATATAGTTGAGGCATACTTTTAATTTCTATGCTTGTATTATTTTAAAACCTTTCAAAAGTTAAATGAAATGATAATTTAAAATCTGCCAAGGTTTTATAAATAACTAAATAGAAACACATATTATATCTTAAAAAGAGTTTTTAACTTATGTCAAATAATGCATGCCTGATTTTAACATGGTATAATTTAAACATTTCACTCAATTAAGTAATTAGCGATATATGATTAGGAAAGGAGCTAAAATGCTTTATAAAGCTGTAGATGTGCCTCTTGGAATAAATCAGGTAACAGTAACATATACTGAACTAATGAAAATGCACTATGAACAAAGGAGAGATATTTTGTACCTATTCTGTTCATAGACTTCAGACTTGTAAGTTGTTTTCATATTTCAATAAAAAGGAGGACCTGTGTTAGAAACTTTTGGAACAATATCTTCAGAACATCTCTAGTTTAGATTAGTTTAAATTATCCAAGTTGTATTCATTTTTAGTTGTGAAACCACAGAACATGACTTACTTGAAATATAACAACATTTGTGCTCCAGCTATTAAAGATTCTCTTTAGATTGAAGGGGGGGGGGACAGGTTTTAGAGACATGCTTTTTCCTAAGCCTTCTTCATGTAAGTTTTCACTTTTTACATCATCCTATTTTCTATTCAACCTTTATGACTTTGTGCTAATATTCACAGATTTTCTTTGCAGTATTTACTCTATTTTTCCCCTTTTTCCATAGGCTTCAAATAAAGAATTAAGAACTTTTTTTCCTGTCAGCAGTTTTCACTTCTATTTTCGAGCACCGTATGTCGAGATTTCAGACACAACACAACATTAATAACGTGTGATGTTATTTTCATTAAACTGATAATCATAGTTAGCAACATTTTTATTCCATCCTTTTTACTGCAACATTAATATGATAATAGGTTGTAACCTTCCAGCTGTAAGGGCGTTATAATGTTATCGTCAATCCCACTATTCGTTGGTAAAAGAGTGGCCCAAGATTTGTCGGTGGATGGTGATGACTAGCTAGTTACCTTCCTTCTAGTCTTGCACTGCTAAATTAGAGGCGGCTAGTGCAGATACCCCACGTATAGCTTTGCGCGAAATTCAAAACAAACAAACAAGCGTAAAATCATTCATACGAGAGAAAGAGAGCGAACCATTCATAAGTGGAAAAATCACTAGCTTGAATTTACGAATCGTATGTGTATTATCCTATAACTTCATGTAAGTAAGAAGAAATAAACTAAGAAAAGCTATTCATATTAGTGAAGAAGTAGCAGAAAGTATTCAAAAATTAAATAAATTTAAAGTATTTTCTGATTTTGAAATATTAATCATTATCGGTACAGAACTAGTGTAAGGAGATTAACAATATTAAGCATGTCAACACATATTAATCATGAAACACTCAGAAAACTTTAAAATGTATCATTTTTTAGAAATAACAAACAAGATTCCTCCCCCAGATTGCAATAATGTGGATGGAAATCATTTTCGGTACATTACGTAAGTCGCGCGACAGTCTCAATCCGCGTGTCACGTCACAATGTAAGATTGGTGCAGTGTATTTCTGGAGCGTTCATTTCTTATACTTACCCATTCTCGGAAATAATTAACCAAATAAATAAAGCTTCTCACAGCACTGCACACTATCTGTATCTAAGGCAAGTTACGTTCACATAAGTACTAGTATCTACCAATCAACCTCGTGAAAATCAGTGTCATCTCCAATCTAGAATTGGGAAGTGAATATTCAACACTTAATGAAATGAAATAATATTTATTTTATTAGAGTCCACACATCAAAAGTTACATCAAGTTTAAATAATTAAAATTCTTATGAATTGATTATAAAGACTGATATAAAATGTTCATTTAGTCTTAATGGAAAAAAAACACTTAAACTGAGAAATTCTAGTCGAAATCAAAGTAATAACTCAATTATTTAATATTGATGAATTTGTATAATAATAAAAAACAAAAAAAACGATGGTAATGAAAAGACTAAATATCCCTGCTTATTCCTCATGGATGTACATACTATATCGTGTACAATAATGAAAACATATAGCTAAGAAACGAAAACTGATGACAATTTATAGCAAATTAACATATTCAGTTTTATACTGAAATGTTTACAGATAAGTGTCACAGAGCAAGATCTGAAACTTTATATGACATCGTTGCTTCTATATAAAGAGCGATCTTTTACGTTAAAGGTCTCGTGTTTTCATCACTTCGTCACAGTTCTCATGAAGTGTTTATTGTTTATTTTTATTATCCATACTCGGATTTCAGAATTTGCGTGCACAGCGGCCGTCGATGTATATTTGCTCCTCAATCCGAACAGCAAACTAACTATTGCTTGACCGAATAGTACGGTTTGATCGAACGCGCAGCCGCAGTTTGAAAGCGCAGAGAAAGTTTTCCAAAAGTTCCGCGATTCACATCTCAGGCACATCAATCCCAACCCATGCCTAATAAAACATGGATATTAGTACTGGTAAGTATTTTAATAAATATCTATCCGATATACATCTGTTATTTCTTTTCTAAACACACATTGAATTAACCGTCAGGCAACAATTTATTCTATGAAATATTGTAATTTTTTTTTACATATACCCACTTTATCTAGTTAGTGAAAGGCTACATATCTTTCATAATGATATATATACACACACATACACACTTTTAATAAAAATTGTTTGTTTGTTTTTCGTTTTAAACCCTAGGTCATGAACTTGCTGCCAAGCTAAACAGGCGTGGTATAAGAGTGTTTGATACTACTACACGAATACTCACACACAACAAAAAGTCACGTGAAAAGTAGGTGGAACGGTGAACAATTCTAAGATACACAGCAGTAACCATCATGCAGTAGTAGCCTGTCCAATATGATCTTGGTTAGTGAACCTACACAATATACTGAAAATTAAATACACCCAGCCCTAATCTGACTTAATATAATTCAAGGTGCATGTCTGGAACAAAACTTACAATGCCTTCATTCATTTCACTAGTTTGGAATGGTATTAACAGAGCCACACCTTTTCATTGTTGTGTCTTTTAAGGATGGTTTTTATCACTTTGTTTCCTCACAAGTTCACTTGCTTCTATAGAGAAATCAGTAAGAAAATAAGTTGTTAACTTGAAGATGATGCCATGAAAGACGATCTGAAAGTATGGAAGAGTATGATCAAAATAATTATTATAATTTTTACTATGGTTCAGGTCCAAAACAACCACCACAAAGTTTAAACCAAAATACACTTCTCAAAAAAAGAACAGTTTAGCCTCTGGTTAATAATTCAACTTGTAAAAGAACTAAAATTTGTTTTCAAACAGAGCAACAACTTTAAAACTTATTACTAAATGAGCAACATTATCTTTTCATAAAATCCAGGCCATGCTACCTACATGCTTATAAAAATAATAACCGTTAGGATTTTACACAACACATCAGTCGACTGATATTTTCTATGGTGAGCCAAATGCCAGGCTATTGTCCAAAAAGTAAAACTACAAGGAGTGCAAGATATGTAGAGTAAGTTAATACTGAAGAAATTTGTTTTGAATTTCATGCAAAGATACACGAGGGCTATCTGCACTAGCCATCCCTAATTTAGCAGTGTAAGAATACAGGGAAGGCAGCTGGTCATCACCACCAACTGCCAACTCTTGGGCTATTCTTATACTAGCAGTGTACTTGACCATCACATTATAATGCCCCCACAGCTGAAAGGGTGAGCACGTTTGGTGTAATGGAGATTCGACCCCACAACTCTCAGATTACTAGTCAAGCACCCTAACCACCTGGCCACGCTGGGCCTTACTGAAGGAAACACAAAACACTAGTGTAATCAAAATACTTCATATAATTAGCTGAATCTTTTTTTTTCAAATAATAATGAGTTATTTTTAAACCTTCCACATGATTTCCTGGTGTTAAAAATGGGATGAAATGGCCTTTTCAGATTTATAACATTATTCTTGTTAATAAGTCAGAGAAATGTGGAGAACTTACTGATACTTTAAATTTTCTCATTCCTTTTTGTAGCAGGAAAAATCCAGTCACAGTTGTATTGAGTTTGTTTTTATCCTCAGAACACTTCTTCTCAGTGTCAGTTTAGTACATCAGTTATTATCATGTTGTGCAAGACCTGGGAGGATCAGAAACTATTTAGTTATAGCAAGATAATTTAGTTTTGTTTGTTTTGAATCTTGAGTAAAGCTACTCAATGGCCATCTGCACTAGCTGTCCTTAACTTAGCACTAGATGGAAGGCAGCTGGCCAGTATCATCCACCAACGACTCTTGGTCAACAAATAGTGGAATTATCCACACATTATAACACCCCTATGGTCAAAAAAGGAAAAGCATGTTCAGTAATGGAGATTCCAACCCACAAAAGGTAACGTGGTCACTGTATACACAATGAGACATACCATGAACAAAATAATTGTATAAAACTATTTTAAAGTACATCAATTATGACAGTGTTAATTTGTCCACTTTAGTAACTGTCAAACTAAAAAAAATGGAAATATTCCCACAGTATGGAAAGGTACAAAATATCTTATTATCACAAATCTATACTGTAGGTAAACTACTACATAAATCCATATAACACGCTAGGCTCCAGCTATGAAGATATTTTTCTAACAAGTTGATCATCCTATGGAATGAGTTGTATTAAACACTGGTAGAGGCTAGCACTCTACAGCAGTTTAAGAGGGAGATTAGATGATGTCTTCAAAAGAGAATGATGGATGTATAAGGGCAACATGGAAGAACAAAATGATACAGTTTTATGTAAGATACAATGATCATGATGTCTGGAAAATCTGGTTATTGGTATTGTGTTTGTATATTTTTTAAGTTATAGGTCAACAAACAGAAAAATAACCACAAAATCCTGTCCTAATCTTTCAAGTATTTATCAATCCTTTTCTTAAACTTTGGTAAATTTGCAGCCTTTGCCACTCTAAATGGCAAATTGTTCCATAAATTAACCACCCAGCTGAAGAAATGAATTTACCACAATTGGAAATGTGCCATACCTTTTCTAGTCTTATATTTATAATATCTTATTTTACTGGCCTCAAACTTCAACACAAAAAAATTTGATGAATAAGTAAACTGAATTACTTTCAATCCATAGATCAAAGTTTGATCACAAACACTTTTTTGCTCAACTTTGAATGAGGTGAAGAACAACGTTTTCCTTCCAGATGTATACCAATTTTTGTTTCTTTGATACTTGGACTTACAACACTTAATTAAGATCTACATTTCACAGTTGATAAACATTTGCTTCCTTCCAATTGGTTGGGCAAATTGGAATCTTATAAAAGTATGCTATTTTTAAAATCGTGAAAGGAAACTATAGGCCACAAATAAGAACTGTGGTTGTTTTGTTGCCTGATGGCCTTTTTTTTTTTTTATAAGGTGCCACTGATTTCTTTTAATATTTCTTTGTTCATCACAAATTCACTTTGTTCTGGAGGTATATTTTTCTTACTGTGAAGATATGTTCATGTCTATTGAGGCAGAACATGTTCCAATTATTTTTGTTATACATCATGAATATAAAATCCAGAAAGCAATTTTTCAAAATTTGTTTAGTAGTATCTAGACTGAAAAATATGGAGAAAATGTTCTACAGTACATTTAATATGCTGTCATAAGGTTATGAGAAGTAAAAGAATTTGTAGAAATGAAATGGTGAACCTTGCCACTAAAATACCTATGGAATATCTACGAGATGATTCAATTCAGAAAATGCATATTCAATATTAATGGTCAAATGCTAAGTAACTACAAGAGTCTTTCATCGCCAAACACATTTCACATTGTTTTATATAACATTCTGGTTTAGGTATGTACTCCTAAATCTCAAATACATTAGGATATTTTGATCGGTTCTCAGTTCATTAATATATTTTCTACATTTCCATAACTTATTTACTGTTTTTTCCATGGCTGGAGATGGTAAAATTGTCAATATAGTATATATCAAAATACTAACTATAATTTATGAATTGTCTCTTAAGCATGTAAACAACGTAAATTTAAAAAAAACAAATAATGCTATCTTATTAAAATGTAGAGTTATTAGTTATTTAGTTGCCTATGCCAATAGCATGTAGTTATGATTTAATTCAAACGGTTATCAACTGAGTCAAACAGCTATGGATAGATGACCAAAACATGGACACTTACAACTGTGACAAAAAAACAAAAAAGAAAGAGAACTCAACTGTGCAAAATATAAAATTTAGCAAGGTGAATTAGTTCATGTTATAAACAATAGATAAATGTACTAATACGTACAATATAAGCTTATTATAGTACAACATTAACAAATATTTGAATGAGAATGTTATTTTTAAACATATAACTATATATCCTAATAAACTGGAAGGGCTCATGAAAAACAACAATGTTACAAATACTGGTACTATTTAATGCCTTAGTACTTGTGACAATGTACTTTGCTGACATTTTGATTCATAGTTTAAAAGGAGATTTAATATGTTTAATCTATATTTCATTTTGGCCAAATCCTGTGCATTACAAGTACACAAATTTTAAACAAGAAATATTAACCCAAGTCGAAATAAAGAGCAGTTCAGTCTACCCATGAGAAAAAGACAAAAATAAATCCATAACTGAATTGTTGTTTTCACTAGGATTTAGTTTAGAAATGCTGCAAAAGTAATTAATTGCATGAAGTCTTTCATTGCCAAATACCTGTTTCACATTAAGTTTTATGTAGAATTCTAGTTTGTGTATGTGTTCCTGAATCTGAAATACTTTAGGATATTTTGATTGGTTCTCAGTTCATTAATATATTTTACATTTCCACAATTTATTTACTGGTTTTCTTCATAGTTTGATCACATATATTATATATTTGTACCATCTAATCCTCTTAAGATGTTTGGGCCTTTTATACAGCTACTGTTAAAACAATCATAAGCATGCCTGTTTATTTACTGTGTACTTCCACGTGGCTCCTGAAAGTGTTCTGCCTCAAGAATAAATAAAAACCAAAATTACGTGTAGCAAATACCTTTTTTCTTGCTTTCCAAAGCCATTTATCTTGTGTTGTAGCCTGCAACGTGCATATTTCTTGTGATTCATGGCATGTGCACATTTTGCTTACATCACAACAGTACAAACTGAAGTAATAAAGTGTCCCTTATGCAACATCCTTTTAATGCCTACTAACTGACAGACAACACATGACTGCACAGTGATGAGTATGGTTACAACAATGACCCCTCCAGATAACCCTCTCTCTCCTTTTGGTGAAATGAATGTAGTAACACCTGCAGTTATATCATTATTTTGACTGAAAACAATGTAAACAGGAAATGCACAGGAAGCCTGCTAATATAAAGTAATTCTAAACATAGCCAATCATTTATTAGAGTATGTGCTTACTAATACACTAAACTTATTTCATTTTATTTGGCAACAGTAAAACACGATATTTAAAGGAAGGACATTAATTTAGTCTAATAGCCAAAAATAATTTGTAAAAAAATCTTGACTAACCTAAAAAAAACAATTAATTTATTTAATGTTTATGTTCTTTCTTGCAAATAGTGATAACTAATAAATTTAATCAACATTTCTATCAGAGAGCGAAACTGAAATACTATTTCCAAGTTAAATTTAATATTAGTAACAATGTAAAAGTTAAACAACTATATCATTATCAGGTTACTTAACGGTTAAGTTAACCTGAGTTTGTCACTAGATGTTATGTTATTAGCTTGTTTCAATATTACTAATATTAAATAGTGGTACTTGCTTATCTAGATCTACTTGTGAGGCTGATAAGTGATACTGTGTGTAGTAAGTATGCTTATCAGCCCTATTACAATATTACTATTAGAACTACGGGTAATCATATGAACGTTAAGCCTAAAACTTAAAATATCTGCAAGCAGACGACGTCCCAAGCCGGTTGCCGAGTGATGAAACAAAGGTTAATGCCATAGTTTAAGAACATAAATAAAGTCACTTTCAACAATTACTTTCCTAAACTCAAAACATACCTTCCAAAAACCTGAAGAAGATATGTTTAGCCACTTTACCACCGGCGATCTCAGTCTTTTCAATCGCATCATACCCATAAAAGCCCATAATCTATCTACTACGCTCGGAACACGACAACTCACTCCACTCGCCATCCCAGGCCCAGGAATTAAACTGGACGACCTGATACAATTCCAAGGAGAGCGCACACACTAAGTAAACGAACTAAATCTCGTTGAAACGCGTTTTACACGAGAATACACCTAGCATGTTTACACATAGTTTCATAAAAGAAATCCCCAAACGTTTTTTCTGTCGTACTATAGTTGCAGGAAATTAGACAGATTTCTGAGTATGATTTTTCAACAATATCGTTACCAGCTATACAACACATCTGAAATTTTAAATGATCTCACTACGTTCCTAATAATCAATTTTTGACCAAGACTTCTCTAAAAGTTTGATTGCTATCCATGTTAAAAGTCACTATCTCGTGTTCCAGAAATCAGAGGAAGGCCCAATTAAAATCATATTAGGGGTTTTGTGAGTTAAGTGCGTTTGTGTCTTCTTATAGTAAAGCCACATCGGTCTATCTGCTGATTTTAGTGTTGGATATTGTCAGTCAAGGAATTTGATTGACACAATAATATTCTCCAGTTACTTAAAAAGTCACGAAATAAGTTAAATGAATGGCAGTGGCTATATTTTTGTCATGTTCTGTTCTAAATATCACTCAAATGTTTTGTAACGTTTTAGTAGACATTCCCTATTAAGCGAATCTTTATTTCGAACTCTACATGTTGGGAAAAACTTTTATGTAAAACTAATGTCAAATTGGTCAAAAGGAGTTTATTATATAGATATTATACTTGTTAAGCATAACAACTCGACGATCTATGATTTCTATGAATTTTCAAGTGGGAGCAATATAGTAGTGTTAAAACGCAAAATGCTATCTGTAGGTGCGAAAGCTGTGTCCTTATGTGTATCGTATCAATCACTTGTAGCACGTCAAAGGAGGAAAAGGAGGCCATGCGACTTAAGATAATTTGAACAGTAAAATATTTATTATTTTTGTACATTAATACCTTTGGAAGGGGCATAGATGCGAATCACGGGCTCAAACCAGTGTCACAGTTAACATGCCCTGTAAATTCCACTATTCGTTGGTAAAATAGTAGTCAAAGAGGTGGCGGTGGGTGACGTTAACTAACTGCCTTCCATCTAGCCTGTCACTACTAAATTGAGAATGACTAGCGCAAATAACCCTCGTGTAGCTTTCTGTGCAATTCAAAATAAACCAAACCAAACCAAACTATACTTGCGACAGAAACTGCTGAAAGGATACCTGTCAACCTATGGGATTAACAAGGATTTGTAAACACACAGTTAAAAGTAGAAAATAAAAATAAAATGACAGCTTTGACAGACAAAAAACATAAATAAAGTTATTTTGACAATATATAAGCCCTGTATCTTTTAAACAGGGATTTGGCCGCGTAGCTAAAGAGGTAATCCGAATTTAGGCTTAAAAAACAACAAATGAAAAGCATTAAAGTGCTTTCAATGTTTTCAATAAGTGAAGGAGCCAAGCCTAACAAGATTGTGGTGATCATGAGCTGGTACGAATTTAATGATTATGTTATTATTCAGTATTTTCGAAAACATAAGCCTGGCTCCTGTTCCTCTCCTTTGGAGTGGTAGTTAAGCATTTGTTAACCCTTCTTAGCGATTTAAAATAATCATACGATTTTTAAAAATTAACAATAAGATTTTTAACCACTAAGTAAAATTAAGTTGAACAGTCCAGCATGAAATTTGAGAGTACACGGTCCATCCTAACACTTAGCACCGGCCCTGATATAAAGCTTCGTTAAACAATGTGCATTGAAGTTGTCAGAACCCAGACTAGAAGCACGGTCATTTTATTATTTTTTCACATGAACAGGAAATATGGTAGTTTTGTTTTCAACCAATGAAAGAGTCCGTGTTACAGTACAGATAAAATGGGTTCTTAAAATAATAGCAGGTATAAAATATAAATAATAAAGACATTTAATACCAAAAGAAACTTAATCGTAAGTTGTCTGGAGAGCTAATGACATCCTTATTTTCTGTTTAATACTTAGATACTGTCTGGACAGTTGTAATTCTCTTTGAAGCCTTACAATGGATTATCTGCACTGTTTATGTCACTGAAATCAAGTCCCAAATTCTAGCTTTAAAAACGTAATATTTACAGCTGAGCCACCGATAGACCCAGTCTGGAAGAGAATAACACAGCTATGAACACACAAACAAAAGTGTTTGTAGTGTTTGTTGTGATTCGTTAAAAGTTGTAAATATTAACTACAGAAGTTCAAATCTAGAAGTGTTAAAAACTTTTCCAATGATGGAGGCATAGACTTGTCATCAAATAAATTAATAATATGGTGTAAATCGTTTGGTATGTTTTGAATTTCGTGAAAAGTTACACGAGGTCTATCTGAACTAGCTGTTCCTAATTTAGTAGTGTAAGACTAGAGGGAAGGCAGCTAGTCAGAACCACCCACAGCTAACTCTTTGCCTACTCCTTTATCAAAGAATAATAGGATTGACGGTCACATTATAACACCCTCACGGTTGAAAGGTGAGCATGTTTGGTGTTACGGGGATTGTAATCTTCTAGCTGTGAGGTCTTTATAATGTTATCGTCAACCCCACTATTCGTTGGTAAAAGAGTAGCCCAAGAGTTGGCGGTGGGTGGTGATGACTAGCTGCTTTCCCTCTAGACTTACACTGCTAAATTAGGGACGGCTAGCGTAGATAAGCTTCGTGTAGCTTTGTACGAAATTCAAACAAACAAACCAGCCATATGTAAAATAAAAACTTTATTAAAGCCGAAGATGAACACAAGAATAACTGGATTTCAGTTTTAAAGAGTAGTAAAAAGGAAGAAAATAACTAAAAGTTGACTTCGAAATAAAACCGTGTTGAACACCGTAAGTTGTTTGATTGTTTGTGTGAACTTCAAATGAAGGCTATCCGCGCTAGTTGTCACTGACTTTGAATTGATGCATTTATAGAAATGATAGCTTGGCAAAACTACCTACCGTCACGTCTCCTTGAGACGAATAGTGTGATTTGATTTTCACTCTTACAATTTATCTACGGCCCCTAAAAAAGAGAGTTTTACTCGTGTGTGTTTTACGGTAACGAGACGCAGACCACAAATCCTCAACCCATAAAAGACCGTAATCGGTCCAACTGTTGCAAAACATTTCCAACATTTCTTAAGATCTATTTATCACGTTCTCAGATAATTAGGTGTGGGAGTATCTTTTGCACCCGATTTATCGTATTCTTGGGATAGATCCAGACATTGGAGAAGAAAAATTGAAGTTGACTAATAAATACATAAAATCACTTGTTACGTGGGACGCAGTGCTACTAATTTTAAAACACTGAGGGTACGGCTTTTCCTTCAAAAACGTTAGGAAGTGTACCCAGTTCCAGTGTCAATGACCAACGCCGTTAGGTTGCCCATGGATAAGCTTGAGGGCTTAGAACGCTAAAATTACACAGACATTCAATAAATTTCTCACACCGAGACATATATAATTCACAAGAGCATACCCAATTGTAATCAAAAGAAATTACTGAGACTTGATTGTTTTGTCATCAACCTGTAACAGTTGCACAGATAATCTCGTTCGAAGAAGATGTTGACCATTGTAAACAATCATCTCAAGCAGTCGTATATAAACAATCCTAACTGGTCCTATCCTGTTCTAAATAGTACTCCTTCGTGGCTACATTTAACAAGTTTAAGGACCAGAATTTACAATATTCGAACGAAAGTTTTTCAGTATGCTAATTAAAGAAGGATAAAATAATAATACAAAAATCAACAAACGTAAATAGGTATGAAAAATTACACTCAGGTTATGGTAACCCCTCACACCAAACATGGTCGCCCTTTCAGCCTTGGGAGCGTTATAATGTCACGTTCAATCCCACTATTCGTTGGTAAAAGAGTAGCCCAAGAGTTAGCGGTGGATGGTGATGACTAGCTGTTTTCCCTCTAGTCTTACACTGCTAAATTAGGGACGGCTAGGGCAAATACCCCTCGTGTAGCTTTGCGCGAAATTCTAAAAACTTAAATATATACCTTAAACATCATTGTTGTTAAACTTTAATTGTAACTGTTATAATCAGTTTTGAACGTTAAACTACAGTTTGTTTGTTTTTCTGATGTACACGTTTTTATATTCATCAGTGTATTAATGTTAATCAAGAGGAAAGTCCTGTGGTGGATAAGGGGTAATTTTGCGGAATTACAACGCTAAAATCCAAAGTCCTATTCTCCATGACGGACACAGAAGCTAACTAAATGTGGCTTTGTTGTAAAGCAAACTAACGGGCAGAGGGAAAATACAAATACAAATACCTTTTTGTTGCTTGAAGGAAAGTGTTCAAGAGTATTCGTAAAATAGATATTAGTTTAAAACTTCCATGGCCCAACGTGGCCAGGTGGTTAAGGCACTCGACTTTTATTCCGAGGGTCGCAGGTTCCCCGTTACACCAAACATGCTTGTCCTTTCAGCCGTGGGAACGTTATTATGTGACGGTCAATCCCACAATTCGTTGTAAAAGAGCAGTCTAAGAGTTGGCGGTGGATGGTGATGACTAGCTGTCTTCCCTCTAGTCTTACACTGCTAAATTAGGGACGGCTAGTACAGATAGCCCTCGAGTAGCTTTGTGCAAAATTCAAAACAAACAAACAATCTTTGCGTAAAACTCAAAACAAATCAAAACTTCCGTATGTCTAAGAAAGAACAAGGTAACAGAAACAAATTTTGTAGTTTTGAACACTATAGAAAGAAATACAAATTATTAGTGTTTAGCAGAAAACTACGCAATAAAATACGTATACTCTAGCCACCACAAGAAACCAATGCCGTATTATAGCGATACAAATACTGTCAACCTACCGCGAGGCGGGGGGAAAAGGTTGAATTTGAGTCCTTATGGTTAATATATTAGCAATAATTAATGATATATATAATATATATCTCATAATGATTATTTTCTGTCTTTCTAAAGTGTGTAAAACTTAATGGCATCGAAATTTCTTGTTTTTCATATTTATGAAAACGTCTCCGTCAACTCCTTGTCGGCCGCAAAATTATTTAAAATGGCGAAATAACTCGCAAAAATTATATCTGTATATTTCTTTTTTTTTAAAAAACAATACCTCTCAAACAAAGGATGTACAAGTGTGTATCTCTCTCTCCTGTTTATTTATTTATAGACACACGCAGAGATATAGTAGACATTGTGTTTTTACGAATCAGTGTTTTTCTTTTCAACTGGTTTTACACCTGCGTTTTGTTAAATAAGCGGAAAGTCAAGTTCAACCCAACGCTCATTTGTGTGCAGTTACCGATTTATTCTGTGTATCTATTTATACACATTTTATAAGTATAAATATTTTATATAAATAAAAAATATATACACATGCAAGTGTTTATTTTGTATACATTTTGTAATCTTTATTGATCTTACTCAATGCGAAAGTTTGTGCAAAATGTTCTATTGCACTGATATTTATCTCTTAAGTACGTCTGTTATAGTAATGTTGAATATGTTCAAATGTTTCATGTATAAACATATTAAATTGCAGTTTGTTTTTTAGGCGACTTTAATGACTCTGACTCATCAAGTACAGAAACTGCGTAAATACTGACGCCCATTTCCTTTAAAGTTGTTTAGTTATAAAGATTATAATAATTTTATATTTTAAGTTGATATACACTTCTATTTAGAAAACTATATAACGAAAAAGATAAAAATGGTTTGAATTATGCGCAAAGCTACACGAGGGCTATCTGCGCTAGCCGTCCCTAATTTAGGAATGTAAGACTATAGGGAAGGCAGCTAGTCATCACCATCCACTGCCAACTCTTGAACTACTATTTTATCAATAAATAGTGGGATTAACCATCACATTATAACGTACCCACGGCTGAAATGGCGAGCATGTTAAATGTGACGGAGGTTTGAACCCACGACCCTCAGGTTACGAGTGGATTGCTTTAACCACCTGGCCATGCTGGGCCATCAAATTCCGAAGAAAAATTATTTATTATAAAACTGATGGAATTAAATAAACGAATTTGTTTTATGCCCATGTCGTTACTTTTCCTTTGTAGATCAAATCATAGCTAGGCCTTCTGGCACGATTAAGAACAGTTTAAGGTAATGTTTCCCATTTTACATTCACTTTTTAAAATAAGATCTTTATTTTAAACATCTTAAGTCTTCAATGTTTTGCTTATAATTTTGATATTTAATAATTATTAAGAGGTGATATAATTTTAAAATGGTGCTGATTACATGTACTTATCATACAAGTTGTTTATGCTAAAGTGTGAAGATCCTTGGGTGTTGCCCTATCTCGAAATGTTTGAACCTCTTATTTTGTGATATAAATGAACAAAATACGAAACGCAATAAATAAGACTAGCTACACTATATTTCCATAAATTCTATAAATATATTACAAATGAAATTACAATGTTATCAGTGGAGCCAGTTACAGGGCTACCAATGGAAATTATATTATTCATACGAAAAGTTTGAGTAAGAAAAAATCTAGTTTATCTAAAACAGCAAGCGACATCTCACACGTACGAAAAGTAGAGCAACTTGACGTTACTTAATTTGCATTAGTTTATAAATATTGTAAGAGTAAATTTACATTTGGTCCAGTTCTTAATTCACCACATCACAATTTGCTTATTAGTGTTTCTTTCTTTGTTCTTTATTTTCGTGCATAGCTACACAAGGGCTCTCTGGGCTAGCCGTCCTTAACTAAGCAGTGTAAGACTAGAGAGAAGGCAGCTAGTCATCATCACCCACCGCCAACTCTTGGGCTACTCTTTTACCAGCGAATAGTGGGGTTGACCATCACTATATTAGGCTCCCACGGTTGAAATGGCTAGCATGTTTGGTGCGACGTGGATTCGAACCCAAAACCCTTAGATTGTGAGTCGAGCGCCCTAAACACCTGACTATACCATGCCAGCTTAATGTAACTCAGTGATGATTCTTAGGTGAATTAAGAGACAGAAAATTGAGAAATAAACTTTCCAGAAGCAGAGACAAAAGAAACACAAGCATCAAGTTTTGTAATATTTAGGCATACTGTACGAGTTGTAGAGATATTCTTCACAACCTATAAAGTCCCCCACTGGTACAGCGGTAATTTTACAGATTAACAACGCTAAAATCAGGGGCTCGATTCCCCTCGGTTGGGCCCGTTATGGCCACGTGGTGAAGGCACTCGACTCGGAATCCGAGGGTTGCGGGTTCAAATCCCTGTTAACTAAATATGCTTGCCCTTTCAGCCGTGGTGAAAGTTATAATGTGACAGTCAATCCACCTATTTGTTGGTAAAAGAGTTAGCGGTGGATGGTGATGACTAACTGCTTTCACTCTAGTCTCACACTGGTAAATTAAGGGCAGACAGCGCAGATAGCCCTCGTGTAGCTTTGTGCGAAATTCAAACCAAACCAACCCCCTCGGTGGACTCAGTAGATGTCTCGATGTGACTTTACTATAAGAACATACACATAACTTATAAGTTCACTGGATGTATTTTATTCACAGTGAATAAAATAGTCAATTAAGTTATTCTGCGCTCCTAGTTACAAAAGATCAAACTGAAGTGCATTTTATGTGAGGATAAACCGGCACCACCAGGAAATAAAACAATAACAGGATCATTAAACACTCCTGTTATAACCGGTTCTGAAAAAAGCACAATAAGTATCAGAGGCAAAGGACTTTTACTGACACGGTATCGACGATCAAGAAAACTTCCTGTTGCTGAATCACGTACTCTTCTCTTTTTTATTGTATATCATTTTGAAACCTGTGTTTCATTATTACACTCAATAAATACTTCCTTATAAATTCTACTTGACCAACTACCACACTGTTTTAACATGTGCGACCTACTTATAATTTACTTATTTTATGTCACGTTCCCATTTCGTCCAGGTGGAATTCCCGTCTTATCCCCTTCTCCACAATGTTTGTTTTTTTTGTTTTTGAATTTTGCGCGAAGCTACTCGAGGTCTATCTGCGCTAGCCGTCCCTAATTTAGCAGTGCAAGACTAGAGGGAAGGCAGCTAGTCATCACCACCCACCGCCAACTCTTTTACCAACGAATAGTGGGATTGACCATCACTTTATAACGCCTACACGGCTGAAAGGACGAGCATGCTTGGAGCAACGTGGATCTGAAATCACGGCCTTATATTAGGAGTCGAGCGTCCTAACCAGTTGGCCATTTCGAGCCTACCATCTGAACAAAGACGGCATCGATTAATGGCTAGGTGGTTAGAGCGCTCGACTAGCATTCTGAGAGTTGCGAGTTCGAATCCCCATCACACCAAACATGCCGTGGAGACATTATAATTTGACGGTCATTAATCCCATTATTCGTTGGTAAAAGAGTTGGCGGTGGATGGTGATGACTAGCTGCTTTTCCTCTGGTCTTACACTGCTAAATTAGGGACGGCTAACGCAGATAGCCCTCGTGTAGCTTTGCGCGAAATTCAAAAACAAACAAATCTTTATGTTTGAGATATCTTAAAACATACAGAGGATATGGAATCGGCATAATATCAAAACAATATTCCGAAGTCACAACATGTTCGTAGTTTTTTGTGGTTATTTTTTGTATTTCAAGTTTTAATGGAGAACACATAGATCGCTTACATCTCTTTTGGATGTTACATTTAATATATTGAACCAACAAAGGTCAAGATTCACGAAGATAAAAGACAATAATACCTGTCTAGCACATCATGTGAAGAGATTAGAACGATAAAAATAAAATGGAATAGCAATGGAAAAAAAAAGAGAAAGAGAGAGAGGAGAGACCTCTAACGGCACAGCGTTTCGGTACTCATTGTGAGGAGAGAACAGATAGCTCGATGAGTAGCTTTGTGCTTAACTTCAAACGAAGAAGTTATATATATAACTTTCTTTCTACCAAATAAGGCCATGAATAATGTTCAGTCAGCCTTTAGTCAAATAGTTTTCAATTTGAGAAATCTGTCATTCATAACTAGGTCATCCTTTTTGTCATTTATTTGAAATTCAAAGCCTATTTTAAACAGATAGCATTTAAACAACAACGATCTGCATGATATGAAGTTCTCCCTGTATTCGAATTTTGTTATTTACTTAGAGAGAACACCTTTCTTGATACATGGCAGAATCGAGTTGTTGCATGAAAGAAAATTACTTTCTCTCGACCCACATATCATACATTCCACCCTCACATAAATATTCTTGAGTATATGCAACCGCCTTGTTAAGTTACTATACACCCAGTGTCAGTAACCTCTAACCATCTTCAGGCATCTGCGGAAAGTTTAGAACCGCCTTTTGTACTTCAGTCTTTAAACTTTATATTAGCATCTTTCACGCTAAACTTTGGAACACAGCAATCTGTTGAAACAGGAACACTGGGTAACTTCATAGGTTGGTATTGAATCAAAAATTAATTTCATCGTTGATGGAAAACAAATGAACGAATTGGTCCGTGGGTTCTGGACTGTTGTTAGGTGCTGTAAAATGAAACTTAAGGCTCTCTTTCGTTTAAAGTTTTCAGATAGAACTAATATTTCTACCTCAAATTGCTTCTGCGTTGTACAATACCATACCAGAAGCCAAAAAAAACAAAAAACTTTTAGACATAACAGCAAGTTTTTCATCATCTAAAAACAATCTTACCCAATCTGAAAACTGTAGCCAAAGAATTTACACTTATTTTACTTCTAAACCTTGAATATATGAATTACTGATTAATGCCGATCTACTTCACTTTTCACAAAATTAAATGAATTACATATATGAAGAATACACCCTCTACCTGATGCTTACTGAGTCAAGTCACTTCTCTAAGAAGAAAACGTTTAGAAGCGATAAAAGAAACTTTCCTCCCCCTTCATTAACCAAAATTACAGAAAGACTACTACTACTTCTATCTTAGCCAACGAATATTCAGAAAAAGACATGCGCAACTAACAACAACAAAGAGAATTTCAATAGGGAGGGTTCCCCGCTGGGACAGCAGTAAGAAAACGGACTTAGAAGGCTAAAATCAGAGGTTCGATTGTTCTCGTTGGACACAGCAGATAGTCCGAAATGGCTTCGCTATAAGAAAACACACACACTCCATAGGGAGGTGAAAATGTACTAGCATAGCAATCAAGAAACAAAACTGAGTGCAGACATAAAAATGTTGGTGGTTCATGGCATACAAATTTTTAAACTATCTATGCGATAGCACAATTAACGCTGTGCCCCTGTGGTGGGGCAGATCACTAACTCGGACATGTGTTATGTGCCATCACAATCGATTTTTGTTTTATATAAAAGCAGAGGGAATGCAGCTAGTCATCACCACCCACCGCCAACTCTTTCGCTACTCTTTTAACAACGAAAAGTGGGATTGACCTTAACATTATAACAACCCCACGGTTGAAAGGGCGAGCATGTTTGGTGTGACGGGAATTCGAACCCGCGACCCTCGTATTATGACTCGAGTGTCTGAACCACTTGACCATTCCGGGATCCCACCAAAAGGAATCGAACCCGTGATATTAGAGTTGTAAATCTGTAGACTTGTCGCCGTACCTGTGGGGGACTTACAGGCTGTGTAAAATACCTCTACAACTCGTACGGTATGCTTAAATATTATAGAACTTGATGAAAACCATCAAGAGATCTCTTTTATTTTGATCTTTGGTATGATATTGAACAAATGTAGAACGCTCCACGGCTGAAAGGGCGAGCATGTTCGTTGTGACAGAGAGCGGCATAGGGAAGCGAATCGTGAACCCTCGAGTTCATAGTTCGGACATAATGACTACTAGACTACGCCAGACCCATTCCTAATTCTAATATATTATTTTCTAAGGCAAAACAAGCTGCCTGGCATGGCCATATGGTTAGGACGCTTGATATGCAGCCTGAGAGTTGTGAGTTGGAATCCCTATCCCAACAAATATGTTTGTTTTTTCATCCGTGGGGGCATTATAATGTTACGCTCAATCCTAGTATTCGTTGGTAAAATATAAGTCCAAGAGTGATAATTAGCTGTCTTTCCTCTAGTCTTTCACTGCTGAAATACGGATACCTTGCGCAATTAGCTGTCGCGTAGCTTTGCGCGAAATTCAAAAGAAACTAAATGCATATTATTTAGAAAATTTTATTTAGTAATCATCATTAGAGCAGCTAAAGGAAGAACTAGCTCCAGTTGCGCCTCTCTTAACTACCAGCAAACAAAATAGGCACTAAAATTACAAAAACAAAAATGTCTCCGGCCGAGAGGTTATTCATTAAAAACGTTGTACACCGGGGGTAAAAGATGTATGCCATTTAAACACAAAGATACACAATGGGCTATCTGTGCTCTGCCTAAAACGAGTATTGGAACGCTATCTAGCGTTAAGTTCGCAGATATACCACTGTACCACGAGGGTGTATTACTTATGACCCACCAATAAGAGACCCAGAACCCATTTAAACATGTATGTGTGTTGGAGGGGGGGGGACACTCACACTAACAAAATCTATTTTAAAGCCTACTTGAGCGCGCAAGATAAAATTAAATATTTATATAATTCAATTCATCCTCTGGCAACAACTCGATTATGTAACATTATAGCTTTAGATGAACGTGTATTAAACTTCTCTTTTATTAATATTTGATACATATGTATTACCAGTCACTTCAGTTGTATGTAAATAAGTAATAACATCTTCAAAGCATATAATGGGCACTTTCACATGCATGTGATTAATTGGTTATATCTCTAAATTTTATTCAGTTTAAAACGAAAAGCTAACCCTATCTAGCTACTATAGAAGTACAGGTGGCGGCAACAATAAACGCAGTGATTTTTAATAGTACCATAGTAACATAATAAATTTTTAATGTTCTTGCATGTGTTAATATCGGTTCGGCTGAAGCTAAAAGGGTTGGAGAAAGTACTCGATCACACCTATTTTACGGCTCCTGGAACTACTTGTATCAAAGAATGGGTTTATTACACATCCATAAAATAGGTATTTCGACTGTAGTTTTCTACGTAGGTCAACTCAATCCCCATTAGGAAGTGTACACTAATTTAATGCATATACCAGTCAAAGTGTCTCTTTTTTGGGGTGCATCATAAAAATTATCGTTGCCTGTTATAATCTATCAGGTGTTCTCTAGATTAACGACAGCTACAAATTAAAGGCTTAGCGATTTAAAATTATCCGTTGCTAACGCTGTTGAACAAATTATTACAGTCGGTTATCCTTGACAAGGGTTGTGTTTTAGCCCTGTTTAGTCCGAAACTGGAAAAAAATAAAGAGCAGTAATACACAATCGTTAGATAGTAAATAGATTTCCCAAAATTTAAAACAAATTACGTTTATGACTTCAATAACCCGTATACTCTTTTTTTATTTTACGTTTGTATACTGAACCGCCTAGGTAACGCAGTCATAGTTAAAAAGTTTTATTTCTATTCACATCTCTGATGTACAGAAAAACTAAACGTTGTTTTTTGCATTAACACACATCAAGAATGTTTAAAAATAAAGTACAACACAGTATGCCATGTATGGATGGATCAATGGTTAGCAGTTAGCATTTCACATTGCAAGTCTAAGAGTATGTAATTCATGTCTCATTTCATTAAATAACGTTCATTACTACAGTATAATGGGTGTATTGAAAATTGAAGGCCAAATACCACGATTTCATTAGCACATTCCAAGAGTTGACAATGAGTACTCTTAAATTAGTTGTCATTTAATCTATCAATTCAAACTTCAGAATGGCAGAAAACCCTTGTATCTTTGCACGAGTATTTAAAACAAGCAAATACAATAACTTAAAAACTCAAAAGATTTATTTTTACACTTAATTTGGAATAGAGCTGAAAATTTTGTTTAGGACTGGTAAACCTAATTTTTAAAACAAATGTTTGATTTGAATTTCACGCAACGTTATACTAGGGATATTTACGCTCGTCGTCCCTAATTTAGCAGTAAAAGATTAGAAGGAAGGCAGTTAGTAATCACAACCCACCACAAACTCTCGGGCTACTCTTCTACCAACAAATAATAGGATTGACTGTAACATAATTTCCCCACGGGTGAAAGAGAAAGCATATTTGGAGGGATAGAATTCGATTCTGACTCTCCGATTCCAAGTCAAACACCCTAACCACCAGGGCAAGCAAAAACAATGAACATATTACAGAAAATTAAAACTTAATTCACTGCAAAACACTCATGTACTGGCAGTAATAGTATTCCAAAATAAATATTATTAATTATAAACTACCATCTGTAAGGAGATATTAATAATAGTGCTCAGGTTTTAAATCTCACATGTAATTATTTGCAGAACTTTGGGTAATAATCATTAGATTAACATCACAGGTAAACAATACTAAACTACAAGTTGCTAGAGCTAATTTTGAATTACCAAATAAAACATCACCAGTACTCTATCATTCTTGTCAAGAGATGGTACCTTATTTTCACACTGCACCCACAAATCAAAATGCAGGGAATATTTTATAGTATTACACAAATACTATCATAGCTCAAAAATCCAAGGTTCTACACTAGCATCATTTATAGAAAAAACAAAAACTTAATA
Source organism: Tachypleus tridentatus (assembly GCF_004210375.1). NCBI lineage: Eukaryota > Metazoa > Arthropoda > Merostomata > Xiphosura > Limulidae > Tachypleus > Tachypleus tridentatus. The sequence continues at coordinate 25,810,995 of NC_134833.1, forward strand.
GAAACAATTTTTTTCTTGTAATTATTATAGTTAATTATGTTTCTCATTTTGTGTTCTCTTTTTGCAACATTCATATAACTTGAACATGTTGTGTCAACATAAATTTATTTTTCATTTTAATTATAGTTTATCTTTAAAGATCATGGCATAACTATAATTTGAAAATTACCAAAGACAGCAGTTGGCCTTTGGAATGGATTCCCTTCCAATACTGTGGAAGCAGTTTGAGAAAGTTAAAAGAGAAAACATGACAATTATACAAGTTTTATTATTAATAGTTTTAGTTAACATGATGTAGAAGCTAAAATAAATAAATAAAAATTACTTTTTATACATACAAGGTTGTTTTTCACAAATAGAATGTTTTAAAAGGGAATTGTTTACATTTGTTTATCACTCTTAAAATGTTGCAGTGTTCATAAACTTACACTGTGTTTCAATTGAACAAAAAGGAAACCAAACAAAAATAAAAATGGTACTTTTTATTATTCAGTTTTACTGGCAATAGGTAAAATTGACATGTTATAGTAAAATGTTAAGAGAGTATACAGAAATAACCACTTGTATTAAAATAAATAAAAATACACACAACTTTATTTTACATAAAAATTATATATACACACACACGCATAATAAAAAGTAAGGTGTATACACAGAGATTGCCTAGTCTACAATTAATATAAAATTTTAATCTAATGTCCTATAGATGATCTTGCAGTTTAAAAATACCATAATCAGATATAATTTGATTTTTATCTTGAGTTTCAGTACACCTGGCATTTGAGACACTTCTAAATTTAATAAAATTCTCCCCGTTTAAGACCAATATATCTGAAGAAGGAACAAACACTAATGATAAGACATATTATAACAACTACCAATGCAACAATACAAATTGACATATTGAAGGCTACAGTATTGCGAGTACTTTGAGTAAGCCTTTCTATAGTTGATGACAACGTTGTGTTTAGGACTTCTTTGGTTAAAAACAACATAGCTAGTTCTTCCATCACACTATCAAGGTAGGCCTTTGACAGTTCTTTTTTTCCTTGTAGTTGTCCCCCTGCAAGGATGTCTTCAGCCACTAATTCCAAAACTTCTCCTACTCTTGGATTCTGATGATGAAGTTCTACCCACTTGGCTTTTGCTCTTGGAATGAAGTGGAAAGACATGCTCAAGAGTTGAGTACTGCCCGCTCGCAAGGCCAAATACTCAGTTTTGTTGAATGTCAAGTTCGACTTCACATAAATTAGGCCTAAGCCTAGCTCTCCAAATCTTTGGGACATTCCCTGGATGAAAAGGGTGTGCAATACACTAGGCACTGGTAGCTGATGCTTATAATCTAAGTTAAAACATTGATTCAAGATCATGTTGTTTATATTTAGATAAAAGTTCACAAGTTCATAAGGATTAGACTCTAATGTTAAAGTACTTCTATGCTTCTTCAGTTTGACTTCCACGTTATCAAGTAACTGGAACACAGAAACCACCAAGTGGTCAATACTTCTTTCTTGTACATTTCTCCATATTTTGTCAGTTATTTTCCATGTAACATCATGAAAATCCTTTTGTTCTTTAGAGCCTTGTGATAACAGCAAATTAACAGTAGACACTGTTCAAATAATATTATATTATAAAAATAAATCTGTATTCCACACTTTTCTTTAAATGCAAAAATTATATCAAGTTATGTAAAAAATAAGTATACCAGTTATTAAATTCAAGTAAAATCAAAAAGAAGGAAGCTTTTAGAAAATAAAATTTAAAAACATTTTTCTGTACATTTACGTTTAATAAATTTTGGCAACCTCAGAACAGGAAACTAGATTTTTTATAAGTCACATGCATTTACATAAAATATTTCTGTTGAAACAAGGTTATACGTATTCAATTTTGTTAGTAATTAGATTATTTGTGTACATTTAAGGAAGTTAACTAAATTTGAAAAACAACAAAAACAAAAGTTTTACACAACTAAAGTCTTAATTTAAGTCATACAAAAACACAACAATTTAAGTAAAAACGAAGAAAATTTAGCACTTTGTTATCAAATAAAAAGGATACAGAAGTCAGATGTTGACTTGTTTTTCTAAAGAATAATCCAAATTTTGCTATGCAAGGAATACTGATTTACCTAATTCACGTCCAAGTGCAAAGGAAATTTTGCCGATATCTTCGTGTGCAATGAATAATGCATTGGTCTGTTTTGTAACTTCTTCTTCCTGTTTAAAAAAAAAAAAAGTAAAACAAATATTTTTCCACTTTTAAAAAAAAAAATAGATATTTCACTTATGAAGTAAAACAGCTTCAAACTTTTAGCAATTTCAAAAAACATTTTAAGAGTATATTTAAAAAACAAACTTCATAATACTTAAAAAATAGATTAAGTGCCTCTGATAAAAACATTTTTCTAAAACAATCTGCAATCATAGTACTGAAAGCAACTTGCACAAGTTTCTCCTTTTTAACTAAACACAACAACATTCTGATTTTCAATTCAATGGTAATCATGAGCTGTAGGTAATAACTAGCTGGTAATCATCATATAATTTATGATCAATTTGCAAGAAAAATTATTTACCATACCTTTCATTACAAGTTTCCTTTGCTTCTACAAATGGTTTTAGTTTTAATCACTAAAATTGTCTCACCGAGCACTTGTTGATAGTTACAAATACACTAATATTCTCCTACCCTTAAAACACAGAGAACATTGATACACATAATTTGACAATTTTAATAGTAAACTAACTTAAGTCAAATAGTATCTGTAAAATAAGATAATTATATTTATGTAACAGAAACTTTGTACTAACATGTTTAACTTAAAAATGGTACATACTTCAAGTGTACGATACAACAAGACACCTGCTAATACTGTTGTCCAAATCACAAGAAACCCCAGAGCCAAAGAAATGATGGCAAGTGATCGCTGTGAATAATCCAGTTTATTTATGGCCATAGTGTTATCTCTGAGCAGGAGAAAAGAAGAATCTTTAAATGATGTAGGTGGCATTACAGTTAACGATTGCATAGTTAGGTGTAACAGTAGCATTTGTAGATGATAGTAACATCAGGTTATAAAATTCTAAAATGTGAATGATGAATATAAGATGAGTAAAAGTGAATTTACTTACTTTCAAAATTGAAGATATTTATCATTTAATAAAATGGTGCAAATTTAATACATTGTTAAATCATTTAAAAGTTTTCGATTAGGTATGAGTAACTCAAGATATGGTGTATATTTTATTAAATGAAATACCAAAATGTTTTAAAGTAAGTATAGTTTAATTTATAAAACTAAAAATAAAAACAACTAAAGCTATACAATTAGCTAGAAGACTGGTTATAGAAAACTGTCCCATTAAGTACACTGAAGACAGTGTGTGTGTGTGTGTGTGTGTGTGTGTGTGTGTGTGTGTGTGTGTGTGTGTGTGTATATATATATATATATATATATACACACACACACACACACACCACTATCATCATCATCAATTCCTTTAAAAAAGTCAATAATTTTAATTAGATCTTAAACAATGAAGGAATAAAAAAAAAAAACACTTTAGAAAATCTTAAATCAGTTCTTGTACAAAGACTTATTCTCGGGAAACTTCTAACAGAAGTAGTCTGAACGTCTTTCAATAAAATAAGTCAGCATTTTTATTATGATGTGAATACTTTAAAAGCAGACATAGTACAATTATAGTTAAGTACAAGACATTAAAAACACACACATGGAGTGCATTTAGCCTCTAAGATTAAAAGAGTACAAATAACAAATGTGTTTTCAAAATAGACTGCATTACCTTACTCACTTCAAACAACCACTTTTGTTATAGTACATCAAGAGGTACAAATGTTATTATATGCTTCCAATTTAAAAAAAAAAAAAAAAAATCTCAAAATGGATTAGTTTAAACATTAGGTCTTTAAAAATATAGTAGGCATAATATTGTCTTATGACATAACCCATTGTCAAAGACTAGAAAGCCAAAAGACTGAATACAATGCTACACAGTAACAAAGTTAAATATTTCTGTAGTTTAAATAGTAGAATACTGTATGATGGGCTGAGCCAAACTGATAAAAAAGTTCTAACATATTGTTAAAGAGCATTTCTACTAAAGTTAAAAACTTTAAATTACAATAACTTACATGCACACATTGCACTTGTGGTTTAAAAGCAATCTGCTACTTATTCATTTCAGTCTCAAAATAATCTACACATTTGTTTGTTTGTTTTTTTTGCACAGAAGTAGCATCTTAACAGCTAAGAAGAAATGTATTAATATCACCAGCAGATGCAAGCAATATGACACCCCCTCCCTTATCAAAATGTAAAAAGCCTTAGTCCTAACAGGAATTCACATTGTATTTAAGACATTTATCCAACAACGCTGTACTTGTTTTCAATCTCATCTAACAACTTTACTATCAAGTGAAAGAAAGAATAATCTCCACACCTACAGATAACTGAAGCCGTTCATTTGGAATATTACAAGATGCCTTTTTTGTAAGTTTAGAGATACTAAATACAGGTTAATACATATGTAAAAAGAGTATATTTTCCCTAGCAAAGTATATCAAATAAAGATTAAGTTTTCTGTAGCAACATAAACCATCTAAAAGTTCAAGCATTAACTTATTTACAGAGCATTAAACGTCACAAGATGTTCAACACCTGATGCAAGACTAGACTAATAAACTTATAATTACAAAGGAATATTTTATTACCTCCTTTGAGAGAGGAAACACAAAGTAACACTATCTAACTTTTACTTTTCCAAATCCCCTACCCAATTAATACATTTATAAAATAGGACCAAATGATTAACACATCCCATCCTTAACTTATTCAAAATCTTTGAGACAATTGTTATTTATCAAGGAGATTTAATATTTGAATGTCTTAGGTCTTATTTAAGAAGTTCAGAATTAACATGTGATCATATTGTTTTCACCTGAAAATTGTTTAAAAGTGGCACAACGCTTTTGGTAGGAAACATTTAAGAAAAATTGAAATTTAATACACATTTATCCCAATTACCAAAAATGCACAAATAAATTTTTAAATCTTCCAAACGCCTAGACGTTTTATATTAACATCTTACGAATGACCTTAAGTCATTTAATTTTAAAAAGAAATCTTACTCAAGTTACTATAAACTTTATATTTAACCAGATACCGTCACATTTCCTTATACCCAGTTTGAACAACTCTTGCCTTCCACGTATTCCATGATACAAGTTAACAAGAGAAAGAAAACAAATGAATTGTAAGGATAAAAGAAACTTAAAGGGGTGGGTTAACTGATACTAACGAAATTACTATTTATAGGGCACGTAACGTGTTGACAGTTAGATTATGGTACCAGGAAAATCTATTATTTTTATCCTGGTTGTGCGTGAAGTAAATAGCGTTGGAAACTGCAAATCAGAATAGTATTAACTATTTGACCTAAATGTAATTAATACACAAACAAGTTAACTTCTGTATTCCAAAGTGCAACTTAACATTCGTTACCAAAACTATTAAATCTAAAAAAAACATGTGAAACCTTACGCGAATGACAAATACATTTAATTACACTACTGAAATTACATTTGTAAAACACACATTTATAAGCACAAATAATAAAAAAACAAAACCACAACTTCACCTCAAACTTTACAGTACATTTCACACACTTCATTCTTATTTCTATTACAATCACATTTTATAGTATAGAAGCCCAATGTGGTACCGTCCAAAGGTAAAAAGCTCTATCTTCATAGTATAACCCATCCTTGTTCACGGACTTACCCTTTTCGTTTTGACCAGCTTATTTTGTGGCTGCGGTTTTCGTAAAATATGGCACGAACACAGAAGCAAGTCGAAAGTTTCTAACACTATGTTATTAAATATAAAATAATAGAAACGTGTGTGTGTGCGTATATATATATTATTTAACAAATTGTAATATTGCTGTTAATAACCAAATACACTTTTGAAATAATGATAATATAAAAGATTGATAATAATAAATTTTACAACAGGTAGAAGAGCGAAAACATAGCTTGTTATTTTTAAACACAAAAGCACTGTTTCAAGTGTTTCGCATTTCAAATATAAGTTTTCAACATAACAAACCATGGAAAGTTAGAATAGGGTTCACACGTAGAGATGTATATATGTGATACAAATAAATTTCAGATTTTCATTAAAATAATTTGAGGTATATAAAAGACAACACCTCCCACAGTATTAAAAAGCAAAGTAAATAAATTTCTCAAACAGAAAGGATTTAATTGGTAAAAACTTTAAAAACTACAAATACAGTAATACGTTCATCGGGATGTTATTGACACAAGAAGTTACAACGTTTATATTTAGAGTCCATTAAATAATAAATGTTGATATCGGATCCAATGATCCTATAAAAACTAAAAACATTTTGCATTTCACATTCATTCTTGAAACTTATGTAAAAATTAACGTTCACATTACTATACAACAATATATTTTTCAATATAATATATTAACATTTTATTTCTGTTTGCCGTCGTTAAGCTTTGTTTCTTTGAATTTTGCGCAAAGCTGCTTGAGGGCTATCTGCGCTAACTGTCCCTAATTTAGCACTGTAAGATTAGAGGGAAGGCAGCTAGTTATTATCACCCACCGCCAACTCTTGGGATACTCTTTTATCAACGAATAGTGGGACTGACCCTCACATTATAACGCCCCCACGGCTGAAAGGGCGAGCATGTTTGGTGCGACCAGGATTCGAACCCCTTAACACGCTTGGCCATGCCGAACACCGTCGTTAAGCACAAAACTACACAATCAGCTATTTGAGTTGTGCCCACAAGATATTTTGAATCATGAATCTTAACATGATAGCTCGGCATGCCCAGGTGGGTTAAAGTGTTCTACTCGTAATCTTAGGGTCGCGGGTTTGAATCCCTGATCACACCCTTTCAGCCTTGGGTGCGTTATAATATAACAATCAATCCCATTATTCGTTGGTAAAAGAGTAGCCCAAAGAGTAGGTGGCAATGACTAGCTGCCTTCCCTCTAGTCTTACACTATTAAATTAGGGACAGGTAGCGCAGACAGCCCTCGTGTAGCTTTGCGCGAAATTCAAAAATAAAGAAATTTAACGTAATAAACACTTAAGCGTACTATTTAGCCGCTAGGGCTCTATTTCATAGGTGATATTGTGTACGATAATGCAACGTTATTTGAAACATTGATCCCAGTGCCAGAAACAACAAGGAAACAGTACATATGCGTATAAGAACGTGCATTATCTTAAGTAAAATCCGAAATGAAAAGAAACACAATGGACTGTCTGTATACGTAGTACTCATTACGAGTACAGAAATCCTGTTTTTAGTGTTATAAGCTCTCAGACATCACAAAATTACTCGGTGGGCGGAGTTGTTTTACGAATAGTCTATGACATGTTTGGTTTTTGAATTTAGCGCAAAGCTACACGAGAGCTATCTGCGCTAGCAGTCTCTAATTTAGCAGTGTAAGACTAGAGGGAAGGCAGCTAGTCATCACCACCCACCGCTAACCCTCGGGCTGCTCTTTTACCACCTAATAGTAGAATTAACCGTCACTTATAACGCCCATACGGCTGAAAAGACGAGCATGTTTGGTGTGACGGGGATTCGAACCCGCAACTCTCAGATTACGAGTCGAGTACCTTAATCACCTGGACATGCTGGGCCCCATAACATGGGGGCCCGGGGTGCTTTGTAATATACAATCAAGGAAAAAATATTTGTTTTATGTGTTTAAATAATTCCTTACACTAACGTTGTATTTTTTCCTTCTTTTCTTTATTATAAACTTGTGTTTGTTTGTTCTTTATTTAGGTAACAAAATTATGCACTAAATAAATTTGAATTATATATCACATGCCATCTTATATGCTAAATAAATATCTATTAAAACTATTGCATAGAATAATTTTTAATTTAATTTAAAAATGTTTCATAAAATTTTGACACAGTAGCTGTGTGGTATATAAGTATACTATGTTTTTATCTTTCTATTTTTCAATAGTTATAGCCTAAATTCATTACTTATTTTACTTATGTGCAGTTTTCACATAATATCTGGCCAAGAAAATCCAGTTACCTTATTCCTTGTCATTTAGGCCCGACATGGCCTGGTGGATTAAGGCGTCCGACTCGTAATCTGAAGGTCGCGGGTTCGCATCCCTGTCGCACCAAAGATGCTCGCCCTTTCAGCCGTGGGGACGTTATAATGTGACGGTAAGTTCTACAATTTCTTTGGTAAAAGAGTAGCCCAAGAGTTGGCGGTGGGTGGTGATGACTAGCTACCTTCCCTCTAGTCTTACACTGCTAAATTAGGGACGGCTAGCGCAGATAGCTCTCGAGTAGCTTTGCACGAAATTCAAAAACAAACAATTCCTTGTCATTTTATTGGAATTGGGAGGAAGAGGTCAAATGTACCTGACCCTCCTGGGTATTTAACAACATCAATACCCAAATACCCACACAGTCAAACTTGGAACTTTATTGGAATTACACCTATTTTGCTCGTGGATGAAATGGCTATCATGCTGTACATCAGTGGAAGGTCTTAAGGCTAAGCTTGAATGAGAACAATAGTCGTTCTAAATAAATCGGACGTCAGCTGCTGAGTAAAGATAACAGTACAGTAAAAGCAAACACAGTCACACACACATTGTGCGTTTTGAATATTAATATATATTTTTCTTTCTACATTACTTTGTGTCCAGCCTCTTTCTATTTCAGTCTTGTTTATTCAAAGATTCAGTACTACTTCGTGATAAATACCTTGCCGAATCTTCTGTTAAGCAAACATATCTCCCGTTGTAAATTATCTCAGTTTAACTTAAAACACCACAACTACTTGTGACAACCACAGAAAGTTGTATTATTTATGACCCACCCAATATAACCACTTGAAGTTTACAAATCTCCATTGAATATTTAGTTTATAAACCACAATATGAATAAATTTTACTTGTTTAGTGATTCATGTGACTTCGTTACATACAGAGATCGTTTTGCTGGCCGATTACAGAAATGGTTTGAGGTATCGTTAAAATTCATTGGTCACAATACAGTAGTTTCTCAAAGAGCGTTTCGTATGATCACTCCAACCATTCATCATATTTTAAATAAATCAAGTCACTGGTAAAAAGGTAAATTTTATCTCACTACTGATACAGTTTTTGGTTTTTACATTTATACATTGTTATTAGAGCTACCTCTATCTTATCCTTAGGATGTGGAAGATCCTGAAATAAGAAAGAGAGAATTGTTGTAACTGGAATATGTGCTAATTCTTTTACTAAAGTGAAGGTTACATATGATTATGACGAAAAGCTTGCATCATTTTAGCTCTGTGCCTGTGTCCATTCCCTGAAGAAAGAGAACCAATCTCGAAGAATGATACAGATACTTGTACCAATTAGTATGAATTAGAGTTATTCGCCCTAACAGTCAATAATGTATGCAGCATGTGATGATGGCATACTGTATAAACCTTCTGTCTAATGTCAAAAGGATTGTATAATTCTACTTTGTGCTGTATGGATGTTGTAGGAAACATTCATCCATCCCTGCACCTGGTAAGAGTCAACGGAAAGTTATAAGTTGACGTGTAAATGTTCTAGAAGATACTTTTAAATTTATTTATCAGATATTGATGTTCCTGTTTGAAATATAACTGAAAAGAACATCACTGATCTTATTTAGAGTCGATACGTAATTTATTGTGCTTTATTCTTTTTTCACAACCAAGGGACTGGTAATATCAAATGTTTATTTTCTGTTTATCTAAATAGAAGCACGTGTAATCTAGACGCTAATATATGGAAATAAGAATGTTGCACGTTCGCATAACAACTAATGTTCAAACTTCCAATTAATCAGCAGATTATTATAGTATTAAAATAAATGCAATCGCATTTTCAACCATCTCCCAACAGGACAACGGTAAATATACATACTTACAACGCTAACATCCAGGGTTTGATTCCCTGCGGTGGACACAGCAGACAGTCACATTGTGGCTATGTTCTAATACAAACGAACACTTCCTACCTTCTTCTGTTGGTAAAGTACAGCTGTTATTCATATAGATGTTTTTTAAACTCCTTTAAATCTCTAAACCAATAGCATAAAAACAAATAATTTTTGGTGATAATTATAAAAATTTTAAAAGAAGTTATGCAAGAGATCTTATGTTTCAAAATTTGGTACATTAGTAGAATCTACCTTATCTTTAGTCATGATAGAGGCCCCAGTAAAGTTTCTATTTTCTTTACAGTTGTTTCTAGATATTATACTGAAATATTTCTGTTTTCAATTTACTTTTTACTGCATGGATTCTTAACTAAATTTATGGTGTAAAATGAAAATTCACACAGATGTTTTTTAATTATTTGTACTTTGATTATGCTATCTGGTAATCTTCACACTCTGATTTCCAAATATCTGGAATGACGTTTAATATGTTACATTAAATGATTCTTGATTTCAAGAACAAGACTCATAATTCTATTTTTTTCAGTCGATCAATATTATTGAACTGGTAGTTTTTATAGTGCCTTTCTTTGAAAAACATACCGTGAATTAATAACTCCAGATTATATGGAATTGAAAGATTATAAGAAGTTATGTATAATTCAGAAGAATAAATATATATTTGTTGCATTTACAATTCAGATTTATACAAACCCTAACACTAAAACTCACTGTTAACTAAATATTACACGGTAGTGATTTTTTTTTTTTTTGGTAATATTTCAAAAGTAATGAAGAACAGATGGGTTTCTTTTAAATTTCGTGCAAAGCTACACAAGGCCTATCTGCGTTAGCCGTCCCTAATTTAGCAGTGTAAAACTAGAAGGAAGGCAGCTAGTCATCATCACCCATTGCCAACTCTTGGTCTATTCTTTTACCAACGAGTAGTGGGATTGAACGTCACATTATAACGCCCCCACGGCTGAAAGGGCGAGCATATTTGATGCAACGGGGATTTGAACCCGTAACCCTCAGATTAGGAATCGAACACCTTAACCTCCTGGCCATGCCGAGCCATTTTCTTTTCTTTTTTCAACAGTCATTCTTGGTTATCTACAAGTTTACAACAATTTATTTTTCACTATTGCTTCTTAAAATTAACAACATAATATTCCAGTACATTTTAATTTGTGCATCACGTGGTGATATCATCCATAAATGTAGTGTTAACTGTTTAGTATTTACTATAGTCGTTTAACTTCAAACATTTTTTTTTCTCTCTCTCTAAACCGGTTATCTTTCGTATGTTCAGGACGTCTTCCTGATAGACTTGCGGTAAGTCTACGGATTTACAACATTAAACTCTGAGGTTCGATTGTCCTGGTGGAGAGAATGGAGTTAACCGAATTGTATAGCTTTGCATTAAAGAGAATAACAAAGGCTGTTGGTCTAGAACATGCCACACTGCAGATGTTTATAATCATACGTAATTGCATGTTTCAAAACTATAACTTGTTCTATAACAGTTATTTCCAAAACCGCCTTGGCATAAAGTTTATAAACTGAACTGTACAGTTTTCAAGGTTTATTTATTCTCAAGAGAGTTTAACCCTAAAACGACGGCCGTTATCAATTAATGCTGCTACCTACAACATTCCCGCGAAATAAGGGTTAAAATAAATATATTCAAACAACGAAGAAATGTGCCAGTCATTTTTCTTATTTAAACAAAACTGCTTCTAAATCCTATAAATATAAACATAAAAGAAGTAACGATTATTGTATAATAAATAAAAGTAGTATTTCGTTCAACTGGTTGGATAATTTATAATGCTGCATTTAATTACTTGTATAGAAAACGAGTTATATGTATGCAGCACTGAACTGTCTGTTAGGTTCGCGGATATAATTATATCATTCGTTATGGCAAAAATAAAACACCTAATTTCTGCTCCACAGGTATTTCGTGACACTATGTTTCAGCAGCCTGGAGTTGATTAGTTTTAGTCATTTCAAAACCTAGTAAATTAAGACCGGTTTAACAGGTAGTCTCTGCTTTGTTGAGTTAGAGAAGGGAAAAAACTGGGTTGTAATAGAATAAAATGGTCAGTTGGATCACCCCGAAACTATTTTAAAATGTAGCCTACAAAATTAGTACTTCGACACTGTAGATCACCTCCCCTTCCCATTCTTCTATTCAAATTTAAAATAAAACAAGAACTATAAGTGGTGGAAGTTTATCTTTAGCATCTCGTGAAATTCGGTAACCAGTAACTTGAAACAATAAATTTATCGCGATACAGATAGATCTATAACAGTTTCATCTGATTTATTTCCAATTTCGCGCAAAGCTACAAGAGAACTGTCTGCACTAACTGTCCCCAATGTAGTAGTGAAATATTAGAGGGATGACACTTAGACATCACCACCTACCGCCAACGTTTGGACAACCCTTTTACCAACGAATAGTGAGATCAACAATAACTTTGTAACGTTCTCTTAGCTGAAAGGGTGTTTATGTATTCTGTAACAGAACATTAGAGTGACAAAATTAGAACATTGTTATGTTACAGTTATTGAAAGTATACTGAAATAAATAAAACAAACGAGATTTGTGCGGTTATATTAAACTATAATTTTATATATGTCTCAGGAAAATAGACTACAGCATTTTAAAGTAAAATTATTACATGAAACGCAATATGTCTGAATATGACTGTTAATCAGTAACATATGAAAACCATAAATTATCAAAGAACTCATTACGTGTTTTAATTACGGAGATATAAAATAAATAAATTTGATCAAAACTCGAACATATGTTGTTTCCATCCAAAAGAGTCCCCAAGCGAAACAATTGTAAATGTACGGACTTACAACACTGAAATTCTGGGTTCGATTCACGGGAAAATGTGTATTATTCACGTTTTTTTTATGCTCTGGCTTCACAGAATTTCTGTTCGTCTTCACAATGGAAGTACAATATTTGTAGCAGCTTACTTCCAGTTGGTGAGTCTGTGATAATTCAAAATTGAATACTATTCAACTATTTAATTTTTTAATTTTCTTTTATCAGTATTTTTATTTGGAGTAGATTTAACAATAGAAAAAAAAGTTTCCATTTATAAAAAAGCTATCATTTAAGCTAATAAAACTTTTCGACACTGTGTCTTGTTTCTTTCGTTTCATCAGCAAGACAAACATTACACCTGTGTACAATATACAAATCTTTTGCTTTGTTTATTTTTTAGCACAAGCTGCACAATGGGCTTTCCGTGTTGTGTCTTGTTTATTTGGGAATTTCGCACAAAGCTACTCGAGGGCTATCTGTGCTAGCCGTCCCTAATTTAGCAGTGTAAGACTAGAGGGAAGGCAGCTAGCCATCACCACCCACCGTTAACTCTTGGGCTACTCTTTTACCAACGAATAGTGGGATTGACCGTCACATTATAACGCCCCCACGGCTGGGAGGGCGAGCATGTTTTGGCGCGACTCGGGCGCGACCCTCAGATTACGAAGCGCACGCCTTTACGCGCTAGGCCATGCCAGGCCAGCTTGTCGTCATACATGTGTAACTCTTTCGATGCGTAAAATGCGTCCCAAATTTAGCAGTATAAGACTAGAGGGAAGGCAGCTAGTCATCACCATCCAATGCCAACTTTTGGGCTACTCTTTTACCAACAAATAGTGGGATTGGTTGTAACTTTATAACGCCCCCACGGCTGAAAGGGCGAGCATATTTGATGTGACAGGGATTTGAACCAGCAACCCTCGGATTACGAGTCCAGCGCCTTAACCACCTGGCCATGCCGGGTCATCATACAATGGAACCCAAACTCTCGATCTGTCTCCAAATATGTTGCCCAGCCTGACGTCATTGCTTTATTTGGTTTTCTACTTGGACTATAACACTAGTCATAGTTTTCATTCCATTCATCTGTTCAGTAGAAATATTTGTTGTTGTTCTTCTGTACATTTTCTGTAAACCTCTAAGTTTCTATCGATCTCATCATAGAACGTTTTAGATTTAAATGTGCACGGTAGTATTGAGTTGAAGAACTTAACTTGCATACTTACTACTTGGCTTGGTAAACCCAGAGGCCTACCTTGGGTGTGAGGTTTAGTTGGTGTCAGTTTATTTTGTCAAATAATGTTTTCTTTGGCTGTTGTTTTTTTTTTTTAATTTCGCGCAAAGCTACACGAGGGCTATCTGCGCTAGCCGTCCATAATTTTGCAATGTAAGACAAGAGGGAAGACGGCTAGTCATCCCCACTCACTGCCAACTCTTGGGCTAGTCTTTTACCAACGAATAGTGGGATTGACCGTCATATTATAACGACCCCACGGCTGAAAGGGCGAGCATGTTTGATGCGACGGGGATTCGAACCCCGCGACCCTGGGATTACGAGTCGAGTGCCTTAACCACCTGGCCATGCCGGGCCCTAAGGGGAGAACGGGTGCATAAGATATGATACTAAAGGACAGCTGGAGGAGTAGATGGCCTCTGTTGATAAATACTACGAAGGACTTTTATTGCTTGATTGAAACATAAAACAAGCATCTGCCAAGTTAGCAGGTACCAATATTAAACGACTTTAACCAGAATTTAGATTTCTTGTTTATTCCATGTTTCCTGTGATGAGATAATTTAATCTTTCACTTGTTTATATCACTGATTTTAATAAGATTACTGTGCATATAAGAATAAGTGTAAAAATGTTTTGATTTTTCATAAATACTGTTTTCGGTATCTCACGTTCTTCTTCTTCTTCATGTGTCAAATCTGCGGCAGACATCGACGACCATGGCATGCCAGACTTCTCTGTTGTCAATCCTCCTTATCAACTCGATGTTGCTCATTGAGTTCTTGGTGACATAGTTATTGAGACTGTCGATATATTTAGTTCTTTGACACCCTCTGCTTTTCCTCCCTTCTATTTTTCCACATAGCATCTGTTTCTCGATCCCATTCTTCCTACAGATGTGTCCTAGAAATTCCATTTGTCTCTTTCTTATAGTTTTCATGAGGGACCTTTTGTATCCTGCCAGTTCCATGACTTCCACATTTGTTTTTCTTTCCGTCCATGATATGTGTAGCATCCTTCTAAGGAACCACATTTCAGCAGCTTCTAATCTCTTCTCTGTATCTTTGTTCAGTGTCCAGCTCTCACAGCCATATAAGATAACAGACAATACATGTGATTTCAAGGTGTTAATTTTAGTGACATTTGTTATGTTCCTGTTTGTGAATAAGGACTTCATTTTATTGAAAGTATCCTTGGACATTGCAATTCTTTTCTTTATTTCTGTGTCACTCTTTGCATTTGATGTTATAGTATATCCAAGATATTTGAAGCTTTCGACTTGTTTTATTCTCACGTCCTTGCCGGTTATGCTACATGTAGGTGTAATTGATTGTTTTGAGATAACCATGCACTCTGTTTTCTTTGCATTTAACTGCAAGCCTTTTTCTTCACTCTCGTCTACTGTTGTTGTGAGGAGAGTCTGTAGATTTCGTTCGGAGTCCGCAATGAGGACTGTGTCATCAGCGTAGCGCAAGTTGTTGATATTGCATCCGCCTACTTTGACTCCCTGATGTTCATTGATGTTTCGTAAGATTATTTCGCTGTATAAGTTTAAAAGATCTGGTGAAAATACACATCCCTGCCTCACCCCTCTTTCAATTGGTCTATATTCACTCAATTCATTTTCAGATTTGATAGCTGCCATTTGCTGCCAGCAAAGGTTTCTAAGGATTCTTAGATCTTTAGCATCGATGTTCAGGTCTGACAACATGTCGAATAGGTCACCATGTCTCACTTTGTCAAAGGCTTTAGAATAATCGATAAAACATGGATATCAATCCATCTCACGTTAGTTGAACAGATTAACCATTAGACTGTTATTCTGCCCAAATCATGTTACCTAACACTAGGGGGATGACATCCTGTCCGATAGTTACACAGTGTTTCACATAACCACCCCCGTCAAAGAGCAGATGTTAGAAGAGTCGATAAGTAGTTCTTGGGCTCCTTGTATTTTTTTATGACTTTTCCAATGTTGTATATCCAGAATGTCAGCAAGAACATTAGTTTAAGAAGTTTTGATAGAAATGAATAAAAACCTTATGACTTGAACGCTTTATAAAAATGGACCCCTTTTCTTCAAAAGCAAATTGGCCCGGCATGGCCAAGCGTGTTAAGGCGTTCGACTCGTAATCTGATGGTTGCGGGTTCGAATCCCCGTCACATCAAACATACTCGCCCTTTCAGTCGTGGGGGAGTTATAATGTGACGGTCAATCCCACTATTCGTTGGTAAAAGAGTAGCCCAAGAGTTGGCGGTTGGTGGTGATAACTAGCTGCTTTCCCTCTAGTCTTACACTGCTAAATTAGGGACGGCTAGCACAGATAGCCCTCGAGTAGCTTTGTGCGAAATTCAAAATAAACAATAACCTTCGGGCAAAATTAAAAAACAAACAAACAAATCAGGGGCAGATTGTAAATGGGTTATACAGGCTTTGTGTACATTCCCTGTTACATCTTCTTTCAGTAATCCAGGTGCCTCTTTTTCTCTATTAAAACAGGATCAAGCCAACATAATCAAAGAGTGAATTAGAACCTCTTTGAACCTCCTAGCACTTATTGTCAGGGACATCATCACCATATAAATGAGGTACATCACCAAGAGGTTCACAGCCCAGGCATATTTCTGCCGAGCTGATGAGTGAGAGGATCACAGACGAGATCCCTCATTATCCACAGAAGGATTCCCGCACAGCAAAAATGGCCCGCTCGACGAAGAAACAGAAAATCTCCAAAGAGAGATTAGAACTAATTCATGCCTTGACTTCGGCTGAGCACACCGTGAACTCCGGAACTGCAACCGTTTCTTTGTCAGTAGTTGGTCAAGTCAAAACCAAGGAACTGCTTGCAGAGCCCTAAGCCGCAGTTCTGGAGCAATTTGAGTCGGAAAGTAAAGCAAGAAGTGGGCCATTGCTAAACCAAGTCAAAGGTGTGTATGATCAACTGAAAGTTTATTATCAAAGAAAATAACAAAAGAGAGAGTGAGCAACCAGTATTTAGGACCATAGAAAAAAGCCAGTAGAGAAGAAACCTGAAGATCACCAACCACTGATCCAGCAGGAAGGACTTTCTGTCTGTAAATTGATATATTCCTCTCCATTTCAGTCTTTCTTCACTTATTTGATTTTTTTATGCAATGTATGAAATAACTTCATAGATATTTATACATTCTAGCTTTATAGTTTTGTTCAGAAGAGTTTATTTTATATATGTGTTTCCCACAATATTTTAAAATTTGTTTGATTTGTGTTTGATGTCTACTTTCTATTTTATATTTTTGTATTTTAATTGATTATTTTATTTTGTGTAGTTTTATGTCATGTTGTAAATGTTTCATATAATTTATTATCTGGTTTCTTCTTTGATGCCTCCCAGTGGCTCAGCGGTATGTCTGCGGACTTACAACGCTAAAAACCGAGTTTCGATACCCGTGGTGGGCAGAGCACAGATAGCCCATTGTGTAGCTTTGTGCTCAATTCAAAACAACAACAATCTTCTTTGATATTTTTATCCTATATTTGTTTTTGAAGTTTTTCTTTCTTTCTCGATGGACAGGTGATTAGAACGCTTGACTCGCAATCTGAGGGTCACGATTCGAATCCCCATCACACCAAACATGCTCACCCTTTCAGCCGTTGGGGCGTGATATGTTATACGCAATCCTATTATTAGTTGGTAAAAGAGTAGCCCAAGAGTTGGCGGTGAGCATTGATGACTGTGTACCTTCCTTCTAGTCTTACACTGCTAAATTAGGGGGACAGATAGCCCTCGTGCAGCTTTGCATGAAATTCAGAACAAACCGACTTTTATTTCTTGCATTGTAATACTTTATATTTTGAATTGTTTTATTAATATGTCGATTTTTGGTTGGCTTTGGCTCTGCTATAAAGTTTTGTTTTTATTTAGTTCATCTGTTTATTTTCGTACATAAATTTAACTTTGATTTTTTGGGGGTTTATTTAATTGTTTTCAATTCATTTTTTATTTTCGCACAGTCAGCAGTTAAGTGTTATCCCAATGTTTATGTTTCCTAAACTAAATTACAACCGTACATTCAGTGGCAAGTATTTATGACACCGCAGTGGTTAAGCAGTATGTCTGCGGACTTAACCGGTAGAAACCGGCTTTCGATACTTGTTGTGGGCAGGGCACAAACAGCTCATTGTTTAGCTTTGTGCTTAACTACAAACAACATATTTAGGTGTGAGAATCTGAGGAATGTTTTCATTTCTCTTCACTCAACGAAACGTCTTCAATTTTTTCCGTTATAAACTACAAGTGTTACCTACATATTTATTTACAGTCGTCTGGTAATTATCACTAAACCATCAGCTGTCATTTTCCAGCCATATTGAAAAAAAACGTTTTCATTTTCTTTCGACTTGAATATCGTAATCTGCCTGTTTTATAAAATATGAAATAAATCACTACATCTTCTCTTCCACGTACTAGACCCACAATTATCTCGTTTTTCGGAAACTGAGCGACTATGAACTAGGCATGTTTTTGAATTAGCATAATTTTAATCAAGTGCATTGGAAATTCTCGTTTGTTTCTAATTATTAAGTTGTGTTCAGGGTGACTGATGAGGAGTGGAGTTCCCCAAACTGGTGTAACTCAATAACACACGTTAATGTAGTATAGATTGAAGTGGGGCCTCTGCATGGTCATATGGTCAGGGCGCTCAACTTTTAATCTGAGGGTCGAGGATTCGAAACCCCGTCACATCAAACATGCTAGCCCTTTCAGCCTGGGGACGTTATAAGGTTACGGTCAATTCAATCCCACTTTTCGTTGGTAAAAGAGTAGCCCAAGAGTTGGCTATGAGTGGTGATGACTAGCTGTCTTACACCATTAACTCAGAGACAGCTAGCGCAGATAGCTCTCGTATAACTGCAGGAAAATAAAAATAAACAGATTGCAGTGGACCTTCTTGAACTAAGAGTTCAAGGTTAAACAATTTTCGAAATACTGAGTTCATGCATTATACCTGCTGTTATGTGGCTACATAATATGAAAAACTGAATAGTGGCCAATGACACTTTTCCTTTACTTCACTTATCTAGGGTATATATTTTCTTCAAAGTGAATACAAAGCACTTTGACATCAACAGTTTGTTTAATACTTTTCACTGCGATATAAGTCTAGTTTATTTTTCTTTGGTTAACTTGTGTTCATGGTTGCCGACGAGTAACGAATTCTCTGAATGTAATATAACCCAATAACACACATTGATAAACGTGTATATTGAATTTGATCGCCTTTGAATTTATACTTCGAAATTAAACAAGTTCTGGAATACCAAGTTTATTTATTGCAAATAGAAGATACAGGAGCCCCTAGGAAATGGGAAGCTAGGTCAGAATGCTCAGAACAGTTTGGTAGAGACAAACAGAACAGTGCATGGACCATGTATGGAGTTTCATTCGGTCAAATCCGAAAATAAACCTCTTTGTCATTCCCTATGTACCCTGAGGGCAGCAATGTAAGTATGTTCAGTCAGCCCTCGCAATTAACGGGGAGAATCTGGAGCCATAAGGGGCCAGAATCATAACTACAATTATAAGGAAATAAATTTTCGGGGGGCGACTATTTACTTTTTATGTAGGGGTGGCATATTTTATAGTTACGCCATTGCCTAAGAGTACTTTTGAAGATTGGTTTCGGTTTATGGAATAGTATGGGAAAGGGTGACACACGGCTAAATGCTTTCAAAATCAGAAATATGTTGCTGTCGTCAAATATAAGTGGAACTCTCGAAAATTTACAAAATTCCATTTGTGGTGTATAAGATTATAATTTCTTTCTACCTTTTCATGTTACTATATCATTGTTCTATATTTATCAGTTATTTTGAATATATGTAGTTTTCACAAAACAAGTGGACAACGTAGTCTTCCTTGAGTTGCTTTTTTTTTGCCATTTATCATTCTGTCGAGGTCAATCCCATATACCTCAACGAATAAACAATTTTACCTGACCTACTGATTATATCACACGTTCACGATGCGCATTCTCTGTGTATCTGTCCGCTCGAAAAGGAAGAACCGGAATGCGGAAATATCACCGCTCGATACGACAGGCATAAAGTAGTCCTGTACAGCATATCTTTACAGGAGATAAAGTGAGCTTTCTTTGTGTGGGTATTTGGGTGATTATGTGGAATACCCAGGAGGGTCAGGTGCATTAGACCTCTTTCTCCTAGAGAGATAAAGTGAATATAATACTTACCTGTTACTAAAAATACTGGGTGACTTCCTGAGATGTGTACTCTTATTCTCTATAGAAAGTAACAACCTGAGTTACATTTAGCACATTATTAAAAAAAAAAAATTAAGATATCACAGACTAGAACACAGAAAATTTCAAATATTTTTTAGATCGGATATACGTACATGCACTCTAATAATTAGGGTGTGCTATATAGTATTTGTGTAGATATTTCACCTTGCTTATTATAACATTACTTTTACGTACATTAAAATTTTTTCGAAGCTAGTGAAGTGTAATTATAATTTACAATTACTCATGTTTGTCATAAGACATAAGTATTAGGTCTATTTTATTTCTTAACATTGTATCTTTCCTTTAGACCTCTACGTTTTTTACTGGAAGATAAGTGTAATATTTCGATAACATTATGTCAGCCATATCCGTTAGTGAATGTGAGTGTAGATTTTTCGAAATTTCAAAACGACTGTTCATACATTGACCCCTTTGATTTCCTATAAATACTTTCTTATTAAGACGAACAACAATAGATCTTAATGGAGTCAAACTTCATTTATTCAATATTTCTGTAATTTGTGTGTAAAATATAATTTTGAAATAATATAGCTGTAGAAACTTGGCACAGTGAGCGTAGCGGTATTCGCAAGTTGCAGTAAAATAACGTTAAAACTAAATGAAATATAAAGAGATGAACTGTAATTTCACAGTTATAAAAACGTTATCCATCTGTTGCATTTTAAACATTTTTTTTGCTGATATTTAACTATATGCACCTGAATTGAGTGAGTCACGGGCAAAGGGTTTATTTGACATACACAGTGAATAAAGACGTATTCCTTTTCGCATGAAGAATTCACACTCATGTTCCCGCGGGACATCTTTTCGTACCGGTTACCGCAGTCTTAACATCGAGGTTCGTTTCATTTGGGCGAGTATATCTATACGTATGATTATTATTAGCATTAAGTTAATCAACATATTTATTTTACTGGATTGTTGGCATTTTAATGGTTGGTTTGACAAAAAGTGAGATAAAACTCTTGTTTTTTCATTCTATTTTTTTTTTCTTAGTAATTTATTACGCATACAGATTTGCATATTTAGGCCTAGCATAAAATCTCTACCAATTTTAACTAACATTTCTAAATTAAAAGGAGGGACTGTTCAACAACCATTTGTTTATTTTAGGTGATATTTGAAATTGAAAATACGCACGTATGGGTAAGATTGAGGACGGTCGTAAAATAAACGATCTGTAGCGATGAGCAGATTTAGCAAAATATTAAAGCCATTGACTTTAGGATCAGAGCGAAACTTGGCGTTTTTAATTTTATTTTTAGAAGAATAGTTAAACAATTTTTAGGAAAACATCTAACATACTTGATGAAGAGAAACAAAGTTTATAAAGAACTGCAGGTAAACTTTGTGTTCACTTATATTTATAAACATGTTTATATTTTGATTTAACAAAATTTGGGTAGATTACTAGTTAAATTCTTCTAACAAGCTAAAAAAGTACTTTCAAAATTTTAAAGTGTATAAAAATCGTTCCTGTTCTTAAAACCACCAATCATAATGCCTGGTTACATTTATATCACAATTTTTTCACTGCAGATCATCATATTACTCCAAATGCAGTGTTTTCTGTGATTGATAAAAAAAATGAGTTTTTGGTTTTTCATCATAAATAATAACTTTGTGGTCTAGCATTTAATAAGTCATTAATTTTCTCTCTATTTCTTTCTTAAGCTTTGAAGGTATTTTCATAACCAGTTTTATTTACATCATCAATATTAATTATTAACTGGGGGTAACAACTTGCAGACAACATGGAGATTTTTCCAATGTTTATCAACTGATGGAGCATAACTGTATAATCACTTATACTAGGACTTTCGTAATTTAACTGATTTGTTTTTTATTTCTATCTTATTTTGCAATCAAAGTTCTTGTGGTTTGTTAGTTTCTTTCTAACTTCAATTCCTTTACCATAATATTGCAGAAATATTAAGGATCACAGCATACAATGAGAACATTATCATAAAACATTTTTATTTATCAAGATCTGTCTCTTTCAGTTTTTCTTACTGTTTAAGGTGTCTGAAGTTTTAAACAGTTACTTATTCCTTTTTAATTGTGTTCTTATATTGGTGTCTTATTCTTTCTCTTTTTCTTTTTAGAATATTTTTATTACAGTTGAAATGCTTCTGTCTTTCATGTTTCAACTTCTTTGTCTTTAATTACATCAAATACTGTCTGAAGATCTCGATACATTAAATTTACTCTTTTTACCCTCATCCACATAAGTAGTTATCTTTCTAAAAATTGTCAAAAGATTTATAAGAAA
Organism: Tachypleus tridentatus; assembly: GCF_004210375.1. Classification (NCBI taxonomy): domain Eukaryota; kingdom Metazoa; phylum Arthropoda; class Merostomata; order Xiphosura; family Limulidae; genus Tachypleus; species Tachypleus tridentatus. The sequence goes on from NC_134833.1 coordinate 25,833,675, forward strand.
AGATTTTTCTCTAGTGAAACCATGTTGGTTATCCATTAAAATTCTGAACTTTGTTAAATGACTTTGCAAAATCATCTTTTAAATGACTTTCTAAAACTTTTCCCACAACCAATGTAAAACTAATAGGCCTATAAATATTGGGACAATTTCTGTTAACTTTTTTTAAGACAGGAGAGACATTAACTAATTTACAATCTGTTGGTACTTTTCCACTATTCAAGGACTTACAAAAAACAATTGTAGCAAGTGGCTCACATATCCAATTTTTCACCTCTTTTAAAACTCTTGGGAAAATATTAAATATTATATTTAAACTTCCAACTTTAGTTTAACAATCTCAGAATGTATGATTATTTTCTTGTTCAACTTTGTTATAATCTGTCAGTTGTTCAAAATGAGGAACACTGCTTCATTAGTAAAAACTGAAGAAAAATCAAAATTTAATAACCTATCCATTTCATAACCACCAGATACAAACCTTTCTTTATCATTCTTCAAGAGTTCTACTCCCATCCTAACATTTTGTTTACCTCTGATGTACTTCTAAAAATCCTTACTGTTAACTTTTATGTATTCAGCTAAATCTTTTCATACATCCTTTTGGATGTCCTAATTTCCTGTCTGACCAACTTTCTTGATATTCTATAATCTTCCAAATCTTGTGTAATACGTCAATTTAAATTTATTAAATGTGTGATGCTTTTCTTTAATTTTATCTCTTATTAAACTCTTTGTGAATCAAACTTATTTTACTTGCAGCTACACTTTTCTTTTTATAGAAATATAGAATATGTTTTAAAATGTACCTCAGAATGGCTGGTGTGGGTATTAACACTTTTATTGATGAGGAGAGAACAGCGCTTCAACTTTCCTTGGTCATCTTCTGTCTTTGTTAACCTGAAGAAGATGAGGAAGGAAAACGTTATTCTCTTGTTATCACTAAAAGTGTTAATATCCATATCAGCCATTCTGAGATACATTTTAATTTAAAGTGGGTTTCTCGTCATCAGGAATATGTTTAGCTTGGATATTTAAAAATTTATCTTAAAACATATTCTGCTTCTGATCAGCATCTTTAAGTAACTCAGTTGTTCAGTTCATAATAAATTGTTCTTGTTGCATCCTTTGAAATTTTTGTTTAACTTGTAATCAAAATATTATTATTCCTTATCTCCCTGGGTGGTAAAACATCAAACTTAGTATAGCAATGATCACTTGTACACAGAAAGTTTTAACATCAAACTTAATACAGCAATGATCACTTGTACACAGAAAGTTTTAACATCAAACTTAATACAGCAATGATCAAATATGTTTAGCTTGGAATTTTTAATTTATCAAACATAATACTGCAATGATCAGCTTTTACAGAAAGTTTTAACATCAAACTTAATACAGCAATGATCACTTGTACACAGCATCCTTTAACATCAAACATAATACAGCAATGATCACTTGTACACAGAAAGTTTTAACATCAAACATAATACAGCAATGATCACTTGTACACAGAAAGTTTTAACATCAAACATAATACAGCAATGATCACTTGTACACAGAAAGTTTTAACATCAAACTTAATACAGCAATGATCACTTGTACACAGAAAGTTTTAACATCAAACATAATACAGCAATGATCACTTGTACACAAAGTTTTAACATCAAACATAATACAGCAATGATCACTTGTACACAGAAAGTTTTAACATCAAACATAATACAGCAATGATCACTTGTACACAGAAAGTTTTAACATCAAACATAATACAGCAATGATCACTTGTACACAGAAAGTTTTAACATCAAACTTAATACAGCAATGATCACTTGTACACAGAAAGTTTTAACATCAAACTTAATACAGCAATGATCACTTGTACACAGAAAGTTTTAACATCAAACTTAATACAGCAATGATCACTTGTACACAGAAAGTTTTAACATCAAACTTAATACAGCAATGATCACTTGTACACAGAAAGTTTTAACATCAAACTTAATACAGCAATGATCACTTGTACACAGAAAGTTTTAACATCAAACTTAATACAGCAATGATCACTTGTACACAGAAAGTTTTAACATCAAACTTAATACAGCAATGATCACTTGTACACAGAAAGTTTTAACATCAAACTTAATACAGCAATGATCACTTGTACACAGAAAGTTTTAACATCAAACTTAATACAGCAATGATCACTTGTACACAGAAAGTTTTAACATCAAACTTAATACAGCAATGATCACTTGTACACAGAAAGTTTTAACATCAAACTTAATACAGCAATGATCACTTGTACACAGAAAGTTTTAACATCAAACTTAATACAGCAATGATCACTTGTACACAGAAAGTTTTAACATCAAACTTAATACAGCAATGATCACTTGTACACAGAAAGTTTTAACATCAAACTTAATACAGCAATGATCACTTGTACACAGAAAGTTTTAACATCAAACTTAATACAGCAATGATCACTTGTACACAGAAAGTTTTAACATCAAACTTAATACAGCAATGATCACTTGTACACAGAAAGTTTTAACATCAAACTTAATACAGCAATGATCACTTGTACACAGAAAGTTTTAACATCAAACTTAATACAGCAATGATCACTTGTACACAGAAAGTTTTAACATCAAACTTAATACAGCAATGATCACTTGTACACAGAAAGTTTTAACATCAAACTTAATACAGCAATGATCACTTGTACACAGAAAGTTTAACATCAAACTTAATACAGCAATGATCACTTGTACACAGAAAGTTTAACATCAAACTTAATACAGCAATGATCACTTGTACACAGAAAGTTTTAACATCAAACTTAATACAGCAATGATCACTTGTACACAGAAAGTTTTAACATCAAACTTAATACAGCAATGATCACTTGTACACAGAAAGTTTTAACATCAAACTTAATACAGCAATGATCACTTGTACACAGAAAGTTTTAACATCAAACTTAATACAGCAATGATCACTTGTATACAGTACACAGAAGTTTTAACATCAAACTTAATACAGCAATGATCACTTGTACACAGAAAGTTTTAACATCAAACTTAATACAGCAATGATCACTTGTACACAGAAAGTTTTAACATCAAACTTAATACAGCAATGATCACTTGTACACAGAAAGTTTTAACATCAAACTTAATACAGCAATGATCACTTGTACACAGAAAGTTTTAACATCAAACTTAATACAGCAATGATCACTTGTACACAGAAAGTTTTAACATCAAACTTAATACAGCAATGATCACTTGTACACAGAAAGTTTTAACATCAAACTTAATACAGCAATGATCACTTGTACACAGAAAGTTTTAACATCAAACTTAATACAGCAATGATCACTTGTACACAGAAAGTTTTAACATCAAACTTAATACAGCAATGATCACTTGTACACAGAAAGTTTTAACATCAAACTTAATACAGCAATGATCACTTGTACACAGAAAGTTTTAACATCAAACTTAATACAGCAATGATCACTTGTACACAGAAAGTTTTAACATCAAACATAATACAGCAATGATCACTTGTACACAGAAAGTTTTAACATCAAACTTAATACAGCAATGATCACTTGTACACAGAAAGTTTTAACATCAAACATAATACAGCAATGATCACTTGTACACAGAAAGTTTTAACATCAAACATAATACAGCAATGATCACTTGTACACAGAAAGTTTTAACATCAAACATAATACAGCAATGATCACTTGTACACAGAAAGTTTTAACATCAAACATAATACAGCAATGATCACTTGTACACAGAAAGTTTTAACATCAAACATAATACAGCAATGATCACTTGTACACAGAAAGTTTTAACATCAAACATAATACAGCAATGATCACTTGTACACAGAAAGTTTTAACATCAAACATAATACAGCAATGATCACTTGTACACAGAAAGTTTTAACATCAAACATAATACAGCAATGATCACTTGTACACAGAAAGTTTTAACATCAAACATAATACAGCAATGATCACTTGTACACAGAAAGTTTTAACATCAAACATAATACAGCAATGATCACTTGTACACAGAAAGTTTTAACATCAAACTTAATACAGCAATGATCACTTGTACACAGAAAGTTTTAACATCAAACTTAATACAGCAATGATCACTTGTACACAGAAAGATTTTAACATCAAACAAACTTAATACAGCAATGATCACTTGTACACAGAAAGTTTTAACATCAAACTTAATACAGCAATGATCACTTGTACACAGAAAGTTTTAACATCAAACTTAATACAGCAATGATCACTTGTACACAGAAAGTTTTAACATCAAACTTAATACAGCAATGATCACTTGTACACAGAAAGTTTTAACATCAAACTTAATACAGCAATGATCACTTGTACACAGAAAGTTTTAACATCAAACTTAATACAGCAATGATCACTTGTACACAGAAAGTTTTAACATCAAACTTAATACAGCAATGATCACTTGTACACAGAAAGTTTTAACATCAAACTTAATACAGCAATGATCACTTGTACACAGAAAGTTTTAACATCAAACTTAATACAGCAATGATCACTTGTACACAGAAAGTTTTAACATCAAACTTAATACAGCAATGATCACTTGTACACAGAAAGTTTTAACATCAAACTTAATACAGCAATGATCACTTGTACACAGAAAGTTTTAACATCAAACTTAATACAGCAATGATGATCACAGAAAGTTTTAACATGTACAGCAATGATCACTTGTACACAGTTTTAACATCAAACTTAATACAGCAATGATCACTTGTACACAGAAAGTTTTAACATCAAACTTAATACAGCAATGATCACTTGTACACAGAAAGTTTTAACATCAAACTTAATACAGCAATGATCACTTGTACACAGAAAGTTTTAACATCAAACTTAATACAGCAATGATCACTTGTACACAGAAAGTTTTAACATCAAACTTAATACAGCAATGATCACTTGTACACAGAAAGTTTTAACATCAAACTTAATACAGCAATGATCACTTGTACACAGAAAGTTTTAACATCAAACTTAATACAGCAATGATCACTTGTACACAGAAAGTTTTAACATCAAACTTAATACAGCAATGATCAGTTTTAACATCAAACTTAATACAGCAATGATCACTTGTACAGAGAAAGTTTTAACATCAAACTTAATACAGCAATGATCACTTGTACACAGAAAGTTTTAACATCAAACTTAATACAGCAATGATCACTTGTACACAGAAAGTTTTAACATCAAACTTAATACAGCAATGATCACTTGTACACAGAAAGTTTTAACATCAAACTTAATACAGCAATGATCACTTGTACACAGAAAGTTTTAACATCAAACTTAATACAGCAATGATCACTTGTACACAGAAAATTTTAAACTGGAAATTATTATATCCAGGTATTGTTTAAATGCCTTAGTTCTACATTTTTGGCAGCAGTGTAAAACAGTTTGAATTGGACATGTCTCAAAAAGTTCATTATATGTAATACACAAACAGTAATGTGTTAGATATGGTTAGATTACCTCTGTATAAATCATAATAAGTATATATATGTGTTGCAGGTATGGTTGTACAACATCTATATAACTAGTAAACTGACAACAGCTGTAGACTTCGTTGAAATTGAAGAATAAACTTTGTTTTAGGACTAGCTGTACATGGATGAATGGGTGAGTGGATCAATATGCATCTTTCAGATTTTTGAAAAGTAATTTATTTTATAAACTATTTTATGGCATGTTATTCCAAAGAGTTTAAAATTTAACAATAGTATACTAGTTTTTAATATTCTAATGTACTATGCATTAAAAGTGTAACTTCCATTGAGGTCTCCTGAGTGTGAATTAATTTGACACAATGGGATTGTCATTGAAGAAAAAGACTATTAGTATAATCATTTAAAGCCGTGGGGACAAAGCTAGTGAAGTAATTAAAACAAGAACTTGTTCAGAGCTCCTGCTCTCCAGTACTTAATATCCACCTATGTAATAGACATCAACTGCTCCCCTCAAACATTTAAAACTATGAGGCTGATTTTTAAAACTTACTCAGTAATGCCTCTAATGACTACGACATTAAAAATGTGTTTTGTAGCTTGTTACCTCGTTGATAATTAAAAATTCACTTGATTTTTGACCTTTGACACACTCTGTTTATCTGGTGTATGTATATATCTGGAGTTTTATACTATAAATAAAATATTGTAAATTGGAAATTTCACAAATTAATAGTTAAATACCTAATTTACAATAATATTCTTAACACTTGTTGCAAAATGAAAGTCTTGGCTATTTGGTACCAATTGACGTGAGAAACTACCAACTTATTTAGGGATTTATTGTGAAAATTGAAAGTGAAAAATGTACTACTTTAACAAAGTAAATGATGTGATTTTAAGATGATTTATCAACCTTTAATTTCTATTTTGCCTTCAGTACTTTAAAATTTGTGTGAAAAATAATGAAATCATATTTTTGTTGTTCACAAGTGAAGTAAATTTTTTCAGCATTAGTGAATATCTTCTATTTGTTTTAACTGCTCTTTATTATTACCTATTTTGACAAAGAAACACAGTTCAGTTTTACCATTAGCCAGAATTTGGCACTTAACTGTATGCTTTGTTACTCTACTGGCTTTTTAAGGGTTAAGATAATGTATTTGCTGAATTTATTGTTTCAATTTATATTCTACATGTTGCTGTCTCTATGTAATTCAATTTTTCAGTGAAAGAAACTTTGCTTGAAGAAATACTGCATATTTTTCATTGTTATTGTTTGAGCTGTACCAAAGTTTTCATCTTAAGTGGTATTCATTGTGTAGGAAATTAACCTAGAACCATAAAATAATTACAAGGTACCAAGAATTCACTATCAGTTGTCAAGTATTTAGGTTTTATTTTAAAATTATTTTTAAACATCATTTAAACTTTAAGGCACTATTTAATTACTAACGTGTTAAATCTTGTAAAAGAGTTAGCTCAAATCACATTTTATTTACTTAGGTAGATTCGGTGTGTTTACAAACCAACTCTGTGATGCCTTGGATCTTTGTAACCTTGGTGACTCGGAGCAAGCAGTTGAAAGGTGAGATAATTTTTATATACGTACAAAATGTTAACAAATGACAGTTTTACTGATTTGCCAAAAAATAGTATGCTTTTTATAATATACCCATAAGTAACTGTATATTGTGAATGTTACAATATAAGCAGTTGCTAGATATTAATTTTTAAAAAACAATATATTTGAATAATTTTTAGCTCAAATCATGAACTTAACCAAAGCACAATGTAAGTGTTATATTTATGGTGTTTGTATTATAGATGTACACACAATACATGGTGTTGTATCCTTTATTTGATTAGTGAGCTACACCATTATTAATAATTGAAGGAGTTTCTTAAATGTGTGAAATATGTATTACTTTTTCAAAGGTAAGAAAAATGTCTTCTTTATAGTCTGGTGGTTAAAACAGTGTAGGATTAGTGATTTTTATTGCTGTCAGATGAAATAAGATAACTATCTCTGTATGTCAAGTAACTGGTTTAGAAATATTAAATAAGTAAGTAATGTAACAGGTTGTATGTGTAATGACTGTATTTTTGAATAGGTTTGTCAGTGGAGGCAAAAGTATTAAGAAAACTTATTGACTTAAGGCTTATTGAAAGTTTTAACACCACATGCAGCCTACCATTCTTATTACTGTTATAAAACATTTCTACTATTATATGCATCTCTAAACAGTATTAAATAAATTTCAAGGCTTATAATTTTCTTAAGAACAAAGTTGTTGCCATTATTTTATAAAAATCAAGATGAATGTGTGATTGAAAAAAAAAAAACTGGGTAAAGTTATCCTGACTACAATTTGTTACTTTTTTATGATTATATGGTTATATTACAGATTAGTTTTAATTGTAGGTGCCTCCAGGGATCTGGAAAGAGACTGCTCGGTAATCGCAGAGTTTTTGGGATCATTGTTATTCTAACTTTGTGTTTGTGGATATGGTTGAACCTTCATTTTATCCTTAAGACAACAAAAACAAAAGTGGGTATTTTTTACTTTCTGGAATGGCCACCTGATACGATGTTTTAAACAATAAATGTGTGTGTATTTGTATTTCATATTTGAAGACTGGTATGTGATAAAATTGTTGTGTGTGTTTTTTTATATAAACATGTTGATACGAAGAAAGTGAATTTTAAAATAATGTGATTTGGATGTGACTTTGCAAACCTGATTAAAGTTATTTAAGTTTAAAATGATTTTTCTTTTGGTATGAATATAAATCGAGTAATAGAAGGTTGGCTGAAAAACATAAAACCAATCTGTTTCTTAAACTTTTATCAAATTATATTTTTTTAAAAAATACAATAAAGCACAGCATTGCAAATTATTAGCCCTTATGAAACAATTATATTTCGTTATTTTCTGTATTATTTAACTTTTCACGTTGTTAAAGGAATGTGAGTAGAACATATACAGCTGTGCAACTTCAATAAAGATATTTTTGAATAAATTTATGACCATAAATTTAACCATCAGTTGATAATTCGATTGAGGAAATAATAAAGTGATATCTAGAATTTTGTAAATTTGCCAGAATGTGAAATTTATTTGGTTAAATAGGTTAATTGTTGGTGAAATAGCCGTCATAAGATTTTGTGTCAAGATTGAGATATGGAAGTTGGTCTGTCAAAACTACCTTTTGACAATTAAAAAGACAGAACTGCACAGTTTTGTGAATAATATAAAATTTGTGTACTGTCATGTGCATGGTTAATGCTATTCACCTACAGGAATGTATAATTCCCAACTTCTTAATATATTGTGCATCAGTGAAGCAGTCACTATTTTATAACTTAGGTTTGGGACTATATTCAAAATAATGTGTATATATGAGTGAAAATCTTCATTTTGTGTCTGTGTTTTAGTCTGTGAAAAATCTGAATTTCTTGCTTAGAAAATAAAGGCAGAGACAGAGTTTGCCATAAGCAGGCATTTGATCTGATTAGCATAATTTGGGGGCCTTGAATTCTGAAAAATGGTGTGCTGTAGATATCTCCATGACTCTGTAAAAGCCAAAACAGCATATCCATCATTTGTGAGTAAAGTATGTATTTGGAAAACAATGAGGTTTATTCATATTGTTACCTATACACTGAAACTTATTATTAGGCTACTATAAACTGGAGATATATCAAAAAAGAACTGTTCCTTCAATTGTACAATATTTATTTTGCTTAGAAATCCCATACTGTAATCCAATTGTAAACAGTATGTAAGGTATATGTTTTATGAGTACTACAAAGGTAAGTTTACATATTTTATACAATTTCAGTGATAAAAAAAGATGCCAGTTAGCTTGTGCACTTTAATTCTGTCAAAATAGAAATGCATAAATCTTTCTTTTGAGTAAATATCACTGGTTATAAATAAACATTATATGAACTACTACTCCCTATATAAAACATCTGCATTTCATAAGTAAACAAAATAAACCAGTCCTTTTATTGTGTGCTTTGCACCTGAAATTAATGAAATTACTCATCAGAAGTGAATTATATCTTTACATTTGGAAATATAATTAACTTTATGTATATAATTATATATGAACACTGTTGCCTTAAGTTTCAGCTTGTGATATATCATATAGTGTCTTTTTGTTCAAATCACATGATGTAACTTTTTATTTGTGTAAGGAATACACGAGTGACCACACATATATGAACATATATAGTTTCAGTTTGACATATGTCAATGCTAAATGGTATTGTCCTTACATTTGCATGCTTTGATATATAGCATATTCAACTTTTTCCAGTTGTATCTCACACTAAGACATCATTCAGTACATGAACATATAATTATTTCCAAACATGCCTCTGGATCTGGTGGAAAAGTCATTAGTTTAGGCACCAACTGTCCATCTCTGAATTTCCTTCCTGTTTCTGACACAAAGGAAAGCACATGGTTTAATTTTGTAAATCATGGCTTGGTAATGGGCCTGCCTGATGTGCAGGCAAAGAGCATAATTTGTTGGTGGAAGCTTTTCCTGTGGGAAAATCTTTTCAAAAAGAATCACTCTTGCCTTTTCACACTGAACACTTTTTGATGAACTTTACAACAGATAGATTTTATCTGCTGACCTAATTATTTTCTCCTCAAGGTTATCAATGCCCTCAATGAATTTTTAGTGGGCTATAAAGACATCCCAAGCTGGGTTGTTTTTTTTCCATGTTTTGAAAATGTGACTGCATAGAAGGAAACATGACATTCAGTTAAGTGTTCTAGTATATACTTAACAATTTTGTGGATACGATTAAATTTGGATTTCTTGGATGTGCTTCCTTTGATTCCAAGCTTCTTGCATAGCATTTTTTTTGGAATGCAATAATAATAATGTGAGAACTGAAATGTGTCTAACAAGCACCACAGTGTCTTCTACATGAATGTAGTGTAGCACTAATCTAGTTGAGTCTCAGCTTCTCTGTAAAGGTGATGTTTTAGGACATTCATTTAAACACATGATAGCTATGAGGTCTTTGGAAGCACATGAAATATCCAAAGCTTGATCTCCTCAAGAGAAGTTCAGGAGAATTGGGTACTTAGCAGGGATATAGATTCATTTTCAATAATTTTTTGCAAAGATCAGCAATCTTGGTTTCACTTGGTCTTTTTTTCCTTTTTACCAAATGTTTTTCATATCTGTAAGATGCAATATCAATGATTTTGAAATCCTTCCCTATACTAAATGTAGTGGTGAATGTTTTTGCCAAGTAATCAAGAATTGCATCTCCCTTTGGCTTGCGAACAGCTTTGATGACTGCTTAACCATCTATAATCAAATATCCAAGTCTAGTTAGTGGGTTTTGAAAGGGCACTGTCACATTTTTAGTTAGGAGGTCAATCAGAATTTTGTTGTTTTCAGAATGAAGACTTCCATTGATTGATACTAAGGACATAGGACTGACGTCTGTTCACACTTCAGAATTCCATCCAGATATGCTGTTTGGTGAGCTTCATAAGAATCTGCCAGATATTTCTTTTTTGGAGAGTTGCATTCAGTTGTTTTTGTGTTTATTACTTTCTCTATCAAAATAAACTCCACATTTATTTGTTCCAAGTCTGCTGGACCTCTTATCACAAGATCTTTATTCACAGTGTTCTGCAGCATTGAATAAGGTGTTTGGTTTGTGAATATATGATGTCTTTTGTAATTCTGTCTTTATCCCCCTCTGTACCAATCTGCATTTATCCTTATCTTAAAGTACTACTTAGGAGACATCATCAAACATCTAATTGTCCCTGAAATTGGACTCCATTTAATGTTACACACATCCAAATAGTCAATGACTCTGTCTTAAAGAAAAACATGATATAATATGTATATCTGCATGTACTAAACCCTTATACAAATTAACTTAGAATAGATTAATTCACTTAATGTTTGTGCAGTATCTGTTTCCTTATCATTGTAGCTGCAAACCTCTTAACCGGGTAAAAAAACTTTCAGTTATAAACTTTCAAATGATGGAGTGGTAAAGATGGATGAAACAAAACATCCAGGCTTAAATTAGTATTATTATAACATTATAATAAAGTACTGTACAATCTGTATGCAGCATATTTATTAATTGTTAAATTATATTACTAAACAATGCTCTGCATGTGACTATTTCAAGCAAGGAAATACCGATTCTTTATCAGAAAAATGTATGCTATGTTGAAAATGTTAAATACCACAAGTAAATGCACTATAACTATGTAAGCATAAATTTTTGCATCATAAATGGGGTTTGGCAAACTCCCTCCTGTGTATATGTGTGTATGTATCCTATATTTCTTCACAATACTTTATTCACACAAATGTGATAGAATAATATGCAGTTTAAATGTAATAGCTGCAAAGAAACTAAAACTATTGCCTTGTCTTACTTCAGTAAAATTAAATATACCTGGAATATTACCATATGTTTGTGTGTCTATATTTAATATATATAAAACCAAAACCAAGCTGAAACAACAATAAAAAACACTACACCTATAGAAAGGATCCCAGGGTACAAACTATAATGTGTGATATAGAATGTACCCTTGGTTTTTTGGAGGTGGTGGAAGTAGGACCCACATTGTCATGGGGGTACACTATCTATCAGTTTTAACCTTCATTAGCCAGTCTCACATAAAGAAATAAAACAGAGATGTAGCAATAGATATAGAAAAAAAAATTAGGAACGCGAGATGTGGGTGCTCAAGCTCACAACGTCCCACATCTATACATCATCCTTTACTGACTGCAGACAGTTGTGGGAAGGTGACTGCCCTCCAAAGTAAAGAAGAACAAATAAGGTACTACCATTTGGAGAGTATTAATACCAAGAGTTATGTAAAATGAAACAAAATCAAAAGGAAGGACTGCATTAAAAACAGCAAATCCAAACTTCTTACTAATGTTACTTTGTTATAACCAAAAACAAGCCAAAACAAAAATAAAAAAATAATACTACATCAACTGACAGGAACCCAGGGTACAGACTGTAATGTGGGATATAGAATGTATCTTAGGTTTTGGAAGTGACTGAAGAGGTAGGACCCACATTGTGGTGGGAATACACTGTCTATCAGTTTTAACCTCCATTTTCCAGTCTCACTTAAAGAAATGAATTAAAATAATAGGAATTAGAAATGGCAGAGCCTACAATGTCCCACATTTATATCACACATCACTGCCTGCAGGCAGTTGTAAAAAAAAAAAAAAAAAAAAGGTACTACCATTTTGGGAGTAAGTAAGTTAAATAAACTTACCTCTTGAAGTTAGCAAAATTGAACTTGCCTACCCCCAGATGGTAGTACTTTATTTTTCCTTCTGATGTGTGCCATTCAATATTATAACACAAGTCTATTATTAACCAAATAGGCATTGGTGCTGGTTGCTCTCTCTCTGATCAGTGGTCTCAATTAGGGATATCTGTACCTGAAACTTATAGGAGTTTGACCTGGTTATTTAACACACGTATTGCATCAGTTGGTGTGCAAGTTGAAAATATGAAATATTTTAAGTTTCTTGCTGGATGATAATTATTCAGTGTTTCTTAAATTTGGAAATCGTGTGATATTTCATAATGAAACGTAACTTTATTGAGATTCTACCGCACATAAAAAGCTTAGTTTTCTTTTGTTAATATTATAATTATTAAGGAAAAATTCTACAAAATGGTTACTTTTCAATGCAGACAAACCAGCAAATAACTCAGCAGTTGAGTAGACTTGAAGCTGAATTACAGCAGTTTGTGAAATACAATTCTGAATTATTGGAGTCTTTACGTTTTTACGAGAAACGTAAGTCCATTTAAACTCGTTAAGTTTGTTTGTAGCTTTATACATATATTTGCAATTAAAGCAAAAAATTGTTTTGAAGATTAAATATTTCTTCAGTAAATTTGTTGAAACGTCAGTATTTGAATTTAAGCTCATTTTTAGTGAGGCTTATTCAGTTTTTATGTTTACCTGGTGAAAATAAAAAGTTCTCTTTATAGTTTGATATGTGAGACCTTGAAATAAGTAAATGCTCAAATGAAGTTAATAAATTAAAGATTTTGATAAGTATGACATTATATTTAAACATAAAAATAGCTGGAAGAGGATACATTTCATGTTATATACAGTAATGGTTTGTGGCATTAACAAAATAAAATAAAGCATTTGTGAATTTTTTTATAAATACCTTTTTAAATTCCACATTCTTCTAAAATGTTCTTTTTGCTCAGTAATGGTTTTAATGTATTGTTACAGAGTTTCATCAGTTGTTGAAAGAAAATGTGATCCAGAAAGAATCGTATGACAAGGATGTATTTTTAAACAGTTTAAATGAAAATGAATTCAATAGCATAGAGAAAGATGCAGCTATTGGAGTCCTGGTTATCGCCTGCAGCCGTACCAGTGTCAAAAGAAATTTAGATCAACTTTTAAGGTAAGTTACTTAATATATCTGTATGTTTCTGATTCTTGTTATGCTTCCATGTTAGACAAAGGCTGCTCTAATGGTTAACAGAAATGCAGCTTTTGTTAGCATATCAAAACATTTTAGACAAACCAAACACACAACTGTTTTATATATAGCAATTCTGGTTGATTTGTCAGTCATAACTAAAAAAATGTCTAGTTTATATAAAATTAAAAAAAGTGTTTTTCACACGTTTCATGCTCTTCTATTGGTAAACTTGCAAGCTCATATGCTAAGTGTGGGATTTGATCCCTATGGTCAGCGCAGTATAAGTAGTCTATTGTGTTGCTTTGTGGCATTAATAATAATAGAACAAAGAAACAAGATTTATACATAAATGATACTTATTTGCAACCAAAAATGTATTGTTTACCTTTATATATAATTATTGATACAATGCCTCATGCAACTATTCAAATACATAAAAATAAATATACTTCAGTGAAAAAACTCATCTTTTCAACACAATAAGTGCTGTGGTTGGTTTAATGGTTGTTAATCTGAGGACCAAAGGTTTGAGCTATGTCACAATCCTGAATCTACTACCTATTTTCAGGCATTGAACTTTTTTACCTAATCACAGTATCTTACTAAGAGTAACTATGTACTGTTTACAGCCCCTGTGGCATACAGTTCTAAATTAGGGATAGCTTATGTCTGAATCCTAGATTCTGTGAATGTTTTTGTTTAGGAGATTCTGGCAGAGTATTAAATCCCACCTTGTATCTAGATTTCTCATTTGTTTTTATGGCAGGCTTCTTGTTATTCTTATTTCAGCCTGCTTTTCAAAATATGGGTTTTGTGGTTATCATTTCACCACCTCTGGTGTCAGTGTTCCTCCAGACTCTCCATCACATTTTACCCACTTTATTTTTCTAGTGGAGCATGGGAGTCCTTGTCCCTTTCCAGTTCCAAACTGCTGGGAAGGTAGACCTTGGAGGAGTTATCCTGAACGTGTTTGTTTTCATTCAGAAGAGAGTAGGATGGTGGTTTTCTACTGGTGTAGATGGCATGTGATCCTCCAGTCATGCACTCCACCTCTGTGTGGTGAGTCCTGGAGGTTGTTGTTGCCATATATTTCTAGAGGTGATCCACTTTTGTGCAGTGGGACCTGGAGGGTGTCATTGTGCTCCAACTTTTGTGTGGTCCTATCCAGAGGATAATATTGATTAAGGTGATGGTTGTTCCACTGGTACTTCATCTTAGGGTGGTTTAGTTGCCTGAGGCTGTGTTGCACAGTGGGGTCTCAATCTGGATAAGTCTGAGGTTGTTATAGCTTGCCACATTGGCACATATCTTCCTACCACCATTCTGATGTTGAATTCCTGGATGTGTGAACAGTTGTAGATTTGCACATGTGCTTGTTTTATAGATTGATTTGTACAGTATAAGCTTCCTTTCTACTTAACTTGTGGTGAAGACTTTATGGACTTCCTACCATTGAATAAAGAAAGGTTCTATTCCCTATGCTGTTTGATTTTGCCGCATATTGTCCGTTACATCCCAGCCACTCTACATTTTGGGCACCTCCATTTTAGCCTTTCCCACATTCCTGTTTGTAGATAGTTTTTCTATAGTCTTTCTTCAATGGGATAGAGATATCTGTATAGTGTGGTTCAGATTTCAATGCAGGTAGTTTTCTTTTGTTTCTGGATGGTTGCACTCCTCCAACTTTTGGCTTATGTATGTGACACCTATTTCCACATTGATTACAGAGTATACCTGGTACAGAAGTGGTGTGGTCTCCCTGCATGTTCCTCTTCTTAAGCTAATTTAACAAATGTCTCAAATTTGACAACTGTTTCAATTTTACCATGTATTAATGCTACAACTGAGGGCTCAACTGAGTGAGGTAGTCAGTTGTAAAAAAAAGTTTTCATGATACCAAGTGAAAGTGATGTTTACAACCATGTATAGTACAAGCATCTTTACATTGCAAAAATGGTTCACGTGCTATAGCTAAGAAGGGTGGAAGGAATTGCTCACTCCCCCCTATTACTATCATTACATTTTAAGTCTGGTATTTCTGAATGCTTTTTTTAGTAGTTTATACTTTTTATCTTTAGAAATATTAATAATAGAATGTAATAATTATGTAATGTTTACAAAACACTTTCTATGATGATAAAATTTTATTAGTTTGTTGAAGTGCTAAATGACTTTTTTCATTAGTAATAACAGATCTGTAAGGCTTATTTTGAAATAATTTCCTGCCTTTCTAGCTTCTTAATTATGATTTTTAAAGGAAAATTTACTAAAACAACTTGAGAAGTTTTTTAAGTTCTGTGTGTGTTTAGTGAAATTCTTGTAGGTAAAAAACTATCAAAAGAATTAATGTAAATGTTCATAATAGTGATTTTTTTCCAGGTACAGACCATCTGCCAAACAGTTTCCAATCATAGTGAGTCAAGACTGTGGTCATGAACCAACTACCAAAATTATACAGTCTTATGGAAATAATCTTACCCTAATTCAGGTTGGTTAACTAGTTTTGTTTCTGTTATGCCATGTGAAAGGTTAGTTTGTGATTTGTTCCATGTTATAAAAAACACGTTTTCATTCTTATACTGGCCTGGTATGGCCAGCTAGTTAAGGTATTCGATTTGTAATCCTAGGGTTGTGGGTTCAAATCCTCATCACACCAAACATGCTTGCCCTTCCAGCAGTGGGGACATTATAATGTGACAGTCAGTCCCACTATTTTTTGGTAAAAGAGTAGCCCAAGAGTTGGCAGTGGGTGGTGATAATTAGCTGCCTTCCCTCTAGTCTTACACTGCTAAATTAGGGACAGCTAGTGCAGGTAGCCTTCAAGTAGCTTGGCACAAAATTCCAAACAAACTAGAACCATTCTTATACCACATCAGTAAACTTGTATAGATACATTTCTTGTTATTGAGTTTGTTGGAAGCACAGCATTAGTTTATTTATAATTTGATTAAAAAGATACAACTAGTTTTGTTGATATGTAATATTTGATAAAATAATTAAAAAGTAATCATTTTAATTATCTGATTGTAACTGAGTGACAAAATTAATGACTGATAAATAACCACTGTCATCTAAAACCGAACATGTATGTGAAAGTTGTAGAATGACCTTACAAATGTGGTCTTGCTATTATTCAAACATTTCCTACAGTAATAAAATCATTACTGCAGCTGCTTGCCTTGGAAAAAGTTTGCTTAAAATATAAGGAATTTGCAATAGAAATATTTTGGAAATTACATGAATAGTTGTTTGGATTTGTCAGTAATATTGTCAGTTTTGTGACTTTGGAAATAGTCTTTCTGATCATGTAAGCAAAATAGGATATTTACATGAACTGTTTTTGGCCAGGTTGCAGTAATTGTAATGATAAATAATATGTGAAAAAAGTAGATTGAATATTTTCAGAACTTTCTTTTAAAACTTTGATATTTTGCACATCTTAATTAAGATATATTTTACTGCAAAGTTTAAAGTACACACTTGTTTTGATGAAACATTTACAGTTGATAATTTTATAAATAGGCTATTTAATTGTCTTGTTTTACACTTAGATGAAAACTTGGGGATATGACTACAGACATGTTTAACAAATTTTTAAGTAATGTAACTGTTGACTTTGATCACTAATCTGTTGTGTCAAGTTGGGAGTTCTGAATGTCAAACTTGATGTAAAGTAGTTGTAAAAATAGAAGATGATCTAACTGGACGAAGTTCTGATTTATGTCTCTGTGTGTTTTTTTTAAATTTATCACGTGAACTTCAGCTTTTAAAATGTGAAAATATAAACTGTAAAAATGAAAATATCTAACTTTACATTGGATAAGAAGAAAACATAGAACTGAAAAATAAATGTTAGTAATAGGTTATATTAAAGGAAAGTTTTAGGATTTGTGTTTAGTGAGGTATAAAAGAAGAATCGCTGTAAATATTGCCTGTTTACTTTTGAAATATTTGTTAGTTGTCATTCATATTTTTACATTTCAGCAACCAGACTTGAGTGATATTCCTCTGAAAGGGAAAAAAAAGAAATTTAAAGGCTACTATAAGATTGCTAGACATTATGGCTGGGCCTTGAAACAAATGTTTCATGACTTTCACTTTGATACTATCATTGTTGTGGAGGGTGAGAGATTTTCTTAATTTATAATTTAAGAATAATAGGCTACAATATTTTGTACAATAACTTTTTTTTTGTTGGAATCCATAATTTACTCTGTCTTAATGTGGTAAAATTCAAAATATTCAACTGTTTACAAGAATCAAAATATGTTAATTGGTATTTTCAAATACAAGTGATTATTTCTTAAGATGAATTCAAGACCCATTCACACTTTTTACTGCTTATAATAGTTGGAATTGTGTAGATTTCAAAAAGCTGCTTATTTAGTTAGGAAAGAATGACCAACTTTTGTGTAATTTAATAAAAAAACTTTGTTTAAAGCCAGTTTTTTTTTCCAAAATGTTTGTTTGATTAAGTTTGGAATATAAGTTATCTTGGGCAAGGTATTATAATTTTAAAAAGTTGCTGTAAAGGCCTTGTATCTTACAAATGTCCTGAAATACAGGTGTTATTAATAGTTTTGTAGGTTATAAAACCTTGTCTACAATTTTCTAAGCATATGTATGTACTTAACATTAGAATTTATCAAACCAAATCAATAAACCTGTATAAATTTTTGATATAGTTATTATTGTAATAAAAGTTTTTGTATCATTGTTTTAGGTTATCCAGAAATAAATATTGTTTTTGAACTAAGAAGTTTGGAAAAGTATAAACAACTATTGTAAAACATGCTTTAATCAAAGTAAGCACCATTTGCTTTAACACACTTTTCCCAACATGTAACAATGCTGTTTATGCCCCTGCTGTAGAAATTGGAATTTTTGTGGTTAATGAACTCCCTTAAAGCTTCTTCTGCAGCATACTGGTTTTGAAAGCATTTATTGTTCAAAAAGTTGTCAGAGTGCTTGATCTTTCCCATACAGATTTTTATTTTGTCGAGGGAGTAAGGTGGATGAGGCAGAATCTCGATTCCCAATTCATTCAATTTTTGGAGAGTTATTCTTGACAGGTCTCGTAACATTGATTTTGTTGATCTTCAGTCAGCTCATGCGGAACCCACTTATCCAACTCTTTCATCTTTTCAATCTCACTTAGGTGGGTGGCAATGCTTGATTTGCTTGTGCCTAGCTTTTCTGCAAGCTCACGTACTGTGGTGCGAGGGTTTGTCCCAGCTGCTTTCCTTAATATGTTTTCATCTAAGGATGGCTTCCTTCCATGACCTTCGTGGTCTTCAATACTTTTATCTCCATGTCAAAACTTTTGGAACCAACACTGAACTATAAGTTTAGTAACAGATCTATGGTTGAATGCTTGGTTGATGCTACACGTAGCATCAGTAGCTTTTCCTCCAAGTTTGAAGTCTTAGAGGAAAATCAGAACATAGTGTTTGTCCATACTACCTTGGGGGTTGCAAAACTTACTCTGAATACAGTTGAAACAGCAGACAATTAAGACACTTTTGTAATTGACAAACATTGGATTAAACCAACCAACCAATGATAAGTTACTCAGTATTCAGCTTCTAAATGTCATCATGAGAATTCCTACATTTATTTCTGGATAATCTAATATTTTTATAGATGTTTCAGATGCAGTTCTTGAATAATCTTTTATCACCTAATAAGTTTTGTTTTTCCACTTTATACGTACAGATGATCTCGATATATCACCTGACTTTTTTGAATATTTTCTTGCTCTGCTTCCTGTCTTGAAAGCTGATTCAACTCTCTGGTGTGTGTCAGCATGGAATGATAATGGGAAAGAGTGGCTAATTGCCAATGATCCTGGTGAGTCACTCTTAACATTGTTTTTGTTTAGAGGGAGGAAAAATTGTATATTTCTGTTCAAAGTTATTCTGTTTTGTTTTTTTAACTAGTTTGTTAAGAAACAATAAATATATAGAAATACTGTATTGAGGAATATACAACTAATGCTTTGGTGCTCTCATACCATGTCACTTAGTCTTCATAAGTGGTATACCATTGTTCAAGGAATGATACATTTTTTTTAAATATATAGTAGAACCTTGATTGTTTACTATTTATAACCAAAGTAATTGTTGCAATAACGAGCATCTTGATATTCTGGATTAAGGGCATTGTCTTAAGCCTCATTCTTTATATGGGCACTCATTAAAGTGGGCAGTTATTTTTGTACACCAGTACGATATACTGCTAAGTTCCAAGCATCCCAGAAGGATGAACAGTATTCAAACATACATGATGTTTATTTATTGGATTGGCTCTGCACCATAATAAGATTTCCACAGATTCAGAGTGCAGTTTATTACTCTGAGAAATTCTCACCGTAGGATACAGAAGCTGATCAGTTTCACATGGTGTTCTTAAAGAATGAGTCAAGTAGACTTATTTCTGTTCACATGCTTTGTTGCTATTGAGAGTATCATATTACTATATCATATAAACAGTCTGATGTCACAAGCTGTGAATTGTTGCTTTATTTTCAGTAGATTTCTTCAGTTGTTGATAGTAAAATAAACACAGAAAATATATGAGAAATGCCTATCAGTTTAAAGTCTGAAGAGAAGTACTTTGAAACTTTGTGACAGATAATCCACCCATAAGACCTCCTGTTGACAATTATTCTTGTCATGGCAACGTACAGCTAGTAAACACAGATGTCTTGCATACACTGAACAAAATCAAAGGGCCTTAA
Organism: Tachypleus tridentatus; assembly: GCF_004210375.1. Lineage (NCBI taxonomy): Eukaryota > Metazoa > Arthropoda > Merostomata > Xiphosura > Limulidae > Tachypleus > Tachypleus tridentatus. The sequence goes on from NC_134833.1 coordinate 25,854,478, forward strand.
AATTCAGAAACCTAGTATGGTTAATTTGGAATTTAAAAATAACATTTTTGGAAAACATAGGACCTATTAATCTATCTTGGCTGTTCTATCTTTTAAATTAAATTAAAATAGTTAAAAGAAACCCAGAAACCCTTATCATTTATATGCTTATTAAGCTTTATCTTAAACTTGCTTAAATTTATTGTGTTTACAATGTTCAAAAACATCCCATAACAAAAGCCAACCACCCTGTTAGAAGGATGAAATTGTTTTAACTGAATATGTTGCCTACCCTTCTGAATGTTATATTTATGTCCCCTAGTCTTACTGTTCTCACTGTTATGGGAAAAGGTGATGCATCAACATTATCAATTCTTTTTACAATCTCAAACACCTCAATTAATTCCCCTAACTCTTCTTTTCTCAAGAGGAAAAAATCCAAGAGATTTTAGCCTCTCCTCTTCTGACAACCACTCTGTTTCAGGTACCATTCTAGTAACCCTTTCTAACAATTCAATGTCTTTTCTAAGATGAGGAGACCAAAGCTGAACACAATACTCCAAATGTGACCTAACCTGTGACCTACACAATGATATTTAAAACCTCTTTAGACTTATATTCAGTATTTCTGTAGATACAATCAAAATCCAGTTTACCTTACTACTTGCAATAACACACTGCTTGGATGGCTTTAGAAACTGGTTAACTATCACATCAAGATCCTTTTCTTTCATGGCACTGTTAAGGTTATTCACATCCAAATTATGCTTGTAAATCAAATTACAACCCACATGCAGTATCTTGCAGTTATTATGATTAAAAACTATTTGCCATTTATTTACCCAACTAACAATATGATATGAATTCTTTTGTAAATCACCATCATCCTCACCTCAGCTAGCAACATCCAAAACCTTAATATAATAAGCAAATTTAAGTAATTTATTGACCGTTCTTTATATATGTTATTGATGTAAATCAAAAAAGCAATGGTTATAAGACTGAACCCTGAGGTTCAACACTTGTAGTATCAGTCCAGTCTGCCTGAACTCCATTTGTAACAACCTTCTGCTTCCATTAATCCATCAACTCTTCTATCCAATTTGCTAACTTATCCTCCACACCTGTACAGATAATTTTTTCAAGTATTTTACGTTACATCTTGTCAAATACTGTCTGAAAATCTAGACATATTAAATTTAGTCTTTTTACCCTCATCCACATAAGTAGTTATCTTTCTAAAAAATGTTAAAAGATTTATAAGGAAAGATTTTCCTCTAGTGAAACCATGTTGGTTATCCATTAAAATTCTAAACTTTGTTAAATGACTTTGCAAAAGCATCTTTTAAATGACTTTCTAAAACTTTTTCCTCAACTGATGTAATAAAACTAATGGGTTTGTAATTACTGGGACAATATTTGTTACTTCTTCTTGAAAAGAGGATTTACAATGATACCTGCTCACTGTTCTAGGACTTACAAAAATTGCAGAAGTGGTTCACATATCTAATCGTAACTTCCTTCAAACCCATAGGGGGAAATATTATCTTTGACATTAAGGACAAACTTCCATCTGCATCCAAATTCCCTTTACCTGTTCCTGACAAAGTTCTGCTGTACTGACTTTTGTCAGGAAGTCCTTTTATATACTCTTCAAAAAACGAAACGCAAAAGGCAAAATATGAGACAAATTGTTAACAAGTTTATTCCGGGTAGTTCTGTATGACATGTGTGAAACTTTGCACATTCACTGCTGAACATCCAAAGTCTGCAAAGACGAAGTCCACGCTCACTAGTTGAAGTTTAACGTTACTCAACGTCAATAACGAGTATGCCCCCCATGAGCATTAATAACTGCTTGGCATCTCCTGCCCATGGAAGCGATGAGATGACGAATCACATCCTGTGGAATGGTTGTCCACTCAGCCTGCAAAGCTGAGGTAGAGTCTGCGGTTGAGGTTGTCGCAGACGTCGGTCCAACTCGTCCCAAAGATGTTCGATGGGGTTTAAATCTGGTGATCTGGAGGGCCAGGGAAGAATGTTGATGTTGTGGTGTCTCAAGAAGACAGTGGTGAGACGGGCGTTGTCATGTTGAAAAATCGTTGACGTTCACCATGATGGGTTGCACATGGGGCCTAAGAATCTCGTTGACGTATCGTTGAGCTGTAAGATTCCCTCGAATGTGCAAAAGGTCTGTTCTGGCATTGTAGGCAATGGCAGCCCACATCATGACGCTGTCACCACCAAATCTGTCAACATCCTGCACACAGTTTGCTGCAAAACATTCACCTCGGCGACGGTAAACATCGGTCCTTCCATCCTGCCTATGAAGCATAAAACATGATGTGCCCGAGTCCACTGCAGCCGTGCTTGACGATGTTGCTGGGTGAGGATGACGCCTCTGACTGGACGTCGAGGTCGGATTCCTGCATCTCGTAGACGGTTGCGTACGGTCTGATTGGAAATCCTACGCAGCCCTGGTATGGTTGAGGCAGTAGACATTGCAGTGGTGGTCCTATCCCGAAGGTGACGTAACCGGATGTAGTGATCTTGTGCAGGCGTGGTCACACGAGGTCTGCCAGATCGTGGACTGTCACGAGTTGATCCATGTTGTTGGTGACGATTCCATAGCCTTGTGATGGTGCTTGGGTGGATATTCACAGCTCTGGCAACATCTGATCAAGATTCGCCTGCTTCCAAGCGACCAATTGCGTTTTTGCGTTGTGCTTCAGTCAGTCTTGGCGTAACTGTATTGCGTGTTGGTGGCTTAACACTGAGCTATGGAAACCAAGAACCCGTCACTTTTATAGGGATTTCGCACATGTTGCACTTGCAGAACATGCAGATCTCTCAAACAAATTTATTGGACACGCATGTGTTTGGCGAAATATCCGATGTTTTCCTCCGTTTTCAAAGTGCACAACTTTTATTGTCATTTTCGTCTGACAATCAGTGCCTTAACACATGTAACATCACATACTCTGAGCTTGTAACATTATTACATATATTTCTTTTTAAAATAAAAAAATATCCCTTTTGCATTTCTTGTTTTGAAGAGTATATAAAGTAAGATTTCTTCATATATTTTCCACCTGAGAAGACTTATGATGTAATAGCTCATTAGTATTTCACATGCACATACTTTGTATGGAGAAAACATTATGTTTGTAATAAATTATTGAAAAGAATTATATTCTCATTTGTGTAAAATTACTTTTGAGATGCATTTGAATTATAAATGATATTGAACCATGAAGAAAACCAACGTGGATGTGACAGTTCTTCCTTACTAGTTTTTCTAAGGATAAAGGTTTGTGTAAAGTTGTGGGAAGACCACACTTCTGCTACACACACTCAGGTTGTAAGTTTTGGCATTGTTTAATAAGAGCACTTAACTTTATCTCATTGATAAAATTACATGTGAACAAAAATATAAATTAACATGCCTTTAAACTTCAAATGACACTTTCAACCATTTTTACTTGTTTAATAATGATTTTGCATCAATGAACTCAAATGTTATTAGTATACTAAAGATTTTATTTTAATGGAATGAAACATTGTCAGCCTACAATATTAATAAAAGTCTGAACACTAGAAAGTTTTGAAATTCTTATTTTATTTTTAATGCTTATAGATTAATTATAAGGTTTTTGAGACCATTTGGTAACAACTACTCCACCAGTAAGTCAGTGGGCTTATAACTCCAAATACCAAGTTTTGATACTCGTGGTGGGTAGAGCAAAGACAGCCAATTTAGAAGCTTTGTGCTTTATGACAAACAAACAAGATAACTACAACATATGAATCAGTACTTTAGTGATTAACACATTGGAATTATTTTGTTTTGAGCTGTTATCATGAAACCAGTTATTTCCTGTAGAGTTTTCCTTTTTAAGTAAACTTAAATGGGTGGAATTTGAAGCTGGCTAAAAATTATTATATTTTTGTTTTACTTATACCATGTAAATAATGAAACATATTTGGTAATTTGACAGTAGTGTAGCAGCATATTGTATTCTTTGAATACATTATTAAATACTTCCCTTTGTTGTTACTTTAATTCCAGAACTGTTGTACAGAACAGACTTTTTCCCGGGACTTGGCTGGATGATGAGGAAGAACTTGTGGTCAGAACTAGAAACTAAGTGGCCAGATTCGTAAGTTTTACACATTTTCACATAAAATGTAGCTGAATTTATATGGTTTGTTCAGAAACATAGCAAAGAAATTATTGAGGATTAAAAAGCTACATATTTTCTTGAACTTTTATATTAAAAATATTAAATTAAGACTCATGCTCTTGATTCTGATTTACTTCTTATAGTTTACAAAGAGCTAACTTTTTAATTTTTGTTATCAGATTAGAAGTTATTCACTAAAAGTTCTGATGTTTCATGTACTTTTGTCTCAGGTCACTGAAATTTTTGCTAGGTCATGACATTTTTTTTCATTGTAGGTTTTAATTAGAATGAATTTCTTTTTCCCAGTAGTTGTATATGAAATAATTTTTGAAAGGCAGAAATTCTTCAGATTTGCTGTTTTTGTTTTGATGTTTTTCTGTTGCTTTTGTTATTGTTGAACATGCTTAGTACATAAAGGTTGATTAATTTCAAACAAAAAATTTGGAGACTAAGTTTTCAAATTTCAAGTAACAGTTACAACAATACTTCTGGACAAAGTGTGAGTCTTTGACATGTGATAATTTTTTACTTTAATTTCTAGTTTTTATTTAGTGCCTATATTTTATACTGTAGGTTCTGGGATGACTGGTTTCGACAACCAGCACAAAGGAAAGACCGAGCTTGCATCCGTCCAGAAGTATCTCGCACTAAGACATTTGGAAAAATTGGCGTTAGTCGGTAGGAATTTTCTAATATGCTGTTTTGTTTTGTTAATAACTTAATAATAGTATTTATAAGATACTTATCAGTCTATGAGCTGAGATGTTTAATATTCTTAGATGTTTGTGGAAGAGATTTTCTTGCATGTGCTTGAAGTTTTAGCAGTCTGTTTAATCATAAATTCAGATAAAACCTCAATTCAAATATCTTGCTACCTGGAAAATATTGTAACAAATGTTGCTTTCATTTTAAATTGGTATCGATCCTTTTGAGTTTCATTGCTGTTGCTTAGAGACTGTTTGTTTTCTTAAACTGAATAATATGGTATAACTGTGTTTACATTAATAAAGAATCATATTATTTGCATAAAGTACATTGTTTATTAATATACTTATCGCATTAATAAGATCGTACCATAATGTTATTTTCAGAACTCAAAATGTCATTCTGCCCTTGTCTGTTTATAATTGAGTTTGTTATTATTTTATTAGAGGCATGTTTTATGACAAGCACCTTAAGTTCTTCAAGTTAAATGACAAGTTTGTCCAGTTCACTAAAAAAGATCTGAGTTATTTATTAAAAGTAAGTGTTTTTGTTGGTTTTTTTAAGTGGTTTGGTTTTACTTTCACTAATAAACTGTAATTAACTATTACTTGTGTAATTTTCTCTCATTGATGCTGTTGTTGTTTGATCAGGAAGATTAAATTTCTGGTTCTTCACAAATAATTAGCAAATTAATTAAGAAAAATAAAAATTATTAATATATGATATTAAATTAATGAATAATAGTTTTTAAAAAAGTGTGTACCTTAATTCAGATGTATTATGACAAATGAATAATTACGCTTTGCCAACATAATCCATTTTACACTGTATTGGTTGTAGTCACGCAGGAGATAGTAAAAAATATCTCAACCACTATCATGTGTGAAAATTGCTAAAAAAACACGTTAACAGTTTTTTTTTTCCATGTTCATCTTAATTAGTTTGTTGTTGCTGGAAATTTAAGATATGTAAAAAAAGAGGAAAACAAAATTCAGATCTGTCTTTCAACTCCTACAAGTCACTACCCAGTAAACTTTTCTCTCAATACCAGAACTTTTCAGATAGGTTGGACAGTGAAAGATAAAATATTTTTTTGAAATACCATTTATGTATGCAATGTAACACTTTAAAAGTTATAGTTTAAACAACAAAAGCCAGTAAAATATTTGAAAACCAATGGGCCAAACATATTGTTTGAACCACTGCTATGTGGTAACCCAGCTTATCTGATAAGCCCTTGTATAAGGCAAATCAGCACTGGATGTATCACATATAGTGTGTTTTAACATTTTATTATAAATTTTTCTCTACTTTCACTCAGAAGTTCTTATTAATAATAGCTCTGAGGACACTTATTACAATGTTAATAATATATACAAAACCATAGTAAGGGATTGGAAAAATACCTGTAAGAATTGCAAGACTTGTGTTAAAAAAGTAGATAATTCTTGCAAATAATAATTCCAGTCTTTCAGTACTTTGCATCAGTTTAAATTGGGCTTCAGTTTAAATCAACATAATTTAGCACTTTCATTTTTTCTAATTTTATTTATTATTCTGCTTTGCATGTGTGTTTACTCTAAATATAGAATTGTTTTGTTTTTCTTGGTACACTTAGTTACTTTTGTACAAATTTAGAAGATGGTTTTTGGCATTTGCAAGCTTTGTTATGGAAGTTGTTACCATATAAATTGGCTGATTGTGTTTATAAAGGTCATACATTTTTTTGTGTGTGAATATTTCAGTGTTTCACGAAATCCTTCTTCAGGTGGTGTTTGTATGAGTTAAAAACATTAAGTATAATGTAACAATGTCAAAGAACTTGATTCTGCAAAGATTATTGTTGTCGTATTGTGGCTTGATATAAATATTACATGCTCTTTTTTGTCATACACACTTGAAGGTATATAATTCCTCTGAAAAAAAATCTTAAATAATTTTTTAAATTGTTTTATATAGCTTGAAAATAATTCCTAAAAACATTGGAGTGTTAATCATAGTTATTTGTACAGTATCCAAGAAGTCTCAGCCTGCCTTTTCCTTGTGACTCATAAGCTTTGCATACATTTGATAACTTTGTAGTTGTGTGTGTATTTTTGGTTTAACTTATTCCTGCTTTGTGATTCTGATAAATTTGAAATTGTTTTTCTTTTACATATTTCACCCTCAAACTTTAGAAAAATTTGGTATTTATTTTCTGACTTGTTAACTTTGACACTAAATAAAATAAGTCATACTTTGTATAATTGTCCTCACAGGCATAATTTGGTCAAGGCAAATCCTTTAATTTGGTTAAAATTGTTTATGTATATACTGGTTTGCCAACTTTTTGAAATTCTTTGTTTGTGAAGAATGTTATAACATTAGATCTGACCAGTCATCATGCATAGTTCTTTGTATACACATTATCTCTATTTTTTTGCTGTTTAACTAGAAAAATATTAACATATCTGATGTTATTAGGTGTGGCCTTTGAAGATCTTAATTTGGTTATTTATGAACAAAAAGTGTATACACAATGTGTGTGTACATTGTTGTCATTGTTTATTATTCCAAACAATTAAAAGTACTATTTTTGAAACAGGCTTAACAAGAAATTAAAATCTGTTTATCATAACTTTTTTTTTTTATGTTCGTCTATATTACATTGTGAAGTAAAATCTTAATATATTGTATTTAATGTTTTACAGTCCGTAACACAATTTTTGGAAGCTAAAAGTTTTATTGAAAACTGACCTATGTTACTCATATCTTGAACTTCCATAGGACAACTACGACTTGGAGTTTATTAAGAGGGTGTATGGCAGTGTACCTTGTTCACTTTTTGATCTCATTTGGAACAAGTTAGACCACACAGATTCTGTGAGGATAACATATAATACAATGAATGAGTTCAAAAAAATGGCTAAAGCCCTGGGCTTAATGAATGATTTTAAGGTAAGAAATGAGATGTGATTATTCTGTAAAGCATTTTTACACTCTACCTTTGTTTAATCATAACAACCATAGTTTTTGGATTTTCTTTGCATGTAGAATGATAAAAATGATAATTTAAGTAATAATTAATATTTATTTGTTACTTCATAGATTTAATAGATGTCTGTTTGTTGTTACCTTGTTAACATTTATATACTTGTACTGTGAACTAAAAACAACGTCTACTGTGATTTTTGCCTCCTGAGCTTGTTGCTGTCATAATTTAGGGTCTTCCTTTTAATAGGTTCTTTAAAATGTTTTAAAAAGGGAAAGAGAATCAAACCAGAGATGTTTGTCCCCATGTACCCTTGATATACTCCAGGGATTTATTTTTTCTCTAAATGTCTTACTTACATGGAGAATCATTTAAATTTTCTGATAATGTGCTTGTGTGAACTATGTTACACTTTTAACTTATTTCTATTCACTTCCATTTTTGTAGTCTGGTGTCCCTAGAGCTGGTTACAGAGGCATTGTTAGCTTTGTTTTTAAGGGAAGGCGTGTCTATCTAGCTCCACCTGCTGACTGGAAGGCCTATAATTCATCATGGAGTTAAAGTCTGTCAGCATTACAATGAAGGCCAAGACAATTAAGTGTAGAGCGTCAAGAAAAACTCTCTTGTGAGAATGATCAAATATGAGTTGTGATTTGTTTCAACTGATTAATTAAAAAAATGTTGGTTCATAAAATATTTTTCTATTAATGTTTAATGTTTTTATTTAAGATTTTTACTGTGATATAAAGAGATACATAAAATGTAATATAGTACCACACCATCTCTTAGCAGCTAGTGTTTTCAGGTATTTATTCCTATCAAGCAAACTTCTTGAATGGAAGTTTCAGCTTTAAGAATATTATATAAAGATGTTAGGCTGTTCAGTTCCGTCAGAATGCCTCAATAAAACTTGTTTTTATTCTTTGAATATTTTTTTCTGTGTGAATCTGAATGTTGAATATAATGTTTTATATTCTATACAACGTTAACAGGAAATTTGTTTATGTAGGAATTAACTGAAGTATTTTTGTGGCTAAAGAATTCGATCAGTGGTTTGTTTGTTTTTTTTAAATCAAGTTTTGAAAAACTTCAAGAAGTGGGCAGATATCACTGAATTTTTAAGTATTTTGAGTCTAAGTTGTGTTAGGATTTCTTATGGAATTGAACGATATGTTTAAAATGTACTAATACAACTGTTATAGAGATACCTTTTATCTTCCATTTTAAAAACCATTAACTTGATATGTTACTGATTTTTGTAAGTTGATTTTAAGGGTTAAAGAGTAATGTAGGCTAGTTTTTTTTGTACACTTTTGTAACTTTATGAAACTTGTATTAGAAATAAAGTATTTAACGTTATGGGGTTTATGTATGTTGTTGTTTTTTTTATACTTAAACAGCACGTTTTGTGATTTAACAGGGAAAACCCCAATTATAATATGTTCGTAAAACGTGAATTTTTGGTGAAAGGAAATAAAGTCACGGAAAAAGTCACAATTTTTGCTAGGGAAAAAAGTCACATTTTATTTAAACACCTAAATTATTAAAGTAATAAAATATTTTAAATCTGTTATTGACAATACGACTCCTACACTTGCAACACAAATCCTGTGATGCCATCACACGTACACTAGTGTATAAAAAAAATTGAATAGTTTAAAAAAACGTATTTTTAATAAATAATGGTTTGTTTAAATAATATTGAAGTTATTTTATCATCATAACTTTAACAATATTATGTTATTGTTTTGTTTTACACCATTAGTCAGCAGTCTTTGTAGATCTAGTTTATAAATTCTAAGTGTGCAAAACAAACGAACAAAAATGAATTACAATTAGACCGTGTTTTAACGAAACTTCCCGCCCTTTTACAATATACCTGCGACTTTTAGTTGACACTTAACACAATGCTAACATTTACATATGTAATTAAGACAAAGAAGAAGAAACGAGGTTTTTTCGTACGTGATAATTTTAAGAGGTATTTTCGTTTAAAATGCAAGATATTTTTGTTGACGTAAATGCGAATTTTAAACGATGAGAAACCTGTTCATAAATTGCAGTTATAGGAACTTGATGTATATTTTCATAACAATTAGCGTGTCTGTGTTTTTATTATAGCAAAGCCACATTGGGCTTATTTTCCGAGTCCACCCAGGGGAATCGAACCTCTGATTTTAACGTTGTAAATCCGTAGACTTACCGCTGTACCTGCGGAAGACCATAACAGTTAGAAATTTCAAACTCACGTAATGTTTTAAAAATGTATCAGCATGTTCAAGATGTCGAAAAGACTTGTGTTTATTGAATTAAACTATAAACTTGAGGTTGTGTAAAAATGAAAGATATGTTACAGGCAGTTACAATTATGGTGTAAACAAGTATATCAGTGGACATGTGCGAGTTGGTAGAATGTTACTTAACTACTATACCTCAAAAATAAAAGAAAGAACCAGACTACATTCTGAAAGTTTAAAACTGTAACCGTAGCCAATCAACGATTTTTTTACTGACATTAAAATGGAACTCGTGGAATAAAACTACAGTAATGTATTCTAAAATGAATTCCAGACTGCGAAATTCGCAGCCAGTTGTTGTAAAAATGTACTCTACACTTTGGGACCGTAAATGAGTTATAAGAGTAACAGTCAAAACTTGTTCCATTAGAGCAGTGGTTTACAAAGTGTAATCTTGGCCCATTGATCGTCTGTGGGGTGAGGGCTGGTAATTATTTGCCTTCCCTCTATTATATGGTCGGTCTATAAAAAATACGGTTCCGTTGTTTGCATACCACTGTTTAAAAAATAGCGTTCCTCACTTTGAGCCGTGAGTGCATTCTAAGAATAGAGGTCAGCTTTTATTATTAAGTCAAACAAGAGTTGGCAGTGTGTGTTAACTAGCTACCTTCTCTTCCTAAGCTTCTATGCTCAAAATTATGGACATTTAGCACAACAAATCCTTGATTAGGGTTGCACGAATATTCGAAAACAAACTACTTAGCCTAATAGTTTCCAAACGCTTTTTTTTTTTTTAATCGTGGACCACTTAAATTTTGTATGGAGAAAAAGGGAAAGATTTTAGCATACCACCTAGTGACAGCATAATTTAACAAAACACAGTTCATAAAAATCACAGCAACATTAATCATAGACCTAACTTAGTATATTTTAATACGATGGACGAGTTTATTTTTGTGACCAAAATTCTGTAATGTTGGGTGCAACATTCGTCAACTTTAGTCTCGGGTCAGGTTCGGCATCCGTTCTACTTCTGTATTTGGATTTCCGAGGTGGATGTGATTAAAATACTGTCTCACACAAGTTCTAGTAGTAAATTGTATTAAAAAACGAATTGCTTTGTTTGCAAGTTTTGTGGACACTCTCCAGTTCTCCGAAACCAAAACTCTAATAGTGTATTTTTTTTTTCAATTCTGACCTTAATATTCCGTCACAAAAAACTCCAGCAAGCGCTCTTATTTCTCAGAGAAACAAGCAGAAAAGCAATTGTGTTACAGTACATGAAAACAAATAAATAAAACTTTCCCACTTTAACACATAAGTCGTAGTGTAAACTTTAAAACTTTCCGCATAAATATTCTCCCAGTTTCTACAGCTAAAAGTGTTTAAGATATCGAAAACTAGTTTCTAGCACATATCAGTCGTTTCTTCTATGTATATGGCCCGGCATGACCAGGTGGATTAAGGCGTTCGACTCGTAATCTGAGGGTCGCGGGTTCAAATCCTGGTCGCACCCAACATGCTCGCCCTTTCAGCCTTGGGGGCATTATAATGTTACAGTCAATTCCACTATTTGTTGATAAAATAGTAGCCTCAGAGTTGGCGGTGGGTGATGACGACTAGCTTAGCTGTCTTGCACTGTTAAATTAGGGACGGCTAGCGCAGATAGTCCTCGAGTAGCTTTGGTCGAAATTCAAAACAAATAAACACTCGACTCATAATTCGCGGGTTCGAATTCCTGTCACGTCAAATATGCTCGCCCTTTCAGCTGTGGGGCCGTTATAATGTAACGGTTAATATAATTATTCCTTGTTAAAAGAGTAGCCTAAGAATTGGCGGTGGATGGTGATGACTAGCTGCCTTCCCTCTAGTCTTACACTGCTAAATTAAAGACGGCTCGCGCAGATAACTCTCGTGTAGCTTTGCGCGAAATTCAAATCAAACTTTCTATATATGTCTACCATTATTAAATACTCACAGCCATCTGCCACAAAGTATTAGAAAATAAAAAATAATCAATTTACTTTAGCGAACTGCGTGTGTATTTTCTTATAGTAAAGCCACAGTGGGTTATCTGCTGAGTCCACCGAGAGGAATCGACCCCTGATTTTAGAGTTGTAAATCCGAAGACTTACCGCTGTATCAGCGGGGGACTTAACAAACTGAATAACGTAAAATAACAATCGAATACTGTAATGCACAAAGAAACATTGAATGTTTCACACATTTTTCTTAATATTATTGCATCTATTCACAGAAAATAGAAAAATATAAATGGATGAACTGAATCTTATCTGCTCATTGTTTTATCAGCAAAAAATATTTTAATAGATAATTAATAATTATTAGACGTAATATTCTTGCTGAAATTACGCAAGATATTATGAACGTTAAATTTGTGGACCATACAGAGTCAAACAATAATATCTTTAACATTTTTCATGCATGTATAACGAAACATTATTTCGTATGTCAGAAACAAGAACATATTTCAGTTGCCTTTAATAAGATAGTAACTCAAACAGATGATTTCCCTGATGTTCTTGTATTTTTTAACTCGTAAACCTGTTTTAATGAAATAAAAAATCAATAGTACCATTAAATAAGGTTTATCATTCGAAAGTACGTGAAAATGTTACTTGTCGAAAGAAACAGTCTTCTGATTATATAAAATTTATAAGCGAACTGAAAACATTGGTTATTAACAATTGAGAACAATTATTAGAAATCGAAGACAGCGTTTTGGAAATCAGAGGACTGCAGTTACCGATGCACATTATTCTGATCTGTTTTTATTGTAAATAAGTACATTTCCTTAAAATATAAAATTACTTAATAACTCATTGGAGCTGATTAGGGTAAAGAAAAATAAAGAGACAATTAACATGAAAATCCAACTTGATAGAAAATGTTGTTGGATTATATTGGTTATTAAATGTGAAGATATATGTGAGTTTAATGTTTTTATTAATATATATATATGTATTATTTGGCTATCTTTTCTTTTGTAAGGAAGACAGATTAAAATTATTTTTTTCTGTATTATAAATCAAAATATTAAAATTATTTTTTATGAATACAGATTATTTTTTTTCAAGGAAAGTCGTTACACCCGTTGTTACGATAGCTGGCCATCTCTAAGGTGGTACTGATATGCGTGAAACTTTAATAGGTGCAAAGTGTAATACTATGTGAATCAAACTGTCAGACGTGGTGGCTAGGTCATTGTATTTTATGATTACGAATCATCCAAATTATAATACTTTACTTTGAATACGATAAGTAGGATTTGTAGTCTTTATAAGTTAGTATTACGTTATTATTGTAAGTTGTGGTTTTAAGAAATATTCAATATTTTAAAATGTGTGTGGATTTTATCATTTTTAAAGCTACATTATTATAAAACTGGAGCGACTGATGCTGGATCTGTAACACTAATAGCTCTTCAACATTTGATTCCGTTTGAATAATAATTGGTTTATATATTTTTGAAGTCTGTGTATGTTTAAAAATGCTCAGAACTGAATAGAATGATAAGAGCAAGTTTAAGTATCCCAGTAAGTCTTAAAACAGTCACCAAGACTTAAACTGTAGTGCATATTTACGAATGGCGAGAAGCAGACAATTCTGATATTTTTTACTTTGATTCTGAAATTGCTTTCTTTTTATTTATTCATGAGTGTGAACTTAATCCATACAGCCTTGAGCAACAAAAAGTAGTTCATAACTTAAAAAAAAGATTGTTTTACTCGACTCATATAATAAGTGATTAAAAATAAGGATAAAACATTTTTTATATGCTGTTCTTAAGAAGAGCTGATACTAGTAATAATATAATAATGAATGAAGATTTCTTTTTTAGAATATCACATTTTCCTCAAACATGAAATCCCAAAACTCAACAATAATAATTATGTTCAACAACCAGTGAATTGAAGCAAGTTATTAACATGCACAAATTGGCATGGAGTTTAAAATTGATGCAAAATCTGGTTGAACAGAAGACTTTAAAAATAAAGTCATAAACCTAAAGCATACAGAAATGGCAAGTGATGTTCGAAGTGAGTCAAGTGGTAGTGATGCTGGCTCAACTCCTGAGGAAGAACGAATACGACGACTATTTCAGACTTGTGATATAAATGGTGATGGCTTTATAGACAGGTAGATTTCTTTTCCTGGTATTATTTCTGGTAACAGATCATGTAACACTATTGCATAACACTGTATGTGACAGAACTTTGTTGCTAGTGTGAGAAAAACTTCTGTATTTTAATGTGTATGGTAGAATGTGTGTGTACTGTTAAAAGGTGGTGTATTTATATGCAGGTGTGTTTCTTTTATTGTATATACATTTACATTAAGTGCACATATTTGACATGGCTATGGGCAGCATTTATCTCATGATACAAATTTATATTTGATATTTATCTGTGACATTTTAAAGTATTATGCTGTTTTATTCTGATATAGCATGTTTTTTTACTCTTATAATAATAATAATAATAATACATTAGATCTTTGTAAAAATCTGAATTTAAAGTAAATAATTCAAAATTAAGAAAACTATGTTTGATAAGAATGATGAAAACATTACCAAAATACTGGAGATAATGTTTTGATGGTGTTAATGCATTTTCAAAATGGTTATTTTTTGTTTAATTAGGATTTATTCCACATTTCTTCTCTTTTGTGGAATTATATTTTGAAGAGAGTTATATCAATTGAAATATATTAACTTTGTAAATGATATTGATATATGATATCACAATGAAATGTATATTAAATTTGATGGTGTTATTTTAATGGATTTTAAAGTACACAAAAAGTTTACACAGTTGTCAAAGTTAATAGGGAATATTAAAGTATGTTACTTAGTATTAGCTCAAAATATCCATTGTGACTTGAAGGCATTTTGTGCTTACTGAATGGTAAAAACTAAATAAAATATTATAGTTTTGAAGTATTTTAATGGGAACTGCATCACAGAGGAAATAAATGCAGTTAAAATGGAATAAAAATACTGTTATTTACTTATATATCTATTAATGATTAAGAATAACATTTAATAAATATAATTTATATATCAGATGGTGGTGATAAGTTTTATTAAGACTTTATTGTTGAGGAAACAACTGTTTTGGAAAACCTGGAAATCCTTTAAGAATTAATCTCCTGGTACTGATGATGTCATTCTAAAACTTTGAACAAGTATAATGAAGCTTTTAATTATTGTTTGTCAAGAACTGTTTGATACTGTAGAAGATCCAGATAATTGGGAGATTGCCAAAGAAATTTCTATTTTTGAAGATATTAATTAAAAGAAGATTAAGCAACTTGAGCTAATTACTGTAACATGACTTCAGTTATAAACAAGGAATTGGGAGAAATGTTTGTAAGAAATAATTAAAAAGAGAGAGAGAGAAAATAAAAGTTTTCAAAATTGGCATTCATAAATAGCATTTAACATTGTTCTAATATAATGGAGATTTAGCCAATATTCTAATCAAACCTAAAACTGAGTGTTGTTTTTGAATTTCAACTCTTACGATGGTTAGGATCAATACTTTGGAACTTGGACACTACTGACTGTTAGTTAAACAACATGTTATATAATATTAACCTGAACCAAAGATGCTACTTTGTAGCCTCTGTTATGGCATAAGTGCTCAGCTAGTGACTTCCTACTGTTGAAACTCACCAGAGTTTAAATGACTGAAATAATCATCTACGTATTTAACTCATTGGTTTGTTTGATAGTGTGTGTCATTTACTGAAGTAAAGCCAGGATGAGATGTGGTTTGGGATTTGCATGCAACATTGTTGTGTGTTGATATGCAATTTGTTATGTACTGTAGGATCAGAGAATTGTTACTCTTTTTCATTAGTGGGGTATATGTGGATTCCTGATTTTGTGTTACCAATTATATTTATTCTCCTTAGGCATAAACGTAACTCAGGATACACTTTTAAGTTAGACACATTTTAACTCGTGTGTTTCCACACACATATATAAACTTCTATGACAAATAAGCAGTCATGATTTTGGTCTTTATGTTTTCCATAGTTAATTACATGAATCTTGCCATATCTATTAAAAAAAGATATTTCACTAAAATGTTGAACATTCTTTGCAAAATTAAAACTCATTAGTGTACTGGTTGCCTTTTAAACTGTGTCACTGCAAATAAACCTGAAAGTAATATTTAATGAAAGTCTTGGTGACATTGTCTTCTAAATGTGCCAATAAAACTCTGACCTGTCATACAACTAAAACTCAAGCTTTACTGCAGTGCCCCCTGTTCTACTTGTAAACTGAAATTAGTATACGTGCTTGAATGACTTTTTGGTTCAATTATATATAAATGAATATTTCATGTACAACATCCTTTAATACCTAATATTTGTGTGTTTATTTATTGTACACATAATGTTAAATATACTTTTTTTTTTAAAGAAAAATTAATTCCTATACAGGACAGGAATAAACAAAGGACAATTAATCTGTTGACTGCCAAGTGTTTCAGCTGCTATGGCAACTCCTATGCCAGGTTTTTTTCAGCAAAATTGAGTAATTTTTAAAACAAAGGAAATAAGCAACAAATACTATTTTTTCTCTAAGCCAAACTTATAGTAGGACACAAAATGAAGAAATATGTACAAAACATGAAACAATAACTTGTCAGTGGCACTGTGTTACTAATCAGCTTGGATGAGTTATCTCGTCTACGGCACTGAACAGGTTAATAATTGACTGAAATAAGTTATGGTAACTAGTAGGACTTGTGAGGAAAACATATGAAATTCAAACTTTATTAATAATAACTTAAAAGTGTTTGAGATGATAGAAATAAGTTGCTTAGTCACTTTAAAGTAGAGCTGTGATATGTAAACGACTGAATTTGACGCAGATTTAGCGAGCAGCTGGTCAGTAACTTACAGTTTCTCTTGATCCTTGTATTAACACGTTTGATTTGATCTTTTCATCTTAACTACTTGCTACTTTCAGCTCTTTTAAATTTCCATTTAACTTCAATGAAGACCTTTAAATGAAGATTGATTCAGTGTTTATTTAGTTTTGTTTTCATCCCATATATTGATAGCTGACAACATATTATTGCACTCTATTCTTTCAAGCCAAGACCTCTTGGCAGTATGTCAGCAGTTGAACCTTGAGCACTGTGTGGATGAAATTATGGAACAGTTAGGAGCTGATGAACACGGCAGGATCTGCTATGCCGAGTTTCTTCGCAGGAGAATACAGCTAATGAATGAGATAAATGTTTTGACTTTATATGAACAAGACAATCAAGTAAACCTTAAACATGTTGAAGTGAATCCAAACCAACCCAGTTCCCAAGATGTCTCTCCAGCTCATGGAAATGGCAGCATGGGGAACTGGCCAACAAGCAGTGATATTAGTCAAGGTGAGTATAATAGCTGTTACATGCAAAGTAGATTACTTATTCTTATGAAAAATATCAACATTCTCAAGAATATATGGTAAGAAACTATTTTTAGCAACAATATTTACCACACAAGTAAGAAGTATTTGTTGTGCTCTGTGTTACTTACCATGATTTCTGTGGCTTTTGTATTAAAGTCACTAATCCACATTCATTTTATATATATATAATTTGTAACAAACAAAAATAAAAAAATTCTGCACAAATCAAAAGGATCCCCAGGGTACAGGCTATAGTGTGGGAAGTTTTGGAGGTGATTTTGGAAGTAGGAGCCACATTGTACTGGGGATACATTTTCCATCAGTCTCAACTGTTCACCAGTCTCACACAAAGAAATTCTTAATAATAATAAAATAATCAAAAGAAATAGAAATTAGGAAAGTGAGATGTTGGTGCTCAAGCTCATAATGTTCCATATTTATATCACCCTTCATTGCCTGCATAAACATGGAAGTAGGAACACATACACACACACACACAGCAGCCAAGTTGTTAGATGTTTTACTCATTGACATTATGAATGTGTAATGACATGTTACAAATGAGCTGATGGCTGTGATACCTAGTGGTAGTACTAGTACAATTGCAGAAGAACAGTATGTGTAACTGTGTGTCTTAAATAATTAAAGGACACACACGTTGTGGTTGAATCAGTGGATGTTGTTATCTTTATAGTCATTAACATTTTCATTAGGCAGTGTAACACTGATTTTAACTGTAAGACGACAGCCTTTGTGCAGCACTATTCCACGTTTTGTGGATGTTAGTTACCATATGATAGCACTATTTCACGTTTTGTGGATGTTAGTTACCATATGATAGCACTATTCCACGTTTTGTGGATGTTAGTTACCATATGATGCTCTGAGATGTGGTATGCTAACAAAATATTTTTTTCATGTTTTAATAAGGAGCATTCTCGGGAAAGCACGACAGTTGGGAGTTTGATTCTGGAGCACGGGATCTAAGTCCTGAACTAAATACTCTCCAGAAGCTCATAGAAGAGTCTGGTGGCACAATTACCAGCAATAGCAGCGACCTTTTGGAACTTGCCAACAAGGTAAGGAATATTTAAATGTTTTTAGTTTGTCTTTAACTTTAGTAAGTTTTGTATATATTTATTGTCAGAGCATGGATGTGATGTCAGGACTCAAATGTAGGAAGTGAAAAAAAAGAAAGCCTGAGTTAATTACTATGAACGTCATGTGCACCTACTCCTCTTGCCCTCCCCTGTAATCCTACTTATGTTTCAGAGACTTGTTTGCTCTTTTTTCCTGAGAATCACTCACTACAGTATTAAAGCTTTGTAGAATATTTTTTGCTGTTTTTGTTTGTAGCACTGAGAATATTTTTCAAAAAATAATAAAGTATGTTAACATGTGTTGTTTGTGTTTAATAGTATTCAGTATATTTTTCACATTACATTACAATTGACATGTGTTGTTTATGCTAGTAATATTTAGTGTATTTTCCATGTGATAATACAGCATGTTAACATGTTGTTTGTGTTAGTAGTATTCAGTATATGTTTAACACAATATTAAAGTATATTAACATGTTTATGAGTTGCATTTGTGATCTAAATAAATTAATCCATCTTGCAACATCTCTTGCACCTTTTTACAAAACAGCAAGTCAGGAATCCATGTGAATGCTAGGATAAGTGTCAGGAAATGTGAGTTGCATGATTTGTAATTTCAAATCATTTGATTAATTCCCAAGACAACATATAGCCACCAAGTGGCTTCTCTGTAAGTGTAACATCTCCTACTGCTAAAGAAATGGCCTTTGCTGTGCATTTTGGCGAGCATTGAGGTCAGAAACATTGTGTTCAAATGCTTACACATTGGAGATGGTAATAAAATAGAAACTGCACAAACTGTAGACATTGTTTGTAGACATTCCTTTTGACTTGTCCATGATTAACACAAATGCTAGACCTGTTTGTTTCTAATTCTGCATGAAATTTTCACATTTAAACTCTGACTTTTAATAATTAAGTACCATTTTTTTTAGCATAGGGTGATTACAAGCAGTTGTGGGTTACTGCAGTCTTTTTTGATCCAGGTGCTCTTGACCAAGATACACTAGTTTCTACCCAATGCAAACATAAAACACTTAAAAAAAAAGCACACAGTTATGTGTACTTAGAATGAGTTCTGATATTTTGAAGCAATCCAAAAGGAAAGCATGATACTGAAGTCTTGTATGTATTAAATAGTGTTTATATACATGTTTATTGACATTTGATATATAAAATAATAATGTAGCTTTTAGTAGCAGTTCCAAATCTGCTAATGAAAAGAAATGCAATCATTTACTATTTTCTTTCCAAAGTTAAGGTTAAGGTCTGTAATTGTTAATATCTGGATAACTTTACTGTCCATTATAGATATTGTAAATAATTAATTATTTGACATAAATATATTTTCAAACTACCAGATTGCTTCTGTGTTGGTGTTATAGTGTTTTTAAGAAATAATAGTGTAAGTGAATGATGGGGCAGTTTTTATCTTGTTTACAAGTTGGTACTTATTTTATGGACCAAGTGGTTAGCTTATTTCAAATCCTGCCACTCCAAACACGTTTGCCCTTTAAACCATGGAGGCATTATAATGTGGCTGTCAATCCCACTATTCAATGGTAAAAGAGTAGCCTAAGAGTTGGCAGTGGGTGGTGATGACAGGCTGCCTTCCCTCTAATCTTGCTCTGCTAAGTTAGAGAGAACTCGTACAGATAGCCCTCATGTAACCTTGCACAAAATTCAAAACAAACAAATGTGTGTGTTTTGTGTTTTTTCTGTCTTCATAAAGATAACAGTACAGAAGCTGGGTTTGAAAGAAATATTGAAAAATGCCTTCCCTTTATTACTCGTCAATAACAAAGTGAGACCTTTGTTATTCCTGTGTTTTTCGCGAAACCATTTTGCAAACAGTAATTCTCGTATTACTGATTCTTATACTGTTAAGAACATAATGTGCACACAGAACATAATTTGCTCTTCTCCGGGAGGTAATTATGTGTGTGTGCGTGCGCTCGCTCGCGCGTCTGTGATTTCTGGTCACAAATACCTGATCGAGTAGTCCATGGATCATATGCTGTCCACTAAATTCAGCTCAAGCTTATCAATTAATTTTTTAACTTTTATATCTAACAAGTGTAGCAAAAATCGTATAAAATAATTAATGCACACAATTTTATGTTCGCTTTAAAATACGTTGCAGAAATTTCCAGCCCTACAGTAGAATTATGATTCAGCCACCTCATAGATGGCGCTGTATATTACATGTGAAAAGTGGTGTGAGTAAAGAGGCTGTGTCATAGGAGAGACTAAGTCACTGATTCGGCCGGATGTAGCCAGTTTGCGACCAAACGGTCTTGGTGCCGTCTTAGGGGAACATCTTGAAGCAACCTGGAGACTCGTGACTGGGACGCCAGATGCGGAATTTTTTTTGTGTTGTTGAACGTTTCGTTTGTTCGGTGTATTTGAATGGTGTCAGAAAGACTAATGTGGAAGTGTTATTTTAATAAATTTGGCCGTGATCCTGTGTGTACGAAGCTTTACATGCCCGTTAACAACGTTGTTATGAGTCTGATCCAGTTCTCGACCGTCTCAACTCGACTGTACGATTAAGCGATGGAGGAAAGTCGTAGAGACAACGTGACTGGGGGAATGACTTCGGCTAAATCCAGGAGACGAAATGACCACCATAAGAGTAAATCAGAGGTGATATTATTATCAATATTGCCCCTCCCTCATCGTATTCCTTTTAATTATCGGTCTACACAAATATGTCGACGTTTAAGAATAACTTTCATATTATTAGCATGTTTGTTTTCACGTACACACACACACAATATTCGGGAACAGTTGCCAAGTTTAAGTTAATATTTTAGATATTTATAGCTCGAAGAAATTGTAATGTAACTTGCATGAGAAAAATGAAATTTTCCCATTTCAAATTCTAAGATTAAAACGAATCTTCACTGTTTTATTTCGAGCTTTTCTTTAAAATCCGTGACAGTGACGACACTGATGTAAACTTGTCCACGGAAGTTACGTGCGTCATAGAATGAAATTCGAGCTCCATCTTTACTGTAAATAATTATTGCTTCTCAAAAACCCACACATAAATTCACCATTTTTATTTTTATATTGTAAACTCAGTAGGTAGAATATCCGCATACACTTGTACAGTATTCTGTTTATTACCGGAATAAATATTTACTTTTTTTACCTGTTTAAGATACTTCAAGCAATGTTTATTATTTAGAACCGGGCGTAATCTAGTGCAGAGGCCGCGAACCTTCTCACTACGGAGGACTCAGTTTGTTATTTTTTTCCCTGACCCCACATTTTTTGAAAGACTGCTTATGCCCAACAAACTGTTGTTGTTTTTAAAATAATAATTAACTCGTCTCATTTTTTTTTTTTTACGTGGGATAATTCTGTGGTAACCCCTGCGTTATTTGATTAAAGAAAATAGCTCAGTGGCCCCAGTTGAGAACTACTGGTCTAGTGGTTAACATCATGGGCTGTGGATCCGACATTCTTTCACATCTAAAGAAAATTACAGAAGTGACGGTTGGTCCCGTTATTCGTTCACAGACCTCTAGAGGCTGGCTGCCTCTTCCCTGGTCAGTAATACTTGAACCCATTAACCCACGATTTCATAAAGTGTTTTTTAAGTTGAAACTTTTACTTTCTACGTTGTATTCACTCACAGAAAAAAAAAAAAGGTTTGCTAATACAGAGTGAGACAGTTGTATCAGAAGTCGTTAAGTAGTCTTGTTACAGTAGAGTGAGACACAGTTGTATCAGGAGTCGTTAAGTAGTCTTGTTACAGAAGAGTGAGACACAGTTGTATCAGAAGTCGTTAAGTAGTCTTGTTACAGAAGAGTGAGACACAGTTGTATTAGGAGTCGTTAAGTAGTCTTGTTACAGAAGAGTGAGACACAGTTGTATCAGGAGTCGTTAAGTAGTCTTGTTACAGTAGAGTGAGACACAGTTGTATCAGAAGTCGTTAAGTAGTCTTGTTACAGAAGAGTGAGACACAGTTGTATCAGGAGTCGTTAAGTAGTCTTGTTACGGAAGAGTGAGACACAGTTGTATCAGGAGTCGTTAAGTAGTCTTGTTACAGAAGAGTGAGACACAGTTGTATCAGAAGTCGTTAAGTAGTCTTGTTACAGAAGAGTGAGACACAGTTGTATCAGGAGTCGTTAAGTAGTCTTGTTACAGAAGAGTGAGACACAGTTGTATCAGAAGTCGTTAAGTAGTCTTGTTACAGAAGAGTGAGACACAGTTGTATCAGGAGTCGTTAAGTAGTCTTGTTACAGAAGAGTGAGACACAGTTGTATCAGAAGTCGTTAAGTAGTATTGTCACAGAAGAGTGAGACACAGTTGTATCAGAAGTCGTTAAGTAGTATTGTCACAGAAGAGTGAGACACAGTTGTATCAGAAGTCGTTAAGTAGTCTTGTTACAGAAGAGTGAGACACAGTTGTATCAGAAGTCGTTAAGTAGTCTTGTTACAGAAGAGTGAGACACAGTTGTATCAGAAGTCGTTAAGTAATCTTGTTACAGAAGAGTGAGACAGTTGTATCAGAAGTCGTTAAGTAGTCTTGTTACAGAAGAGTGAGACACAGTTGTATCAGAAGTCGTTAAGTAGTCTTGTTACAGAAGAGTGAGACAGTTGTATCAGAAGTCGTTAAGTAGTCTTGTTACAGAAGAGTGAGACACAGTTGTATCAGGAGTCGTTAAGTAGTCTTGTTACAGAAGAGTGAGACACAGTTGTATCAGGAGTCGTTAAGTAGTCTTGTTACAGAAGAGTGAGACACAGTTGTATCAGGAGTCGTTAAGTAGTCTTGTTACAGAAGAGTGAGACACAGTTGTATCAGAAGTCGTTAAGTAGTCTTGTTACAGAAGAGTGAGACACAGTTGTATCAGAAGTCGTTAAGTAGTCTTGTTACAGAAGAGTGAGACAGTTGTATCAGGAGTCGTTAAGTAGTCTTGTTACAGAAGAGTGAGACAGTTGTATCAGAATTCGTTAAGTAGTCTTGTTACAGAAGAGTGAGAACACAGTTGTATCAGAAGTCGTTAAGTAGTCTTGTTACAGAAGAGTGAGACACAGTTGTATCAGGAGTCGTTAAGTAGTCTTGTCACAGAAGAGTGAGACACAGTTGTATCAGAAGTCGTTAAGTAGTCTTGTTACAGAAGAGTGAGACACAGTTGTATCAGGAGTCGTTAAGTAGTCTTGTTACAGAAGAGTGAGACACAGTTGTATCAGGAGTCGTTGAGTAGTCTTGTTACAGAAGAGTGAGACACAGTTGTATCAGGAGTCGTTAAGTAGTCTTGTTACAGAAGAGTGAGACACAGTTGTATCAGGAGTCGTTAAGTAGTCTTGTTACAGAAGAGTGAGACACAGTTGTATCAGAAGTCGTTAAGTAGTCTTGTTACAGAAGAGTGAGACACAGTTGTATCAGGAGTCGTTAAGTAGTCTTGTTACAGAAGAGTGAGACACAGTTGTATCAGGAGTCGTTAAGTAGTCTTGTTACAGAAGAGTGAGACACAGTTGTATCAGGAGTCGTTAAGTAGTCTTGTTACAGAAGAGTGAGACACAGTTGTATCAGAAGTCGTTAAGTAGTCTTGTTACAGAAGAGTGAGACACAGTTGTATCAGGAGTCGTTAAGTAGTCTTGTTACAGAAGAGTGAGACACAGTTGTATCAGGAGTCGTTAAGTAGTCTTGTCACAGAAGAGTGAGACACAGTTGTATCAGAAGTCGTTAAGTAGTCTTGTCACAGAAGAGTGAGACACAGTTGTATCAGAAGTCGTTAAGTAGTCTTGTCACAGAAGAGTGAGACACAGTTGTATCAGAAGTCGTTAAGTAATCTTGTTACAGAAGAGTGAGACAGTTGTATCAGAAGTCGTTAAGTAGTCTTGTTACAGAAGAGTGAGACACAGTTGTATCAGAAGTCGTTAAGTAGTCTTGTTACAGAAGAGTGAGACAGTTGTATCAGAAGTCGTTAAGTAGTCTTGTTACAGAAGAGTGAGACACAGTTGTATCAGGAGTCGTTAAGTAGTCTTGTTACAGAAGAGTGAGACACAGTTGTATCAGGAGTCGTTAAGTAGTCTTGTTACAGAAGAGTGAGACACAGTTGTATCAGGAGTCGTTAAGTAGTCTTGTTACAGAAGAGTGAGACACAGTTGTATCAGAAGTCGTTAAGTAGTCTTGTTACAGAAGAGTGAGACACAGTTGTATCAGAAGTCGTTAAGTAGTCTTGTTATAGAAGAGTGAGACACAGTTGTATCAGAAGTCGTTAAGTAGTCTTGTTATAGAAGAGTGAGACAGTTGTATCAGGAGTCGTTAAGTAGTCTTGTTACAGAAGAGTGAGACAGTTGTATCAGGAGTCGTTAAGTAGTCTTGTTACAGAAGAGTGAGACACAGTTGTATCAGAAGTCGTTAAGTAGTCTTGTTACAGAAGAGTGAGACACAGTTGTATCAGGAGTCGTTAAGTAGTCTTGTCACAGAAGAGTGAGACACAGTTGTATCAGAAGTCGTTAAGTAGTCTTGTTACAGAAGAGTGAGACACAGTTGTATCAGAAGTCGTTAAGTAGTCTTGTTACAGAAGAGTGAGACACAGTTGTATCAGGAGTCGTTGAGTAGTCTTGTTACAGAAGAGTGAGACACAGTTGTATCAGGAGTCGTTAAGTAGTCTTGTTACAGAAGAGTGAGACACAGTTGTATCAGGAGTCGTTAAGTAGTCTTGTTACAGAAGAGTGAGACACAGTTGTATCAGAAGTCGTTAAGTAGTCTTGTTACAGAAGAGTGAGACACAGTTGTATCAGGAGTCGTTAAGTAGTCTTGTTACAGAAGAGTGAGACACAGTTGTATCAGAAGTCGTTAAGTAGTCTTGTCACAGAAGAGTGAGACACAGTTGTATCAGAAGTCTTTAAGTAGTCTTGTCACAGAAGAGTGAGACACAGTTGTATCAGAAGTCGTTAAGTAGTCTTGTTACAGAAGAGTGAGACACAGTTGTATCAGGAGTCGTTAAGTAGTCTTGTTACAGAAGAGTGAGACACAGTTGTATCAGAAGTCGTTAAGTAGTCTTGTTACAGAAGAGTGAGACACAGTTGTATCAGGAGTCGTTAAGTAGTCTTGTTACAGAAGAGTGAGACACAGTTGTATCAGGAGTCGTTAAGTAGTCTTGTTACAGAAGAGTGAGACACAGTTGTATCAGAAGTCGTTAAGTAGTCTTGTTACAGAAGAGTGAGATACAGTTGTATCAGAAGTCGTTAAGTAGTCTTGTTACAGAAGAGTGAGACACAGTTGTGTCAGGAGTCGTTGAGTAGTCTTGTTACAGAAGAGTGAGACACAGTTGTGTCAGGAGTCGTTAAGTAGTCTTGTTACAGAAGAGTGAGACACAGTTGTATCAGAAGTCGTTAAGTAGTCTTGTTACAGAAGAGTGAGACACAGTTGTATCAGAAGTCGTTAAGTAGTCTTGTTACAGAAGAGTGAGACACAGTTGTATCAGGAGTCGTTAAGTAGTCTTGTTACAGAAGAGTGAGACACAGTTGTATCAGAAGTCGTTAAGTAGTCTTGTTACAGAAGAGTGAGACACAGTTGTATCAGAAGTCGTTAAGTAGTCTTGTTACAGAAGAGTGAGACACAGTTGTATCAGAAGTCGTTAAGTAGTCTTGTTACAGAAGAGTGAGACAGTTGTATCAGGAGTCGTTAAGTAGTCTTGTTACAGAAGAGTGAGTCAGTTGTATCAGGAGTCGTTAAGTAGTCTTGTTACAGAAGAGTGAGACACAGTTGTATCAGAAGTCGTTAAGTATTGTTACAGAAGAGTGAGAGACAGTTGTATCAGAAGTCGTTAAGTAGTCTTGTTACAGATTTTTTATTTAGGATATTAAGTTCTACGATCAGAAGTAACTTGGTCAGGGTGCTTGACTGATTCGCAGTCTGAGGGTCGTGTTCGTGTCACCGTACCACCAAACATTATCTCTCTTTAAATCGTGGGGCGTTATAACGTTAAGATCTATTCCATTATTCGTTGGTGAAAGAGTAACCCAAGAGTTGACTGTGGGTTGTGATGACTAGTTGCCTTCTCTCAAGTCTTCCATTACTAAATTAGGGACGGCGAACGCAAATAGCTCGCATGAAACTCGCAAAATTCAAAACAAAGCAAATCAGAAAATAACACAATGAAGTCTAAGCTACCATATCATACGTAAAAATATGGTAACAACTGGAGACGAGACTTCATTTTGAACAAAAACATGTGGCTTCGAGTTATAGTTTATAATATGTTGTTATAATTGCAGTTCATTGTATATCACCTACTTGTAATCCATATCCAAGTTATATTTCCTACCGTATTATTTACGGCAGAGTTTCTTTGGACTGATGTTATTGTTTTTGTGTTATAGACCCTACAACGCTTACCACATACGTTGCAAATTAAAACAGGTCCATAGACAGTCGCTTTCTTTCGCTGTTGACGTTTGGTCTTCTGTCCAGTTTAGTAGAACTCGATCTCTAGAATATAGTACTTGTGTGAGAAGAACTTTATAATTATTGTGTTCTACGCTGTTAGGATATTCTATACAACTAATATGGTTTGTTTTTTTTTATTTCGCGCGAAGCAACACGAGGGCTTTTGTGCTAGTCGTCCCTAATTTAACAGTGTAAGACTAGAGGGAAGACAGCTAGTCATCACCACCCACCGCCAACTCTCGGGCTTCCCTTTTACCAACGAATAGTGGGATTGACCGTAACTTTATAACGCCCCCACGGCTGAAAGGGCGAGCATGTTTGGTGCGACGGGGATTCGAACGCCTTAACCCACCTGGCCATGCCGGGCCTAATTAATATTGAAAAAATACAATAACTTTTCGACTACTAACAGAACTAATCAACCGGGGTGGGATACGTCAGAGGCGATGTTGCTTTAATTAATATATACCTGTACCTGAACAACGACTGTTGTGATGTGAACTAGATTAGAGTAGTTAATTATTATTGTTATCATTTTATTTATAAGTTAGATTTTTAGGGTAAGAATAAATAATACAACATTATATAATTATTATATAACATTGGTTATTTATTTTATAATTATTATTTAATTAATTTTACCAGCCCTCACGAGAACTGATAGCTAGTCTTCTGGTCCTTGTGGCATGTCAAATAACTCCAGTGTCAAATTATTGCCCAATTAACGCACAGAAAAGAAGAACGTTCTTAAATATCTGAATATTAAACGTTCTGCACAGCCATTAGAGAGAGGTAGAAGACATGATATATTATTGTCTGTAGGCGAACTATCTATACAAACAGTAAGACAGCAAACTGCCATAAGAAATAAGGTAATTTGTTAATTAAACTGTAAATAAAAATAACCAAGATTTATACTAAACCTTCGACCTGTCACATAAACATCTTTGTAGATTAGAGGAATAGGAACATAGTAAGTGAAACTTAAATAATAATAATTTTTAAAAAAGTGTGTATTTAATACCTTTGTAAGGCAAGTACAGTGCGTGGACACTTGTTTTTCAATTGGCGACTGAGTTAGGGAAGACGTTTTGAAGTGTTTATTTATACAACCTGTTAACGTTAGTGTAATTAACTATATATTTCTGTTTTTTTTTTTTTTTTTCTAGTTGTTGCTTGACATCGTCTGTAATTATTCTGTTGAAAATATGAGATGAAGTGGAAGTGTTGATGAAGTTAAAACTTTAACCCCCCTGGAATTTATATGTTTATTCTTATAAACAGGTCCTATCGGAGGTTCAGAGAGGTCCAGGTCATTTCTGTCCCTCTATAATAAAAATAAAAATGGTGACTCACGAAAACAAAATAGGATAATCAATAGTCCAAAAGAAAAATGAAACATAATTCGAATATTCAATTTGTATATGTAATTTACAGCTCTGAAATAGAGTGCATGTGCAACAAGTTGGTTGACTGGATAACACATAAAATAATGCTGTGAAACTTTAACAAATGTAAAATAAAAATAATTGTTTAAATTATAGTTCATTTTGAGTTTGAGACCCGGGTCAAATGGCCCTACACGTAAATCTCGTCAGAAAACACGTGCATGACGTACTCGAAGCAAGTATTGTAATTTTTGTAGATCTTTTTAGTTGTAGAAGCAAAATGAACATATGTTTACCATGCAATCGAAGGTGTCGTTATGTTGTAATTGCTTTGGTTTATATGCAGACGAACAGTTTGCCATCACGTGCAAGCTGACTCGGCCATTCCTTTTAAGGCTGAACAAGACGAAATAAATACTGTTTAGGGTTAAGAGTCACAGCACACTTACTGTGTTGTGGGCCTTGTCAATGAAGTATGAAATATTAGCTTAAGTCGACTTCTAAGCACCGCTACTAATAGTGGATCTGCGTATGTAAATTCCACGGCACACTGCGGGTAACTAACACGGATTGTAATTCTCAAAACAGAAGCTTTTTTGTTTTAAAATAGTTAGGTCCTGTAACAGGTACCACTTCAAGAAAGATCGAATAATTTTTATTTAATCGTGAAGACCCTCAGATTTAAAGAAAGAAAACTTGTATAATGAGTTTGTGATCGAAATGAAACTTTTAATATTACAGTCTTTATAAATCATTACGTCCATCTTTTAATTTAGTGCTAACTTTATTGTGGTGTGTTGTATTAGTGATATTTTAGGGTTAGTTTGTATAAAGGTTAAAATACTGGATTCGTATTTATGGGAGGACGTGACACAGCGGCTGATGTGGCCATTTCAAATTAGTGTCATCGTGATTAGCGTCTCTTTGCCGCAAAAATACATTCTGTACTTGGGGCGGTGGTGCGTTATAAGAGTGACAGACAAATCTCACTGTTGAATTGGAGGAGTCATGTTTGGTTTATTTTGTTTTTGCGCAAAGCTACACGATGGCTATCTGCGCTAGCAGTCCATCATTTTGCAGTGTAAGACAAGAGGGTAGGCAGCTAGTCATCGCCAACTCTTGGGCTACTCTTTTAGCAATGAATAGTGGGATTGACCGTTACTTTATAACACCCCCACGGCTGAAAGGACGAGCATGTTTGATGTGAGGGATTCGAACCAGCGACCCTCTGATTACGAGTCGAACGCCTTAACCAACTGGCAATTCCGTGCTCGTGAGGAGTAGTGAACATAATTTACATGTAACTTTGAACCAATTTCGTAAACAAAAAGTGTCTTTCTTTTACCATAAGCGATATAAGTAATAGTGTATGCATAACTTTCTCAGCACATTCAGATGTTTGGGTATTAAACAAAGCTATTGTTAGAATAAGATTAGCAGTGATAATAGCTGTTACATTTTCGTCAATTTAGTATTGAATTTAACACAAGTATTTTTAATGTTTTATTTTTATCGTGCAATATTCTCAAAGTACGGTGTTAAATGACTCGATTCTAAACATGCAGTGGTATTCGGAGTTAATGTGATTACTTGTTCCACTTAAACTCAAGCACGTGTTAGATACGTGCTATATAACTGTCCCATTGACATTATATTTAGTTGTGTTTTTTTTTTCTAAAGCGAATAATTAAAAATCTGTATATTGGTGTTGTGAAAATTTGAGTACACTTTGATTTAATAATATTATTTTATTTTCGCATTACCCATTTACAATTTAGAATATAAATATTGAATATTATAAGTTTCATTATAAATATTTCTGATGCTATTACATTTACTTTGAACCCTCTAAGCCAGTTGACATGGCTTGAACCTCCTGCCATCAGGCGGCTCAGCGGTTAGTATGACTGAGGGCTTATAACACCAAAAGTAGAGATTTTATGCCCGCGATGAACACTACACTAATAGTTCATTTTGTAGTTTTGATCTTAATAAGACAAACCCGCCCACCCATTTTTCATTTTAATGGATTAAGGCCATCTTGCGGCAGTCGAACACGACATGATAGTGTGCGTGTGCAGTGAATGATGGTCCTGGCATGGCCTAGCGCGTTAAGGCGTGCACTTCGTAATCTGAGGGTCGCGGGTTCGCGCCCGAGTCGCGCCAAAACATGCTCGCCCTCCCAGCCGTGGGGGCGTTATAATGTGACGGTCAATCCCACTTTTCGTTGGTAAAAGAGTAGCCCAAGAGTTGGCGGTGGGTGGTTATGACTAGCTGCCTTCCCTCTGGTCTCGGACGGCTAGCACAGATAGCCCTTGAGTAGCTTTGTGCGAAATTCCAAAACAAACAAACAAACAAGCAGTTAATGTTGTCGAATTATGCTCTTGTTTTGTATAACTTTAAACTTTATCCACACTGAAAAGGTTTCAATAAACTTCATCCACCAATTTGAAAACAACTTTAGATGGCGTAGGTTTCCAGTCCATCAAAACGTTGTTTACAGATTGGTTGAAATCTTTTAGCCTGTTCAGGACCGTAGACGAGATAACTCGACCAAGGCGATGGGTAACACAGTGCCACGGACGAGTTAATTCGCCCTCAATAATACCTAACTTCAACGCTAGATGTCAGCACCATACATACATTTGACCTACTTACAAATTGTTTCACTATCGATCCAAAATGGCGTCACGAAAAAGTTACAAAATGAAGAAGCATTAGAGTTGTATTTTGAACTTGGTTCGGAGTTTGAAGATAGCAGTGGCAATTCAGAAGATTCGGATTTTGAAGATTATTTGAGAAATACGGAAATACAAGGCTCAGATGTGAGTGAAGATGATTGTAACTGGCCATCAACCAGCACTGATAAACGGGTGATAACACCAGGGAGTAAACGTAAAATTACAAGTTATGGTAAGAACAGTTCCAAGAAAAAGTGCCCTAATGACAATGATTGGAATGCTGAATCCTTTGCTGCTTCATTTATAAACACCTCAGGAAATCATGGTGTTCAGTACGACGATTTGAACCAAGACTCAAAGCCCTTTCATTGTTTTCAAAAGTTCTTCCCTCTCACAATTGTCAACCATATTGTAACCAATAAATATGTACAAACTATGATGCCCGCGCTGATTTGAAGGAACATTCTAGAGTAAAATCATGGAAGCCAACTAATGAGAAAGAAATGTATGAATTTATGGGTCTGATAATGCTAATGGACATAGAAAGAAAACCAACTATTTCCATGTACTGACCCTTTGCTTGCCACACCCATTTTTGGTCAGTGCATGTGAAAAAAACCGGTTTTTTTTTTTTGCTGCTATCGATGCTACACTTTGCTGAAAATACCCAGGAAAATATTGTTGACCAACGACAGCACAAGATACAGCCCATTATTGACCATTTACGGGAAGAATTTAGAACTTCATATGTACCAAACGAACGTGTTTGTATTGACGAATCTTTGATACTATGGAAGGGTTGACTGGGATTTCGACAGTACATTCCATCTAAAAGGGTTAGGTTTGGAGTTAAAGTTATGAGCTGTATGAAAGTGTAACAGGCTATGTATGGGACTTTTTCATCTACACTGGTGCTACTACACAGTACAGCACTAAAGAAGGTGGACAGGGCGAACGTGTTGTACGCACATTGATAGAACCATTGTTTGGACAAAATTATAAGCTATATTTGGATCTTTTTTTTTACAAGTCCTACTTTAGCAAAGTCATTGCTTGATCGTGACACCTATTTGTGTGGGACAGTAATGAAAAATCGAATTGGGATGCTGAAATGATTCACAAATATCCAAAGGGGAGAAATGGAAGTGGCACAAAAAGACAGCATTGGTGTTTTTCACTGGAAGGATAAGAGGGACATTTTCATGTTGAGTACAATACATGACAATACCAACTGGAAAGATCAACTGGTACAGCTATTGTAAAACCAAAATGTGTCCTTGATTAGAATCGTTATATGGTTGACTTGTGTGTGTTGCATGCTTATCCGAGTGTGCGCAAGGCTGTCAAGTGGTACAAAATAGTATTTTTCACATGATGGATATAGCAGTGTACAATGCTTTGGTAGTTTACAAATCACTGGGAAATAACCTGTCTCTCCTGGAGTTTAGACTTGTGTTATCCGTACCCTGATTGAAGATTACCACACCCAGCGCCCAAAATCCACCGGAGGCCGGCCTTCCTTGGAAAATACCCTTCGCCTCCCAGAATGTCACTTCCAAACACTTATTCCCGAAACAGAAAAGAAAAAGTACCCCACTAGAAAGTGTAAAGTGTGCTCTGACAAATCCATGAGAAGAGAAAGTAGATATGAATGTACTGATTGCAAAGTGGCTCTTTGTGTTGACCCCTGCTTCAAAACATTTCACACGAAAGTAAATTATTAAATGTGCCATGCATTTCAATACCCAAAAATTATACATTTTGTGCATTATTGTTTCATGTTTTGTACATATTTCTTCATTTTGTGCCCTACTATAAGTTTGGCTTAGAGAAAAAATAGTATTTGTTGCTTATTTCCTTTGTTTTAAAAATTACTCAATTTTGCTGAAAAAACCGGGCATAGGAGCTGCCGTAGCAGCTGAAATACTTGGCAGTCAACAGGTTAAAGAGGGGTTACGCTCTCCACCTCGGCCTAATCTGTTATAAATAGGTTTACATTGTCTAACAGAGTTTTCAAGAGATTAATACATAATCGTTTGATATATGTAGATTATACTGGAGTATATAAGACATTTTAACTGTATAAGAAAACGACCTCATGACATTAGATTTTCTAGTTATTGTCTTATTTATTATTTAGATGCGTTTCGCTTTAAAGCTTCTTCAGAGGATTTACAACTAAGGCCCAGTGGTTAACGTTCCCATACTGTGAATCTGAAGGTTTATGGCTTACCATGCCGTTGTCTCATCAAATAAATATGTTTCGCACTTTAGGATCTTCGGCATTCTTTACGAATAACAGCCAGATCCTACCATTTGGTTAGACAAGAGGTAGTGGGGTGTAGTTTTGATTAACTGCTTTCTCTCTTTTCTGTCAGTTAATATTAGTGATGGTTATGCGCAAATAGCAATGATCAGTTATCATTAAGTCATTCCACTCCACGTATACACTTACACAGTGGGTTGGCGATAAGCTAATGGATTTGAACTATTAAGATTCATGGTTCGATTCCCTGTGGTAGACAGAGTGCAGATAACATATTGTGTAATTTTGCGCTAAAACAAACTCAAACGCATCCTTTATTCACAAAAGCAATGAATTTGAAACGCCGCCTGGTGACTGTTCGGGTATTTATTGTTTTTAATTAGGAAGGCTGTATTTTTTCTTCTTCATATGAACTCATAGCGACGGGTGATGAAGTATAATATTTTACCTCTGCTTTTAAGTGTTTATTAGTTGAATTGAGCTTCAGTGTTTAATGGTAAATATTTTAAGGTTATGAAACTTAATCCATTTGATATCATGGTACTTAAACATTAAAAAAAGGAAGTTTTTATTTAGAGTATTTGAAACTGTCACCAGTAAACACAAGAAGAAACATTACATACCACCCGAGAAAACCTGAGTATTAAATATGTCAAAGTTTATCAATTGCAAGTTTGTTACACGTTGAGGTGGTTCCATTATCAAGCAGAGAAGGATCGGTTTGTTTTTTTTTATTTCGCGCAAAACTACACGAGGACTATCTGCGCTAGTCGTCCCTAATTCAGCAGTGTAAAACTAGAAGGAAGGCAGCTAGTCATCACCACTCACCGTCAATTTTTGGGTTACTCTTTTACCAACGAATAGTGGGATTGACCGCAAAGTATAACGCCCCCACGGCTGAAAGGGCGAGCATGTTTGGTGCGAAGGACCAAAGGTGGGTGGTGATGACTAGCTGCCTTCCCTCTAGTTTTACACTGCAAAATTAGGGACAGCTAGCACAGATAACCCTCGAGTAGCTTTGTGCGACATTCAAAACAACAAACGAAAGTGATACTCTCACCAGTGGAACAGTGGTATGTCTATGGACTTAAAACGCTAAGAATGGGATTTTGATACCCGTGGCGTGCAAAGCACAGGTAGTCCATTGTGTAGCTTTGTGCTTAATTACAAACAACAATGAATTCGACAGTCGATCCTCGTTTAAAGAACCATACAAGATCTTTACTGAAGCGAGTACTTCTGATTGGCTGCTTCCTTTCCATCTGTCCAGTATTACCACCATATCTGACCTAACCTTTAGTGTCGAGGCTTAAAATTCCAATTTCAACTGTGTTAATCATCGGTTAAGGTTTGTGTATGTCGAGACGTGAGAATTTATAATTAAAAAACTAAAGAAAAAACTTGATATGAAACAGACTGACTTGATGGTTTTATTCAAGCACGGCCCGGTAAATGCTCCATAGTTTGGATTTATCAACATATCAGTATTGGGTACCTTGCTTAAAAACTGGTCTTGAGATTTTTGCCTCAGAAAAACCATTTGATAATAAATTGATCTGTGTATATTTATTTGTTTATTTTAGTAAAATTAAATAATTATATCCAAATGAAGTTAAATAAGTAAACAAAATCATGAGGAAGGACTGCGTTAAAAACAGCAAATCCCAACCTCTGATTAATTATATTATAACCACAAATAATATTTGAACCATACTGTTTATGGTTGTAATACACACACACACACTTATACATTTGCTATCTTTCTTTGCATCTCAATTTTTTTTTATTACGATTTAATCATGAAACCCAATGTTGAGGCTGAGATGGTTCTAAGTGAAACAGCACAACACAGTTTTGTTTCAGGATGTCTCTTGTACACCCAAAAACAACAACAATAAAGAGCCTTTGTCTCTGTTTACAAAGTATTTAAAGTAATCTAATCATGCTATTTATAGATAGCTTGACCACGTGTTAAGGGTTTTAGAAGCGATTCAGTTCGGTTCTAAATTTCTTTATGGAGGTGTGCCAAAACGTATTGTTGAGTCTCAACGTAACTGGTGAACTTTGTGTGAAGAAGCAATATATGATAAAATATTTTCTCTACGCTGTTCCTGGTTTTACAGCCTCTATATGTGATTTTCCCTCGAAAGGGAGTCTGAAGGCCATCAGGAGGAAATCCTCTGTTTTAGGCCTGGCATAGCTAGGTGGTTAGGGCGCTCGACTCGTAATCTGAGGGTAGCGGATTCGAATATTCGTCACACCAAACATGCTCGTCTTTTCAGCCGCGTGAGCGTTGTAATGTTTCGATCAATCCCACTATTTGTTGGTAAAAGAGTATCCCAAGAGTTGGCGGTGGGTAGTGATGACTAGCTGCTTTCCCTCTAGTTTTACACTGCTAAATTAGGGACGGCTATCGCAGATAGCCTTCTTGTAACTTTGCGCGAAATCCAAAAATAAAAAAAATCATGTTTTAACTTTTCTCACCACTATACAGTGGTGTTTGTCAGTCGGCCATTTGGCACTCCAAACAATGACATCACATGAATGGTATTCAACGTTGCGATGTGTACTGTCGTGATAGCATGCACTCTGTGGGCAACAACACAGCACAACGTATAAAATTCTAAACTTAAAAAAAAAATGTTACCGTTAAATTTTGTTTTTACTATTGAAATAATACACTCGCAGACCCTGCGGAAGTACATTTAATATATTCTCGATTATTAATTAAGCGACTCCAACGTCTAATTGGTGAGTCACCGTTCCATGACGCAAACAACTTCAGTGGCGTTTTGCAGGCTTTTTTTTTTGTAGACCAATGAACGTGATTTGCGTAGTAAGAAACTCATTTCATTTAAACTCGTTTCTTACGCAGACTACACATAGATTAGAACGACGAAAGAAATACGTATATTTGAAAGAGGTTTTTCATAAAAACAACAACCCACTTACATTTTGATTTATGTAAACTTGAGAAAAATAATATAAGAGCATATTTAACTTTAATATTACGCCTTTGAGTTACTGCTGTGATAGGTTATTTCTCTTATTAAAAACGAAAAAAAAAAGATGTTACGGAGAAAAAAATTCTCATTAAAATTTTCTACACTTGTACGTGTTGGATGTAGCATGTGACTTCAGATAAACAAACCAAAAAACTTGGCCACGTGATTATATACTTTTGCAATATAATCGAATCCGCGTGGCGTCGAAAGATTAAGATAGACACAACATAAGTGTAAAACAAACATCGAACTTAAAAAATATATTTTAGTTTTAATTCGACGTTGACGCTTTTTCGATACGTACAATCATGTCGCCTGGAGAAAAGCATTCCGGGTTGCGTATTTGGGAGTTCGAGGTTCAAGTCTCGCGAAATAGTCTCTGGGTTTTGCTGACTAGCTGCATTCTCTGTTGAGTAAATCAAAATACAAGACAGTTATCAGTGTATGTGTTCGGCCGTTCAGCTTGTAGCACGTGATGTGACTTGTTCAGTTTCAAAATACCAAGTTTTGTTTACATACCCACACACTCGTATATATAACGGTTTTTTTTGTAATTTTGTGCTATACGAAAAAATGAAAAGTAAAAAGAGTAGAACGTCTATAGCACGTGAATTCTATAATTATGAAAAGTGTTTTGGTTATTTGTGTGTGTATATATACACACACACACACACACATACATTTTTTCTATAGGCTTCTTCACGATTTTTTTTTTCTGTAAATAATATTAAAGTGTAAACCTAATTACCATTCATAATTATTATTTACCAAATACTTTACCGGCTAGTGAGTATAAATGCAGGTAAGGTGGCCCTCCTTTGTGGCCGTAGATGAAATTAATCTTGACACATAACATTTTCTAATATATGATACTGCCTTACTCTGAATATCAGTAGTAAGTGTTTCGTACTTTGACTACTTTCGCTAATAGCGAGTATGCACATGTTCACTGATGATTAGCGAAGTCCTACTTTCCTCAAAATACATTCAACCACCGATATTTGTAGGTTGTAAGAAAACCAGGTTGAGTGTCTGGGGAACGTCATTTCAGTGGTGTTTGAAGGGGTTTGCTGACAACACAGACCCAAGGGTCAGTGTTTGGTGTAAGCCTAGATTCCTCGATCATGTAATGAAACGTATTAAGCTTAACTCATTTCTTAAAGTAGTTTTTAAAATAATTATTAATGGAAAGGAGAAAGTGCACATATATGAATTATGTATCTTTATTAATAGCGGGGAGGGATTGTGGTCGGTATCGGATATTCTTTTGAAAGCGGATTAATCCAGAGTTCTTTGATATATATGCATGCATATATCTTGACAGCTTAATTTCGAAAGTTCATGAATTTGAATTTATAACTTTGTTATACCATATACTTTATAGCCATGTTCTTGTAAAGTTGAATACATGTATTTTTCTCAGGAGAATTTCGTCACAATGTATCAGTTAAATATTTGCTTTGCTACTAAGGTTACTTGGGCTGTAAGTTATACTCTTGAATGTATAAGTCCTGTAATATGGAAATCTATAAATATATTGTACTCAAGTAGAATGTTGAAAATGTACATGTGGTATTATACACTGATATTTACTTTCATTCAGAAGTCATTAATAAATACATTGTACGCAAGTAGTATGTTAAATGTACGTGTGGCATTGCACACTAATATGGAAATTAATCTTCACTTAGTATTTCAGCGATACAAGTAGTGGGTTTTCTGTGCTGTGTCCAACTGGAGTATTAAAACCCAACACTTTAGTGTAATAAGTCTGCAGAGCCGCTGGTGGTCATTTTTTAACTTTCATTTCAAGCCATGATAGTGAGTCATCTTTAGAGTACAGTTATAATCCTAATAAAAAGAGTTTCTTACTAAAACATCTTGTTATATCAGTAAGTCGGTATTAATTTATAATTGAATAGTTATACGTGACTGGTTTGAGTCACTTTTTATTAGCAATGTTAAACTTTCACTAATAATACTAATTTTTTATTATTGTCTGTACACGTGATCTCAAAATATATATATATTTTTTGTGTTTTAATTTTTATGAAATAGTTGCTATATTTAATATATTCATGGGTGTCATAAGTCTTCTTCCTTTTTATGAAATAGTTGCTATATTTAATATATTCATGGGTGTCATAAGTCTTCTTCCTTTTATGAAATAGTTGCTATATTTAATATATTCATGGGTGTCATAAGTCTTCTTCCTTTTATGAAATAGTTGCTATATTTAATATATTCATGGGTGTCATAAGTCTTCTTCCTTTTATGAAATAGTTGCTATATTTAATATATTCATGGGTGTCATAAGTCTTCTTCCTTTTATGAAATAGTTGCTATATTTAATATATTCATGGGTGTCATAAGTCTTCTTCCTTTTTATGAAATAGTTGCTATATTTAATATATTCATGGGTGTCATAAGTCTTCTTCCTTTTTATGAAATAGTTGCTATATTTAATATATTCATGGGTGTCATAAGTCTTCTTCCTTTTTATGAAATAGTTGCTATATTTAATATATTCATGGGTGTCATAAGTCTTCTTCCATTTATCTAGTTTAGTACTTGCAGTGCTTTGTCAGAGTAAGAAATACAGATGATGAAACTTTGTAGAATGGACGGCAACTCCCTGTTGTGGAGACACGTGTAGAGGACGACGTTTGGAAAGTCTTCCGCAATTTGTCTTCAGGTCAGTCAAAACATTGTCCTCTACACTTGTGTCTCCACAACAGGCAGTTGCTGTCCATTCTACAAAGTTTCATCATGAATACTCTGCCTAAACAGTCTATCAAAAAGAACTACAGATAATTATGACTTAGTTCTTAAAGATGCAAGGAACATAAAACAGGCATCTGTAAGACAATGACAATTATTATTATTTTTGTTTAGAAAAGGGCCATAAAACATGATTGTTTTTAGCTTTTTTAAAAGTAATTTCATCAACTACTGTAGAGTTCAGGTAAGAAAATTCACACGACCGTTACATGAATGTGTGCAGCACTGAATCTATGTTCAATGTTTTTCTTTATTTTGCAATTTGGGGTAAGCTTCAGTTTTTGTTTTGAAGTCCTGTGTGTTCTAAAACAACATTATTCATACAAATAAAATAAAGAACAAACTTATGTACCAACTTACCAGAGTGTGTAGAATCAGCTTTGAATTATTGTACCCTCTAACATTACTACTGTTATTTTACTATTGAAGGTTATTACATGTCAAGCAAGATAGTTTTAAATATATATAAAATATTATTTTCTATAATAAGTTGTTCTCTTAAGAGTTAGTTACATCACAGTAAATAAAATGGATAAATGTAGCATATGTATGCACAGAAGTATTAATGTTTTTAGATTACATAAATCTTATGAAACACAAGTAAAAGACTTATATGAACCTTGTTTGTATGATACTTATCTGTTAATAAGCAATAAGAAAGAGCTTGATTTATTATACAGAATGATTGTTTATATGTATAGTATTTTTAATTATCTTTAAACAGCAGTCTGAAATTATAGGGAGTTTGAGAACATGTAGCACTGATACTAGTAATTTATTCTGGAGTTATTCAAGAGACAAGCTCTTTAAAATAATAAAATTAAATATGAAACCTGATCTCTCCTTCACCTCTTTTCTCAGTTCCATTGATTTCTGTGCAGTAAATGCATTTGCCAGTAAAAACAAATCTAAACATACACAATAATTTATACTGAGATTAAATGTTATGATAATAGATGTTTAACTAATCAGTATTAATAGTTGAAGTATGATTTCAGAAATAATGTGTATATTTCTGAGTGAATAAAATTTGAGTTTAATGAATTTTAATAATATAAAAATATTCTAAACTGAAAGTTGCAAAATAAGCTTGTTTTTGGCTCCATAGCTCCACCTGGCAGCTTTAGCATCACTTAAAGAGGAAGTATCAGATTTAACCCAGAGAGTTCAGCATGTTAGTCAAGAGAGAGATATGTTGGAGAGACAAGTTAGCAGAGCTCAGGTAAATGTCACTGATTTTGATATTGATAAGAAAGTGTGTCAATATAGCATTGTAAATTAATACTTGTCAAATGTATTCAGTGTTGAAATATGAAAAAAGAATGACAAATGTAACTCCAACGAGCCGTTACCAATTTATCGCACATGATGTTCTGAAAAGAGGGATACATCTTGAAATACAAGTTAATAAAAAAAAATAAGTTGGATGATGTACTTTACATTCTGTCAATAAGTACATAAATAACCAGGGTGAACCTAAGTTAGTTTGTGTGCCATATTTATGTATTGCTCACATACAATTACATACAGAGTATGTATAGCAGGGTTTCTTTTAAATTCTTCATAGAAGTTAAATGAAAAACTCTATTATCTGAGAACCTCCAAAAGGTGGAACGTTTCTCTTCAGGGGCAAACTTGGAATGGTGATGTAACTTAATAAGTAAAGGGAGTTTTTAACTTATTATGTGTGTATTATCCAAGCTGGAAAAATATATCCTAATCGGTAACAGTGTTGTAATTACATCTTGACAAGACTGACATTTCTGATCGTATTATTTCTTTACTGATTTGATACAAATGTTTATCATGTTAGTAAAGAATAACATGGTTAAAATAATGTTTTTGTTGTAGTAGTAAATTAATAATTTAAAGAATAATTTGTGACCTAGCCTGTCCAGTGTTGAAGAAGGTACTTCATTAATATGGTTTTGTGACCTAGCCTATCCAGTGTTGAAGAAGGTACTTCATTAATATGGTTTTGTGACCTAGCCTATCCAGTGTTGAAGAAGGTACTTCATTAATATGGTTTTGTGACCTAGCCTGTCCAGTGTCGAAGAAGGTACTTCATTAATATGGTTAAAGTTTGTTTTTGTGATACTGGAATCAGTAAGAAATGTGCAATATCATAACCATTAAACATTTCATTTAAACTTTTCTAAAGATATTGATGCTATAAATGTGTGTGAATCTTAATCAGACAAGCATTTTTGAAAAACTGTAAAATGGTGTATAACTACTACAGCTTGATAGACTGCGACTGGCTAGAGATAGTGAAAACCGACTTGAACAACAAGCTCAGAGGTATGAAGAAAGGTTAACAGAGCTTCACAGTATCATTGCTGAACTGTCAAGAAAGTTAGACAGCCAGGAAGCAGCAGTCATCAAGTAAGTTGCAGAAAACTCTGTTGTTATGTTTTCTTCTATTGTGGTCCTTTACAGTTTGCGTTTTGAAAGATATAACCTGAGATTCTTTCACCTGATAAGTACTTTAGTTTCTCATGAACAACTACCAAAGTTCCATTCCTTTATACAAGTGTAAACTGAAATCTGAAGAGAGTGAACATGAAATAAATATCTCTACATCAGAGTGTCGTGACAGTTGTATTATAGAACTTGTTTTCTTCACAGAAGAAAATTGACTTTGTTACACATGAAGATGTAATTCTGGAACAAAACTAATTTTTTTAATTTCTTAATTGTTTTACAATTTGGAGTAATTTCACATCACTCTTAAAAATAAACTTAGATTCATTAGTATATTTAATTAATTTTATGTTATGAGCAGCACTTGATGAAACTGTCTTGAGTAAATCATTCGCACTGAGTGGCTGACTGGAAGTGAATGGATGATAATGTTCATATATGGTTGATTCATGAGATATCAAAAATAGAGCACATATTTATCACAAGGTGACATATGATGTTAACACTTTTTTAACTCATATTTATTTTAGGTATTTTTCTTTTTTTATAATTCTTTTTCTAACTGTTAGTGTGCTACTTGGTTGTCCCTTGCAGGCCAAGTATGTCCATCAGTTGAATAACCCTACCCTAGTCTGTTAGTTAATATTTGTGATGGCCATGTAGTTTTTTACAAATAATCCAAAACAGACAAAAACAATCTCAATGAATAGTACAGTAAGGTAGACAAAACTATTCTCATTAACTATTCAACTTATCCTACTGTAGTCTATCAGT
Organism: Tachypleus tridentatus; assembly: GCF_004210375.1. Taxonomy (NCBI): domain Eukaryota; kingdom Metazoa; phylum Arthropoda; class Merostomata; order Xiphosura; family Limulidae; genus Tachypleus; species Tachypleus tridentatus. The sequence goes on from NC_134833.1 coordinate 25,896,832, forward strand.
TAATATTTGTGATGGCCATGTAGTTTTTACAAATTATCCAAAAGAGACAAAAACAATCTCAATGAATAGTACAGTAAGGTAGACAAAACTATTCTCATTAACTATTCAACTTATCCTACTGTAGTCTATCAGTTGATATTTGTGATGGCCATGTAGTTTTTACAAATAATCCAAAACAGACAAAAACAATCTCAATGAATAGTACAGTAAGGTAGACAAAACTATTCTCATTAACTATTCAACTTATCCTACTGTAGTCTATCAGTTGATATTTGTGATGGCCATGTAGTTTTTACAAATTATCCAAAAGAGACAAAAACAATCTCAATGAATAGTACAGTAAGGTAGAAAAAACTATTCTCATTAACTATTCAACTTATCCTACTGTAGTCTATCAGTTGATATTTGCGATGGCCATGTAGTTTTTACAAATTATCCAAAAGAGACAAAAACAATCTCAATGAATAGTACAGTAAGGTAGACAAAACTATTCTCATTAACTATTCAACTTATCCTACTGTAGTCTATCAGTTGATATTTGTGATGACCATGTAGTTTTTACAAATTATCCAAAAGAGACAAAAACAATCTCAATGAATAGTACAGTAAGGTAGACAAAATTATTCCCTTATACATTATTCAACTTACAAAAAACGTCTTAAGTGAGAATAGTAGTGTTTACTGTGTAAAACATTTATTATATAAATAGTAACATAGTATGAAAAAGTACAAAATAATGTGTAGTAATCAATTTCTTAATTAGTAAACATTAAACTGTGTATTGTGGCCATCATTAACACTTGGTTTTGTTTTCATAAGACATCTTTAACGCTATTGGTGATGAATATCAGTAGATAGGTTTGAACTTAGTAAATTTTTCAACAAACCCTCTGAAAAGATAGTAATAAAATAGATTACTTTTGATGTGTTTAGAGCAAGGTATAATCTTGACTAACAAGGTATATTTGGTTTGGAAAATTACCCTTCTCATAGATCTAATATAAAATATGTCACTTTCAGAAAAGGCTGGTTATTATTCCACTGTAGGAATTTTCAGAGGGTCTAAGGTCAGAGGATGGTAGTTAATGTTTAGAAGAAGTAATTTTAGCATTATTTATTTTATTGTATTCTTACTTTTCACTTTAATACACCTCTTTAAAAATAACTGCTTTCTCACAAATGGCTGCAGACAGTGAACAGTAGGTATGTAGTCATTGTGGGTGTGTAGTCAAAAATCTATAAGGAACACACAACAGTGTTCAAGAAGCAAGAACTTTGTTGTGCAGTGTTTTTATCACTTATTGACAAGTAATGTAAATAATAGTTTTTGAGCCATTTCTTTTACACACACACACACACACACACACACACACACCTTATTTAAATATGTTTTTCAATTGAGAGAAAATACTGATTTAGGTTTTTAAGTTAATTATTTTGGTTATCAGTTAGACTAAAGTTAATTTAAACTAGTTTTTACTGATATTAATTAAGAAAACCAGTGTTTCTTGTTTCTATAGTGAGCTACTGGTTTGTTTTCATTGATGGCTAATGTTTTATTTTCATTATGTTGAGAAGAAAATTGAAGACCTGTCTATACTTTAGAGAAAATCTTTCCCTCTTTGTTTTTTATATAATTAAAAACAAAGAAACGTATTTTAACCTTGCTTCATTACGTGGGAAACTGGAGTGTTTTGTTTTTTCTTCTAATTTTCCTCGGGTGAAATTTCATTTTACTTTTCTTTTAGAGAGGAAGATGAATTTAGTCAACAATCTGAAGATGAATCCAAGTACAGTGAAACACAAAGCCAAGATACAGGTAATAATGAATTATATAGTGAAAAAGGTGAACCATGTTTATGAACAAAACTGAAATCTGTGCCATTAGTGATGTATTTATTGGATACAAACAGAATGTCTGTTAGGTTGTCTGTTACATGAAAATGTAATCTTGTCCTATTGCATGATTTATTCAGATGATTACTGTTTGTTTTTGAATTATCAGCAAAGTTTAATACTGCAAAGTAACTAATGGCTAAACTTTTGAACTTCCTGACAATGTGATTTTTTTTTTTTTTACCATTAAGGAAATGAACTGAATGCTGAACATCCAAGGTTTCATGAAGTAGAATTTCCTGTTAAAGCCACTAAAGTTCTTTGCCACAAAAAAGAAGAGGTCAACAGTGGGTTGGTTGACAATGATAGCTTTGAAGGTAGAACATTCCAAGTAAGTGTGTTGCGAGTTTCTGGTATCCATACAGAAAATGAGTTTCTAGCTGATGATTTATAGGGACAGGTACTCTTGCAATTAGTGTGTTAGAAGACTGGTGAGTGACACGTTAATGTAGGTAAGTGGATTTTAACCTTATAAGCAAAAATAAAACGTTTGCTTACCACTGCCAAAAGCATTCAAGATAAAATATTATAAGAGCTATGTGTTTACACACATTCTTTTGTATGGTTCTTATTAGAATAATTTAAATTCAAACAATCTTTAAGACTTGCAAACTTAAATTACTTAATTGAACTGAATGTACTTTTAAAGAAAGGTTGGGATAGTCCAGTGGTTAACTTTCCATACTATGAAGCTGGAGTTGCATCTTGTTCCCACGTTTTTAAAATATTGTGAAGTAGGCTTTGGGATCGTGGGTCATTATAAAAGCATCAGTCAAATCCTGTTATGTAGTATGACAAGAATAACTTGAGAGTTGATGGTGGGCACTGTTGACTAGCTGCTGTTCTTCTTGTCTGTCACTTCAAATTAGGGATGGTTTATGAATAAACTGTAACAACCAAACAACCTTTCAAAGAATTTATCTTCTTTATTTCTGTTGGTTGATGGTTTATGGACAGGTTGCCAGACTAACAGAGAACAGAGCCACATCATGTCACAGCCTTCAGATTTCACAGTTACAAGAAGAGATGGTGGAACTTAGAGCAGAAAACACTGCTCTACAGGAACAGTTAAGAAGGCAGGAAACTGATTTGAATCGTATGCAAGAAGCTTACAAAAACTGTCGTGAAGACGAGGATTGTCTGTGGCAAAAGGTATAAACATTATGTAAAACATGCATTTTAACATCTTATTTGAATAAACTGTTTTGAATTAAATTGTTGTTTAGAGTTTCTGTTGTACTTAGTGTAATTTTTCCTTGAAAAGTATAATGTTGCTAACATTTTAAACTGTTCATATGACTGTCTTTTCTTTAGTTTATGAAACTATTTTATACCCTGTACTTTGTTATAAACATCATTACCATAATTTATTGTTTGCTTTACATATAGTTTTATTAAAGTTACGTACCTGTACTTTTATTAAATAAGTTACTTCCACATGAATTTGATTTGTTTGTCTGACTACATAGAATTTTTCAAATAGACCAGAATTTATTGATCTAATACGTAATACCGTAATAAAGTACATCTTAAATGGCATGCATGAAAACAATAAAATAAGGAAATTGCTTCTTAGCTCTGGATGTAGAACTTAAAGCAATTAATTGTATGGTGCCAGTTGAAAAAATACATTGCTGTCTTTTGTTTTGAAGGTTAAGCATTTCAATAACTAAACAAAATACTGACTACGTCGACACCTAATCATAAAAGGTAAAATAATAAAATCCTATTCAGTGTTATATTCAAGGGGAAGAGAGTTACTGTCTGTTCAGTACTTTTGGAGAAACACCATTTTTAATGCTTCTAGCTGTACTGGTGCTTATCTTTGAATTTTTTTATTTTGTCTCTATTTTTGGTAAGCTTGTATAATCCACACAGTTTTCTTTAGGAGTCTAAACCTTACTATATTCACATAGTTTCACTGTAAAGGGATTAATTTTCTATGTAAAAATGTCAGATGTTTTCAGTAATAAAATATGTTCAAGTAAGTTAATCCTTGTTGTGCCTCAAAAGATACATGACCCTCGGTGTCGATTCCTGTATGTGGTGAGGGGACCTTTCAGGAAAGATTTTGTTTTTTCAGTTTACCTTCTCTGGGATCTAAACATCCATCCACATGTTTGCCATGTGTGGTAACCCATGAAGGGGAGGAGAGGATCTTGATGGTTGAGGGGTCCAACCCTAACACACCACTTTAGCCTTGAATTCCTGTAGACGGTAGCCTTGGGGTGGCCCCCTATGTCCTTATTCTGACATTTACATTACCTTGTCTGCCTGCCACCATCAAGGCAGGTTATCTTAATTGCAAAGTACAGCCATACATTACAAACCCTCTCAGATGTTTCAAGTATCAGTGGTTCGGTTGCTCAAAGATGTCATGTCGTGGTTTCTTGACGTGCACTCGTTGTGGTGGCAAGGACCACAATGCCTGTGAGTGTTGAATGAATCTTCATTGTGACAATTGCAATGGCTTTCACCTGTCCTACTTTCATTCTTTCCATGAATTGGTAGAAGAAAAAAGGTGCAATATTTGAAAATGATTCAAAACATTACTTACCCTGAAGCTCAAAAATTGCTGTCCACAACTTCATCTTGGACATATACTGCTGCACTTCATTCCAGTACTACAGTGGGAGTGCAGATGGATATCTCTGTTTCTCCAAAAGAATCATTTAGAAATCAAATGAAAAGTCTTTTGACCTCCATGGTTAAAAAAGTTGATGAATCAACCTCAACACCCATCTCTGTCTTCAGGTGACTAACACTGATGTTTGAACTACCTGTTAGTCATTTTGGTGAGTTATAATAATTGAAACTTTGCTACAAGTCTTTTAAAACTTGTATTACTTTACTTTCTGAAAGTGGCCTTAATGTCAAATATCTCAAAACCAGGGCTTGAAAGGCCAACTTCAGGTGACTGACAGTGGTGTTTGAACTTACCTGTTAGTCTTCCTAGTAAGTTATGATAATTACAGTTATGCTACAGAAAGTCTTTTGCAACTTGTATTACTGTGATTTTTCTCTCACTGCTGTAGACTAGATGTAAAAATTGGATTTAATGTTATTTATGTTTTTAATTCAAAAGTTAAACTTTTTCTTGTTTTATCTTAATTTACTTTTATGAATTTTAATAATTTTACTTTAATTTTATCTTTTTACTGGATGTTTGGTGCAGATAGCCTAGTTACGTAGCACCATAAAACACCCAACCGACCAAAGATACATGAGGCCAGTATTTGACTTCTGTTTTCTCTGGCATGATACACTTTTGTTGGTGAGACACAAGCTAACTTGCAGCTGGGTAATCTAAAGTAATTAAGTCAAAGTATATTACTCAAGGGTCAGCCTAAAACCCTCAACCTTTTGAGATCAAAGCACTAACAAATAGGTCATGCTTTCCCCCATCCTATTCCACCTACATATGAATGAAATAAAATTAGTATTTTAATTTTTTAACCAGTATAACATCTTAATTAAAATAGTTAAAGGTATATGAAATGGATGTATTTGTGAAAAATAAATAAAAACGTTAGAGTAAATAATGAAGCCACATAAGATGATGTTAACAGTGTAAATGTTGGTGTGAAATGTAATTGGAAGGTTAATTTTCTAGTTCTCAAAAAAAAAGTGAATCTAGTGTAGAAACAAAATACAGTTATACACCAATAACACAATCATAGTTTATGTCACACGTATTATGAGTAAAACTTTTTCACACTTATATTACAACCTAAATCGTGTGTATGATCATGAAAGGATATCTTAACTTTAAATAATTGTTGTTCAGAACTACTTTAATATTAAAAAATATTTCTATTTTACAGCTTCGAGACATGCAGGTAAAGTTAGTGTACTTACAGTCTCAGAGTTCTCAGACAGGTGGCTCTCCAGTACTAAATAAGTCTTCAAAGATTAACCCTTCAACTGGAGAAAGAACTCCCACTTCCAAAGAAGAGGTCCCTGTTGCTAAAAGGGCAGAAAGGATACGACTTAGGAAGATGGAGCGCGGTGATGGTCAGATACTTGGATCACAAATCTCCACATTGGGAGTAAGTTAGATGTTCATAGGATATTTTTTGTTGATCATTGTGCATTTAATTATAATGTTAACTTGTACTGTTTTAATAGTCTTGTAATATTTAATTGTAATGTTAACTTGTACTGTTTTAATAGTCTTGTAACATTTAATTGTAATGTTAACTTGTACTGTTTTAATAGTCTTGTAACATTTAATTGTAATGTTAACTTGTACTGTTTTAATAGTCTTGTAACATTTAATTGTAATGTTAACTTGTACTGTTTTAATAGTCTTGTAACATTTAATTATAATGTTAACTTGTACTGTTTTAATAGTCTTGTAACATTTAATTATAATGTTAACTTATACTGTTTTAATAGTCTTGTAACATTTAATTGTAATGTTAACTTGTACTGTTTTAATAGTCTTGTAACATTTAATTATAATGTTAACTTATACTGTTTTAATAATCTTGTAACATTAAATTGTAATGTTAACTTGTACTGTGTTAATAGTCTTAACATTTAATTATAATGTTAACTTGTACTGTTTTAATAGTCTTGTAACATTTAATTGTAATGTTAACTTGTACTGTTTTAATAGTCTTGTAACATTTAATTATAATGTTAACTTGTACTGTTTTAATAGTCTTGTAACATTTAATTGTAATGTTAACTTGTACTGTTTTAATAGTCTTGTAACATTTAATTGTAATGTTAACTTGTACTGTTTTAATAGTCTTGTAACATTTAATTGTAATGTTAACTTGTACTGTTTTAATAGTCTTGTAACATTTAATTGTAATGTTAACTTGTACTGTTTTAATAGTCTTGTAACATTTAATTGTAATGTTAACTTGTACTGTTTTAATAGTCTTGTAACATTTAATTGTAATGTTAACTTGTACTGTTTTAATAGTCTTGTAACATTTAATTGTAATGTTAACTTGTACTGTTTTAATAGTCTTGTAACATTTAATTGTAATGCTAACTTGTACTGTTTTAATAGTCTTGTAACATTTAATTGTAATGTTAACTTGTACTGTTTTAATAGTCTTGTAACATTTAATTGTAATGTTAACTTGTACTGTTTTAATAGTCTTGTAACATTTAATTGTAATGTTAACTTGTACTGTTTTAATAGTCTTGTAACATTTAATTATAATGTTAACTTGTACTGTTTTAATAGTCTTGTAACATTTAATTATAATGTTAACTTATACTGTTTTAATAGTCTTGTAACATTTAATTGTAATGTTAACTTGTACTGTTTTAATAGTCTTGTAACATTTAATTATAATGTTAACTTATACTGTTTTAATAATCTTGTAACATTAAATTGTAATGTTAACTTGTACTGTGTTAATAGTCTTAACATTTAATTATAATGTTAACTTGTACTGTTTTAATAGTCTTGTAACATTTAATTGTAATGTTAACTTGTACTGTTTTAATAGTCTTGTAACATTTAATTATAATGTTAACTTGTACTGTTTTAATAGTCTTGTAACATTTAATTGTAATGTTAACTTGTACTGTTTTAATAGTCTTGTAACATTTAATTGTAATGTTAACTTGTACTGTTTTAATAGTCTTGTAACATTTAATTGTAATGTTAACTTGTACTGTTTTAATAGTCTTGTAACATTTAATTGTAATGTTAACTTGTACTGTTTTAATAGTCTTGTAACATTTAATTGTAATGTTAACTTGTACTGTTTTAATAGTCTTGTAACATTTAATTGTAATGTTAACTTGTACTGTTTTAATAGTCTTGTAACATTTAATTGTAATGTTAACTTGTACTGTTTTAATAGTCTTGTAACATTTAATTGTAATGCTAACTTGTACTGTTTTAATAGTCTTGTAACATTTAATTGTAATGTTAACTTGTACTGTTTTAATAGTCTTGTAACATTTAATTGTAATGTTAACTTGTACTGTTTTAATAGTCTTGTAACATTTAATTATAATGTTAACTTATACTGTTTTAATAGTCTTGTAACATTTAATTATAATGTTAACTTATACTGTGTTAATAGTCTTAACATTTAATTATAATGTTAACTTGTACTGTTTTAATGGTCTTGTAACATTTAATTGTAATGTTAACTTGTACTGTTTTAATAGTCTTGTAACATTTAATTGTAATGTTAACTTGTACTGTTTTAATAGTCTTGTAACATTTAATTGTAATGTTAACTTGTACTGTTTTAATAGTCTTGTAACATTTAATTGTAATGTTAACTTGTACTGTTTTAATAGTCTTGTAACATTTAATTATAATGTTAACTTATACTGTTTTAATAGTCTTGTAACATTCAATTGTAATGTTAACTTGTATTGTTTTAATAGTCTTGTAACATTTAATTGTAATGTTAACTTGTATTGTTTTAATAGTCTTGTAACATTTAATTGTAATGTTAACTTGTACTGTTTTAATAGTCTTGTAACATTTAATTATAATGTTAACTTGTACTGTTTTAATAGTCTTGTAACATTTAATTGTAATGTTAACTTGTACTGTTTTAATAGTCTTGTAACATTTAATTGTAATGTTAACTTGTACTGTTTTAATAGTCTTGTAACATTTAATTATAATGTTAACTTATACTGTTTTAATAGTCTTGTAACATTTAATTGTAATGTTAACTTGTACTGTTTTAATAGTCTTGTGACATTTAATTGTAATGCTAACTTGTACTGTTTTAATAGTCTTGTAACATTTAATTGTAATGTTAACTTGTACTGTTTTAATGGTCTTGTAACATTTAATTGTAATGTTAACTTGTACTGTTTTAATGGTCTTGTAACATTTAATTGTAATGTTAACTTGTACTGTTTTAATAGTCTTGTAACATTTAATTGTAATGTTAAATTGTACTGTTTTAACAGTCTTGTAACATTTTCAATATCTCAATATAAGATGTTGAATATTTTTTTATTTAGTATTGTAATTGAATATCTTGAATGTTTTATATTCTTCATGTTGAAAATTACAACTTTGATGCTGTTTTTTTTCTTCAATAAAACCTTTTCTACATTTGGAGACAAAATATTTTGAAAAGTTTGTGTTCAGTGCCAAATAAAGACAATCGTAGTCACCTTCTGTTTGTAGGCCCTACAAGCTGTATAAGTTAAACCAAAACCTAGATAAATGGTAGATATATATAAATTGTAAATTCTAGTTTGAAATTTAAGTATTTATACATGTATAATGTGTACTTGCTGTTTGTGTGTGTGTAAAGCACTGTAGTTGAATATTGGCTGTATAGTTATGTGAATATACAAACTAATATGTATATACAAAAATATATTATATAATTTAAAGATGTAATAAAGTTTTTACAGTAAAACGTGTATTTCATGTTTTTATGTTTATTATTTTTTGGTCCTCTAAGATTAACTTTTAAGGAAAAATTTCATGTTTTTGTAGGCCCTAGGCACTGTGCCTAATGTGCCTAACTAATAATTTGGCCCTGTTTGTATGTGAAATACTGTTTTAGCTTTAATTAAGAAAATGTTTTATACAGTAGATAAGCATGCATTTTGTAAAGTTTTACTTGACGAAACTGATAGAAATGTAGTGTTCCATACCTTAACACTGACGTAAAGTAGAAGTCTATTGGTGGTACATTTTGTAACATTATTACTTTCCAGGTCTCTACAACAAAAATAGCAGAACATCTAGTCCATCACCTTCAAGAAGATTCTCATACTCAAGAAATTTTTCAGTCTGTGTTCTCTACGGGCTCAGCTGTTGCTGAATCTAAAGTTCGCGAGTTTGAAGTTGAGCTGGAAAGGCTAAACAGCAAAATTGAACACCTGAAGTCCCAGAATGATCTACTGGCCATCACTCTAGAAGAGAGCCGTGGTCAGTGTGACCGAATGAGTGTACTTTTGGGAAAGTACGAGTCCAATAACACAGCCCTTCAACTGGCAATCTCATGCACTGAACAGACCATAGAAGCTTTTGAAGTATTGCTTGCTCTGATAGAAACAGAACAAGGTCTCCTTTTTGCCAACTGTCGAGCTGCAGGTCTTGGTGCCTTAGGTAAGTTGTATATTCTTAGTGTACTATTGTTTAATATGAATTCCTCTAAGTAGGTAGCACTTATTTTCATACACTATTTTTTACTGTTAAACCTAAAATAGGTGTGTTGAAATACAAGTTGTACCATCAGTCTTCACCTTCACGTTACCTCAAGAGAACAAAGCTTGAAGAGTGTATCATACATTGTACATGTAGAACTGACTTGATGTGAATAAACAGTTACATTATTCCAAAAATAGAACAGTCTGTAAGAGTTCTAATTACAGAAATAACATTTATAAAGTTTATATTGTGAATGTAAAAAAGGTACCCACTCTAAAACATGGACTTTTTTTTTTATTCTCTTATTCTTACCTGGTCTTTTTCATATTTTCCTGGACTATTCATGGACCTAACATTAAAATTAGTATTTATCTCATGTTTGTAGGTGTATAAAGTTTTCAGAGGTTTGGGTTATTGAATCTTAATTGTTGAAAACTCTAGTTTTCAGAAGTTTTTCATGATAAAAAATGTTTCCATCTTATTATCCAAGGACATTGAAGAAAGTTTTTTTCTTTAGTCAGTTGTACTTTTGCAAACTCTTTTCTGTTAACTTTGATTTTATTTCAAACATTCTTCCTTCTTTAAAGCACACCATATGGTGTGTTCTACAGTTGCACTTAAGGTGCATTTTAATGTTTTTGAGCAACAGCCAGCAGAACACACCCAACTGATTTCTAAATTTGAATAGTTGATAATTTATTTCATAAAACTCTGCAGTTAAGGGGTTAATTCCTCAAAGTGTAAGTACTCAACTTCAAGAATTGCATATTACTTACTGGCTTGGTTATTGATATTACAGATTTTTCTGTTCACTAGAGATGTGTACTACCTCCATAAACATAGATTAGTTTAAATTTTATAATGAGTTTTCATTTGTTACAATAAAAATTTGGTTTCATGATTGTGAAGTAAAATAAAGTTTAGAACATGAAAAGGAAATTATTAGGCATACGTTGTATTAAAATAAAGGTACAGTTACGTATCTTGCAGTTTTTTGGTGTTAATGAATGTCCCAAGCATTATATAAATTCATGACTTGTTTATCTTGGCAAAATATTTTATGTTAATACAATTATGACTGTTTGTGTTTTGGTACAGTGATTCCTAACTGGTGGTATCTGCATCCATGGTTAGTTTCAATTATAACAGGTTAAATATGTTATGCTAAAACAATATTGAATATGCAAATGAGCAAGACATGTGACAACCGCAGCCAATATAAAGTTTCAGTAGAAGAATGTTGTTTATCAAAACTCCATTCTGACTTTATTTGATATTTCTTAGATGAAGTGATGCAAAAAGAATTGATTGCTTTTGGGAGGGGTATGTTACAGGGGTGGGTATGTTACAGGGGTGGGTATGTTACAGCCTTTCTGACACAAATATCCTGTGTACTCAATGGCAGAGAAATACACAGGAACATGGATCGATTTGGGTGGCACCAAGACCTTCCAAAAATATAACTGCAACAGTTATGGGTGGTGTGTCTTGTAACAAGTGAAAATTCTTTAAACAGAGATCAACATGGGAAATGATCCACTTGTCCCAAGAAGAGGAGACCAACTGTTGAAAACTATGGGATTGTACCTAGTTGGAGATGAATGGCAGTATGTGTATCTTGATAACTAATGAGTCTCATGCTATTTTCAACCTGTTAGTAGGTGAAAGAATTTCTAAAAGTATCACATGGCATGTTAAAAACATTTTTATAAGGTGTTCATGATCACTACTGGATAGCATGTCAGGAGACAATTTAGAGTGGATAGAAAGGTTGGGATGAACTCCATTTATTTTCAGACCAGTATTCTTGACCTTTGGTTCTGCACATAAATACTGATTTTGTATAAAAATAAGGCCAACTGGGAATGAATTTGCCATGATAAGTCTTCTGATTGTGTCTCCTATGGATTCTTGTTGATCAGAATGTTGAAATGAGTCCTGGAAAACTGTATATGAAATGGATTATAGAAAGTGAATAGGGTTTGAGTTCACTAAGATAAATCTATCAGTTGTATCCTCCTTTAATTATCACATACCTTAAGCAGTAGGAGAAAGAAGTAGGTAGTCATGCTATTTTGGTCATGTGAGAAGACATGACTCCAATGGATTTGTGTGATCAGATTAATGACATTAGTCCTGGGAGATCATTATTCTCACACACTAGAAGAATTATTGAAAGCAAGAAGGGAGGAATGATACATATTGGGCATAATTTCCTTATGATGAAGCCTTCTGTAATGGAAACTACACTGCAGGGTTATTGTCATGATGCATGATTGTCAGATAGAGTATGACCACAACTGACAACATAGACTGTAACAATATGGTGAGGTGCCAAAATTGCTTTTAATGTAATGTTTTGATTCTTTGTTTTACAACAGAGATATGGTATGTGGATTGATGAGATGATAAGAGTCAGTTTAGGAATCGTTGAGTAAAAAAAACATAGTAATACAAGTGTTAACAACAGGCAATAAATACTAATTTCTTCAAGTATTGGCATATTTTATAGTAAGTCTAAACCTATGCATTGGTTCCAAAAAAGTGTGGATATATTAAGATACTGTCTCAGCCCTTACATGTTTCGTAGTTTTTGATCAGTTTAATGAAAAACCATGTTAAATACAAGTGTAAATAGACAAGTTTTTACATACATCTATCCACAGTTATATGTTTAAAAAACGGCTGGTATGGGTAGAGAAAGCACTAGAGGAGCGAACAACGTTTGACCTTCTTTGGTCGTCGTTAGATTTTTTCGTCATCACGGATCTATTCACAGTATTTGGTATAAATGGTTACTAGTTACAAGTGTTTCTCTTCACATTAATATCAGAAAGATGGAATATCAAACTAAATTTTTGCAACATTTTAGTGAATCATACAAAAAATATCGGAGAAAAATGCAGTTTTGAAGTGAAAAATAATATATAAATTATTCTAATGTATTTTAATGTGTAAAGATAAGTTTATGTTGAGCACAGATTTAATATTGTATTTTATTGTGTGTTGATCACTAGTTTTGTTCAGTAGGTTTATCATATTTTCCATAAAAAAATACTAAAATTAAATTGCACTTTTGCTTGCTAGTAAAAGGGATAAGTGATGACAATGAAGTCGAAGTGACGGCTCTCCTTAAAAGGGCTAATGACAATCGCAGATCAGCAGAAAATGTTGCTCGAAGCTTCTTCCAGAAGGTGGACAGAAGTTATGGAGTTGCCTTTGGTACATCTGGTTTTAACAGTAATCCTTGGGAAGATGTATCATCTCACAGTCATACTATGAGGTATGGATTGAAAATAGAGTACATAATTAGAACTTTGAGATAATGCAAAACTTATTTATAACCTACGAAAAATTGAGGTATCCACCCACAAGATAGAATACTTTTTATTTTAATTTTTTTGCTTTATTTTGAAAATAACTATGTAAAAAAACTCACCACATTGAACTATTTACTGAAATTTTATTTATATATTTGGTAAGGATTTCTTGTGCATTTTAGATTGTTCTCATATCTTAACCTGTCTTAATATCTCATGCAGTATAGTATAAGTTGATCCACTATTTCATGTACAAATATGTATCTGAAACATTTGATTAAATAGTTTGTTTTTTCCCCTCTTGTTTTAAGCACTACCAGTTCTACTTCTAGTGGTTATGATGGAGAGTTCACAAAAGTCGATGAACAACGGCTGCGAGACTACATCCAACAGCTTAAGACTGAGCGTTCTGCACTCAAGACCACTGTTTTAGAACTAGAAAGTATTCATATTGATTCCATTTGCCATGAACCCTCAAACTTACTGGATTCTCAAAAATTTGATCTTGAGAATGCTGTTTTAATGCAGGAGCTCATGGCAATCAAGGTACTGTTTTTTTAGTTGGTCTGCTCACAAAGTAAACATTATGGTCTGTGTTGGAAGTAAAATAAAATGTCTGGCTTTATGCTGCACTGTTTATTCCTTATGTATTTCTTTTTTGCTTACACTATACAGTATTTTGTGTTTTAGTAGGACAATTCCCTCTTCAACAAAGACATTCCACGGTTATTTTTATCTCCTGTCATTTTCTGCTTTGTTCGCTGCACAATCTTTACATTTCCCAGAGTCATTAGGTTCCAGTGATACTAAATGTTTATTTTTCATAGAAAGATCTGAGATCTTGTGGTGACCAATTATGCTTGTGATGGCTGTCTATCACTTGTCAACACATAACTCTCTTGAGAAAACTTTCTTGCATGATTTTTATTTGTGTAGTTGTTACGGAGGTGAAATGTCTCAAATTAAAATGGAGTTAGCTCAGTGATTAAATGCATGCTCTTCACATGGAAAGACCCAAGTGAAGAATTTTGTTTTTAGGCACTGTTGGTGCTTTGCAGTGCTGCTGAGGCTTGTGAGGTACTTCTTAATGGTGAAAGGGTATCTTTGTATCCTTTTAGCTATTGTGTGGTCACCTCAAGAGTGGCAGCCCCACTTATTAGGATGTTGGTCTACTATTTCTAGCCAGCATTTTAAGGATGAACAGGGCTAGGTAAGGAAGTTCTCAATAGCAAGTTGTTAGTGTAGTGCCTACAGTTAGTAATATATTAAAAAGTAGCACTCAGGTAGGTTTCTGGGAGCATCGGAGTTCATGTACTCAGTATGGAACATTGACAAATTTTTATATTTTATTTAGAGTAATCAGTATGACACAAGAGGCAACAATGCAACTAGCATAGATACTGATGAATAAATAAACTGGATATTATGATCTTGTTTCAAGTTCTTTGGTATCAACTATTTGCAGCAGGTATCCATTTGTGTTAAACAACTTGACTATCAATGTATGCCAGTTAAATTAATATTATCACAAATTTTAAGTTTTATGTTATTTTAGGTTTAATTCGTTTGTTTAAAAAAAGTACTAAAGCTTCACTTCTGTTGTCATGATACACGAACTATGAAATATCTCGACGTTTGCACTCTTGGTCTCCTTCATCAAAAAACTCCAGTCCTGTAAGTGTATGTCTAGACAATAAGTGTATTTACTTGCCTTATTAAAATATATGTTCCAAAGTTTATTGACTAATTTTGGTTGAAACTAGAGATAAATGTTTCCAAACCCTGACAGTTGCCATGCCTACCTTTTATATATATATATATTCTTGATATTTACTAATCACATGCACTTATTTCACACGTTTTTTTTATAATTACTAGAAAGAGCTCATTTTACACTATAATCCAACAATAGTTATTTCAGAATCGGTACTCATTTGCCATTAGGTAGGCATAACTGCTGGTAGTATTGTTGGCTGATTTCTTTACGATAGATCTTATGGTTGTGTCTTACCTAAATATATTATAGTTAGAGAGATAGCTAAATTGTGTTAAGGTTTTACTTTTATATCTTGGTTAATTATGTATTATTTATGTTTTATAATGCATAATTGAAAGGTTTAAACATTTAAATTTTCCCACCCATTTCCTCAATTCTCAACATGACTGTATGATAAGTATACCCTGAAAAGGAAATAACATGAAACTACAAATATCACCAAGAGATGGTTTTTTAAGATATTTTATGAAAAATTTAAATGTATGTACATTTTTACATTTTTTAATTTTGAACATTTTGTTACACTGTAATATGATAGAGAAAAATAAAATAAAAACATCGACTTTAAAAATTTTTTGATACTAGGAGGTTCTAGTATTTTTGAACTTAAAATGAAAATTAATGTGCACTTGAAGTAATTAGAGTCCAAGTTCACAATTAATCACAATAAATAGGTAACATATTTTTAGTAAAAAGGCTTGAAATAACATCATTATTTGTGTACAAGATATATAGTCTTTAACAAAATCTCACCAGTTTCTGTAAGTCTACATTAAGAACTCTCAGAATTATTGCACAAGTATCCTTTCCCAAATGGGTTTCTGCAAATTGCAGAAGATCGTTGTGAAATAGTTAATTGGTAATTTTTTAGTTGTTAGTATTTTGTCATCATCTTAAATGTTGTAGCTGTTAACTATGTACTCTTATAAGTAAGACCCTTGGATTTTGTCATTCACCTACCACATTCCTGCATGCATGTTTCATAATAGATTGATACTGTTACTTGCTGTATTAATTATGTTTATTGACCAAGTGTAATGGTAATATTGTCATGAATATTATGCTGTAAAAAATTATGACCTGAATCTTATAGGAAGAAAAAGCAGAACTGAAAGCCCAGGTTTATCTGCTTGAGAAGGAAAAGGGAGCACTTGAGCTACAGCTGTCCAGCCGAGAGGCTCACGAGCAAGCTTACCTTGTGCACATGGAACACCTGAAGACTGAATTGAAGGAACAGGAACAGCTTGTAGAGAAGTTGAGAACAATCCAGGTTAGTGAACAAAAAAAGATACTAATATATTCAGTATGTTATTATGCAAGGGATAATAATATGTAAATTTTTTTGCATTGTTGAAGAATATACTGTGCTGTTTTTAGTAAGAGTTACAACAAAGTGCTCGAACTTGAAGTACCAAGTGACTTTTGTAGTAAGAAGGATGTTTTGTATAATGTTACTTAATTATTAAAAATTCTGTTTTCAGTGTAAGAATTGTCACTTTTATATGGATTAGGAGAATACCTTTTGTTAAGTTAATGGTTAGTCATAAGTTAGTGATTGAGCCGTTGTCATATTAAAGTAGTTAAAAACGTTTTTTAACTTTTCAGAAGCCTGAAGTTGGAATATCTGATTCAAATGAATTGGTAGAGGCACTTCATAGAGAAAGTAAATACAAAACAAGAATCCATGAACTTGTGAATACGTTAGAGAAGTTGACTAAGAAGTCTGAACTTTGTGCTCAGCAGTCAGCTGACTTTGTAAATGATCTGAAAAGAGCAAACAGGTTAACCAATCTTTTAGTTTATTCTCTATATATATCTCCACCAAAAATGTAATTAGTAAGGACTAGTGTAATAAGCTGTATGTGTAGCTAATGTTTTTTGTATCAAATAATGATGTTAATGATCATTTTTAAGTTGTCTACAAGTTGACTTATTTGTGAGAGAAATTTTTATAGGTCAGAGAAAAGTACTGATTATTATGGTTATAAAATATACATCATATTATTACTTTTCTTACACAATTAAGATGTTTGGAATATATTTAAGATAAGTTTTAAGTCTGATCACTCTTCAGTTGGTAACAACTGCTTTTGTTTAACATTTTAAATTGATGTTACAATTAAGTTATCTCAACATCTAGAATCTAAATGACCAAAATTATTGTTGTTATTTTTCATTTGCTGTTTGTTCATTCCAGTTTTGTAAAGGTTGTTATGTACTGCCATAAATATTTAGTATTTATTTATTAGGTAAGAGATAGATAAATATTTTTGTCTTAAAATTATTGTTTTAATTATAGATAGTTGTCAAGGTCTCTCTTCCTAGTCATGTTTTGATTTTATTTTAATAACATCTAGAGATTTTGGCACTAAAATTAATTAATATTTTAATATTCTATAAAACATTGAGATGGATATTAGTAATAGTATAAATGAACAGGTGTTTTACTACATAAATCAGTTCCCAGTTGAGTGTTTGCTCAGTGATCAGTTTTATTATTAAGCCTTTCTCTTTTTAAAAAGAAAATAATTGTAATAATTATGTAAACTTGAATTTTATTTGTTCATATATATAAAGAGTTTGTCTAACTTAGTGAAAATTTACTTCAGTGCATTGGTAACAGCTTTTGAGAAGGCTAAAAAGAAGAACCAGTCACGAATAAAGAAGTTAGAGCAACAGATGGTAATAATGTCAGAGAGGCATAATGCTCAGGTAATTTACACTTAAAGTTAATGTTTTTATCACTCACTGGTTCAAAACTTGAAAACATTAATATGGTTATATATATACGTACACTTTTTGAATAGCTCATTTGGCATTTTCTTCTGTTAGAGGCAAATTTGATTTCAGTTTGTATGTGGTCCTGTCAATACAATATATTAGTCCCTGTAACCATGTATGTCAGGGTTAGCTCCTGCAACATCCATAAGCTTTTTTTTTTAAGTTTTGTTTCATGAGAATAGAAAAATAAGACATTACTTTTTAGTACTTTAAATGTCTCTCATCCTTCAAAAAAGTAAAGTACATACAGAATATATGTGGATCTGTTGTATTTATTTATATGACATCTGCATTTGATAAATTGTTTACAACAAAGTTTTAAATAAATGATAATTCTTACTCCATAAGGTCCGTCTTCTATGAATACTTCATACCTAGGTGAATACTTCCTAACTAATGTTGTCAGCAGTGTAAGGGAAACTATTTTAAGTATGCAAGCTACACAGTACAAGGTTTTTAAAAAGTAACATTTTTATTCCAGACAAAACTGTTAAAACAACGAATTGCTATGCTAGAAGGTACAGATAGTGGACAGAATACACTGCCACCTTCTGGAAGTGAGACATCGCTGTAGAATCTCGCAGAAGTTCTGAAGAAAGTTTGTTGTAACAAATGAAGAAACGACATTTGAGAATTCTCAGTAACGGAAATAATTAAATATAGTTTGCATGTTTTGTATCTTTTGTTAATCAAACTGTTTTTATACAAATATTTTAAGATATGTGGAAATACCAGTGTTTAATGTATAGTAGTAGTGAGACTCAACTGTAGTGTCTTTGCTTTGTGCTCAATGGGTAATGTCATTAGGTGAAGTATGGATGACCAAACCTGCTACTTTAATTGACTTTATAATGAAAGAAAATATTTTTATCTCTCCTGTTTAATCTCAAAATGTAATTATTTTTTCTAGGAACTTTTTTGCCATGATACATATATTTGATACACTTGAAATTTTAAAATGTTTTGTATAATATAGAGGAAGGGTGATCATCACTTTGGTACAAGTTATTTTTTATTATACCATTGAGGTTTATATGAGAACATAACGTTTTCTACTTTGCTGAACTGTGTGAATGTATAGTTATGGTTTATATCTGTTTTTATAAAGTGGAACTGCTCTATAATTCTGTTCTTAATTTTCTGACGCAAATTGTGAATAAAAGTAAATTCTAAATTTGTTTTCTATACTGTTCACCCAAGAAATAGTAAAACTTGCAGTACATATACAAAAATGATATAATAGTGTTTTAATACCTAATTCCTGATGGATATTTGGTCTACAGGTGTTCTATTTTTTTTGCTGTCTGTCGTATAAAAGAACATTGAAATATTAAAGAGAAGAACTGTACTGTTTATGTATTGTCTTGTAAAGAACTTAGTTTCTTCTGGTTTCAGCTGTTTATCAGGCTGTATATATATATAGGAAGAAGTAAACAAAAATCGTTATATATCTGCAAAAAAATGTAATTATTTTTAACCATTGTCTTATTTCACTTATTGCACCGTGGAATGTGAACACATAAGTATATTTAATGGCTATCTATCAGGATAAACAATTAAGTTTTTACAAATTTTAGTCTTCCTTTGTCCACTTATACTGTAAGGGTGTGGAAACTGTCAGCACTCGAAAACTAAAACTATTGTAGGTAACTTATTTCATGTCGTATTTCTCAACTCTATGTGAAGGAGTATTTTTTAATCAGTGTATCAGTTTGATGGCAGCTGTATGTTTTGTACATTTTTTTGATATACATTATTTTACCCTCAGTAAAGAGAGAAGAAGAAAAAAAGAGATCTTTGCTGTTTACTTTACATGTACAATGACATTTGTTAGTTTTGTAAATAAAGTATGGTTCACTTATCATTTCTGGTTCTGTTATTTCTCTTGCAGGACTACTGCAAAATGTGCTTTTTTTTTTTTAAACTTGTACGCGAAGGACTAAAACTGTTTACTAGATGAAAAACGTGATATGTTTAAATTCAAATAAAAACTGTTTCTTAGTTGCATTAAAATCTAATTTTAATTTAAGTTATTTCCCTGTTTGTAATAGCAATAGAAACACATTGTGAAAAAATTAAACAGATAGTGTGTCACGTAAACTGCTTAAGACAATTGGGACACAGTTCTGACAGATAGAGGGATCATAAAAAAAATGCTTAGGACAATGGGACACAATTGTAACAGATAGAGGTTTTAAATAAACTGCTTAGGACAATATGACACAGTTGTAACAGATGGAGGATTGCATAAACTGCTTAGGACAATGTGACAGTTGTAACAGGTAGAGGATTACATAAACTGCTTTGGACAATGTGACAATTGTAACAGGTAGAGGATTACATAAACTGCTTCGGACAATGTGACACAGTTGTAACAGGTAGAGGATTACATAAACTGCTTCAGACAATGTGGCACAGTTGTAACAGGTAGAGAATTACATAAACTGCTTCGGACAATGTGACACAGTTGTAACAGGTAGAGGATTACATAAACTGCTTCAAACAATGTGACACAGTTGTAACAGATAGAGGATTACATAAACTGCTTCGGACAATGTGACAGTTGTAACAGATAGAGGATTACATAAACTGCTTAGAACAATGTGACAGTTATAACAGACAGAGGGTCGTATAAACTGCTTAGGACAATGGGACACTGTTGTAACAGATAGAGAGTTACATAAATTGCTTAGGACAAGGTGATGCAGTTGTAACAAATAGAGGATTACATAAACTGCTTAGGACAATGGGACACAGTTGTAACAGATAGAGGGTTACATAAACTGCTTAGGGCAGTGGGACAGAGCTATAACAGAGAGTGGGTCATATAAGCATGAGTATTAAGTGATGTTTCAATACATCTCACGGACATGTAACAGATTTATGTTTTTCTAAGGAAGAAAAACCTTTCCGAATGTGAACGGGTGTCCTTGTATTCCTAAAATATTTAAGTAGACATAAACTGCATGAGTACTTCCTAAACTTTTGTATTATGCACAGATACAGTAAAGCGTTACATTTGTTGAAGTAAGTACGTATTTTCGTTAATAAACAAATCAAAACACTTATTTTAACATTATTGAACTATTAACTACCGTAATCACTCGCGCCCACCGCACTCTTATGGGAATGTTGTTCTATATGGTATTTATCAAAAATATTATTGGCAGTTAGTATTTCATGTTACGCCTAATTTCGCTCTTTCATGATTTAAAAAGGTGAGAAGGTAGCAGACAAAAACACAATCAGGTTTGACGGACTGAGATGTTTATTATATGACTTGTGTGAAGGTAATACAAGTCGAACCTGATCTTGCAGTTGGAAGTAATTCGTCTCACCAAGTTATGTTGTTTTTTAACTAGTACATTTACAAGTTTCTACATATGATACTCTTTAAAACCCTCTAAATTATCAGTTTCTTTAACTGCCAAAAGCACTGGCGTGAGTACAATGTAAGGCTACAAAAAGGTGAAACTTTATAATAGCCAGGTGGGTTAAGGCGTTGGACTCGTAATCCGAGGGTCGCGGGGTCGAATCCCTGTCGCACCAAACATGCTCCCCCTTTCAGCCGTGGGGCGTTATAATGTGACGGTTAATCCCACTATTCGTTGGTAAAAGAGTTGGCGGTGGGTGATGATGACTACCTAGATGTAAGTCTCTAGTCTTACACTTCTAAATTAGGGACGGCTAACGTAAATAGCCCTCTTGTAGCTTTGCACGAAAATCAAAACAAACCACACCAAAAACTTTATAGCTTGTTAAATTAATTTTAACACATGATTTTAATAAGAAAACAAACACTATTCAACTTTAGTGAAAAATGCATTAATTGGGGTTTGAGCGTGCATAACAGCGTTCCCAGACAGGAAATTCGAGGATTTATGATTTTTGGCCAGTTGCTACAAAAAATTCAATATTCACTTTGAGGCCTGGATGCGTTACGAAAGTGATGGTAACTCACAACTATTCGATCAGGAAAACGTAGTGCAAGGGTTTTAGGTTGTGCTGTTGAATGGGTGCCTTTCATCTAATCCAAAACTAAATACAGCCATGTGCAGATAGCTTCAATTTAACTTTGTGTAAGATTTTAAAAGAAACCCAATCCACTCTAATGTGCTGCATAATCTATATCGTGCTCGTTGCATTTTAACAGTGCTTCAACGGGCCAGGAACCCAGGATTTTGCAGGACCAAATATTTCAAGTCATTCCGGACCGTTTTTCTATTTGCTAACACTTTTACCAAAACCTGATTGTGCAAACAACAAACGATTGCCGCACCCTTTGTGAAAACCGATCCGTGGCTGGCCACATAAACGATATTGATAAAGCAATGTTAACAGAGGAAAAGAAGAAAATGGCGTATGAGCGGTACTTGTGGGAAGTGGTCTCAATATCAGTGTAGATGTAACGGTTCAGATTCAGGGGTCAAAATGGCACGAAAAGCAGATGGGAAACAGACGCAGAGAAATTAAAAGCACGAATAAAAGAAAAAGGAAGGACTTATTACACTATTCCATTAGGGATTGATGAAGATACAACATCTTGTGACACTTCTGAGGATCCCTTGGATTTTGCGACCCAAAGAAAATATGAAGATCATCCAAGAACTCAAGTGTGAAAGCAAGACTTTGTTGTTCAAGACCCGGGAACGATGTCTTTTCAAGTTGACAGCATCATCAAACTTTCCAAATGATGAAGCATGATAGAAGAAATCAAATTTCAGTGATCTTGACAAGAACAGTCGATTGCTTGCGTTCACCATGTTTCTCCCAGGAGATCCGGATGGTCTTATGAACGTGATTGGAAACGATGTTTGTAAGATATATGGTGATAAGACTATCCTCATGGGCTAACAACGTGTATCAAGCTCTGTCAGAGAAATGTTATTCTTGTACTGATATGTTAGTGTAATAGAGATTAAAGATTGGATTTGTTTTTGAATTTCGCGTAAAGCTACACGAGAGCTATCTGCGCTAGCCGTCCCTAATTTAGCAGTGTGAGACTAGAGGGAAGGCAGCTAGTCATCATCACCCACCGCCAACTCTTAGGCTACTCTTTTACCAACGAATAGTGGGTTTGACAGTCACATTATAACGCCATCACGGCTGAAAGGGCGAGCAAGTTTGGTGCGAAGGGGATTCGAACCCGCGACCTTCAGATTACGAGTCGAACGCCTTTACCCACCTGGCCATTCCGGGCCTTGAAGATTGGAGAACACGTTTTTGAAACAGCTAGATGGCACTTTCATCGATTGAAGTCTGGGTTTCAGCTAGAACTTACAGTACGATCTGACCAGCTTCACTGTAAGCGAGTTACATTGAAAGCGGTAAAGAACCATTGATGAGAATTATCCAACTAACGCCAATGTCAAGGTCTTCGTATCTATTTCAAAATCAAAGAACAAGAACGGAAACAAATAACCAAGAACACAACAAACTGTGCTTAATGTTAGCCAAGAGACTAAGAGGGTAAGTCTAAAACACAACACCACACATATTGATGACAAGAAAACAACTTGAAGTAAAAATGTATCTCAGGACGGCTGGTATGGGTATTAACGCATTTACCAAAATAAAGAAGAAAACAACGTTTCGACCTTCTTAGGTCATCTTCAGGTCGAAACGTTGTTCTTTACTTTATTTAGGTAAAAGTGTTAATACCCATACCAGCCGTCCTGAGATACATTTTTACCACACGTACATCTCCTAAGTTTACTATTGTGTACCATGGGAGTAAGAAATTTGCGATAGTGTCACTAAATCTGCGATTTTTTTCATAAAACGTTATGTGGAATTTTAGTTCAACCGGAAGACGCTAAAAACATAGTTTTAGCCTAATACGGATTGATGTTATGTATTACGGTCTGCTGTACAGTCTAAATCCTGCGTACCAGGCCTGTGGAAGCACTGTTGAATTACAAGACATATTCTATTTTCATCTTTAATACCACGTAACATTGTGTGACATGAGAAAATTAAACAGTAAGAGCTTGATTTATATTAATTATAATGTGTGTAACCTTATTATATAACCATCGTCACTAATGCTGAATGGAATATATAATCCTGAATATTTATACATTGTTACCACATTTCTTAGCAAGTCATGTATGTAACAAACGAAATATGCGACCCACATACTCGAACTTCTGGTTTAACTCAACATAAATTATCTGGAGTTGTTGCCTCTTAGCAACACTTTACAAAATTACCTGTGTTGTTATTTAGATTTTGAAAGCAGTTATGAAACAAATAACATGACGCCAAATTTTTAATGATGTCAGTGAACTCAAAAGTGCTTCTCTCTGGTGAAAAAATTATATTCTGTTTGCTCCTAACACAATACCAGTTTTTATAAAAGTAGGTTTGATCATTCGCACTTTATAAGAGTTCAGTCTTTGATGTTAAGTGTTTGTTAACTCAAACCAGATTTTGGAAATAATTACTTTATCGAGTTATTAGTTTGTAGTTTGTTAATATCTTTATATTTAACTTTTGTAGCTTGAAAATTATACAATTTTGCACATTTTATAAGTTTGCGGAACAACAGCCCCCTAGTGAAACAGCAGCGGATCTGCGGAATTTGTTGCTAGAAACCAGATTTAAATAATGGTGGGAAAAGTACAGAATACCGTTTTGTAGGATGCAGCTTAGCTACGAACAAACAAAAGCGGATTAACATTTTTTTTTTAATATTGTAAGATACTAACGATTATTGTCCAAACTGTTAATTCAGTCATTCATGAGTTGAATCATGTTGCCGCAAAAATGTGGTCCATGTGTCGGGGTTGCTGAAATACGGTGACAGACAAATCCCACTACCTGATCAGATAGCGATCCGGCATAGCCGGATGATTAAGACATTCGACTCTTAATCCGAAGGTCGCGGGTTCGAATCCCCGTCACATCAAACATGCTCGCCCTTTCAGTCGATGTGGTGTTATAATGTGACGGTAAATCACACTATTCGTTGGTAAAAAGAGTAGCCAAAGAGTTTGCGGTAGGTGGCGATGACCACTTGCTTTCCCTCCAGTCTTACACTGCTAAATTAGGGACGGCTAGCGTAGGTAGCTCTCGTGTAGCTTTTCGCAAAATACAAAGCAAACTAAAACGACCAGATAAAGGATGGTGGTATACACTGCTGCTTTTTTTCTAGCATATTGGTTCGGAATTAGCACGAGTTTATAAAGATCAAATCAAGAAGACTTAAAATATATAACCTGACTTTAGGTGATGTTACTCTAGTTTGTATTAAAAGCCAGATTATCCTTTGTTTATCAGGTTTCTCTGAAATTCAACTTTTAACAGTCACAAGAGTTTTTCATGGTACTGAGATTCTTTCTTTATCCAGATTTAATGGGGTTTAAATTTTACTGAGCTATAGATCAACTTTTAGTAACTTTGTTTTTATTTTGTAACGTTGTTTTAGCTCAACTTGTAGTGGACGGACACACACACACACACACACATACACACAGTGAACTTGTGAAAGATAGCTTACATTTAAAACCTGCACTTCCCCTCAAAAATATCAAATCTATCCTCACGGAAATGTAAATTCGTGTTCCCTATTGGTTGGCACTCTGCGCAGACGCATTTCTCGCTTTGTTTGTTTGTTTTGGAATTTCGCACAAAGCTACTCGAGGGCTATCTGTGCTAGCCGTCCCTAATTTAGCAGTGTAAGACTAGAGGGAAGGCAGCTAGTCATCACCACCCACCGCCAACTCTTGGGCTACTCTTTTACCAACGAATAGTGGGATTGACCGTCACATTATAACGCCCCCACGGCTGGGAGGGCGAGCATGTTTGACGCGACTCGGGCGCGAACCCGCGACCCTCAGATTACGAAGCGCACGCCTTAACGCGCTAGGCCATGCCAGGCCCCGCATTTCTCGCACTATCCCTGGTATGATTCTGAGCTTCCAAAGATTTTGCTTCCCTTTTATTTTTGACAGTCCATCTTAATCACCACAAACCCATTTCCTCTCTTTTATTTTTGTGTATGGTGTTAGTAATTGTATTTTGATTTATTAAAAACTGTGGCGCACCTTCCGTTTTCACTCTTTATTTCTAACGAACTCAGAAAGACTTTGTAGAAATAATTAGATGAACACTTTGTAATTTGGTGTCCTTTGAACCTCCGACTAGTAGGATGACTACTCTCTGGGGGAAATCCACGTATTGAGGAATACCACATATTGTATTGCGTAACCAGTGTGAGTTGGTTTTTATTTTCAATTTTCAATTCGTTAATTTAAAATAAATTTCCTTGGTTTTAATGGTTTAAGTGGCATTACACTCAAAATAAGAACTAGTCAAGGCGACAACTTTTGAATAGTAAATCAGGTAATCAAGCGGTGCCAAAAAAAAGACTCTCCAAGTAGTCGCTAAAATCGATGACTACCTAATATGACTATTAAATATTAGTCACTTTTACTACTGTGTAGTCGGAAAATAGTCAGGTGATGGTGGCAGGGATAACTGGCAGGTAATAAATTTGGCTGCTCTATGATAGTCGTTATGACTTTCGTTAGGTAGTCATTCTGGCCAATGCTGCCTACCTGACAATAGTCTCATTGCCTACCTGCAAACCACTACAGAGTAGTCATGACATAATCAGTGTGACCCTATTCGTTTAAGGAGCGGTTGTCATTATGACCATCCATTAACAATGGAATGTTGTCATTATGACTATCGAACAACCATGGAAGATAAGTCATGTTGACCCGGTCAGCACCACCTCTGCAATGTCACTGTTAGGCAAAGAGACCATTTTCAGTCAGTTGTGGTCAGCAGAACCATCACTGAGCAGTCAACCCCGCAGCCATCTGATGATTCGACCTAAGTCCCAGTAACCTTCCACCATCCTGAAAAATATAAAATCCATTTTAGCAGCACCATTTTTATTTCAAACTGAACACAACTGTACATCAATATACATGTACCAAAATAAAATTCAAAATGCAGCAACGATTCGTTTTTGAAAATTCGCCCTGGATCAAATACACATGACAAGTTACTATTACCAGATCTAATATAACCTTATGGCTTTGAACACTTTCCTCTTCCTTTACCTTTGGACGTTTTGATAGATTTCCCGCTGCTATGTTTTTTGACATTCAAGAGATCAAACAACTGAAGAACACATCTGTCTACATCTTTTCAGATTTGGTAATTTTCCTGGACTCATCATAAAGCTTCAGAACAACTCTTTCAAAGTTGAAAGTTTTCTTAAGTTTTGTTGGAAATGCAAAGTTTAAGATATAAAAACTCCCTACATACATAGTGAATACTTCCACAAAATCTTCAGTGGCACAAATATCAAAGCCATCAACAATTTCTGATCACAAAATTGAGAAATTGAACCACATTGAATATATATACCACTCTCAGCAGGTTCCCTAACTTCAGTACCCACCAAGATACTTCCCCTTTCTTTTAGAAGAAAAGGGATACCAAGAATGGCAATACTAGATGTAACATCAGGCATGTGTGAGGACTGTTTCATAATTAATGCTAGCAATGGATTATTTTCTGGTAATATGTTTCTGACCTGCAGGTGAGAATTTACGGAGTCCTTATATTGAGAGAGAAAGTTGGACACTTCTTTTTCTGCATCATTTCCTAACCGCTTAAATTCATTCAACAGCTATGCTGGTAATGCCACAAGGAAAGTATAATGCTCTATAAATTCATTGACAGGAGTGTTGTCAATGACCAGTTTCCTACGATCATACAGAGTTTTGTCCATACGCAAGTCCACTTTACAAAGATCATCCTTTTTTCTGCAATGCAGACGAGTTTTCATCCATTCCTTGTGTTTTTCGGTGGAAGTTTCATCCTCCCCAACTGGCTTTTCACACAAGTATTGCTTTAATCCATATAGCCTCTGTTCTGAGATGTGGTTTGGAGATGGGGTTTCATCTGTTGCAGTTCTCGTCTTTTTCCTTCTTTCTTGGACTATAGGCAATGATGAATCCTTCCGCTGGAATTTCTGACGAAGCCTCATCCTCCACAGCTCCTGCATTTAGAATTAACAGAATTAGTTCTATTGAGAATGAATAACAAAACTGCCCTGATATAACTATAATCATTTTAAACAGTATTTCTTTTAAACCACTTTTGGCATTTTTCAGGTTTAATTTAAGAAACTGAAAATTATAGACATACTGGTTAACTCTTTAGCGTCATATTAGTCGAGTTTCATTAGTTGAATCATGTTACATCGTATACAAACAAAACAAATATTTGAAAGTATCAAAATAGTATTTTCCACATCCCCTCTTTGGTAGATAAAATACTTGTGTGTATTTTAAAAAATATAACAAAATTTTCACTTGTTTCTTCACTAATATTATGCAACACAAAAATATGTCATTTAATTTATTTTCTAACTAATGAACATATTTCTTTCTGAATACATTTACACCCTTACAAGTGGTGATATGGTCATTCCTGTTATGCACTTTAGGACGAATTTTATTGGGCTCATTGGCTTTTGGGCTCATAAAGTCAAATGTATAGATAAAAGAATATATTTTGATGAAAATATATTTCACAACAAACATAACATGATGCACATGTGGATAGTACTTACACGAACACCTTGGGGTGTTAGATTTGGGGCATCTGACAGCTGAGGGTAGCACTTACATATTTCATCCAATACTTGGTCATACTGCCTTAAAGTGGGATATCTGAAAAATAGAGGTTGGGCAGGCTATCAAGTACAGATGAAGACATCTAAAAAGATATAATTACACGCTTGTAATCAGAAATGGTACACATGGTATTCACTGCACAGCACTTACAAGGTATAGTTGGAAACCTCAGTGTAGACTGTATCCAGTAAATGGAAGCGACCTTCTTTCTCAACAGGTAGTAGATCTAGGCAGACTTGACAAATTTTCCAGCTTAAAGGGTACTGGGCAAGGCTTGAATGCTAAGATGCTGACCAAAGAAAATATCAAATAGTTCAAAACACAAACTGGGGTTGACTGATTGCACTGAAATACTAACTAAGACCTAATTGTCTCAAGTGAAAGATGAAACTATTTCTCCAACAGATTGAAAAATCTCTTTGACATTCATTAGGAATATCCTATCATGATGACATGGACTGAATTTGTTCAGTACTTGGGCCGGGTGAAGATGCACTCTGCTTGCTTGAAGGCACTTCAGGGTTCGGTGGATTCTGGTCAAAAATAAATTTTTAACGGGTCTAAATTTGTAATAAAAAATAACAACAGTAATTGTGCTATGTTGAATAATGTATATTGAACAATTTTACTTCTTTTCTTCGGAACAAAGTTTCCACAGAGTGATTTCCAATGACTACATAAATTATTATAAATCACTCAAATTTAAATGGGTTGCGCATTCTTGCAAACGACTTACCACAACAGCTATCTCTCCGTCAGAGGTACCAGCATTAGAAACCAGAGACACGCACAACTTTGCTCGTGGTTTTGGAATGTCAGACCATTGAACATCCACCCAGTCCAGTCCTGCCAGTCTTCCATGAACACTTGAGCTGACAAGTTGGTAGCATCTATATCCAGATTTAGGCTGTCAGAAGTCTTACTGGGCAACAATTTTAGATAATCCACTAACACCACAATTTTTTTTTTATTGTAGGTAATGTGGTAGGATAAAGCCATCTCTCTGAAATCTAAAAGTATAGTACTGATCAAAAATGATTTATATGTATACACATGCAGAAACGTTGTCATTTAAGAACAACAACAAAACACCAAAAAGATATATGAAATTTCCATAAATTTCACATCAGCAGGACTGGTATAAATCAGCTAAATAAGTAATTTGGTTTTCCCTAACAAATAGTAGCCTTTAAAAGGTGAAAGCAAATATAAGTAGTCTGACCTCAATAGATGGTGATGATAATGGTGATTTTGGTGCAAATATGCATGATACATATTAATATGACAAGTTCTCTCTGTTTGAAAATGTTGATGATATTTGTCACAAAAAGGCAGAAACAATTATACATAAAATATGTCAAATCTTTTGATGAAATTTGTCACTGGAAGGTACACACCAAGTTACATAAAATAGGTTAAAATTTACCACTGATTACAGAGTTCTGTTTAAAATTTGTCATTATTCAGTCACCACGAATGTAGTGATGTAGAATGATCATATTTTCACCTTTGTTCACATAACAAGGCAATGGGTAATGATCATAAAGATCTGGAATGCTCAGGAGTTCATAGCTTCTCATTGGCTCTGCAACGTAAACATGAAGATGCCTGTGATGATCAACAGTTTGGTATCTTTGACAATACAAAAAAGGTTTTCCCCAAAGAACAAAGCAACAGATCACTGAAGAAAATTGAAGACTGTCGAATTCATAGCTACTAACAACCATTGTCCCTGTGTTGTATTTGAGGCAGCTGACTGTACAAGTCTGATGCTTTAGTGACAAAATCGCCTTACCCAACAAATGCACTAACAAGGTTTCGCTCTTCTCAGAGTTAATTCACAGGCAATCTGACAGGATTAGTCAGATCAAAGGCATCTATTCCAAGAAATCCATTACTTTCCAAATGTGAACAGAGTTTATACTGGTGTCTTATTGCCATTGTTTTGGCTAGATTCCTCCTGTTTTTGGTACGTCTTGCAACATCAACAAAAAAACTATGTTTGGCCTCAAATCTCATGGTCCACACATTCCTCAGTGGACCAAATCTGCGGGTCATCTCTGGGTAATGCAAAGTAAAATGTCCCTTTGGCTTGAGAGTTCTATTTGGAAATTCTTTTTCATAAAGAAAATGGAACTATTGTATCACATCATTTAAGAATTAAATGCTTGTATATGACATTGATGGACACATTATCAATTCTACCATATTCAGCAAAGCCAACAGAACTTCCAATTTGTTGTGGCCTTCTGGCACTGCATCACCCACCAGTAATGGAAATAACCTTAAGATACACCAAACTTGCACAGCTTTTTGCTTAATGTGTACAGACCCTCTCAAAATAACAAGCTCAGGCCTATTGATTTTATCAGTTCCTTTGTAGTGGAACTCCTTCACTCTGCCTGCAAGGTACTGAAGACTGAAGTATCCAGACAAGACATACTGATCTATGAGTAAAACTAAAATTTCTGACACCAAGTCAGATTCAAAAAGGTCATGTAATATATCAGATGGTAGAGCATTTGCCACATGAAATTGCTGCAGAACGTTCAGGGGCAATCTTTTTTTAACCCCACATGTACTTGACAAAGTCGGTTCAGTTTCGACCATCGTAACTTGGTAATTATAGGATGCAATATATCTCTCTGGACATTTTGAAATATCATTCAACTTTCTTAAATCATCTCGAGTTACCATCCATAATCTACATGCTCTGAGAGCAGAAAATGATTCAAGAAACCCTCCAATAGCAAGAGGTGCACCTCTAAATTTAAATGTTCCCTCTGGTTTGACAATGTCAATACCAATGTTTTCAAGAACAGATAGTTCTTCAATCAAAGATTTCATCACTGTATTTAGCCCATGTTTTTTTACACTTTGGGTCTTCACCAAGATTGCTAAGAATATACAATGAAGCGGAGATCTCAAAGCAGGTTCAATATTGCCTAACTGATAGTAGAAAGCAACATATTTATAAGCAAGAGCTCGTATTCCAGCCTGGTTCACAACTGTAAACTCATCAAAATAGAGAATGATTTGAAGGGCAAGGGGAGTTTTTGCCAAAATGTATGGTTTTTGAAATGTTCACCATCAACGACATCTCTAAGACAATCATCAGCTGACTGGCGAGGATAAGCAACCTGGCAAAAAATATCATCATGTTTAAGCAAACACTTCAGAGTATCTAATAAAGAAAGTTACTGCATTGTGTCATGTTTCCCCATCACCAGCAATTCCCAGGTCATACTCAACAGGTTTTACAAATGACAAATTATCTTCAATGTAAGGCTGGAAATTATTGTGGTCAGTGAAATTTTCAATCATGGAATGAAAGTCAAGACTTTCTTTCTTGCAAGCTTCCATCACTGTAACTATACTATTTCTAGGAACCCCCTCACTGATCAATGTTCTTTTTATGGTTTGGAATAAAGGTTCATCTTTGGCAGCCATAATAGAACAGGACAAATTTAAAAAAATTATTTGTAGTTTTGTAAGTATTTTTTTCATTTTCACGCAGCTGCAGAATTGTTTCAGCTAAGGTTCTTCGCTTGTCTGTGACAACCATCTCCTTATTACCATCAACTGCCTCTTCACTGTCAGAGTTTTTATACCTCTGTTCCATGATGTACTCGGCACATTCACCACCAGCTTCATTATCATGCATACTGGTAGTAGCAAACCATCCATGCTTTTTATTTATGTCTTTTCAAACATCTGATGTTTTTCAATGGGCTTTCACATCCATTAACCCCACATGGAACAACAAATCCAGGCTCATGCTCATGAACCAAAGAAAAATGTGAAAGGAGCTTGCTAAAATGCCTAACCTTATCATTACATTTAATGCAAGGGAAAATATTGAAAACTTCTGACTGTTCTGCAATGTTTAACTCCAAAGTTTACCAAATTTCACAGTGTCTATTAATAAATATCGTACAAGACATGCATCCAAATGTCACTGGTTTTCATTCTGGAACGTAAAATGTATCATTTACTTAAGTAAATTTAATGATAAATTTCAACAATAACAACTAGTAAATGTCGGTCGCCCTCAAACCAATGGTGTATCCTCGAACTTGCCCTCAATCTAGCAAATAAAAACGTACTTCAAAATGCAAATTCTTGTCACAACCCCCCCCCCCCGGGGGTGGCCAAAAACACTGGCCAGACCTCAACCTAACTAACATATTCACCAAATTGGACAGAAATCCGAAAGGAATGGTGGACTGTAGAGTGAACACAAGAGTTTTTATTATTTTAACTACACAACTCGGTTGCTCATGACTCGATGCAATATCTCCCGGATCCTACATTTCTCTCACCGGTATGGATGTGGTATGGATTATGGGAGGGACCCAAAGTCTGACAAAGTTCCCTGAGAGCAAAGTAGGGAGAAAGGTTGGGGGAATATTGTGCAGGATCACAGGCCTTCTATTCATAGTGTACGGCCTGGCGCTGGCTCCTATCTCGCACCATTCGATTTCAAAGTATAGAGTTTAAAAATTTAAATACATTTTTTACCTAAAGAGATTTTTAGATAGTTTGTAATATCAAATTAAATAAACACACATTAAACACAATATATGTTTCACTTTTTCGTTGTTTTCAAATGATTTGTCTTACCACCCCTATTTGTAACTCCATTGTTTGCTGTGTCAATGGATCCGCCATAATACACACGTCACAAAACGTATGTTCGCTTCAGCATTTGTAGCTCTGTTGATGTATTAAAAATAAGAATTTATTATTCACGTATTATCGAATGTCATCTTTCATTATCAAAGGTCTATAAAATAATGACAGACGAGAGCCCTTTTAATGAGTATACAACTTTCATCTGTGTAGCGGTGACCGTAACAAATCTTTTTAGCAGCAGTGTAGTTAGCGCTAAATTTAACAGAGCAGCAACATGGATAATTGCGGGCTTTTGATTCTACCACAGGATATGTATTCAAGATAACAAATATGTGCATTTGTGATGTCAAGACTGGGGAATGTTTCCGATTTCATACTTGCTTCAAAGCATTACCTAAATATAAATATTCCTACTCTACTACTACAAGACAACAGTCGTACAGACCTATACAATGTAACGGATCACCATCCTTGGTTACGGACCACTAAACGAATCGGATGCATTTCTCGGACGTGTAGTGTCAGCGCGAGTGTCAACCACGTGGGGGAAAGCTTATTTCAGTCATAACTTAGATCGTTGTGGATTGTGATAATAAATGTATTGATTATTGGATGTCATATTCGAATATTCCAACACACGCACACAACAATATAAAACACTATTGTCAAATAAAACAGTGAAGAAATAGTAGTGGTCGATAAATAAGATTTATTTGGGTAGGATTTATTTTTTGTCAAAGTAATTTATTCCCCCCCAAAGTAAATAAATTAATTAATAAATTCTTGCAAAGTTTAACCCTGGTCACGTTTCAGTTGTTGCATTTATTGAACAAAATGCATGTATACAGTCATTTGATTGAACTGCACCTTAATGCTATAAGTAACGTCAAGAGTGTCAGTTCATGAGTTATTCTGACTATGGTGTTGGTCTTCCTCACCACAAAGTAGTTCTTAAGACTAGCATAGCAGTGCTGCTGTGAAGTAGTTAGGGTGACTAGGAAGTGGTCAAACAGCCTGGGACATGGTCATTCTGACTGGAAAGTAGTTAAAACTGACTAATTGCTTAAATTGACTGAGAGTCAGTCAAACTGACTAGTAATAGATCATCGTTACTACTTAATAGTTAATTTCATATCCACGACTATAAATTGATAGTAATCTTGCTTATTGATATATTTACAATTTGACAGCAACCACGATATCTCTAAAGCAGAAAATAGACGTGACTATGCCCTGGTAGTCGAAATGAACAACTTTTATTCAGTGTTAAGCTGTCATACAGTTTTAACATATCGTATTTTACACATGGAATTTTAGTGAAGGAAATACTTACATTGCTTTTACTCTAGTTACTTATTGTACTGAGTTATTCACATAGAGCATCACATGCTTCTATTCATTAAAACAAATCTATAAACTTAAATAACAGGAAAGTATATAGCGATATGTTTCACTGGCGGTCCGGGTGATATACCGAGAACATAACTTCTCTTGTTTTTATATAAAAATGACGAATACCAACCTGGGTAGCATATGCTTCCCCCATTAAAATTGCATTATTGTTTCACGTAATCAATCCGATGTATTTTCAGTCTGGAGCAAAGCCTCAGAGATTTGAGACGATTCACTTCTTCACGGACCCGGCATGGCCAGGTGGTTAAGGCACTCTACTCGTAATCCAAGAGTCGCGAGTTCGAATCCCCATCACATCAAATATGCTCACCCTTTCAGCTGAGGGGTGTTATAACGGTACGGTCAATCCCACTATTCGTTGGTAAAAGAATAGCCCAAGACTTAGCGGTAGGTGGTGATGACCAGCTGCCTTCCCTCTAGACTTACACTGCTAAATTAGGGACGGCTAGCGCAGGTAGCCCTCGTGTAGCTTTGCGCGAAATGCAAACCAAACCAAACCATTTCTTCATTAAGAGCTCTTAAACCTCCACTCAAAACGCCATGAAGACACCCGTTTTGTCTTTTCAACATGTTAGAAAGATAACTACAGATTTCCTCATATAACATTCAATTTTCAGTCTCTTTCTCTGTTCACAATTCCGTCACAAGTCAGGGAACTCAGATTTCCTTTCGTAAAATATTTTCCGCCGAATCTCCTGTTATTTTGCAAAACCAACTTAATTAGCCAATACAAATCAGTGCACCTGAGAACACCACATGTTCATCAAGGATGGATACAGAGGGGGGATGAGGGATGCATCCCTTCACTGGCCATACCAAAATTGTGTAAGTTAATGGGAAATCAGAGATATAAAGTACAGACCATTTCAATTAAAATATTTTTGCTGTATGTTTACTTGTAACATATTATTTAGGAATATATGAATTGGCCCGGCATGGCCAAGCGTGTTAAGGCGTGCGACTCGTAATCTGAGGGTCGCGGGTTCGCATCCCTGTCGCGCCAAACATGCTCG
The DNA here is from genome assembly GCF_004210375.1 of Tachypleus tridentatus. NCBI lineage: Eukaryota > Metazoa > Arthropoda > Merostomata > Xiphosura > Limulidae > Tachypleus > Tachypleus tridentatus. The sequence continues at coordinate 25,932,441 of NC_134833.1, forward strand.
CCCTTTCAGCCATGGGAGCGTTATAATGTTACGGTCAATCCCATTATTCGTTGGTAAAAGAGTAGCCCAAGAGTTGGCGGTGGGTGGTGATGACTAGTTGCCTTTCCTTTAGTCTTACACTGCTAAATTAGAAACGGCTAGCACAGATAGTTCCATGCACAATGTTGTGTGATTCAGTATCGCACTATGTTGTGTGATTCAGTAGCTTTGTGCAAAATTCAAAAACAAACAAGAATATATGAAAGTTCATTGTCACATGCACAATGTTGTGTGATTCAGTATAGTGCTGTACGATTACTTGTAACATGTACTATGTTGTGTGATTCAGTATAGTGCTGTATGATTACTTGTAACATGTACAATGTTGTGTGATTCAGTATAGTGCTGTATGATTACTTGTAACATGTACTATGTTGTGTGATTCAGTATAGTGCTGTATGATTACTTGTAACATGTACTATGTTGTGTGATTCAGTATAGTGCTGTATGGTTACTTGTAACATGTACTATGTTGTGTGATTCAGTATAGTGCTGTATGATTATTTGTAACATGTACTATGTTGTGTGATTCAGTATAGTGCTGTACGATTACTTGTAACATGTACTATGTTGTGTGATTCAGTATAGTGCTGTATGATTATTTGTAACATGTACTATGTTGTGTGATTCAGTATAGTGCTGTATGATTACTTGTAACATGTACTATGTTGTGTGATTCAGTATAGTGCTGTATGATTACTTGTAACATGTACTATGTTGTGTGATTCAGTATAGTGCTGTATGATTACTTGTAACATGTACTATGTTGTGTGATTCAGTATAGTGCTGTATGATTACTTGTAACTTGTACAATGTTGTGTGATTCAGTATAGTGCTGTATGGTTACTTGTAACATGCACTATGTTGTGTGATTCAGTATAGTGCTGTATGATTACTTGTAACATGTACTATGTTGTGTGATTCAGTATAGTGCTGTATGATTACTTGTAACATGTACTATGTTGTGTGATTCAGTATAGTGCTGTATGATTACTTGTAACATGTACTATGTTGTGTGATTCAGTATAGTGCTGTATGATTACTTGTAACATGTACTATGTTGTGTGATTCAGTATAGTGCTGTATGGTTACTTGTAACATGTACTATGTTGTGTGATTCAGTATAGTGCTGTATGATTACTTGTAACATGTACTATGTTGTGTGATTCAGTATAGTGCTGTATGATTACTTGTAACATGCACTATGTTGTGTGATTCAGTATAGTGCTGTATGGTTACTTGTAACATGTACTATGTTGTGTGATTCAGTATAGTGCTGTATGATTACTTGTAACATGTACTATGTTGTGTGATTCAGTATAGTGCTGTACGATTACTTGTAATTTGATATTTTAGTATAAAATCAATAAATGACAGTTCATAGTCGTAAATGTTTCTTTTTCTTTGTTTCTAAACTAATTCCACGAAATTTACATTGCAGTAACAAGGAAAAGTTACTGTATCCACCACTGATGTTCATACGACATTAAAGAGTTGTATATTGCTAGCATATTACGTATTGTATTTGTTTTCTCGTGTGCATTGTACAGACTCAACATCATCATTTTTAACGTCACAGAAATCTGATAAGTTTCTTCAGTGAAATAATCTTACCCAACGATATAACAAATATTCTGCAATTTTATACATAAGTGTACATTCCCTATAAGTTACTAATGGATTTTCCGAAGAAATGTGTTGATATAAATGGATACAGAGAATGTTTATGAAAGAAAAAAAAAACTATTGTAAAAGCGAGTTGTCTAATACGATCATTCCAAAAAACAACAACAACAAAAAACACATCAAGAAGAACGTGTTAAAGATATCAAACATTTATTAAACAAAGTGTATTTTGCTACTTTTAAAAATAACACACTGGTTCATCATTTCTAATTTTAGCTAATATCTTTTAAATGCATAAATATCTTTCTATAATAATTTTATTTATCATTTACAGCCGCTCTTAGTTTCGTTAGTTACATGTATCAACCATATTAACACACTAATGAAGTTTCTTCACAATACAGAAAATAAACTCTTTACTTCTTGATGACGAGAACCACACTTGAAATAAAAATGTATCTCAGAACGGCTGGTATGGGTATTAACACTTTTATTGATAAGGAAAGAACAACGTTTCTCGTCATCAAGAACGTTTCGACGTTGTTCTCTCCTTATCAATAAAAGTGTTAATACCCATACCAGCTGTTTTGAGCTACGAACTGTTTATTTGAAAACAAAACATATGTATATAGATAAATCCCAATTAGAAATATCATACTATCTAGTATATATCTATATTGTGCATAAGTCAGAAATATTTGTGATTTTTGTGTTCAGTATTTTACTAGGTTTTGTTTATGAAATTTCTCAGTATCTAGAGGCGTTCAGTTGTTATTTGAGGCAAATATCTAAATGTATTTAGTTAACTGTATTACTATAATCCTTTGTTTTCTCTAACATCGGTACACAGAAACAGTATAAGGCAGACGCCAAGAGTAGGAAAGAATAACACTGAGAGTAATTTAACAAGGATTTTTGCTGCTTTTAACGATTACCATAAGTCAACAAAGACCGATTACGTAACCACCAAATATAAAATATGTACCTCTACACTTCCAAGATAGGAGCGACACTGCTATGATATAAACAGCTTACATTTTCTTGAGAGGATATATATATACATATTTAATCAGTTTACTCTTTTATCCTTGTTTCTAACAGACCTCTTACAACCCAGTGGAGGCATTTTTGTTAAAAAATATCCAATTCGTTTTTTGTAAATTTGGACTGAAATTTTTGGACATTTTTACTGGCTGAAAAGAAGGCATTTCTCACACTCTTTTGGCGTTGTGGCTGCGTAAACGATTTGAAGTGGTAATGTGACTGAAATCCATCAGCGCATCACGAGCTTAAAGGCGAATAACAAGAAATATGGAAATCTTCAAATGACACACAGAAATATTCAGGAACCGTTTAGATCCATCTTAGTAGGTAATTTACAGCAAGCCGAGTACAATATTATGCTTGTAGCTGCTTTCAAGGCGTTCCTGTCTGCTCATCCCACTCTTGAATATCGTGATGGTTTGCTTCTCCCTACCAAATCACAGTTCAAATTGTTTTTGTGTCAGTTGAAAGCTAAACATAAAAAAGGTAATAGCAAAAGCATAAAAGGTTGGATCTTGCTTGATTAATTGTTTTGAAAATGTGGCTTTATTGATATACACTAAATTTTCTACCAGCGGTTAGATTTTAGTACTAGCTAGCATGGAGACTTGAGAACGCTATGTTTCACTTTAACATCTATTAATTGAAAACGAAGACTTGTGTCCAAGAGATACGTCCCGTCCTTTCTGGAATGAACTTTTAATGTTCAACAAATTGTGGTGTAAAGACACCCCTTGGCTCCTGAGGGGTGTATAAAATATTGTACAATTCCGTAATTGCACTGACTCCCTTTTAAATATAAGAGACAACAATTAATGAAGTATAATTCTCCAATTTTGTTTTTTGTATTTATTGGAAATCCAGGTTTAACCATTTATTGCAACACGTTCATTCAGTTACAACTTTTGAATTGTTAACTTTGAATGTGCAGAAAAAAAAGAGTATGTAACAAAAGGCTAACAATGCACCAATGCCGTTTTGAATGCCTATTTTGTAGGAAATCATTGTAGAGTAGATCTGTGGAACCTTTCCTATCAGAAGTCATGGACTCCTTTAAAGTATTGGCCCACAGTAGGAATAAGCAAACCACAAGCAAATAGAGAGGCGTATAAAACTTACTGATAGAATTAAAATGCACAAGGCGTGTGTACTATTATTCAAGTTAGCACATTTATCACAGTTATGTAGCTTGAAGGTACTGTAATCGTACTATACTAGAACTCTAACTTATATAATACTGGAAAAAATGTATTACCCAGCTTTGCGAAATTTTTATTACCTGTGCATTTAGAATTGCATCAGGGGTCACGAATTTCTCGTTTCGCCTCCGTTTCTTGTCTAGGAAAACTTTATCTTTCTCCATTCTCAGGGTGCAGATATGACGTCATGAATACGTCACAGAGGGATCTAATGCACCGGTGCCATCTACATAAATATAATAGTACTGTCTGTTGTATGTCCATGTAAATACTTCGCAGGGTGTGGATGAATCTTCACCAAAATTAGTGTGGAGGTTCATTAGGTTCATGGGGAAATACATACAGATTTCGAATTTTGCGGTTTTTGTGGGTTTTTGTTTTACCACTATTTCGCCCTTGTTAATGAATTCTCCCGAAATTTGGTATGAAAGTTTGTTGGGTCCATGAGGGGATAGTTGCACATTTGCGGTTGCATATTTTTTGTTTTACTGTTTTTATGGGCGTTTTGAGTTTTCTAAATAAATAAATAAATATATATATATAAAGAAAAAATTTTCAAGTCCTACGATAACTTAATCATGAATTTACATAACTTCCTTCCAGGGTACGGGTGCCCCAGCTAGTAGTTTTTATCACAGATGACATCTTGCAAGATCAACAAAATGATAACTTCCACTTCATGCACATATATTTGCACAACGTAACGTAATTCGAACTAGTATTTGAAATATATACAGAGATGCCAACTATTTCAAATAACTGAGCGTAATGATCTCAGACAGAGCCCTTTATCATTTGCAGCTACTAGGCCTGACCAATGTCTCTAAGCTGTTTATTATTATATTATTATTATAACTATTATTATTTATTACTGCTATAGATTGTTCATTTATGACTGTGTTTAGTGTATTTAATAAAAAAATTAAAAAAAATTCTTTTGAAATTATGTCTTTTATTTAGTTCAGAGTAACAAACATACTGGTAAAACAACATTGAACATGCACAAACAGTAAACAGAAAAAGCCTTTGTGTAAGGACTAGTTTATATCGTGTTTATAATACTCATTGTAATAGTTTTGCAACTATTGCAGCCTTTGCTGTCATGAGAATGTATCTGGATGGTTGGGAGTTATAACAACATTGACTGCATGCACATCTTGTGTGTTATAATACTGCTCAAAACTGAAGTGCTCAAGTTTGGTCTAAACTTGCTTTTGTTTTTAGTCGCTAAACTAAATATCCTTTCACTGTCAGCATTAGAATGGAAGATTGTAAGAATTCCAAGCATAACCCTACACAGAATGTCATACTTCTGATTACCATTTCCATCCTTAACTGTAGACAGCTGAACCCAAAACTTGTCAACATTCAACTGAAGGACAGTTTCTGAGAAAGTATCAATTTGATAGTTCAAATATTGCCCTTCCAACTTGTCAATAGTGTCATGCTCATGTGTATTGACAAGGACAGAATACCTGTCTGTGAAGAAACATAGAGAAGAGAAATCTTTGCTGACTTTCAGTTTTGGATCAGCAACCTCTGCGTGAATCAGAAGTTCATCATTTAGAGGGAAATGTTTTATCATGTAATTTGTAGCTGCAATATAGTATTTCATGACACTGGTGTAGAAGCTGATCAGGTCCTTTTCAAATTTAACATTGTATTCCTTGGCAGCATTTCCAATAGAAACTGCCTCATCAGATTTGTGTAAGGATTCATTGTTGTAGTCAAGTTCAGTGATGTTGCCTTCAAGATATTCTGGCTTGATGTATCTGACAAGTATATTTTTAACTTGTGTAATCAGAGTTCTATGCATAATGTGTATGCAAGGTTCTTCTCTTTGCAATATCAAATTGGCCTGCTCAAATAGAGGAATTGCAGACTGAAGAAAAAGACAAAATAACAAGTTCATTTTGTTGTCCAAGAAAACTGTTAACTTATCTAACTTGCTCTGCACATAACTTTTCTTGGTTACTTCCTTGCTAGCTTTGGTTTTCTTCTCTATTTTCATTGATTGTCTCTTCTTTAGTTCAAGGTCAGACTACCTAAACATATATTGAGTTATATCAAATGTTTCTTTTTCAGCTTTTGGTGACTGTTGTCTTGTGTCCCTGTGTGGCTGAGGGGATATCCTGACTGTTAAAGTCTTGCTGCCTGACTGAGCTGAACGTTTAGATCCTTTCGAATCTAGTTTTTCCTTTTCACAGTGAAAATACTTCTTCAATAGCTTCCACATGTCCAATATTCTGTTGAGGCACACCCCAAGTGATAGCCATCTTTTGTTAACAAGTTGTATAATTTTTCTTGTTTCTTTGTCATATAATCCTTGAAACCCTTTGAAACGTTGTTTTCTGCTAGCACTTATGTCCAGAAAATAGTAGATATCTATCAATATATCAGAAACTGGGCAGGGCAGTTCTCTGGAAGCTTTCTGGGCAGAAATATTCATGAGGTGACAGGCACAGCCCATGAAGTAAATGCTAGGCTGTCGTCTTGAAATGCGTCCCATAACACCTTTACCTATACCAGACATAACTGAGGCATTGTCTGTAGAAAAACTAAGACAGTTTTCCCATGGAATTTTCCTTTTTGTCAGTTCGTGATCCACAAGCTTGAAAATATTCTCTCCCGTTGAAGCTTCTTTCCATTCCACCATTGTCAAAAGAGAACAAACAATTTTTCCAAAAAAGGGTCATGATATCGTACAACACTGGACACAGTTTTGAGTCATCCATGTCTGTGGATCCATCTGTGGCTAAACTGTAAACACTGTTAGTAAGTATGCTTGAAATCATTTTATCATCTTCACAACCCAACATTTGTACAATGGCTGTAGTTTTGGTTCTATCACAGCCATATTTTGTCGCTATATCAGAGTCTGAGAACATTTTTCTGAATACATGTCCTGCATGATAGGCTACAGCTAAAGGTAAATTATGAGCAATGACGAATTGTGTGAACATCACTTCTGCATTTATGGTTTCATATTCTGAATTCGTACTCATAAATGTCGTTATCTGCATCGTTTTTGTCTTCGCCTCAGCCTTTTGATGGTGAGATGCTGATTTTGTATGTCTGGAACAATCGTTTATCCCGCCACGTGCCACAGAAAAATCGATGTGACAAACTGTACAAAACACATGACTGTCACTGACTTTTGATGCAATGACCGGATATTTTGCACTATACTTTTTCCTAAATTTTTGATTCACAGTTTTAGTCCTTTTAGATTTGCCAGAAACAAGAGAATCTGGTGAACGAGGCCTCTTTTTTTCCATCTTGTGAACGATCGCATTGGTGTTTCTATGCCGCTTAGAAAACGAGAAATACCCATCTACGCGAGCGCTGATTGGCTGACAAGCACTGATGGCGTAACTACGGATTCCCCCACGTATCCAGTATGGAGAAGCACCGCACTGAAACTATTGGTAGACATCGGAGATACAAATATTTTTTTATTATTTCAAGCACAAACATGATTATCGCAAGTAGCCATTTGGACTATGTCTTTTATTTATTATCAAAATTTATATGGATCTCACTAGAAATTTTCTTTTCACCCCTTCCAAGCCCTAGGGGAACAATTTATCACTTTATTGAATAGGCCTATATAATATATAATAATTTGGGAGTTGCAACAAGTCGTAATATTTGTCTGTATGAGCATATAGTCGTAATGTATACACCTAAATCGTAATGATTACGCTCAAATCGTAATGGTTGGCATCTCTGTATATACATATAACGGTAACCAGTCAATTTCACGACAAATACAGACAGTTCTCTTCTTAATAATAAATATGTAGATGCCAAGAGAAGAATGGGGCATACTGAGGCTTTTACTAAAAGGGTTGTACTACTATCTGACAAGAAAATTTTGTGGCTTGTGTTTTTAGCATAAAATTATACATAGGCTATCTGAGATCTGTCCATCATTGGTGGATCGAGCCCCAGACTTTAGCGCTGTAAGTCTGTAAACTTACCGTTGACTCATTGGAGGGATAAGAGGAAAGACTAGTATACGTACATAATTTAATTTGGTTTGTACTTTACATACTTAATAACATGCTATAAAACAATATTATCCAGAAACGTGCAAAGGGAAACTCACTGTTTACTTTGTTCGTAAGAATTTTCCAACATGTTTTTGAGCTGAATTCAGTGCAACATATTTTTTCTAAAGATCTTTGTTACAACTTGATCTAAAAACTTCCCAATTTTCATGCAGCAGTAACGTACAAGTAATGTGAATTCGCTGAACATGCTCTCGCATTTTCAGCTGTGGGTGCGTTATAGAAGTAACAGATACCCTACTCTTTGATTCAAAAAGTTGGACAACGTCCTAGTAGCGGGAGAAGGGATAGAGACTGCATGTTAGCTGCCTCCTCTTTGGTCAATAGTTTAAAATTCACAATGACCAGTCCAAGCGCTTATAAGGTGTCTTCCAGTTTGAAAAATCCAGTTCCTGAATGTTGACTTATTAGCGCTTAAATGGTAAGAAAGTATTTTAATATGTTAAGTTACATATTCAGCCATAACGTGTTAAAGGTTAATGTCTCCTCCTAGCAGTATTTACCTTAGAAACAAAACTTGTTCCTTCCACACAGATTTCAAAGTAATAAACCAACTTTCCACAACTTGCTATGAGGTACAATTTGTAAGGTCGAAGAGTATTGTTATGTCATCATAAGGGAATGTAAAAGGTCCTGATGTAAGGTGTTTAGAACTCACAAACAGACATTTAGTCTCAATTTGTTTGTTTTTTATGTAATCTAATTATTAAGAGCGCAGTTTTGCTGGTTATTGTTACTGGATGGTGTCACGGTTGGCGAATCACTTTATATGTTTTATCGATGAAAATGTTTCATTATAACCATGTTCTCTAGCATCTTCAATGATCAGGAAATTATATCATCATTTCGTAAGAAGGAAATGAATAAGCTACTCAGAACCTAGAACCAGCTTATGGAACGTAACTGTCAGTGTTGATGAGAAATGAATAAGCTACTCAGAACCCTCGACCTAGAACCAGCTTATGGTACGTAACTGGCAGTGTTGATGAGAAATGAATAAGCTACTCAGAACCTAGAACCAGCTTATGGAACGTAACTGTCAGTGTTGATGAGAAATGAATAAGCTACTCAGAACCTAGAACCAGCTTATGGAACGTAACTGTCAGTGTTGATGAGAAATGAATAAGCTACTCAGAACCTAGAACCAGCTTATGGAATGTAACTGTCAGTGTTGATGAGAAATGAATAAGCTACTCAGAACCTAGAACCAGCTTATGGAACGTAACTGGCAGTGTTGATGAGAAATGAATAAGCTACTCAGAGCCCTCGACCTAGAACCAGCTTATGGTACGTAACTGGCAGTGTTGATGAGAAATGAATAAGCTACTCAGAACCTAGAACCAGCTTATGGAACGTAACTGTCAGTGTTGATGAGAAATGAATAAGCTACTCAGAACCTAGAACCAGCTTATGGAACGTAACTGTCAGTGTTGATGAGAAATGAATAAGCTACTCAGAACCTAGAACCAGCTTATGGAACGTAACTGTCAGTGTTGATGAGAAAGACATACATGTTGCACGATGTAAGGGACACGAATATTTACTGACGCAATGAGCAAAATTTCTGTCACATTCACAAAGTTGGGCAGCACATTCATGGGCCATAAAGTAGCTGTCATCTCCTGAAATTTATGCAAAAAAAATGAATTTTTACAATAAAACAGAGACAAAATACATAAGACAGAAGCATTCCAACTTCGCTATTTATAAAGTCGTTATACTTTTAAATATGATACTTCGAGTTATTTTAACGTACTTTATTAGCAACTGCTACGAGGTTAACCTATAACTCAGTTGATAGACCACTCTCTTAAGGTATGAGAGGACCTAGGTCCAATACCAAGCGGAAGGCCATGGGAAAGTAAGTCAGTATCCAGCTAAGGTCCCAAAATGGAATTTGTTAATTTGAATTATTCAAATACACTCTACTAGGACAGCAACAATTAACATGAGGTTAAACCTCTAGGTTAACATACTCTCAGTACGTGAGGAATTTCAGCATCGATCCCGAAAGTTGGATCGACAAGAGGATTTGTTTACAGAAGTATACAACTTAATAAAGACTGTATACCATTATAATTTATAATCTGAGGATCAATATTCCGATACAATTTAATTGAGACTGTATACCATTATAATTTATAATCTGAGACTGTATACCATTAGAATTTATAACCTGAGGATCAGTATTATGATACAATCTCATAGAGACTGTGTACAATTGGAATTTATAATCTAAGGATCTGTATTCTGATACAACCTAATAGAAACTGTATATAATTAGAATTTATAATCTGAGGATCAGTATTTTGAAACCCAGAACAAAGTAAGGTAAAAAACTAATCTATTTACTAAAGCAGTAAAATGTGGCAGTGCTAACAGACAAAACGAATACTTACTACAACGAGCGTAACCAGGGCCAACGCATTGAAATTGGTAAGAAACAAAGTAGATCAAAAGTTGAGGGCAAGCGGAATAGGCGTAGCACTTATCATGTTCCAAACAACACCTACAGAGAAAATACATCGTGATGTGCAAGTTGTAAATATTACTTACAGAAATATTTGTTAAAGCTTTCAGTAAATACCACTCTCAAAAATCACGTAATAGTTTTCTATATAGATGTGGGTGTATCTATCTATTACATTTAGAGTCAAACAATTACAAAGAGAGTTTTGTTTCTTATTGGACAAATCGATTTTAACGTTATAAGTACGTCATCTTACCGCTGTCCAACCGGGAGATTTACACACACAAAATAACAAAAGCAATACAAAAAATAATAATATTTCAACAGCTGATGATATGAACAACTGGCCTGGTGAGTTTGTTGTTAGTTAAACACATTAACGCACATACACAAACCGAGGAATAGTTACCTAATCGATAAGTGCATATATTATACAATAATCAAATAATTAATACCTATGAAAGTATAAAAATTCTGCACTTTTTAAGATAAATACCTACCGCACATTTAATAAATTATGGATATGTTTTTGTTTATTAGTTAGTGGATTCATAAACAACTTTAGTTCAAGAACCCCTCCTTTCTCTAAGAGTCCTCGTTTTTTTTTTTTTTTTCATTGAAATTTAAACCATTAGTACAACCTTATAACAAGTAAAATGCTTTTAAAATTCTACGGTTTTCATCTTTATAAAGTATCTCAAAAGGTCATTGAGAAAAGTATAACTCTGGGGTGTTTCCAGGAATTTATTAAGGGTCTTAATGGGGGCTTTATTTTGCTCCTAAAGTTGATAAGTATAGTAGACATGGAGTTAAAACATGGATTTATAGCTTCAGATAATAATGTAGACATTATATTCAGCCCTGTTTGTTAACATTTTTGGGGTTCCGTAATTGTAGCCTTGAAAATATAATCTTTCATTTTGATTCAGCTTCTTTCTGTAATTTTTTAACGATCCCTAGTTCTCTTTTTCAGACTCACAGATTTTGGTAACATTTTTTTTAAGGTTTTATTGATGTCCATTTATGGAGAATAAACTTTAAACTACATATATGCACATGCGTTCATTTGAATGTTTCATGTCTTTAAACAGTTTACTGCTGCATTGACCTTTTCCCCCCTCGACCACCACACTTAACTTATTTAAAATAAATAAGAAATGTATAACAAATAATAAACACACGTAATGGTACGCAACTACAACAAGCAAAATGTAAATTTCTTCTAAAAAGACCCTCTTGACGCAACGATGGCAACACCACAGATTCAACGACCGGCTTTCATCAATGTCACAAAGTAATGTAACAAAAGTTGAGCAGTAACAAAGCAATCTCTTCAGAATGGAAGAATGTTTCTAAGATAATGCAATACAGATTAATACAATGTAAACAAAGTTAGTGATATGCTTATATTGTTAGATCCACATGACACATATCTATGTTTTCAATAACCTGCTTTGAATAAGTGTTTGCTGGAATAAAACAATACAAGTAATGCATGTAAACTAGACACCAGTGATAAATTAAGTGTTGCCAGTTATATACAACATTTACAACCACTACCGTTACACTAACTAGTTAGAAATATTATTAGTTGTAGAAGTAGTGTTATATGCAGTGTTAATAAATACTGAATACACGCTCAGAATTTCAACTAGGTATAAGAAACAGTAGAAATAGTTACCATCATTGTTATCCGAGTAGAGAAATGAATACATAAATCAACTGTCTCAAACATTACTTTAAATAAAGCTTCGCGTCTTTTAAGGTAATTATTTAATGAGCCACTTGGTTTTGTGTCTGAGGTTTCGTACAAACACGCATTTAGCATGTGCCTAGTACAAGTGCACTCACTCAGAACAACTGTGCACCTATTATTATACAGTGATAACTACGTCTTGTTTTGTTTGTTTTGAATTTCGCGCAAAGCTACTCGAGGGCTATCTGCGCTAGTCTTCTCTAACTTAGCAGTGTAAGACTAGAGGGAAGGCAGCTAGTCATCACCACCCACCGCCAACTTTTGGGCTACTCTTTTACCAAAGAATAGTGGGATCGATCGCCACATTATAACGCCCCTACGGCTGGAAGGGCGAGCATGTTTGTTGCAACCCGGATTCGAACCCGCAACTCTCGGATTACGAGTCGAACGCCTTAACACACTTGGCCATGCCGGGCCATGACTACGTACATCAACTTTCAATGAAAATAAGATAAACTTTTATGCATGTCCTGTATATTATCAACGTTCCATGTAGTATGTCTCTCTAGGTTTTGATGCTAAATATCAAACATATCGTGCTGTAGGCTTGTAAATCGTCAATAATCTCACTAAAAGGGGCGTAGAGTGTGTATATATGTATCTATCTATGCATGTGACCGAAATCGCAAATACAATATGGCGCCATCTTTTGAATTGCACAAAAACCAAAATCCACAAAAAAATTTCACATTTTGGGTATTCAGAATTCCGATAATAAGCAAAATAATTTTATATGTACAAAAAACATTTCTATATTAAAGAATACAATTTTAAATAAAATACTGTATGTGTAACATGACTTTCACTAGGACTCTACATAAGGGTTTCACTGTATCTTTATGCAATTTTAAGGACAGTACAAAAAATGAAAACCTATTTTTTTCGTTAAAGGGTACCACTTTTAACATACAAAAACACTAAAGTTTGTATCAACCCAATCCTCCTTTTCCCATGCAGTACTCAACAAAAAATCTAAATATTCAATTTTTTTTTCAATGAAGTATGAATATTATATCATATAATTACCAGCAGAAAAGACCGCCCATAAGGCGGCGTTTCTGTTAGTAATAACATAATATGAGCAAATGGCCAAATTTTGATTTTGTCTAACAAATTAAATCACTTATTTTGCTTACTAACAATGTTTGAGGGAAGCTTTGAGTGTTGTTTCAAGAATAAGTATGTGATTTTTAAGGTGGTTTTTGGTCAAATGTTCTATTAGAGTTTTGAGTAGATTTCTATGCAATCCCTATTATGGACCACCATCGTCGTTCATGATAACATCGAGTTCTGACAGAGAGGAAGTGATCAATGCTAAACCTAATGATCCCTGGTTCAAACATGGACCAAAGCCCGATGACCACTAGAGGACGGAATTCGCGGAATTACCTAGACGTATATATGTACATTATAACTCAGTGTTCCCTGCAAAGAAATAGATTGCACTGACACAGGTGTAGCACAAACCTTGCTACACCAACGATATAAATATCATTTTAATATAAGGTTGAGTTTTATCTGTTTTAAAAACAATAAATAAACCATATGTACTTCCGAAAGTGTTATGTTACAAATGTTAATAAAATGAATAAAACTAAAATTAAGACTAACAAATATCTTTAGCTCTTGCTTTTATAGTTTATGTATCGTGTTGTGTACTGGCCTACAGAGTGTATAATTCTTCTCGTGATTCATGGCATGCGCACGTTTTACTGACGTGACGACAATACAAATAGCAACGTTAAAAGTGTTTCTTATGTGAAGTCATTTTATCATTTTAACGTCCACTGACTGACTGATAGAGAACCCACTACTGTACAGTGGTACAAGTGTTTATAACAGGTGAACCTTCCAGATGGCCTTCTGCTACCTTCCAATTATTACAATTGGAAATTACAATTATCGTTACCAACTCGTGTGTGTTAAGTTGAGAATAACACTTCCTACGATATTACATACCTGTCAATTTCGTCCACTGGTTCTCCTCTTCCCATGTAACCACAGTAACAACCGTATCCTCTGTAAGTTAAAGGATTACAGCCCGTGACACATTGTAACACATTAGCCAGTTGCAAGACACTTCGTCGGGCACGAGCTGCTCGTACCTTTCTTCTAGAGAGTTTTTTTGAACTTCCGAGTTCCAAATTCTCCTTACGTTCTCCATTAATACAACCAGTGTTTACTTGTTCGTTTTTAACTATTTCATTCATTGTTGAGAGCGGAGCAGCGTCTGGGGAATCCGTGAAATCCAGAACAGTAGAAAATAACTGTAGACTATCAGCCACTGAATAAGATTAAGCAAATGATTAACGAGAGACAATGAGAGACTTGGAATAAGGTTTAAACGTACAAAGAGACTGTTTAGCTGGGAATCTTTATTTTAAAAATCAAAGTTCGAACGTAGAATCAAATAATGAGTTACACATTAATTAGTTGATTACATTCGACAAATGACTATATACTGTTAAAGTTTAGACGGGTGTAGAACCTTAAGACAATAAGCAGTTTAAAAAGGATTCGAAATTCAAAAGTTTCGTGTTGATTACTACCACCTGCACCATACGTAATGATATTCGAAAACATACAAATAGTAGAAGATGGTCATTTATGTAATTTATTCATCCTTATGAATAAAATAAACATCAGTGTCAGCGTACGTGCTAACTATTTTCAACTTTAATAATTTTAAGTCTAAGTGCCCGGCATGGCCAGGTGGGTTAAGGCGTTCGACTCGTAATCCGAGGGTCGCAAGTTCGAATCCCCGTTGCATCAAACATACTTGCCCTTTCAGCCGTGGGGCGTTAGAATGTGGCAATCAATCCCACTGTTCGTTGGTAAAAGAGTAGCCCAAGAGTTGGCGGTGGATGGTGATGACTAGCTGCCTTCCCTGTAGTCTTACACTGCTAAATTAGGGACGGCTAGCGCCAAATTCAAAACAAACAAACAAATTTACGTCTAAATTTCGCCCCCAGTGGCACAGTGGTATGTCTGCGGACTCACACACTAAAAACTGGGTTTCGATACCCGTGGTGGGCAGAGCACAGATAGCCCATTGTGTAGCTTTGTGCTTAATTCTAAACAAACAAGCAAAACGTCTAAATTTACTTGAATTATAAAACGCAGTAGAAACACTTTTAAGCCTAAAATAATTACACAGATCGGGCAGTAATCTTGGTAATTTTCAAGGCTTATAACACTAAAAACTGGGTTTTGATACCCGTAGTGGGCACAACACAAATAGCTCATTGTGTACCTTTGTGTTTCACAAGAAACAAACTGAATAAATTTCTCCATTAATATCCACTAGATTGTGAGTGACTGTTACCTATCTAGTTTTGCTAGTTACGTGAATAAAGTCGTATGGTGGTTTAAGTTGTCGAAAAAGTGTCATAAAAATACTCTACTAACAAGCCCCATTGGGATAATCATTTACTTCAGTCGGAAAAACAGTTTCGTATTCGAATACAATCGAAATAATAAAATTTAAATTAACATAGGAAGAAACTGGTGCCCAAGGCGAAATCGTCCCACGACCTTGAGAAAAAACACGAGAACGGGCCTAGTTTGTAAGAAGGGAATAATGTGATTAGTTGTAGTTTTTGAAATGTATTCAAACAGTCATTAGTGGTTTAATCTTTTTCTTTCAGCTGCCAAAGAAAAAGTTTTGTATACACGAAATCAGGGGTTCGAATTGAATCCGAGAAAAAGGTAAATATATCAGCTCAGTCATATGGAAAAAAAAAGAGCTTTTAGTCAAACTTATAACCCATTAAACCTATCTTATTTGCAATATTTTGTAAATATTGTCAAATATTAATTCAGAGAAGCGATGCTATGATTAATGTTTAGTCGAGTCGTTGTACGCGACTGGGAAATTCGTGTTCTATCTTGTGTCTCTTCTTCCGTCTTCAGATTGTTGATGATCGCAGCCTGGGTGGGTAAGGAACAATTTAGACCTCGTGCTACCCTCCTTACCATTCTCGATTTTTAACTGACAAATGCTAGCGAACAGCTCACGAAAATTGAGCTAAGAACATTATTTTTAAACACAGGGCTACGTCCATGAACATGATACACTAGCATTTATAGCATCATTAGCACTTTACTTCATTTGATTGTGAAAAGCACCGCGCAAACAGTTCACTGATAAATTATTAACTTTTCACTATCAAGTGCGTATTTCACATAAAATACCCTATCAATAAACGTTTAGTACTTTAATCCTGGTAATGTGGTAAATTCTTGTAATGGCTAATTGTTTAGATTTTATACAAGTAAAGAATTCATGAATGTTCAGCTTATATGTAGATTTACTGAGATAAAGTGTTTCTCGGCTCTGATATGCCTTCAATGATTATTGGGTGTTTAGGTTGTTGTTTAAGTATTGTTTTATCTTGTAATTTGGCCCAGCACAGCTAGGTGGTTAAGTCACTTGACTCGTAATGTGAGGGTTGCAGGTTCAAATTCTTGTCGCATCAAATATGCTAGACCTTTCAGCCGTGATGGTGTTATAATGTTACGGTCAATCCCATTATTCACTTGTTTCTCCATGTGGTTTTTTTTTTGTTTCAATAACTTTGTTTGTTTTGTATTTCGCGTAAAACTATTCAAGAAATATCTGTGAGGAGAGGCAACTAGTCAACGTCACCCACCGCAAACTTTTGAACCACTCTTTTGATTGATCGTCGCATATAACGCTCCCACTGTTCAAAGGACGAGCATGATCACTGACGGGGATTCGAATTCCCGACTCGCAGATTGCAAATCAAGCTACCTAACCACCACGACATTCCAGAACTCAATGAAGAAATGAGTGAAGTAAATTTTTTGTTTTGCGTTTCACATCACTTCTCCAACACGTTATTATCCTAGGTTAATAAAAATACGTTACGACCCCAAAACCACAACTAAAAAAAAAAAGAAATCACTTTATGTTGAAAGGTGGGACAAAATGTGGTTGTTTTCAGTTTTATAAGTTTCTCTAACGTTGAAATATAATATGATCTACATTAACATCCTTACTACAGTCCAGAAGTATGGACGTTGTGGCTTGTTTTGTATGCATACAGTTACGTGTTTCATAAATATTAATTGTCATGTTAACCGTACCATTTCCTGACTTATAATTATAAGCCGGAAATAACATCAAAACCTGATAGCAGGTGACATATATAAACACACCCTAATGGTGACTATGCAAAGTATTTTGCTGTCGTCTCGTTAGAATGCAGTTGAGCGCAAAGCTGCACTATGGGCTACCCGTGCTTTGCCCGCCACGGGTATCGAAAATTGTTCTCTAGCGTTGTAAGTTCTCAGATATACCGCTGTTCTACTGCGTGAAATTCAACAACAAGTCATGCCTACAACGTACTGTGAACTGTAAGTGGTAGAAGAGTCTGGGTCTTGTTTTGCATCTGCGTTGTTTGGATGATGTCTAACAGATGGGATAACCTCAAAGATTCCCGAAGCTATTGCCGTAGACATTTTCTTTTCGAAATTATACATTTTGTATTTCCGCAACAAATGTTTTTATTGTTGTTGTTGGCAGAAATATTTATTTCCGTACAGAACGGGTAAAAAGTCTGGGTACCCTCCCAACCACCCCCAAATAAAGGTATCGTATATGAAAGAGAGGATTTATTGCATATAGACGCATTTACGTGTTTCGTATTGTGTGTGTTTTTTCTTATAGCAAAGCCGCATCGGGCTATCTGCTGTACTCACCGAGGGGAATTGAACCCCTGATTTTAGCGTTGTAAATCCGAAGACTTACCGCTGTACTAGCGAGAAACGATTCACATTGACACAGACTAACAATAAGTGCAGTTAGTTATACAAAATGTCTGTCTGTTGGTCTTAATTTTTATGACACAGTTGCCCCCCCCCCAGTGTCACAGAGGTATCTTCGCGGACTTACAGCGCTAGAATATGGGTTTCGATACCCGTGGCAGGCAGAGTACAAATAGACCATTGTGTTGCTTTGTGCTTAACGTCAAAACAAAACCTTGACATTGCCTCCATGTGCTATGTGACACTCTCCGTAGAATATTAGGGGTGAAGTTAGCGGAACGTTCAACTTTTTTTTTTGTTGTTGTTTCAAAGCGTCAATTGTTTCATATTGTTCCTTTACAATAATGTGTTTCAACAAACCCCCATAGTTGTGTTTTATGTGCACATTGTAAGTGTCACCACTTTATTTTATTTTATTCCTTAGAATTGGAATTCTCAAATGAACGTCACTTTTTTATGACACAGGGACTAAACTGTCAGTCCAATTATTTATAGGGTTCAGATATAACTGACCCAAGTTTTGATTTAATGATCAGAGAGAAGTCAGACACTCAGCAGTATCCGTCGCTATAAGAACTTTACCGGATGTTTGAACAGAATAACAAAATTGATTAACACTTTTACATCGCGCCCTTAGTTTAGCACGTGAAGCTTGTTCACAAGGCTCAAATCTCCGATTCTAAGCCTAATGTACCAGACCCAGTATGTATTTCACTCTAAGATTATATAAACTACTTTAACATAACGTCAAAGATGTTTCGTTAAACTCATGTATTTAATTTCATACATTATTATTACAGGCCGTTATAAAATACCTTCAGTATGGTGACCTTAAAAGAGATATTTATAACAGACGTACATGATATCTTATTAAAGAAATAAGAAAAAGACTGGGTGACTTTATAAACACAACAAAACTTACGTACCTAGTAGCGTCACAACTCCCAGACCGAAAAGTAGTTTGAAGCGCCCCCGCATGATTGATGAAAGACTTGTCTAACTAATTCGCAGCTATTGTAAATGATTTATATCTTTTAACCGAATAATTTGTGGAATGTGGGTCATTGCTTTGAGAGGAGCTAAAAAAAATAACAACAATAACATTAAAAAAATGAATTTTGATGCCGTGATTGGTACACGTCCTGGTCGTGCTTAACATTTCCATTGGGCAAAAAGTATCACACACTCATTATATTAGAGGGAGGGTGGCTTAAAAACTTACCGCCACGTGCTACAAGACTACTGGGTATCTTTTACTACCTTCACCAATAGTGTTCTTATCCAAAATGGGAAAAGTTAAGTTTGCTCGAACTGCGACTACGTCACAATCATACAAAATAAGCAGCAGTAATATTGTTCCCCTCGGCCCATTGTTCCCTATGGCTAAAGACCTTCTCCTTTGCAATGTTCTTAGTAAGGTAAGATCCCCCTTAGCTCTACCCTCATATTAACCACTGTTATTGTTCGAAATAGGTTGTGTATACCCATTGTTATTTTTAGTTGTTTAGAAGATTTCCTGGCATGGTGGTTAGGACACTCGACTCGTAATCTGACGGTCGCGAGATCGAATCCCTCTCACACCAAACACGCTCGCTTGCTTGTTTTGTTTTAGAATTTCGCACAAAGCTACTCGAGGGCTATCTGTGCTAGCCGTCCCTAATTTAGCAGTGTAAGACTAGAGGTAAGGCACCCACCGCCGACTCTTGGGCTACTCTTTTACCAACGAATAGTGGGATTGACCGTCACATTATACACCCCCACGGCTGGGAGGGCGAGCATGTTTAGCGCGACGCAGGCGCGAACCCGCGACCCTCGGATTACGAGTCGCACGCCTTACGCGCTTGGCCATGCTAGGCCTCAACCACGCTCGCCCTTTCAGCCGTGGAGGCTTTATAATGTGACGGTGAATACTTCAATTCATTGATAAAAGAGTAGCATAAGATTTGGTGGTGGGTGGTGATGACTAACTGCCTTATCTCTAGTCTTACGCTGCTATATTAAGGACGGCTAGTGCAGATAGTCTTCGCGTAGTTTTGCGCGAACTTAAAAAATAAACAAACAAAGAACATATATGAGCTTCATAGGGATTTTTCATAACGTCCAAACATAGAACAAGAACCCCCAGAAAACCAGAGTTTTCGCTGGAAAGTTGAAATGAAGAACATGCTTTAACGAAACGGAAACACTACTACGGTTTTTATGAAAAAAATAACACGGAGAAATGTAATGTATACAAAATAAGTAGTAAAAGGGACGATCATTTTAATTATTACCATACTAATCGAGCCAAATGCCTTCTAAATGATCAGGACAGATTAAACGACATGTATTTCGTATTTAAGTTAACTTAAGGATGATGTTAAAATCTCTTAACATATTTCTTATTAAGTAAAGAAGGGTAAGAAGTGAATTTTTTTACAACTTTACAAGATTATATGTTGGATCAATAGTATGCAAGACCCTGACATCTTTGCGCTTTATTTCGAAGATAATGGGACAAGAGGACCCATATATAAGATTAGAAGGGACATTATATACTTAAAACCGGCTGGTATGAGTAGAGAAAGCACTAAATTAAATATATAATTTTCTCTACAAGTAGGTTTACTCGTCATCATGGATTATTAGAAAGGATAGTTGTGATCCCACTTAAGACAATTTTATTTTTCTAACAGGGTAATTGGCTTATGGAATAAGTTATCGTAGTGTAGACCAGCACCTTGCAATAATTTAAGAAAGGAATCAGTTATCTTCTCAAAAAGTTTGTTTGAATTTTGCGCAAAGATACTTGAGAGCTAATTGTGCTAGCCGTTTATAATTTAGCAGTGATAAAATAGATGGAAAGGTAGCTAATCAACACTGTTTACCGTCAACTCTTGGGCTACACTTTTTCCAGCATCAAATTATTACGTCACCACAGCTGACAGAACAAGCATCTTGGGAGAGGGAAATTCGAATCTGCGACCCTCAGATTCTGAGTCGAACATTTTAACCATCACGTCTTCTAAAAAATAAAGAGTGGGCAAATTTTTACTTTTTTTAAGGAGCAGCCTGTATCTATACACATATATATAGTAAGGAAAATTTATTTTCTAAAAAGTAGGTTAGTCGTAATCAGCTTTAGATTCTACGTGTTTCGACATAGCATTGGTCTGCTTTCTTTAGAAAAATATATGACAAAAGTCACGCCCTTTAGAAATAAGACTCAAAGAACACCAAGGTAACATGCGTAGAGGTGAATTTCAGATATCTGCTTTAACGTATTATAAATATAAAACAGGTCATTAAATGATTTGGAACGAAATTTTTCTCTTACATCAACCCAAAGCTGAAAAATAAAGAGACGGTTTAGAAAATTTATAAATTATCAAAGCAAACTATCTCTCACTAAACCGTAATAATGGCTTGAGCAATATATGTAACGATATATCAATCATGTATTGCTTACTACAGATTATACCTGAATAAAACAGACCAATATCCCGTCGAAGCATGCAGCATATTCAACCATCGACAAAATGTTTTTATGCGTATAAATTGTTGATAGCCTACGTATTATTTTATTCGTTTAATGTGTTTTCTTACTAAAGAAGCACTTGATGATTTTCATAGTTTACTTATACGAGTTGCTATTAAATAATAACAGCTTTTAATTTAATATTAACATCATTTTTCAAACGTATGGGTGTTTTTTATCGCCTATGTCAATTATATTCATGGTGAAAAATAAATAATTTCTGTTTAATTAAGTAATAAACTAATTGAAATGATCTGTTATCTAATAATTTTATAAGGTGTAAATTAACGTGGGGATATAATGTATATTGTTTTTAACTTTTACGAAGTTAATTAAATTAAGCATAATTGAGTAAATAAATCTAAATAAGCACATTTATGTTTCCCGTAGTTTTGCGACATCTGCTGGGTAGAGAAAATATCTATTGTTGGTCACCTGACAGCACGTGAATGTTACGTGTTTAATGTTTCATACATGTAGTCTTTATACTGTAGG
This sequence comes from Tachypleus tridentatus, assembly GCF_004210375.1. Classification (NCBI taxonomy): domain Eukaryota; kingdom Metazoa; phylum Arthropoda; class Merostomata; order Xiphosura; family Limulidae; genus Tachypleus; species Tachypleus tridentatus. The sequence goes on from NC_134833.1 coordinate 25,954,450, forward strand.
CTATTGTAGTGGTTTGTGTTGTGTTAATGTAAACAGAATTCCTTTTTTTTTTTTTTTAATGTGTTGTGGTAGTATCTTTTAAATGATAGGAAACAACGAATGTTTCTGATTAACATCGATGATGATATTAGAGTAACTGGTTTTGCCATTACTACTAACCCGTGTTTGTTGACTAATTTATTAAAATATTTACCAAAGTTTAACGACTGCAGTTGTTTCGTCAGAGACTAGAAAGAAAGAATTGGAACCTAAGACTAGGTGTTCTAGCAATACCACACAGACAAAAATGGGTTCTTTATTTCGAAGCGAAGAAATGACATTGTGCCAGCTGTTTTTGCAGTCTGAAGCAGCGTATGCATGTGTCGCTGAATTAGGAGAGCTTGGACTTGTACAATTTCGAGACGTAAGTTAATATATTATACTGATTAATATAATATAGGCTTATAAGTTACAGTTACATTTAAATTAAGATAAAAATAAAGATTACAGTTAGCCATTAAAATTATAAGTCTTGCAATAATGTGCCGTAAATTATTAGTAATTATATTGGATCTCATACTTGCAAAGTTACTTTTAGTAGTACTAGTTTCAGTTCACAAACGCCTGTAGTGTACGCCCATCCGATGTAACTGTACAAGAAGTTAGAATTGGCGAAATATATTACTCATAAAAAAATTGTGGGAAAAAAGTTTTTATTATTACTGTAATTATCAGTGCCGTGCAAGCTAATGCATTCATATATGTTATAATTTATTTCTAACTATAGTCACAAATATTCTTAAGAAATTTACTTTTATTTCTGTGAGATCTAACCTCAATAGTATGAATTGCCTTCTGTCGTGTTTTTTTTTTTATCATATAAATCTAATTTTAATATAAATGATTATAATAGATCTCTTTCTGTGTATAGTCTGGTGTTCACCCATATCCACTAAGTGATAAGTTATGTTGAAATACTTAAATGTAAACTGCATGGCATTAATAACTTTAATATTTTAGTACAATCTTTAGCTTTCCTCTCTCTTTCTATTTTTTGTCAAAAATCAGTTAAGTCTTGTGTGTGTATTAGCCATTTTTAAAACCTAAATTGCTTTCATAATATTTCATCTGCTCCAAAGAGTAAAAGCACATGAATTTTGTAAAACCAAACATTCGTAGATATACAAAATAATTTACACAAAATTCTGTTATGTCTGAGCTTGCAATTATATGCTTATTTGATACAAATAAACAAGAGTATTCTTGTCATACTTAAGTTCAGATGATTGGCACCTGATACAGTATGCTTAAGATTTCTTTTTTTTTTTTTTACTTTCATGCATAAGCTGTTGGATTTAATCACTTATTTGAGTACTAGGTATCAGCACCTGACATTGTATCTGAGAAAGAAAAAATGTCACACTTGGTTCTGGACAAAAGGCTTAAGTATTGCAAAATTTTAGGTAGATGTACATGTAGTTTTGTTTCTTTCACAGCTAAATCCAGATGTGAACGCATTCCAAAGAAAATTTGTGAGTGAAGTGAGACGTTGTGATGAAATGGAGAGAAAACTACGTAAGTTTTTCTTTTGTAGAATCAAAGGCTAATTAAAATAGAATAGTAGCATATGCTTATAAATACATCTCAATGAGAAAAATTATACTAATTTGTGATTTTTGTTCAAGATATCAAGGAATTTTGACAAAAGGAATTTCCTTCATCATATGATTGAAAACTAAGTGTAGTATGTGTGTGTTTTGTGGTTTATTTTAATTATTTGTGCATAATGTTTCTTTTTCAGGTGATTCTATTGCAAGAATAAAGTAATTTCCTTATGACCTAATTAATTGTGAAAAATGGATATCCACTGGGTACATATGGGTAGTTTTGTTAAAGTTTAGTTGTGAGGTTTTAGTTATAGGTTGGAAACGAGTTGAGAACAATAAGTGGCACTGATCATAATTTATCTGAAAACATTAGGTTTTCACTTATTATGTTACATGTACCTCATACTTACAGTAGTACTTGCAATATAAGTAATTATCATTAAAGATTGGTACAGCATTTGTATCCTTACATAAAAGATTGGTACAGCATTTGTATCCTTACATAAAAGATTGGTACAGCATTTGTATCTTTACATAAAAGATTGGTACAGCATTTGTATCTTTACATAAAAGATTGGTACAGCATTTGTATCTTTACATAAAAGATTGGTACAGCATTTGTATCTTTAAGTAAAAGATTGCTACATCTCCAGTAAATATTAAAATACTGTAAAATAAGTTTATTTTGATATAATTCTGCAAAGATTTAGATTTTTGATGTTTGACTGCCAGCTAATAAAATATGTATTGTCAAGTAGGTTCTTGGTTGCTAAAACATGGCTGAGATAGCTTGAGCTGAAAATTTATGTGGGCCTTACATGATTTTAAAACATAGAAAAAAGGATTGGAAGATTGCTTCACCTTTTGAAAATATTGTAATGATTGTCTGTGTAGGTTTTTAAAAATGGATAACTTTCATAAAATTGAAAACTAGGTCCCATATCTTGGGATGAGGTGGGAATGCTACCCTGTCTTCCCATTGCCAAGGTAAGTTATTATAATGGGTCCTAAATATAAAAGTTATTTGGCAAATTGTGCTTTAACATACAAACCATGTTCCTATAAAAGTAGCATTTTTTGTTACATTAGAGAAGAGAGCATGTGCAATAGGTGCTTATTTCTATCATGTAATATTAAGGAGGTGTACAAATGTAGTATGTATATATGTAAATGGAGTGGTTGAAAGGGGTAATATAGTGCCTGTAGTTCAGTTGGTAGAACATCGGCTGTTAAACTGGTATGAGGAGAAGGCACTGTTACCGAACCTGGCCGAGAAAGTTTCTTAATGTCTTGTATATCATTGTATATAAGAGTAAAGTCTGAAAAATGTGATATTTTGTTAACATGAAGTATGTTCAAACAACTGACTTTCTTGTTTGTGTTTTTTTGTAATTTTACTTGTATACGCCTTTTTGGATAATTATTTTTGCTGTGTTTAAAGAAAAAAAGAGGTAATTGTATGCATTCTGGATATGCCAGTAAAAGATGCAGACATAGTTAACAAGACTTTATTACAGGTTTCTTTGAAAAAGAGATAAAAAAAGATGATATTCCAGTACTTGACATTGAAGAAAACGTTGAGGCACCACAGCCACGAGAGATGATTGACATGGAGGTATTTATTTTTTATTTATTTCTTTTTAAAGGTAATGGGTTGGGAAGTTGTACAATGTATAAGGTTTAAATTACATAGTGAAATTGAACTGTAGGCTTCCCAAATCTATAAATTGTGAAATTAATTTCATGTTTATTCTTTAAAGAACTGTGCTTGGGACAGCACTGCCTAGATGAGTTGTGAAAATGTGAATGATTGTGTGACTATTCATTGATTAATGTTTCATTATAAAGTTACTGTTAACTTGTTTTATAATGTTTGTTACTGTTGTAATGAAATTAAAGGTTATATTTATCATTTTAACATCTTTTAACTGATCCTTTTTGGTATTGTTTGTTCTTGTTATAGTAAAAACAATATTCTCAATATGTTGATTGCAGTGATGTGAAACCAGTGGTATAAAGTGCATGATTTGTGCAATTGTTTAGTAAGTATGTATCATGGGTGCTTGATTTTGCACATCTTGTTTGGTAGGCTAAATTTGAAAAGTTGGAAAATGAGTTGAAAGAAGTGAACACCAACGCAGAAGCTTTAAAGAAAACATTCTTGGAATTGACAGAGTTGAAACATATCCTTAACAAAACTCAGATCTTTTTTTTGATGAGGTAAGAATATCCGTTTTTTGGTTGCATTTCTTATTCTCATACAAATTTAGATTTCATTAAGCATTTGCAACAGATTGGAAGTGTACGACAATGACTTGTTAAGAATAACACACAAATGAAAGAAAGTTTACACGAACAAGTTTAGTGTTTCTAAAATAACAAGCACTTACTGCATGCGAGTTAACAGTGTTAAATGGTGTTGAAGTTGGGAAAATTTCTATAACCAAAGTTGTTTTTTTCGCTCTGGAAACTTGTACCCGTTGCAACACACATTTTGTTAAAATAAACATTCTTTTTTTATACTGTTCTTAATTACTTGAATGTGTTAGTTATCTGTCATATAAATCTTGTAGCTAATATTACAGGCTATTTCAAGAAGTAAACAAAAAGTGTGTGAGGTAATTATTAATGTAAAGAAAATTTTAATTCTAAATAAATATTAAATAGAATGAGACAATTGATTATTATAATCTCTCATTTAAAAGTTCCATTAATTTGGTCTATGTACTGGTAAGTAACAGTTTGTATTTTTTCATAAATAGACTAACAATATCTGTTAGAAGCAAGAAATAATATATTGACTAAAAGAAGGTTCAGACAGGTACAAATTTACATGTACATGGTCATTTTGTTAAAATAGATAATAGTGGTTAATCGCGAAGGAAATAAAATCATCTCTGAACTCTCCTGTTTTATTTCTTTGTGTATAAAAAACATAAAAATTCCTCTATCAATTTTATTTTTGTAAGAATGTCATGAAGTTAAAAGTTAACTTTGGAAAGAATGTTTACTTGTGTGGTGTTTATCACATTAACATGAAATGTTAAGCGAGTGTTTTCAGTACTAGCTCTGAGTGTTGGGGTGGTAGATAGAAAGTTATGAACATCTGCAGATGTATAACTAAGAATTGTAATAGATTATTAAGATTGTAATGGTTTTTACTTAATTTTTTGCTGAATCTTTACAAATTTTAGCAAGAAAGGTGGAACTGTTAACTGTAAATGGTACAACAAACCACCTGTTTCCTGTGAGAACTCATCTGCCACTTACTGTGTGTGTGTGTGTCTATATGTACACACACACACACACACACACACACACACACACACACACACGTGTGTGACTACCATGTACTTTTAGTTATTGTGTGTGTGAGTGTACAATGTAAATGCAGATTACAGAAGCTTAGATTATGTTGTCTGTTACCCTTACAGTAATGTTACATGATCACTGAAGTGCTCTTATCTGTGTTATAAACAAACTGCCCATGATATGTAAATGTACTCAACTAAGAGAAACCTGACAAATCACTTCTAAAAATGGAACTGTTTGTGTACTTTGATACATGGTTTTTTTACGTTCCATACATTGGGTGTCTTTTATCTTACAGGCCATAGTCCTCTTTATTGAAATTAACATTATCTGTTTTTAGGAATAGGTACATTTGGTCTGATTCTATGTTAATGGAGAAATCGTTTCATTCCACTGATAGAAAAGGTTTGAGAGGGACATAGTGGTGAAGATGATACATGTCCATAGAAATTTATTTTCTGAATGATAACTGAAGTTTCAAGCTGTAGATCTCAATCAAACTTTACAGATCACTTCCTTGGAGGGTTGGGAAGGGTTTTATTTCTTTTGAGTTAAAAGGTCAAAGTTTAAGGTTACCCTTTTAAAAGTAAAACGTAACCACAAAATACATACAAACACACAGTAGTGCACTATATGTATTGACAACACATCGCATAAACATTGTACTTCTGGCAGTTTTTTTAGCATGATTGTATTGGTTTTGTGAAGCAGAATTAACCCATATATCTATAATAGTAAAAATAAAGCCTGATATTCTACAAAACATTTCAGTGTTTGTGTGTACTTGTACTGCACATTGTACAGTCTAAAATTATCTATTTTACCACAACAGTATTTATTTATTGTAGTAAAACTAATACAGGTATAAAAGAGCTGGATCTTGTTTGAAGTGATTAATGCTTTTCTTTACTTTTAACTTGTTAAATAGTTAAACGTTTACTTTGTAGAAAGAGGATGCATTATTACTAAAATAGATTTAAATTTGATATCTGATGTTCATCAACTTGTTATATTATTCTAAAATTGATATTCAAATGCAGAGATTATATGTCTCCTTTATAATAATGAAGTGTACGTTAAAATATATATCACCACTCTTTCGTCTCATCGTTATTTTAAAACTTAAAAGATTTAAAGACAATTTAGGAGCCATTAAATATTGTGTATACTATGTGTGTAGCACACACATACACATAATACAGAAAAAATAAATTGTTTCGCAGACAAATTAGACTTTCTTGTTCGTACTACACGTACATACAACTTGGATGGAGGTTATTCATATGAAAAACAAATCAAATTGTGATTACTTGTGTAGCCTTAACCTGTTTTGTTATCTGCATCTTGTACAATATCCTTAACTAGGCAGAATGATGCAGTAATGTAATGTAGTGTCTCTAAAACCACAGAATTAGTATCTGTGATATAAAACTTGCCCTAACTCCTCAAACCTGAGTGGACACTGCTAGCATCTGGCTGAAAATATTGATTTATCCATCGGACGGTGACAGCGTGCAATAACATTAACATCTATTTGACTGAAAACTAATCCAAACCATGTTATTGTTCACAAAATTATGAAAATTGAAGTTTTGTAAGGTACGGTGATGATTATTAGGAAGTCATTGAAATAATTCCAGCAGAATGGGTAAAAAATTATGGATTTTAAAGAGTTAATTCTGAGCATATATCTTACTTTATGAACCTTTTATCAGTGTATACTTCACAAAGCTTTTATAAACTGCCTTTATTGCATGCTGGCTCTGTATTTCTCTCTTGTCTGCTGTTTTGTTTTGTTCACTGTTTTTTAATAAAATATATTAAAATCTTTTAAGATCAGTAAAGAGCAGATTTGTAGGAATTTTACTGGACACATACTCTGTCTATTAGGTGGAACACCGTCCTGTATTACCTTACCTTCCTGCTCAAAGATATGATGAAAGTGCAGCCTTGTTAGGTGATGACGATTTCAAGACACCAGGACAAGCCTTAAAACTGGGGTGAGCAGCATGTGCATGTATGTATTACTGTTATTGGAGCAGAGTACACCTGAAGCTCTAAGTTCAAGCTGCAAACTGCATCTTCAACTTATATTGTGGTGTTATCAACATTTGTAACAACTAATGATTTACTTCATCTAGTTCTCTGTATATAATATTTTTAAAATTGGGGGGAACTAAAACAATTTATGATGCATGGAGAATTTCTCGGAGAAGGTGTCAGGTTTCTAGATACGAATGCATGAAATTTGTGTTATGATTCTGTTTTTTTATTCTGCTAGATCTTTTGCATTTATCTCTCTCTCTCTCTCTTCCTTTTTTAGGCAGTTTGGAAAAGCTTTGAAAGTTTTATTTTTTTTCCTTGAATGAAACAAGCCTATAGTTAGGCAACACGTTTTTTTTGCAAGTAAACAGAATCCTAGACAAGTCGAATCCTATAATAACAGCATCACGATATTAACACATGTAAGGTAGGAAGATAATGTTTAGAATAACAGTGTTTTGTGATTAAGTAAGTAAGATAGACGTTACCTGTATATATTTGATTTAGGCCACCAGACAAATCACTTCTTAAATGGATGTGTATTTATCTAGATACAGGAATCTCTTCTTGTTCAAACAGAATTTACATAACTGGAACCAACTGGAGCTGCGTAATTCAAACAGTCCGCATATTTTTTGAATAGACCTCATATATATATATATATCTTTAAGACGTGACTAGCCAACAATACAGATGTTATAATGATGCAAAATTAAATAATTTTTTTAAAGTTTTATGTATACAATTTGAAATAACCAAAAATCATAAATTAGTAAATCAATACCCCAGAATTTTTCTATAATTTATGAAGCTTAGTAACTAAGCTGAAATTTCAAGCTTGCTAGTGTATTACTTCACTCCTTGAAATCTAGTATGACAAGAAAGAGTTTGCTGTATATATACTTTGCAAAGACAAAGAAAACCACCAGAGGGACATTCTGAGCTTACAATTTGTACATACACATCATTGGAGGAAGCAGATGTACATGAGGACGTATTTTCAAAAATAGAAGATGCAGATGGGGGGTCACTTTGGTTGATTCAATAAATATAATAGTATCTCAGAAAATAAAACTATAGATTTTCAACATCACAAACATCTAGTCTGAACCAGTGCTACATTCAGTGTACCATGTGATACATAAAATCAATACTTAAGTGTGTTCTTTTAATATTTATTTTTAAATTAAGAAATTAACTAATGTACGGTACTAAAATTTGAACTATAATCTACAGTTTGATGTCAGTTTTTGTTGTACATTCATAAAATAGTAGTAGTTCAATAAAATTTTGAATGCAATTCAACAAATGTCATGACATGGCTTTTGACCCATGACACATGTCAGTAGGGTTTAGGTGTAATGTTTCGTTGTTAACCATACTGACTGTTGTAAAAAGATGTTAGAATTTTGAAACAACTAATTCAGTGTTAAATTTTCATGGTATTCTTGGTAAACTTTCTCATTCCTACCTTTTGTTTTTATTCTTGCTCATATTAGAACCTAGTACGATGTACGTTATACTGTAAGGTATTTATCAAGTATACTGTTATGTTTTATAATCAAATGTTAATTGTACATTGTTATCTCAAAACTGATATCACACTTTTAATAAAAATCTTTTGGAAGAAGAAACTTAAAAAAAAGAGCATAGTTGACTAAATGGTTTAAGTTATTCTTGTATTTGCATGTCTTCCATATGTATTAATGTGTATGGACAACAAATGGCACTTTAACTGAACAATGGCTGTTATTAAGTGAGACAGCTTGTAATAAAAAAAATTGGTGCACTGACATGTAATTAAGTCTTACATTTTATTTATTTATTTACGAAACTTTGATTCAAATTAAATATTGTTTTGCTCATAATGATGTGTCGTTTATAGAAGTTAAAACTTGCATTATTCCTCTACAGATTATTAAGGCTATAATATCAAATAGGTAACATGATTTTTTAAATGTAAAATTAACCATTGTTCTAAAAACTATCTACCTAAACTATAGACATGGATATTGAGGTGACTTGTAGTGTAGGAAGTATCTTAATTAGATAAAATACATGCTGGAACAAGGCTTATATATTATGGGTATAATGTTTTTATTTGCCCATCCCTACAGTTACACATATACTTCAAAACCTGTGTTCATGGACATCGGTCAGTAAAGTCACTTTGTATCTGCTGCTGTGCTTTGGTCACTGTATCTGTTTTTGTTTTTTTCATTAACTTTGTTAATGTTTATACAAAATTTTGTAAATTGTACTGATATTAACTTTGTATAAATTATATTTTAACCAAAGTTTTAATCACAGCAGGGAACACGATTAATGTCCAGCTCAACATTCAGAGATGGTGTGTGAGTTTTTGTAAGATCCCAAGACCATGTACATGTGAAGTTTCTGTTAATGTTTATATGTACTGTAGTCTATAGCAGAGCAGTGGTTCTCAACTACTAGTCTGTAGATTGATAATGATTCACAAAGAGATTTCAGGCAGTTCACAAGACAGTGGAAAAGACGTTTTAATATATCTACTGTAGTATACTGTTTTACAATTTAATATAAAAGTATTTTAAAAACTTAATATTGTATGAAGTGGTCTGTTAAATGTTTGGATTGGAAACAGCTGATTCTGTTCTCAGCTTGAAAATGGTTGGGAGCTGCTGGTCTAGAAAATAGGTTATTTCATTTCACACTTGTTAAGACACCACACATCTTCTGTTAAACCTGTGGATTCATGTGAAATTACACTATTAATAGCCATGTTATAAAAAGTTGGGTGTAACACGTAGTGGTGTTACAACATATCTAATGGTTAGAAATGAAAGAAATATTACTGGATGATAATGGTTGTTAAGATTAATTTTTGTATAATTTATGATCACAAGTTTGTTAATATACTGAAATAACATGATGCCTCATTAGTAACTTCATTGATTTGGTAGCTTCTATTTCCTTTGAAAAAGTGCTTACAGGACAAAAAAATGGAAACGACGAGACAATATTTTTAAAATTGTTTTACCTAACAATAACTACTTCGTAGGTGCTAGATATGTGAAGTGAGGTTAATATACATAAGATTTTTTAGTATGAAATTTACGTATTAGAGTGTCATTTGTTTTTTCCTACACAACTTCTCTTAAAGATGTAATCAGTAGCTTAATATTGAAATTCTGATGCTCTTTTAGAGAACTTTGTGTTTTTTTTAACATAACTGTAATGAATTGCATGTAAATGTAAAGTTTAGAGGCATAAAATATAGTAAGGGAGAGTTAAAAGTACAATAAACAGTTTTTAAATTATTTAAGAACCAAAAGCCAGTAAAGCATTAGAAACCAAATAGGTTTCAGTCTTCTTGAGCAGTGACTTTGATCTGAAGATAAGTCTGAAATTCTATTTTTATGTGCCTCTGATATTAACTGTGAAAAGAAAACAAAACACATCTGTGGCATATGTTGATTTTATAATGTTGCAGCTAACCTAATAGTGTAGTTGTTTAACAATGTTTTGGCTGGTGGCATTGTAATTTGAAGTTTTTATATATTGATTGGGATAGAAATTCTTGTTAAGTTAACAGATCTTTCTTCATTAGAAAGAGCTCTGTATGTGTGTTTTTAAAATGGTGTTATTTTGAATTCATTACAACTTGTACTACTTGTTAGTATAATGAGTCTGTTGAAAATCCAGTGCTTCTTACAGTTTCTAATGTGCTATGAAGAAAAGTGGGAGTTTTAATTTTTAAGAACTTTTTAAAAATTTACTTCTGTTCATAAGTTTTCTTATAATTGCTCTTTCTCCCTGTTGTAATGTTAGAAAAACACATAGGTTCAAGGAATTAACACAGATATGATACTCTGTAATAGGGGTTCTCAACTTTTACGCTACCAAGGAACTCTTATTCAAACATTTATTTGCAGTAGAATCCTATGATACGTATATAAGAGAAACATATTATGCATATTATGTTATTGTCACAGATGAAATAGAGACATCAGATTAAGTGTACTTAATTAAATTAGTCATATTAATGTATATCTGTTTTAACCTGAGAGCACAATAACTGAAAATGAGTGACAATTACAAAAACATGGATGTATTAAAATTAGCTTTAGTACATACACTGCATTCCAATAAAATAATAGACAGCCAAAGCATTTCTGCAGTGTGCTGAATCTCCTATTACAAAGATGGTATTGTGGTACCTACTAATATTCTGATGTTGATGTTTATGTCACCACGTCCTCCTGCCATAGTCAAAGCGGGTTATCGATCTGTAAGGTAAGGCCATACGTTCCCAACCTTCTCGGATGTTTCCAGTGTCAACTGTTTTGTCACTCAAAATCATCATGTTGTGAATTTTTTTAATGTGCTTGTTGTGGTGGCAAAGACCACGACACAAGTGGAAACTAGAACCACCCTGTGTTAACTGCAGTAGTCCAAACTTTCTTACTCTATTTCTTGCCCTAAATTGGTTGAGAGAAAGAGGTACAACATTTGAAGACTATAAATAATATCTCCTACCCAGAGGCTCGGAAATTGTCCCCAACTCCCTCTCGGACATGTGCTGCTGCACTCCACTGCACTGCCATAGTGGGAGTGCAGACACATCTCCCCATGCCTCCAAATTCGTTAACAAAACATCTGAAGAAACTTGCCCTCTATGACTAATAGAGTTGACGAATCTACTTCTACTTCTATCTCTGTCTAATTCCACTTTCTTTAGGTTCAGGATTAGGACCATCCTCTTCTGTAACCTCAAGAAGTAAAACAACCATTCATTCACACTATCAGTCACTGGAATAATTGTCCACAGACAGAGACCTGCCTGCAGGATCCAAGGAGGTTGATAGATCTTTGTCCAGTAAAGAAAAAAAAAACGTGATCGAAAACTGAAGGGGTACCCGCCTTGTTCTCATCATGTAAATAAAAATGGTCACTCTGATCCAGAGGAGCTGTTGGGGTTTTCATTCAAATGTGGTTGACATTAAGGATTTGATTGGTTCTTACCATTTAATGTGTCTCTCCTTACAAGAAACATTTTTGAAGCCTGTTGATACAATCATTCTTCATCAGTTTTCTTTGTACAGAAATGACAGGTTGTGTAATGGACAAGTGCATGGTGGGGTGGCACTGCTGGTTGATCAGCATGTGCCCATCCTGTCTTTGCTACTGTAGCCATCGGTGCTTCCTTGGGTCATACCATCACTATTTGTTCTCTGTACTTGGTTCTTGAAAAGATCTATGATCAGTCAGACATCGATGCCCTCCTTGAGCAGTTACCATCTCTCTTTTTAATCCTGGGGTGCTGCTGCTATTGATGGAAGTAATCATTTCTTAGAGCATATGCTCTTGGATTACAACCTTTCTCTCATCAATACTGGTTCTTATACTTATTTTCATGCATCTAGTCAATATTTTCCTGCTATTGATCTTTCTATCTCCTCCCTTTCACTTCTCTCTTACTTTTCTTGGAAGGCTCACAGTAACTCATGGGGCAGTGATCATTTTCATATTATTTTGAGAGAGACTGGCCATGGATGATGCCACCTTGACCCATGTGCTTCAATGGAAGTTGGAGCAGCCTAATTGACCCTCTTTCACTGCTCTCTCAGAACTTGATCCTGCCATAGTCAGTAAACCATCAATAGATGACTTTATGGCAGCAGTGACTGCCTGTATTGTACAGGCATCTGCACAGTGTATTCCTAAAACCTTGACACGTTTCCCATAGTATCCTTGTCCTTGATGGAATCCAGCCTGCCACATGGCAAGGAAAGCTCAAAAATGCGCTTGAAATACTTTTTGTGAGTATCCACATCTTTAAACTGCATTGCATTTCAACAGGTCCATGCACGTTTTTGTCAAGTCAGACATCAAAACCAGAAGGAATATTGTATTAAATTCATCTCTAGCATCCCTTCTACCACCAATTCCAGACCCATATGGAACAAGATTTGAAAGGCTAGTGGACAGTATACTTCTTTCCCCCTTTTTGATCTTGTTCTCTATGGCCAGGAGGTTGCTGATGCCCAGAGCATCGTCAATACTCAGCAAAAGCTTTTCTCATGCATCTAGCATATCTGCTTCATATCCTACCTTCTTAGCTATCAAGATACAGGTAATGCAATCACCTCTTTCCTTTTGGGCTGATTGTCTCTATGACTATAATCGCCCTTTTACACTGGTGGAACTCAAGCTTGCCCTTCGTCAGTCTGGCAGTACATCATTCAGACCCGATGATATTCATTAGGAGATGCTGTGCCATCTCTCTCCTGCCTTTCTTGCTATTCTTTGGTTGATTTTAACTGTATCTGGCAGGATAATGTCTTTTCTGATCCTTGGCACTATTCTATTTTATTTCCTTTTTGTAAGCTTGGGAAGGATACCAAGATTCCTTTGAAATACTGTCCAATTGCTCTGACAGATTGTCTGATAGATATTAGAAAAGATGGTTAATGTTTGTCTTGTTTGGTTCCTTGAATCAAACAACCTCCTCTCACCCACGTAGTGTAGGTTCAGATGACAGCACTCCACCATGAACCACCTTATTCGACTTGAAACATCAATCATGGAAGCCTTTCTCAAGCAACAACATCTTATTTCTGTATTCTTTGACCTCAAGAAAGCATACAATACAACATGAAGGTTTGGCATCTTGCTATGGGTTATGCGACCATTTACTCGCTTTAATTAAATTTTTAATGAACTTGTGATTCTAAGTCTGCATGGGTTCAACACTTTCCTGTTCTTTCCCACAGGTACTTGGAGTCCCTTAAGGCTGTGTCTTGAGTGTTACACTTTTCATTATAAAGATTAATCCCATCAGTGGACAACTCCCCCCTACAATTGCAAATGGTCTCTGTGTCGATGATTTCCAAATTTCATGTCAATTGTCGAGTATGAGGTTTATAGAATGACAACTACAGACTGCCCTCAGTTGCTTACTGAAATGTACTACAGCAAACGGTTTTACCTTTTCTGCTGCCAATGGGGGTATTCACCCAGATCCTGAGCTCTTTCTTGTGGAAGTTGTGCTTCCCATAGTCCTTGAGGCAGAGTTCTTGGAGCTTACCTTTTACTGTAAGCTTACCTTTATTCCACACATCAAACAGTTAAGTGTACAAGAGCACTGATCATCCACCATATCCTCCCTTCCACCTCATGGGGAGCAGACTGATGTTCTGTGGTAAAAATTTACTGTGTCCTTATTCAATCATACTGGACTATGGATCTGTAGTTCTGCCAGGACCTCGGCCTTGAAGATGTTGAACCCTGTTTACCATCAGGGATTTCAGCTCTGCACAGGGGCCTTACTTACTTTTCCAATCCAAAGTTTGTAAACTGAGTCTCATGAACCTCCTCTATACCTTCACCATTTGCAGTTGTCTTTACTGTATACTTCCAAACTTCAATCCTTACCATAGCATCTTACCTAGGGTTGTGTTCTCCTTACTCAGTGGGACATGGATTTTCAGAATAGGCAGTCTGCCATTATTCCTTTTGGCCTTTGTATCCAGGTGCAGTTGGATGATTTGGGTCTGTTCTTGGATAGCATAGCTGTATCCACTGATCAACCCATTCCACCATGGCTAATTACTATTCCCATATGTGACCTTTCTTTGAGTCATTATTGTGGTTTGGTTGTTGCACACAGAATTCCTTCTACAGTTTCTGTGTTCAGTGCCATATTGTACACCATTTCTCTTACTCTGGATCACATAGAAGCTATGCAGTACACGAACTGTACTGTTTGTTCTGACTTACTTTACTTCTCTTGGCCCTGGAATCACTTCACGTTATTTCTCACCCTGTTCTCGTCAATATTCAGAACCAACTGGCTCATTTCTCTCTATCATCTACATGTATCCTGTTTATCTGGATATCAGGCTATGTCAGTATTACGAGTTCACTGACATCACAGCTAATTCTGTCTGCTTTGGTACTTATCACTGCTGTGCCTGTCTCATACGTGGACTATTCAAGGTTCGGCTCCATGCCATTTGGCAATTGACTTGGAGTGAGCAATGTGATAAAAAGCTTTTCCAGATTAAAGCTTTTATTGCTCTCTGGCTATCTTGCTTCTGTCAGGATCAGAAGGAGGAAGTTGTTTGGCTAGGCTACACATTGGTCACAATTTTTTAACTCATTGCTTTCTTTTATCTGGTACTGATGCACCATTGTGTAGTCTGTGTGATGCTCATGTCACAATAGCCCACATTTTACTGTCATGCTGTCATTATGATGGAGAGCAATGGAACCAATTTAAACATGGGTTCATCCCTGACATTGGACAGTCATTGGTGATGGTAACACTGTCCATGTCAGATGTGTTTTTAAATTTTTAAGGGCCATGGGTCTTTTTAATTTGAAAATTAGACTACATGTGAAAAGGAATCATGCTAAAACAAAACATTTTAATGATTTTATTTTTTTACCATTTAAGCAGTTGTTTGGTGCAGATTGCCTAGTTGCTAAACCAACCAACCAAAATAATAGACAAAGAAGATAGTTCTATAACTTTATGTGATGTACTTTTCAGCTTACAAAACCATTATACATATGTAGGTTCATAAAATACTGTATTGTTGGATTTATTTTGGGGTTTTGAGTCAGCATCTTGTCAAAGTGCTTGCACTCTAGTGGTTTTATACTTGAAATACTATGTATCAGTGTAACTTTTAGAATACAAAAACTTGGTTTTAAGTTATGTTAGGAAATTTGAAAGTGGTTTATGTTTTAAAAATTCACCTGTAATGTTTTTATTTTTTCATTTCTAACTCTTGTGCCTGACTAAAATGTATTATTTTTAAAAATTAAAACAAATTTTGTCTGAAGAAAGTTTTCTTACTCTGTATGTGATCACCACATTACAAGTGTGTACATTAATTTGTCTTTAGCAAGAACAGTCCTTAGAGACTGAATCACATCAGGGGTTGTTGGTACCCTATGAAATTAGAGCTTCAGGTGGAATTCTGCAGTTGAGGTATGTGTCTCATAAGAGTAGGTTTAACAGTGTAACTCTATACCAGTATGTGCACTTTGCTGCTATGGGTCATAATTTAAAGCTTCTTCTTTGGGTACATGATTTATTTAAAATGTAGCACAAGTGTTAATTAGATAACAACTGGAGTAATCTTGAGTGATTCAGTTTTTAATAAAATATGATAGGAAATTAAACAGCTAATTTTTCTAAAAAATTTGAATAATTACAAAGGTGTGTGTGTGTGTACACATAATTAAGATGTTTGATTATAAATGCACTGCTGTTTGTATAGTTGTGGTTTTACTGCATGCATTACATGTATCTGTGCACTGCAGTGGTCTTACAATGTTTGTTGGTGCATTTGAACACTAATATAATAAATAATCATAGTAGTAATTGAACATAAACCTATTGTCATGAGAGTGCACTAAATTTGCTCAACATGGCTGCCATTTATGCCAAAAATAATCTACATTTTTGGAATGACGTGATAGATAATTGAACAAAGCTGGTTAGTATTCAGTAAGTGGTCCATCAATTTTTGATGATTAGAATAACTGATGTCATTTGTGTATTATGGGACACCTTTCATATTAACAGACTTGACATATCATAACAGTTTTTTCTCTATAAAGAATAGCATTTGTTTTATAACAACCCTGTATGTACATGTTTACATTAAGAGGACTTTGTGATACATTATTATAGTGTGGTTTTTACAAAAAATCTAAAATGTCAGCACAAAGATACAGTTCTTATGTAATTTGTAATTTTGATGTTACCTATAAAAAATAATTCTCACCTTTAAAAGTATGGTGTCTCAATTTTTGGTTTATTTCTCTTCACAGCCCTTTTTATATTTTTTATGAACTCTTAATTTTAATCTAAGGGACAATTTAAGTCAATCGATCTGTGCCATATCTATAACCAAAATATTAGGCCTGACTAATATATCCTAACAGAAACCAAGTTTCTAAGACAAGCACAATCCATTAGTGATCCCTTAGCAAGGATAAATGTCTTTAGCACTTGTGCTGAGCACCTGAATCGTGACTTGTTCTGTTGTGTTTTTTTTCATATATATGTAAAAAATTAGTGCTATTACTATTCAGTGTTAATATTAATACTTATTTCTAAATTTACCCATATCAGTACTGACTGATGTGTTGTAATTTCTATTAACTTCAACAGTTTTGTGGCTGGAGTAATTCTGAGAGAGCGTTTGCCATTGTTTGAAAGAATGCTGTGGCGTGTGTGTCGAGGTAACGTCTTCCTAAGGCAGAGTGAAATTGATGTACCCCTGGAAGACTATGTTACTGTAAGTATTATAAATATATTGTTGTTGTAAGTTATTGTTGATTTGGCATTGAAATGATTTACATACACATGTTTAACCACAGTCATGGTTCATAGTGTTCGGTTGTCCTTGAAACTTGCAGTTTTTTTATCATAATTGTTTTATCAGTATTACAAACGATATACATTTTTAACTTGATTGCACAATTACTGTTAAAATTCACATATTTATTTATGCATATAACATGATTTTTTTTATAACTAAGAATTCCTGTAAAATTCAAAAGATACTATTATTAAAAAAAGTGATCTTTGTAAATGTTTAATTTCATTTATAACAGAGTATTTTGTGTCTAAGATATTTTAACATTTAACAACTAGAAGTAGACAAGAAATAACTTAAAAACTAGTTGAAAGAAGTTAGATGAGTTACTAAAATCTGGGTTTGTGTGCCTATAGTAACCTTATTATTGACTATGAAATTTTACTGTTTGGAAGTTGCATATCTAATACTGCTAATAATTTTAGTTGAATAAAAACAATGTGATTGTTTTCACTACAACATTTAGTTTTAATGTGATAACTTGTCTTCCTTCTAAGGGAGACAAGTCGAACAAATGTGTCTTCATAATTTTTTTCCAAGGAGAACAACTTAAAACAAGAGTGAAGAAAATCTGTGAAGGGTAAGCTTGCATGTTTTCTGTCATGATTTATTTTTCTCCTTAGCATCTTACTGTTAAGATTTATGGCTTGCAAGGGTAAATACAATTTTGGTTAGATACCCAGTTTATTCCAGTATTTGTAACCAAACTGTTTTTGTGAGTGTATAATTTAAGTTTGGGTTTACATGTTCTGATTCCAATGATAGAAAATAATTTTACTAGTAATAGTTGTTATTAAATGGAATTCGTATATTGATTTCAAAATGAATTTCAAAACATTTTATTTGAGATGGATGAATTGAGCTTAAGCAAAGTATATCTTATAATTGCAATGGAATCATCTTCATTACAGTATTGTTTAAACTTGGTTAAATTATGAGTAATGCCATTGAATTTTAATAAACCAGTATGCATTTGAAATTTATGAAATTTTGCCCATAGGCTTTGAGAGGTGATAGGGTGTAAGTATGTTTTATGTTCTTAAACGTGAAATTATAGGTTTCGAGCTACTTTATATCCATGCCCAGAGACAGCAGCAGAGAGAAGAGAGATGTCAATAGGAGTTATGTCTCGTTTGGAAGACCTGAATAAAGTTAGTTAGCAACTTGTTATTTTATTTGTAGAAATTCCTTTTAATAATGGTTTAAAGAGTGACTTGTGTCCCTGTGTTTGCTGCTTACTGTTTAATGTACATAGAGAAGTTGTTTTTTAATTTGGATAATTAAAATATTGATATATGTTTTTAAAGATTTAAATTCAAGAGTAACCTACTTTTATTGTAGAATTTGTTGCTAGTAACTTGTTTTGTCTTT
Source organism: Tachypleus tridentatus (assembly GCF_004210375.1). NCBI lineage: Eukaryota > Metazoa > Arthropoda > Merostomata > Xiphosura > Limulidae > Tachypleus > Tachypleus tridentatus. The sequence goes on from NC_134833.1 coordinate 25,973,141, forward strand.
GTTATGAAGACTACAACTCGCTGTTAAAAATATTGTTTACCTAATAATTGTTGTTTTAAAAATATTTCGTTTGCAGGTTTTGGAACAGACGAAAGATCATCGCTATCGTGTGCTTATTAATGCAGCGAAAGATATTAGGTTATGGATTTCAAAAGTTCAAAAGATTAAGTCGATCTACCACACGCTAAATCTATTTGATCTCGATGTGACACAGAAGTGTCTGATTGCAGAATGTTGGTGTGCTGTCTCGGATCTGGACAGAATTCAGCTTGCTCTACGCAGAGGAACGGTATCTAACTTTTACATAGGTTGTAGACAGTTGTTTATATGCATTAAAAAACACCAAAGTCATTTAAATAAGATAATAACTTCTTCCTGAATGCTATATTATTAAGTGGTCAGTGTTGAATTATTTTTTGATCTTCATCTATTGGTTATGCTTTAGGAAAGCAGTGGAAGTACAGTCCCTTCCATTTTAAATCGTATGAACACTCAAGAAACTCCTCCAACCTACCACAACACCAACAAGTTCACTCGTGGATTTCAAAATATTGTGGATGCTTATGGTATGGCTGATTATAGAGAAGTTAATCCAGGTAAGCAAATAAATAGTGCAAGCATCTTTTATTTCACAGACAGTACTGTATGTTGTAAATAAAACAGTTTCAGACTTTAGTTTTTCAGTCACTCAACAGTTTAGGGCCACATTTGGAGTTACGGTTGCCATAGTGGAAATTTATTAGGCTAATATTGTAGAAATGTGAAATTGGTGGAAGTTTTGTTAAGTACACCTTCCATGATCTTTAAGTACTTAGTTGGAGCTGTTTTATATGTAAAGGCATATTGGTCAAGGAGTGTTTATATATTAAACTGCTTTGAAGAAGCCTGAATTTTATTCAGTATGTTTCATCATTAAGGCTGAAAATCAGAGCTTTTATCATCAGATTACTGCTTGTTTCTAATTGTATTTGCTTTTCATCACCGTGATAATTTGTTTTCCGGTATTGTTGAAATGTGAGTTGTGTTGATATTTTAAATAAATACACATGGTTGTAAAGAATGTAGTTGTAGAAACTCTGGACTTTATACTAACTTTTCCCCCAACAGTAAAAATCTGTCAACTAATATTAGTTGCACTGTCAGGCATCCAAACAACCAATAGGTACAGTTACTGTTAGCACTGTTGTTTTTTTTTAGCCACTCAATACATAGATTAACTTGAACTAATGTGAAGTAGTGAGAGATACAGGATACAATATGCTTTAATTAAAAATAAGAGAAGAACCTTAATGGAAACTTTTGCTATCAGTGTTTAAAAACAAATTCAGAACTGTTCTTTTTAACTGCTGGTTTGGTTAGTCAGTTGTAAGTTGGGGGAAAAAGTATGAAGTAAAGGGTTGAAAAAATGAAAGTTTTGTGTTTAGAAACTTTTGAAATTTTGTCATAAAATTAAATGTAGCATGCAAGGCTACCAAGTGTTGTAAAAGCTTACTAAAGTGGTTTCAACAACAGATTAAAGTGTTTTTTGTTTTTTTTTTCCGTTTACAAGCTCCTTTTACCATCATTACATTCCCATTTCTCTTTGCTGTAATGTTTGGAGATGCTGGACATGGACTTCTTATGGCACTGTTTGGTTTGTGGATGGTTGTAAAAGAGAGAACTCTGTCAGCCAAAAAGTCAGATAATGAGGTAGGTTATAAGCTTTGAAGTTCTGATTGCTGTTTCCATTGGTATCTTAAACATATAATTTGGAGTACATTTTTTTCCATCTTCCAGTATACTTCTCACATTTGTCCTACATCTTCAGTGATTGCAATAGAAATCTAACTATTGAGTCTGTTTATTGACAAATGTATAGCTTCAAAACTGAGAAGTTTTTAACTTGCTTAATTACTTGTAAAAAAAATTTAGTGTCCTCTTCTATTAAACTTAATTTTACTTGCAACAGCTTGGCATGATCAGGTGGTTAGGGGATTGTGGGTTTGGATCCCTGTTCAACCAAAAATACTTACTCGTTCAGCTATGGAGGTATTATAATGTGATGATCAATCCCACTATTTGTTGGTAAAAGAATTGGCAGTGGATGGTGAGGAATAGCTGCCTTTCCTCTAGTCTTTCACTACTCAGTTAGGGAGGGTTAGAGGAGGTGAACATTACATCAGTTTTAACACAAAAGAAACACTAAATTTAAAAATCCTTAAGAGAACAAAATATTTCTTGTATGTGGACTTCACACACATTCATCATCAAGAAATTAAATAGTTTGTTTAATTGCCAGAGTGGGACTTAGTGGGTAGCATATTAAATTGTGTCATCATTGGATCAACAGGTGCAATATAAGTGTGCTGGTCAAGTCTCACTGTTTGATTAGAGTGGCACAAGAGATGGTGGATTCTGTTGAAGTAGTCTTCCTTTTAATTTAACAGTTCAAGATCTAGAATGGCTAGTGATTATGGTTCTTTGAACAAATGTCCCAAATAACTGAACCCACAGCTTATCATGAACAGTACTATTTTTTGTTGCAAACACTTTACTTAGTCTCTTTCTGGGAATTTTCTGCTACAGATAATGCTATATATTTGCTAATTATGTTTTTAGTGCTATGTTTTTAAGTACACTATTTCATACTATTGTTCTGGTGCATAAGTTTGCAATGTAAACATATTTTATTGTTTGACATTCTCAATTCCATTCAAATCTGTTTTAATATTTATGCTTTCATTTTAATTTCACATGTAATGATTAAAATGTTGCCTTCAGCAGCTTTTTAGACACACATCAAAAAATAATTTTTTTTTTAGTCTGACAGATCTGGTTCTTTGAATCAAAAAGAATATGGGTATATCCAATATTTGTATGTCAGATTTGAATCTAAGGGACAATAGTTTAAAATGATGTAGTACAGCTTATAGTCCATAAGATAAGACTTGGGACGATATTCTGAAATTGTTTCTTGTCAGTTCATGTAGTTAAAGAAACTACAATGTAATTCTCAGTTATAAAATTTCAGATAAATTAATTTTTATTCTAAAATAAATATAGAGAATATCCTCTTAAACATTTGACTTACCTTTCCATTTTCAAAGATTTACATGTGAGAGAAATTGTAGTAAAACTAGTTCACTTACAGTCTTTTTTTTTTTTTTTTTAAGAAAAGATCTTTTAAATAAGAAACTACTTTTGATTGTTGTTACTCATTAGAGATGTTTATAACACTGGCAAAAGCATGGGTTCTCCGATCTGTAATTGGGTTCCTATCGCACAGTGCAGGTAACATGGCAGTGGCTTTAATTTCAAACTTACTGACCAGAGGAAGACAACTAGTCAGTAGCAACCTACTGCTATATTTGTGTATTTATTAATTCATTTATTTTCATTCTATTAATTACTATTACTATGTATTATTTTTGTTACACCAAGTTCATAACAAGATGGGACTGTGCTTTTATTGTAAAGAATTGGACATCAGGCCTGTTTATCAGTGATCTGAATTATAGTAACAAATAAACACAAGCCAAATGTGTCATCTTCAATCTGATATATGATTGTAGATAAACTTATCAAATTAATTACAATTCTTGTAAAAAATTAATAATATTAATATTTTTTTAAGTAAAGTCATTGAGAACAAAAGCAATAAAGGCTCAACTGACTAAATCAGAAGCTTTTGTGTGTTTTAAGTATAATTTGGTTAAGACAGTGAAGTTGGGTATTTTGCTTAACAGTAATATAGCCTAAAGCTGTTGTTCTGTTTTACTGTTTTTCAGAATTATTTTAAATATTAACAAATAATCCTACTGTTTAATATCTGTTTAACTTTATAATAACAGGGCAAACAAATGTAAGCCTGGTTAAGAAAAAAATTACAGAATTTAAATTTAAGATGTTCTTGAAATTTTATTAGAGTATTCACAAAAATGGATTTGTCAAAAAAAGTTTATAACTGGACCAAATTTATGAAATATATTTACTTTTAGATTTTAATTTTATTATTAAAATTGAAATTTGTAATCAATACTCTGAAAGTAATTGGAGTATTTTTTAAAGTCCTTTTTATAACTACTAATTTTTGTATATTTTTCACTTTCAGATATGGAATACATTTTTTAATGGACGCTACATAATATTACTGATGGGGACCTTCTCGATTTACACTGGTATAATTTATAATGATGCTTTTGCTAAATCATACAACATTTTTGGATCTTCTTGGTCAGCACCATCAAAAGATGAGTAAGTGCATGAGAAAATGAATGAATTTTTATATTGTCTAAAATTTAAATTTTGCATTTCTTTTTTATTTCATATCTTGCACCTGTTACAGGACTCTCTAAGATTTTATATTGTTAATTATATGTTTCTGTTCATTTGTTTACAAAGTTAGATATCTTATTAGAGTTTGATGTACTTGCTTTGCTTCCAATACACATCAACTTCCCAAACTAATTAGTCATTAGAAATGTGAATTCTTGAGTAATTTTGTTTACATTTATGAGTGTTATAAAAAAAAATTGGTATTATGTTTATCAGTTGCTTATTTTTAAATTCTGAAGGTTTGGAAAACATGGAAACGTATTGTTTGTTGTTTCTGTTTAACCTTTTTTTTTGTTATAATTTCTGGAAACAACGATACTAAAAATTTGGATGAAAGGTAATCGGACAAACATTATTAAAGCAACTATTTGCTTCTGTGTATTTTAATTGAATGACAAGTTCGTCTTTTGTGAGATCACAAAGAAAAATAAAAGGTAAATTCTGTTTCTAAGTGAAAGTTTTTTTTTTTAACTTGCATTACAGACTTTTAAACATATTGCAGAGTATTCAAGTGTTTAAAGATGATTTTGTATTTTGCAGTTTTAATGGTATGGAATGCTAAGTATGATTTTCATTATTTCTTCAGAGAAGACCCAAATCTTTATCCAGAACACATACAATTGAATCCTTTACAACACTTTAGTAACTCATCGTATCCATTTGGAATTGACCCTGTAAGTTATTCAGTGAAATACTGCTTCAAGAATATTGTAGAATAATATTATCATTGCATTTGTTGAACAGATGTGTCTCTAATACTTATCAAGTCATTATTGTAAAAAGTAATTTGTAACATTACTATTGATACTACAGGTGTATTGTCATGTTTCTCATTTCTGTCATCTGTTTTCATGAATTAGCAATGGTTTAAGTGTAATTTTTTCGTTTCTCTGTAATCAAAGTTTAATTTTCCTGATCTTTGAAATGAACCTATGTTACTATATAACATAAGTCTTGTTTAAAAATAATTCTAAGGCTTTTAATCATAATTTTACATTGAGATGAATAACTTGTCTTTTTACTATAAATATGTAATTTAAAACGAATATGAAATTATGTAATTATTAGTTTGAATCTTGTTTTGTACAGCCATATTACTGTTATCAACATAGTTTAGTATACTGATGATAAATGTACTGTTCAACTTCCTCTGATACTTACGATACACATACCAAACTTGTTATAGTATGCCTAATTCTGTAGTTTAACCTCTTAAATCCTATAAAAATAAAATCAACTTGTTTTGTCTGGAAACATAATTAGGTGGTGAACAATATTGTAATACATCTGTTTAATTTTTATTTAACACCATATAATGTAATTTCTTATGATATATAATCATAAGAAATTAAATTTACCAGTTTTATTAATTAGTTAAATTAATCTGACAAGTTTTTTTGTACTATTTGTAGTGTTTAGTAAAATACAAACCAGTGCTGGAAAGAATTAATTGTTTCAGTTATAAGATGCTGAATTTTTTTTTTAGGTTTGGCAAGTGGCAAGCAACAAAATATTGTTCTTAAATTCATACAAGATGAAAGTTTCTGTGATCTTGGGTGTTTTTCAAATGTTGTTTGGTGTACTTTTGAGTTTGTTTAATCATAGGTAAGTTCACATGAGAGATAGTTTGAATTCCTGGTATTTGTTATAAGCAAATTGAACTGATCCAATTGTTTTTTCATTCAAAGTAGGCTTCTTGAAATGAAATAAAAGAGAAATGTATATGTTGATCTTCTCCATTTATGGCATTTTCTTATATATAATGTTTTGTTTTTTTTTACTGTGAAAGTTTAAATACTTAGGAATGAAACAAAAATTAACATTTGAAAAGAATAATCTTTCAAAAATCCACTGAATAGCAACAGCACAAACATTTTGTTTGTATCTTAGAACAGTATTGGATAAGAACGGTTGATGGACACACTCTTGAGCTGTTATATTTACAGACATGAAGTAAAACACAGGGTTTACATCATTATTATGTTACTCATTAGGCATTTTACTCAAGTGCCATCTCCTGCTGAAAGCGTGTAGATTCACACAAAAATCTTATACAATAGTTGCAGTGTACACAATCTGGCTAAATTGTGGTAATAAAGAAAGAACTGTTAATTACATTGTTACATGTGTGTGTTCTATGGTCACATCATGGTTGTTGAAAGAAAAAAACCAGACCAGATGACCTTAAATAAAACCAAAATGTTACAACTTTTAGTTTCTTTTGTTTAAACTGATGAAAAGTTCTGGATTATAAACCAACAGTATTAAAAAAAAGCAGAAAGCATAATCTAATAAAATGTCTAAGTCACTAGTGATTGTGAATGTGCATCTTTAAATCCGTTTGATATCAGATTCCTTAATGTGAAATGCAGTAACTTTAACATTATTTATTCAACCAATTTCAATAACAATGAAGTGGTAATGTAATAAGGCCACAGGAGAGATATATGAATTATGGGTATCTGTGTTTGTTCAAACTTTCAATTCTCTGTTTGGGTTTGTTGCCCATAGTAAGAGAATGTTTATTGTAGTTAGTGGTTTTGCAGTGCCAGAAATGGGAAAAAATAGCATTACTTTTGAAACTCAAGTTATTTCTGGGCATTATGTTGCCAGCTTCTACTATTATTGGCAAAGTACACCTGTTTTTGGACTAACAAATGTTTATTATCACATTTGTTACATCACCAGATTAATCAGACACAGTTTAAAAAGTGAATTGTTATAGAAAAGACCAGTAAATAGTTTTTCTTTTTGAGCCAATGATTGGGTAATGGATATTTACGTTCATTAATTTACATAAATTCACCATTTCAAATGTATTAATGTTGACTTTTTCAGACCAATTTTACATTAATATTTTTTATTAAAACAAAATGTCAAAAACTATTGTTTCTACAATCAAATGACAAACTCCCATCAGTTTTAAATTGCCTGTTATAAATTGTTTGTTCTAAAGCTCCTTTTTCTAAAGATTTGTTGACCATCCAATTAGAAAATGTTTGGTCTAAAGCTGCTTTTTTTAAAATATTTTCTGATAATACAGTTTGAAAGTTCTAAAGCTTTAACATTTGTTGACCCCATAGTTAGAAAATTGCTTGCTTTAAATCTCCTTTTTTAAATAATTTTCAAAGACCATTACAAACTTAAATATTTGTAGGTGTTGTATGTACCTGTCAGGATTCTTAGCTCAGAAATAAAGTATCTTTAAGTAAATTGTTGGCAAGTTCTTTCACCTTTTAGGGTAAGTAACTTAATTCTTAATTTGATATACATATTGTGTACTATATGGTGTATTCAAAACATTAATACACATGCATGAGCTCATAATATTCAAAGCCATTTTTTAGGAAGTGATAATTTGACTATTTCTAATTTCTTTCAGATATTTTCGTCAGCCATTGAACATTGTTTGCGAGTTCTTACCCCAGTTAATATTTTTACTTGCAATCTTTGGATATCTTGTGGTTCTGATTTTTATAAAGTGGGTCACCTATGATGCTTCCGAGTCTTCCTGTGCCCGTAGTTTGTTAATCATGTTGATTAATATGTTTCTTATGTCCTATCCTAAAGAGCCCTGTTACTTGACAGAAATGTACAATGGTCAGGTACGTAAATCAGTTACTGAAAAGAATTATGTAGGAAATTTATTTTATGGTTTTATATTTATTTTAATTCATGCTTATTTTGTGATGTTTACTTACAAATAAACTGAGCACATTTAGAGGGATTCGTTTCATTTTCTTGCTTAAGAATTATAACTGTGATCAGAAATGTTAAGCAGTGTTAAAAATACATTTAAAAAGTTAATTTTAGTAACCCATGTGAGCCAACAACTTGTAATGTCAGACTTGAATAACAGTGCCATTATTAGTTTTGATACCCAGTAAAGAAACGTTTTCTAAATGTCATATATATATATATGTGTGTGTGTGTGTGTATGAATTACTTTTAGAAAGAAAAAATCTTTAAAAACTATGGTAAGTTAAATTGTTATAATAGTTTTTAAAGGTGTGTTTTTTTTCTCTAAAAGCCTAATTTGTTTTATTATCTTCACATTTTTCCACTTATTTAAATATACTTGTTTATAACTCTTGACGTAAATGTTTACTGAATTTTGTCTGGTACAAGGTTGAAGTGCGAAGACTCCCTATCAGTGCAGATAAGGCTAATTAAAACCTAATTTCTTAATACCATGAAAATTATTAACTAACTGAAATTAGTGTTTTTACTTTTTACTCTTTAAAAAGAGTAAATTTATTTCCAAGTAAATGGAAATGTTTCTTGTATGATTTCTCATAATTTGTTATTAATTCAAGATCGATTAGTGTTGCAACTCTTGGAAATAATCAGTTAATAAAAACCAGTTTCAGATTATTACTATTTTAAATTATTGCAGCTATAACAGTCTCATATAATAGTTATTTATTAGTTGAGTGAATTATTTAGTGAGCCCAATAAGTAATATGATTAACAGTAATCAGTTTTAATGTTAACTTGCAGATCCTTTCACTGCTATTTTTACTTGCACAGAATAACAGTCACAACAAACATTATCTGATTCTATGTTAGCAGAATTCTTTTTTTTGTCTAGATATACTACTGATCATTCACAAGATTAATATACATCCATTGAGAGAACATTTGTAATATTGGAGTGGGGTGACTTGGAAGCTGAAAATGAAGGTTTCTTGCATGTGCATCATAAACCTTGTTACAAGGCTTGAAACTGAACACAGGCTGAAAGTGTGCTTCACTAATGACAATCAAGCTTTCCTAAAACAGGGTTGGCTTGGCTCTGCTCACTAGATTAGTGCTATATTGAACAGCACAGTGTTGTGTTGTCACCTTCATTTTGAAATAAGATACTGAAAATCTGAAAATGTACAAAACTTTCACGAAAATATCGAAGGTCTATCATCAGACTGAAAGAAGTAAATCCTCCGTTCTGTAAAAATAGTGTTATTGGTGCACAAATATAAAAGCTAAACAAAAAAGAAGCAGTAATGTTAAAATTAATATTGTGCCTGAATGTCTAGATATTAAGATGTGATAGATTTCTTTTAAAAATAACTCATTTTCTACCTTCCATCAAACCTCCCTTTGGTTGTGGAGTGGGCTCTGCTTTTTATTAATCTCCACATATTCCCAAACCAACCTATTTTCATCTACGTAAATGGCTTGACTTGTTTCCTTCTAAACAAACAGTACGTGCTTTTCAGGCTGAGTTGTAGTAACCGTTTCCAGGAATTATGAACGTGATTGTTTTAAGTTCATAAATATAAGTATAAATATTGGACCTAGATTTATATTTCTAATATCTTTTTACAGGTCACAACTAGTGAATGGTAGTTTTAGTACATCTTCAGGTGAATAATTTATCCTGATACACATATAAAAATATCAAGTATTCCAAGATTTTTTTTTTTTTTCTATATAGATAATATAAACGTGTTTGATTTGGAGTTGTTACAGCAGTGTATTGTAAAAGATAATTTCAACTGTACTTTCTTGTTTTGACACTGTGTTAGCTTTATAACAAGATATACTGTTAAAATGACCCTTAGTATTCTTTTTACATAATTAATGACTATAAACATTAGACATTGACAGAAACTTTTTTTTTTAAATAAAATAGAAATTAAATCTCCACATCCAGATTTTGGTGGTGCAATATTTTACAGAATAGAATTATTTGTTTACATTATTTACATGTACACCATTATAATGTTTCTATGTAAAAGGAAAATTTTTGTAGTTCTTTTTGGCATTGCTCAAAGTAATAAGTAGGCTTATTGCCTTGTGTAAACTCATTTTAAACCTTGATATATCTCTTTCTAGAAATACATTCAAACTGGACTTGTAGTTATTGCTGTTATTTGTATTCCATGGATGCTTCTGACAAAGCCCTTCATCCAACTGTATCAGTGGAAACAAAAACTGCACAAAGTAAGTTTCTTATAATGATTCGTTCTGTTGTCTCACCTCATTAGTTCCCTGTTTAAAGTGTAAGTTTATGGGCTTTTTTTTTGTTGAAGCTATTGTGTAGTTTTTAACATCTGAGTATCTTTTGTTTTATGCTAGATACTTGGTGTCTAATTCCTTTTATAGCATCATTCATTTGATCATTCTGAGTGAAAGAATCTTAGAATAGCTATTTCTAAATGGTTGTGGATTGGCCTTGTGGTAAAGCTATGGATTTTGGAGCTGGTTAGGTGTTCAGTATCACAAGATATTCCTTCCACTTTAAATTTAGGTGTGTTGTAAGAGTGAGAGTTAATCCTTTGGTATAGGTGGTAAAATACTGCTGACATCCTTTGGTTAGTAGTTTAAAGTTAAGGACAGCATTAGACAGCCATGGTTTCTTTGTTATAAACAATGCACATCAAATAATATTTTAATTGGTTGCTTGTTTTGATATGAGATTTTAAGATTTGTTGATAACTATGCTACCATCTGCTATGTTGTCTTGTTTTTATAAGTGGTAACAAGCATGTAAGTTAAAGAAAAGTTTCATGTATGTATTATACATAGCAGTGTTTAACTGTATACTTGGAGTCCTACAGAATTAAAACATGAATCAGTGGGTTGTTGTGACCTTAGGTTCTGTATTCTTACATGAGACTTTTACCCAGATAGTTTAATATTTGTATTTTACATTTGAAAAGATAGTCCATTTAATTTCACAATAGCCTTTATGTAATGTACTTTCATATTTGAACTGAGAATTGTAAAAAATGTTTATATATAATTAGAAAATTTTTGTAATTCTCCTTGGCATTGCTTGATGTAATAACTAGATAACCCACTCTGTTCATTGATACAATATTCTGTTTTGGATAAAGGTTTATGTTTTGTGTAGTACTGATTATATATTGGATATTCTTGTATATCATTTCTACAGATGACTCAACATTCACCAATTGAAGAAAATGCAGTTGAAATTGAGGATAGAGTGAACCAACATCATAGTGGAACAAGTCATGGTGAAAGTGATGGAGAGTTTGATTTTGGAAATGTTTTTATTCATCAAGCTATTCATACTATTGAGTATTGTCTTGGTTCTGTTTCTCATACAGCTTCGTATTTACGTCTTTGGGCCCTTAGCCTAGCTCATGCTCGTGAGTCTACTTCTCCATTGGTTCAATTTTGATAGTTCGAAAAAAGATAACTTGATTAGGGGAAACTTTTTCATTTAATTAGATGTATTATCATTGAGTATTTTTATATTTTTAATAACATAAATCTTTAATTATTTAAAGAAATTTGTGATAAAGTCTTACCTCTAGTTATTGTTCTTTACTAGAAATGTAATAAATTCTGTCTAGAAATATATATTATTTGGGATCTAAAATAGTGTACACTAAAGAAGACAGTCAGGTGCAGTATGTATACAAGTTAAAACTATGTTGGTGTGAGTTGCATTGTAATAAATGCTTGAAATGTGATATGTAACAATTCTTTAAAATATTTAAAATACATGAACAATCCACAATCTAGTCTATAATTCAAGATGCTTATATGCAAGTGTATTGTATTACATATACCTATATGCTTGTGTGTATTATACTAGAATATTTCATCTTTTTGTTTTTTTAATATACATCTCTCATATCTTACAGAGCTGTCAGAAGTATTATGGACAATGGTAATGCGTATTGGGATTAATGCATCATTGCAATATGGGTTCTTAATGATGTACTTTATTTTTGCTGCTTGGGCAGCACTAACAGTTGGAGTTCTCCTCATCATGGAAGGACTGTCTGCTTTTCTTCATGCTCTTCGTCTTCACTGGTGAGCTTAAAACTAAATAGTTCCTGAAAATCCTTTGTTTTCCCTGTGTGTCTATATATATCTTAGATTCTGTCTTACTAATAACTACTATTTCACATTTACTAGCACTAATTTATACACACACATGTATAAACGTTTATTGTGTTTCTTCTAAAATATTTAAATTGGTTCTGCACAAATTTGTGTGTGTGTGTGTATTATAAGTGAAATTAAATAATTACATCTAAATGAAGCTCAATGAATAAACAATATCATGAGGAAGAGTTGTGTTAAAAACAGCAAATTCTAACCTCTGATAAATTATATTATAATCATACATTTTCAAGCCATAAACAAAACACAATAGCATGAAATAAAATATGCATATTTTTAAGCAGTATCCTAGGGTGCAAGCTACAATGCTGGATTATAAAATGTGTCCTAGGTTTTTGGAGGTAAATGAAGAAGTAGGACTTGCATTGTGGTGGGGATACACAGTCTATCAGACTTAACCTCCAATTTGCTAGTCTCACATAAGAAATAAGAGTAGCAATAGATTTAGAAATAGAAATTAAGAGTGAGACGTGGGTGTTCAAGCCTACACTGTCCCACATCTCTATCATTCTTCATTGTCTGTAAACTGTTGTGGGAAGGTGACTGCTCTCCAAAGTAAATAAGAAAATTGAAATAAGAATAAGGAAGTAAGGTACTACTACCAGGTACCCTGGTATCTTTTTAATTAGTGCAGCATTTTTTGATTATTTATTTTTGTTTCAGCTTGTTTTTTAAGTTAAACTAATATAATTAGTCAGAGAGGTTTGGATTTGCTGTTTTTAATGCAGTTACTAAATATAGATGTTTAGGGTTAAATTTGTCAGAAAAAGTTGAAGCATTTTATTTGCATACACTTTTTAAATTAATTGATATGGATATAAAACAGCATCACCTTCAGATCTTCCATAATGTAAACACCATTATTATATAGAGGTTTTTAATATAATAAAGTTTACAAGTAAGAGCTCTGATAGCTATAATAAGTATTCTTATTTGTGAATTAGGGTGGAGTTCCAAAGCAAGTTTTATGGTGGTGGTGGCTACATGTTTGTTCCCTTTTCCTTCAAAGCAATTTTGGAGAGTGCTGAAAAAGAAGATATCTAATGTAGATATGAACTTTACTAAAGTATCATTTTGCCACATGATTTGAAAAAAAAGAAAAAAAGGATTTTTTTATTGAAAATTTTCAAAAAAAGCTTTCAAGACAGATAATGATGTGTTACTACTCAGTTGGGGGCACCAACAATGTAAGAAAAATTCTGCCCTCCTTCCATTGTTAAAAATGTGCACGTTGTTGATTGGCTATGCCAGAATACTTGAACACAATTTCTTGGTCAGTCACTCTGTTACCTTATTTTGTGATATTTATCTCATTCATTATACTTGATGATAGGTTAGATCAAATAGTCTTATAAATACAAATGCAACATTTTATTGGCTACCATCAAGATGAAATGTTCTTGTTTTAGGATCTTCATCTGTGGTACTCCAGTAAGACGTTTGTGCAGTGTGTTACCATATTACATGATAAAATAATGTAATTATATAGAATCATGAAAGGAGTTGAAATATCATTGTGATCAGCTCTGGGAAAACCTGGAAATTTCTTTGAAAAGTTGTGAAAATAAATTTGATAAAAATGTGGTTGCCTTATCAGGAGTACTTGTATCAAAATTGATTAAATTGGGTGTTTAAAAACAGGATTTGTATGAATGCTGAACATTTGTAAAAACGTTTTAGATGAATAGTTGATAAGTTGTTACTGGCAATTATAAATTTCAATAAAATTGTAGGAATACGAGCCAGTAAAAACTCGATACGTTTTCACCTATTTTAGACTGTATCTGGACCTCTTGTATTTCTATTATTTTTAATAGAAAGATAGACAGAAAAAGGTTTTGATGCCCTGAAGATAAAAATAGTGTAACGGCAAAAAAAAATTTTTTAATCTCTGATTTTGCATGTGTTTTATTGATTACATGTACCATAATTAATGTTAAAATTTTTGCATTATAATTTGTTATTATTATTAATATACTTATTATATTACTTTTTACCTGAATATTCCATGTTCCCAAACATTACCCTGTTGAGAACCAAAATTAAGACCTTTCATGAACATGAACACATTTTATTATCAGTTATTATTGTTAGAGCAAGATATTATTCTGTGTAGGAAAGAAGTGTTCTTAGAGGTGACTTTTTGGTAGCTAAATTAACTTTCAGTCACGTTTTGTTTGATTGATCAGTGTAATCAAGTCTGAAGTACCATAAATTGATATATGTTATTGTAACAGGGCTACGGAATCTTCTATTTAATCTCAGTATGATGCTGTACAGAGGGTTGTGCATCATTTTACAAATGGAATTGATCAATGTTTCTATTACCTTACAAAATTCCCCTTGTTATTGATGTGAATTTTTTATCCTAGATTTTTGCCTTAAAACTTAGTTTTATTTGTGAAGAATAATAAAACTTTCTTGAAACCAGATATAAAGTTTGAAGTTTGTGAACACGATTGTGTAGACATGTTATTAACACCTTTAACCATGAACGTGTGTTCCGTAGTTCCATGTTTACTTGCAATGTATTTAGAGTTTTTACTGTGCATGCGTTGTTCAGTGTAGCAATGTAGTTTTGAAATAGTTTTCCAATATAATGTGAATGAGAGATTCCAAGGAGCAAGTAAAAGTTAAGATTAAATGTCCCATCACCACATGTGATTTATGGGTAGAATATGATGAAACATAATTTAAAACATAGTGTGCATGAATGATGAAATGTTGTTCCGGGCTCTACATTTAGGGTACTTTGGGCAGTGTAAACATAATAGTTTGGGCATTAATGGACTGGTTCTGCATCTTTCTTCTTAACTGAAGAATTCCTCCATTTTTTCCGTTAGAAACGTGAAAGAACACGCCATTAAAGCTAAAAACTAATACACTGTTGTGTTTAAACTTGGCACAGCACAATTTTGTTATAAGCTTGGTAATCCTAATATCCACTCTTTTTAATAGGCCTGTATAGGGTTTAAACGGTTATAACGTCATTCAGCATATATCTATAAAACTTACTGTTTTAACGTCACGTAGTATGAATTTCAATAGCAAAGGAAAAACTGTACAATAATTTATTTATTGTAGATAAACATATAATACAAAAGTAATAAATACATAAATAAAACGCAAATGTTTCAGGGAGTTAATCAGACACTGTCAGGCTGTAAGGAATATACATGTCCGAACAGAAAATTGAAATGAAATGTTTAATTAAAAATTAAGCACTGTTAACTGTGTAGAACTAGATCTATATGCTCCCAAAAATAGTTATATGTAGTATTTTGAGTCTAGTAGAGTTAAAAATTGAGTTTTGAATTACAGCTCTTATGTCAATAAATTTTACATTCTAAGTGTACTAGATGAAACGTATTTATAGGTGGTGTCAGGATAACATCAAATCATTCTAACCATCTTGTCAAAAATTGATAATGTTAAAACTGATGCACGATTTTTGCAACTCTTTCTATTGAAAACTGTTTTATTTATTTATAATAAGTGTTATAAATACTGTATAAAATTTTCAAGAATTATCCACAGTACGTACGTCAGGTAAATCAAAAATGTAAGTACTATCGTATAATTTCTTTTATCTGTTAGTATTGTAATATATTAAAAATGCTATGGGTTTCTGTTTGATGTGAAGAAACATTGTGTTTTGTATACGTTTCTGTTAAAATACTGTCTTGTCCATCGGTCTCCCAACCATCTTTAATTCTTCAGCTAGCGGAAATGTATATTTAACAATATATGTTATTTTAGTAAAGGAAGTTTCAGTAATTATGACCTAATCCAGTGGATTGATTAAGCCTACAGCATAGATAACTTTTCTAGTCCTGGTGATGACCAGTACGAAATCAGTTAGTTAATAAATGCATATCTATATAAATTATAATTCACGAATAAATTAGATATAAATTATAATTCACGAATAGGTTAGATATAATTCTTGGAACCAAAGGTGGCGCGTGTATTCTTCTATCTTGTTTTATTTCTCGTGGATTTTTTTATGAAAGAATACTTTAATAGTCATGCTTTAATAGTCTTAAAAGCTTTTTACACTTGGGTCAACAGGGGTGCTTTAGCAGTCTTAAAAACCTTACTTTCAAATCACTAGTGAAAGTTGTAGAATCAGAAACATATAGAAAGATAATAAAACTACAAGAAAAAATAAAACTTAAAAGAAACTTATCATTAGTGGATAGTATAATAATATTATTATTAGAAAGTTAGATATTAATCACTCCTTAGAAGTTAACTTCAGAAATGACGTTTCGCGTATCTGAAGGCGATGGTTTGATTTTGATTATGAAAATTAGTACAAACACCGATATCAATTTTATTTGTACATGTACTATAAGTGAATGCTGTAATTGTTTTTGTATAAAAGTGGTTTATACACATAGTGTTATTACCATTACCACTTGTATGTGTTTTCTTAACACGAATATTTGTTAATATACAAATAACAATACAATTTATAATGACGGTTATTACAAATATTGGTTTATATACAAGAGTTTTACAAACTTATAACCTATATCGCGTTTTCTACCTGGTCTAGAACTGAATATTTTATCGATGGTCCACGAGAATCAAAGTAATTTTGACTTGATACTGTCATACCTAGCTAGTTGCCACCGAAAATATTTAATGCCCTCATAGAAATAATTACGTCCAAAGTAAATTCACTGAAGGTGAACATTTCATGATGTTCAAAATCTATATATAAACGTTTCTGGTCATATTCTTTAGTTTTCAGATTAATAAATGTTAATCACAATTATAGTTTCCGAGGCTTTTATAGTATGCTGACTGTATCTAACCAATAATAATAACTGGCTCTTGGCAAGTTGATTTATATAGTTTAAGACAAGATTCTGGAACGTTCAACAATGTTTGAAAACACGTAGACCACATAATGTTGATTCTTGCTCTCGAGAATCTTCTGTAAATTTAGAAAACAGGCGGGTCTTGCGCAATATACGTCACATGAATAAAAAAAACTATACTGAAACAAAACGTAAGTATTAAAATAAATGCTTAACAGTAAATCCGTTACATATCCCAGCCAGCCTGATGAGCTATGGATTAAGCAAAAAAGCTTCGTTGGCAATGGACATGACGAACGTAGTGTAGTTGGAATACTATTATTATACAATCTTCTGTGATTGTTGAAAATCCATAAGGGATTAGATATAGAAAGCAGTGTTAAAAATATATTAGGCCTAATAATAATAATAATGATGTCTTAATAGAAGTACAAGTGATTTCTGTGCGTATTTATATGTTCGTTAAGATGTTTCTGTAAATGTCATGCTACAGAAAACTTGGTGTTGTATGAAACAATGACGTTTCAGAGGGCACGAGCAGTAACTTGTAAAGCAAAAGAAATGCGTGGCGTTACAGTAATTATACTGGTTTTGATGAGGAAGATTCAGAGGTTTGTTTGTTTGTTTGTTTTGAAATTCGCACAAAGCTACTCGAGGGCTATCTGTGCTAGCCGTCCCTAATTTAATAGTGTAAGACTAGAGGGAAGGCAGCTAGTCATCACCACCCACCGCCAACTCTTGGGCTACTCTTTTACCAACGAAAAGTGGGATTGACCGTCACATTATGACGCCCCCACAGCTGGGAGGGCGAGCATGTTTAGCACGACTCGGATGCGAACCCGCGACCCTCAGATTACGAGCGCATGCCTTAACGCGCTCGGCCATGCCAGGCCCAGATTCAGAGGTGTGTGAACAAACAACTTTACAAAGAGTTAATTTATCGTTTAATATTAGGTGAAGATCGCCATTGAGAAAGGGGACAGAAAAGAAATTACCATTTGTTATTCTATTCAGATTGTTTTAACATTTTAAAATTGTGAAGTTTTATTTAGTGATAACAATCGAGTAAAAAATATTGATGTTTTACACAAAAAACAAACAATGTATATAATGGCATAACATTGAGACGTTCAATAAGTGACGTAAAATAACCCCAAGCGACGTAGCCGTTAATGTTGTTAGGTAATAGGTAGTTCTTATTCATTTAAAATATAATGTCGCAATGATAATTTCTTTATATTGGCCCTCCAGTATTACAGCGACATGTCTGCGGACTTACAATGCAAGAAACTGGGTTTCGATACCCATAGTTAGCAAAACACACGTAATCCATTGTGTAGATTTGTGCTTAATAACTAACAAGTTGTTTATCTCGTCATAAAGTTGAAGCATAAGAATGTATTTAGTTCTGAAAATTGTTACACAGCCGTGGAGATGGACCAGAACACCGTAGTAAGAATGAAAATGTGCTCCCGACCACGTTCCGAAAGCAGTCGGAGACAAGCATTCGCTTTTTTTAACCACGTTTTTTTTCTCCTTCGTGCTTCTCTGGTGTCTTAGCGACACCTCTCATTTCTGCCATACAATAGAAGACACCCCCATCACAAACACCTTCCGCTGTGCTTGCATTAAACTTATATCTGACGTTTTTGTTTAATTTCGTGCTAAGCTACTTAAGGGCTATCTGCACTTGACATCTTTGATTTAGAAATGATAGATAAGATGGAAGCCAACATCACCTACCGCCAACTCTTATGCTGATCTTTACCAAAGAAAGGTGGGCTTAACTGTTACATTATAACGCTCCACGACCCAAAGGACGAGTATTTTCGATAACAGGATTCGAACTCGTGACCCACAAATTACGAGTCAAGTTTCTTAAGCACCACCTGGCCATGCCAAGTTTCATCTTTGATTTTAAAAATAAAGTGAACAATCTGTAGTAATTACACTTACCATATCTCTTTGGTTCTACTCTTATCCGTTTAATAAATTATAAAGTTACGATTTAAGATTACTTCGGTTATTTATCAATCACATCCACAAACAATCACAATGTTTTACGTTTGGAACGACTGAGGTAAATTAAACTGAGCTAAGCATACTGGTAGAATGTACCCAAATTTGGCACTGAACATGCGCACTGTGCTACTCTATGCATAGTTTTTATTACGAATAATTTTATTTTGTGTTCATAAGTAGTAACACATTCCTTTGTTAAATAACAGTTGGAATAGTAAACCACAAAATAATACTGTTTTCCTTTGGTAACATAGGTCTCCAAACTCCAAGAGAATGTTCTAGTTTTGTTGGTTTTTTTTTTTTTTGTTATTCTTAACGACCATTTTACGCTACTTTCAAGACTGGCGCGTAAAGAATTTAGCCACAGTAACTTAATATAAATAACACCAGGTGGTAACGCAGGTACGAACATATAAAATATTTAACAAAATCAGCTAGTCCTTCATTTCTACAGAGGTATTTCTAATGTTAAACATTTTTCTTTGCTTCCACACACAAGTTCTTTGACTTTTTTTTTTCCGTTTAGTAAAACTCTTTAAATCGATCTCTTAGTAGCAAACCCACTGATAAATCTTGGATGTCATATTGGTGATTGTCATGGTTTAAAATGGGGTAAATTAGGTACAAAGTTTAAATAACTATATGCTGTTTTTGACGAATGCTGGCTTCAGCTCCAGAGAGCTGGGTTATCACGTCGCACTAGTACGTATACGCTAGGAGGCGTTCAGGAGTAACCATCTACCTTTTACCCCTCCAAAAAACAAAAATAATACCGAGAACTAAACAGCACCTGCGAAGGACAAAATTATTAAATATGTTTTTATTATAAACCAATAAGAGTGCCTGAAAATTCGATACTCGGAGGAATAATAGCTTTTCTTCTTATAGTACTGTTTTTGGTTAAACACGTATAACAACGCCTCGTGGTTTAAGCTCTAGTGGTTGGGTTGCGGATAATTTTGGGCCCGGCATGGCCTAGCGCGTAAGGCGTGTGACTCTTAATCCAAGGGTCGCGGGTTCGCGCCCGCGTCGCGCTAAACATGCTCGCCCTCCCAGCCGTGGGGGTGTATAATGTGACGGTCAATCCCACTATTCGTTGGTAAAGAGTAGCCCAAGAGTTGGCGGTGGGTGATGATGACTAGCTGCCTTCCCTCTAGTCTTACACTGCTAAATTAGGGACGGCTAGCACAGATAGCCCTCGAGTAGCTTTGTGCGAAATTCCCAAACAAACAAACAAACAAAGCGGATAATGTAATGGAAAAAAAAAAACTATAGGTACAATTCTTGGTTATGTAGTGTGTGTGTGTGTGTGTGTTGTTGTTTTTTTGCAATACAGTCACCCAACTAGATAAAGGAATACATAGTTCATAGTTATGTAATCCTATACTTTTAAAGATATGTAAACATTATATACTTGTCCCTGAGGGAGAAAGTCCTACCTTTTGAAAGCGCTTGGGTTATAGGGTTTTTACTCATTTCTAAAAAATACGGACAAAGTTCGGTACCGAACTTTATATACTTGTCCCTGAGGGAGAAAGTCCTACCTTTTGAAAGCGCTTGGGTTATAGGGTTTTTACTCATTTCTAAAAAATACGGACAAAGTTCGGTACCGACTTTGAATGACGAATGTTTATTTTTGCTGGGATAACCTCACGTTGTGTACTGGTTAACACAGATTCCAGTAAAGGGCTCACTCAACATTGGTTGCTAAGGCGTGTTTGTTTCCTTTTGTTATCACACCAATGAATAAATACATAGGTCTTTCAATTGATTTTTTCATTTCGTACAATAGATATTCCACTCTTCTCAATATACGCTTTTAGAAACGAGAATCTTATATTATCTTAATTGTTATAAAATATGCACAAGTTAGAGTATTCCCTTGTATTTAATACATTAGCAAACTTGTAGCTGGTACTTGGTTATCCAATACATTGGTTTTGTTTCATGTGTCGTTGTGAAATTCATGATACTAACGATTTTGTATTTCGTTTATTTAGAGAAATAAATATGTTCACAATGATTACAATGATAGGGGGAACAAGTTTTATTTTTGTGTGTAAAACAATCATACACATGAGTTATTTTTCCTTAATAAATATTATTTATAACACTGAATTTAGCTACCCACCTACCCCCACGGAAGTGTAACTTTCTGTTTTGTAAGTACAATGTTAAGAAAACAACAATGGTACGACAAAGGGGTTTTAAAGCCAGAAGCGCAAGCTTAGAAGTTGTTAAACGATTAATATTTATTAACCAACCCTCTTTCTCAGTCCTTGACGCTCACCTGTACATCAGAACATCTACCCCACTAATAAAAGTAACTAAAAAAAACGCTTAAACTGTGAATGAGTTATTGATGACGACAAACCCACTTGAAGTAAAAATGTATCTCGGAACGGTTGGTATGGGTATTAACACTTGTATTAATAAATGTATCTCGGAACGGTTGGTATGGGTATTAACACTTGTATTAATAAATGTATCTCGGAACGGTTGGTATGGGTATTAACACTTGTATTAATAAAGCAGAGAAAGAACGTTTCGACCTTCCAAGGTCATCTTCAGGTAAAATGACCAAAGAAGGTCGAAACGTTGTTCTGTGCATGAGGTCATTTAAAAACATATCCCATAATGCCTCAAATTAACATTACTTTTATCAGCCTCGCAACCACGATATTACTTAGTAACAAAAGTTTATACGAAAAGTAGTGCTTGAAAGAGGCCATCATTCAGTTCGGATAGTTCTGTACTGGTTCTTCCCATCATATCTGTATATCACGACTTTTTCTTACATCTACTTCGTCCATTTTGTAAACTTTATTTGATATTCTTAGATGCAGTCTACTGCACCAACGCGAGTCGTCGAGATGAAATTGTTTTTATTTGTTTTTGATAGCCATTAGGCTTCGATTTATGACGTGAAACGTTTTACATGTTTGTTTTTGATAGCTCAGAACTGTGACATGAAAATGTTTTGTTTGTATTTGATAGCCATTAGGCTTAAGAATTTAACAGGGAAATCTTTTCCCTCAAACTCTGTTTTATTACTTGTGGTGACGAAACCTTCAGTTTATTTCTATCAATAAACGATTTTGTATAGCCAATGAAGTATTTAATTCGATATTAATAAAAAATAAACCCAGGTTCTGGCTAAAGGAGATTTGTTTTCATTGTGCTTCCATAACAAAGTAATGCCACCAACCTCATGAGTACCAATTTAAGTACATCATGTGGCATTCACATTTATACGTAATGTTGTTTTATGTTATAAAAACAGCTTTGTAACAGTCGTAATTTACCCTCTGTAAAAGGTAGATGGATAATAAAAAGTGAATAAACGGTTAGGGCGCTAGACTTGAAATCTGCAAGTAGCGTGTTTGCCATCACCGAATGCGTTCGCCATTTCAGACATGAGGTAAATCCCCACTTTTCATTTGTAAATTAGTAGTCCAATAGTTGGCGGTGGGCAATGTTTAACAGCCTTCTCTCTTGTCCATCACTTTTAAATTAGGAACGGCTGGTGCAAATAGTCCTCATAAGGCTTTGCGTGAAATTCAACAAACAAGGAAAATAAAAGTTAAGGTAATAACATACTTGTAATAGTCATATATGTTATTTAATATCTCCCTGATAGAAAGTGTAGGGAACATTAAATCATGTGTTATAGTGTTTTCACAAAGCTGAGACCAACGCCTCAGTATTCTCTGTAATAATGTTTAGGCCTTTGTTACCTGTTCGAAGCGAAACGAAACATATTTGGCAAATTATTTCTCGTTCGTGTATTTTATATAATCTTGAAATTCAGATCAATATTGCACTTTCCAAAACAAAGGAAAGGGTTAATAGTTGCAAGGTCAGTAAGCAATTCACTTAATCTCATACAATATATAAGTATGAAAATATATATACACCGAAAATTTTGAATTCAGCCAGATATAAACCATATATCAGCAAGCATAATAAATCTATTTTTTTATCTGCTGCATTCTTCATCATAATATTGAATTCATTTTTGTTGGTTATTACTCCAGACTCCAGCAGGCCAACTCACCCCCTGAAGGAACTTCCACACATAGCTTACATAAAATAAGAAAAGAATTGTGAAATACATAATTGCCACATAGGTGAATAAATTTCAGTATGTCAGAATGTCCTCACCACGGGTATCGAACCCGGTTTATAGCGGGGTGAGTCAGTAGACATGCCACTGTGCCACGGGGGGGGGTGCTACACTGCAAACCATTCACAGGACGATTCTGACATACTGCAGAGGGTTGGCACGATAGCCACAATAACTAATCCACTGTGCATTCTGTTAACACTTTTGCCAAATTTGTGACGAAAAAGCCACCGTGTGTTTCGGTGTATAAGACGGACTATTTTCAAGGCTATCTCCCGTATGTTTCGGTGTATAAGACGCATTCCTATTTTCAAGGCTATCTCCCGTGTGTTTCGGTGTATAAGACGGACTCCTATTTTCAAGGCTATCTCTAGGGAAAAAACATTTTTCACAGTCATCATTTCTTTATTTGTTCAACATCACCATATTATTTAGAAAACTTCAAAAGTAGTGTCTATAATAAAATAAAATATGGTTGTTTCATACATTTACATCAAAACATTGTTCATCCATTATGAAAACTTTCAAAATCTTATGCATCACTGAAAACAAATTCTGAAAGTTCAATCTCACGTGTCCTCAAACAATATCATCTTTGGTTCCATTGGAACATCACACGTTTTAAATACCTTTGTTTCAGTTTCCTCACTTTAGGAAAGAAAAAAAGGTTTGGTACTTTTAAACATTAAGGAAACAAAAAAAACTGCTTACCCGCCATAGGGAGGCATACCATTTGTGACTTTCAGCGTGTAGGACACACGGGGTTTTGAGACCCTCCCTTTTTTTTAAAGTGTCTCATACACCGAAAAATACCATACTTAAGAAATGTTACTTGAGTAATACATACATATGTAATAAATATCTTTACACGGTTACATAAAAAATCACTTACCCAATTGAACTGAAACATTTTCACTTCAGTTTTACTACACAAACGCTTTTACGCCTTTAATTTAATTCGTGCTTCTGTCTGTCAAACATAGAATCTCTTCCTAAACAAACCCTAGAAGAAGAGATGGTTTCAATGTACCTAATAGTGGTGAATAAGGAAAGTCTTATAACCAAGTAATGCTATAGTTGATAAATATAGTTTTTTTTTTTTGTGATTGATTTTCATTAAGTTAATCAATTGTAACAGATGTTAGAAATATAAAACAGAAACATTTTCACAGTTTCAAACCAAAACGAAAAAGAAGTAAGATTGAAATTATTTAATGACGTCACGAATTTAAATGAACATTCATTGGATGGAACAACACCCCATCTGCTTCAGTTATTCAAAGGAACTGCAAAATTTAAAAGAAATATATAGATACTGGAAAAATAAATAATTTATTATCTTGGTTTTCTATAAACGGTAATATATTTAAAGAGTTCTAAAGTCTCTTTATTGTTTGTTTGTTTTTCTTTTTGCAAAGCCACATTGGGCTATCTGCTCAGCCCACCAAAGGGAATCGAACCCCTGCTTTTAGCGTTGTAAATCCGGAGACATACCGCTGTACTAGTTGGGGGGATAAAGTCTCTTTAATAAAACCAAATTATGATAAAACCAACCAACTCATTAACTTAAAATTTCACTCGTGTACAGATATATTTCATGAACATCAAATCCAACCGTTTTATGAGTGAGTAAACACTTATTAAACCCTTCCTAATCAGAACTATTTACTGTTTCGAAACATGAAAACAGAATAATGCATTATATAAAAGGATAATAGTTACATTACCACAGATATACCATAAATACACCTACTTTGTATTTACATAATTTTCTACTCCATCTCTAAAGACGGCCAGATGGTTAGGGTGCTCAATTTGTAATCTGAGGGCTGGGGGTTCAAATCCCCGTCACACCGAACATGGTCGTCCTTTCAACTGTGGGAACTTTATAATATTCAGTCAATTCTACTATTCGTTTGTAAAATGAGTATCTCGAAAGTTGGTGGTGATTAGCTGCCCTGATAGTTTTTCACTGCTAAATTAGGGACTGTTAGGGCAGTTAGCCCTCGTATAGCTTTGCACGCAATTCAAACCATTTTTAAAGTCTCAAATATGCAAGATTATAACTTCGATCATATAATATCACTAAATTTCTAACAGATATAACTTAATCCTTTCAATATATTCATATTTAAGAGAAATATGGTGACTGATTTTAAGAGAAATATTGTCACATGCCAGTTGAATGCTAGGCCAACTGAGCTTAAAAGGATAAACCCACTAGCGATTTCTAGGAAGTAATTTTTAATTTTTGAAGTTACTACAGTACTAAAGACGTAATACCCATAGACTCCGTGGTAAGTATGAAAAATTATAATAATACTAAATGTGATAGGCACAGAAAATATTTTCCACTGTATAGCTTTGTACTTAAATAAAAATCCGCTATTTAAAAGTGTAAAATCAAACATTAACACCATATCCAACAATATAATGTCATCTGAATACTTCTTAGTTATATGTACTAAAAGTAAAGGTACAGGCTGTATGGTTACTTACAAGTTCTTTAAGAAAACGTGATAAATTAAACTTTTACAAATCCAATGTGCGTGAAATAGGAAAGCTTAATATATTTGAAATTTACACGTCTATAAAATGTGATTCATAAGCATCTATCTATGAAGTCAGTGCTTATTAAAAAAAGAATTCTTCAAAAGAACAAAAGACACGAGGCTAGTAAAACTTCATGTTATTTCACTTCATCTAATGTCATTGTTTTATCTGTTTGTTTGCTGGAAGTTAAGCACAAAGCTACACAAGACGATATCTCTGCCGATGGGTATAGAAACTGGTTTCTAATGTTGTGAGTCTGCCCTGTGCCGCTTTACCTATTTCGATTAAACTATCTAACCCTAATCCGTGGAGTCAGAAGGCACATGCATTGTTTGAAACTGCGCAGTTGAAAATAAAGTAGCTGCATAAAGATAAACTTTGCTCAGAAAATTTCAAATATTACTAAGGCCTCATAAATATGACAATTTACACTAAGTAAATGTACTTGTACATTTACACTAAGTAAATGACAAAGTACTGTTCATACAGGTTTCAACAATCTATATTGTGTGCACTGTCGTGCAGTATATTATTATTGTTGTTAATATTAGTAATTACAGTTTTATTGTTTGTTTTGAAATTTCGCACAAAGCTACTGGAGGGCTATCTGTGCTGGCCGTCCCTAATTTAGCAGTGTAAGACTAGAGGGAAGGCAGCTAGTCATCACCACCATCTGCCAACTCTTGAGCTACTCTTTTACCAACGAATAGTGGAATTGATCGTAACATTATAATGACCCATGGCTAAAAGGGCGAGCATATTTGGTGCGACTGGGATTCGAACCCGCGACCTTCAGATTACAAAGGGCACGCCTTAACGCGCTAGGCCATGCCAGGCCCTACAGTTTTATTAGTTACGTAACTTATAAAGCAGCTATTTTACTTACTACCAACGTCAACGATCACCTATTTCACCTAGATATGAATATCTTCCACCCTTCACTACAGCCGTGTAGTGCACTGTTCCATCGTACGTAAGTCTCAAAAGATAATTATTAGGCCCAAACCTGAGGATTCTCACGTAAATATAGAAGCTGATGAAATTTCAAAACTTAAAAATTAATGAAGTTGTTAAAAGATTTACAGAAACCAGTTATGTTTCCACTCTCTTTGAGATAGCTGAGAGATTTCACATACGAATTGTAAACCTTTTGTATAGAATCGAAACATCACCGATCTTTAATAACAGGAAAATATTTTAACGGATAATAAACAGAACACGTTACGAACTTTGTACAAAGAGCCTGTTTTGAATTGAATCTGACATACATGATAACCATTGTTTAGATTTTTGTTTGTTTGTTTATTTTACTAATATGGTAACAGGAATACGGTAAGACCATTGCATATATTTTTGTAATAGAAATATAGTATTATAACATGGCAACAGAATTACGGTAAGGTCATAACATGGGTGACGGAAATACATGGAGCATCGTCAATTTCACTTACGTTTTAAAACAAAGATCGTTAATTCAAGTTAATCATCAAATGTATTAGCCAACCATTTCATCAAATAATCAGTTCATTTTCTCACAGTCGTAACTCAAACATGAAATATATTGTTTACAATCGAATTTAAACTTGACTTTCAAAGCCTCAACTAATAATTTAAATATTTATTCGACCCGCATTCAATACTGTCATGTTTCTACTTGAACAGACTGTACGAGTTGATTTTCCTTGTTTCTAATAAATTTGTTTTAAACGCGTCATTCGGGTCACTTATAGTTTTCTACATTCATGTGTAAAAGTCTGTGTTTTAGTACTTACGCCATGGTTCAAGCTGCTTTTTGTTTGTTTGTTTTTAATTTCGCCAAGGTACACGAAGGCTATCCGAGCTAGTCGTCCCTAATTTAGCGGTGTAAGGGTAGAGGGAAGATAGATAGTCATCACCACCCACCGCCAACTCTTGAGCTACTCTTTTACCAACGAATAGTGGGATTGACCGTCACATTATAACACCCCCATGTTTGGTGTGACAGGGATTCGAACCAGCTACCCACGGGTTACGAGTCGAGCGCCTTAACCATCTGACGATGCTGGGCCTCAAACTGCTTTTAGTAGATGTACGTAAGTAATATCATAGGGTAAATACGACTTGTAATTGGGGTAACAAAACTTCGAATTCTAATAAGAGATTATGTTTTAGATCAGCCGTTTAAAATTGTAGTTGCTACTCGAAATTTCTAATTTACAGGAAAATGTCAGTTGGCGCATTTTTCACGAAATAAGAAAGAATTGGCGGACTTTGCGGACACATAAATAATTCACCCCATAACTACGACTCTGGTACGAAATAAAAGGTCCGTGTAAAATATTTATTTTAAGAGAAAGGATTCGCGGGACGTTAAAATTTGGGAACCATTGGTCTGCATCAATCAAGTTATAATTACACATTAATCATTATCCAATGAGTAAAGAGACTGAAGGTCACGTGCACTTTGTTTGTCAGGGCAATTACATTTAATGCGTATGTTTTTCGTTGTTCTAGATTTTATAAACAAAATGAGTATTTCAATGACGTTCGTTTTTTGGAAATTACGGGTACGAAGTGAATGATATATTCTGTGTGGTTTTCGCAAGTTACATATATTTTGAAAGAACGTCTTAAAGCCAATAACTTTAGGGAGTGACGTGTGTGTTTTGTTTTTATTGAAATTTATTTTACTTGGCCAGTCCCCCGGTGGGGCAGCGGTAAGTTTACAGATATACAACACTAACATCAGGGTTCGATGCCCCTCGCTGACCACTGCAGCTCAATGTAGCTTTGCTATAAGAAAACACACATACACTAATTTGGCCAACAGGGGCTGATCGTACAAGAAACTGACGAAAGTTTAGCTTCTCCAAATGGGTGAAAAGTTCATCTCTGACCGCCAGAGGGGCAACCCCCTTTTTGAACTACTGTCCCGAACAAATAAACAAGTCTCTTTAAGTAAAACGTCCCCTACAGAGCATTACTCTCACCAGCTTAAACGTATCACACATTGTGTATGACAGACCAGCCTATCCAAACAGAAGACTCACACACGGTCTATACAGGCCAATCACATGATTGAATCTCGATATTTCACAAATACTACTGCAATAAACTGTTGGAGCTCTTCAGAATCATTGTCACGTTTTTCATGTCATGTGAGGATCTATCCCAAAGGTGGGAAGGAATGCAAGTACTCATTTTGCGAAGAAAATAATTTCGTTAAATCATTCACTTATAATCAAAATAATACTTCGTAAACAGAAAAACAACAACAAAAAACCTTGTTAGGTTGTCTCAAGTAGGACTCGGGTATAGATATCCCCAGCTTTAAACTACTGGCCAGAAGTGAGGTAGCAACTAACAGCATCGCGTGTCATAAGGGTTTTATCCAATACTTGAAACATAATAACCGGAATGACTGTTACTTTTACCATGTGCTAATAACTGAAAGTGCAGATAGTGTTCAGTAAAATAATGTCTCGAACTCTGAACTCTTAGATCATAAATTTGTTACGCTACTCACTAGCCGTCTATGAGGAGAATGAATACCATCATTGTGGTTGAATTAACAAAACGTAACACCAGTAAAAAAAACAAACCTATATTAACTGTGGCTGATTTCTTAACTAAACGTAACACCAATAAACAAGTATCTATACTATTCTCACAAACAACAGAAACAGGCTATTTAATCCCAGATTTGTAAGTTTAACATCCTACATAAGAAAATGCTATTGAACTACTGAAAGCAAACCATTGGTTCTTCAAAGAACATTGCCAATTCAGTGTACATAAAAAAAAAAAAACGGAAACTTCATTTGGTGATTTGTTTTCATAAGAAAAATCAATAAATGTTTTTATCGTTTTTATAAATTATTTATATTAACTGAAGGTTCTTCTTCTTTTTTTTGTGGCTCATAACGATGTCAGAGGGTAGTACCAAATGATAAAAACTCTTCTCTGCTGAATAATTGAGACGAATACATCAGTAACTACATATTCAGAAACTCCTACATAAATACAAGTTCGCCAAAGTGAGCAGATCGTAGATAAATAAAAGCATGTAACAAACGGCCCGTCATGGCCAGGTGGGTTAAGGCGTTCGACTCGTAATCTGAGGGTTGCGGGTTCGAATCCCAGTCGCACCAAATATGCTCGCCCTTTCAGCCATGGGGTCATTATAATGTGACGGTCAATCCCACTATTCGTTGGTAAAAGAGTAGACCAAGAGTTGGCGATGAGTGGTGATGACTAGCTGCCTTCCCTCTAGTCTTACACTGCTAAATTAGGGATGGCTAGCGCAGATAGCCCTCGAGTATCTTTGTGCGAAATTTAAAACAAACAAACAATATAATAAACAAAATTTACCAGTATAAGTTTAATAATGTGCCTTATTTGTCCCTTGTTCAGTGTTACTGACGAGGGGTGGAAGTCCCCAATATAGGTATAATGCGGTGACTTGTGTCACACTGAATGGCAGATCAGGTTTTATATCTATTGATAATTTAATCGTCAAATAAATCAAAAGACAGTTTTCAGAAATAGATAAACCACCTTTCACGCCATCTATTTATCCTAATAATTCATTGCAAAATCAATCAACGATTTTCACCTTACAAAAATAAATTTACGATTCATCCGTAACGTATCAACAATATCGTGTGTTTTTTTTTTCTGTCTTGTGATTGATGTGAAGCAATGCGTAACAGAGCAGACGTATACTTCCACGAGAAACATGCTTCTAAAAACAACGTAATTGTTATCCGTAGACTATATCTGTGAACAATTCTATTATTGATGTCCAATGTACATTATATCCGTCTGCAAATTAATCTAAATCTAAACTAAACCTTCTTTTGGTCTAATACGACTGGTTGTTATCTAATTGATCTACTACTACGGTATTCATGAACATATATTGAATTTGAATGGAATTAACTGTTTACAGAAGGCGAGCACCTGTTTGAAACTTTATATACAGAGGATATTATCGTCAAAACGTCAAAACTGTTCGATTTCTTTGTAAATATTTTTCACTGTTTACTTCACGAAAGGATTGGCGATTTTCGAGTAATAAAGTTCTTCGCAAGACGAAATATATGTCAATAAGAAGTTGTCATTTTCAAGAAACTTCAAAGAAAACTCCCGTTGCGATGAAGCTTCTGATTTTAGAAATTCTTTTATAAAAAAGCAAAATAAAAAAGGCGTGGTGTCAGTGAAAATATTGTTGTAATGTAGTTCTTTCATTGGTGGGTTCTTTTCAATTATATGGTGAAAATAATTCAAACTCTAAACCATAATTTTGTTTCCTCCTGAAGATTTCTTAAAAGGCTTATAAATTTAGTAATTCTTTTTTGACCAATGTTTATACTCGCAATCCGCTTTACACTAACATAAAAAACATCTTACTTATCCAAAGTAACTCAACATACGCGATGACTAACACAAATAAAAACATAGCACAAATGTAGTGACTGATTCATTCTACCGACTAAAAAGAAACTCAATCCTCGTGTTGCTTCAATGTTTCGTTTCAATTTTACTTATTTATAATCTAATATTTGTTCTACTTAGTCCACAAAGCTCGAATGTTTTAGAGATAACGTGATCCAAACATAAAGCACTCTCTAGCAATATATAAATTACCACATTAGAAGTATAGCTTATAACAATGTACTCGACTGACTAAAATGGATTACGTATCACACAACCAGTTTCATTTGACGTTACGCAATCTAAGCTATGAATGACAGAAGTTGGAAAGAACACACCATGATCTATCACTATCATTCATATAAAAGATCCTATTTTGAATGAACCTATCACTATGCATACTAAATGACGTTTCGATAAGCGACCACTATCTGATATGAAACCGAAACATGTCACATCCTGACACCACAGCAATTCTAGGTTTGAAAGGTTTAGTTGCTTGTAGTTTGTTATCCATTACTGCAGCGTTTAATACCAATACACTTGAATAAAGTCACGATATGATGAAACGTTGTGGAATAAACGGCAACTGCCTGTTGTGAAGACACAAGTGTAGAGGACGACGTTTCGACAGTCTTTCGCCTTTCGTCTGATTTAAAGACAACTGTAGGTCAACACCCTATTTGAAAAATAAAATTGTCTTAGTTGAAGACGGTTAAATCTATATTTGTGTCCCCTAGTTCTATAATTCTTGATGTTGAGTTTGAAAAATGTTAATATTTGAACATTATCGATCAAATCTTCTTTTTTTCAAGAGAAAACAATTTGAAGAATCTTAATCTCTTCTCAAATGACAACTCTTCCATCCCAGGAATAATTTCAGTAATCTCCTCTGAACTCTTTCCAAGAATTCAACGTCCTTTCTAAGGTAAGGAGCCCAAGACTGAATACAACAATCCAACGTTAGCCTAACCAGTGAACTATAAAATGAAAGTAAATCCTTTTTAGACTTGAATTAAATATTTATGCAGATACAACCCAAATTTCTATTTGTCCTGCCACCAGCAACAGCACACTGCTTGGATGGATTTAGAGATCGATCAACCATTACACCAATATTCTTTTCTTTCATTACACTGTTAAGGTTATTCACATCCAAATTATGCTTATAATTCAAATATGATAACTCACATCCAATATCTCGCATTTATCATAATTGAAATCCATCTGTCATTTATTTACCCAACTCACTAAATGATCTAAATCCTTCTGTAAATCAGCAGCAGCCTCTTCACAGCATGCAATACTCAAGACCTTAATATCATCAGCAAATATAAGTACTGACCATTCCCTCATATATGTCATTGATGTAAATCAAAAAGAGTAATAGTCATAACACTGAACTCTGAGGTACACCACTTGTAGCATTAATCCGGTTTGACTGAACTCCATCTATAACCTTCTGCTTCATTCCATCAAGCTATCCTTCTATCCAATTAGTTAACTTATTCCCCACACCTATAGAGAGAAGTTTCTTTAACAAGCCTTTTATAAAGAACTTTGTCAAATACTTTCTGAAATTGCAGATACACCAAATCTACATTCTTACCCTCATCTACGTAAACAGTAACATTTTCAGAGAATATCAAGGGATTTATAAGGCAAAATTTTCTCTTAATGAAACCATGTTTACAATCCAATAAAGTTCTATGCTTTGCTAAACTACTTTGCAAAGTATCTTCTGCGGGACTTCCCAAAACTTTTTCCAGAACTGATGTAAAAAACTAAGACCTATAATTACTGGGACAACTTCCATCATCTCCCTTGAAGATAGGAATGACATTAGCTAATTTCAAATCTGTTAACATTTGTCCACTATTCAAAAATTCAAATATTTACAAAAATAATTAGTATTGCTTATATACGATAGTCAAACCACAAAACGTCTCTATAACCAATTTGATTTAGGCTATCAACGAACATCTGACAATGTTAGGCCTACTTCATGAATTACTGTATTCACCGGCGTCGAAGACGCATCACCATTTTGATTAGCTAAATTTTGAAAGAAAAAAGAAAGATAAACATAAGAATAAGGTTCCACCAATCTTACCAAGATGTTTCATGGATTGTTTAGTGACTTACAGTACATAAATACTCTTACCAATTGTCGTTTTTGTGAGCTATATGTTTATCATATCTATCCTTGAAAGTGTATACCTTATATTACCACTGGAATATCTGTATTATTACCAGTAATAACGTTATTCTAAGCCTGAGGAGTTAAAAAGAGTGCCTGTATAGAGTTTGTTTGTTTTGGAATTTCGCACAAAGCTACTCGAGGGTTATCTGTGCTAGCCGTCCCTAATTTAGCAGTGTAAGACTAGAGGGAAGGCAGCTAGTCATCACCACCCACCGCCAACTCTTGGGCTACTCTTTTACCAACGAATAGTGGGATTGACCGTCACATTATACGTCCCCACGGCTGGGAGGGCGAGCATGTTTTGCGCGACGAGGGCGCGAACCCGCGACCCTCAGATTACGAGTCACACGCCTTACGCGCTTGGCCATGCCAGGCCACCTGTATAGAGACCATAGCACCATATGTATAGAGACCTGTTTTTGTTTATTTACTAGTTATTTAATAATAAGTAACTTATTCTGGATCATATAGAGGGGGTTGGATTACTGTCGAGTATCGAAACGCTTCCTCTAGGCTTAGGTTTAGGCTTATGAGTAACGTAACATTCGGCCTGGAAGATGCAGGGTAGAATTTTGAGGCTTATTTTCGAGAAAAAAAATAGCGTCTTCGACGTCGGAAAATACGGTACTAAGTATAAAAGCTGAAATGTCACGTGTAAATCTTCGTGTAACTTATCTATTACATCGAGATAGTTATTACTATACTAAAATATACTTGCCACATACTGAATATAACGCAAGTTTATGTGTGTTTATATAATTCACAAAACTGAATTCAATTTGTGGCAAGTTTTGGATGGGGGCATAAAGAACAACAACAGCACAGCCTATGTGAATATCGCCTCTTGTGCTACCAATCAATTTCTACTTAATCCACAAGAAAATTTAGGGCTATCTTGCTAAAGTGAGTCTGCCCAACAGCCACAGCCACACTTGAAATGGAGAGAACAAACTACAGATACCTAGTTCTAAAAAGTGAAAAGATAACTTATGAAACGTTAGCATATAAAATTAGAAAAAACGTTAGATATAGGTTTAAATATTTATAATGTGATAAATGCCTGAACTTTTACTGAAGTTTGTTATATCAGGACAAAATGTGTTATTTATATCACATAGCGACTACATTAGTTATGTGACACATACTGGGTATACTGCAGTAAACAACGGACCCAACATAACTATTGGGGGAGTTGAGCAAACTTATAAGTAGAACAGTTGATGATGCTTGTGTTGGAGTATATACGTTTATAAGAAATCAAGTTTGTCCAGCATGACCAGATGGTTAAGGCACTCGACTCGTAGTCTGAGGTTCGAGGGTTCGAATGACCGTCGCATCAAACTTGCTCAGTCTTTCAGCCGTGGGGACGTTATAATGTGTGGTCAATCCCAATATTCGTTGGTAAAATAGTAGCCCAAGAGTTGGCGGTGGGTTGTGATCACTAGCTGCCTTCCCTTTAGTCTTACATTACTAAATTAGGGACGGCTAGCGCAGATAGCCCTCGTGTAGAGTTACGCGAAATTCAAAACAAACCAAAAACAATGTCACTTACATTCTGTACTGATTATGTTCAAGGCCGGATTAAGGGTCTTATGGGTCCTGGGCTTTTCAACTTATCGAGGCTTTTCGAGACAAAACCTCTAAGTGCAATACACTTATATTCATAGCTTGAGACCCTGGGATTCAGCCCGGTAAACCCACGCCTTAATCCGGGGTTGACTTGTTGATTATGTGACTTATACTGAGCCAACTTACCAAAGAACTGACTCCACATAACTTATGTTGGTGTCGAATAAAACAATAGCTTAGAGTGCGTACGTTTGTGACAGATTTTGTTGGACGGGGATAGAGAAAGTTATACACAATCCGTAAGTATCAATTTTCATAATATTCTTCTGGAAGATTGTATGAAAAGCGACCAAATTTGTTAGCGTTGTATATTTTAGTTAAAAATGAATTGTACTTACCAAAAAATTAAAAAAACAGTCGTGTTCCAGTTAGATGTCTACAGAACAATAGCCCAGCTTGAATGTGCATGACATCTTAGGCAAATACACAACAGTTAGATGTCTACAGAACAATAGCCCAGCTTGAATGTGCATAACATCTTAGGCAAATACACAAGTGCTACTTCTTTTACTCTATTTTCCTGAACTGAGCATGTCTTGTGATGGAACAGCAGTAAATCTATGGACTTACAACTCTAGAATCCGCGGTTCAATTCCGTATGCTGAACACAGCAGATAGCTCAATGTTGCTTTGCTATAAAACAAAGATTGGACATTCTTCAATACTCCTGAATTGAGTATGACTGGATATTGTTTTTGGATTGTTAATGGAAGCTAACATAAAGCAAGAACTATACGAAAAATGGACAACTGACAAAAGCGAAAATTGACATGTGGGCCTAAGAGACCCCTGCTGTGTGTCTTTAGATTATGTCGTTTCTGATTTTTCAAGTGAACTTCTTGAAGCGGAATGTTTTGTTGATTCATTTTACCGAAGGCAAATTCTCAACATGGTTTCATCGAAACGAAGAAACACTAATGATTACGGATAATATAAAGAAACTTAAAAAAAAACACACTTCATTTTTGGAACCCAATAAACAATGGAATAAAATAAGATTGTTATAAATAATGTTTTCATTCATTCTAACATGATATAAAAAATAATTTGAATGATAACAGTGCCACTCATAAGTGGAACTTTGTACCAAATCCCTCTAATTCGCAGCTTCTGAAAACTTCTATAATACTCGTTCGA
Organism: Tachypleus tridentatus; assembly: GCF_004210375.1. Lineage (NCBI taxonomy): Eukaryota > Metazoa > Arthropoda > Merostomata > Xiphosura > Limulidae > Tachypleus > Tachypleus tridentatus. Next base: position 26,009,253 of record NC_134833.1, read on the forward strand.
AGACAGTAACTTATTCTAGTAAGTCCCCTTAATGGTTAGGGCGCTTGACTCGTAATCTAAAGTTCGCGCATCCGAATTCCCTCCCACCAAACATGTTTACCTGGTGGTGATGACTAGCTGCCTTTCGTGTAGTCAATTACTACTAATTTAGGGACGGTTAGCGCAAACAGCCATTGTCTAGCTTTGCGCGAAATTCAAAACAAACCAAAGTTGCCTTAAATCTTCGGATTTAAACCAGGGATTATCTGAGAACATTTACGATATTTTTATTTCAATGCAATTTGATGATTCATGCATAACTACCTGTCCTCTAACAGTCTCGATCGAAGTAGATAATCAACATTTTTTTGAAGTGAGCAAACAATTTTAACGTGGTTTCGCGAACTCTAAACCTGAAACACATAACGCAGCAACAAGGTTACTTCTGATTCATATACACGAAAGATTTATAGATTTTATATGAATGGAAAAGTGAACGATAACGATTACCTGTTACTCATATTATAAAATCAAACCTTACACACTAGTTTACTTACCCAAGCATACAGACCATTGAGACGTATCAGATTTTGTCCAGGTCAGATGGGCGAATTGCTACTTACTAAGTAAATCGGTGGCTAGAGTAAAATAACTTTCAAAAACTGCGCGTGCTGTAAAAGAGTGCTAAAGAAAGGAAATGTATAAATACCACCCATGCTCCCCCTCCTCCTAAAATTATTGTTAATCGAACACCAATCGTTCGTGAAAAACAGAGAAATATGAATATTATCTCTATTGTTCTAGTCGTTTTGTGTACGAAATACACAAGAATTATTTGCGGACTGTTAAGGTTCTCGACAAGTGTTTTTGTTGAAGATTTTAACTTCAGGGGTAAAACAAATACATTCAACCAACGTCCCAACTAAGAGATTCTTTTGAGTAAACTGTGAGGCAAGTTTATTTCTTCTGGTTGTTCTGTTTTTTAAACAAATTTTTTCTCGACTCAGTTGAAATGTCCGTAAATAAAAACCTCATTCAAAAGACACATGTATTAAATGCTCTTTAGTAATATAATTTGAGTAAGAACTAGAAGGACAAAATTTATATAATACACTCCTGAGGTTTTCCGAATCAAAGGCCTAACAATGAGTAAAAATCTAACTGAAACTGAAATGGACATCGAACCTGAGACTATGACGTCAGACGACGCCACGTGGATTCTAACAGCTTCTTTCGTCATTTTCACCATGCAAACAGGTATTCATTTGTATTAAAGTGTTTCGTAACGCGTCAAGCTTTAAAGTGATATTGTTCAACTATAAGTGATAAAAACGAGAAGTCATGAAAAACATTTTCTAAGCCATGTGGTTTCGAGTCTGTTAGTATTATCATAAAGTACTAAAAGCTTATTTTATCGTTTACGTTTTCAAAGATGTCATTACATAGTCATAAATGTGTAATAAAGTGTGGGATGATAGCTCTAAGAGTATGGATGCAAGTAATCAAATAATAATATTAGAAGATTTCCTTATTTAGCCGCACGTGCCGAAAACAATACCACATTAAGATATTTTTGTTCAACCTTCTGTGTGAGATTATTTGTTTATTGGGCAGTAAGCACAAAACTATACAATGGGCAGATTGAGTTGTGCCCCACCGTAAATATCGAAATCCAATTTGTAGCGTTATAAGCTCTCAAGACTTATTGCTGATTTACCGGAAGTAGAGCTCGTGAGAGAAAACGTTACATCAAACTAAGATATTTTACGAAATTTTCGAACAGGTCTACAGATCACTATAGGTTAAACGTACGCAGTTTCATTTCATGAGAAGCAAAGTATTCAAACGTTTTCCTATTCTACATTCTTTCTGGAAAAGGTTAAACTTTGCTGAAGATAAATTATAACCTCTAATAGATTGAAGTTTTTAATATGTTATCAGTTAGACCAATCACGTGCTATACATGTTGTAGATGCATATTAATTTTAATACAAAGCTCTATCTTTTCTAACATAAACATTTTTTCTTACTTTTTTGCTATAGTTGATCTTTTCGAAACAGACGTAAAAACAAAACACGATCAACAATCTGAGGGTCACGAATGCTTCATTGTTGAACTAACAATATATCATTATTTAAAAGTAATTATTAATACATAATAAATTACGAAATTCCATCAATTCATTATTTGAATTCTGTGATGCTTATTGGCTTAGAGAAAACATTTTACTTGAAGAAATAAATGTTTCCACTTTTTTTTTACTCTTAATTTTGTAGCACGATGTGCTTGAAAGGAAACTATAGGTAACTCTTTCTTCACCCGTGTGATTTTTTCACCAACATACCCAGATTTGTTTCTAAGATGAATATGATTTGCAGTTTGTTACTAAATCAAAAATTTACAAGTACGTCAACCTACAGGGCTTGCTGAGTTCGTCACTGAAGATTTCTTTCCAGAGAGCAGCAACACAGATCCCTGCCTGGAGAGTAGATTTGTTCTCAAAGTCGTGTTTGTTTTAAACGATATAAATTTGATAAGATATGAATGATTATGACATGAAATATATAAATCCACATTAGTTTTTTTTTGGAAGTTCGCCCAGCATCCATCGCCAGCTTCTGGGCTACTCTTTTCGCAACGAATAGTGGGATTGACAGTCACAATATAATGAGTTGGTGGTAAGTGGTGTTAACTAGCTGCCTTCCCTCTAATCTATTACTAATCCTGGTGTATCTTTGCACGAAATTAAAAAGAAAACTAACGCAATGTTGCACATTGCAAATCGAATCTCGGATTGTAGCGTTATATCTTCGCTTAAGTTTCAAGCAGGAGCTTCATGGAAACCATATTTCACTGACACGAGCTGAAACGTTATTTTCCTTAAAATATGAAATTTTCCGAAACACAAATATTAATTACATTTGTTAACAATTAAACAGCGTTAGAAGTGGACATTAATCTCGATTACGATTTTTAAAAAATATGTAATAACAACAACAATAAAATCCTACTTTGAACAGGGTCGCTTTGATTAATAAATTTTTCGTAACGACGAGAAACCCACTTGAATTAAAAATGTATCTCAAGACGGCTGCTATGGGTATTAGTACTTTAATCAAAATAAAACATAGAACAACGTTAACATCTTTGTTAACCTGAAGATTACCTAAGAAGGTCGAAACGTTGTTCTGTATTTCAATTAAAGTATCAGTACAGGATGTTCGGAAAGTCACTGTGCACTTATATATTTAATAACAGGCAAAACTGCACAGTGACTTATACATCCTGTACTGATACTTATACCAGCCGTCTTGAGAATACAAATGTAGCCCCTTATTTCCGTAACTCGGTAGATAACTAGCTAATTAATACAAGGTATGAATTATTATAAATTACAAGTGCTTCATTGTACTAATTTATAGACTTATTGCAATTTCTCTTTCTAGGCCTTTTTATATTCCAACAGTTAACATTCTTTTTAATTTTTTAATATTTAACAAAATATTAAATTAAGCAACAGCCACTTCCTCATTTTCCCATACTTCAACCCTTGCACTTCCTCATTAGTTGTTAACAGTAAATGGTACTTAATACTAGTCTCAGTTATTGCATAAAAATTTGTATTACTAACTGTGTTTATGCACATAGTTCCTGTGTTATCGAAATAATTTTTTTATGACTTACAATATTATTAAAGAAATAGTCTAAAATATTTATTGAATAATGTTATTTCTTCTAATATAATTTTATATTCAAGTGTATCTCGTGATCATGGTGGGCCAAGGTTAACAGATAGTAGCATGGGACGTGGGGCTAGTCGGGGTGGGCATGGAGGTGACTTGGATGGTGGTTAACCTGAAGATGACCTAAGAAGGTCGAAACGTTGTTCCTTACTTTATTTTAATTAAAGTTTTAATATCCATACCTGCAGTCTTTAGATACATTAATCGATCTTTGTCTTCATATCTTTATTACTTTTAGTAAGTATATTATGTGGTGTTGGATTCGTGCAACATTGTATTCTATTATTCTTTGAACCGTTGGTTTTACAATAGAAACAACCAATTTCCTTTCTTCCACAAATCAATTTCCTATCATTTTTTGTATTGAAGTTATCTTCACTTTCTGGTGCCTCATTGATAAATCTGGGGGCTTATAACACTAACAATTGGGTTTCTATGTCTGTGGTAGGAAGAATAAAGAGATTATTTTGTGTAGTTTTTATACTTAACAAGAAAACACTTTTTTGCGCTTTATTCCCTGTTGTTTACAAATTGGCATTTAAATCAATGATGTTTATTTTCCCCCTATAATTTCATTGGATGATCAACTTCATAATATTCATTCATTCTGTTGATCGTGTAGGATTTGGACTCCTGGAGTCTGGAGCTATAACTAAGAAAAACGAAGTGAACATCATGATGAAAAATGCTGCTGACGTCATCCTTGGAGGAATAACGTACTGGATGTTTGGATATGGTTTGCAGTACGGATCTGGTCCAGGCACGAATCCGTTTATCGGAGTAGGATCGTTCTTTCTGGATTCAAGTCAGGATGAAATGGGAAGCGTTTTCGCTACGTTTATTTTTCAGCTTTCTTTTGCCACGACTGCTACTACAATTGCATCAGGTGCTATGGCTGAAAGAACTGACTTTAACGCCTATTGTATCTTTTCCCTTGTAAATACCCTCACGTACTGCATCCCAGCAGGCTGGCTCTGGGGTAATCACGGTTTCCTTAAGAATCTCGGCGCCATTGACTTTGCTGGTTCTTCTGGTGTGCATCTATTAGGAGGGTGTGCTGCTTTAGTAGCAGCAGTGCTATTGAAACCTCGTCTTCGACGTTATGATAATGGAACTGACCCTCTTCCGATGGGAAACCCAATCAATGCCTTAGTTGGAACTTTTACATTGTGGTAAGTGTGTTGTAATATGAACTATAATGGTTTAGCGGGGTCTCCATTTGTAGGATGTTGTGATATGAACTGTAATGATTTAGTGGGGGTCTCCAATTGTGGAATGTTGTAATGTGAACTATAATGGTTTAATAGGGCCTCCCATCTTGTGGTAAGGTGTAATGTATACTACAATGAAGGGTTTAGTGAGGTCTTCCATCTTGTGGTAAGGTGTAATGTATACTACAATGAAGGGTTTAGTGAGGTCTTCCATCTTGTGGTAAGGTGTAATGTATACTACAATGAAGGGTTTAGTGAGGTCTTCCATCTTGTGGTAAGGTGTAATGTATACTACAATGAAGGGTTTAGTGAGGTCTTCCATCTTGTGGTAAGGTGTAATGTATACTACAATGAAGGGTTTAGTGAGGTCTTCCATCTTGTGGTAAGGTGTAATGTATACTACAATGAAGGGTTTAGTGAGGTCTTCCATCTTGTGGTAAGGTGTAATGTATACTACAATGAAGGGTTTAGTGAGGTCTTCCATCTTGTGGTAAGGTGTAATGTATACTACAATGAAGGGTTTAGTGAGGTCTTCCATCTTGTGGTAAGGTGTAATGTATACTACAATGAAGGGTTTAGTGAGGTCTTCCATCTTGTGGTAAGGTGTAATGTATACTACAATGAAGGGTTTAGTGAGGTCTTCCATCTTGTGGTAAGGTGTAATGTATACTACAATGAAGGGTTTAGTGAGGTCTTCCATCTTGTGGTAAGGTGTAATGTATACTACAATGAAGGGTTTAGTGAGGTCTTCCATCTTGTGGTAAGGTGTAATGTATACTACAATGAAGGGTTTAGTGAGGTCTTCCATCTTGTGGTAAGGTGTAATGTATACTACAATGAAGGGTTTAGTGAGGTCTTCCATCTTGTGGTAAGGTGTAATGTATACTACAATGAAGGGTTTAGTGAGGTCTTCCATCTTGTGGTAAGGTGTAATGTATACTACAATGAAGGGTTTAGTGGGGTCTTCCATCTTGTGGTAAGGTGTAATGTATACTACAATGAAGGGTTTAGTGAGGTCTTCCATCTTGTGGTAAGGTGTAATGTATACTACAATGAAGGGTTTAGTGGGGTCTTCCATCTTGTGGTAAGGTGTAATGTATACTACAATGAAGGGTTTAGTGAGGTCTTCCATCTTGTGGTAAGGTGTAATGTATACTACAATGAAGGGTTTAGTGAGGTCTTCCATCTTGTGGTAAGGTGTAATGTATACTACAATGAAGGGTTTAGTGAGGTCTTCCATCTTGTGGTAAGGTGTAATGTATACTACAATGAAGGGTTTAGTGAGGTCTTCCATCTTGTGGTAAGGTGTAATGTATAATATAATGGTTTACTGGGGTCTCCCAACTTTATGTTGTAAATTGAATAATAAACTTTCTCAGTGTTTCACAATAACACTATATTTTAGCAGATTCTTCTGAAGGCACAACCATATATAGTATGTGCCACAAAGAGTTCCGTATTGTACGTATTACTTGAAATTCAAGTTAACTACAAAAGAGCGGGATCCATACAGGAATTTAAAGAACCAGATCACTTTTAAACAGTAATCACCAATTACATTCACAAATTGATTTCCTAAAATTCGTTGTACAAGCTAATCCTAATTTGTATTTTGTTGGGGTTTCCTATAACGTAGATTTCATTTGTGACTTGTTTGCCAAGTGCAAATTTTTAATCGTACATTTCACTGTGTTTAGAGCGTTGTTCAATGCCAAAAAATTATACTTAAAACATTTTTAAAAAGTGAGACAAGATTATAATGGTATCAATAAATAAACATTGAATATGAGTCTCCAGTGGACAGGAGTATATTGTTATTATGGAAAGGTTACTTTAGGCACCTATTTTAAGTATAATATATCAAGTCATCATAATCTTAAACTACTAAAGACAACCTGTTCCCCAGTTTATTTTTTAACTTAGTATAACAGAACTTACACATACATTATCAGTCTCCAATAGTACAAATTCGTTAATTTAAAAGCTAACACTTACATGTTCGTCTGTCAACAAAAACATTACCATGGCGTGGAACAGTGACCTCTATAATAAATTGTCAGTGAGAACTGTTAATTAATTCTAAATAATATTTTAAAATGGTTGGGAAGTTTAAATTACCGATCATATTATTTTTCACGTTTTAAAATACGACAGTTACTTCCTTATATTATTACATTTTTAATAATGATAAGAATAGTTTTTTTCTAAAACACATTTTATCCATAGATTTACGGTCCGTTACACATAACTGCCCATGCAATATTAATTAGTAATTTTATAATTCATTTGAACATTCTATAATTTCTCGGACCGATGTTTGAAAATGTTAATACTTACGTTGGTCCAAATAAAGTCTGATGTGTAAAATTGCCATTGGCCCAACCTTGGTCGGCTTATAGTTCACCCAATTGTCATCTACAGTCTGCACTATAGTGAGACTGTATTGGGATAATGTAGCTTCAACAGTGTCAACGATGTACCAACAGATCTGTCATCGGTCAACATTAGCCGGACCTTATTCTGCTATCTGGAATGTACTTTAAAAGTTCGTAAAGTGGACGAAGGACTATCTTGTTTTCAGTACAAAATTATACCTTCGCCCAATACTAAAGTCTCGCCGTTTACCTTAATTTCATCATTTCCAACCATTATTCTGATGCTGTACCATATAAAGAACCTTGTTGTAACCATATGGTATATTAGAGGGAAAGCAACTTGTCTATTCAACACAAACCAACGCCACTTCTTGAGCCTCTCTTTTACTAACGACTAGTGAGATTGTCACTCACGTTATAACGCTCCCACGGCTGAGAGGGCGAGCATGTTTAGTTAAATGGCATTCGATCCCGAGACCTGCAGTTTGCGAATCTAACGCCATAATCAAAAAAATCATGTCAGGCCACGTTTGTGTCAGTTAAGTCAAACACCGGATTGTATGTGCCAGCCGTAACCTGATAACTGACCCCGTAGGAAAATTATTCCCCAATACAACGATCTCTCGCAGCTGTATATTCTAATATTAATATAACTGACTGAAATAGAAAAGAAAACAAACGTTTTTTATGTATTTCACAAAAGAATGAGTTATCTGAAACTGTTTAAATTGGAGAAAATTACTGAAAGTTCATGTTAAATCTTGTTTATTGAAATCAAATAAAAATATTGGACTATACAAAGTAAGTAAAAGATAGCCGGGGCGAAAGGGTTTGTTTGGCTTGTTTTGAATTTTGCGCAAAGCTATTTGCGCTAGCCGTTCCTAATTTAGTAATGTAAGACTAGAGGGAAGGCAGATAGTCATCACCACCCACCGCCAACTCTTGGGCTACTCTTTTACCAACGAATAGTGGGATTGATCGATCCATTATAACGCTCCCACGGCTGAAAGGGCGAGCATTTTGTGTGTGACGGGGATTCGAACCCGCAACCCTCAGATTACGAGTCGAGTGCCTTGACCGCCTGACCATGTTGGACCATGGAGGAATGACCATGACTTTAATTGTAAAATCAATGTAAGAAATAATTTTTTATAGTTATTATCTGATATTAGGTTTTAGAATAAAGGCTATAAATCAATATGGAAATTTAAAGTCACTAAATATAAATTAGAAATATCTATTTATTTATTTTTTATTGAAGTAGAACTTGTGTTTAAATATACAAATTAAAGTGGCAAATATTTTATAAATTCTAATGGCATTTTGAAAATAATAAAAAATATGACGAAAATGTGTGTAACTTTCTAACAAAAGTAACACGCTTGCTTTTGTTTGTCCGGAACTTTCCTCGCAATTTTTGTTATCAAAACCTTCATGTCTGGTATAATTAGAAAGGTCTCTTTTCTGGAAAGTATCTAATATTGTACATTGACTTTTTGTTTAGCGTCACCTTACCTATTCTTTCTTCGTTAAATGTTTTAATACAATGGGTATGCTAAACGATAGCACAATGTCATTGTCATAACTTGACGACTGCCCTCAATTTGAACTTTAGTTTTTTTATTTGCAAAATTTTCATACCATACTCAACACCCGTGTAATTTGCTAAAAAGAAAATAATATTACACAACAATTACTATGGGAGTACTCAAATTATTTAGATCCAAAATACGCATGTGCATTTTATTCAAATCCATATGCTTATCACTTTGTGAACACGTATTCAGACGTTTCTACATTGTCAGCTAGGTTTGACTTTATTAAAACTTTACACTTACTTCACTTTGAAATAATTTAGCGTCGGTTCATTTCATAAACTTCTATAAACACCTTTTAGCTGCTGTTTTCATTGGTATTGGTTTTATTCTATATTTTAGCGAGTTTCTTTGCCTCAGTCTGTAAAGTCGTATCATATACTAAACGTTGATAACCTTTCAAAAAGAGATCAGGGCTTATTAATATAACACATAACGTCTTAAAGAAAGCGTAACTTGAATGGCGTGCTTGAAAATAATAGAATAAGGAAAATTCAAGCGAAGGGCATGAAAGCTACCAGGTGGTTAGGGCGCTTGACTCGCAATATTAAGGTTGCGGGTTCGAGTCCCCGTCTCACCAAACATTATCAACCTTTCAGCCATGGAAACTTTATAATGGTATGATCAACCCCACAATTTATTGGTAAAAAATAGCCCAAGAGTTGGCGGTGGGCGGTGATGACTAGCTGCCTTCCCTCTTGTCCTTCACTTCTAAATTAAGGACTTCTAGCATAGATACCTCTCGCGTAGCTTTACGCGAAATTCAAACCAGTCAAATCTAAATTTGAAAATTACCACAAATATTTTGCAGGTCGAGGGTTAGTTTCGATTAATATGTATAGCTAATGTTGTCACTTGTGATCTGGGTTGAATATTGTAATGGTTTGTGCATTGTTTCTTTCTTTGTTGCTTACTTCTTAGAAGTTCCCAAAGTTTGGTTCGCAGACCATTAGTGATTCAGGTGATCCAACAGGTAGTTGACGAACGAGAGAACAGAACATGGTAGGATAGGAATGATAGGAGGTCTACAACGTCTTTTTCCATACCCTCCGAAGTGGTCTGCGAACGCAAAAGTTCGAAAATCATCGATTTATTCGAAAACATCTAACTCCATGTTTTCCGAATATATTACAATAAGCTTCACTAACATTTAGATTGTTTGTTTCTTTTGATTTTTTTAATTTCGCACAAAGCTACTCGAGGGCTATCTGTGCTAGCCGTCCCTAATTTAGTAGTGTAAGATTAGAGGAAAGGCAGCTAATCATCACCACCCACCGCCAAATCTTGGGCTACTCTTTTACCAACGAATATTGGGATTGACCGTCACATTATAACGCCCCCACAGCTGAAAGGGCGAGCATGTTTGGCACGACCGGGATGTTAACCTGCGACCCTCAGATTACGAGTCGCACGCCTTAACACGCTTGGCCATGCCGGGCCTAACATTTAGATACAGGCATTTTATAGTTTCACATTTGATTTTCGAACGTATTATAAAATAAGTTTTTTCTGATATTAGGTGGGGCTGGTTGGTCTTCAACTGTGGAAGTACATTTGGAATTTCAAACGACAAGTGGCATTACGCTGGTCGGTGAGTAATTTATATAATATATAATAATAACAACAATTTTACGTGGGATATAAAATTCAAGTCTATGTTTTTATATATCAATGTATGTACGACCCCCAGTGGCACAGCGGTACGTCTGAGGACTTACACTTCTAAAAACCGGGTTTCGGAATCCGTGGTGATAGTCCTTTGCGTAGCTTTGTGCTTGTTTAAAAACAAACCTTAGTTTTGAGCTACTGACCAGAAAGAAGGCAACTAGTCAACAGTACCTGCCGTCAAAATGGGGCTGATCGAATTATGTTGAAAGTCGGAGCGTATTCACTGGTAGTGAACGTCGAACCTTCCGGAAGCAGTCTGGCCCGTTACCGGTCCAACCTGTGAAGTAGTTGTTATCACAGCTATAATTGTCTATCATATTGTACTATTAATAAGAGTTTACATGACATAAATCCTCTTTTTTTTTGTTTGTTTTTTTTTTGAATTTCGCGCAAAGCTACTTGAGGGCTATCTGCGCTAGCCGTCCCTAATTTAGCAGTGTAAGACTAGAGGGAAGGCAGCTAGTCATCACCACCCACCTCCAACTCTTGGGCTACTCTTTTACCAACGAATAGTGGGATTGATCGTCACATTATAACGCCCCCACGGCTGGGAGGGCGAGCATGTTTGGTGCGACCGGGATTCGAACTCGCAACCCTCGGATTACGAGTCGAACGTCTTAACCCACCTGGCCAGGCCGGGCCTCCTCTTTTTCTGTTGTCCCCATCTTTTTGTCGACGAACGCAGCACCGTGTTACGGTAAGCAGAACGTAAATGAAATTCTGACCCTGGTATTATATTGGTCTAAAATATTTACTAATTACACAAGAGTAAATATAATTATTTGTTTGTTTGGTTTCGAGTAAAGTCACATCGGGCTGTCTGCTGTGTTCACCGCGGGGATTCGAGCTCCAGATTTGAGGGTTGTAAGTCCGCAGACTTACCGCCTTGCCACCGAAAGACCAGTGAACAGAAACTGACTGGTCGTGACTCGAACAAAAGACAATTAATCTCTTTATAAGTTTGTTTGGGATTTTCTATCCAAGATTATTAGTGATGTAATCGCACTTTTATATATTCAAAGCCAAATTTAACTAAAGTGGCTTTGAGGACCACACCGAGTCTGAAAGATTATGAAAAACAGTTTCATCGATATGTTTAACCCGGCCCTGAATCTGAAAGAGATTAACTAAAAACAAAATAAACGCCTTCTGTGTATTAGATGACTTACAACTCTACAGTTAATTAACAAATGATAAAACCTGAATTACTTTCTTACAATCTTATCACGAAGACGAACATTGCAAAGAGTAAAATGTTAATTTTTAAACTGAATATTTTGTGGTCAGGTGTTTAGGGCGTTCGACTAGAAATCTTAGGGTTGCGGGTTCGAATCTCTATCATACCGAATATGCTCACCTATTCAGCCGTGAGGGGAGTTATAATGTGACGGTCATTGTTAAAAGGGTAGCCCAAGAGTTGTCTTACGCTACTAAATTAGGGACGTCCAGCAAAAAATGCCTTCGTTTAGCTTTGGCGAAATTAAAAACAAATTAAATATTTATACTACCATTTAATCACAGTAAATAAACAATAAACGCATGAAGCAACCAATGTCACACTTAACAAAGAAAATGTGTTGTTTTTTGGCTGTACATGATAGGTAACGCCACTGAGCTACTTTAAAAATGCAGTTAACTGAAAGAAAAATACAGACTTAAATGTAATCTTAGACGTCAATCTCAATCTAAAGCTTTTAAAATTACTAGTTTCTCACTGTGTGTATAAAATAGGTTTTAACTTGAATGCTGTATAATATAAGAAAGTTTTTATTCCAAGATGATTCTATGTTTCTTGATGGATATCATTATAAATTTATTATGTTCAAAGATAATAATAACACATCTAGGTGGATAATGTAATACATTTTATGTTCAAAGACAATTTAGTATTTCTAGATGGATATTGTTAAAAAATTTAATATTCAAACCTGATACATTGTTTTATAATGGATAATGTTAGAAATTTGAATGTTCCAATATAATGCATGTCTCTGGATTGGTTAGCCTCGGAGGTCACCTAAACGATTTAGCATACATTTGAGATGGATCTCAGGAAAAAAAACCAACAACAAATACAGAATAAAATCTTGGAATAAAAAAAATTAATTATATATAGAGGTCGCTATAAATTATTTTGTCTTAGATTATTTTGCTGTCTTTCTATCTCACTAATATAAAGTGTTGTCTTTATTTTTGTTATTCTTCAAAACAAATCCTCAGACCAGCATTTTTTTTCCTTCTTTTTAAATCCGCAGGGCGGCGATATCGACGTTAAACGCATCCCTGGGAGCTGGAATGTGTGGTATTTTGTTCACGTATGTTTGTTTTATATTCTGATACTTCTCCTAAAATACTTTGAGAGCAGCATATCACCATATGGTCGAAATACTTTGTATGTTAAAACAAAACAATCGCTATCATATGTACGTCTCCATACGCCTTCTAACTTTATATGGATTGGAGAAAGGGAATAAAATTTTAAAACCCCAAACATGATTACTCAAATTTATCCTCCAGAGGGAACACCGGTAAGTCTTCGTATTTACAATACAACAATCACGGGTTTGATTCCACTCGGTGGACGCAGCCTGCGATGGTTTTGCTATAAGGAAACACCCACACACTCCTATAGTGGTTCAGTGGAGATCCTGAAAGCTTGAATATACCAAAAAGGAATCATCAATAACCACGGCACTTGGTTTGTTTGTTTTCGAATTTCGCACAAAGCTACTCGAGGGCTATCTTCGCTAGCCGTCCCTAATTTAGCAGTGTAAGACTACAGGGAAGGGAGCTAGTCATCATCACCCACTGCCAACTCTTGGGCTACTTTTTTACCAACGAATAGGGGGATTGACCGTAACATTATAATGCCCCCACGGCTGAAAGGGCGAGCATGTTTGGTTCGACCAGGATTCGAACCCGCGACCCTCAGATTACCAGTCGAACGCCTTAACACGCTTGGCCATGCCGGGCCCACTTGGAATTGATTTAGAGAGGATCAGAGCAAATTAATCCATGAAACTTTTTTTTTTCCTTTTCTTAGCTATAAACGGATTCCGTTGTCAGATTTTCAGCGTTATATGTTCTCAGACTTACTATTGAGCTGTCAGGAAGCAAATCTTTAATAGAATCATATCGTATTCAAACTCAAGCCTACTGAACGGACAACAGTCACGTTTTTCCATACACTGTGGATGGCCATTTTAAAATCATTTTTAAGCCAGGATAAATCCTTCAAATTTTTATTTGCGCGGGAACAACACCTCAGAAGGCTGTGACTATTTGTTCATACCTATAGGGCCTAGTGGTTAAGGTGCTCGACTTCTAATCTTAAAGTTGCGGGTTCTAATCTGCATCAAACTACACGTGCTTGCCCTTTCAGTCGTGGAGGTGTTAAAATGTTATAGTCAATCTCACTATTTGTTGGTAAAAGAATAGCTCAAGAGTTGGCAATGGGTGCTGATGACTATCTGCTTTCCCCTGCTAAATTAAAGACAGCTGGGGTGAATAGAATTCATGTAACTTTGTGAGAAATTATGAACTAAAGAAAGAACTAAACCTTGGTAGGGGTAGAGAAGTCTGGGGAACTCTCTCCCCAACAGGGGTGTTCAGGAACATTGTGGTTCCTCTTCGTCCCCCCTCGTGGAAGATTATTTATCTGTACATGGTAGTTGTCCTGTATTTTAATTTGGCTTGTTTGAGGTAATGAAGTGAGGTGGGTCAGTATGAAAATGTTGGGTGAGAACGCAGAGCGAGACAAAGGCGGAAAAAGGAATATAAACGAACTTTACTAACAATATATATATTGTTACCAAGAAATACACATCACGATATAATAGAATATTATCAAAATATGACATGTGATACGAAATTAGTGAACGTTGGGAAATATATATGACAACAACATTGCAACTTTGAATGACATACTATTTTAAAGTTGTAGAAGTTCGTCGTTTAAATTAAAAAAAAGTTACAAACATATTTTAAGTTTATTGTTACATATTATTAAGTGTTATATAGGTACTGTTCTTACTGTATGTTAGAAGAACAAGTCATTTGTACATATATTTGTAAATGCTGGTAGATATATTATGAAATTATAGAATTTTAGATAAGAAAGCGACGCTTTATATATATGTTATAAACCTAAAGAACCGTAGAAAAACATGATGATAAATATTTTACTCATTCAATTTTAGGAATAATGTGATGATATACGTGTTACAAAATATCTCTCAATATATGTTGTAAAATTATAAAATAAATATGACGAAATATATATTATGAAATTATTTAATATTGTGAAAATATGACAATATATGTTACGAAATTAATGAACGTTAGGAAAATATATATGGCAATAACATCTTATGAAATTAATTAATCTTAAAAACTATGACGTTTTGTTTTTTTATACTAATATAGTTGCAGGATGGCGCATGTTTGATGTCATAAGACATCTCAGTTTTACACCTCGAAACCCGGCATGGCCAGGTAGTTAAGGCGCTCGACTCGTAAGCTGAGAATCGCGGGTTCGAAGCCCCTTCGCACCAAACATGCTCGTCATTTCAGCCGTAGGTGCATTATAATATGATAGTCAATCCCACTATTCGTTGGTAAAAGAGTAGCCCAAGAGTTGGCGGTGGGTGGTGATGACTAGCTGCCTTCCCTCTATTCTTACACTGCTAAATTAGGGAGGGCTAGCGCAGATAGCCCTCGTGTGGCTTTGCGCGAAATTCAAAACAAACCAAATTCATACGTTAAGCTTATGTCTATAAAAATATTTAGTTATAAAAATTGTTTTGAAAATAAAAATTAATGTGTGAAGCCAAATCTACCATTCGATTTACCACTTATCACTGAGTTAGGTCACTTTCTAGAATTCCCCCAGATTTATGTAACCAGTGGCAAGTGGAATAATACTTTGGAATATTAAATTTATTTTTTAAATAAAGCATGTTTGTTATCAGCTTAACGACTGGGCACGTTCATAAAGTGCTATTGTTATAAAATGACCTTTGTTTTACCGATTCTCTCTCTCTCTACAACATCTATGTTTTTTTATATTTGCAGGTATTTTAAAAACCGAAAATTTGAACTCGGAGACATTATTAATTCGATTCTTGGTGGCTTAGTGAGCATCACGGGTGAGTGGAAAGTCATTGTTTCAACAGTTTCTCTTGATGGGCGGGCTTATTTATTTTTGGAGTTATTCGGTAAAAATAGTGCATAAGTCCTGTACAGTTAATTCAAAAGCAAATGTTTTATTTATCCCAGACCTACGAAGAGTTCGCCGAGCAGTTACGTAACTTTGTAAATAATGCTAGTAACTTATTTTCTACCTTCTCAGATAGCTTCAGTGTTTGACTGAAACTCAAACTTAGAATTTACAAGACTGAAGTTAGAGTCAACAGAACAAAATACTGGTTTACTTAACGGTCATTCCAATACCTAATTTCACGATAGTTTAATAGGCGTTTTTAAATCACTAAACATTATTTCATATTCTTTCTAGAATATTCCAGACGTCATGTGCTCATGAGTCACGACGACTCTTCCTTTTGAGAACAGTAGAAATAGCAAAACTAAAACATTATAAAAAATAAAGCCTATAACATTATGTTCGACAGACTTTTATTAAATTAAAGCTAACAATTTTTTAAGGAGATTACAGAATTGTACTCAAAGTAGGGAAACTTGAAATCGTTTGGCTTAATTTGTGTTTAAAGGTCGGATGACAAGTATTTGATCGTAAAAGTTTCATTGTAAAACAACAACAAACAGTCGAAACGTGAGAGTATGCTTGAAGTATTCTTGCGTAGGAATAGTCATAGTTGTTTGTTATGTTTCTTTAATACATAAGCTTAAAATATTATCAATAATTTATTATTAGTCACCAGATGACGCCAAACAAAGAAAAAATGAATAAATTGATGAAAAGTAATGAATAAAATGGAGAATCTAAACAGGTACCAATTTTCCGTAGATGTTTACTAAAAATAAAAAACAAAACAAAATTACAGTTACAGTTTCACAGACTAATCATAAGGCTCATAATGAAACTTAACATGAACCAGAATGACAATGAGGTTTACCTCGTGGTTTCATTAGTCAGACATGCCCTCCTGTTTAATAAAAAAATAGAAAAACATAATTACAGTTATAGTTTCACACAATAATCCATAATGGAACTTAACATGAATCACAATGACAATGTGGTTTACCACATGATTCATCAGTCAGCCCCTCTTAGTTACATTTTTCGTGAGTGAAGGTGTAACTGAGCGAGAAGTTCGGAAACAAAACGCGTGCTGAGGCCAAGCGGAAGTGACGTTTAATACTAAGCGCAATGCGAGCCCCTTTACATTGGAGGAACGATTCGTGCATTATGGCTCAAAAACGTGAAATGAACAGAGATGTGCCATAATATTCTCAAGTAATAAAACGTTTGCCGTGGGGCAGAACTCTGGATATTTCGGAGCTGACGAGAAAGGTTCGAGTCCATGCAACAGTTCAATATATGCTCCTCAATTTAAGCTGTGAGTGCGTTATAAGAGTGACAGGGAACCTTTAACGTGGATCTTCCTTCCATTCAGTAATTCAAAATTAGGAACGGGCGCTAAAAGCTTTGGTGGTTTCTCAGAAATATTAAAACTCTTATTAATTCTTGCTTCTAATTAAACCAACTTTCATTATAGCTTGTATTATTATTATATTACATTTCCATAGTACATTAATTAAACAGTTTTATGTTGTCTGTGACATGTCAATATTTTGTAATGTTTTATCATTCAGTAACATTAATTCACACATGATCAACATCAACCTTTAATTCTAGTTCGATCTTTACGGCAGATAATTCGTCTGTAGTCTTTTGTGAGCTTAGCACTAATAACAAAAAACAAACAAACAGTAATTAAAATAAAATATTATTTTTTATTTGCATACCCGCTCTGGGCTATCTGTTGTGTCAATCAAAGAGAATCGAACTCTGGATTTTGACGTTGCAGGTATGTAGACTTACCGCTGTCACACTGGGGGACCCAAAATAAAATAATTCTATAATTCCATGATGTTTTATATTTCTAAATAAATATTAATAACTAACTAGGGAGATCCGTTTCTTGTCACTCTAAAATTAAGGTCTGCGGATATACACTGCAAGAAATCAGGCTTCGATACCCGCGGTGAGCAGAGCACAGATAGCCCTTTGTGTAGCTTTGTGCTCAATAACAAACATCAACTCTAAAATTTAGATAAACAAATTGTTGTTAAGTAAAACAAAAAAATAAATTTCAAATATACGACATCACCACCATGTGAAAACCGACACTTTCAAGCAAACTCTAATTTCTCTTTTTATTTTCCTCAGTTTTCGTCAGATCAAGTTCAGTGCAATTATAAACACAAAATCAAAATGTTTTATCGATGTAAAGTTTCTCATAAGGATGACGTCTACAGGAACAATCTTTTCACATTTTATTTGTTCTTTTTTTTTGTATAATAGAAATTCA
This sequence comes from Tachypleus tridentatus, assembly GCF_004210375.1. Classification (NCBI taxonomy): domain Eukaryota; kingdom Metazoa; phylum Arthropoda; class Merostomata; order Xiphosura; family Limulidae; genus Tachypleus; species Tachypleus tridentatus. The sequence goes on from NC_134833.1 coordinate 26,027,339, forward strand.
AATCTTGAACAAAGAACAGTTTCTTTTAAACCTAATATAAGTAATGGTTATTCCATTGAATAACGATTACTGTGTTCATGTATATAGATTTAGTCTGTTTACTGCTTAAAAACGATTAGTTAAATCTTACAGATGGTCTGTGTTCAAAGCGACAATCGAATCATATTCATCAGGATGTCCAATGAAGAATACAATATATCACAACATGCAAAGAACTTGTAAATAATGATATAAGATAAAGTTTTTTTTCTTGCACGAATTATTTTGATCATAAGATTCAGAGGACAGAAATTCCAATTTGAGGTATACCAAAGTAACAGCAATTTATTGAGTACTTACTATTGGACAGAATTTTCAATTTCACATTGCAACAACCAATAAGTTATCGGTAGAGCCTACGTTCTGTTGTATAAACAAAGATACCAACGTAAAAGAAAAAAAAGAAAAAAGTGACACATTAACTCAAAATATGGTGAGGAAAATGTTTCATCAAACAAAAACAGAAATACTTTTCCTACAGATATGGGTGTTAGATATTCAAATAATCTGTTTGATTTATGAAGTGATAAACTCGAAATAAACGTTTCGATTTTACGTATTTTGTGTTCCTACTGTCACACCACTCAGCGGTATTTCTGCGGACTTGACAATGCTTGAAACTGGATTTCGATACATGTGGGGGGCAGAGTACAGATGACCCACCGTAACTTATTAAATTACGTTTTATGAAAAATGTTTGTTAATATGTTATGACTTTTGATTTCAAACGTGTTGCTGCATTAACAAAGGAAATATTTGTTTTTTTAGGCAAATTTAATCATGACAACAAGAGGTATGTCAATGGTCAGTCCACTTTTTCTTTGATAAATAGAAGAGTAACAAAATAAGTGACCGACCTTATGGAACGAGATAATAAGATTGAAGTACGAAACTTTTACAACAATGATCTGTCCAGTTCTTTAAATAAGTACAGCATTTTGAAGCAATAAAAGGCAATTACAACAACATGTGATAATATTTACCTCCAATGGAGTAGCACAGTCTAAAGTAACAACATCATGAACACACAAACATGAAATACAATAAACATCAGACCAACAAAACACTTTTCGAGAAGACGTTTGTTAATTTGTTTGTTGTTTTAAAACGATCTATAAACCCACAACTCTCTCTCTTTTAATGATGCATTGAACATCTTGGAAACTACAAATATATACATATAGTTATTTTTAATGTTTTGTTTGAAAAACTATATTGTGAACTTTCGACTCCAACATTTCAGCAAATTTGAGTCACTTATACATGTACTTTCTCACATGTTATGTTCATATGCTATTGATTTCTCTGTGTAAATGTGGATAGCATCAGAGTTTATGTTTATGTGCCTTTCGTTTCATCTTTGTAAGTGTGAAAACTTTCAAAGCTTGCATTTATGTTCCATCAACTTTCTTTGTGTACATGTGAATACTGTTAGAGTTACATTTGTGTTCCCTTAACTTCTGTGTACGTGTAAATACTGTTAGAGTTTACATTTGTGTTCCCTTAACTTCTTTTATGTGCGTGTAAATACTGTTAGAGTTTACATTTGTGTTCCCTTAACTTCTTCTGTGTGCGTGTAAATACTGTTAGGGTTTACATTTATGTTCCCTTAACTTCTTCTGTGTGCGTGTAAATACTGTTAGAGTTTAAATTTGTGTTCCCTTAACTTCTTCTGTGTGCGTGTAAATACTGTTAGAGTTTACATTTGTGTTCCCTTAACTTCTTCTGTGTGCGTGTAAATACTGTTAGAGTTTACATTTGTGTTCCTTTAACTTCTTCTGTGTGCGTGTAAATACTGTTAGAGTTTACATTTGTGTTCCCTTAACTTCTTCTGTGTGCGTGTAAATACTGTTAGAGTTTACATTTGTGTTCCCGTGTGAATACTGTTAGAGTTTACATTTGTTCCCTTAACTTCTTCTGTGTGCGTGTAAATACTGTTAGAGTTTACATTTGTGTTTTAACTTCTTCTGTGTGCGTGTAAATACTGTTAGAGTTTACATTTGTTTATCTTCTTCTGTGTGCGTGTAAATACTGTTAGAGTTGGTATTTGTTTCCCTTATCTTCCTCTGTGTACGTGTAAATACTGTTAGAGTTTACATTTGTGTTCCCTTAACTTCTTCTGTGTGCGTGTAAATACTGTTAGAGTTTACATTTGTGTTCCTTTAACTTCTTCTGTGTGCGTGTAAATACTGTTAGAGTTTACATTTGTGTTCCCTTAACTTCTTCTGTGTGCGTGTAAATACTGTTAGAGTTTACATTTGTGTCCCCTTAACTTCTTCTGTGTGCGTGTAAATACTGTTAGAGTTTACATTTGTGTTCCCTTAACTTCTTCTGTGTGCGTGTAAATACTGTTAGAGTTTACATTTGTGTTCCCTTAACTTCTTCTGTGTACATTTGAATACTGTTAGAGTTTACATTTGTGTTCCCTTATCTTCCTCTGTGTACGCATGAATACTGTTTGAGTTTATTAACAAATCCATATTTTGCAGCTGGTTGTGCATTCCTTCGTCCTGGAGAAGCCATCTTTATTGGAGCAGTCGGAGGACTGTTCGTCATAATCATCCAACCAATGTTTGACAAAATCAAAATCGATGATCCCGTGGGAGCCATCTCCGTTCACGGGGGTGGTGGTTTTTGGGGTATGGTTGCTGTGGGGTTGTTCACCGAGTCTGATCCTTTACTGTATCTGAGCAGAGGAAGAAAAGGTCTCTTCAAGGGTGGTGGCTTCTACCTTCTGGGTGTACAGCTGCTAGCCTGTCTGTCTATCTGTGCCTGGAGTATCATTACAACATTTTTTATGTTAAAGGTAACGCATAAGAATATTGAACAAAACAACGTCTTGAAGGTAGCAAATTAATCGAAATAAGGAAAAGTTTAATGTTTGTAAGAGTCTTCACTCTTAAGACAGGCCCGGCATGGCCAAGCGTGTGTTAAGGCGTTCGACTCGTAATCCGAGGGTCGTGGGTTCGAATCTCGTCCGCACTAAACATGCTCGCCCTTTTTAGCTGTGGGGGCATTATAATGTGACGGTCAATCCCACTATTCGTTGGTAAAAGAGTAGCCCAAGTGTTGGCGGTGGGTGGTGATGACTAGCTGCCTTCCCTCTAGTCTTACACTACTAAATTAGGGACGGCTAGCACAGATAGCCCTCGAGTAGCTTTGCGCGAAATTCAAAACAAAACAAACAGTGTTAAGACAGGTATAAAGAATACATAACAGTTTGTTAGGTTTCGAATGGTGATATGGAATTATTCATAAAAGAAAATACCCGATTGGTTAACATCGATCGATTCACAAGGAATCTGGTTCAAATTTATTTAACCAGTTTATTTGTGTAATAATGAATTAAACATTAATTTATTTGTTCCAAAATTTGACGAAACCAGACAAGGAAAATCCATTTATCACATTTATTTTAACTTTTAAGTAAGCCTTACGAGAAAACATAAGCGAACCACCTGTTTTTTTTCAGGGGATTAACGTTTTCCGGTGTATCCGAATGTCGCCTGTGGAAGAGAACTTGGGAGCAGATTACGTTGAACACAACATACGTCACGACTGCTTCCAATACGAAGACATGATGGAAGATTTAGAGAAAAAAGGGTATCACGTACCAAAAAGAACCGACCGGGTCCCACCTCGAGAAGAGTGGGATAGATATCTTGTAGAGAAATATATAGCTGGCGCTGCAGACACGACGACCCAGAAACCAAAAATAAAACCGTCGGAACACGACAAGCTATTAGACGTTCTTTCAAATGCAAAGTTTAGCCGAGAACCTAATCGCTCCAGAGAAAACTGCATTATTTTGTGATTAAACCTTCTTCAATCTATTAAACCATTCAACAGTTGGTCTGGATAAGCTCGACATTGGAAAAAAAAAAAAAAAAACTTTCATATTTAAGTGTATATTTCCATATTATTAACTCTTTATTATTTAGTGGCTTAAATGTATTTTTCGTGGGTAGCATACAATGGGTAGATACTTATTAAAAAGTTATTCACTGTCTGTAAAAAGCTTGTTTACTTGGTAACGATCAAACTGGTGATGGAAACGTCATACCTGTTGAAAAAAAAAACCAGTCTTACATACTGTAAAATATAGTAAAATACAACTGGTGATTTGTTTCATTAATTAGATATTTATGTATATTAAAATAGCAGCGATAAGTATTGAAATGTAAGAGAATGCTTAATAAATACGTTACATGATAAAAGCTTTATAAGTATAGACTTTCAACGTAAGGGATCTATTAGTTTCACCGTAACGCCTATTTTAACTTTCCACACTATTTGATATATAATCGTACTATTCAAGTAGGTTTTCGAATGTCTGAACGAGACATAAACTTGAAAAGCGCTACACGAAACTTGAAATGGTAGCGACTTCTAGAAACGAAACAAATTGTTTTTGTGAATTAATAAAGTATTAAATATAATAAGAAATAGTAAATTTCAGTTCAGGTAACAAAATTAAAAATAAAACAGTGTTTGTTCATTGATAATAGCAGAGTTACACAATGGTTTTTCTGTGACCCACCATGGGTATTAAAAACCGATTTTTAATTTTATGACTCTTCATACTTACCGTTTAATCACCAGAGGATTCAAAACAGACAGAAAACAAGATGAAAGCTGAACTGCTAGAATATAGAATGTAAATATTATGGATTTTTTCTAATAACACTAAGTTGATGCAATGTTTGTAAAGTGTAACAGAGTACTTTTTAGAATTTTGTATCAATTTCGCTTTTGTCTTTAATACAATATATATTCCTTCCAGCTTGTGGACCAATTCCAAATACTTGGTCACAGTTTATGCTTGGAAATTTTGACGACAACTTATCTTAAATATAAAACATACTTTACAGTTAAAACTGTAAAAAAAAGAAAACTGTTTTAATATCACTTCAGTACTTAAGCACCAATTTTAATTCGAGCAAACAAATAATTAATTCGAACCAAAGGTAATTACTTGGTTATTATATCGCATGACGAGTTTCAGTGTTTGTTTCTTTTTTCAAAAAAAATATTTTCTTGGGGCGTTGTTACACTTGGGCGACTCTTTTACAAACAAATAGTGAGATTGACCGTCACATTATAACGTCCCCACGGCTGAAAAGGCGAACATATTGGTGTGGCGAGGATCCGAACCCGCTACCCTCAGATTAGGAGCCGAGTGCCTTAACCACCTGGCTATTCTGAACCTAGAGGCTTAGCATACACTATTATTAATTAGATATCCTATTTTAGGTTTGTAAGCCACCAATGATATGATGTGATATATACCTAGTACTACAGTTGCAGAGATGCTAAAGCCAAAAGTATATTTGTGTGTAACCAAATAGTTGGGAGTAGGGTGTTTTACAGCAGTGTACCGATATAGTGTTTTACGTTTCGCAGCATATCATAGCGCCATTTTGTTTCTCCATTTTCCATATCGTCATGAATACCATCGCATGCCACTTCGCTTTAACCACTGGTAGATGCGCACAAAATAACAAGTTGAAAATACATCAGCAATGGAGAGTTATTAAATCAAAGTTTATCTAAATAATTCTACATGTTCTTGTCACTAATAATGTCGAGTATAAAGTAACAAAATCTTCCACTTTTACGCTGGCTCAGAATCAAGTAAAAGAAACAAATTAACAACCAGATTTGGAAGTGCTAGTTGTTTTTACGATCAAAAGTGTCAGACTTTTGGTGAAATACGAATAGCTTAAGTATGAACACTTTTTTGTTCTTTTTGTCTTTTGTTGAGAACACGTTCTATACCGCCAGCACAGAGTAACTCGGGTTTGAAGAACGTTAATTAAGTGAGAAGTGCTTTTTTTTTTTTTTGTTGAGGACACGTTTTATATCGGCAACACGGAGCAACTCGGGTTTGAAGAACTTTAATTAGTGTGAAATGGTTCGTCAACATCTTATCGACCACTCTAAGTCTATAAGAGAAATACTGAACGTTTACTAAATAACAATCGTTTTTATTGATCTGTTCCTTTTATAATAAGTGTATTTAGTAGCAAGTGAAACGACAGACGATGTAATACTCACTTATTTCGACGAATCGCTAAGGAGAAATTGGTTTAAAAAGTAACAGAGTATCGGGTAAGTTATAAGTTTTTAACACTAACAAGATAATCTTCTCTTAATGAACGGGTTATGCTGAGATTAATACAGTAAACGTCTCTTAACGAACGAGTTATGGTGAGATTAATACAGTAATCTTCTCTTAATGAACAAATTATGGTGAGATTAACACTGTAATCTTTCCTTAATGAAGGAGTTATGGTGAGATTAATACAGTAACCTTCTCTTAACGAACGAGTTATGGTGAGATTAACACAGTAACCTTCTCTTAACGAACGAGTTATGGTGAGATTAACACTGTAACCTTCTCTTAATAAAAGAGTTATGGTGAGATTAACACGGTAATCTTCTCTTAATGAACGAATTATGCTGAGATTAATACAGTAAACGTCTCTTAACGAACGAGTTATGGTGAGATTAATACAGTAATCTTCTCTTAATGAACAAATTATGGTGAGATTAACACTGTAATCTTTCCTTAATGAACGAATTATGGTGAGATTAACACTGTAATCTTCTCTTAATAAAGGAGTTATGGTGAGATCAACACTGTAATATTTCATTAATAAACGAGTTATGGTGAGATCAACACTGTAATCTTTCATTAATGAACGTATTGTGGTGAGATTAACACTGTAAACTTCTCTTAATTAAGGAGTTGTGGTGAGATTAACACAGTAAACTTCTCTTAACGAAGGAGTTATGGTGAGATTAATACAGTAATCTTCTCTTAATGAACGAATTATGGTGAGATTAACACTGTAATCTTCTCTTAATAAAGGAGTTATGGTGAGATTAACACTGTAATATTTCCTAAATGAACGTGCTATGGTGAGATTAACACTGTAATCTTCTCTTAATGAACGTATTGTGGTGAGATTAACACTGTAATCTTTCCTTAATGAACGTATTGTGGTGAGATTAACACAGTAACCTTCTCTTAACGAACAAGTTATGGTGAGATTAACACAGTAATCTTCTTTTAATGAACCAATTATGGTGAGATTAACACAGTAAACTTCTCTTAATTAAGGAGTTATGGTGAGATTAACACTGTAATCTTTCCGTAATGAACGAGTTATGGTGAGATTAACACAGTAATCTTCTCTCAATGAAGGAGTTATGGTGAGATTAACACAGTAATCTTCTCTCAATGAAGGAGTTATGGTGAGATTAACACAGTAATCTTCTCTCAATGAAGGAGTTATGGTGAGATTAACATTGTAATATTTCCTTAATGAACATGTTATTGTGAGATTAGCAATGTAATCTTTCCTTAATGAACGTATTGTGGTGATATTAGCGTAGTAGTCAGTAATCTGCCCTTAATGAATAAAGTATGGAGCGGTTTTTGTAAATAGAAGTATTGAGCTCAAATCATAAGTGTGGTCAGTGATAATAAACCTAAAACAAACGAATGAACAAAAGTTTAATGAATCTAATTTTAACGGTTTCTTTTACTGCAAGTATTGGATGCAAATTTTTTGTTGATATAAATTGTAAACATATTGACATATATATACAAATTAATGTCATTTGATCCTAATCATAACGACGTTGTCACACAAACGAAGATTCTCTTGTCCAAGACAGATTTTGAACCATGACATATGGCACTTCTGAAGAAGTTGGCCTTGACCCCGTCGACTCAGACGACGTCACCTGGATTTTAACTGCCTCATTTGTCATTTTCACAATGCAAACAGGTATGATAGCGCGCATTTCTGTTAACTTAACTTGTCTTCTAATTCCAACTTATAAACAGTTACAAAGACAGCATTTACAAAACCTAAGACGATATTCATTTCTGCTTTGGCCCAATCGCCATTTGTAGTTATTTGAGTTGTTTCTAAGGACTAGTTTTTTCTCCAAAAGCAGAGAATTAGGTATATTTTAAAAGCTGCCTTCAACCTATTAACACAGTAACCTTCCCATAATGAACGAGTTATTGTGAGATTAACACAGTAACCTTCCCTTAATGATCGAGTTATGGTGAGATTAACACAGTAACCTTCTCTTAATGATCGAGTTATGGTAAGATTAACACAGTAACCTTCTCTTAATGATCGAGTTATGGTAAGATTAACACAGTAACCTTCTCTTAATGATCGAGTTATGGTGAGATAAACACAGTAACCTTTCCATAATGAACGAGTTATGGTAAGATTAACACACTAATCTTCTCTTAACGAAGGAGTTATGGTGAGATCAACACTGTAATCTTTCCTTAATGAACGAATTATGGTGAGATTAACACAGTAACCTTCTATTAATGAACGAGTTATGGTGAGATTAACACAGTAATCTTCTCTTAATGAACGAGCTTTCACACAAAACTAGATGAGGACTATCTGCACCAGCCGTACCTAATTTAGCAGAAAAAGGCTAGAGGGACAGCAGCTAGTGATAACCATAAACCGCCAATTCTTGGGCTACTCTCTTACCAACGAATAATGAGATTGACCGTTACATTATAACACGTGTTTATTAAGGTATGAAAATCAGAGTTTTCATAGTTTGTAACTTATATTGTTGTGTTTTGAATTTCATAACAGTAACCCTAATGGGAGGAAAGTACACTATAAAGATTCTTGTCCTAACGTATCAAGGATAGCAAAAATATTTATCTCACGATATGTGGAAATTACCTAAGTATCTCACGTAGAGCCATTTTTGTACAACTAGTACGGTATGAAGATGTATCATATAACACTTGTTCGTTTAAAGAAACAGACAGAATTCCTATTTTGATTCAAAATATGTTTTGTTCTTCTTATAAACACTGTGATAATAAACAGTTCAGCAGAAGAACATGTCCTATCACAAATTCACATCCTTTTGAAACACGTGGCATCAAGTTTTGATAAAAACATGTTGTTTTATAATATTATAACATTGTTGTTGAACAGAGTTTTATTCAAAAGAAGTTTATTAACTTTTGGTATGCAGTCTTTCTGTGCTTTTTGTTTTATTTGGGGTTTGTTTTGTTTTGAATTTCATGTAAAGCTACTCTAGAGCTATCTGCGCTAGCCGTCCATAATTTAGCAGTGTAAGACTAGAGGGAAGGCAGCTAGTCATCACCACCCACTCTTAACAACGAAAAGTGGGATTGGCCGTCACACTATGACGCCCCTACAGCTGAAAAGGCAAGCAGGTTTGGTGTAACAGGGATTCGAACCCGCAACCCTCTCATTACGAGTGCTTTAACCATCTGGCCATGCCGGGCCGTTCACTTAAGGAACTTAAAGCATTATAAAATCTATAAGGTGAGAGAGTAAATAATTCATAACCACTATGACGACATAACTCAAGTCAGAGGTCAACGATGCATCTCAGATAAAACAGTAATAATCCCATAGTTATTATAACGACAAATTTCAGGTTAGGCAGTAAAGACCCCGTAGGTATCGTACCAATAAATCTCAGATGAGACGGTAAAGATACAATAACGACAAACTTCAGGTGTGGCCCGGCATGGCAAGGTGATTAGGGCGATTGACTCGTAATCTGTGGGTCGCAAGTGCGAATCCCCGTCGCACCAAACATGCTCTGCGTTTCAGCCGTTGGAATTTATAAATTACTGTCAATCCCACTCTTTATTGGCAAAAGATGGCAAAAGAGTAGCCTAAGAATTGGCTGCGGATGGTGATGACTAGCTTTCTTATAACCTACTAGTATTTCACTGCTAAATTGAGGAAGCTAGCGCAAGTATCCCTCGTGTAGCTTTGAGCAAATTATAAATAACACTTCAGATGAGGCAGTTAGGTTTAATAATAAAATTTAAATGAAACAATAATGATTGAATAGCTATTATAAGGTCAAGCCACAGATGAGGAGTAAAGACCGTGTAATTGTCGTAACAACAAAACTCAGGTAAGACAGTTAAGACCCTATTTATCATAACAGCAAACCTCAGGTGAGACAGTACAGACACCATCGCTATGACAAACCTCGTGTGCGACAGAAAATTACTCCTAGCCGCCATCATAACAACATACCTCAGGGGTAAGACAGACAACACTGGATCCATAGCTACTACAGCAGTAAAAGCTCTAACATTAGCAAAGCAATATATATAACAAAATTTATATGGACATTTTTATCGATTTGGAGGAAATGTCTGACACGTCATCTATGAACTAACCAAACAAGATGCTGCCACTATCATTGCGCGTTTTAAATTTAAAAGAGTTCATAGAAATTACGTATTATGTTTATTTTTTAACCAAATGAAACTTCTATTTGCATGAATAAAGCGATTTTAATTGAACCACATCTAAGTTGAAAATATATAAATTCCAAATTCTTAGTAAAATCCATGTGAAACTTACGATCCTCGCTCAAATCCTAGTTTTAAATCTTTAAACACAGAATATATTAGGAGCCTCTTAGTTTACAGACAATATTTTTGTAAACATTTTACATTAATTCGTACATTTTCATATATTTTACGGTTTTTTTTTTGTAATCCAAAATACACAGGCAGGGTTTTTATGACTTGTGATATGAATGGCATATCTATATACACATTTCAAATTTTGTCTCCATTTGGTCTTGTTTTACTTTTGTATTGTCATAATCGAACATAACTTTTTTTTTTCCAAATGCATTTTAGTATTGTTATCATTTTCTAAATAAAAATATTTTCTCCAAATCACTGGTAGAGTGAATGTATATACATATATTCTTGTTTTAAGGATTTGGCCTTCTGGAGTCCGGAGCAGTGACAAAGAAAAATGAAGTCAATATTATGATGAAGAATGCAGCAGATATAATACTCGGAGGGTTGACATACTGGATGTACGGCTATGGGTTGCAGTACGGTACTGGTCCTGGAACTAACCCTTTCTGTGGAGTTGGTTCCTTCTTTTTAGATGCAGATACGGAAAAAATGGGAATTGTCTTCGCTACTTTTATATTTCAATTATCCTTTGCCACAACAGCGACCACTATCGTTTCTGGAGCTATGGCCGAAAGGACCAACTTCAATGCTTATTGTGTATTTTCCTTTCTCAACACTGTTATTTATTGTATTCCGGCAGGATGGTTATGGGGCAATCACGGATTTCTGAAAAAAATGGGAGCGATTGACTTTGCAGGGTCTGCTGTAGTCCACCTTCTAGGTGGAGTTTCAGCCTTGGTCGCTGCTGGCATGTTAAAGCCAAGACTTCGTCGCTATGACAACGGAATAGAACCGCTTCCGATGGGAAACCCGATCAACGCCATTGTTGGGGCTTTCACTCTTTGGTACAAGACCTTTGTGTTAAATGTATTTGTAACAAACTTAAACACGGTGACAAACGTCCTCCTTACAGCGTAATAACACATTCTAATTAATTTTCAAAAGTAATATTATTTAATCACTTCGTAGATTTGTTAGGTAAATCTAACAGTGTTCTTATACCATTAAACACAAAGACCTTTAATAATGCCTATAGCATCTTGCGATAAATTAATGTGGTAAGAGGTTAACTTAGGCATACAAGTCTAATGATGATTAAAATATTTGTTTACGTATTTTCTTTGATATGGCATTTAAAAAAGTATTTTTAAAGGAGATTTTACAAAATGTATTGTATGATGCATCCTTGACATGAAATTATATCAAGTTAGCCTTAAAACGTACAAAGTATTAATTGTAAACTTAACTAAATATATAATTAACGAAACATTTTCATCAGACGTGAAATATTTATATTCCCAAATTTCTGTAAGTGTTGGCAGACACTTAATTGTATGATTCAGTATTGGAAGACACTTAACTGTATGTGTCAGTATTGGAACATAGTTAACTGTTTGTGTAAGAGTTGACAGATATATGTTTACAAGAACGATATAGTTTAATTTGTGTCGCGCGACAAGCCATGATTTGTAACTTATGTTATCCTGTATGAAATATGGACACTTTCTGGAAACATTCTCATCATTTGAACCTATTTACCAATAGGTGGGGATGGTTGGTGTTCAACTGCGGAAGCACTTTTGGCATTTCCAATCACAAATGGCATTATGCTGCAAGGTAATACTGGCGCACTCTTTAATAAATATATGTTTTATTTTTAATATCTTGTATAATTTGTTGGTCTCATGGAAATTACGTAGAGTCGGTGTGGGTCGTACTGTAATGGAGGGAAGTTGTACCTCAAAGTTTTCACGGTCTAATTACAATATGTAATTTTGCGCAGTTATATTGCTAAGTTGTATCACATGACTCGGTTTGTAACATTTTGAGAGTTAGCCCACCTTTAAAGATAATCTCTAAAAATAGAACCCGTTTTTGGCATTGGTTTCTCGCCCATTTTGAGGTCGGCCTTCTTTTTTGACCGATGTGTAATAACATTTTTGGTATAAGAATTCAACCCATATTTTGGTTGGTACACTTTTATGGCGAATTTATAAAATTTAAAACAAAAAAAACGATTTTAACATCTGATTTCTGTTTATTTTGGGGGTTAACTCACTTTTATCACCAGTCCATTTATATTTATGTACTAGCGGGTTTTATTGTACACAAAGGCTACAGAAGATGTTAAAAGAACATGGGGTCAATGACGTAAAAGGGCACCTTTTCTACGGTCAGCCGTTTTTTTGTGGTGGGAAAACTTACGGGAGTCTATGGGAATTATGGGTTGCCTCTGGTACACCTAGCGTAAAGAGTTTGTTTGTAGTCAAGCACAAAGTTACATAATGGGGTATTTGTGTTCTGCCCACTACAGGTATCGAAACCCGATTTCTACGTTGGAAGTCCGCAGAAATACGGCTGCGCCACTGGGGGGAGGGCGTTGTTTGTTTTTTTGGAATTTCGCACAAAGCTACTCGAGGGCTATCTGTGCTAGCCGTCCCTAATTTAGCAGTGTAAGACTAGAGGGAAGGCAGCTAGTCATCACCACCCACCGCCAACTCTTGGGCTACTCTTTTACCAACGAATAGTGGGATTGACCGTAACATTATACACCCCCACGGCTGGGAGGGCGAGCATGTTTAGCGCGACGCGGGCGCGAACCCGCGACCCTTGGATTACGAGTCGCACGCCTTACGCGGTTGGCCATGCCGGGCCAGGGGGGCGGGCAGCACAAAGAGACGTAAGAACCTAACATATCTTCTTTTGTTCCTATTCAGTTGATTTTATAAAACAATTAAAATCTAAAACTAAACACCAAATTCTTGCATATAAACACTTAATATATATTAAATTTATAATTTATACTGTAAAAATATATGAGTTCCCGTATGTTGTTCTTTACAAAACTGATTTTTTTTTCTTAATAACTTGTAACAAGCAAAATGTGGGATCAGGTTATCTATTGGTAATTGTTGAGAATATTTTATTAAACAGAAAAAGGGCAGGAAGACAGAGGCTCGAGCCCCCAGCCGTCCCCTTATGCGCGTCACTGTATACATAGATTACTCGTAGTAAGAGTTCCGGAAACTGAATATTAATATTTTGAAAAGTTTTGCTTTGGTACAGTTCATTTTGCCACTATCCATATAAACTAAATTTGTTCTTCATAAATGTTATTAAATACTAGAAAATGTTTACTACAATCTTTTGTTTGGACATCTGCACCTTTGCAGGAAATCCTGAGCATATCTGGCTTTTTTCTTCTGTTTTTTTTTTTAATATTAACACTGACGTCTAAGAGGGAAATTCTGCCAGGATGTAGCTTAGCTTCTACGTAAAAACATGTTCATAAAATTAACAAAATTCTTTGGTAGTAGTAATTTTAAAAGACTAAATTTATCACTTTTTAATTTGTGAAAAAAAAATGTATTATCTTTAGGAAGTATTAATTCTGCATCCTCACAAACTAATAGCTAATAGTCATATAATTTTGAACTGTTAACAAAAGCCAGTAGGTCCGCAGCATCAGGCACTTATACGACTGTTCCGAAACGAATTGCAAAATTACAACTGAATTATATGTGAAGTTCAAGCAAACCTTTTCAGTTATCGAAACAATAATAAAAAATAATCTCTGGGATGGAATGCTAAAGAAAATAAAGAGTTTAAGACCACAAAATAGTTCAGTCTTGGCCTAGCAAGTTAAAATCTTGAATTGCGGTTCCAAAGGTCCAAGGTTTAAGCTGCGATATGCCACTGAATACACTTTGTGCTTTCAATTTCGTAGCCGCTATAACTGTAACAGTCAGTCCCGCAATTTGACTGAGAACAGTGGTAAAATAAACGGCCTGAGTGGTTTATCCTCTTAGTGATCAACAGTTCTAAATTATAGATGGCGTACCTGAATCTCAGGGAGCCCAGGTTTGCTATTCATATTTTTATAAATGATTTAGTTTGGATATTTTAATGATTTTTTTGTTGTTATTTTGATCACTATAGGGCAGCTGTCACCACCATCAATGCTTCAGTTGCCGGCGGGTTTGTTGGTTTGGTAAACACGTGAGTCTGTTTTCAGTATATTATTTTTTCATCTCGTGAAATTTGCGTTCTTAGACTGTAGTATGGATATCTTGTTTACTTTTAAAGCAACAATATAATGGGCTATCTGCTATGTCTGCCACGAGAATCGAGCCCCGGGTTTTAGTGTTGTAAGTCCAGACACTTACCACCAGGAGAACAATATGAATGTCACTATTTATCCCTCGTAAATATCATGGACATTATTTTATTTCTTTTCCCCAAGTAGCGAATTAAAAACAGAATAAATTAATATATTTTTATATCAGTTAGTGGCTCCTGATTGACATCATAAATATCTTCCCCGTTATTATAATGTTGGATTTCTGAGTTCGATGCTAGCGGCGAACATGGTGCAGTCAGCTAATTGTGTAGCTTTAAACAAACGAAAAACTACTGTTATAAAGAACTATACATACACATCAACATTTGCTTAGTTTTAAGTATTTAACACCGATTCACCACTTTCAGCTATTTATTTTTACTTCAGGTATCGAAGAAATCGCAGGTTTCTTGTTGGTGACGTAATCAATTCAATCCTCGGTGCACTTGTGGGTGTGACAGGTATGGTTAAACGGATGTCTTAAATTGATAGATATGTGTGTTTATACGTTGTCAATTTCATAGTTTACAATATATGATCAATTCCTTCACAAAACTTGCTTTTACTTTGGAATTTTTTAAGTTTCTATGTTTTTATTGTTTTCAGCGTTATCGTTTTAAGTATTATAATTGATATGTTTTTTTACATATGACCAGCATTACCAGATGGTTAAGGCACTCGACTCGTAATCTGAGGGGCGCGGGTCCGAATCCCTGTCGCACCAAACTTGCTCGCCCTTTCAGCCGTGGGGGCGTTATAATGTAACGGTCAATGTCACTATTCGTTAACAAAAGAGTAGCCCAAGAGTTGGCGGTGGGTGGTAGTGACAAGCTGCCTTCTCTTTAATCTTACACTCCAAAATTAGGGACGGCTAGCGCAGATAGCCCTCGTGTAGTTTTGCGCGAAATTCAAAACAAACCCTTACATATTTTGTTAACCCTAAAAAGTTGCATAGCGAGTTGTTTGTGGGTGTATTAATATGTCTGTGTTTCGTTTATTTGTTTATTGTTATGCACAAACCTACACAAAGAGCTATCTGTTATCTACCCACCATGGATATAGAAACCCGATATGCAGTGTTATAAATCATCAGACTTACCGCTGAACTGCTAGGGAGATACTTGGAAAAAGAAAGTTTGAACAGTCGATAAGAAAAATATATTTTTTTCATAGTGCTCCCATCTAGTGATGTCAGTTGAAATTATCATAACTTCATTTTTGTCCACTTTCTGTAACAGCATAGCTTTGTATATTTGTGCCTTGTTGGCTTCTTCTGAATGTCTTTCAATTCACATGTCGTTAGGGTGTTTATCTCATTTTAAAATATTTTTTTTTCATTCTACTAGATATTTTCTACATCTTTACTTTATCATTCAAAGTTTACAGAATGCACATGCTCTTCAATGCCTAATAGTAAAACCTTTGGGTTAATTGTTACTAAGCCTATTTTTATTTTCGCTAATTTTTAAATAAATTTACTTTACAACACTTATTAGTGGTAACTTCTTTTGTCTGTCGTATAACCGGTTTGAGGTTTAAGCACAGAAAATTTTAGGGAATTTCAATCGATGAAGTAGTTTCGTGAGTACTGGTTTATGAAGTACCCGCCTATTGGGCGGGTGAAATAAAAACTCTTTGTTTGTTTGTTTTGGAATTTCGCACAAAGCTACTCGAGGGCTATCTGCGCTAGCTGTCCCTAATTTAGCAGTGTAAGACTAGAGGAAGGCAGCTAGTCATCACCACCCACCACCAACTCTTGGGCTACTCTTTTACCAACGAATAGTGGGATTGACCGTCACATTATACACCCTCACGGCTGGGAGGGCGAGCATGTTTAGCGCGACGCGGGCGCGAACCCGCGACCCTCGGATTATGAGTCACACGCCTGACGCGCTTAAAACTCTTTGTAACAAAGAATATAAAAAATTGTGTTTCTATTTTTTTTGTAACCTAATAAACATTAAAATTGTAATAAAAGTACCAATACTGATAAGAAAGACATAGTTTTCAAGAATTCTAACAATAATGGTGACTCAGTTCATTCTAATGTTTATGATATAAAACAATGGTAGTTTTTCTGAAATTAGATGGGTAACCCAACCTCGTTAGACTTTTCTAATGTCATCTTGTATCACTGTGGCAAAGTTGTTGCTAAATGTGGAAACGTATAAGGAACAGATATACACATATACTGACGTTTAGTTACATAGGTTCGGTATTTTCATGTATCTTCATTTTGGGACTTATACATCATTTTGATTTTTTTTGTTCCTGTTAACACGTTAAGCAAAATTTTTTATACCACAGTCTTGAATAAGTTAAAGAGAATCAAATAACAATAAATAAAGATGGAGGACTGATCTATGTTCTTACATGAAATGTAATGAAATTCATCACTGAACCTGCTATAATAACTACTTCAGATTTTAATTCAATAGAAAAAAAGAGGTGCCTTTATTGGTTGCCTCACACCTTTAGGGTTGAGATATGTCTCTATGAACTACTGACCAGAGAGAGAAGTAGATCAGCAATATCCTTTCACTATAAAGGATTATTGAACCGAATCTTCCTGATGTAAACTGAAAGCAAAACATGAGTAATTCTATCAGTTGTTTTGTACAGTCCTACAAATTGCAATGTTTTTGTTTGTTTACCACAAATCAGTTGTTTTGATGGAGTGTACAGACAAATTAAATATACCTCGAGTTATATAAATGTATACAAATATTCAGGTTTACTTACACTTTTTGTAATTTTCTTTTTGTCTTTTTAATCTGAGCCTAATGAAGATGGCGCTTTATTCATTATATGCGATCCGTGGGTTTGAAAATCTTTATATTAAACAACTCGACTTTTCAACCATGTGTGTATTACTTGTTTGTTTTGTTTGTTTTTTGGGAATTTCGCACAAAGCTACTCGAGGGCTATCTGTGCTAGCCGTCCCTAATTTAGCAGTGTAAGACTAGAGGGAAGGCAGCTAGTCATCACCACCCACCGCCAACTCTTGGGCTACTCTTTTACTAACGAATAGGTGGATTGACCGTCACATTATACACCCCCACGGCTGGGAGGGCGAGCATGTTTAGCGCGACGCGGTCGCGAACCCGCGACCCTCGGATTACGAGTCGCACGCCTTACGCGCTAGGCCATGCCGGGCCTTGTGTGTATTACAATGTGACGGTCACCATCTGTGTTAATGTTAGAATGTCAAGAAACATAACACAGATGGTGTGTGTATTACAATGTGACGGTCACCATCTGTGTTATGTTTCTTGACATTCTAACATTATTTTATTTTAGCTTGTTAGGTTTGAGGTTTATTTTTATGAGAAACTTAGGCATGTTCTTGTTTTTTCGTTGTTGCTGGACAACTTGTGATTTGAATTCTCCCATTAGATCCCGTTTGCTAAACGTCTCGTTCATGTATTAGGCTTAGATAATTGAGGCGAAAGCTTTTGTATTAATTTAAGAAAACTCAAAAACAAGTACTCACGTTAAAAGCCTGAAAAGTTATTGAGGCGGAACAGGGGGATTTTCTACTACTACTTACAGTACAGCGGTCATAACATTACGGTAGAATATGAGTTTGTCAGAGCGAATTTCTGCTATTATACACAGAACAGCGGTCGTAACGTTGCGGTAGAATACTGAGTTTCTCGGAGGGAATTTCTACTGTTATACACAGTAAAGTGGTCGCAACATTATGGTAGAATACTGATGAGATGATGATAAGTTATTCTTATTTATGTGACACTAGTGACTAGTAATGAGTGAATAATAATCGCCTGAAGAGCTGCGAAAAGGAACAATTATGCTTTAAAGATGTGTATATTTCTTTGTTAGCTCCACGTGATAGATCTTGTAACCATAAACATAGTAAACTATTCTTAGTGTTAATGACAGTGCAGTTCAAGGCAAGTACTATATGAAATGCACAAAGAACATGACATTTACGTGACATTTCTTATACAACAGGACAATGTGTCTAACTGACAATTTTAAAACACTGTCTCTTATTGGTGAACTTCTTCCAACAGCTGGATCAGCTTTCTATCATCCTTGGGAAGCCATTATTGTTGGAGCTTTGGGAGCGTTCCTAGTTATCGAGTTCCAGCCTTTACTGGACAAGGTCAAGGTGGACGACCCCGTTGGGGCAGTGGCCGTCCATGGAATTGGAGGACTCTGGGGCATGATCGCCGTAGGACTCCTTGTGGATGACGACCCCTTGTTGAACTTGACAAAGGGTTATAAGGGGGTTTTTAAAGGAGGAGGGTTTTATATCTTTGGGGTGCAAACTTTAACATGTGTTCTGATTGGATTATGGAGTGCTCTGACGACATACGCCCTACTTAAGGTAAAACATCAAGAAAACAAGCGTTCGTGAAAGTTCTTTTTCTTAGCTCAAGGCTACGCAAAAAACCCGGATTTTAACGTTGTAAGTCCAGTGATCGACTACTGACACACTGAAATACTGATCATATATTGTCATGTTTTATTCAACTGCTACAAAACAGTGAAAACAAAATTTTGAACTATATTACATTGAAGTCACGTTTGGAAGAGAAGAACGAGAAATGTATATATATATATATTTAAATTATGTATATACATACGTATAAAGATATATTTAAATCATATATATATACATATAAAGATACCACCTGGTGAATCAGCAGTAAATTTATTATTTTGCGACGCTAAAATCTTTAATTATATTCTTCATACGTTAGACACGGCGCAGACAGCTTATTGTGGGGCTTTGTGCTAAGGCAAAAACAATCGCAAAGATATTGCAAATGTTCACAACTTCTACTCGTTTTGTTTCTTACGAGGTTTTACAGCTATGTTATTCAGGTCTGTTCGAATTATAAAACCAGTAATTTTCTTTGTTTTAATTTTTATTTAGTGAATATTATCCGAAGATAAAAAAAAAATTATCTTCTTCGTTTGGTTGCGTATCTGGAGTTTGTTTTTTTTCTCACTTTCCAGGTTATAAGCATTTTCCTCCCTATCCGGATGCCACAGTTAGAGGAAACTCTTGGCGCGGACTTCACTGAGCACGACATACGTCACGATTGTTACAATTACGAAAGAATCATGGAAGAATTGCTTGGACAAGGACTGAAAACTCACATTGATCGATCTCATGCACCTCCTCGCACGGAATGGGACACCTACTTAATCGAGAAATATGTATTTGTTGATGCTAGAAATGAATTACATCCAAAACAGAAATCTAGTAAGGAACAAGTCGAAAATCGGGTAAATTTTGCCGATGAACTGTTTAAAAAACTCCAAAATGTAGATTCTTCAAGAAGCAGCGGGTGTACAATTCTCTAAATATACATGTTAGTATTTTGAATAAATCTTACACTATTTTCTCAGCGCTTCAAAGCTCTAGAAGCACAGGAAATGGCTCTTAGGCTTATCTGTAGTTGATTTATTTTATAGGTAGTTAAATCTAGAACGTTAGCCAAGTATTTGCGAGTTTTATTTTACTACAGAAACATTGAACTCTTATCGTATAAACATTGTTTACACATACATGATTGTCTTAATTATAATAGCATCTGCGACATTATTTCAATGTTTGTTTGCAACTGTCTTGAACACTCGCAACATTTATTACGTATTTGTATTAGTTTAGTGGTTGTTCCCAATTTTCACGTGCGTACGAAACGTATCCCTTCTGATGTCCCACGTATCCCTTCTAGCAAAGCCACAAAGGCTATCTGCTGTCCCTGATTTTAGCGTTGTAAATCCGGAGATATACCGCTGTACTAGCGGGGGCGCGTAAGATGGCGATTTCTTTGAATATGTTATCATCGTCATTCATTATAAATATGTTGCAGGAAAGAGGAGTTTCAGTCCAGAAAATCTACCAAAAGTACTGTCAAAAGTTATCTAGTAATAGTGAGTGAAATGACGTCATTAAATCATCTTATACACCTGCGTACATTTAGTTTGTTTTGGAATTTCGCACAAAGCTACTCGAGGGCTATCTGTGCTAGCCGTCCCTAATTTAACAGTGTAAGACCAGAGGGAAGGCAGCTAGTCATCACCACCCACCGCCAACTCTTGGGCTACTCTTTTTACCAACGAATAGTGGGATTGACCGTCACATTATAACGTCCCCACGGCTGGGAGGGCGAGCATGTTTGGCGCGACCGGGATGCGAACCCGTGACCCTCAGATTACGAGTCGCACGCTTTAACACGCTTGGCCATGCCGGGTCTGTACATTTAGTACGGTCGTGAAAATGGCAAAAATTGCGAACTCTAATGACAGGTGAATCTGACTTCAACAATAAAAAACACACAAGATTATGTTATAAAGTGATTTATTTACCTTTTTTATTTTACTACAAAATATTTGAGTTGGAAGTCAATATCTAGCATCTGGCAATAGCCAGTCTTTGAATATGAACCATTAATAGATAGCAATGACCTTATGCCAATTAAAGGGTATTAACCACTGTTGATGCCCAGTGGAAGAATACCTTAACCTGCATAGAAGAAACGCAAAACACTGCATATCTTACACCTTAACCTTTAAAATATTTTGAAACGTTTCTCAGAGGGTTAGTGGTTTCACTAATTCCACGAACAAATCACGCTTCGAATATATATAAAAAAAGACCTACAACCAACAAACGTGAAAAATGCCTAGTTTTTTTTTAATTCCTATTGTAAATTACAGAAACATCATTGTTTTTACTGAAAAGGAATCCGTTAAAATTATTCAAAACAAAACTAATTGAAACTCCTTAGAATAATCTCACATTGACGACACCTAACGTTGATGGAGCAAAATCCGAACCGGTATTCTCTTAACATTCCAGAATTTTTCTTCACACTTGTACAATTTACATCAGACCTATCTTTTTACACAACTTTTAAAAAAAATCCCGAAAAGATTTATCTCAAAGTTTAATATACTTCATCCGAAACTTAATTTTTCGAAAATTTATCATGCTATATGAACAGTCTTTTACTAATCAACAATGTTCAAAATTCTAATTGTCAGATCTGGATTTTGAATAAAGAAACTGATTTCAGAGTTATTTTCATTACATTGTGGTCTTAACTTGTAACTTATGAGAGCTTCTCTTATGCATAATGTTATCAATAGTGATTCCACAAAATGAATAAATGTTCACTGAATTTATCGATTCAGACCTCGACGCTGGAACAGTTTCAGTAGAGAGAGCGTTGAAAACAGTTTGCAATATATAATAATAATCACATTAAGCCAGGTGGTGCTGTCACACCCTCAACATCTGACAGATATATATTATTTCACGAGAGGAAAAGATATGAAAGTTTTAAAAACCTATTTCTCCCATTACTGGTTCATTTAATTTTAGTCTAGTGAATAGAGCATGAGAAGAAGAATCATCCTACACAGCTTAGCGGCTCAAACCCCCTGCCTGAAAAATTACTGAAACTTAATCCTGACAGCCACTATATATCCACATAAGATTCCAGAGGCAGTTTTTTCTAACATTATACACAACATGTGCAAAATTTTTATTTTTGATGACCTAGCCTGGCCAGGTGGTTAAGACACTCGACTCATAATGTGAGGGTCGCGGGTTCGAATCCTCGTTACATCATACATCCTCGCCCTTTCAGCTGTGGGGGCGTTATAATGTGACGGTCACTCCAACTATTTGTTGATAAAAGAGTAGCCCAAGAGTTGAGGATGGGTGGAGATGACTAGCTGCCTTCTCTCCAGCCTTACACTGCTAAATTAGGGACGGCTAGCGCAGATAGCCCTCGTGTAGCTTTGCGTGAAATTCTAAACAAATAAACAAGCCTTGCGCGAAATTCTAAACAAACCAAACATTTTTTTCTCGTTTATATATATATATATATATATAAACACACATAAAAAAACCAGAATGCTGATATAAATGTGTGTATTTAAGATTCACTTCTATAGTATATTTTGACAAGAAATACTTTAATAAATTACCGTCCAAGAATACATATCGACCTATTTAGTTAAATAATGGATTTAAAAACAAATAATGTTGTACGAGTAATTATATACAAGTAAATCACGTCTCATACTTGTTTTAGTTATATAGTGTTTTCTCTTTTCATTTGTCGGTTATTTAGTTTCAGTGGTGCAGTGGCAGCAACATGTAGTCTAGAATATCGTCGAAGATACCTTGTTCTTTATTTCTTTGTTATCAATAATAGATTATGTCTTTTCTGTCCAAAAGGATATTGCAGTAACATATTCCATCCAGGTTAAAATGAATAACACTGTAATATCATTTGCTGACGTAATACGACATTAACTAAATATAAAAACCGACGAATGCTGTGAGATAACAAAGGTCACGAGGTGACGCTTTCTACTGGATAAAGAAACCGAGTTTACCTGTTTAATTCCATCACGCTTTCTTTAGCCGGTTTCTGTTAAGAAATCATCAAAATAAACCTTCTGTGAAGAACAACGTGTTTTAGTCCTACGGAGATTAATCCTGAAAGAACTGGAGTTGTGAATCTAAACACAGATATTTATTACAGATCGATGCTTCTATTTCTTAGTTAAACCTTCTGTGGTTTACGTATTTAACTAATTGTCAGAAAATTATACCATTAGCATCTGATTTAACCAGAATTTATATCCTATAAGAAATATTTAAAAGTAACATCGAAATAAAGCAGATAACGACTAAATATGGTAGAGAAAATCAACAGACACGTTAGAACCATAAGCATTTATATAAATACACCTATATTTCAGTGGTAATGGTTAAGACTGAAATCTTCAAAATTCGGGATTTAATCTCTCTAGTGGCCACAGACAGATAGACCATTAGACAGCTTTGCGCTTGGAAACAAAAAAAAATAAACGTATCCAAACTATTATTTGAAAAATAAATAAATAAACATACATCTGTGTTTGAGAAGCTTAAAACGTTCACATGTAAGATAAAGAAATATTTCATTACATGGAGACGTACACCGCCACTCGTACGTTTCTAAAAAATACTTCACTATGCGAAGACACGTAAAATCACTTGTAAGCAGTGACGGATTTCAGGTTGTCTGTACCCAGAGGTAAATAATTTTTGTGGTCCCTACATCTGATGTAATTTAACATAAAATAAAATTATCAATAGGTTCCCCTTAAGACCATTGGTTCTGGGTCTGAGTCTTCTCTAGCACTAACCTAAATACGCCAATTCTTGTAAGCCTCTAAGAAATACTTCACGATGTGGAGACACACCTTCTGTAATAAGTCTGACAGAGCTAAGCCTTTTTTTTTATCGCTCTATTCCTGCATTATTTTAAAAACAGACAGCTCAAAGAGAGAACAGTTGTTGTATTACACTTGTATTGATATTCTGTTAATATTAAACAGTGTTTTCAACATAGAAAATGTTTGTTTGTTTTGAATTTCGCGCAAAGCTACTCAAGGGCTATGTGCGCTAGCCGTCCCTAATTTAGCAGTGTAAGACTAGAGGGAAGACAGTTAGTCATCAACACCCACCACCAACTCTTGAGCTACTCTTTTATCAACGAATAGTTGGATTGACCGTCACATTATAACGCCCCCACAGCTGAAAGGGCGAGCATGTATGGTGTAACGGGGATTCGAACTCGCGACCGTCAGATTACGAGTCGAACGCCTTAACCCACCTGGCCATGCCGGGTCATAACATAGAAAAGGGTAGGCAAGTGTATTTAATAAACATTAAACTTGAACTCCTAGCACGTATTGGAAAGAATGTGCATTTCTGGAACAGAAAAAAAAAAAAGTAACAGAATGTAATTATCAAAAAACCAAATAAACTTCATTTTTAATGGATAAGATTACTTCATCCTCTACATTCAAGGAAATATTTATATTATATATTCATCTTGTTAGTATCATTAGGACCCATCAATGGCTCAACTAGACTTCGTGGTTCCTGTTGAGAAAAATTACATATAACTTTTAAACATAGTTGAGAACAATTGTATTCTTCTCCCTAAAGATACTGGGCTTGGTCCCATGAGTTTAATCCATCCAGTAAGATAAGCAGTTTCTCCCTTGGGATCCGAGTCTAAAGAATCTCTTTAACTGACTATTTGGAGATTATTTCAACACTTCCTAACAATCTTGTTTTAGGCTTAAGTTGTAGCACATAAAGTTAGACAACCCCCTCTGTATCAGGGGAGAAATATAACGAAAAATAGAAACGTAGCAAAAACGTGCCTGTGCGTGTATATCTTTATATATATATATTACGTTTCAAATATTTTTATTTTAAACCTAAATATAATACATGTTCTCACAAATATACAGTAATTTTAACTCTACATCGATAACCGATGCGTAATATGTATATACTTCCAAACACTCTCACGCGAATACTTACAGCTTGCAACAATTTTGATGCGTTTCACATCAATTTTGTCAAAATCGCGAGACCGACGCCGAACAGGCGTTTAGATATATATGAGTTATCTTGCGACCAATCGTTATTTTGGCAGAATCGGTGAATTATCTATACGATCAAACATTGTTCTTGCTCGTGCCTTTCATCAGAGAGACGGCGTTTCACCCGATGTCATATGACGTCACCACACATGCGCGTGACTGTGACCGCGTGAGTCTTTCTAGCGAAATTTTTCAAAGGGTTTAAGGAACAAACCACAAGAGACATACTGCAGCAAAGGTTTGCTGAGTTTGATCGATAATTATACAGACGTTAGTAAGGAAAGAGGAATTGTTCAGTATATCAGAGCTGCGACGTTCATGTTTCAATAAGAATAGTGCGGGAGAATGTCACTCAGAAAGACGAAAAGATCATCGATAAAAACACAAAAAAACCAACCAATCTTAACAGTTAACCCTATTTATAAGTGAAATTATCCATTATGACTAGCAGCACTATGGATTTCTTAAATGACACAGATGTCCAAAATTCTTCAGTGTTCCCCACTAAATCCTCGGTACTGGCCCAGAATCCAATGTCCATCTCATGGGATGATGCAACATGGATTATGACGAGTTCTTTTATAATTTTTACTATGCAGTCGGGTGAGTGGAGATTTAATGCATAATTGATTTCTTCGTGAATTATTGGTTATTTTGTAACTACTGAGACTTAGTTAAGTTAACACAGATAGTTATGAGGGTAAGTCAACTTTAATCAGTTAATAAAAATAGTTCCACGTAATCATACTCAGTTCAGTTAATAAAAATCTAATTAGACAAGTCTGTGACTTTGCAAAGCATCTTTTATCAGACTTTTCATAACTTTTTCCACAACTAATGTAAGACTAATGAGCCCCTGGGACAATTTTTATCATTTCAGTTGAATATAGGAGTTCATTACCTGACATCCAATCCTGTGGTACCTGCCCATTATTCATGAACTGACAAAATATAGGAGCAAGTGATTCACGTATCCAATATTTAACATCCTTCAAAACCATTGGGGAAATATTATCTGACCCAAGAGTCTTGTCATTTTTTTAAACTTTCCAGTTTTTTCTTAACCAGCTCAAATATTTTTCATAAGGCAGAAAATCGTTTAATTACTTGAAAAAAAGGACAACTTCGGCGAGTTATTTTTGTCAATTGTGTAGTTGAAAACACTTGAATTGTTCATTATTTATAATAAACCTACACCTCTGTGTCTCTTGACAAAATATTTCACTTAAAAATCTGGCACTTAATAACATAAAAAATACGTATATATAGATGTAAATAATTAATAAATTATTCTCTATAATATAGTTTGAAACATTTTTTTCATACTGTTTATTAAAGAAATTATAGATCTTTATGTGAAGCTATTTTATGATAAATATATCTAACTTCAACATTTTACATCAGTGTGACATCACCACAAGCATAGTTAAAGCAACGTGATAAGTTGCCATATCAGTCGCCTTCGAGTGGCGCAGTGGTATGCCTGCAGACTTACACACTAAAAACCGGGTTTCGATACCCGTGGTGAGCAGAGCACAGATAGTCCATTGAGTAGCTTTTTCTAAACAAACAAAAAGCAATATCAGTCTGTCATGCTTAAGCCTAACATGGTTGTTGATTAGTATATTCGACTCGCAAACTGCAGATCGTGGGTTCGCATCCCTTCATTAAACATTCTCATCCTTTCAGTCGTAGGGTCGTTATGACGTTACATTTAATTCAATTTATTCATTGGTTATAGCTGAAGAGTTTGCGTTGGCTGCTGTAGACTAGCTGCCTTTTCTCTTCAAAATCAGAGACAGTCAGTATACATAGCTAACACTTGAGTCACTTTGCATGAAATTCAACAAAAGGCAAACAAAATCTTCCATGCTTTTATTGTTGTTACTAGCTTTATTTATTTAAAAGATGGAAATGTTTCTTTGGTCATTCACAGGATTCGGATTACTTGAATCTGGTTGTGTCACCAAGAAAAATGAAGTAAACGTCATGATGAAAAACGCTGTGGATGTAATATTTGGAGGTCTTGGTTACTGGATGTTTGGCTATGGAATGAGCTTTGGAGAAGATGTAGGCACGAACCCTTTCATCGGAATAGGATCGTATTTTGTCGACGCTGATGAAAAGGAGATGGGGGCTGTTTTTGCTACTTACATATTCCAGTTGTCCTTTGCTACAACTGCAACAACCATCGTCTCTGGAGCCATAGCGGAACGTTGCAACTTTGTAGCATACTGCATTTTTTCTTTTTGCAACACGATTGTGTTCTGTTTACCAGCTGGTTGGATATGGGGTAAACACGGGTTTCTAAGGAAGCTAAATGTTGTGGACATCGCTGGCTGCGCTCCTGTACACCTTGTAGGTGGTTCCTCGTCTCTGGTGGCGGCCATTATGTTGAAAGCTCGAACAGGACGCTTTGATCAGGGCAAAGAACCTCCTGCTATGGGTTCTCCAACAAACGCATTGATTGGAATGTTCATGCTTTGGTAAGTAAATTATATTTGAGGGCAAAATGTATTTAGTATTGCAGAAAATATTTTGATAATGAAGTAATATGTATTTTTACTATTACAAACGCTATTCTGATAATGAAGTAATATATATTTATTGTTTCAAACATTATTCTGATAATAAAAATGTTTAAGTACGTTAATAGCTAACACTACAGAATTAGTGTGTGTAGGTTATTTTCCAAAAATTAACATAACAATGTTGAGGGGTAACAAGGGACCTATTGGCCAATTTCGGTTGTCACATCCTATAAAGCAAACTATCTGCGGGTAGCCCCCACCCATTCACCCCAAACAAGACCGTCCATTATTTAAATTTTATATTTATTTTATTTTAGGCCTGGTTTCATTACATGTTTCACTGACCGCTAATCCCTCGTTTAAGAAAAGCTGGGACTGAATGAAATTTATATAATGAAAAATACAGTTCTATAAAGCAAATGTAATATCTTGGACTAATCTTTGAGTTAAGACCATCCTAATAGATGGCATGTTGCTACTGCGTATTCGTCGAACTTCTAATAATACACAGGGCCCAACATGGCCAAGTTGTTAAAGCACTCAACTCGTAATCTGAGGGTCGCAGGTTCGACTCCCCGTCACACCCAACATGTTCGCCCTTTCAGCTGTGGAGGCATTATAATAGTCTTACACTGCTAAATTAGGGACTTTTGTAATAGAATCCACATTGTTCAGTTAATTCACCATTTCTTTTGTTTTCACACAAGGCCCGGCATGGCCAGGTGGGTTAAAACGTTCGACTCGTAATTTGAGGGTCGCGGGTTCGAATCCCCGTCGCACCCAGCATGCTCGCCCTTTCAACCGTGGGGGCGTTATAAAGTGACAGTCAATCCCAATACTCGTTGGTAAAAGAGTAGCGCAACAGTTGGTGGTGGGTGGTGATGACTAGCTGCCTTCTTGTCTTACACTGCTAAATTAAGGACGACTAGCGCAGATAGCCGTTGTGCAGCTTTGCGCGAAATTCAAACCAAACTTCTTTCCCTAAGACAAAATTTTCGTGTCCACTTTTGCTCGCCCGATCATCGGGTCGGTGTACTCAGGGCCGTCCGAAGATGAGAGTGTGGAAAGAGTAATATAATTATTTATTCATTTAGCACATGTATATTAATGTTTTATTCATTTCACACTACTTTCACACGGGAATTTTCTGCCGACACCCATGAGTATAGATTCTATTGTCATCATACAAACACGCATACTAAAAATATTAACAATAACAGAGTTTTCATTTGTTTCTCTACCGAACAAGTCCCAAAACCGAACTCGCGACCGTCAGATTACGAGTCGAACGCCTTAACACACTTGGCCATGCCGGGCGAGTGTAACATATAGAATACTCAGTGTTTGTAGACTATATAATTGATATCCTTATGAAGGAGTAAAAATAATACACATGATACTGAATTTTATTACACATATTCATAGAATACATTAACTTTTAGCCAGGGGAAAAAACATGTCACAAAGTAAAAAAATATATGAATATTTTCTAAATATAAAATGACATAGGGAAGGCAGGGCCAACAAGGACATAAATATGATACTGTTACACATGGATCATAGCTGTGGCAAGTGATTTTCAATATTAATATTTAATGCATACTGCAAAACGTATACTTGGGTTTAATATCACTGCAGTTGAAATTTATATATTAATGGCTGTTGGTATGCTGTTTGCTTATCTTAGTATCATAGTCGTATCAGGATAGACATCAATGTAGTGTGAAAAATCATTGGCGCTTGTGTAAATGCCCAATGTTAAAAACGCAATTTTAAACAAACAACGATTTACTGAACGTCGATCTAGAAACGAAACTGTTAGCTATCTCAAGAATATCTTGTCACACCAAACACGTTCGCCCTTCCAGCCGGGGGGCCGTTATAATGTGACGGTTACTCCCACTATTCGTTGGTCGAAGAGTATTCCAAGAGTTGGCGGTGGGTGGTGATGACTAGCTGCCTTCCCTCTAGTCTTACACTGCAAAATTAGGGACAGCTAGAGCAGATAGCCTTCGCGTAGCTTTGCGCGAAATTCAAAACAAACAATTTCAAGAATACAGTAAAGTAACTCCCTCTATGGATTAAAAGAAATACCTCAATGAGACTAGAAACAGTCTCATGCTCTCTACAACAGTGGTCTTAACCTTTGTCATCGTCTTACCCCCTGTGACTCTCTAGGGTATTACCGTGACCCCTATAATAATTTTTGTAATGGTGAACGTTGCGCAAAAGAAGAATAAAACAAAACTATACAAATATCCTAATTTATTTAAAATACTACAAATAAATGACCTTGAGAAATGCTACAAGTGCTAAACAAATGCAAAATCCATGGAATTACTGAACATATACAAAACCAATTTATTCACTCAGTGTGAGGGTTGATATAATATATATAATGAGAAGATATACTAAATACGATGGAAACTTTGATATTTAAATTTTAAGTTTAATATAATAATATTATATAGTTAAAAAATTATGCAATTCAAAACGTTGTAATATATGAAAATGTTTACTCAAAATTAGACAGGTGGTTGCGCAACAAGCATCTCGACGCGGTTCAACTGCCGCACCAGCGTGTTTCTCATTGGTGGGCAGTTACAGGCATTTTTCACAAAAACTACAAACTGCTCCGTGATTTCCCCAATAATTCCCAAATCTTCCATGATCCCCGAGAAACTTCAAACAACCCTCAGGGTAAGAACTACTGCTCTGCAACATAAGATGGCCCGGCATGGCCTAGCGCGTAAGGCGTGCGACTCGTAATCCGAGGGTCGCGGGTTCGCGCCCGCGTCGCGCTAAACATGCTCGCCCTCCCAGCCGTGGGTGCGTTATAATGTGATGGTCAATCCCACTATTCGTTGGTAAAAGAGTAGCCCAAGAGTTGGCGGTGGGTGGTGATGACCAGCTGCCTTCCCTCTAGTCTTACACTGCTAAATTAGGGACGGCTAGCACAGATAGCCCTCGAGTAGCTTTGTGCGAAATTCCAAAACAAACAAAGAAAGCAACATAAGACATGTTTAGTGCGCCATCTTTAGGAATACTTTATTGTGCAAGAACCGCACTTATTTATACCCTTACAAACAATAACCAAAATGCAATTTACATATAAGAAAATGTTATGCCATCTGCTGATATTAGTCAAATATTTCCATGAGGTCCATCATCCTTATTCAGTATCTTAAATTTACCTCACTTTTTAAATATTTGATTGTCCAACAGATTTGGGTACATTTACGCTAATAAGAATTTGCCAATTTCATAAAAATTTTATACTGGCGTATTTTACAGTGTAACCAGTGGCTTCCCAAAATGCAATCAATATGAAGTACAGATGGTAAATTATAATAATATAAATACCATGGTACATTTCAGAAAGGTGTGCTATTTTGAACTGTGTTTTCAATGCAGTTTTCATTGAAAACTCATACCCTGATTAATAATTCATTATTACAAATTAGAAATAATCTGTTTATGAAAATATACGTATATGTAAAAGAGGAAGCTCACCTAAATTCCACCCAAGGTAATACATAATAATAAAGAAAATCAAGATTAGCTTATATTGAACATTTAATATACCATTAAGAGTAAAGCTACAAATCAAAAGAAATATAACATAAAGATATAGTTTACATAACAGAAACGAATTATCCCATGTGAAGTTAATACACTCTGAGGAAAAGTAAGGTCACTATCAGGCTAACTATCTTTTATCATGTTTTGTTTATAGTCAATATTACTTCAAAATAATTCACCTGTTCTGGTGATTGGCAGCAAATATGTCTATAACAGTATCAATATCGAGTTGTTTAAATCTCCTGGAGTTTACTGATATGACAGTAAGGTTGCTGGTGCGGTTGTTACCAATGTTTACATTATTCATACAGGCCAAGCTGTGATTGTGATATTGTTCTTATTATCATAAGTGTGACAAGCACCTGTTAGAATAATGTAACTACTACATTATATTAAATTAGGCACTTCTAAATAGCCCAATGACAATTTCAAAATTCATTCCAGAATTGTTTAGAAATATTATTTGGTCAGTTAACATTTGAGGTTATTATCTAGTCATAAGTATAACATTAATTGGATTGTAAATCGCAATTTTAAGTGTATGCCACAATCATCAGTATAATTTTGGATGGCTGATACACAATGCAAAATGATCTCACAGAGGACACAACACTGGCTAAATGCTTCATAGTTTTGACCTATACACTATACACAATACACTTATACATGCATGCTATGTTTTACTTTTCAATAAAAGATAAATGAAATTAATGGGTAAATACCTGTGAAACCTTTGGTTTATCAAGTAAAATCCCTGATGATCTGTTGTAACTTGAAATCAACGTGGTTGTCTAATCTTCGTCAAAGATCAAGATAGAATGACATTATACAGGGGGCTTGGCATGGCCAAGCGCGTAAGGCGTGCGACTCGTAATCCGAGGGTCGCGGGTTCGCGCCCGAGTCGCGCTAAACATGCTCGCCCTCCCAGCCGTGGGGGCGTATAATGTGACGGTCAATCCCACTATTCGTTGGTAAAAGAGTAGCCCAAGAGTTGGCGGTGGGTGGTGATGACTAGCTGCCTTCCCTCTAGTCTTACACTGCTAAATTAGGGACGGCTAGGACAGATAGCTCTCGAGTAGCTTTGTGCGAAATTCCAAAAAACAAACAAACAAACATTACACAGGGAGTGGCAATACAGCGCATGAGTTTCAGTGCATTCAGTACGTTGCAATGGCACGCATGACACATACTTCCGTCTTTATGAAGACGTTGAGTTCTACAGATCTGTCTGTCTCTTTGATGTTAATTGTTAAGCAACAATGACGATTGTGTTTTCCATACTTTATGAATATATGTAGGTAACAATATTGGGGGACTGAGGAGGATTTGGCTCATTTTGGGGGGCTCAAGCCCCCCTTGGCGCCGCCACTGAGTGTAACAACAAATTTTAATATTGGAAGTTGTAAAATGATCTATTTGTACCTGTGTCGTCCCTAAAATGATCTATATATACCTGTATCGTCCCTAAAATGATCTATACGTACCTGTGTTGCCCCTATATTGTTTTCGGCACTTGCAGATCCCAGCCCATTCAACATTTACAAAATGTTTTTATTGCTTGTAATATATACGTATGTGTGCACAGTGTTTATTATTTCTACCTTAGTTACAAGGACGTTTATATTCTTAAAACTATATTTAGTAATCTCTTCAACAGGTGGGGCTGGCTGGGATTCAACTGTGGTAGTACTTTTGGAGTATCAAGTCACAAGTGGAAGTACGCCTCCAGGTTTGTAATTTGAAGTTTACGCCGCCAGGTTTAGTGTTTTAAGCTTGTGCCGCTAGGTTTATAGTTTGATATTGAAGTTTCAAGCTTGGTGTTTGCAGTTTACAAGTTTGTGTTCATAAAAAGTTTCGAACCAAATTAAACACATTAAACCACTGTTTTCTTTCTTCCTTTTTATTTATTAGTCGGTAAACTACTATTTTAATTCATCATAACAAATCTAGGAACATCGACTGAAATACCACCAGCTGAACTCCAGAACAACAGCCATAGCAGACTTTACTTTTTACAAACACCAAGATTTACTGGTATTTATTACACATAAAATTAGGCCTTACTTTCGCGATAAACTGTTATTGTGCATCCATTTATATAATATTCAGGCAACCAATAAGACGTTACTTTAGACATTGCCTTCCAATGGCTTAGCGGTAAAACTACAGGCTCATATTGCTAAAAAGAAAAAAGAGTGACGGACATAAAATAAACAAATAAAACTAATTGTGGCTGTCATAAATTGTGGATTCAAACACCATCCCTGCCTGGACTCCACGTTGAGCTTTAGTTTTCAATTGTTATGTGGATCTAAATACATTTCATAGATAAGAGGGGGATTACAAAAATATTTAATAACATCACGTGCATTATATAAAATGTTTTTATTTTATGCAGATCGGCTGTCGCTACCATTAATTCATCGATAGGTGGCGGAGTGACAGCTCTTGCCTACAGGTAAGAAAAGCTCCAGTAAGTGTTAGTTTTAAAGTTTATAATGTATATGTTTACGTGTGTAGAAGTTGATAGAGTTTTATAGATGATTTCATGTTGTTGTTTTTTTTCTCAGCTTTATCGTCCACAAGAAGAAAATCATGATTTTAGACTTAATCACTGGAATCCTGGCTTCCCTAGTATCAATAACAGGTAAATTGTAAAACTGATTTAGCAGCACGTTTTCTCTGTTACACAGTGTTGGACATAAATTGTATTTCTGATATGCTAGCAAGCTCGGGTTCTGAAAATAAAATATTCACCAAATATGTTCCTGGAGTAAACGAGATTCTGTTGTAGGAGTAAAGAAATAATTGTGCCCCCCCCCAAAAAAAAAGACACTTTATTTCAAATTCGCGTGGATTTCAAACATTATTGTAGTGACTTTTCTTAAATGTTCAAGGTTGAAGTTTAAAACGAAATAAAGCCAAGTGCCTTGTGGGAAATCTTAGTGTCTCGTTTTTGTAAAATGAAATAAATGAAGACCTCTGTTCAATAAAGCCTTAAATTCAATGTAAAAATGTTTTAACATGTTATACACAAAAATATATATTTTAAAATACTTTGAGATTCAATTTAAAACAGACAAAAATAGTGACTTCATTTTTCTTATTAGAATTTATTTCAACTGTCTATACGTTATAGAGGAGCATTGAATTTCAAAATGAAACTTGAATACACCAGTTTATTTCAATCGTTTTGTATGAATATCTTTTGTGAACTTATATACTTATCCCTGCCATTCAGCCGGATGTGCTCTCTACCATCCATGGGAAGCTATTATCGTGGGAATAATAGGATCCTTAATGGCCAATTTGACAATACCTATTCTTAATAAACTTAATATTGACGATCCAGTCGGGGCTATCGCTGTTCACGGCAGTGGCTCCATCTGGGGTATGCTGGCTGTTGGGTTAATAGTGGAAAGAGATTCGCTACTTTCATTAAGTAAGGGCAACGCCGGGCTTTTTCATGGAGGCGGATGGTACCTTCTGGGAGTACAAATCCTGGCTGTCACTACCATCGTTGTCTGGAGTTTGATTAGCACGTTTCTCTTGTTGTTTGTAAGTATGTATATGTCGAAATTGTCTGTAATGCGATTTGTTGTTTTTTCGATAGTTTTGTAAGTTAGTTCACCCTAATCTTAGTTCTGTACTGTGAACATTATTAAAGCGTAAAACGACACAAAGAAACACTAATAATTTGTAAAACAATTTATATGATATAAGCAAAAGAAATCATGAATGAACTGTCAATATAATATGACTATAATAAATATCTATTTATTGTTTAATATTTTCTACTGCATTTCTCATAATTCCTTTCATTTCTCTGTAATGTTGACTTTATTATTATTTCACTTTATTTTGTACTTTCCAACGTGATTTTATAAAAATTAAAGGGACATAGTGATGGAAAATCATGTTTCTCTTTGTCTTGTACCTTTCAACATGATTTTATAAAAGTTAAAGGGACATAGTGAAGGATAATCATGTTTCTCTTTGTCTTGTACCTTTCAACATGATTTTATAAAAGTTAAAGGGACATAGTGATGGAAAATCATGTTTCTCTTTGTCTTGTATCTTTCAACATGATTTTATAAAAATTAAAGGGACATAGTGATGGAAAATCATGTTTCTCTTTGTCTTGTACCTTTCAACATGATTTTATAAAAGTTAAAGGGACATAGTGATGGAAAATCATGTTTCTCTTTGTCTTGTATCTTTCAACATGATTTTATAAAAGTTAAAGGGACATAGTGATGGAAAATCATGTTTCTCTTTGTCTTGTATCTTTCAACATGATTTTATAAAAATTAAAGGGACATAGTGATGGAAAATCATGTTTCTCTTTGTCTTGTACCTTTCAACATGATTTTATAAAAGTTAAAGGGACATAGTGATGGAAAATCATGTTTCTCTTTGTCTTGTATCTTTCAACATGATTTTATAAAAATTAAAGGGACATAGTGATGGAAAATCATGTTTCTCTTTGTCTTGTACCTTTCAACATGATTTTATAAAAGTTAAAGGGACATAGTGATGGAAAATCATGTTTCTCTTTGTCTTGTATCTTTCAACATGATTTTATAAAAATTAAAGGGACATAGTGATGGAAAATCATGTTTCTCTTTGTCTTGTACCTTTCAACATGATTTTATAAAAGTTAAAGGGACATAGTGATGGAAAATCATGTTTCTCTTTGTCTTGTACCTTTCAACATGATTTTATAAAAGTTAAAGGGACATAGTGAAGGATAATCATGTTTCTCTTTGAATCCCATCACCATTACAATTGGGTAACTTCTAACAGCCATAAGATCATTCTGTATAATAATTTATCGCCCAATTTCTAATCATATTCCACCAAACCAACTATTCTCTTTATCTCATCATCCTTATCACATATTAGGCATGTGGTTATCGTGTATAAACATACAGACACCTCCATTCCACATAACCCCATGATGATGACTCAGTGATTAGATTTAAGGATTTATAACACAAAATTGTTGTGTTTGATCTCTGCATTAGACACAACCTAGAAAACCTATTATGGAGTTTTGTACGTAGCAATAAACGCACAATCATACAGTGTTCAGGATAAGTGTCTTATAGTACAATAGAATAATCTTTGTTTCTACCGAACTCAAACCCTTTTTTTCAGTGAAATATGTAATTTTTAAAGGTTCTTTACCAAACTTTATCAAAATATAAAATTGCTCTGATAATACTAACATATCAACGTTTGTTGACCTTTCTCTAATTCGAGGGTTGACTTTACCTTTGCTAACTATTCTCTAACTAGAAGGTTGACTTTACGTTTGTTAACCATTCTCTAACTAGAAGGTTGACTTTGCGTTTGTTGGCCATTCTCTAATTCAAGGGTTGACTTTACCTTTGCTAACTATTCTCTAACTAGAAGGTTGACTTTACGTTTGTTAACCATTCCGTAATTCGAGGGTTGACTTTACGTTTGTTAACCATTCTTTAACTAGAAGGTTGACTTTGCGTTTGTTGACCATTCTCTAATTCGAGGGTTGACTTTACGTTTGTTAACCATTCTATAACTAGAAGGTTGACTTTACCTTGCTAACTATTCTCTAACTAGAAGGTTGTCTTTACCTTTGCTAACTATTCTCTAACTAGAAGGTTGACTTTACGTTTGTTAACCATTCTCCAACTAGAAGGTTGACTTTACATTTGCTAACTATTCTCTAACTAGAAGGTTGACTTTACGTTTGTTAACTATTCTCTAACTAGAAGGTTGACTTTACATTTGCTAACTATTCTCTAACTAGAAGGTTGTCTTTACCTTTGCTAACTATTCTCTAACTAGAAGGTTGACTTTACGTTTGTTAACCATTCTCCAACTAGAAGGTTGACTTTACATTTGCTAACTATTCTCTAACTAGAAGGTTGACTTTACGTTTGTTAACTATTCTCTAACTAGAAGGTTGACTTTACATTTGCTAACTATTCTCTAACTAGAAGGTTGTCTTTACCTTTGCTAACTATTCTCTAACTAGAAGGTTGACTTTACGTTTGTTAACCATTTCGTAATTCGAGGGTTGACTTTACGTTTGTTAACCATTCTTTAACTAGAAGGTTGACTTTGCGTTTGTTGACCATTCTCTAATTCGAGGGTTGACTTTACGTTTGTTAACCATTCTCTAACTAGAAGGTTGACTTTACCTTTGCTAACTATTCTCTAACTAGAAGGTTGTCTTTACCTTTGCTAACTATTCTCTAACTAGAAGGTTGACTTTACGTTTGTTAACCATTCTCCAACTAGAAGGTTGACTTTACATTTGCTAACTATTCTCCAACTAGAAGGTTGACTTTACGTTTGTTAACTATTCTCTAACTAGAAGGTTGACTTTACATTTGCTAACTATTCTCTAACTAGAAGGTTGTCTTTACATTTGCTAACTATTCTCTAACTAGAAGGTTGTCTTTACCTTTGCTAACTATTCTCTAACTAGAAGGTTGTCTTTACCTTTGCTAACTATTCTCTAACTAGAAGGTTGACTTTACGTTTGTTAACCATTCTCCAACTAGAAGGTTGACTTTACATTTGTTAACCATTCTTTAACTAGAAGGTTGACTTTGCGTTTGTTGACCATTCTATAATTCGAGGGTTGATTTTACGTTTGCTAACTATTCTCTAACTAGAAGGTTGACTTTACGTTTGCTAACTATTCTCTAACTAGAGGGTTGACGTTACGTTTGCTAACTCTTCTCTAACTAAAGGGTTGACTTTTCATTCAATATAACTGTTCACTTTTCATTGTACTTCTTGAATCTGATAGGGTTTCCTTATGTTCAGGTGTCAACTTTCTGCGGTGACGTAAGTTTTTAAATTTCAAATTTAACAATCTGGTCTCGTCCACAATAGTAAATAGTTCAACATTTTTGACGCATTCACACATGTTCATCACCGCTTTAATATATACCGTATTTTCTGCCTAATAAGCCGAATTTCTGGCCCTAAATTTTGGACCTGATTTTTAGGGGTCGGCTTATTGGCCGATCACTCCTTTCGGAAATTTCTTCTTAGGAAATGTTTTTCTTTTGAAAATTACCATAGGCGGTAATTTTGTCCCATCAGCAAAGCACGTTAAGACTACAGTGAAACGTTGTTTCTGGAATTTCATTGGTTACCTAATTACAGTGGGTGGAGCCAATAACGAATGACATATTGATTCCATCTCTGTCTCAATACGACACGTTCTGCTTTACTACAGAACGCCAATGATCACACACAACATGCATGCTGACGCTGAAACGAGACTAAGAAATAATTTTGAAGAAATTTGTCACTTCTTAAAAATGGCTTCGGCTTATTGGGCGGTAATAAGCAAAAACCCTCATTTTCAGAGCTGAAAATTGGCCTCGGCTTATTCGGCGATTCGGCTTATTAACCGGAAAATTCGGTAATATATATTTTTTAAATATTCTCTATTTTCTATAATATTGACTTTATAATTTGTCTCCCTCTGGTACAGCGGTAAGTCTACGGATTTACAATGCTAAAATCACGGGTTCGATTCCCCTCGGCAGATTCATTCTGATATGGCTTTGCTATAAAAAAGACACACACACACTTTATAATTCTATCATATCGCTGGACAGGGGTTGAGAGTTATGCTAGCTAGTTTAGATTAATGGTTGAAACCCTTCATACTAGGATAACTCGTTTATTGGGCTAGCAGTTAGTGCCTTACTATCATAAGTTATTGAGATATTGTAAAGTTTGTAATAAATTATAATATTTAATCAGTAATGTTGAAATACTGATACAAAAATTAGTAGTTAATGAATTTAATAAAGAGACTTTAAATAAAATTATAAAACTCTTCTGTAACAAATATAAGAATGTATGAAATAAATATAAAGAAATAAAAATTAGAGAAATTTTATTGAAAATTTCTGATAACTAATTTCAGTTTTGAATAAGGTAATGTAACAACTTGGCACTACTTTATGCGGATGTATACCTTGCCGCATATGAAGGCTTGTTTAGAGCATGATAGTTACAGTAGACTTAATGGGTGGTGGTTAGAAGTTATACTAGTTTATTTAGGTAGCTTGTAGCATTATAAGTTGTTCCCCGAGATCCTTTAAATTAGTGCACCGTTTTCGTTTTTTTTTTTGTTTTTAATTTTTGTTAAGGCTTGTTTTGGGTCATAACAAACCAATATAATTAGTCAGAGGTTTGGATTTGCTGTTTTTAACCCAGTCTTTCCTTGTGATTTTGTTTAAGTTTACTGAACTATTAATATTTTCTAAGTATATACACGCATATGTGTGTATATGTATATATATATATTCATGAAGGACATGTCACAAGCACAAATAAGAAAATAAAAGACGCTCCCTGCCCGCTAACTAGTGGGTGATGAGAGAGAAAATGGGTAAATGTTCTCATAAAGGGTGTGCAAGAAATCTACTTTATCAACAATTTCTACAGCTGCTTTCCCACAAAACACTAGTATTTGGTGTCACTATCGTCACAGATTATCTAATAATTACACGTGCATTTACTCTGTATTACTCTCGCTTAATGGCACAACGGTAAGTCTGCGACCTATAACACTAAAAATTGGATTTCGATACTCGTAGTGGGCGGAGCGCAGGTGGTCCGTTTCGTAGCTTCGTGCTTAGTTACAAATTAAGAAGTAAATGTATTTACCACGTGTGACAAAAAATTGAAAAATTTATTGTTTTTTTTTTTTTTTTAAATTCGCGCAAAACTACACGAGGGCTATCTGCACTATCCGTCCCTAACTTAGCAGTGTAAGACTAGAGGAAAGGCAGCTAGTCATCACCATCCACCGTCAATTCTTGGGCTGCTCTTTTAGCAACGCAAGGTGGAACTGAGCGTCACGTTATAACGTCCCCACGGCTGAAAGAGCGGGCATATTTGGTGTGACGGGGATTCTAACCCGCAGATTATGAATCGAGATCCTTGATCACCTGGATTCGCCGGGGATCTTATAATGAGATGCTTCGGAAAGTCAATTACAAATATAATAAAAACTTAATACTCGGCATTTCCTTAATCTTTACGGTAGGTTTACTGACATACAAAGCTAAAATCCGTAGTTTGATTCTCCGCGGTAGGAAGAAGAAATAGTTCGATGCGTCCCTGTTTTAAGAAAAACAAATTACTGTGATAGAAAAATGAAAATTTGTTTAAAAAACACTCATATAATAAACACTTATTTATGCGTTTAATGCAAATTTTCAGCGACGAAGAAAGTAGCATTTTCAATGAAATTAGTGTCACAACGTGTGGTAATACTTTGTTCTTTATGTTAGTAAGTGTCACAACGTGTGGTAATACTTTGTTCTTTATGTTAGTAAGTGTTATAACGTGTGATAACACTTTTTCTTTGTTAGTAAGTGTCACAGCGTGTGGTAATACTTTGTTCTTTATGTTAGCAAGTGTCACAACGTGTGTTAATACTTTATTTTTATGTTAGTAAGTGTCACAACGTGTGGTAATACTTTGTTCTTTATGTTAGCAAGTGCCACAACGTGTGATAATACTTTGTTCTTTATGCAAGTAAGTGTCACAACGTGTTGTAGTACTTTATTTTTATGTTAGCAAGTGTTATAACGTGTGGAAATACTTTGTTCTTTATGTTTACAAGGATGTTTTTGTTAAACCAATTTTGACACCAAATAACTCACGATACACAACAATGACTCGCATAATTTAATTTCTTATTCGAATCCAGTGAGTTTAAAATATGTTCTTACTTTAATTGTGTTTTTATAACTCGAAATATTAAATTTGATGTAATATCTGGTTCCAGTACCTCAAATTGATTGACCTTGTCTCTTAACTTGTTTTGCCTCCCAATGGCACAGCAGTACGTCTCCGCTAGAAACTGAGTTTCGATACTAGTGTGAGCCCGGCATGGCCAGGTGGGTTAAGACGTTCGACTCGTAATCTGAGGGTCGCGAGTTCGGATCCTCGCCGCACCAAACATACTTATCCTTTCAGCCTTGGGGGCGTTATAATGTGACGGTCAATCCCACTATTTGTTGGTAAAAACGTATCCCAAGAGTTGGCGGTGGATGGTGATGACTAGCTGCCTTCCCTCTAGTCTTACACTGCTAAATTAGGGACGGCTAGCACAAATAGCCCTCGTGTAGCTTTGCGCGAAATTCGAGAAACAAACAAAAAAACAATCGATATTAGCAGTGAGCAGAGTACAGATAGCCCATTCTGTAGCTTTGATTATACTTCAAACAAATGAATTGTTTTACTATATCAAACCACTTAATTGAGTATCTTAGTTTGTACTGGTATATCATTCTATTAAAATGAGTTTCTTAACTGACTCTGTAGCAGTAAAATAATTGATCGTTTCTCTTGGTTTGTTCTAGTTCATCAAATTACTGAATAGGGTCTTCTAGCTTTGCTTTTTCCTTCCGGATCTGCAGTTAAGTATTGCCAAAAGATACAGTTGTCATTCTAAATCAAGATAGAAGGCTTGGGTCAGGATAAGGTCTCTGTTTATTTAGAGTCTCAGCCACATCATCGATCCACATCTTTCTGGGTCGCCTTCTTGCTTTGAAGCCTGTTATCTCCCTGGAATATG
Organism: Tachypleus tridentatus; assembly: GCF_004210375.1. Taxonomy (NCBI): domain Eukaryota; kingdom Metazoa; phylum Arthropoda; class Merostomata; order Xiphosura; family Limulidae; genus Tachypleus; species Tachypleus tridentatus. The sequence continues at coordinate 26,069,158 of NC_134833.1, forward strand.
CTCGTGAAGCTGGTTGGTTGAGCTGTATTTTCACAATGTAACCAAACCACTTACTCTCTTCTTTTCAACGTATTCACTTTTTGGGAATGTTCCAACCATTTCTTTGGCCTTAAATTTCTTATCCTGATTCTTCTAGTTATGTTATCATCTTTCCGAAAGCATCTCGTTTCGCAAGTGATAATTATTAGTTTTGTGTTAGCTTGTACCGGTGTGTAGTATAATTTAATTAAGTATTTAAAAGTGATATTTGGTTACCTAGTTAGATGTTATCTCTATCGTGATATTGATGCTTTAACTTGTTTTTGTTTTACACTGAACCGGGTTCATTACTTTGTTTTTAGCACGATTCGCGTGCTGTTCAGTTCATAATATTAAAAAAAAACAACTTGCAAGGCATAATGAACTTTTTTATTTTAGGCAATCAATAAGTTTGTTCCAATACGAATGTCCCTGGAAGATGAGCTACTGGGAGCTGATTTTGTAGAACACAACATTCGCAGCGAATGGGGTCTTTCTACAGAGGTTGTGCCTTTCATCGTCAATGGAGAAAACGGGGTAGTGAAGTCTGTTAGCGAAATAGTTAAGGATTCACCTACAGAAAAGAAAACCCAAAACCCTCCAGAGAAGGGCAAAGTAGTCGAAAACCCGAAGAAAGGAAATATAGCCAAAGAAGCATGGATAAACGAATCTATTTTTCCAAATTAAAAAAATCAATTCAAGTTGAAAACATGAAACTACAGACATGAAACTACAGCATGAAAACTACCGTTATATAGTTTGTCTGGACACTCTGTATTTACAGTAATATAAAACAAAATTTAAGTGCGTTGCCACTAATTTCATCTGATGATGTTTTCCCCAAAATAATTTAAAAACCACTGGTATATAAAAATCTGTTATTGAGTAAGAAACATTTGGCCAACACATCTTTTAAAATATTATCTCGAATAAGTAGTGAATTCATTCTACAGTTAATTGCAAATTAGCATACTTCATAAGATAGTTTGAATTCCTTGCATTTCTCTAACAAATTTTCCTGTAATAAATAACCACACCACTGATAGAATTTGTTTGTTTGTTTTGAATTTCCCACAAAGCTACTCGAGGGCTATCTGTGCTAGCCGTCACTAATTTAGCAGTGTAAGACTAGAGGGAAGACAGCTAGTCATCACCACCCACTGCCAACTCTTGGGCTACTCTTTTACCAACGAATAGTGGGATTGACCGTAACATTATATCGCCCCCACGGCTGAAAGGGCGAGTATATTTAGCGCGATGGGGATGCGAATCCACGACCCTCAGATTACGAGTCGCACGCCTTAACACGCTTGGCCATGCCGGGCCCACTTATAGAATAAAATAACTTGGATTTGATTGGTTTTAATCAAATAGATAAATTCAGTTTCTTTTGTTGGTCGCATTATTGGTGAGAATGTATTATAAATTATGAGTGGCCTGGCATGGCCAGGTGGTTAGGGTGTTCGTTTCGTAATTCGAGGGTCGTAGGTTCGAATCTCTGTCGCACCCAACATATTCGCCCTTTCAACCGTGGGGGCGTTATAATGTGACGGTCAATCCAACTATTTGTTGGTAAAAGAGTTGGCAGTGAGTGGTGATGACAAGCTGCCGTCCTTTTAGTTTTACGCTACTAAATTAGGGACGGCTAGCACAAAGCCCTCGTGTAGCATTGCGCGAAATTAAAAAAAAAAAAAAAAAAACAAACGAGTAGAAACATTCTTGTGCACTGAAATAAACTTATTGTACCTCTAGGCCAAAATATAGTTACTGATCAGAGATTATTAAATGATCGTGCTATATTTCACTGTTTGTTACTTTAAATACATATGTGTGTTCAGTTTATTATCCTTCAATGGAGAGTTCATGTTAAATTATACAATTTCGTAAATAAATAATTGCATTCTAAAATAGCACATAAAAACTTTATAAATAAAAAAACTTGTGTTCTCAAAGGATAGTTTTTAAAAACATTAAATAATTGAAAAAAAAGTGCCTTCTGAAACAACACATTTATATTGTTGTTTTTCGTAGTGCAGTTGTTGTTTGTTGTTGAGCACAAAGGGATATTAGAGCTGATGTCTACCAGTAAAAGTTTGCAAACATGTCGCTGTGGTGCCTCTAAATCACTTGGGAGGAGGGTCTTTTCAGTGCAAACTGTTATATTGAATTATGTGCATTCTAGTCTGCTATAATCGAATCTCAAGTTTAAGCGTTCTAAGTCTTTAAATTTACTGCTGACCAAACGGAGGATTATACTTGTGTTGTCTTAGCTAAAGTTTTTCACAAAATAATTATAATGGCACAGTCTGTTATTATTGTAATTTTGAAAACTACGTGTTTTTTAACACATTTGAAAAAACATCGTTTGTTGTATGTGAATAATTTTAAATGATATAAAACTAAGTTATTCTTATTAACATTTTGGTTATTTCGCAGATCTCTTAAATATTTTCTCATTATTTATTTATTTAATATCTACATCATTACTTTGGTGTATTTAATGTAAAGGTGAGCAATAGAGATTGGCCCCAACATGAACGGCACTGGTTTGTAATAATGGTATGTCCATAAGAGCATACGATACCAAGTTGTAATAAGTTTGTATGCAGCTGGTTAAGACTTGTACACTTTTACATTGGAGCAATGGTGGCCAAACTTGTTTAGCGTAAGAGCCACATACGATAAACCTCAGATGTTTGAGAGCCACAAGACATGAACAAATATTACACACGTTTTTATTGTTACATAAATTTTATATAAATATTAATAAATACATGTACGTAATAATATTTATTCATGTATGTAGTTTTTAAACTGTTAATTTGTATTAGTTTCAATAATCACAAAGTACACATACATATACAAAATGTTTTCAAAATCCTAGCTGATTGTTTTAATTATATTGAGCGTATTTAATACGGTAAGTAAAGTATAGAAACATCCAGGAAAAATATGCAAATTTGCATTTCATTAACATTAAATGAGACTGCCAAAAATAAAAGGGGTGAAAACATATATTTTTAACGATATTTATTTGTCTTTGTAAATATCTGGTCAAAACATGGAGGAAAATATGTAAAACAATAAAATTAGAGATATTTTATGCAGATACCACTTAACAAAATTTTAGTCTTGTTATAATATTTTTTGACACAAACAGACATTGATACAGTTATAAGGCTATTTTCTGCTAGTGAAGGTCTTGTGAGTTCCATCTTGGTTGTGAGTCGTTGAAATTCCGGCTATGTTGTCAAGGCTGTACGAATTAGCTCCATCAGGTGTTGATTTGTAAGGATTGCACGATGATTCGACTTCACAAACTTCATTACTGAGTACAGTGATTCACAGCAGTATGTTGTGCTGAAAATTGAGATGAGTCACACACTGGTTTTCTTCATTTCAGGATATTTTATTTCTGGAACTTGCTTCCAGAACTCAATTGTAGAATTGGATTTATGGATCATCTTTAGACCTAGGTCCTCCTGTAGTTCTATTAGTTCCATTTCCACAGGGGTTCGAGAAGTGGACAACCATAATTAATCATATCAACTATGAATGGATTTACAAGAAAGACGAAGCAGGGCCTCAGCTTCTGCAGGTCTTCAAACCTGTCTAAGAAATTATCAAGCAGGTCTTGTAAGTTATCTTTGTATTCTTCTTGTTTGTGGTTTTTATTTCAATATCAGGGAATGTATTTACTCTTCTTTTGAGATTGGGAAAGTAACTGAAGTTTCTTGACAATGTGTCTCTTTGAAAAAGTCTTATTTTATCCTGAAAGCTGAAAATTGTCTGAGTAAGATCAGAAACAATCTTGTCCTTCCCTTGGATTCCCAAGTTGAGAGTTTGTAGATAATTTATTATATCAGTAAGGAACATTAGATCTTGCATCTATTCATTATTTCCCAGTTGAGGATAGAATCTTTTCTTTTCTTCGAGAAACGTAATAATAGACTTCAACAGGTCCACAAACTTATTTAAGACATTGGCGGTTTACAGCCACTTCACAATACAGTAGAAAGAGACATCACTGGATTTATCTTCAAGCTCCCGTTCTTCAGTAAAATTTTTGAACTGTCGGTGGGTCTTGCCAGTTACGCGTATAAAATTGACAAGTTCAAGAACAAATTTCATAACATATTCATGCTTGAGCTATCTGGCTGTCAGGTGTTCACAATGAATAATGCAATGAACAGGGAGAAACTCTGGAAAGCTGGGATCACGTCTCATAAGTGCAATTAATTCTGCAATTTCCCCACCATTGCAGGTGCTCCATCCGTTGCAACACGGACGAGTTTATCCAGTGGAATATCAGCATTTGTTAAAGCTCTGTTAAGCGTATTTTTAATGTCAATACCACGAGTTGTTTCTATTAGTGCCACTAAGTCCAACATATCTTCTTTCACAGTTACATCAGAGGAAACATAACGAACAAATACTGCCAGTTGTGGATTACCTTGTATGTCTGTAGATTCGTCAAGGGCTAAGCTGAATGCAAGAGAATTATTTAAATCATTTTGCATTTTGCCTGCAACATCAGCACTGGTCTGGGAGATACGTCTCTCTGTAGTGTGGCGTGTAGTTGGTGTTTGTACTATTAGTCGCTTTAGTTTTGTGTTATTTGGATCTAACTGCAACAACTTCAGCTATATTCTTCTTAACAAATTCACCGTCAGATTATGGGTGTTTAGTATGAGCAAAATTTCATAAAATAACAAAACTAGTTGTATCAACTTCCTTACTGAACGTTATCAACAATGGCTGCTGGCTATTTAGTGACGATTTTAACACAGCTAACTTGTTTTCCGTAATTTTGATTTAGGTGGATAAACAGACGAAAGGTTTTTATGATTTGTTTCATAGTGGCGTTTCAAGTAACTGGCTTTGTAATGACTGAGTAATATATTGCAGATAACACACAAAGGTTTACCTCCTTTAACAATGAAAGCAAAATCTTCCTCCTACCCTGGCTTAAAATTTCTGTTTCCATCTTCATACTTTCGCTTCTTACAATTTGATGACGTCATCTTCCTTCACAAAAGGCCCGGCATGGCCAAGCGTGTTAAGGCGTCCGTCTCGTAATCTGAGGGTGCGTTATAATGTGACGGTCAATCCCACTATTCGTTAGTAAAAGAGTAGCTCAAGAGTTGGCAGTGGGTGGTGATGACAAGCTGCCTTTCCTCTACTCTTATGCTGCTAAATTAGGGACGGCTAGCGCAGATAGCCCTCGAGTAGCTTTGTGAGAAATTCAAAAAACAAAACAAACAATCCTTCACAAAATTTTCACAAACACTTCCAAAAGATTAAAATGAAAAGTAATAATAATCTTCAACACGCGTAACACAACCAAACTTTACAGCGCTCAGTATCACACTAACACTCCGCTAATTTCACTCTCCGCAATACAGCCACACACTCCACAATCACGCGATCGCAAGCCACGCCCACTAAAACTAAGATTGTCAGCACCGGCATGTGCGATAACTGATCCTTCAGCATAATTCCTCTGTAATCCTTGCTGATCCGAAATTTCTTTAATCCTTGACTCAAATCTAGCATTAAAATTAGGATTTAAATTCGTAACTATATTTAATAACAATGAACATCAAACTTACCTTTTAATTCAGTGGACTCTCAGTTTATATCCGGTATATAATTATGAAGCTTTAAATTTTTTTATTTACCTTTTATATTAATTTTGATGCAAAAAGGAGCTCAGCCAACATATTTCCGCGAGCCGCACATCGTACTTGATTTAAGTTTTAATTTTATTTAAAAAATACGATGAGCAAGTTTGTTGTCTGAGGTGTCTTGTCCAGGTAAAATGTTCAAGATAATTTTAAATGCTACAGTACTTTTGTAATAGAATCCACATTGTTCAGTAAATTCACCATATCTTTTGTTTTCACACAAGGCCCGGCATGGCCAGGTGGGTTAAAACGTTCGACTCGTAATTTGAGGGTCGCGGGTTCGAATCCCCGTCGCACCCAGCTAGCTCGCCCTTTCAACCGTGGGGGCGTTATAATGTTACGGTCAATACCAGTATTCGTTGGTAAAAGAGTAGCCCAAGAGTTGGCGGTGGGTAGTGATGACTAGCTGCCCTCCCTCTAGAATTCAAAAATCAAACCATTTCTTTTATTTTCACACAATGCAGCAAGATTTTGTAGTTTATTCAACAGCTTGCATCAGTATGAAATCTCAGAGTAGAATAATCATACTGTTTTGACAATATTTTTGATGCAACAATTTCAGTTTTTGAAAGTATGAATAGAATTATTTAAAAGTTCTAAGGTCATCCAGATTGTCAACTTTAAATAATCTTATTAGTCAATTTGTTCGTTTTCTTGACGTAAGTCTCACTAAGGCCAGGCATGACCATGTGGGTTAAGGCGTTCGACTCGTAATCTGAGGGTCGCGGGTTCGAATCCCCGTCGCACCAAACATACTCGCCCTTTCAGCCTTGGGGGCGTTATAATGTGACGGTCAATCCCACTATTCGTTGGTAAAAGAGTAGCCGAAGAGTTGGTGGTCGGTGATGATGATTAGCTGCCTTCCCTCTGGTCTTACACTGCAAAATTAGGTACGGCTAGCGCAGCTAGCTCTCGTGTAGCTTTGCGCGAAATTCAAAAACAACCAACAAAGTCTTACTATTCTAAATACACTGCTGGCCAAAATTTTAAGGCCAATGAACATAAAGATAAAATATGCATTTTGGGTTGTTAGACTCAACCACTTATCTGACTAGAGCATCAAAAGATAAAAATAAGAAAAGGGAATATAAAAATAAAAACCTTTTAGCATTTAATAGGGAAAATGTGAACACTATGAAATTAGCCTAAATATGAGCTGGTCAAAAGTTTAAGACCATACCAAAAAGAAATCCTAAACAAGGTAGGAAATGCCCAACAAAAGGTCTCAGTAGTGAGTTGCACGGCCATCATTGCGAATAACTTCAAACATTTGCTTTGGCATGGTCGATATAAGCGTTTGCAGAAGGCTGGTTGAAATGTTATTCCAAGTGGTGAAGATGGCTTCACGAAGATCATGCACTGTTTGGAATTGACGTCCATTTCTATAAACTTCCCTTGCTATCCACCTCTAAACATTTTCAATGGGGTTCAGTTCAGGCGAACACGCTGGATGGTCCAAAAGAATCACGTTATTCGCCATGAAAAGTCCTGTGTCCTGTGGGCATTGTGGATTGCAGCGTTGAAAGATCCAGTCATTTCCAGACAAGCGAGGGCCTTCAGTCAATAAGGCTGCTCTCTCCAACATGCCAATGTAGCTACCTACTGTTTGACGCTCCTGTATAACCTGAAGCTCCATTGTTCCATGGAAGGAGAAAGCACCCCAAATCATGATGGAACTTCCTCCAATGTGTCTTGTAGAAAATGTCTCCGGTGGGATACCCTTATCGTGCCAGTAACGTTGAAAGCCATCTGGACCATCCAGGTTAAATGTTTTCTCAATAGAGAAAAACCTTCGTCCACTTTTCTACGTCCCGTGTTTGGTGTGTGTCAGCAAAGTTTAATCGAGTTGTTTCGTGGTGTGGAAGACGTTTATGGGTTTTAAAGTCTTTCTCTCGAAGATGCCATCTTGTTGTTCTTGAGCTGCATTCTCCGCTCGTAAGGGCCTTAATTTGGTTCGACAATCGGCTGGTGTCTTGCTTGACAACCCGTCGAATCCTCCTGCTCGAAATTTTCTTGAGCCGATCACTTGAAATTCTCGTTCTGTATCCCTCAGGGTCTTTTAAGAAATTTGCAACAGTAGTTTTAGGACGGCTAGTAATTAGGGACGGCTAGCGCAGATAGCCCTTGAGTAGCTTTGCGTGAAATTCAAACAAACAAACAAACAAACCGTCCACTGTGATAAACGGAACTCTGAAGTTTAGAATTATAAACCCAGAAACGTGCCTGCTGACCTACACGTAGTTAGTAGTTATTAGTAAAATCACAAAAACATCTGTTTTGGACTCCTTCTCTTGTTGGTGTGTACACAAATATTTCATCAGAAAAATAAAATGATCGTTTATTTGACATTTCGTAATAAGATCTATTCTATCGCACACATATTAAAGCCCCCAGTGGCTCAGCGGTATATCTGCAGACCAACAACGCTATAATCCACGTTTCGATACCCATGGTGGGCAGAGCACAGACAGTCCATTGTGTAGCTTTGTGTTTAATTCAAAATATCAACAACATATATTTAAAAAAATATAAACTATCTGACTTTCCTTACCGCCGATCTCAAACTAAACTGCCCATCCCAGTGTCTCAGTGGTAAGCTTTCAGGCTTGTAGCGTTAAAAATCGTGGTTCGAAACCCGAAGTAAGTACAGTGCGGCCAGCAGGTTGCGTAATCATGCGCTTAAGCCAAAAATAAACCTAGGTATTTGTAGTTACTTTAAATAAAAAAAAAAAAAGAATTTTGCGGTAGATTACTTTAGGATCAATAATAAGAAATGACGTTTTAAAATTGCAAAAATAAATAAATAAATGATTGTTGTATATATTGTTTCAAATACTTTTATTCGCTGCTAAATACCCTATTATAAAATGAATGTGAATCTTATAACTGCAACAAATAGTTCTTCTCTACTTGTAACAGAAAGAGCCTATCTAAAATATCGTTCATCTTTTTTTAAAAAATTCTGGAACACCCCCAGTGTCACAGAGGATGGTCTGCAGACTTCTAACGCCAGAAACGAGTTTCGATATTACCAGTGGTGGGGAGAGTACAGATAACCCATTCCACAGCTTTGTGTTTAAATACAAACAAACTTTTGGAGAAACACATAACGTTATTTTTAAGAGTACATATCTTTTAAACAGAAATTATGAAAGGAACGGTAAAAAAACACTTAACAACTTTTGAAGGGATTTCTTTTTCATTTCGGAAAACGATACTAAACAAAATATACATTTAAACGCCTCCTTTGATGTGAATGATTATTAAGGATACGTATAAATAGTAGACGAACAGAAAAGGAAATCAGCGTAGATTATGGGAGTATTTGAGAAAATCTAGAACAAGTTACTGCATTTATACAACAAACTTCGAACGGAAGTATTCATTTACTAGTAGCCTCTTTCTTGATTCGAGACATATTTAGTTATGTTTAATGACATTTTAAAACTCTTTCACCATTATTTTTACATGCTAAGCTTCCATTATGCCATTAAGGAGACATGTTTGTGTGGTAACACCTTTAAAAAATTACGAACGCTGCAAAACAATTGATTTATTTATTAAATGTGTGCAAAACTAGTCATGGGGTATTTGATGTAGTTGTCCTCAAACTTGAGGTGTTAGACTAAACGGAAGGCAGCTGGTCAACACTAACTACCGCCAATTCTTTTACCGATGGGACGTGGTATTAGCCCTAACGTTATAGTACTCCCACGACTGAAAGGACGAGCATGTTCGGCAACGAGATTCGAACTTGCAACATGCAGATTGCGACTCACTTACCCTAAATATACTTGGTTTCTGCAAAAAACGCACACTATGTATAATTTTTCACCCCCTGACTTGTGTTCTGACATGCTACTTGGATAACATTTCTACTTAACTTCAATATTAGCCTCGAAATTTATAGAATTCAAAACAAAAAACTTCTCAGCAAGATTCCTACAATAGCAGCGTTACCTACTCGTCATGGCAAAAGTATATTTTATTTTTTAATAAGTAACGGATAAATATATGACAACCTGGTATACTGACATTCATAACTTTATATTTTCGCTGTAAGTGTTCTTTTTCTTTTTTCGTTAGTGCTTGCCTGATTTCTATTGGCTGAAATGATATTGAATATATTGATCCCTCCACCCTGTTTAGCTGATAATTTACTTTTATGTATTTCATATGTAATTCATATTCGTCTGAACCAAAATCATCCTACGATATTTATGAAACCACATACAGTATAAAAATACAAAACCCCTTTTTTCCTGCTATGTCAAGATATAGACTAATATCAATTTTTGCGCAATTTCCTCATTTGTTCTTTAATTAGCACAAAGCTACACAATGAGCTATTTCTCCGTGCCCTGCATGTCCAGGTGGTTAAGGCACTCGACTTGTAATCTGAGGATCGTGGGTTCGAATCCCCGTCACACAAAACGTGGGGGCGTTATAATGTGATGTCAATTCCCGTATTCGTTGGTAAAAGAGTAGCCCAAGAGTTGGCGGTGGGTGGTGATGACTAGTTGCCTTTCCTCTAGTTTTACACTGCTGAATTAGAAACAACTAATGCAGATAGCCCTCGTGTAGCTTTGCGCGAAAATTAAAAAAACAAACAATAATTCTAATGCTTTAAGTCCGCAGACATGCCACTGTGCTACTGGAGAACTTTTGGCACGAAAATTTTGCTCCAATAAACTACATTTAGCAAGACAAAATTCCCTTCAATTAAATAATATAATAAAGTCGTGTCAGTTAAATATTTATAATCCTTTTTTGTTCCTTGTGTATAATTGTAAACGTATGTTACGCGATTTCTTGTTTGCAATTAAATTTTAATTAAATGATTTGAATTTTTACTTCGTGTTTTAATTTTTTGTCATTTGCTTTATATATTTTATGCTGGTGATAGAATAAGTTTTTTAAAACATTATACTGTATATAAACACAATGTTTTAGTTTGAAACATACACATCAACAGGTTTTAGATTTTTTGTATAATTTGGATTTCTAAAGTGCTCAGTACGGCCTTGTGTTCTCCAGTGGCACAACGATATGTCTGCGAACTTACGCTACTATAAATCGGTTTTCGATACCTAAGGTGGGTAGAATACAGATAGTCCATTGTGTAGCTTGTGCTTAATTACAAACAATCAATCAACCGCTTCATGACTGACGTGCTGGACTGTGGATCTGAGGTTTTGTGTTTTATTCCCAGTTGCCATAAAAAAACTAATTAAATAAATTATCACCCTCTACACTTCTCTTAGCTGTAGATGCTTTACAAAAGTAATGGTCAAATCCAAATTTTCGATTCGGATAGCCAAAGAGTTGGCAATGGGTAGTCTTGACTAATTGTCTTTTTTTTAGTCTACCACTTCAAACTTAGAGACCACTAGCACAGACAACCATCAAATAGTTTTGTAGTATATTCAACAACGACTCAAAAGTACGTTATTTTAAATTGAGACAGATGACAGAAACTTTGTCTCTCTCTGACTCAGCGGTAAAATTTGTGACTCATAATGCTAAAATTCAGGGTTTAATTACTGTAGTACACCTGGAGTAGATAATATATTGAGTATCTTTTCACTTTGGCTAAGAAATATTTTCAGAATTGGTTCTGTTTCTCGAAATATTGAATATGTCAGGGATAACACTGTTGTGAATATATTTGTTAATTTTACATTTTAATTATTTTAATACCGCAAAGCTTTAAAAAAAACTATTAACTGTCCATAAATAAAGTAATATGGTTTCAGTTATTTGTTTTTACTTTTCTATTAAAATAAGTGAAGTATTTATTTATTTATTGGTTGATTAATTTAAATGTTATTGCAAAGTTATACGATGGTCATATGCGATAAAGCCGTCTCAGATTTATAACTGATAAAGTGTAAGGAAGGGAGCACCAACAGAGAGGTTCTTCGGCTTTTCTCTTTAATCAGCAAATGGTATTTGACCGTCACTCTTACAACACATTCATGACCACAGAATGCAGAGTATAGTTTTGTAGAAGCGGGATGCGAACCAACCAACGAGTTCACAATCTGACAAGTTATCCAAAGGCCACAGCCACCTATTTTTAATGACTTACTTCTTTTTTTTTTTTTTTAATTAGTTACAATCCATATGTCAAGTATCTCATTTAAACTTGAAGTGAATGTAAAACAGAGACAATTAATAAAAGTATTAAAAACTTATTTCAAACACGAAACAAGCATCATCGTTTCGGCCTGCTTAGGTCCTTCGTATTTCATCAGCAGGTTGAAAATGATAATTATCTTAGCAGGTGAAAACGTTTTTATTTGTTTTGTGTTTTTAAAAAAACTTGTTAACACCTCATCAGCCGTCTTTCTTTGTATATATATACATATATTATATATTTAGTTACAGTATACTCTACTAGGGGACACAATGGGCCTCATATGGCCAAAGAGTTAGTTTAATTCTATAAATTTTTAAACAATAAGCTGGATTTATATGAATTTTGCTCTGCAGATAGTTTCTTTAGTTGTCATAATTTTAATTTAAAATTAATGTATCAGTGCTATTTATTTAATACGTAGGTAAGTTTACTATATCATACAGGAACTATGTGTATTATTATTAACCCTGAAGAAACCGTAAAGATGAAATTTTGGTTTAAATAAAAAATACATATTCTTTTGTATTTATCTGGAGTGTAAAGGTAGTTTTTTTCTGAACTTTTATGAAAATGTGTAAATTCTTCCAGTATACACTAGAAATTTTGTAATATAAAGTTGGTTGTTTTAGCTTCCCCACTGTCTATCGACGATTTGATGAAGTTATGTTTGAAATTAAACGGAATATCAGTTTTTATCATCGTACCTTTCCTTTAAGGTCATTCCATGCCAACTCGCCTAGGGCTTTCCAGTTCATGCCTTAGATTTCCTTGAAAAAAATTCAAGCAAAAACTTCATCTTGATTTATTCAGCCACAGAGTACAGCTTTAGGATTCTGCATGGCTGAATAAATCAAAATAAAGTTTTTGCTTGAATCTTTTCAAGAAAATTTATAACATAAACTGGGAAAAGTTCTTTTTTTCTGGATGAGTTGATATGGAATGATTCATTAGTTTAACTTTAGAATACTATTTTTATGACTATTACAGGGTGGCTCATAAGTCCCTACCCATCCATATATCTTATGTATCCAGTGCATCTGTGTGTTGTCCCTCATTCTTGCTGCATAATATTATGTGATGATTATGTCACAATATGCTCTTTAAGTGTAAATGGGCTTACATCAGCCATATTTCAATGAATAAAAAGAAACAAATTTATAATACATGCTTAATTGAATATAACATAATAACATGGATGAGTAGGGACGTTACGGGCCACCCTGTATAACGTAGATTAACATTTGACGACTGGAAGTTTTGGTTCTATGTGTTTTGCCAGCGAGGAAGCCATTAATATAGAAATGTTATCCATTTACTGTCAAGATAGTATGCCAATTCTACTTTTTAATAATTTTTGACATCAACTGATATGTCTACGTCCACTTCTATTTTATTTAGTTCCTTTTTAAAGTTTATTAGGTGGCCCTACAAAACTTTTCTGTGATAAGATAGCATACATGGGTTACTAGGTTATAACTTGCAGAGTGTATTGTAGAGCATTATAAAATTTGCATAGAATATTAATAAAATAGATAAACAAAGGTCATGACAACTCTTTTTCTCTATCAGTTGATGATAAAAATTATAGTTGCTACTATAACTAGGTTGGAACTAGGTCTGTTGAAGAAAGATGAAGATGAAGGAAAATAAGATATTGGTTTTCATTGTTCACCAGTTTTTGACTTTGGGACATACTGGATAGATGAAAGGAACATATACACTGGAGATAAAGTAACTATGCTGGGTAGTTATCCATATCTAGCTTTTGATAACTTGTAGAGAAGAAAATTCAGATGTTCGTGCCATCCCTACATTGGTAGTGTTAGCACACTGTCCAATTTTGTAATGGTTCTAGGCCCATTTTGTACTGTAAATTACTGTTTATTATTACCTGGAAGCAGGATTGCATGAACAAAGTGAAATAATGCTAATTATGTTAATTAAATTAGTGTGAAAATAAATTAATATAACTTATCTTGATTGATATCATGTCATTTTAACAATCAGTGTTAGCTTCTTGTAAGTATTTCTGTTTTTGAAAATGGATAAAATACTAAGTTGTATTTCTTTTAGGTAACTAATAACAATGCTGAAAACATTTGTAAGTACATGCATGTTATCAAACCAGATCAGACCATGTTCCATCTATCAACAGATAAGGGTAATTTTATCTCTGATTCTTTATTGATTTGTTTAATGTCTTTTAGTTGATAGCTGAGAGCTAGAGAATTGGCTGAATAAAGTACATGTTTATTACTGTAGTAATTCTGTGTTTATTTTTAACAACAAAATGTTCTTATTGTATTTAATCTCACAGGTTAATGTTTTGTTTTTGTTCAAAATTATTGTTTCAAAAATGTATTATTTCTCAATGGTTATACTTTTATTTTCACAATTTAACTATTTTTAGAGATTTGCAAGTGCTTTGTTTCTTCTAAAATTTCTATTATTTATATACCTTCAGTATGTTTAAAGGAAATTTATTTTTTAATTAATGAGTGATTAAGGTTTAAAGAACTTTTAATTTGGCAAGTTGAAGTTGAAAAGTTTTGTATATCTAAAGGAATGATGTAAACTTTAATAAAATATTATATTAACAGTTTAAATAAGTATAATAGTAACTGGTTAAGTTTGCAGGTGATATTAAATTAATAACTATTGATGATGTTTTAGTTTTGGATAAAGAATCACATTATTTGGTGTGATGGATTAATGTCTTTTAATCTTAATAAAAGTAGAGTTATCACAACTTTAATTACATTTATAGCATTACTCTGAGTATATAGATTTTGGCATTACTGTTACAAATTATGTAAAGCCATCTAAACAATGTATGCCAGCTGGTGGTATGTAGATACACAAATACTAAGCACAAGTGCAAAGATCTCATTGGTTTGCTGTGTAATAGACTTCATTTGGACCACTATGTTTAGTTTTAACCATCTTATTTAAAAAAGGATATTAATTCATTAGAAAGAGCTTGAAGAAGGGCCACCAGGATGATTCTAGGCTTGGAAAGATTATTACAGAGGAATAATGTAATGCTTGTGATGTTTTATTTTTTCTTGGGAAAACACGGCTCAAGGAGACATAGTTAAAGTTTTAAATATTTTAGAATACAGAGCCAAAACACTCATTAAGAAAAAAAAACTGCTGACAGTAAAAGTAGAGGGTGCTGGTTTAAAGACATGGAAAGAAACATGGATTTACCTCTAGTGAAAGTAGTGTTAGTATTCTAAAAGTGGCAAGTCTGTAGATTCCTTTAGGTGTGATAGATGTTGAAATATTGAAGAAATTAAGAGGAAACTGGATAGGTGAGTATTTTGGAGGTCAGAGTTGAGCGTGGGAAAAAAGTTTCTATATATAGTCTTTAGGAAGTAGATGGATCAAATTACTCCTTGTTATCCCATGGAAACAAAATGAATTACATAATTGTTATTAATGAACTTTTGAGCCTGAAGGTGTCAGTAGATTATTATAGCTACTCAATTCAAGTGGATTGTTGAATTTTGTATCTTTCTAGGCCAAGCAAATTGAAAATATTCTTTGAAGATACAAGGGGAAGTTTAAAACATTTTTTTTAACATGAAGTTAATCCTTATTACCATAACATGAATAATTAACCAGCAGTAAATGTCAGTGTAAAACAGTGTTATTTATAACATCCTGTGGGGAAGTTGTATAGTTCATTAATTGGAAGCTGCACAGATGTTGTATTCTTCTTTGTTTCTGAGTTGTTGTTTTGAAGATATAAACAGTTGTTGTGTTGAAGCTCTGTTTTGGAACTGGTCTTATAAAGACCTCCAATTTTAGTACCAGTTCGTGTAGATTTGCTGCCAACAGACAGTTAGTTTACAAATAAGTTTACATATACAGTGTTAAAACTCACCACAAATCCTCTTGGAGAAGATAAGCTACATTTTTAAATATTATCAACTATATTGTAATCTGTTCAGTCTAATAAACGTACAAAATTAATGTAAAAGATGAACAGTTTTGTGTCTTCCAGAAGATTATGTGCTGGTGGGTGAGCACTGAAGTAATGCCAAGCAAGATAGAGTTAAAATTTTTTCTGGCTTTATAACCTATGAAAATGATAGCATGTGATAAGTGTGTATGTAATTTCTTATAGCAAAGCCACATTGGGCTATCTGCTGAGCCCACGAGGGGAATCAAACCCTTTATTTTAGCATCCATAGATTTACAGCTGTACCAGTGGGGGGCATATGTGTGTATGTGTGTGTGTGTGTGTGTATACTATTGAGAACTTAATGTCAGGTCAAATTAAGTTTCTTTATCTCAGTTTAACAGGTGATCTACTGTCCCATATGATATTTAAATAGAAAACGTTTATCTGACAACTGTTGGATACCAACATTCATATTTTGGCACAAAAAAAAGAAAATATTTATTTTGCTGTGTTACTCATTTGTTAAATATTGTGGTAATCCATCTATGTTTTATTAATATCTTCATACGTTAAAACTGAAACCAAATTTTTATACTAAAGAACTGTTTTTAATATCATACAATTCTACTAAAATGCATGCAAGTTATTATTGCCTGGGATTTAACTAGTAGTGAATAATTGCTGCATGTATTTACAAGTTTTATAAACGAGACCAAAACTTGCCTTTTATAATATTAAACTATATTATGAACATGATACTAAAATTGTATAAAAAATTAGTACTATATGTTGTGAGTTTTCTTTAACAGTTTGTGTTATATTCACCAAATTATGTTTTTCTCAGTTGTAGTCATGACATTTTTATATAACTTAAGGAATGTTTATCTTATTTGGAATGTGTGAGTCAGGATAAATAGAATTACTTTTGTAAATTGATAAAAGTAAAACTCGTAAATTTTCAGAAACCTTAGTTTAGTAAATGTTATCAATATGTACCGTAGTGAAGTTTCACCAGAAACACACTTAGGCCTACTTTGTGTGTAGTCTTGATTCCAGCTTTGTAGTGAGGCTTTTATATTTTGATTTCATACAAGTTTTTCCTAGGTTTCTTCATCATTCTGGTTTTAAAAATACTGTCAGTACTGCTGTGGTTTTGTAGGCTTATTACATTAACATTAAATATATGTTTTTCTAAATTATGTTAGACTACTAGTAGGAAAAAAAAAAGACTTGCCAGTGGAGTGATGAATTAAAAACTTTTGTTGACTTAGTCACTGTTATTAATAAAGGAAGTGAAAATTTGTGTAGCATGGAATGACTACTCTAGACAGGAAATACGAGGGCTGTTCAAAAAATACACGGACTGATGTCATAAAACAAAATGTACTTTATTTAGAAGTTACAGGTCTGGGTCCCCTTCAAAATACTCTCCTCCCCAACGCACACACTTATCCCAACGGTGTTTCCACTTGTTGAAACAGTCCTGGTACGCTTCTTTTGTAATGTCCTCCAGCTCCTTCGTCGCATTTGCCTTACTCTCAGGAATCGTCTCAAATCTTCTTCCTTTCAAGGGTCTTTTGAGTTTGGGGAACAAGAAAAAATTGCAAGGAGCAAGGTCAGGTGAGTAGGGAGGGTGGGGAAGAACAGTGATCGAGTGTTTGGCCAAAAACTCACGAGTTCTGAGACACAAATTTTGCAGCAATGTGGTGCATCTTCAATTTTTTGGTCAAAATCTCGTAACAAGATCCAACTGATATCCCACACTCTTCAGCAAGCTCCCCGACAGTCATACGTCGATTTGCCCGCACCAGGGTGTTGATTTTGTCGACGTGTGGGTCGTCAGTTGACGTGGAAGGATGTCCAGGACACTCATCATCTTCAATGGACTGTCGACCATCCTTAAAACGTTCATGCCACTTGAACATGCCGTACGCTTCATAGCAACATCACCGTAAGCCGTGTTAAGCATAGCAAAAGTTTCAGTCGCAGATTTTCCAAGTTTAACACAAAATTTCACAGCAAGTCGTTGCTCCTTCAGGTCATTCATTCTGAAATCCTCCAAACGAAAAAATCGCACTTTACTTAAAACCGCATACCTAATACACAAATGAAGATATCTGCAATCGGGAAATGGCATCGTAATCAGCTGATCTGTGCAAACCTAGCGACACCAAGCGGATTTTCCTGGAACCAACTGGAGCCACGCAATTTAAACAGTCCGCGTATTTTTTGAACAGACCTCGTATATGAGCCTGATGATCTGATTTTGTCAAAGTTGAGGGGTCTGCTTATTTGTTAATTCTATCACTACTGGTCAAAGGGCATGTCATCATGTTTGTTGACTTGCATTCAAAAGTTTAAGGAACTAATATTTTTTGAATTTACGTCAATAAGTTTGGTATCAATTTGTAGATTATAGCTCAAGTTTTAGTATTATACTTTATGCAATTCCATACTTTAAAAGTAAATATTAATAAAACACTTAAATATCAGTTTTAGTATGCCACGTGGTATGTTAAATGCATCACTGGTTCAGATTAGATGTTTGTGATGTTCAAATACTAAGTCTATGGTTTTGAATGAATGAGGAACTCAAATTACCAATATTAACAAGCAAGAATATAAAGTAAGAACCTCCTATCATTTTTATTTCATTTGTGTTCTGAATCAAACATGGTGGCTCCACTCACCTTACATACACTTGTATATGTGACAAGTGAATTATAGATTTAAAGCTCAGAATATCCCTCTAGTGACTTTGTCAGCTGTATTCGTATATTAGGATGCCATATCATTTTCTCATTTTCAAGGAAGTAAGTTGTGTCTTTAGTATGGTCAAAATTTGATATTGTTTTAGACCAAAATACAGCTGCTTAGTTACTAAACTTGATGAATTATAATGGAATTCTGTGTAATTTCTTAAGGCTTAGCAAGCTACAAGAAGCAGCAACCAAGTACATAGGTCACAACAATAAGAGATAACTGTTTTTTGATTTACTGTTTTATGTTTTAAGAAAAAATAATATTAAAAACTTGTTTGTAAATAGTAGTAATCTCTATATAATCTATGATAATTGAAATGTGACTGTATTTCACAAAGTTTTATATTATTGGCTGCAGTAACACGTGTATGCCCACTCAATTCATGAATATTGGAAAGAAATTACATGTACTGTTAATGATGTTGCATCATATTAATGCTACTTAGAAACACACATTTTATTACACAGTATTTTTAATATGATTATGTTATTAAAGTCTGAAGACGAAAATGAAAATGTCATTCTCTTTTATTTCAGTCTTTAATGAGGGCATTATGTCCAAAATGTTGTACAAGTAAATATGTATTTCTAAGTGGCATTAAAAGACAGGATGATGTTTCTGTTCTGTTTTTTTATGGTTTAATGTAGTGTGGAATGGTGTTCCACATGTACTTGAAACATTGTAAAAAATTAACTTTTAAAGTTGTATCAATACTATATCATATTATTCATTCTGTGCTGTTGCCTGCGCCTACTATAGTGCTCTTTAAGTATAAATTCGTATGCACCCTTATAATTTTCTTTTCTCGCTTCATGATGTAATGGAACTAAAATGAAAGTAACAAAGTATTTGTCTTTTCATCCATGAAATTTGTTTTTTAACATTTGTTAATTTGCATTATTTAGTATATTATGTTTCACACTTCTGCAGTAAGGTCTTTATACTGTGTTTTACTTAATTACCTTTATATGTAGGTATTTTCTCTTTCTGTTTCAGAACACATTTGTTTTAAAGCGAAAATACCCTATCACATTTTCTAAGATAGGGGGCCGCCAAAAACTGTTAAAGGGAAGACATTATGTATATGACCTTGTTGAAAATACTGAGTGTAGAAAACAACAGGACATTAAACTAATTTTGACACAGTTTGTTGAAGGTAAGATCACCTGTGAACATTGATAAATTTGTATATGTGTTTGGGTATTGATATACCAATGAAGCATGAGAAATTCCTAAATTCTTGAAGTTTTATTGATGCTGCTGAGAAAATTAAACAGTAGTTATAGGTATGTTTGTGTTCTTGTTATTTTTAATACAGAGGCTTGTGTGTATATTGTATATGTCAATCAAAGAAACATGCATGAAGGTAGAAATTTGGTATGTGTTAATCAGAGGGGTGTACAACGTTAGCTCGTGTTACAGACAGTAGTTTATGAACTTGTTGATCAGAGTGATAATGTAACATAACCAATGGATTTGAAGTGAAAGTTTGATCCATCAAAGTTGTCCTTCCAACTCCTCACCCTTGGGAAAAGTAAATATTTAAACTTACCATTTAGTTTTCAGGAAATATTTGATTCCCCTTTAAGACTTCACAAACTGTAACCCATTCCTTAAGTGAACCACCCTGTCAAAAACATATAACTGTCTTATCTGGAGCCTCATCTGTCTGTCTTTTATAAATTTTAAATTGATATATTCTTGTCTTATTACATACAGAATATAACACAAAGAAATCTGAGACCTTATTCCTGTTGATTCTACAACAGTAACATTACCCGTTGCCCTTCTTTTCTCAAGATATAATATGTTAAGATATTCTACTATCTCTGTAAGGTAATATTTACATTCCTAGAATCATCCTTGTAACTCTTTTCTAAACCTTTTCCAGGAAAGCGTTATCCTTTCTCAAATAAAAACTGCACACAGTATTCTGAATTGGGCCTGAGTGGTGTTCTGTGTAGAAGAAAAAATTACCTAGATTGGTTTGTGGTCAATTTGTCTATAATTCTATTAACTTTATTGTTTACAACAGAGTACTACTTTGATGGCTTGAATGAGTTGTCCCCCACAATATGAAGATCCTTCTCTTCACTAATGCTGTTGAGTGTTGATCTGAGTTAGGATATCCCATGTGTATTATCTTGCACTTACTGTAATTAAGTTCATTTGCCCAACTTGTCAGTTGAACAGACATTTTGTAGTACCCCAGTTTCTTCAGTGTGGCTAAAAATACTCAGTAGTTCAGTAACTCCAGCAGACTTTAATAATTTAGTGATTATGTTCCTATCATTATTGAAAGGAAGGAAGAACAAATGTCCAAGCACTGACTCATGAGGTACTCCATTAATTACATCTATTAGACAATGACCATTATTAAATACTACTAAACATAATAAAAATAGAACTGTTCCATGGGCCCCTTGATGTGGATTCCTGTTCGTGGTGAGGGGACCTCCCAGAGAAGGTTCTGTTCTTATTGTTTGATCTAAACATCCACCTGCATGTTTGCCGTGCGTATTAACCAATGAAGGGGAGGAGAGAATCCTGGTGGTTAAGGGGTCCAACTCCAACACACCACTTTGGCCTTGAATTCCTGTAAACGGGCAGTCGTGGGGTGGTCCCCCCAGGATCAATTGGCTAGTCCATTTGGGCCAGGGTCAACTGAGTATCAGCATAGGACGTCCACAACAGGTATTGTGGACATTGTGTCTGACATTGGTGTTCGGGTACAGTGATCATGAAACCTTGGCGTTGCTGCAGTTCCCTTAAGGCACTGTAGTGCATCCCCTTGTAGATGGTGGATGGGGTCAGTGGACAACAAAAAGTTTTCTATTTATTATGGATAGTCCTAAAATAAAAAAATAACACAACTTGAAACCATTGAGAAAAACCCGACTACTGGAAAACGACCATGTATTGATGAATCTGTACATCCTAACTCACCACTTGAATCTGTCCCGCGATTCCTAATTTTGCATTCCTTAAGTGACAAACTTCTAGGGCAGATGTCCCCATTTTTTATTTAGAAGGGCTTGCTGGCTCCCCTAAATTGGTAAAAAAGCTATGTTCAGGAGACATCTTAGTGGAAACATCTTCATCACAGCATTCCAAACTCCTCCTGACATCAAAGGCCTTGGGGGACATACCCATTGAAGTTACTCCTTATTCCACTTTGAATACTTCCAGAGGAGTCATAGTTGAAAGAGATTTAAGGGCTGTCCCCGAATTGGAGATCCTCACAGGTCTCACCAGCCAAGGTGTCACAGCAATACGCTGAATTTTCACTCGAAAAGATGGAATTCTGGAACCAAATAATGTTCTAATACTAACATTTACTGTATCACATCCTCCCACCACAATAAAAGCAGGATATCTGAATTGTAAGGTGTGACCTTATATTCCAAATCCTGTGCGATGTTTCCATTGTCAGTGATTTGGTCATTCAAAACAATCTTGCCGTGGTTCCTTTACCTGTGCCCGTTGTGGTGGTAAAGACCATAATGCCACTGAATGCTAACTCAAACCACATTGTATGAAATGTAATGGTACTCATCCTTCTTATTTTACTTCTTGCCCTAAATGAGTAGAATAAAAAGAAGTACAACATCTCAAGACAGTTAACAATCTCACTTACACAGAGGCTTGAAAATTATTATTACCTATTTTGACAGGAACTTATGCTGCTGTTACTCATTCTACTACTACAGTAGGAGTCCAAACAGACCTTACCCTATCCCCTACACAATCTTTACCAGCAAATATTAATGAAACACTTCCCAAAATCAACACATTTCACGAATCAGTGTCTCCTTCCATCTCTGTCCTGACCACACCTTCCAGTCATTTCCGAACTTCACCTTCTTCAAGTCAAGATGTTTCCATGGGGTCGCCCTCTCTTGATACCCCAAAAATTAAACAAACAACTCGTCTACACTCTCAGTCATTACTACGTGTACTGATAAATTTAGATGAGACCATTCGAACTATAGCAGGATCCATAGAGGGGCGATAGACCCGCATCCAATAAAGAAAAAAAACTAGGTCGTAAGCAGAAGGACTCTCTATCGTCTTCTCCTCTGAAATAATTACGCATGCCCATACTAATGCAATGGAACTGTCGAGGTGTCCAATCAAATGTGACTGACATCAAAGATCTGAATTCCTTTTATCATCCCATATGTCTTTCTTTGCAGGAAACATTTCTACAGCCTACAAATACAGTTACTATCTGTCACTATTCATTATACTGGAACAACAGGCTATGTGTAGGACGGGGACATGGGGGAGTTGCATTGCTGGTTGATCAGCATGTGCCCACCTGGTCCCTGTCATTGACCATACCCTTGGAGGCTGTAGCCATCCGTGTCTCCTTGGGTTGTACCATCACAATTTGCTCTGTATACCTTACATCAGAAATGCATTATTATCAATCAGACCTAAATACCCTCATTGAGCAACTGTCTACCCCCTCTTTTTTATCTTGGGAGATTTCAATGGGCATAATCCCTTCTGGGGTGGTTCCTATATTGATATGAGAAGGTGTGCCATAGAGCATATGCTCCTGAACCACAACCTGGCTCTTAAACATATTTTCATGCACCTAGTCAGTCATTTACAGCTTTGTGTCTGTTCCCCTTTGCTACTCACTCACTTTTCCTGGGAGGTTGACATTCATCCATGAAGTAGTGATGATTTTCCCATCATCTTACAAGAGATTGGTTGTGATCAGTACCACCCGACACATGTACCTCAGTGGAAGTTGGTCTAGGCCAACTGGCCTTCTTTCACTACTCTCTTGGAACTGGATCCTGCCATCTTATGTAAATCATCCATAACAGCAGTAACCAACAGTATTATACAAGCTGCTACTCAAGGCATCCCTAAAACCTCAACATGTTTCTTACGGCATCCCTGCCCTTGGTGGAATTCTGCTTGTTCTATAACACTAAAAAACTCAGAAGCGTGCTTGGGATACCCCACGCTCTCAAACTGCATTGCATTTCAGCAAGCCTGTGCACACGCTCGGCAAGTTAGACATCAAAGCCAAAGGAATCTTGGATTAAATACACCTCCAGCATTTCTTCAATCACCAGCACAAAAGTTATATGGGATAAGATCCAGAGGGTGAGTGGAGGATATACTTCTGCCCCCCCTCTCTATCTTAATATCTGATGGCCATGAAGTTGCAGATGCACAGAGCAATGCCAGCACTCTTGGGGACTTCTTCTCTCATGTATCTAGCTCTTCAAACTTATCCCTTTCCTTTTTAGCCTTTAAAACACAGGCGGAGTATCTGCCTCTTTCCTTTTCAACTGACCATTCTCATGGTTACAATCG
Organism: Tachypleus tridentatus; assembly: GCF_004210375.1. Classification (NCBI taxonomy): domain Eukaryota; kingdom Metazoa; phylum Arthropoda; class Merostomata; order Xiphosura; family Limulidae; genus Tachypleus; species Tachypleus tridentatus. The sequence continues at coordinate 26,093,018 of NC_134833.1, forward strand.
CCCTCTTACACTGATGGAACTCAAACTTGCAATTCATCGGTCTGACAATACATCAGTTGGACCTGATAATATACATAATGAGATGTTACGCCACCTTTCCCAGAACTCTCTTACTATTCTCCGAGTTGTCTTTAATCGGATATGGCAGGAAAATGTCTATCCAGATGCTTGGTGACAAGCTATCATGCTCCTTGTTCTGAAACCTGGGAAGGATCCAACAATTCTTTTGAATTACCGTCCTATTGCTTTGACAAGTTGTTTCAGTAAGATCTTAGAGAGGATAATCAGTGCTTGCCTCGTCTGGTTTCTTGAATCAAACAACCTTCTCTCAGCTATCAGTGTGGGTTCCGAAGACAACGCTCTACGTTAAACCACTTTATTTGCCTTGAAACATCAATCAGAGAAGCCTTTTTAAGGCAATAACATCTTGTTACTGTTTTTTTTATTTAGAAAAAGCTTACAATACAACATGGAGATATGGCATCTTACGAGACTTTCACTTGTATGGATTGCGTGAAAACTTACCTCTTTTTCATCCAGCAATTCTTAATGAAGTGCCAATTCTAAGTCCGTGTAGGCTCAACACTTTCTCATTCTTTCCCACAGGAACTTGGGGTCCCTCAGGGCTATATTCTGAGTGTCACACTTTTCATTATAAAGATTAATGCCATCAGTGAACAGCTGCCCCCTATAATTGCAAACTGTCTTTTTGTTGATGACTTTCACATCTCATGTCAGTCATCAAACATGTGGTTTATTGAACGGCAGCTACAAACTGCAATCAATCAGATAGTGAAGTGCACCATGGCAAATGGTTTTAAACGTTCACTCTCTAAAACCGTTTGTATACATTTCTGCCGCACACAGGGAATCCACCCAGATCCAGAACTTCATCTTGATGATGTCGTACTTCCTGTCGTCCTTGAGGCAAAGTTCTTAGGTCTTATATTTGATTGTAAATTAAATTTTATATCACATATCAAGCAACTTTGTATCAAATGTCTAAAAGCATTGAACATTCTCTGTGTCCTCTCTTCTATTTCTTGGGGAGCAGATCGATACTCCATGCTCAAAATTTAACAATGCCCTCGTCCGATCCAAACTTGACTATGGGTCTGTGGTTTATGGTTCTTCCAGAACCTCAGCACTGAAAATGTTGAATCCTGTCCATCACCAGGAGCTTCAGCTTTGCATTGGAGCTTTTCATACTTCTCCTGTACAAAGTCTGTATGTGGAATCTCATGAACCCCCTCTATATATTCGCTGTTTGCAACTGTCTCTAACGTATGCTTCCAAAATTTTATCCTTACCACAGCATCCTACCTGGAGTTGTGTTTTCCAACCACAATGACTACACTTTTTAATAACAGCAAATCTGCTATTGTTCCTTTTAGTTTCTGTATCCAGGTGCAATTAGAAGAATTGGATTTATCCTTGAATAACATTGCAGTTTCTACAAATCAGCCTATTTCACCATGGCAAATTACTGTCTCCAATTGTTACCTGTATTTGAGTCATCTGAGGAAAGCAGATATACCAGATTGGAAATAGCACTCTTTCTTTGCTGAACATCTTTCATATAATCCATCCATTCCTATACATACAGATGGTTGCAAATTGGGTGACTCAGTGGGCCCAGCCATGGTTTGTTTTTCGTTGCTGGTGTGTCAATCCCAGAGTTCCTCTGTAATATTTTACATCATTCACATCAATTCCAATACTTCCAGTAGAATGCTTATGGTTAGGAAAATTACCAAAAACATCATTTGCAATGAGTTTGACCAGCTGATAGAATAATGTATTACTATGTTTTTTTTAAGAGGTATTTGCTTAAAATTTTGAAACAGTATTTATGGGTTAAAGACATTTCTGAACAATGTTTCAGCTCTAACAGCAAGATGTGATCATTTATATGTCTGTTACATCTCGTACATGATCATTTTACTGTTAGAAATGAAACATTGTTCAGAAATAAGTTTTTATCCTGCAAATAGCTGTTTAAAAACTGTATAGTGCATTATTATCTGTGTATGTTAGTGTTTAAGAATGGTATATATTTGGATAGCTATACTTATTGCCCATTTTATTTTGTTGTTTTAAGAAGTTTGGTAACATGCTCTCTTGTAAACCAAATCTTGTAGCCTTCAGTAATTGCCTTGCCATCAATATCCTTTAAGGAGTTTGATCCTCCATTTTGACATTTATTTTTATCTTTAAAACATTTTGCTGTTTCTTTTAATATTATTAATATTTAGTATTATTAGCCAACTGTTCTTCATAAGTCTTTTTCAATTTCCTCTATTCTTTTTTTAATCAAGTCCCTAGATTTTCTATCATTTTGGATATCTTCTGACCCATTGGTCAGTTTCAACTTGTGGAATTATCCCTGATTTTTCTCTTTTAGCTTTTACTAAGCTGGTTAAGTTTGATCTTTCTTGTTACTTTTTTCCTGATTTTAAAATTCACACATCTTAAAAACAATTTACCTTTATAACAAATTCTAGATTTTTTTCCATCATTACTTTTTAACTTATTGTCTCAATTCACTAATCTTTAACCTTTAGTTGTGGTCTCAAAATTGGTTTTCTGAAATCTAAAGACTAAAATTTGATTTCTTTTTATACCCACATGTACTTGAACATCACTTCTCGTTATCCAATAATTAGTCTTTCTTCAAATTTTTTTCCATTATTGCAACCAGATTTTCATTCAAGGTTAAAATCCAAAATGGCATTTTCTTTGGTTGGTTCTCTGGTTATTTGTTATTGAAAAAAATCCCGTCCAGAACCACTTCAAGAAATCTCTCTTGCACCCTGTTTGACTCTGTACAATCCCAATCAATGTGACCAAAGGTTAATATTTTCGGTAATCAGTGTTCGTGTTAGTGGTAATCCTAATCTTATTATATAATTACCCATTTACCTCTTCTGTGTGACCCAAGAACCTATAACAATTTGTAAAAGAAGACAGAGATAAGAAGTTTCTGTCAATGATTTTCTTTTTAGGCCAATCAAGTAATTGATGCAATTCTAATGAGAATAAACTTGCAAGCAAAATCATACACTATGACTGAGATTTTTTTTTTATACAAGTTCTGTCAGTAAATATTGGAATCTAAAGGTCTGCTTGAACATTAATGAATAGTCTTTCTGAATCAGGCTTGGTTCTGCTTGGCACCATATTAGAAAGGCATGTCTGTTTTTGTGTTTCTTTCAAGATGAAAATACTGCTGAAAGTCAATGATAAAAGTGCTTGCAAAGTGAGAGTGCTCAACAGTGGTTACAAAAAGAAATTTGCTGCTGGTCATAGTTTTACAAAGTATCACTACTTGAACTCGAGAATGGCTCTTGAAGAGTAGAAAACATGACATACAAATTCAGCTACATTTTCTCAAAAAATAATATCCTTGAAAGAAATAATGTAATTTTGTTAAAGGTTAGTGTTTATTCCACTGTTATTTGGGTAAAAATGTAGGAGGTACACAGTATAAAATCAGTACAGTTAATTCTTTGATAGATTGTTTAGGCAAAGCATTCATTGATGAAACTCTGTTGTGGAGACACAAGTGTAGAGGAGTCTTTGATAAAGAAGACCATGACAGAAAGAAAAGATCAGAAAGTCACCACCATTTATCTACCATACCTACAACACTTCAGTGAAAAACTCAAATGCATAGACAGAAATTTCAACATAGAAGTCCAGTGGAAATCCTACAATACCTTAAGGTCCATTCTGGTAAAAAAACAAACAGCGACCTACCAAAGAGAATCTCAGAAATGTCATCTATGAAATTCCGTGTTCCTGCAACGATACATACATAGGAGAAACGGGAAGAAAATTCATTACAAGAACAAGAAAACATAAAGATAGTACAAGACTTACGAAAACACAAAATTCAGCCATTGAGCACACCACGTCAACTGGACACAGAATAAACTGGGAGAAAACTAGAATCATCAACACAGAAAAATTCTGGAAGACAAAAAAAAAATCAAAGAATCATTTTACATTAACACTATTAAAACTTTACTAAACAGAGATTCCAGAATAGAGGTGAGTAACCTGTGTCTGCCATTGGTTTAATCTACGGGAAATCTCTCCTCCAATCAGAAACAGTGTTAATCCAATCATAACACACTCTCCACAATCCACCAGGACACTATAAAAGACCAACAATGCCTACACACACACACACACCAAGTTCCATGCTAGTCACAGAGCAAGCAAGACATGCTGATATCTCTGTTATGCTGTTCAAGACAAGGATCAACTATGCCAGTTATACCGCCAGTATCACCAGTAATTGTCAACAGTCTATCATCACACCTTACGCCACTACAAATTGCCACGTTCATCACCCAAGCCAAGCCAGGGTCTACCATTGAACCTTCCAGGATCCGAGTCCTTCACCAAGGCTGAATTCTAATTCAGCCTGCTACTCTTGCTGATCAAGTTTATCTATGTCAACCATAGAACACTGAAATTAAAGTAAGTTGTTCCACAACTAAAAGTCCTGTCAGCCTTTTCTCAGTATTCCTCAGGGGTGTCGACCCAACCATCCAACCAGAAGAAATCAAACAAGCCATAGAATCTCAAATCCAGGCAAGCTACATGCTGTACATCGAATTTTTTCTAGATGCACCAACCTACCTATGTACTTCATGAAGATAGTGACAACGTCAAAGTACAGTGCTGACTGTATTTTACATGACAGGTGTTACTATCGCATATTTCACTTTAGAGCCGAACGCCCGCATCACCAACCCCTTCAACTCGTGGTCAAACAAAGTGCCCATACAACATAGACAATCAACGGACAACTTTCAACGGAAAACTACAGAAATACCGCCAAGTCCAGAACCAGCCAGAAAAGACATGAATGCAGTTTCAGGCAACTCAACTCCAAAGACGACAATCCCAATATTAACAACACATCAAGACTTAACAATCCAAGAAAGACAAGTGATAGTTCCTGCCAGACCTCAGTTCCAGTTTCATGGAATACAACCACCAGCCAGACTCAGACCATTAACATGACAACTATCGACGCATCAGTTCAAACAGAGAACCAGACCACAATCACTCTGAAGATACAAACGAAAATTACAAGAAGAAACAAAGCATCCCATGTCGATGAAGAACACTTCACTGAAGAAGAACTGTCAGTTGATTCATCACCAAGCTCATGTTTTTTTTCCATCATCACTGGGCATCAGGCGTGAATGCAAGTTCAACCTGAAGTTCCTACCTGTTCTACAAGACCACAGCTAGAAGTTTTCCTAGTTACCAGCCACATGCATACTATTGCTATAATCCAGTAGTTTTCTTTTTCATTCCAGTATGCATTAATAGCCATAATTTTCTTCCCAGCTGTTTCCGGGCACGGTCTGGGTAGATTTTTTGGTGCCAAGGCTGTGAAGTGGGTTTTCTCAGGGCACTCTTCGTCTCCCCCACACACACACACACACACACACACACCTAAATTTCTGACATTGGATCTCAAGATCCCAGCCAAGGCACCATTCTTGCCTGGTCCTGGAAGGAGCCATTTAAGTCAATGTTTAGTAACATGCCAGCTGTGAGGATATTCTGACCATAGGCTCTGCCCTTTCTTACTTTATGCCACTCTTGTCCAGGTCTCTCTTCTCTCACGTCACTTTCATATCCCCCACCTCACTTCTTCACCTTAAATAAATTAAAGCAAAATATAGACAAACTCCCATGTAAAGTTCAATAACCTTTCACGTGAGGGGACGAAGAGGAACTACAATGTTCCTGACCACCACTCTAAATTAAAACCCTACCCAGTTCGTTTGCATTTGCACACACGCTGACTTGAAGATGAAAGGTGGAAGACTTTCAAAATATCGGCCTCTACACTTATGTCTCCACAACAGGCAGTTACCATCCATTCTACAAAGTTTCATTAGTACAGTTAATATTAATTCTTTGTGAATATTTTAAATATGAAATTGAAATATCCTTTTTAACAAATAATTCATTTTCTACCCAACTTTACCCATTCTTTCAGAGTTACATTGACCTGGAACTCAGTTATGCATTCCATTATCCTCTATATTTTTTTAGCCTAACCCCTTTTCATCCCTGTTTAAAACTTTTTACTTTTAAAAACCCTGATTGTAATTGAGACAACTTTTGCATCTTTATTACAAAGTTTGTCTTCAATCTTTTCAAGCTGTATCACATTCTTTACATGAAGAGCCACCTCACCCATGGTTAAAAATAAAATCATTATTAAACCACTTATAACCTTTATATAAATTTCTCTTTAAAGATAATATAGAACTTATTCTACACTAAATCTACCTTTTACAAACAGTTTTCTGCCCTAGCTAACCTGTCAATTTGTTTATTCACAATTTCCAAGTTTCCTCACCACCTTTGGGTGTGTAGTTTAAAATATCTTCATTTAATCTGTTTAGAAATTCCCAAAAAAAACTTGCTTTGGTATAACTTATCTATCATGTAATGTATCCTCCCTCTGAAAACTATCTTGTAAGCTGTGATGGACTCAGTATCATATATCTATTTTAATACTGATGTTTGTTTAAGTTAACTTCATATTTAGAAATGTACATAACTTACACTGTTAAATCTGTATTGCAAAACTCCCACGTGTTCACTAAAGCTGTAAAACTTACTGAATGTAATATTCAACAATGTATGTGTACATAAACACTGGTTTATCATCAGTATTGTTGCCTTAAGTGAAGTTTTGAGAAACTCTTGTCACACCTATAAATATAGTCAACACATTGTGCCAAGAGAAAGTATATATTATTGAGTTGCTATAGACGGGGTGCTATAAACCTTTGAAGTTATAACTGATCGCTCTGACACTTATTAATCATGAACTTAGATATTTCTCTAGGAACATTTATAGATTTCAAACGTTACGAACCATTCACTAATCTGTTATAGCTGTGATGTTTGTTAATGTGCTACAGATCATATTGATCTCTAATCTGTTCTAGTTGCAACATTTGTTAATGTGCTACAGATCATATTGATCACTGTTCTGTTATAGTTGCAACATTTGTTAATGTGCTACAGATCATATTGTTCACTAATCTGTTATGGTTGCAACATTTGTTAATGTGCTACAGATCATATTGATCACTAATCTGTTATAGTTGCAACATTTGTTAATGTGCTACAGATCATATTGATCACTAATCTGTTATAGTTGCAACATTTGTTAATGTACTGCAGATCACATTGATCACTAATCTGTTATAGTTGCAATGTTTATTAATGTGCTGTGGATCACATTGATCACTAAATATTTTCAAAATCACATTATTTGCTAAACTCTTTAGCATTATTTTGAAGAAACTTTTGGAGTGTCAGTAGTCCATAATGAAAAATGACCATATATATATGTATAACTCAATGTGTTTTTGAAAGAGAATAAAACTATTTCTGTAAGAATGCAAGTCAGTAAATATATTCTTACAACAAGAATAAACCTTAGAAATTTCTTAATTAACAAGGATGTTATGTAATTAATCTTAACATTTTCATACTTAATCAGAATAGCTGGACTAATGGATAAAATATAGTTCACTGTTAAGTCATCTGTATGTTGATGTAAAATCATGTTAAATTTCAACTTCATTTTGGTAAGAACTGTTTAATAAACAAGTTTAAATCATATTTCTGCACCAGTTGTATCATATATTTTTGTAAAATGAACAAATTACAAGTGTTAAAACTTCACACAGAGAAATGTTTAAATATAATAAATTAATATAAAAACTTAGAGCCAGTGATTAGTGAACATTTTGTTATTTAAGTAATGATGAAAAATTACAATACCTTAAATTTAATAACAGTTATGAACTTAAAAGGTTCCAAAACTGTTATATTTTAGGAGTAATAATGCTAGAGTCAGTCTAATTGAAGAACAAGATTTGTTTCTGTTATGCTAACTATAATTTGAGCCAACCAACTGAAGTGAAATTATCGTTTGTAACACCTTCATCGTTTAACTGCAACAAATAACTAATGTTTTCACTCGAATATATACTGATGCTAACCTCTAAATGTTTGAAATTAACTAGTATTGTAAGCTTCAGTTAACTAATCTAAAATGTTAAAAATACTATTATGTGCTTTCACAAGTAGTCTGAAATATTCCAGTTGCTCTTATCTACTTTTATAATAACAATTTGATTAATAACTTTTAAGTTTTAACAGCTTGATTTTATCACTACTTGAATTATTTTGAAGTCTCTTAAGACTATAGGTTTGGAAACTTGACAAAACTAATCCAGATATTTCTGTAGACTTTAATGAAAACAAACATTCATTTGAGCAAATTGTGTATTCAAATTGGGAGTTATTTTTTTTACCTGTTGTCTTTGCCATCATTTTTTCAGGTCTAGGAGACAGAGGAGACATAGTCAATGTAAGACCTTTTTATGGGTATCAACAGTTGTTGCTGCCTCACCTTGCTGTATATGCTTCCCCAGAAAATCTGGAATTATTTGCTTCAGAAAAAAAGGTAAACTATGTAACTTACTGGTGCAGCAGAATTCTTCTGTAGTACATCTTGTTTTCTTTAGAAGATTATTGAAAGTGTTTTCTCCTTCAAAATTAATATTTTTATAATGTTTCTATTTATTTCTCATTCCATTACGTGAAAATAGATCACATGCACTGTTTAACTGTGGTGCATTATGTGAATGACAGTTAAGTTGCCACAGTGTTTGATTAGAGTATCTAACAAGTTCATAGTAAGTACTGTTTGCTGCATTACATCTGATTTATCAGTGGAAAATTTGGGATGGATAGTGATGGTGGTTTTTGGGTAGCTTTATATGAATATCATAAACTTATTAGGCAAAGAGGGAACTTTATTTAGCAAACGTAAAGAACTTTGTAAAAATCAGTGTAAAAAAAATTATGCTTTATTGGTATCAAAGGGAATGTTAGGTATAACATTTTTAATATACTTTATATTGAATTTTATTGTTTGGCACAATAATATGTAAAGATATGAACAAGATATGTGACAATGTGAGATTATACCAGAAAGTTGCATCTGAGTATTTTTAAGTTAATAAATAATACAAAACATTAAAATAGATACAAAATTAAAAATGTTTTTAATTAAGGTCAGTATGTGACCACTAAAAAAAACTGTTTTGAAGTTACAAGGTCACGTTCAGGAAGGAGTTGCAAGACATAATCATGTTTTGTTCATACTTTGTGTTGTTGTTAAATAAACATTATACACAAGTATATTGTTGTATGATGAAAGTTTCTGTAAGAGGGCCAAAAGCTCACAAATAAAAATATTTTAACCTATGAAAACGTCAGTGTATAATTCTACATATTAACCGTGATACGAGTCTTAAACAACTAAAAATTGAAAATGTTAATTTTCTGCCAACAAGGAAAACACTTAGAAAAACTTTGTTTACAATTCCAACCAAATATTTGAGCTTCCTTTTATTTGTTATTCATAATTATGTTTTGTAATTTTTAAGGAGAACAAAAAGAAAAACCCACATACAGCTCACATTTTGCAAGCAAGGTAGGTATTAACCATGAGAACAGACTTTAACCTAAAAATTCAATATAATGTTCTTCCTTTTCAGAGTTGCCATCACGGCAAATTAATAGTCTAAGGGTAGACATTTTTGGGGGGGTTTTATCTATCTAGTTACAATAGGCTTCTGAAAGATATGTTGATGACAGACCATATGTAATAATAATATGAAGTGTAATTAGGAATTCTAATTTTCAGTCTTTACCAATAAGCACTGATGGAATTCCTTCTCCAGTACAAAATAAATACATCCAATAAATGGAGGAAAAGCACTGAAAATGGTTAGTTAATTCATATTAACTTTTCACCTTTCTCCATTGTAGTTACTTGCAGTATCTCTTCTTCCTCACTTATATTTAGCATTTGATTTCTTTTCACCTGCTGAGAGTTAGCAGAAGTTAAACTTATATGGAAGTAATGCTTGAAATATAATATATATATATATTATATTGATGTTGAGGCTATGGAGATTTCTAGAAAGTCTAAGTGGCAGATGTATAAATTGTTATGATCAGCCAAAAGAGAACAAAAGTAAAGCCATGTGAAAGAGAAGATTGGGTAGAGAAAAGTTGTAAAACAAAGTTAATTTGTCTGAGTGAATGACCTAACAGTTGATATGTTAGAGTGAAATAAACAGGTTGAAAAAGATAAGGAGAATAATTTGTCTTGTCAAAGGGTGTTCTGAACTAATTAAACTCAACTGTCTGGATCTTCATAAAAGACAGGCAATTAGTGGAGGTACGAAGAGCAGATAATTATTGGTAGTTTTGTATACAACTGTGATAGCTCATGCAACAGCATAAGTGAACTGTACACAGATGCTGTTGTGATAGAAATAGAGAAAAATAGTTTGGCTTAACTGAATTCTAAAGCAATTGAATTAGCCTAAGGGGACTTTTGACAAGAAGAAGAGAACTGTAGTGTTGAAGATATAACTGTGATCTCCACAGTGTAAAGTGTCACATTTATCATCAATAAGTCACATAAACCTACTGTACAAGGATCCTAATCCACATATTTACATTACTATATATACTACCAAAAAGTAAGTTTTTGACATGGATACTTATTTTGGGCGGTCATCTTACGTATCATCTGTGCTTCCATGTCCTTTAAAAAAAATTTACACATTTGTTGTATAAAGTAACTAAACATTTGCTTTAAATCAACGATAGTTCATCTTATTGGTGAATGTTCATAAATAACAGTGTTATGTAATTAACTTAATCAGGTTTTTTATTAAAAGTGCAGAATGAGGCTGTAGTATGCAAAGAAAGAGAACCAAAGTTAACTTTTCACAACATTAGTTTAGATCTGACTGAGATATATCTCTGGATTACAAGTTTTTACTCCTTGGAGCTGCATAACTTTTGTTTTTTCTGAAAATTGAATAGCAAAAATAAAAACAATATTACACGTAGTAATGATAAGATATTAAAGTTTTGTCTTTTTGAGAGTAGCTTTTATAAATATATTTAAAACCAAAAGATGTGTGAAAACCCGAAAACATTAAATATATTGTAGAGTAATGAAAAATGTGAAACTTGATACTCCATGTGGTATAACTGTATGGAATACATTTTAAAGCTGTTTTTTTTTATTTCTTAGAAGATAAAATCTGATCTATCTGTAACAGTGAATAAATTCTCGTAGGAAATAATTTTTATTTCTATTATAAAAATATTTTTTGTGCATGCTCCTTTATAGACACTTGGCTATTTATCAACTCGTTTAGTGTCAGTATCAATGAATAGAGAAAATCCTTGGACTTTAGAGCCGTGGCACATCCGTGTGGCCTTTCGGAAAACTGTAAGTAACTCCCTACATAATTATTTAACTTAATACAAAAACTGTATCTACATAAGAACTTACACACCTACACCGTTATTAATTTTTAATACAAGATCTCGTTGCTACATAGGTTTAATCTTATATTTCACAACAATGTAATGAAATAAAAGTATGACATGAACATCTTCCTTAGTAGTATATTTTTGAGGAAATATTTATTAAAAGGTATGTAATATAAGGTTATGGACAACCATAAACTTTTGTTGGATTCTTACTGAAAATATTTGCTATGATTACTGAAAGGTAATAAAAGCAGTTGTCCCGTAACATAAAACATTGAACATAACAGTACTTGTATCCATTAAAAAGTTGTTTCAGGATATCCAATGTTCAGGATCCTTTAACACTTGGTGTGTAAAACATATTGGAGTGATTTAGGAACAGTGTCAGTTATCAACCAGAATAAAGAATTGGAAATTTAATCTTTCCTAGTCTTTCATGAAGCCATGTAATAAATTGGCTTGTTGCAGAAGAAGGGAAGGTTTTTGTGACACTGTATGGTAAATCTTTTTCTTGCTTCACGTGTTATATCTGTTTGCTGCACCAGAAGGGTTAATAAAATCTGTATAAAGTGTATCTTTTCTTTTAAAAGGTGAAAATCCTGACTGTATTGTAACACTGAAGCTTGTTTGTTGTTTTCTTTTAAGATTTGGGACACTTGTGTAGAATTGTGTACAACATTATTTCCTCACCCAGTTTTATTCCAATAAAAGACGTGCAGTAGAATTATAGTTGAACTTTATTGGTGTAGCTATGTAGCTAGTGAATGAAACTCACTGTACTGATCTAACTGACTTAGCTGATAAGCATTCCAATAAAGAAATTTATGGTAGAAGGATGGTTGAACTTTACTGGTATGGGTATGTAGCTAGTGAATTAACCCCACTATACTGTTCTAACTAACTTTAATTGATAAGAACTAAATAATATTTGTTTAACCATTTCACAATGGTCTTGTTATAATATATACGAGTTTTGTCTACACATTTGCACATGTTAAGTATTTGCACTATAACTTTTGAAACAGCATCTGTATCTACACAAACTTTGGTAGACTTTTAATAAAGATTACAAGGTTTTAGTGTAGTAAAATCTGATTGTTTTTTAAATTAAATATTTTTACTAAATATTTGTTTGTGAAAATAGTCTGTTTTGTTACTAGTCTGAGTGCAAAGTGATTTTATGTTATGATTAAACAAACTATTATTTGTTCCAATGTCAAATTATTTGCATAATCTCTAAGACCTCTAAATACATTTCAAATGTTTGTTTTCAGTAAATATTTATATTTTGTTATTTTCTATACTCTGTATGGGGTTTGTCACTTGACCAACCTCATAAAAGAATTGTGAAATAAATATAAATTATGCTTTTTTCATTCTAGAATGACTACATGTTATAACAAAAAAAATACAAATGTGTAGTCTAATTAGCTTAAGTCTCATAATGTTATATATTTACAGATAAATTATTTTTTATTATGTTGACCTTCCAGTCTTACTTAGGCAACATTACATAACTTGCACTAATGTGGTTACATATCCAGTAATATAAAAGTAACCCTTAGTCTTCCCTGTCTCAGCTGTGTTGTAGTGGACTGTGGTATTTTGTAATAAACAGTCACATTTCAATAACTGCACAACAAAGTTTTTGCTTCTTGAACACTGTTGGGTGTTCCTTATAGATTTTTGGCTGCTGATCACGAAAATCACATCCAAATTTGCCCATCACGTACCATTTCATCAAACTCTTCAGTTTCACCAGGACATTGCTACAATGAAAAAATGATATCAGGGCAACTGGAATTCATCAATGCTTGCTGACTACTGTTGGACACTGCAACATGATTCACCGGACATTGAATACAAACGAAAATCAGGAGCAAAACACTTTTAATTATGTTGAACTTAATAGCGTATTAGAAACATACATGCAATTAAATACGTTATTGCCGGTAAACAGTTAACTGTCTATTTCTCAGAGTTCCAACGTGATGAAGCAAAACCAAACCTATATTTGTTCATACCAACCAGGCACCTGTCACAATCAGCAAACACTTTTCAAAAAAAATTGTTGTGCATTGTTTTTATACATTATATATATGTATATGTATATATCATTACTATTTAGTAACAAATTATTAAAGTTTTTTTTTTTTTTAAATATAGAACAATAAATCAAGAAGTAAAACAAACAATTATCTCTTCTCACTATGAACTTTGTACTTAGTTGGGAGAATATCAAACAAAATGTATGTACAGTTGAATAACCAAAGAATCATAAATAACTACACTGATGTCATAAAATTGTACTGTAATTTATTAGTAACTAAGACAAAGATTTATATATTTTTTTAAATAAAAATATATAAATCTTTGAGCAAACTAAATACACCCTACCTCATTGAAATATTTGATTGAGAGAATGTTGTAGCATTTTCAAAGATTAAAATGGCAGGGAAAACCACTTTGGGGACATTGTAACCTGTTGATTGGTTATTCATGTGGTATCCTTAAAATAAGTATATATGTAAGGGACTATTTCAAAAAATGGAAGAGTTAAATGGGGCTACCTTGTATGATTCAGTATATAAACTATATCTCAGCAAAATACATAAGGTTATAATTTTATATTCTAGTTTGATAATATTAACAATTTGTGTTCCAAATTTGTACAAAACTATAGATTTAGTATTTATACATCACAAATATATAATTTTAAACAAGACTTCATATTTATACATCACAAATATATAATTTTAAACTGGTGCATTCAGTATACCATGTGACTCACTAAAATCTATATTTAGATGTGTTCTTTTAATATTTACTTTTAAATTAAGGAAATTAACTCGTATATAGTATTAAGATTTGGATTATAATCTACAGTTTGATTCCAAACTTACTGACATAAATTAATTAAATAATAGTTAAATAAAATTTTGAATGCAAGTCAACAAACACGATGACATGACCTTTCACCTAACGTGAAAGGGTTAACTTACTATTAAGTACATTTTACTAATTTGAAAAAAAAATGTTATTGTGATATTAATAGGCTGTTGATTAAATCTGTAACAAAGAAAATTTGTAGCTACTACTGAAGTTACCACATCATCATTTCATAAAGAACAAAACAATACAATACTTAGCAAATCTTAAAAATACTTTACTACCTTACAAGTTAAGATGGCTTGGTGGTTATGACACTTCATTCACAATCTGAAGGTTATAGGTGCAAATAATGTGTCTGCATGCACTTTTCAGCCACAGGGGTTTTAGTAATGTGATGGTCATTCCAACTATTCATTATTAAAGAGTATCTCAAAGGTTAGCAGTGGGTGGTGGTTAGATATTATAACTTATTTCAGATGAGTTTCTGATTTATTATGTCATGCACATTGTGTATTACTGATTGAACTTGAATTTAAAATTAGCTGTTAATTTGCATGAAATTTATTTGTCAACACGATCTAAACACAGTTTTCTTTTTAAACACATATTTCAATATACAATATATATATATATAAAATTTATAATAATGGTTGTTGTTAAACAGTTATTACAAGTTATGGTTTATATACAAGAGTTTTACAAACTTACAGACAATAAATACTGAATCTTATATCCAGTTCATAATGAACATATTAATTCCAAGTTGATATTGTCACAACTCGCTTAAGATAACAATGTCTTTCATGGCTGACCTCACACTGGTTAGAAACTCGCTTCTTACCAAAGAAGATATTAAATGTTCTCATAGAAATAATAACATCTGAAGTAATTCACTGAAGCTGAACTATTTATAATGTTCAAAATCTATAAACATTTCTGGTAAAATTCTGTAGTTTTCCAATTGATATGCATTAACCACACTTACAGCTTCCTGGCCTAAAACTGACTGTTGCTGACTAATAATAGTATTCCTTGTCTCTCGTTGCATCAGTTTTTATATACCAATCATGCAAGTTTTTAGAATATTTAACAATAATCAAGCACACCAGCATTTCTATAAAACAAGTATTGTTGATTCTTACACTGGGGAACCTTTTACAAATTGTTAGGAGAGATAAGACTTGTGTATTACACAGCCAACAAAATACACCACAGGTGAAACAAACATAGGTATTAAAATAAATGTATAACATCAAATTGTTATATTCTTAAATGTGATTGTATTCTGACAATAACACAGGTTGACTTGTTTATATCTCAGTAGTTAAGGCTTCTAACTTTGTTAAAGTAACAACTAGATGAAAGAAACCTTACACCATCCAAGATAAGTTTATACTTTATTGGTTTTACAGGTATCATGATCATTTTGCAAAAAATTAACAATTCTCTTCCTAATAAATAAGTACAGTAAATATGAAATATAAAAGTATAAAATCTTAGAAAGGAAAGATCTACAGGGTAACTGATGTGTGGATTGTAACTAAATATTAAACAATAGATAAATTAACTAAGTTTGTATTAAACTTTAAAATATATTATTAAACAGTAAATAATTGAATATTTCAATACACATTCTCTGAATCATACAATATATATATGTGTGTGTTTAATCTTGTGCATGGACTATGAATAGACTTCCTCTGAGTCATCCATTTTAATACTGACTTAATATTTTTATTACTAACAAGTGATCTGTAAGTGGAATATTATTATAAAATGTTCATGTAGTTTTATGTTGTGAAGATCTAAAAATTTCATACAATTAATAAGCACAACACATGATTGAAACAACAGAAAATTAATGAGTAATTAGAAAGTTTTCAAGGAACAAATTTTATTTGAGAATCATTATTTTCAGATAGTTTAGTAGGCAATGCTATTAAGTAAGGTTTTAAATATGGTAAATAAAACAACATGGAGCCTGTTGACTAAAAATTAATATTAAAATATTCTGTGTATTACAACCTTAAGAAATAATGACAAACAGTCTTGTGCAAATAAGGGTATTACACTAATGGCTGGAATCCTATAATAGCAAAGATGAAACATACAACTTAATGTTTGTATTAATAATTTATTTAATGAAAAAGTGTATCTGTGTCCTAAGATTTCAGATGTTCAAGTTTCTTCTCATTTGAGTGTCCATCACATTAGTGCAGTAGTTTTCTGGCTACGTATCAAAATATTTCTTCTTAAAAGACCAGATTTTTAAATAACTAGAAAATTGTGTTAAGAAGTACAATTACCACATACCTTTTTTCTTAGGGTATTATTGTCCCAGAAGAAGCTATAGAACTACCCAAACAACCAATTTCAGGACCTGATATGGACAAGGAAGACAAGGAGTTTGCTGTTTTTATCACTGTAGGTTTTTTCTTTCTTTTATTCTTAAACAGTATAATTTTAGTTCTGCATATAATTCTTGTATAAACTTTGTACTTGAAAAAAAAAACAATATTTTGTCCATTTCTAATGTTTAATATTTTAGAAACATCATTTTCTGGTGTTCATTAGTTCATTTTTGTAGTAAATGAAAAAGGAATGTCTCAATAATAATTGCATGTAAAACTTTCTCATGTAAAATTTAACTAAAATTTCAGAAGTACTAATGGATATAATTGGTTGATCATATCCTGGTCATTGATGACTGTTTGTGTATAAACTCATAGAAATATTAATATAGAATTTAATTCTAACTATTACTTATTTGACCTAACAGATCAATAGAACTGAAAGAGTCCCAGTACGATGCAAAATTCATCACTGGAGCCCCAACTATCTTGAGAGAAATGATACTGGAGAGTACTGGAAACCATCAGAACCAATCTTACCTGAACAGGCCACTTTGCTGAGTGAGATGCCAAGATTTGATAAATCAAAAGACTCCACCTAGTGTTATAAGTACAGAAAATTGTTTCTTGAGTTTATCTAATATGTTTTTAGAAAATTAATAAATGAAAGGTTATGACATCCTTGTGGCTTGATATTTATTGCATTTTTAAAAACATTGTATTCAGTGTAAATTGTTCAAAAAGATATTCTTAAAATGTGTGGCATGTATCTGAAGTACAGTTTATACTATTATTTCAAAGAACAAAAAATTTTGAAGAGAAAAATGGAATACTTACAAAATAAAAAATATATTAAATTTTAAAATGTTTACAAAGAGATAATTTTGAGATTATTTTTTTATTTCAAATAAAATTCCTCAAGCATGCCCCAAAAAGTCCAAAATTGTTCATACTTCCCTTTATGGTTTATAATTTTCTTTTCTTGACAAATTACATTTTTAATTACACTATTTTGAAAAGTTATAGCAGATGCTGCAAACAATATATTTCTAGAAATTATTGTCAAATACCATTCTCCACCCAAAGGCCTAGCATAGCCAGGCGGTTAGGGCACATGACATGCACTATGAGTAATCCAGATTTGAATCTCCCTCCCACCAAACATGCTCATCCTTTGAACCATGAGGTATTGATAATGTGATGGTCAATCCCAGGAATCATTGGTAAAGGAGTAAGCCATGAGTTGGTGCTTGATGAGGATAACTGCCTTCCCTCTGGTCTTTTACTGTTAAATTAGGGACAGCTAATGTGCAGGTAGCCCTTTTGTATCTTTGTGTAAAATTCAAAACAAATCTCTCACTACCCCAAGCAGTTCATTGTTAATTCTGTAGTATGAAAGCTTAGAATTTTAAACATTGGGTTTTGTTACTCAAGATGACTACAGCATAAATGACTGTGTAGCTTTGCACTTAATAACAAACAAGAACCTGAGGACTAAATAATTGTTTAAGACTTAGATTTAATCAAATCTTTATTTTTAATTAAATCTAAAAAAAATAATAATAATTGCTGTAATATTTTGAAAGTTAACTTTACCAGTAGAGGGCAACACAGTAAAATATATATTCATAGCGTTCAGTTCACAAAGCAGTTAACGTAAAGCAGGTATCGAGAGAAGGATGTTGCGTTAATATGTTTATTACTGTACACTTGCTGTCATAATGTGAAATTAATAGTTATCTGTTTCGTTACCTCAGAGACCGTTGAAATGTTTTGCATACTCGGTTATTATCCACATTCATAATGGATGGAAAGTGTGAGATGTGGTGATCAAGAAAATAAGTGTTCCTGAAAAGTGGGATTATCAAGGGGTGTCGAAATTTAGTAGAGTGAGGAAGAAAGTAGACCCAACTAGGCCCAAAATGTTCCCAGGATATTCTTCAGAAGGTTTAATGAAGACATTTTCATTAATATAACTAAAGGCAGGATTCATGGAATAAAGTCGAGAAGGAAAAAAACACTGGATCGATGACATTAAGGATGCTTCCAAACTCCCGTAGCATTAACGTATTGATTGTGCTTAGCACGACATGTGTTGTCCTTTATCTCATAAATTACAACCCCACCTCTCAGACATTTTGTATTATTGGCAGCTCCACCTCTCGAGTGTAAGTTTCAAAATTTATAACGATAAAACGAGAAGAACATCCAGCTGTGTACTCAAGAACAAAAACTTTTATTCGCTTGTAATAAACGTTGAAGATCGATAGAAGTTACAGCCACTCATGGGCTGAGTGATTAATAAAATTATATTAATATTGTGGAAAAATGTTAGTTTTTTGTCGTGAACAAAATAATTTGTAATACATTATGCAGTTGTTACAAAACATGACGTAAAGGTGTCGTACTGTGTGTTTATTGAATAAAGCAACATGAAACTGTAACAATTAAAACATGCTCAACAAGTTAATTCCAGAAAGCAACTGTAGGCCTCTGTTGTTCCCTTACAATGAAGTCCAAGCCATCGTCCGAAATCTAGAGCCCTTCTGCAAGCTTCTGGAGTTCTGTAACAATAAAGTCCATGTCTTCTTCCGACAAGGAAGGTAGACAGTGGACAATTAACCGGAAAAAGTTCGGAAGAGATTTAGATGATAAAGGCTGATAGGAGATCATCATTGTCCCTTGCTTTGTCATTTTCTCTTTAAGTTTCGGGGCTATCTGAAAAACAGGACCGATATAAAAAATGTTTTAAACGTAGTCTCTCTAAAGGGTATGGAGCTTAGACTAAACTTAAATAAGTAGGGTTTTAACGATTTTGGGATTGCAAAAAAAACACACATTAGAAATTAGTGAATTTGTGTCGTCTAGTTGCTTTCCCTCTCGTTTGGGGTCAGATAATTAGGGCATCGACTCGCAATCTGAGGTGTTTGGGTTTGTATCCTTGTCCCACCAAACACGCTTGTCCGTTTCAGCCGTGGTGGTATTATAAAGTTATGGTCAATTCCACTATTCGTTTGCAAAAGAGTATGCTAAGGGTTGGCGGTGGGTGGTGATGACTAGCTGTCTTACACTGCAAAATTGGGGACGGCTAGCGCAGATAGCTCTCGTTTAGCTTTGCGCGAAATTAAAAAACAAACAAAATCCCTCGTCTGTCACTTGGTGATTGATTGTTGTTAAAATTTACGTTGTACACTAACCAACCAATATCAGAAGTGATAAAACGGTAGGTCAGTTGAGACTTAGTATTTATTGTACAGAAGTGCGAATCTAGAGAGTCCATGGTTCGCGTTTGTTGCCGCAATAACTATCTCCACATTTCAGAACCGTAGATACGTTATAGGAACAAATATCAAATCTCACTGTTCATTAAGAGTAGCCCAAGAGATGGCGGTGTGTTGTGTCGATTAGCTACCTTATTCATAACCGGATTAACGCGTAGGCTACCCTATTAAAAAGAAGATATGGTTCGTAAAAGTAGCAGCAAGAGCGAGTTTTTATTTTAGATCTCAAATGTTACATAGGCTTAGGGTCACACTAAGCCTTAGTCCGGCCTTGGCCTTACTTGTAGTATATGGAACTTAAATTAAAGATAACTGGTACGTATAAAATTGTATAGCTTTTTTGTTTGTTTGTTTGGAAATTTCGCACAAAGCTACTCGAGGGCTATCTTGTAGCCGTAATACTAGGAACTAGTCATCACCACCCACCGCCAACTCTTGGGCTACTCTTTACCAAAAGTGGGATAACTGGTACATGTACGCGGGCGCGAAAAACTGATTATAGGCCATGCCGGGCCGGAATTGTATAGCGCATAGCTTTGTAGGAATTTGCAAAACAAACATAACTTACATTGTGCATTAAAGATCGTTAATAAAGATAACAAACAGACACATCTATCAAAAAACTCATTATATAATTATTGACCAGTTTTCGATTTTGATTAAAAGACAAATTACTGATACACTAGTAGTATCTCCGGTGGTAATTAAGCGTTTGATAAATTTTTGTTTTCCGCTCGGAAGAAATTTTAAAATACGCCTGGAATTTTTTTATGAAAGTTTTTCCATTACGACAATCTAACAAACCTTTAAGAAAATTCGGTGACGTTTAGCTAAAGGAGATTTTCATTAACATAGTTGTTTTTAAATAGTAATTAGTACAGCTGAGCACTAAGTTTACGTTTTTTATTTAAATTCACATTAACTAGATATTTTCGACTGGTAATTAGTGTTTCCTTACCATGGATAACTGGTTCCAAAAGTCGGGTGTGTGTTCTTTACCCTGTAGACTTGGAGGTACGTACCAGAAACAAATATTGGTGAACTGAAACTGATGTCATATAAAACTAATTAATGTCCCAGTGAAATCTGGAGAAAAGACTTAAAAATTGTTAAATTACGTAAAAAGGAAATATCTTAAATTGTTTTGTTGTCGCTGTTGTTTAAGTAATGGCAACTACTCCTTAAAGATCAAACGTTAATATTTAAAAGTATAGAAATCAGACGTGGACAGTTTTGAACAACATCAATAATAACAGCAGTTTTGTTGTAATATAATAAATATTTATAAATGTTATTGATATATTTTCCAGACGCTTAGGTTATTAATAATTCTTAGCATGATTCACAGTGGTTTATGTTAATTAAACACCATTTGACATTGGTTTCGATTGATCGTTACGAGTATCATGTTTGTCTTTGATTGTTACACTTATCACGCATGTGCTCTTCAGCTTACCTCGGGTAAAACTAGTTTAAAATCTTTGGCGTGTTTTATTTTTTCAAAGAAGTATCTGGAAAACAAAAAGAAAATTTTATAAGCCTTAAACATTTTAAAATGTACAGAATTTGTTATCTTTCATATGCTTTTACTTGTTAAGTTTCGATTAAAATATAAGTTATTTAGCTAATGTAACTTAATGTTAGGAATATACCATAAGTATGACAGTACTTACAAGTAGGAATGGGCAAGATGCGTAATGAAAGTTAAAATCTGAAACAGCATGTAAACAAATCTTTATAAAACTTTATACATACTGTGGAATAGTAAATAAGCCTACTACAGAGTAACGAGTCATCAAATCACTTGAAAAAGTCTGTAATATAACAAAAATTTCACGAAACTACAGATTTGTCAATCTGGCTAGCTGACTAACGCTATTAGAAAAACACAGCTTTCTTCTGCCTTCACTTTAAATAAATCTATATGCACAGAACTGAATTATGCTAGCTTGGTTAAAAGAGTGTTTCTTAATTTTACTTATGACCTTGGTAATAACAAGTAATAACTGTTTTGTAATACTACTAAAGAACTAACAATGCACTCGTTGTTATGTTCTATGACTGCAAGCACGTTCTGTGAGTGGTCAAATTGTAACCCACTCTTTTCTCACGCACGGGTACACGACTGTTTATGCGCACACTATGCCTGCAACCATATCAGCTAGATATAAAAACGTGGACTACGTAAATTTTATAGCTCCAGGTTCGAAATAAAATTCTATGTTTATAACCTTGGAAAGTATATGTCCAAGCGAGAAGAGCATAATTACAAGAATAGTGATAAGGTTAGAAACAAGCCTTGGTCATTGATTTCACCCATGTAAAAGGTTGCCATCCAGGTTAAATGGAAGAAAAACTAAAGCAAATATATCAGACAAAACCAGGGAATATCAAGGAATAACTCTATGAAAAACTATGAGAAGGATCGACATAAATCCCAGTCACTCTCGAGAATTAGTACAAAAAAGTGTGAAACAATTATAAATAAAAAATTAGGAAACAGGAATAGGAACACTAAAAAGTAAGGAAGCAAGGTAAGAATTAATGGGGTAATGTTACAACAATTGGTGGTTTTTGACACGAAACAACCTCAAAGTAGGTATGGCCATCTTTCCACCCATTCGTACTACGTGTTATATTCTGAACTGTGGTCCATCAATAGACTTGAATCGAGTTTTGTCAGTAGCCAATCCTTTCTAAATACTTAGTGAATTTTAAATATTCAAAAATATTGTATTTCACCTGTTTAGTGCTGTAGACGCGATAACTCGTCCAAACCGATCGGTAACACAGTGCCACGGAGTGGTTTATTCGTTCTCAATAATACCTAACTTCAACGCTAGATGTCAGCACCATACATGCATGTGACTTACTTACAAACTGTTTCACTTTCGATCCAAAATGGCGTCAGGAAAAACGTTACAAAATGAAACATTAGAGTCGTATTGTAGCAGCTGAGATACCTGACAGTCAACGGGTTAATAGTAGTATTTTGGTCCACCTGTTACCAGCCAGGTAGCTATAATGTTCCATAAGCTCCCTGTCTCACTTGTGACATCACAAACGCCCTCTTTGTGATGCCATGCATTTTGTTAGGGTCGCATAATTTGACTGCAGATGTGTATTTGTACTTTGTTGTTGACACACAGTTTGCAACAGAAATTTAGCAATACACACCTTTCATTTAGTTTGAACAATGAACAAGTTACAAAAAGCACCCAAGGTAGAAAGATTGCAACGAGGGCCAAACCCATCCTCTCAAAAACTACCAAATGTTTTATTAACCCGCCTATTCCTACCTTGTTTCGTTAGTTTTTTATTCTCCCGTTCTTACTCCCCATCGTTTTTATTTAATTTTTTACACTTATTATACGTTAAACTCACTTTGTTACTAATATTCCTTTATTTGTGTAAATAGCAATTCATACAATATATGAACTGGTTTAATTTTTTTTTTCCAATCACCTTTAGAGCAGTATCTTCTGCCGTTCTTTGGTGACATTTGGAACCAAAATTTGGGGAAGGCAAACAGATAAAGGGCTGATTTAATTATCGTGAATGTCGTGTGTATTCCATACCTCACAGGCAAAAACGTGGGGTAAGCAACTGCCTCCCCTCGCTTTCTCCCATAAATCCTCCTATGCTGTTCTTTATAAACAGGTTTACAGTCCAGTAAACAAGGTTTCTACAGCTTTCTTATCATGATGAAAATGGTCCAAAGTTTTAAATGAATGAGATTTACGTTATGAACTAAGTAATTAATGAAAGCAAGCAGCGTTAACTGTCTTAGCATTCAGAATGTACTGAATTAATTCTCCTATAAAGAGTCAAACTTTAAACTTTGACATTACGATAATGGATGCAATAGAAAAAAATTAACATGGGTTAATCACGCACTGTAATCAAAGTTAAAATACACCATTTTCAGGTTTATTGTGGCTAGGACAGCTTTACAATGTTTGACTCGATGCAAGAGTAAAGCGTGAAAATCGACGTAAGAGAAACCCACCCTAAACTTCATCAAGCAGCAACCTAAAAAATATCTCCAGGATCACTTAATTGTAAATGAACAATCTATTAACAACAACATGTATGTATTTTTTTTTATGGAAATTTCGTGGCCATGTTACAGGTTTACATTATTGTGATCTTTACCGCGCTATACTATCGTTGTTTAACCAATTTTATTGGTACAGTCGCCCCCCCGTTAAAATAGCCAATCAAGAAGTTTTAACCTTTTGAAATCCTTCTGTAAAATTACCCATCAAAATATCGTAATCCTTTCATAACCCTCCGTTAAAACCCCCATCAAGACATTTGATCTCTTTCATTAAACCAATTAGTTTGTCTTGGGTTAATTCTCAGGAATGAATTTTATCTATTGTGAAGTATCTTACCGAGCCATGTTGAAAGCGTGGTTTACTAGTCGTTCCATGCCAATCTGACCACGCCCTCTCCACGCTAAGTACAACTTCAGAACGTCGACTTTACGACCGCATTGTACACTTTTTTCACCAGTGTCGTACGAAACGTCGTAAAATTTATCCTCTTGAAACAAGTACTCGGCACATGAAGAGTTACACTCGTATAAAATACCCTAATCGACGGATATACAAATACTGTTAGTATTTCTCATGTTTAAGTCCCTGTAATTGAACGTATATTGGCAGACTGTTCAATTTACCTTTCACGAGAACGAATCAGTGCTGCAAAGATATTAATAATTAATTAGGTTTAATTATAAATATTATTTCTCGAATATTTTAGGCATGCAATTTTTATTTTCATAAAATACTCCTATAGAAAATTAAAAATGATTCAACGTTTAAAACATGTTTCAAAACCTTTTATTTTTGTTAATTTTAAAATGATCTGGTCCAATATGTGCAAGTGTGGAGGTAGGGGTTATAGTTGTGACTGTCAATCTCACTATTCATGGTTAAAAGTGAATACCAAGATAGCAGGTGCTGTTGTCTGGTTACTCTCCTTTTAGTCAACATTTCTAAATTAGAGATGACTCTACCTGGACTTTGGAGATGACGTTCGTTCTGGATTTATAAATCACGGTTTATAAACTTTGCTCGTGTTGATGCGTTCTTGGCAGGTTTCCCCAGGTTTGCCTGAGGCTACTCGGGTATAAAATGGGTACTGAATAATAACCGGGGTGGTTAACCTGCAATAGACTGGAATCCCGTCCGCTCATGCAACTGAAACCAGAGTTGAGAAACTTAATGTTGATACTAGAGGTCTCTGACCTAACCGCATAAAATGACATTAAAAGTGCCAATTACCAGTCGAAACCAAATACGTTAGGAAATCTAAAGACCTTTAAGAACAAATTTAATCACAAACAAAGTTTGATGAGCAAGTGCTAGGTTTTGTGTGTTTTTAATATACTCTTCACAAAAAGAAACGCAAAAGGCAAAATTTAAGACAAATTGTTAACAAGTTTATTCCGGGTAGTTCTGTATGACATGTGTGAAACTTTGCACATTCACTGCTGAACATCCAAAGTCTGCAAAGGCGAAGTCCTCGTTCACTAGTTGAAGTTTAACGTCACTCAACGTCAATAACGAGTATGCCCCCCGTGAGCATCAATAACTGCTTAGCATCTCCTGCCCATGGAAGCGATGAGATGACGAATCACATCCTGTGGAATGGTTGTCCACTCAGCCTGCAAAGCTGCTGCAAGCTGAGGTAGAGTCTGCGGTTGAGGTTGTCGCCGTCGCAGACGTCGGTCCAACTCGTCCCAAAGATGTTCGATGGGGTTTAAATCTGGTGATCTGGAGGGCCAGGAAGGAACGTTGATGTTGTGGTGTCTCAAGAAGACAGTGGTGAGTCGGGCTGTGTGAGGACGGGCGTTGTCATGTTGAAAAACGTCGTTGGCGTTCACCATGATGGGTTGCACATGGGGCCTAAGAATCTCGTCGACGTATCGTTGAGCCGTAAGATTCCCTCGAATGTGCAAAAGGTCTGTTCTGGCATTGTAGGCGATGGCAGCTCACATCATGACGCTGCCACCACCAAATCTGTTAACTTCCTGCACACAGTTTGCTGCAAAACGTTCACCTCGGCGACGGTAAACACGGGTCTTTCCATCCTGTCTACGAAGCATAAAACGTGATTAATCGCTGAACCAAACATGCCTCCATCGTCGATGAGGCCATATCCGATGTGCCCGAGTCCACTGCAGCCGTGCTTGACGATGTTGCTGGGTGAGGATGACGCCTCTGACTGGACATCGAGGTCGGATTCCTGCACCTCGTAGACAGTTGCGTACGGTCTGATCGGAAATCCTACGCACCCCTGGTATGGTTGAGGCAGTAGACGTCGCAGTGGTGGTCCTACCCCGAAGGTGACGTAACCGGATGTAGCGATCTTGTGCGGGCGTGGTCACACGAGGTCTGTCAGATCGTGGACGGTCACGAGTTGATCCATGTTGTTGGTGACGATTCCATAGCCTTGTGATGGTGCTTTGGTGGACATTCACAGCTCTGGCAACATCTGATCGAGATTCGCCTGCTTCCAAGCGACCAATGGCGTGTTGCGTTGTGCTTCAGTCAGTCTTGGCGTAACTGTATTGCGTGTGGGTGACTTAACACTGAGCTATGAAAACCGAGAACCCTTCACTTTTATAGGGATTTTGCACATGTTGCACTTGCAGAACATGCAGATCTCTCAAACAAATTTATTGAACACGAATGCGTTTTGACGAAAAATCTGATGTTTTCCTCCGTTTTTAAAGTGCACAACTTTTATTGTCATTTTGGTCTAACAATCAGTGCCTTAACACGGGTAACATCACATACTTTGAGCTTGTAACGTTATTACATATATTTCTCTTTAAAATAACAAAACATATCCCTTTTGCGTTTCTTGTTTTGAAGAGTATATTTGAGCATCTGAGTTACATTGTGTACCTTGAAAAAAGGAGATAATTTCAGGTACACTAAAACATCTTTGAAACACAAAAACACACACATGAAATTTATGTAATAAAACTCCAAAGATGTTATTAATGACGTATGAAAGCTATTCGAAGATAGATTGATATTAATTTCTTACAAACAGTTTACTCAATTTTTAATTATTGTAAGAATAAAAAAGTTAACTTGGATTTATTAACTTGGATCATGTAGTTTCATACTAAGTTACTATTAATTCTGAGTTAAGTTGTATTCGTTTGTTCTGTTGCTATAGTGTCGAGCAGATACGTTATATTTAGTAAGTCTGTAGTTTAAGCACAAAACTATACGTTGAGCTGTCTGTAATTTGCCCACTACGGGTATCAAAACCCGGTTTCTAGCGTTGTAAGTACACACACATGCCGCTGTTTCACGGCATATAGTAAGTAAATAGAACAATTGTGGCAGGTCCTATCACAATTAAATATCGATATAACACGACTTCATTGTTCTAGAAATAAAATGCGATATTAGATTAATTTAATCGTTTTAATCGTATTATATTAAAAGGTAAGAAGAACTTGTTTTATTTAGTTAACGTTTTTTATCTTTTTGCTCTCAATATTAATTCTGTTCTCAATTTCTTAGAAATATTATAATTAAAGTTACTTTCAGAACACGATAGTTAATGTGGATAAGTTTGCTTAGTTTGTGTAATTATATATTAGATGGTTGAAACCAGAATGTGCTTGCGTTTGTTTGTCCTGTTGCTATGGTGTCGATCATCGATTACCAGGTTTCATCACCAATTATTTGTCTTGAAAGCCTAATCCGTTCTTATTTTCACTGGCAACTTGGTGTAAGAATTTATACAAAATAAATAATTAAATAGCGTAAAAAAATTAATAATTAGTTAATACGAGCAATTAGCAACAGGTTGCTGCCAACCCGATACCTTTGTCTGGTCCGTTATTAGAAATTGGGGTTTGATTGTATGTGTTTTAGGACGAAGCTGCACAAGGAGTTATCTGCGATAAGGCCATCATGGGGAATCTAACCCTGGATTTTAACATTTTATTATCACAAACATGCCGCTGACTCCCTGGGTAACTTGAAATTAACTGAACCAAAAAATTTTGAAGACACCAGAGTAGAAAATAAATGATAACGTCTGAATGTTGTTTTGTTTTTTGGAGGGGGGGTTGGTACTAGCTATTTTATTTACGAAAATGTATTGACTTGAATAATGCACTAAGTTTTTGTAAGTTTCAAGGTAGTTTATATGTAATTGAATACCTGAACTAACAGTCAACTTTAAATATAAATCAAAAGAACATTCGTTCTGTTTCTAAAGTAATACTATGTATCTATTTGCTTGCATTGGATTTAATTTTTCTAACTGTATTTGGACCTGGTATAGGCTGATGGTTAGGTCAGTAAACTAGCAATCTGGAGGTCACGGGATGGAATTCCGTCACCGAACGTGCTTTCTTTTTCAGTCGTGGGGTTTTATTATGTGATGGTCAATCCCACCGGTATGATCTATAGTTGGCATCTTTTAACAGAAGGTTTGTCGTCAGGGTGTGCCATGTCTTCCTTTTCTGTGAGGCTCGGCATGGCCAGGTAGTTAGAGCGTAATCTGCGGGTCGGGAGTTCTAATCCCCGTCACACCAAACATGCTCGACCCATCAACAGTGGGGTCGTTATTATGCGACGATCAATTCTGCTATTGGCCATAGACAGTACATAACAACTAGCTAACCTCTTTTGCGTTTCAATGCTAATGCTTTTTGCTGCCAAGACACATCTCATTTTGCAAGAGGTATTTCTTGCGTATTCTATTCGTCTTCCTATCTTTGTGTCACATTTACCATCCGCCGTAATGATTTGACCTAGATATGTGCATCTTATCATCTGTTCCAGATAACCTCGTCGTCTATGGCGTTTATCCTTTCCATATCTTGATGTTCCCTCCTTACTATCATCGTCTTTGATATTTGGTGTTCATTCTGAGTGCAAAACATTCGCCATGTCTTAACAGCTTGGTAAAGCGTTCTGACATTCAATGTGGCTATCTTTTAGAAGCAGCCTCTGCCATTCAAATTGATCATATCAGACCGTAATCCATTATCAGCTGGTAAAAAGAGTTTGTGGTGATTGGTGTTGGCTAGCTGTTCTCTCTTTAATGTATCACTTCTAAAGTAGGGACCAATAAAGTGTAGCTTTGGGAGAAGTTCAACAAACAAAATCTTTTACACTTACCAATATAGTAGTGTATAGAGAATGAGATTAACACATTGATAAAGTTATCGAAACCTAGCTGTGATGATAAAACGTTTATCAAATTATCGAAACATATAACACTGAAACAGTTCATGCAATATTTTGTGAAGACATAAGAACTTCTCTTAGTGTAAGTAGACACAATATATTGTAATGAAAATAACTGAGTTACGGAAAGTCAAACTTATTTTGCGTTTTTGAAACTATCCTTGAAATACCTAATAGACAATAAAAGACAGTTCAATCATAGTGGTAAACAAACTAACCACAGTTTTAACAGTTCACTATAGTAGTAAACAAAGTAACCACAGTTTTAACAGTTCACTCTAGTGGTAAACAAATTAACCGCAGTTTTAACAGTTCACTCTAGTAGTAAACAAAGTAACCACAGTTTTAACAGTTCACTCTAGTGGTAAACAAATTAACCGAAGTTTTAACAGTTCACTCTAGTAGTAAACAAATTAACAACAGTTTTAACAGTTCACTATAGTAGTAAACAAAGTAACCACAGTTTTAACAGTTCACTCTAGTGGTAAACAAATTAACCGCAGTTTTAACAGTTCACTCTAGTAATAAACAAATTAACAACAGTTTTAACAGTTCACTCTGGTAGTAAACAAAGTCACCACAGTTTTAACAGTTCACTCTAGTGGTAAACAAATTAACCGCAGTTTCAACAGTTCACTCTAGTGGTAAACAAATTAACCGCAGTTTTAACAGTTCACTCTAGTAATAAACAAATAAACAACAATTTTAACAGTTCACTCTGGTAGTAAACAAATTAACCACAGTTTTAATAGCTCACTCTAGTAGTAAACAAATTAACCACAGTTTTAACAGTTCACTCTAGTGGTAAACAAATTAACCGCAGTTTTAACAGTTCACTCTAGTAATAAACAAATTAACAACAGTTTTAACAGTTCTCTCTGGTAGTAAACAAATTAACCGCAGTTTTAACAGTTCATTCTAGTAGTAAACAAATTAACAACAGTTTTAACAGTTCACTCTAGTAGTAAACAAATTAATCACAGTTTTAACAGTTCACTCTAGTAGTAAACAAATTAACCATAGTTTTAACAGTTCACTCTAGTGGTAAACAAATTAACCATAGTTTTAACAGCTCACTCTAGTGGTAAACAAATTAACCACAGTTGTAACAGTTCACTCTAGTGGTAAACAAATTAACCATAGTTTTAACAGTTCACTCTAGTGGTAAACAAATTAACCATAGTTTTAACAGCTCACTCTAGTGGTAAACAAATTAACCACAGTTGTAACAGTTCCAGATATTAATACGTAGTAAATTTAAGAAAAAACGAATTTCAGTATTATTGAAATTTTAGTTATAAAATTTAGTGAGTGAAAACAAGATGGCTTCTTGCATATCACTTCGATCTAAGTTTTCAAGCAAGGATTATTTTCTACCTCAGCTAGGGCTTTTAGTAAAACACTCAGTTAATGATAACAATAATATGAAATATGTATTATATTTTAACAGTTTTATTTTTTACTGTCAAGACCCCAAACACAAAAAATACCCAAAATGTTTTTACTGAAACATTTAAAATAAAAATATTGTGTTTTCCTTACTGTCCATTTTGTCAGGAAGACGCTGCAGTATAAAGACAATCCAGGCATTTTATGAAAATCCCATGTTACAGAATCGGCCCTAAAAATAAATAATATGTAGATTTCGTTAAAATTACAGTCCTTCAGTTAATGAAATGAAATAAGGAAACCAAAAAGAATCATTGTTGACTCTGAGCGTCGGTTTAAAAACTGAAAACAAAGTCAGTAGAATAAATATATTTTAGGGCTAACGTGAGATGTTTATACTCAAAAGCTTCCAGTATAATCCACAAACTCTGTTTCAGAATAAATTATTTAAATTCAAACTGTATTTTTAAACTATTTACATTTTAAACTTACTTTATTAACAAAAGTTGGGTTCTTATTTTTGTTTTTTATATATTCTACTGACTTTGCATCACTAAAAGCCTAGTTTTGCTGTTGCACAGCTGATGTTACAAATAGGCTTAAAATTTTAGAAATAAAAATCACGTTAACCGCATTTTTAAAATTTCTCTTACTTTTGTATCTACTGCAGATTCAAAATCAGAGATGTAAAAATACAACGTATCAGATCTATCTTGTTTCCCGCATGTCATTGTCCAAAAGCACTCTCGTCAATACCGGAACACATCAACTGGACTAGGCCATGTTGATAAAATATTCCGGGAACACTATTTATATATACAGTTCGATTTAGATGCCGAAATCTGGTGAAGCATAAGAAACCATTAAGCTGAAAATTTATGTTCAAAGTAATGTTAATTGGAGATATTTGCTGTTGTTGCGGTCCGGTATGGCCAAGCGTGTTAAAGCGTGCGACTTGTAATCTGAGGGTCGCGGCTTCGCATCCCCGTCGTGCCAAACATGCTCGCCCTTTCAGCTGTGGGGGCGTTTTAATATGAAGTTAAATCCCACTATTGGTTGGTAAAAGAGTAGGCCAAGAGTTGGTAATGGGTGGTGATGACTAGCTGCCTTCCCTCTAGTCTTACATTGCTAAATTAGGGACGGCTAGCACAGATAGCCCTCGTGTAGCTTTGTGCGAAATTCAAAACAGACAATCTATCGCTGTTTTTGTTTCTATTTGTATATTACAGATCGAAAATCAGAAGTGTTTAAAGACAATTCCAGATACTTCCTTTTCTCCTGTTGTCCCTTCTCATATTTCGATGTCTTCTAGTGATTCAGTGGTAAAGATGAGCGTTTATAGCGTTCAAATTAAGGTTTGATTCCCATCGTACACAATAAGTAAAAAGCATATTATTTAGCCTTGCGATTAAACAAACAGACAATGTATTTCAGAATAGGTGGCAACTGAAACAAAGTTTTCAATAATTTTATTTATGGATTTCTTCAGCTCAGGTGTTTAGCACTTTAGCGTACAGTTATTTCAAGTCGCAAAATACTTAGAATTGTCAACATAAACAGCAGGCTAAACGGCCACCAGGAACACCATGATTTAAGCAGAGCTGTCCTTAATTTAAAACTGTTCATCACAGTTTGTTTTTGAATTTCGTGCAAAGCCACATGACGGCTATCTGCGCTTGCCGTTCCTAATTTAGCAATGTAAGACTAGAGGGAAGGCAACTAGTCATCACCACCCACCACCAACTCTTGGCCTACTCTTTTACTAACCAATAGTGGGATTGAACTTCACATTATCACGCCCCCCACAACTGAAAGGGCGATCATGTTTGGTGTGACGGGGATTCGAGCCTGCGACCTTCGGATTACGAGTCGAGTGCCTTATCTACCTGGCCAGTTGATCAGAGAAAGGACAACCAATCATCTCACGCAGTTAGTTTTAATTGATTACTCGAATACCGGAATTGCCTATTACGTGACAGTTAAAGCGCCACAACACAAAAATTCCGTTGTTGTTTTTTTTCAGTGGCACATCGCATCCCACACGAATCTTTTAAACTGCAGTCAGGCACGCTAAATGCTAGACCACTTTAAATTTCCACAACAGACAAATAAAATTTCAAATGGACTTTTGACTTCATATGTCTAGCACGAATTGTTTGTTATCGAACGAAAAATCTCCCGAGAAGCGATTTGAAGCAAACAAAATAAAAATAAAATATTCTACTTTTATATGTCTCTAATCATAATTATATAATGCATAAATTAATGGGAACACGAAGATAAAATTCTTTAGTCAAATGTCGTTTTCATTACATTTCTTAACCCTAATAAGTCTTGTTTTTTCCAGTTTTGGCGTTGTATAACATGGTATCATACAAATATAACTACAGATCAAGCGGAAAAATTGTCTTAAGTTCCAAATATAAGTTATTTAAAAGAGCAATCCAAAGTAGGGTAAATAGATATTTATATTTTTAATCATTTGTTTTAACCCCTAAAGATTCTGGAATAATCACTTAAAAATGTTAAGTGAGGCTAGTTTCGAAGGTACGAACAATACATTGCGAGGAGGATTAATATATATGAAAAACACAGTAATTTACCCTCAGAATTTAACAGTGATGCTAGCTACGTATAGCCATTAAATTACCTGAAAACGTGCTGGTGATATACAGGCATTAAAACACAGTAATTACATTTAAACACAACTACAAAATAATTAAATTATTTCAGGTATCTTAGCTGCTAC
Organism: Tachypleus tridentatus; assembly: GCF_004210375.1. Taxonomy (NCBI): domain Eukaryota; kingdom Metazoa; phylum Arthropoda; class Merostomata; order Xiphosura; family Limulidae; genus Tachypleus; species Tachypleus tridentatus. The sequence goes on from NC_134833.1 coordinate 26,126,346, forward strand.
CTGTGGGGCACTGAACTACCTGTTGACGCCGTCCATAAGGTATCGATGTGAACGTGACAAGAGAACAGTTCCACCCCACGCGGCCTAAAATGTAAGTACAAAACATAAGGGCTCTAAATGTTTGAATGGTACACAAAACGATACACACATAAATGTTGCTATCAGTATCATAAAAAGTCAGAACAAATGCACATACATCTTAGGTGGATGTTTAGGTTTTTCAGAGGATGTTACCAGATATTATTTATAAATTAATGATTTTATTCTCATAATATTTCAAGAAAAACACATTTCCAATGTTACTAACGAGAAAGACAACGTGTGTGTGCAGAAGACGTGAGCTAAATAAAAATCTTTCCTAGAACTAATCGATTATGACATATATGTTTGATATCTGATATATACATTTATATGCATGAACTCACTATAATTAAACAAAAAAAAGCAAACATAGTGTAAAATTCGGACCTAAACAATAAACTTTTAACTGAATTTGACTTGGATTCCGATTAAATTTCAATCATATTTAAAAGTACACACTTACATCAACATGGAGCCAGACGTCGTGCTTCTGACAAACATCTGCGATTTGATGGAGAGGGTCGAAGGCACCTAACACAGTTGTTCCGGCAGTAGCACACACATAAAACGGCAATTTTCCCTGAAAATATTTTTAAAAAAAAATCAGACATGAAGTAATAACTCAATACTGTGTTTATGTCAAATATAAACACAGATTTGCCCAACTTTAGAAGTAAGCACAGTTTTGAACATTGTTGTGATATGTAAACATACTTTATACTTCTTTTTATTAAAATTGATTTTTTTAAATGTTATTTATGCAAGATATGCAGGTTCCTTACAACAAGTTGATCAAGAAGGTCGTGAAGTTTCTTTTACTCTAACTACCTATTGGCCTGTACCATTCACCTTTTTACTCTAGTTCCCTAATGTTTTCTGTCTCTTTACCTTTTGCTCTAGCTACTTAGTGTTCGTCATCATTCGTCGTTCTTTGGGAAAGACATCTTCAACTTTACTTGTGATATGTGAAGTTCGAAGGATAGCCTTTCTATTGACATTCATGTAATCTCTTGAGGTTATGGCCTCTCTTATGTTTCATTGAGAATGACATGAGTGGCGTCAGTCGCTCTGTGTAAGTCTTTGTTAATGAGAAAGTACATTCCCACTGTTACAATAAACATTGTTTATTGTAGTTGTTCTATCTCTCGTTATATCTCACGAGTGTCCAAACATGCTCGCTCTTTCAGCCGTGAGGGCGTTATAGTTACGAGCAATCCCACTATTCTTTGGTAAAATAGTCCAAGAGTTGACCATAAGCTGTTGCGACTACTCGTGTAGTTTTGCGCGAAATTCAAGTGTTTTTCACAAGCCCAGTTAGTCTGATAATAAAGAGTTATTTCGCAATAAACATATTAATGAATTTTCCTTTATTCTGCGGACATATTTTGTCACCTTCAAAGGCCATTACTGTATCTGAAAATACAACACAAAACAATGCTACAAAAAAGTACTTAAAGGTACATAAAAGACATAACATGATCTTATTTACGGTTATATTTTTTAATATTCGTTTTCTGTTAAACACTTGAATGTTCACACAATCTTTAGTCCTTCGAGATTTGTAAGATGTCACTTTATATAGTATTTTAGGTTTTTAAAACTATACAACACTGAACGATTTGTCTTTTTAAATTTTGTTTGGAAAATATTGGAATTCATAATTCATATATTAAAACAAATGCAAAAAAAACCAAACTTGTTTTCGACATGGCTCGGTGATTAGGACGCTTGACTCGTATTCTACAGGTCGCGGGTTCGAATCCAATCACACCGAGAATGTTCGCCCTATCATTCTTGTGGGCGTTATAACGTAACGGTTAATCATACTATTTGTTGGTAAAAGATTAACCCAAGCTATGGCGGTGGGTGATACAGACAAGCTGCCTTCCTTCTAGCCTATCGGTACTAACTTAGGGACAGCTAATACATTTAGCCCATGTTTAGCTTTGCGCGAAATTTTTACATTGATCTGGTTGTTATTGTTACATGTTCATTAAAAACTAGCTCCTAAAGAACCAATCAGGATAGGTAACTCATTAAAAACTAGCTCCTAAAGAATCAATCAGGATAGGTAACTCATTAAACACTAGCTCCTAAAGAACCAATCAGGATAGGTAACTCTTTGTCTTCAGTGAAATGATTGTATGTGAAGATCAACTATGTTTTTCTTCATTTCTGTTTTAAAGTAAACGTCATAATCATTGTTGCTTTTCTTAAGATTTAGTTGAAAGAAAATACATGTTATATATACATAAGGGACTTTACAAACGATCATTTGAAAACAATATATTTTAAATCTAAGCTCTTTATTGAACGTTTTGCTACAAAAGTGCTCGTAATTGTTTCACTAAAATACAGTGAACTCACTTGTCGTTTAGTTTCTTTGCAAGCCCGATCAAGATCTTCTGGCACCATGCGTCCTCTGTCGTCAACTTTTATCATAACCAAATTGTCCGTGCCAAGGCCTAACCAATTTGCGCTTTTCATGGTTGAATAATGTCCCTTGAAAATAAAGTAAAAAACAACTTTTCTATAAACCTAAATAAATCACGACCTATATCTGCAGAACGTATTTTTATTAGCTCATTACTTCTTTCATAGTTTCGTCAAGAAATATCGCTATTCTACATGCTGAATCTAAATTAGAAGAGCGCCATCAGTAAACAAACATTGGCACGAGCGATTGGAAAGTTATTAAAATTATTTCTTTTTCATATCTCAATAACTTTATTGATATTTACGAGACATTTTTGTCACCGTGTTCCAAGTAGAACCTATCGTCAGTGCTCGAAACTCACCTTGCTATCATCTGGTTACTTTCCCAATACCTATCTCATCTCCACTATAAGGAAACACTGAACATCACGTACGAAACTCGACAGATTTCATGGGACAACTCAGAAAGCTACACATCAAATCCCAGGATATTATGGTCAGTTTTGACATCACAGATCTATTTACCAATGTTCCAACCTCAGAAACCCTTCACATCACCAGAAAACGACTGCTGAATGACAACTCTCTACCACACAGAACAGATATGAAAATAAACGCTATAACGGAACTAAAACCATTTGCCTACAATCAACCTGTTTCCAATACAATGATGAGTTCTACAAACAAACAGATGGTCTAGCGATGGGATTACCACTCTCTCCAATCCTAGCAGACATCTTCATGGAAGACTTTGAAGAGAGCATTTTCACCCACACCAAGTTTCTACAGACGTTATGTCGACGACACCTTTGTTATTTGGTCCCACGCTCATGAGAACTTACCAGCCTTCTTAGAACATCTCAATTCTGTAGACAAAGAATTCACTTCACTATAGAAATAGAGGAACAAAACAGTCTATCGTTTCTTGACATACTCATCAGCAAACAATCAAGACAAATAACCACAACTGTATACACTTAACCTACCCACACGAACAGATACCTACATTTCCAGTCCTATCATTCAACCTCGATAAAGTGTGGTATAATCCAATACCTAAACAACAGAGCATAAAACATTTGTGATAAGACATCCATCGAAGCACAATGCTAATAGATCATAGGTAGTTTTAAACAGAATGGTTACACCTGCTCCTTCATCAAAAACTCCTTGAAGACCACGACAGAAAGAAAAGATCAGAAAGTCACCACCATTTACCTACCATACCTACAATACATACAACATTTACCTACCATACCTACAATACATACAACATTTACCTACCATACCTACAATACATAGAACATTTACCTACCATACCTACAATACATAGAACATTTACCTACCATACCTACAATACATACAACATTTACCTACCATACCTACAATACATAGAACATTTACCTGCCATACACACAACATTTCAGTGGAAAACTCAAACACATAGCCGGAAAATTCAACATAGAAGTCCAGTGGAAATCCTACAATACCTTAAGGTCCATTCTGGTAAAAGAACAAACAGCGATCTACCAAAAAGAATCTCAAAAACGTCATCTATGAAATTCCGTGTTCCTGTAACGATACATACATTGGAGAAACAGGAGGAAAACTCAGGACAAGAACAAAAGAACATAAAGATAGTACAAGACTCACGAAAACACAAAATTCGGCCATTGCAGAGCACGCCACGTGTACTGGACACAGAATAAACTGGGAGAAAACTAGAATCATCAACACAAACAAATTCTGGAAGACAAGAAAAATCAAAGAATCATTTTACATTAACACCATTAAAACTTCACTAAACAGAGATTCCAGATTAGAGGTGAGTAACCTGTGTCTGCCATTGGTTGAATCTACAGGAAATCTCTCCTCCAATGAGAGACAGCGATAATCCAATCATAACACGCTTTCCACAATCCACCAGGACACTATAAAAGACCGACAACACCTACACACACATTGACTTGAAGACAAAAGGCGGAATACTTTCGAAACGTCGTCCTCTACACTTGTGTCTCCACAACAAGCAGGTGCCATCCATTCTACAAAGTTTCATCATGAATACTCTGCCTAAACAATCTATCAAAGAATAGAACGTGTATAATTAGATTATTTGTATTACTTTTTATTGAGTATTTCTGAGCCTAATTCCATTGTAACACGATCTCACATTGTCTGCTCAAAAACTGTAGAAAATAAACTAGAAAAGGTTTTCATTCAGTCGTGTCAGTTTAATCTTTATTATCCATTATTAACTTTTTCATCTCACGCCTTGCCGAACAACACTTGTTCAAGAATTTAAAACAAGACACATTAGGTGTACGAAACACCTCTTCATACTTGTATCTATAAGTTTATCTTATTGTATCAATACATAAACAGTATCCGAAAATATATTTCAAAGTTCAAAATATTAAACTTTTGAGAATGCTCTTAATGTCTCTACCCTAAAGGTCAACCCTTATGTTTGTTCATTTTAGGTTTCATTTTATTGATTAAAATGGATTATTTAATATCTCTGTTAGATATTATTTACTTGTAGCAGTCCACATTATTCGCTATAATGTTTAAAAATAGTATTTTTAAGTCTTGAGGTTTTGAATGTCAGGCACGTGTTCAAATATTCTATCTTATACAGGTTTTAAAATATCTTTTATATACGTCTTACAGTAGTGCTTCTCAGCCGGATTTGCCAGACGACCCCCGCGTCCAAGCTTTGGACGTCACGACCCTCCTCTATTGCTACAAGGATGAAAAACACGGCAGTTTTATTTATTTAGATAAAATGACACCTCTCGGTTCATCGTTTTATCTAAACAATGTACCAAGCGCCTGCCACAAGTTACTCCATTAACAATGTTCTCACTCTAATACCGATCACGTGGTCCACATTACGTGACGTTACATATCTTGTTTCTTTCTTGTATGCTAAACTTGTGATTAAGATTTAAGGTTTTTGTTCTGTCTTAATAGATAAGTGTGATATTCTAATTATTTTCTTCAGTGATATTACCACAAGTAACCCGAGTTTTAAATATATTTTATTTGTATCTATGTTTGTTTTTTGTCTATCAAAGTTCTTACCACGTATTGTTTTGATTCCCTTGAAAAAGCATATTTTTCTTAAAGTAGTCATTAGATTTCCCCTAGCCTCCTTCCATACGTCTTCTATTTCAAACTTTGTTATTAACCCCATAGAGGCCCGGCATGGTCAAGCGTGTTAAGGCGTTCGACTCGTTATCCGAGGGTCGCGGGGTCGAATCCCGGTCGCACCAAACATACTCGCTCTCCCAGCCGTGGGGGCGTTATAATGTGACGGTCAATCCCACTATTCGTTGCTAAAAGAGTAGCCCGAGAGTTGGCGGTGGGTGGTGATGACTAGCTGCCTTTCTTCTAGTCTTACACTGCTAAATTAGGGACGGCTAGTGCAGATAGCTATGTAGTAGCTTTGCGCGAAATTCAAACAAACAAACAAATATTAACCCTAGAGAGAGAGCTAATAACTATACATGTTTTTATGGGTGGAAAGTCAAACAAAAGTAATTAGTAGATGGTTTACTGTGATAACTTTCCTTAACATGTATTGTGGTATACAAAAACGTTAAATTTCCATCTGTTATTCTATAAACAAATGTAACTTATGAACGGCATTCAATAATTCATGAAAACTAATAAGAGTCGCCAGTGACACAGCGGTATGTCTTTGGACGTGTGCCACTAGAAACTGGGTTTCGATAGCCGTGGTGGACAATGTATAATCAGTGACGTTACCAGCGCCACAGAGTGTGGAGGGTTATTAAAAATAATTTTAAAAAATCACACATGATAACTAAACTAATTAATCGTTGTAAACCTTTCGAACATGATTACAACGATTATTACGTCATCTGATCTTTTTTCTATCTATTTCATCTATTCTTGTATTATTTTTTCTGTAAACAGATAGTTCTACGTAATGGGCTACGTTTTAAATTAATAAAATAGAAATAATTAGAAATCAGGCAGTTATTTGTTCACAACATAGTTGAACTAAGGAAAATTTTGTTTTGTTTTTGTTTTGAATTTGCACAAAGCTACTCGAGGGCTATCTGTGCTAGCCGTCCCTAATTTAGTAGTGCAAGACTAGAGGGAAGGCAGCTAGTCATCACCACCCACCGCCAACACTTGGGTTACTCTTTTACCAACGAATAGTGGGGTTGACCGTAACATTATAACGCCCCCACGGCTGGAAGGGCGAGCATATTTGATGCGACCGGGATTCGAACCCGCGACCCTCGGATTACGAGTCGAACGCCTTAACACACTTGGCCATACCGGGCCCAACTAAGGAAAATAACCGTAATTTTGTGTGTGTGACTAAAATACAGGTAAGTTGGTAATGGATACCAGAATTCATATGATGTTAAAGAAAGGTAAACCATTATAATAGTCACCTACTCTGTGCGTAACGACTGTATGATCATTTTGCAACTCTAATTAGCAGTTATGTTACCTATTACTATTGTATTAGCCAACGACCAATAAAAGATGTTAAAATTCATATTTACGTCTTCCGAAACAAACGCCACCAGCTGAGGAAATCCCAGAAGTCCTTTCGCCTTCAGGTCCGGTAAAGCTTTACGCTGAGCTACGAACATGGCGTACATGTTGGCCACAGAACCTCCTATTTGCAAAATTCACATTCTTGTATAACTAAATTTTTAAGCCATACACAAAACACATTAAAATTAACAAAATACACTGCTTTTTTCTTTAAAAAAAAGATCCTGGAGTACAAGCTACACCGTGGGATTATAAAATGTATCCTAGGTTTTGGAGATAACCGTGGAGTTAAGACCCACATTGCGGTGGGGATACGCCATACACCATTCTTTATTTCCAATTCGCTAGTCTCACATTAGAAAATTAGAAATTAGGAGAGGAAGATGCGAGTGATCGAGTCCTGAGACAAAAATATAAAATTAAACTGTCAGAGTCATATATTATTACCATGCTTGACTAATTAATATTTTCGTTTCAACAGGATCGCATTTGAGTCAAGCAGTTGTTATGTTAGCGTACTGGACTGTAGATCTTAAAATTGACGAATTGGTTCCAGCTACCACCCACAAATATCTTGCTGTGTATGGCCCCAAAACATCAGCCAAATATCACTATTCAGTATGACAAGAGTAGCCCAAAAGTTGGCGGTGGGTGGGATTTACTAATTTATCATTTTAAATTTAAATATGATTAGCGCAAGTAATTCTGTGTAGCTTTCACGTTGTTCAATAAAACCAATAACATATAATTGGCTTAATTTCATGGTGTTGTTTGGGCTGATGAAGCTTACACTGGCCAGGGTTTAGACTATATCATCTAAATCTTTATGTGAAAACGTAAACGAAAATTGTGGTGTTTGGACTATTTTAACATTTCCAACGAGATATTTTAATTAATCAATGAGGCTAACATGTCCTTATCAAGTTATGTTTTACTGTCATAATGTACTGAGATTTTGTCCTAATTCTAATATAGCAAGGCTTTCAAATCTTCGACTAAAAATATAGTCTCCAACTTGTCAATGTACAGACATTGCTTTCCTGGTGTAAGCTGGTTTTCTTTTCATCTTATAATTATAGTCAGTATTCTGTAAAAATTAAAAGACCTGTTGATATATTTACATACGTATTTACAAAGTCCTTTAAAACAGTCCGCGTTCACAAGAGCCTTGTTCACAAGACTCTTGACTCGCAATCTTAGGGTCGCAAGTTCGAATCCCCGACACACGAAACATACTCGGCCTTTCAGTTGTGGGGGTGATAAGTGAGGGTCAATCCCATTATTCGTTAGTAAAAGAGTAACCCAGGAGTTGGTGGTGATGACTAGCTGTCTTCCCTCTGGTCTTTTTACTCCTAATAATATTTTTGCAGCAATAAAATACGAACCGTAAATCCTCGGATTCACAACCTGGGCTTGCTAACCAAAGGGCCGAAAATGAAAATAGCTTGTTTTACGCAAAGCTGCATTAGGGTTATCTGCGGTGGCCATCTTTAATTTAGAAGTTATTCACTATAGGGAAGGCACTCTTCTTCCGAAGAATAGTGGGAATGACCGTCAGGTTATAACACCCCCATGGTTGAAAAGACAAACACGTTCGATGACACGAATTCAAACCCGCGATCCTAAAATTGCGAGTCGAGTACTTTAATCACCAGACCATGCCAGGCTAACGATTTGTTTGTTTGTTTTTAATTTCGCGCAAAGCTACACGAGAGCTATCAGCACTAGTCGTCTTTAATTTAGTAGTGTAAGACCAGAGGAAAGGCAGCTAGTCATCACCACCCACTGCCAACTCTTGGTCTACTCCTTTACCAACGAATAGTGGAATTGACTGTAATACTAAACTGCTCACAGGGCCGAAACGGCAAAGATGTTTAGTAGACGGGGATTTGAGCCCGTGACCCTCAGATTAGAAGTCGAGCGCCTTAACCACCAGGCCAACGAGAATAGGGGCCAAAATAATGAAAGAATAACATATTAGAAACTAGCTGGAGTACCGATCTCCTGGGCGAACGTTATGTAAACAAGCTGGAGTACCGATCTCCTGGACGAACGTTATGTAAACTAGCTGGAGTACCGATCTCCTAGACAAAAGTTATGTAAACTAGCTAAAGTACCGATCTCCTGGACGAAAGTTATGTAAACTAGCTGGAGTACCGATCTCCTGGACGAAAATTATGTAAACTAGTTGGAGTACCGATCTCCTGGACGAAAGTTATATAAACTAGTTGGAGTACCGATCTCCTGGACGAAAGTTATGTAAACTAGCTGGAGTACCGATCTCCTGGACGAAAGTTATATAAACTAGCTAAAGTACCGATCTCCTGGACGAAAGTTATATAAACTAGTTGGAGTACCGATCTCCTGGACGAAAGTTATGTAAACTAGCTGGAGTACCGATCTCCTGGACGAAAGTTATGTAAACTAGCTAAAGTACCGATCTCCTGGACGAAAGTTATGTAAACTAGTTGGAGTACCGATCTCCTGGACGAAAGTTATATAAACTAGCTAGAGTACCGATCTTCTGGACGAAAGTTATATAAACTAGTTGGAGTACCGATCTCCTGGACGAAAGTTATGTAAACTAGCTGGAGTACCGATCTCCTGGACGAAAGTTATGTAAACTAGCTAAAGTACCGATCTCCTGGACGAAAGTTATGTAAACTAGTTGGAGTACCGATCTCCTGGACGAAAGTTATATAAACTAGCTGGAATACCGATCTTCTGGACGAAAGTTATGTAAACTAGCTGAAGTGCCGATCTCCTGGACGAACGTTATGTAAACTAGCTGGAGTACCGATCTTCTGGACGAAAGTTATGTAAATTCATGATTGATGAAAGGTTACTTTAGGAAATGAAAAGTTGCTTCCCTTATATGTAACTGTAAGAAACGCTAGTATGTCCAGAAAAACACAAAACTGAACATTTTAATGTATCTCTCCATAGATCCAATGAACCCCATTACAAATATGGTGAAGATCCATTCACAGGGGTTGACGTAGTGGCAAAAAACGTCGATAAAAACGTAAAATGCAAAACTGAATATTTGAATGTATCCCGCCATGGGCCTAATGAACCGCCACACTAATTTTATGAAGAGTCATCCACACCCTACGAAATAATTACATGAAGATACGACAGACAGTGCTATTATATTTATAAAGATACCAACTGCATAATGACGTCTAAGACATCTAGCTTTTCCGCTCCACCTAGTGACAAAACCATTATAAAACAACTTATGAACTGTTTATAATCTCTGTAGTCAAATATTATTGTATATGCTCTATAGATAAAGTAGAAAAGCGTAGATGTATTAAAAAAAACTAAAACAAACTACAAAACCAGAAACAATAAAATATAAGTATCACTATACAATAACTACAAGTAGCTAATTATTCAGAAATGTATCTTTTTATCAGTGTGAAAACGTTCATAGTAAATAAACAGTGACACATACCTGGAGAAAATATTCCTTCTCCGTCATCCCAGCCAATAAAATTATTAATAATATGACGAATCAAAGTCGTTTCCATTACGGTGAATACCGGCGATATTTCATAAGTAGATCTATCAGTTAAAATAAAACATTATATGAAACGGAAATGTAGTCTTACAGTGTATTTTCGCAAAACCATTATGAAAAATTACAAATCTCACATTAACAAAACTATATATATACAGTTGTGATTAACTTACATTGTCTCCATTTACTCTCAATATATAATCTTACCCGTCAAAATGCGAATTAATTTACAGCTTGGATTAAAATTGCTAATTAAAAACAATTCACTAATGAAATGTAGGAGTAATGGCAGTTTTCAAAATATTAAAGTAACCAAACTACAGTATTAAGAATGATTGTGGAAACAGTGAATAAAATGAACTTAAAATTAAAACGTTACAAGTTTTCTCCTCCTCTTTTTTTTTTTTTAAGAAAATAAATTCCACCAATTATTGATAGTTTACACCATGACTAGCTTCATCCAACCAATCAAAGAGTACCACATTAACATAACGCCAATTGAAGGTACACGCTGTTATACTATTCCCAGCAGTCGTTTGGTAATACATTCTTATCTTCCAGTAGAGACGTGCTGAATAAAAATGAGGTGTAGAAGTCCAAGTTTTGGTTATTTCCTCCAACTAGCTATAGCTGTATGGAAATTCTAAGAAAAGTATCGCTGAAGAGGTAGCATCTTCCGTCTCTTTAAAAGTGACGTTAAGTAACTCTTTACGTGATGCACTAATTTTTCAATCTTTTGGCTGTAAGTATAGGTGTAATTATTAACTCCTGAATAGTAAAATACGAATTAGCATGACAAAATAAATTTACATGCTCAAAAACCCACTCCTTAGGAGAGCTAACCAAAACTAAAATGAGCGTCATATTTCAAATTCCTGGACGAAGAAAAGTGCGAAGGTTTTTGTTTTTCGGTTAAATACAAATTTAAATTGTTTTAGAAATGATTAATAATAGTTTGTTTTTGGCAGAAAGAAGGGTACCAACGCAGTGAACGCACAACAATAAAAGTGTGAGTTACATCTCATCTAAATGGTGTTGTACATCTTCTCAAAATTGATGGCACCCTCTCTGCTGACTGGTACAACAACACTCTTATCCATCATACTGTTTCCCGAGAAACAACACCTGTTGGACAAGGATTCGTCTTCCAGGAAAACACTGATAACAAGGACGTATTACATGTGATGAAAAACGATCGTTTGGTGTAAATGAGGCATATGGAATGCTGGTAACCGTGGCTTGGTCTTCATAAATTCCACATCCTGAGAAGGTAAGAGGACAATCAAACAATTCTACTGAATGTTTAGGAGCAGTTGGAAACAATATTTAACAAGCATACATTGGTAAAGTTAAAACCAAGTTGTGTTCTACTCTTCAAAAAAAAATACAAAATACTAGCGCACTGCGCAATTTATTCGTTTTTGTACTTTTTCAATGTTAATGTAATACACTAATGAGAAGTTTACAATTTAGTTGTAATTACTTATTGTTTATGAGCCCTATATGTCTATCAGCTCTACTTTTCCATAATTATATCCAGTATTGTACGTTAGAATACCATAGTCGTATAATAATGACTAAAGTCAATCTGAATTTCACAGCATATTTATTAAATGGTTTTGCTACAAAACTTACTGACTAGTGTTTAGGACATCGGTCAACCATGCACCAGCAACACCATAGCCGTCCATCCCGTGATACAACTGATTTAAAAACATTGGGTGACCTGTAAGATTGAATGGTGAGAATAATTAACGTATATATAGAATGATGGAGTATCCCTTTGGGTGCATTTTGAAGACACTGTGGAACAATATTTATCGAAAACTATATATAATTAATAACTACAATGCAAATTCAAACCAGATACGCTATTCGTAAAGCGACAAATTTTCAGTAAATTCCATTTGATTAGTTCTGATATATGTAGGTAGGTTGCTTTAAGTCACATGTTATTAATAATTCATATATTCATCACCATATGTTTCCTTTCAACCTCGATTTTTTCTTTCCCCTTGTTTATTGTTTGTTTTTCACTTCTTTCCTTCTGAGAACAGTCACCTACCCATGACTGCCCGCGGGCAGTGAAGGATGATATTGACGTGGAACGTTGTGGATCCTGGAATCCATCTCTTGCTCTCTTATCGTTTTTTCTTTCTTATTTTACTATCTAATTGTAACTTACATGTGAGGCTTTGCGTATGGAGGTTAAGACTGATAGGTGGTGTACTATCCCAGTAACCTTCAAAAACCAGGGCACGTTTTATACCCCACATTATAGCCAATGCCCTGGGGAATTTCTTTTTGTTGTACAGCAGTTTTGGTAGGCTCACTGTATAAATGTTTTATTTTATCGCAGATGTAGTCTTACTGTTTGCTACAAAGGCCTTTTCTTGATGTGAATATAAACTCAACTGTTTGTATAATTTTATGTTTACATTATACATACACATACGTGTTCTAGTGGAAACTCGATGCTGATGAACAATGTTGAAACATCTACAGGCGGTAGTTTTAAAAATTAACTAAATACCAGCTACTCATTACTTAATTGAAATTCATATGTACATCACATTTGTACGTATATTTATCTCGTTTAAATGAATGCTTTACATTTTATTATGTTTGTTTTGGAATTTCGCACAAAGCTACTCGAGGGCTATCTGTGCTAGCCGTCCCTAATTTAGCAGTGTAAGACTAGAGGGAAGGCAGCTAGTCATCACCACCCACCGCCAACTCTTGGGCTACTCTTTTACCAACGAATAGTGGGATTGACCGTCACATTATACACCCCCACGGCTGGGAGGGCGAGCATGTTTAGCGCGACGCGGGCCCGCGACCCTCGGATTACGAGTCGCACGCCTTACGCGCTCGGCCATGCCAGGCGCATTTTATTATGTAAAGTGGACATAATGTCATTTGAATCTTTTTGTTAAAACAGTCAGTCGTACTGTAGCAAACTAAGGTTACGTAGATATGATTGGTTTGGTTTGAAATTCGCGCAAAGCTACATTAGAGCTATCTGTGCTAGCCATCCCAACATTATCAGTGAACAACTAGAGGAAAGGCAGCTAGTCATCACCACCCACCGCCAACTACTGGGTTACTCTTTTATCATCGAGTAGTGAGACTGGCCGTAACATTATAATGCCCCCACGGCTGAAAGGTTGAGTATGTTTGATGAGACGGGGATTCGAATCCGAGACCCTCAGATTACGAGTAGAGGGCCATAACCATTAGGCCATATAGGATTTATCCTGGTCTAAAATTATTTTAGAATGACCATCCACAGTGTATTCAAAAACATGACCGCTGTCCGTTTCGTAGGTTTAGTTTGAATATGATACGATTATACTAGAGATTTGCTTCCCGATAGCTCAGTGGTTAAGTCTGAGAGCGTATAATGCTAAAAATCTGCCAACTATACCCGTGATGGGCAAAGCACAGATAGCCCATTATGTGGCTTTACGCTTAATAACAAATAAACAATAGTTGTTCTAAAGACTTATGAGTGAAAGTATAGAATAATTTATCATACTAATATTCAGTTTTTTGTCTGTCCTGAAAATGCGCGTACACCTTACTATTTAAATGCGCACGCGCGCACTTTCGTTTCAACGGATGTAAACATACTTAACAAGACGTTTTGTACAATGACGTATTAAAAGCTTATAGAATTTTTAAAAAGGACCTGTGGTAAGGTCAGAGAATAATATTACAAGTTTATTTACTGATAGTACTAAGTGTAATAAAGTTTAGCCCTAACTAAGCTAAGGCAAAAAACATTTACAAATTTTTTGAAGTTCCAGTGTTAACTTATTTCTTTATCATACTTTATAAGGCAGTGGTTCCCAAACTTTTTCAGCTTGTTACCCAATTTAACATGACACATTAAGTATGTTACCCCTTTCACAAAATGATTTCAACATTGATATATATGGCTAAATTAAACTAGAGATGTATTGCACTTTATTTATTACACTATTTATTTACAATTTATTTATATAATTTATTTACACTGAATTACACTTTTAATTATTGTATTTGATCATTGTGCATTTCTAATGAATATTGCCAAAGATGTCAAGAACATCAGTGGGATGGATGGAGTTGCATACTTGAAGCTAGTTTAGGAATTCTTGGCTTTGTGGCTGAAAGTGCCAGCCTGGCATCGTTTGCAACATTCAAGCGAGTCTTCTTTTTTGTTTTCATCCCCAGCACGGTTGAGAACCCCTTCTCGCACAGATACGTTGTTGAGAATGATACCAACAACTTCAAGGCTCTCTTGGACAGAGTTGGCGAGTCAGCTAGTTGTGAAATCCAAAAGGAATCTGCATTTTGGTTTTGGAATTTGACTTTCAAGGCTTCATTTGCTTGCATTGTGATCCACTCCTCCTTTGCAGGGAAATCATCATCATGAATGGCCTCATCAGGTACAGAAAAGGGATGAATGATCCACTGAAGACTGGCTGTTTTTAGGTCACTCTCTGGAAAGTAGTGCTGCATGCTTGTTTCAAGCCCCTTCAAATGGTCGCTCATCTCTTTGTTGATGGTCTGTAAAAGTGATCCAGTATCATAACTATTCTCCTCAACAAACTGGTCTAGGGTGGGAAACTGAGCGATCACTCCTTTCTACAAGCGTCGAATCCAGAGTCTCAGTTTTCCCAGAAATGCAGTCACAGTGTGATGGGCATCAATGACAGTCGTGTTTTGGCCCTAGAGTTGCAGATTATCACTGTTCAGCTCCGCAAATATGTCACCCAAGTAACAAAGTCGAGCAAGCCACTCCTTATCAGTGAACTTGGTAGCAAAAGGAGATTCTTCTTGTTTCAGAAATTCCTGAAGAGCCGTTCGAAGCTCAATGACTCGACGTACAACCTTGCCTTGTGACAACCAGCGAACATCGGTGTGGTAGAGCAGAACTTGATACTGCTCTCCCATTTCCTTGCACAGCTCCCTGAATATGCGCGAATTCACATCTCTGGACTTGATGAAATTGACGATTTTCAACACATCTTCAAACATTAATTTCAGATTACCAGGCAGGCTTTTTGATCCAAGAGAGTACCGATGAATGATGCAATGATATACAGAAATTTCTGGATTCACAGCTTGTATAAGGCCCCGTAATCCACGATTACGACCCATCATCGACGGTGTTCCATCGACGGAGACCTAGATTAAAAAAGAAAAACTATTATAGATTGCGTCAGTTAGTCATTCTTACTTATCTTTTGCGTTAAAATTATATGGTTTTAATTTAATTTAATTTATTTTGGTACTTTAGTATTTCAGTACGACAGGCACGATACGTTTTTGTGAATTATGTATAAAATATTAGCTACACTACAGCTACTTGTACAATAAATAAAACTATATGACTATATGCCATGTAATTCATTTTATTTATACTAATCTAGACTTTATATAAACATCTCTCCCTACCTGTTGAACGCTGTTCCAATCCAATCTATTCGTGGTAAAGAAACTGTTGATGATATTGAAGATATCTTCTCCCTTCGTGGTTGTCAGCAGACCTTCGCATAATAGGAACTCTTCTTTGATCTTGTCCTGGTGGACGTAACGAACGAACCCAAGGAGAACAGCACAACTGGATACGTCACACGATTCATCAAATTGCAAGGAGAATTTGCTATATGAGCTTTCCTTGATCTCTGTTGTAACTTGGGACAGAATATCTAATGCCATGTCATCGACTCGTCGGCGGATTGTGTTGTTTGATAGAGATTATGCACAAGGCATAATCAGATTCTCTGCAATGGTGTGGCATTTTTGTTGTTCGGCAACTTTATATGCAACAAAGTGAGATGCTTCGACCGCAGCTTGAAGCTTTTGGGCTTGAATTCCAGATGAACCGAACTGGATATTCTTCAGTGCTACAGCCCGGCGCTGAAAATAAGCCTGATCCTCATTTTGAAGATTTGGATGGCACTTCTGGAGGTGAGCTGAGAGTTTTGATGGCTTGAGGCTTTCATTTGTCAACACTTTGTGACATACTACACATTGTGGCCGATCCTCTCCACCAGAAGGTAAATTCACAAAGCCATAGCGAAGAAAGGCGTCAGAGTAGGAGCGCTTTTTAGACATTTTATTGTTTAATCTGCAGAAAAAGAAAAACTGCATAAAAAAGTGTTAACAATGTGAACTTATTATTTATTTTTCATGACATTCTAGATAGCATTACAAGAGCTTATTCAGCATAGGAATGATGTAATAGTAGGTAAATACTAACTATACTGCACAGGGCAGTACACATACATACCAGGTTTTGTCTACCTCGGCTGATGCTCACATAGAAACTGACAGTATGAAATAGAGGCAACCTCAGGCAGTGAGTGACGCGTACTGGACACGTCGATGAGTCATCAGGGTTACTGAGTGACTTGTGTTCTGAAGCATACTTGTCAAAATACTTTTAGGTTACCACACACTTAGATACATATTTTTTTTCTTTTCTACTACTGTATATTAGTTTTTGATGTTTATTATTATTTGGTTTAACTTTATTACATACTTAAAATAGGTTTAATTTACAACTTAACATACTAAGACTAAGTTAACATTAATCCTAATACCAGCTACCTCAATGTTTTCTTGATTTTCAGAATTTTAACTTTTTTTCTGTCACCCCTCCATTACCCCCGATAAACCCCCAGTTTGGGAACCACTGTTATAAGGTGTAACTAATGTTAGGCCTAAGGCAAGTGAAGCTCGGGGTCTCAGCGTCTGCGATCAGAATTATTTTGTATTACTCTAGAAATCCTGTAAATAAGAAACAAAACAAGTACTTTCGCGAAAAAAAAAAAGATATTTATTGGAACACAGTTTTTTTATTGGCCTCAGCTAGTATGTTGTAGAACATTAACCACGCATCGTTCTGCAAAAACCAGTGTCGATGACATCTTTCTTCCAATGTCAGGGTTAAGCATAACGTTTTTGCTGTGATCTGGCAAATCATGGGATTAATGTTTATTTGTTTCACAAAATAAGATTCGTTAAAATTAAAAAAAAAAGACATAAAACCACCCCTGGTGCCACTCTTAATAGTTCATCATCTTTATCCAAAGTATTGGATTGTTTTGTTGCTGTGGACAATCAAATATAAGAAAGAGATGTGTTTTAAAATTCACACAAGTTATTATCGGTTGAACAGAGTTCTTGTACGCCATCTGATGATGCCAGGTAACCCTGGTGATGTGTTGCGAATAAAATAAAGTTTTACGACGCACAACCGATAAAATTGTTTCCTGCCTTACGTAAACGAAGAAAAATTCGTCATATTTCGCGCAAAACCACAAAAAGGCTATCTGTGCTAGCCGTCCCTAATTTAACAGTGACGGATTAGAGGAAAACAGCTAGTAAATACCACTCAAAGCCAGCTCTTGGGTTACTCTTTGCTAACGAATAGTATGAAGAACCGTCACATTATTACGCCCTCACAGCTGAAAAGGTGAGCACCAGGGCCGGATTAAGGGCAACTGATGCCTTAAGCACAGCCCAACAATGGTGTCCCTCTCAGCCCCTCCATTGCTTAACTGACAGGACATTAAGACTCAATAAGTGCTGAAAGTGAAATAAAAGTTTGAAAATTTATAACCCTTCTTCAGTTTTCTTCCACGTCAGACCCCACAATTATATTAAATAAAAACTTATTTTATTTATTTAACAGGTTGGACATGGATCAAAATCAAACTAACTAAACTAAACTAACGTGGCAGGGGTTCAGTTTAGAGAGAGAGAAATCAGAAGAGTTCTCTCTCCAACTGGGGTGTTCAGGAACTTTGTAGTTCCTCTTCGTCCCCTTACGTGAGAAATGATTTAAAATATCCATGGAATTTTACTTTATTTTTAACATTTCAAAAATATTTGTGAGTGAGAGGAAGGACGGGAGAACTGGACGAAAGCAGCGAAAGTGAAGTGAGCCAGACCTTGGCTCGAGGATGGAGAACCCTGGCGGCTGGCGAATTGGTTTTTAAAATTTACTGTAATTGATTAGATACCCTTGACTGGGTAAACTGCCCTTTTCAGAATCAAAATCAAGCAATGACTGAGGCCTTTTATTTAGAAATGCTGAGGGAACTCGCTTCTTTGATTAATGGTAATTAAAAAGAATTATTTTTACTGTATATTTATTTTCACTGAGTTAACAATTTCTCACTTTGATGTTAATTAACAATTTTTCACTTTGAACTTAAAACCCTGTAAGCAAATTATTTACCTTAATATTTATTTAAATGTTTAAAAGTTTTATTATAGATTGTTTTAATTGCAAAGACTTTTATCAAGTCCTCAAAACGAATTTGGCGTAACAAATATGCTTCGATACTTAACAGAGACAAGGCATCCAGCTTGTCTTGTCGCATAGTTGTTCTGTTGGGATTTTTAATATGCTCGAGTGGAGAAAATGAACGCTCAGCTGTGCAATTTGTGACCATTAATGTTAAAAATATATACAATGTAATGTATACGTTTGGAAATGCACACTCAATTTTGTCTTTTGAAATTATTTTATAAAGTTCAGCATGACTGAATCTGGTTTTACAGTGTTTGTTGCACTGAACATATGACGCGCATATGAGTGAAACTGCTGAAGCTCGGCAGATAAATTAGTGTCCAAATCCTCTGGGTAATCATTAATTAGCTTTTGAGAAGACTGAGAGTACCTTTCAGTTTCAGGAGATGAAGTGACATCATTTGACACATCACTTAGGGAAAAAATCTGTTTGCTATTTCTTTTACACCTCTCCCCTTCTTCTTATCTGGGTTTCTAGTTTCTCAACAATTCTGTAGAAGGTGGTGATACGAAATTTATCTCTTATATTCAGATCTACTTCTTGTGCATTTCCATCATTGAGTACCTTCTTACTGACACGTTTGCAAGTTTAAGCTGCATTGTAATCAACATCTGATAGTATTTCCTTTGCAACTGCTTCAAATCTTTCAAAGTCATCCCTTAAAGTGCGTAATTGGTCAGCTAACGACCCGTATAGATCTGCACGTTTTTAAGTTCACATCTTCATTTTGCAGAACTTGACTTGCTTTATGAAACCTTTGCAAAATCTCATCCCACATGATCAACATAGAAACAGATTCTAACTCTTGCATCTTATTTGCAGTATTGTGTTTCTCTTTTAGTGTCTCCCTTTTGTGACTGGTTTTCAGTTAGACATTCTAAAGCTCCCAAAACCTTAAAGAAAGATTTCAAAATTGCTGTTGTTGCTATAGCATGTGCTTCCTATATGGTATCAGAGAGGAATTTTAACACACTTTCATTTCCAAGACAAGCTTTAAGAATTTTCCATCGGCTGGTTGAAACTTAAAAAAAATGTATAGAGCAAATGTATTGTAGAGAGAAAATTAACTGTCACTTGACAGCAGTCAACAGTACTTCGGCCTACCAGATTTAGTGAATAGGCTGCACAGGGCACATACACGGCAACCTTTTCTTCTTCTAAAATCTTTTGCTGCATCCCCTTATAACGCCCAGACATGTTAGCAGTATTGTCGTAAGACTGACCCCTACATTTTGAAAAATTAATTTTGCAAACTTCACGTAAGTATTACAATACCTGGTTTGCCATTTCCTCACCGGTATGGCTTTTCCGTTCTAGAAAGGTTAAAAAGCGTTCAATATGCTGCCCATCTTTTACGCATCGAAGTAGAATACTTAACCGATCTATATGTGATAGATCTGGCGCCGAATCGGCTGACAAACTAAAATAACCAGAATAATTTACTTCTTCAACAATGAACGCGTGGACCTTCTGAGCCATTGGTTCAACGAGTTCTTCACAGGTGGTTTTGGACAAGAAGGATTTCTTTTTCCAGAATTTCCATATTTAGAAATGTGCCCCGCTAAAAATGGATTAAACTGACTCATGAGCTAAAGCAGCCCTAAAAATTCCCATTCTGCAGTGAACCAAATGTTTCATCTGTTCCTCGAAAAGCCAGGCCATGTTCAGCTAACGTACGAATAACAGCTATTACACGCTCCAAGACATGTTCCTAGTGATTGCACTCTTCTTTACTTTATTTTTCCAGCTCTCGTCGCAAGCCTAAACCTTGTCTGTAAGTTAAATACGTTAACATAGAGTCTCGGTGAGTAGTGCTTCTGTCATAATGATCAATTACAATAGTATTTCGCCGGTCACTGAACCCTTCTCTTTCAACAAAACGCGAGGAAAACTTAGAAGCAAAAAATTTACCAACAAAGCAGTAAAATGATCCCGTGTTGATGTTGAATACAATAACCACTCTCTCTTGTATTATTGACCATTGGCTTTTACCAGAAAGAAAAGTTTTGCGAACAGCATCTCTTTGGTTTGCCACTAATGAAAGTCCGGCAAGATTTACCAAATGGCTCATTATGGTGTTGACAGTCAGTGGGTCCACAAGCAATCTAATAAACCACATCATCAGCAGAGAAATCAAGTCATAACCCTGGATCATTTGCTTTAGTTTCATCTTTTGTAGACTGAAGCATTTTACTATACTCCAGTAGATTTTCATTTTCAGTAATTATTTCAACTTCAGACTGTCTTGTTGAGCAACTTGCATCAACACTAACACTAGAGATATCAGGAGAATTTACAGACAAAGTGAGATCAGTTGTGAGACTTATGCCAGTTGAGTCAGCCTCTAACACCTCAACGTCATCATCAACTTGAAGTGGACAAAATGGTACTCATAGGTGTGGAGCTTGGTTCAACTTTAATCTTGTCAGAGTCAGATACAGTACAAGTGACTTCTGATAGCATAGAGGGTTTTAACTTAGAAGATCATGTTGTGTAAGTTGAGTGAAAAGATTAGTCAGCTTTCCAGTCTCGGTCACTAAATCCAAAACCTTTTGTTGGTTCTTTTGCCAGTTTTCTCTTGTATGCACCACTTAATTGAGCAGTCTCGAATCGATTCGACACTGGCTTCAATCAATTTTAGGATAATTAGTTTTCAGTCATTGCAAATGTTTCATTAAGGTTGTTGCTATGGTAGCTGTATGCAAGAAGCAATGTAAATGGTAATATGCAAATCCATTGTGAACCAAAAAGTATTCCAAAATAATTTGTGATCAGCAACACGTACTGTAGTAGCCTATATACACAGTGATCATTCTATACTAGTATATATACATAGGTTTACCATACGTCCCGGTTGACACTGAATTGTCTCGGAATGTTCTGGTTTTTGATGAAAAGGCATAAACTTCAAAAAGGATAAACGAAAAATGTTAAAATCTGAAAAGAGTCCTGACTTGGTGTTGACAAAAAATAATTTTTAAGTTTTCATTTTATTAGTTGATTGGTAGAGGGAGCCATTGTGCTGTAGCATGCGAATTTTCAAAGGTATTGTATCAGATGAAATTCAGACAGCTGATACGGTACCTGTACAAGTATAATGATTCATCAGTGGGCTGCTATTGGGGTTCGCGCGTAAGGGCAGCTGCAAAGCGGCGAACAGCAACATATGCAAAGCTTTGTGCTTTGCGATTGCTTTATTTATTACATTAGTCATATGGTACATGCTAAATTATTTTCGTTCTTTTATTTTAGAAATTAATCCAAGTCATAATGTCCAAAACTGGTAAAAGAAAGTGCACACTCAACAATGAATTGCAAAATGAATATCCATTCTTGAAAAACATTTGTGGCAAGGAAGACAGAGTCAAATGTTTGCAGTGTTCATCTGAGTTCTCTCTTTCAAATGGTGGCTGTTCAGACATAAAAGACCATTTAAAAACTGCTAAACATGCAGCTAATCTTTCAATAGCTCATTAAAGTTCAAGGGTTTATGTGTTCTTCAAAAAACTTGTGCCTGAAGAGAGTGACTTGTTAATAGCTGCCAAGGAAGCAACCTTTTCCTATCACAGTGCTGTCCATAACATAAGCTTTAAAACAGCTGATTACTCTTCCAAACTGATAGCAAAGTTACTTAAACCAAAGTTCAGTTCTACCAGGCTATTGAGGCTATTATTTTGAATGCATTTGTTCCTTTAGCAACAGAGGGATTGAAGAGAGACTTAATAGAGGTCCAATTTGTTTCGCTTACAGCAGATGCTTCAAACCGAAAAGATGCCAAAATTATACCTGTCATGGTGCGATATTTTTGCCAGAGGAAGGAGAGAAAGTTCATTCCTGGAGTGACATCAGAAATTTCTTGGTGTCCACTTTTAAAAAAAACATGATTTATCAAAAAAACTGTTTCTTACTGTGGTGAAAACTACAATACAGATTTTAGATGTATAAAGAGAAAGGGAAAAAACAATGTATATAGTCGACTGAAGAAGGAACTTGGCAGAAATATTGTGAGTGTTGGTTGTGGTGCTCATATTATACATAACTGTCTCCAAACTGCAGTTAACGTCCTTCCTACTGAAGTGGAAAGCTTGGTGGTCAAAATTTACAAGTATTTCTATATTTACACTGTGCATGTTACACACCTAAAATAATTCTGTTAGTTTGTAGAAATTGAGTACAAGAAGGTTCTCCAATATGGAAATACGCGATTTCTGTCTTTATTACCAGCTGTTCAGAGAATTCTCTAGATTTATGAAGGATGGAAGTCATATTTTTATTCACAAGAATAGTGTCCATTGTTAATAAAAAGATTTTTTGAGAGTAAATGTGGAGAAATGTATCTATGGTTTGTTTGGACAACTAGGCTTGTTCAATAAAGTGATTTTATCCATGGAGAAAACAAAAGTAACTCAAGTGATATTGTTGTAGAACTCAATAAGTTGAAAACCAACCTGAAAGAAAGACGAGATAATAACTTTATTCAACTTGATGCAAAACAAAACAAAACTCAATGCGCTAGAGGAAGAGAGAGGATGCCAGGTAGACTTGGTTAGGAAGGAATTTACCAGTTTTTATTATTGCTGTCTGTTTTATATTAAGCTCTGGGTAAACAGTTTTGGTGGCGGGGAATACTTTGTTTGGATAAAAATAGTGTCTTCTTGTGGCCTGACCTAGAAGCAGTTGCTGAAAAAATTAATGAAACGCTTCAAAATTCTGCAATTAATGTTGATGATGTTGTTCTTGCTAAATCCTTCTGGTCTTCAAAATGTGACGAGCGGAAAGCAAAAGAAATAGGTTGTTAAGAAATATGGGTGGGACTTTTTAACCACTTCAATTTGTTTTTTTTTTGTTTTTTTTGGAATTTCGCACAAAGCTACTCGAGGGCTATCTGCGCTAGCCGTCCCTAATTTAGCAGTGTAAGACTAGAGGGAAGGCAGCTAGTCATCACCACCCACCGCCAACTCTTGGGCTACTCTTTTACCAACGAATAGTGGAATTGACCGTAACATTATACGCCCCCACGGCTGGGAGGGCGAGCATGTTTAGCGCGACGCGGGCGCGACTCTCGGATTACGAGTCGCACGCCTTACGCGCTTGGCCATGCCAGGCGACCACTTCAAAGATCAAAATATTTCTGTGCCTAATCTCAGGCAAGTTATGGAGTACATTTTTGTTTACCAGGCACTTATGTCCCGACTGAAAGAGTGTTTTCAGTGATAAATAGCATTTGGTCTCAAGGAAGAGGTCGAATGAATGAATCAACAGTAAAAAGGCTGTTGCATTGTAAGCTCAGTATTGACTTGAGTTGCAGTGAGTTCTTTTAAAAAAATAAAAACTAAAGATATTTTGAAGAAAGTTCATTCAAGTGAAAAAAATATGAATGGTCACAAAAAAGTGTTCAGTAAAAAATTAATTAAATTTTGATGTTCCTTGCCTTGCTGAATTTAAATAAATGTTAAAGATATAAACTATCAGTATTCCTTTTTTCTTTTCTTTTTTCGTGGCAGCATTAATGCTTTAGGAGAGTTAGGTTATGAAAGCACTTCTTTGTTATATCAGTGCCGGTACCAATAATAAAAATTGAAAACTGTTCCGGTTTGAGGCTTGGAAATTTTGGTAAGCCTACACATACATAACATGCAATCAAATTGTAAACTGTACTCCACGTTGAACAACCAAATACTAGGTTAGGCCTAGGCTAGAGTACCTTAATCCTAATCAAATATCTAAAGAATGAGTTGTAACCTCAACTTTGAGCTCTGTTTTGACCTGCGTACTTTCAATGAGCCAACAAACCGTACATCAACAAAATAGGCATGTATCTGAAACTTTACCTGCATGCGAAGGTAAATTCAAAACAACGGCCTTCAACTAGGAATAGTCCACTTCATTATTCCAGGCTACAGTAGCGTTTCCAGTGTACTTACACTAAACTAGTTACGGTATTTAGGCCTTACGTTATTGTCACTCGGTTCTCAGCTAACAACACTAACGTCAGGCCTAGTACTCAGTACTAACCTTGCTCACAGGAACTTGTTCAATTTACGGACTTTTTCAGACAATCCTAAATTGATTTTGTTGATTTGTCGGTTCTTTACAGTATCTTTGTATGACCACGGTGCCACAGCACTGTACTAATAACAGTATTATAATGTATGCATAACAACGTTAAGAATTATATTGTCGTACATGCCGAAGTCCTACGCAATTTCACCTAAAAGGTCGAATTATAGCCTTTAGACTGCTCCGATTAGTTGAGTGTTTTCCCAGCTTTTAAGAAATGTTATAGAACACATACTGATCTGAATTTATAGTCGCAAAATAGTTGAATTACACTTAACAGTTTGTTGTTGTTGTCTATATGTTTCTGTCTCAAATTGTACGTTCGTCTCTTAAAAAATGTCACCAGAGGGCCGGATCAAGGCATTATGACGTCAGGATAGGATCAAGAAAGAAGTAAGGAAAATATAATTGTGATTTCAATTTTTGGGTCTGAAAATGGCATATCTGACAAAATTTTGTTGGCTATTTATTCCGTAAATAAATCTCAACTTCAGATCTGTTTATATTATTACATAATCACAAGGGATTACATACATACCCAAATACTCGTATAGGTTACACGTAATCTAAGAACTGTGACATTGCTACAGTAATATTCCTTTCTAAATGTTTTCTTGGTATGATAAATTTCAAAACATGTACTTACACACAAATGATGTTTTTTATAGCAAGTTGTTTAAAGCCAAAAAATTACAGCTCAAAAAAGCTGCAGTGAGAAAAAAATATTACAAAACACACATGAATAATGCAGTACTAACGCAAATAAAACAAACGAGATAATAACCGAAATATAACGTTCGAAAACAGAAGCTGAAAAAACATAAAAGTAGCCACGTCTCTGTTCACATCTGTCACCATTACGTTTGACTTATGTTTCTGTGTTATACTTTTATTTTTCTGTAGATGTGACTGAATAAAGCAGTAAAAGGAAAAACAAAAAGTTCCACTGCCTATGATTTCTTACAAATAACCAATAGAAAGAATGATTGAGAAAAGTATTTAATCTTCAAGGCCATACAGTCATCTTTTACCTGAAGTTTTATCAACATTTTGTACTGCTTTTACAGTAATCTTTCGCATATCAATTACTTCTTACTTCAGATAC
The DNA here is from genome assembly GCF_004210375.1 of Tachypleus tridentatus. Classification (NCBI taxonomy): domain Eukaryota; kingdom Metazoa; phylum Arthropoda; class Merostomata; order Xiphosura; family Limulidae; genus Tachypleus; species Tachypleus tridentatus. The sequence goes on from NC_134833.1 coordinate 26,152,414, forward strand.
ATAATTTAGTAAGTTCTCGAAAACTTAAGTCACTCACTGAGCCAAAGAAAATATTTTCAATAAAGCAGGGTAAAGTCAAACAATTACAAAAAAAAAGACTAAAATTGAGCGTGGCAGCGAAAGAGTTAAAGGCATGATCACTAGTGGAAAAACTCTGTGGTACCCCCATCCGTTGGTGCCCGAAGCACGCGCTTATTTTGCTTAATGGTTAATCCAGGACTGGTGAGCACGTTTCGGGCTGAGGATTCGAAAGCAGCTAGTCATCAACACGTACCGCTAACTGTGAGGCTACTCTTTACTAACCAATAGTGGGATTGACCGTAACATTATAACGCCCCCAGGGCTGAAAGGGCTAGCTGGTTGGTGTGGGGGGGATTCGAACCCGCGACTCTCAGATGAGGAGTCTAGTGCCTTAATCACCTCGCTATGCCGAGCCTTAAGTTTCGTTGTTGTTTGCACACTTTTTTCAATATTTTATTCAGTATTTTAGGCCTGGCTTATAATAGAAAAAATTAACTCAAAAAATGGAAGACCTTTCTCCCTTTGAGGAATTTGATTAAAAAGTAATAATAATAATAACAACAACTCCACTAAAGTATGCTTTAAAACCTTTTTAGAATTCCAGAAACATAAAGTACTTCGAAATTTTAATTTAAACTGTATTAGAAAGCTCCGCGCCAAAAAAAAATTATCTTTGCTTTAAAACAAAGTCACATTTGTCTGTGTACTATATCCAATGCGGGAAACCAAACCCCTGATTTTAGCGTTGTATTTCATAAAATTTAATTCTGTCACAACAGGGTGCCTGGCATGGCCAGGTAGCTAATGCACTTGACTCGTAATCCGAGGGTTGCGGGGTCGAATCCCATTCACACCAAACATTCTCGTCCGTTCAGCCGTTGGAGCGTCATAATGTGATGATCAATTCCACTATTCGTTGGTAAAACGAGTATCCCAAGAGTTAGCGGTGAGAAGTGATGACCAGCTGCCTTCCCTCTAGTCTTACACTGCTAAATTAAGAATGGCTACCGCAGATATCCCTTGTGTAGCTTTGCGCGAAATTCAAACCAAACCCAACTGAGGAAGGAAACACTAAATACGTTGATTATAATATTTAAACTTGACTTTTTTAGAGGCAAAGTAATGTTTGTGAGAATTAGAAACGTTTAATCGCACTTCATCGAAAATTAATGTATTTGTAATTTGATAATCTTTTATTTTAAATGGAGAAACTTGATTAAAAACAATAGGTTTGTGTGTTTTCTTATAACAAAGCCACATCGGGCTATCTGTTGAGCCTACTGAAGGGAATCGAACCTCTGATTTTAGCACTGTAAATCCGTAAACTTACTGCTGTACTAGCGGAGGACAGAAAAAAAAACGTCTATAAAACATTCCTTTATGTTATTATAATATAAAAAATAGTGAAACATTTTAAAAGTTCCTACACGATCATTTCCAAATATGTTTTGTACAACAATGAGTGTTTAAACACCTTAGACGTTCGTAAACCTGAGTTTAAAAATGGTTTAGTAAGCACTGAAGTTGTTGTGGATACGTAAAACCTGAGACTTTCAAACCAATTTAGAAACTATCGTATAACACAGTGTTTACCGATTGTAGGTTTAGTAACAGTACATACCAACAGAACCTAAATATACAATCATTTCAGCCAGCTATACATTTCTTGAAAACCTACCAGTCTTCACGCTGTATCTCATCACGTCCTCACAAAATTCAAGCAGCTCTTCGTTGCTTGCAGGTTCGTCAAGAATTTTCAAGCCGAGATTTCTCTGAAACAATTTTAATAGTTCTCAGTAAATTAACTTGTTGTTCCTCATAACTTTCAACATAAGTGACCCAATTTAACTTTGCAATTCTATGTACAGACCTTAATTTTCTAAACAAACAGGAATTACGAACACTTGGTATAATAACATGCTTCAAATTAAGGTTTATATATATTTACAATGACAAAATAATACTACTGAACTTAATGGATTCTCAAAGTTCCTTGTTTGTTTTTCAATTACATAACTGTGATTTTGTGATTCTAGGTTAAGCCCAAATGGATCTGACATTTTATCATCCAGCCACATTGAAAGTTAATGTTAAAATTCGTTTGTATTATGAGTTACAAAAATGAACCTTGAACGAAATTAACTCAGTTTTAACTCAGATACAGACATTTTCCCTTAAGTTCCACCTCATGTTTCATTGACACTGCTTCTGAACAACGTAAGTATTCCGTAAGGATTATACAACAAATTCAAAACTTAACAAACCCCTCACTGGTAAGTTTGAAGGCTTATGAAACTAAAAATCGCAACTCAATTCTTGTACTGATAGCTCACTGTGTAGCTTTGTCCTAAAAATAAACATATTCTTCCAGTATGTTTATCTAAATATAAATACAGTACAGTGGTACCTCGGTTCTCGAACTTAATCCATTCCAGAAGGCTGTTCGAAAACCGAATCAATTTTTCCCATACGAAATACTGTAAATTAAATTAATCCGTTACAGACCTCCAACTATTATGCATTATGAATCATTTTAAGTAAAAATATTGCTTATTTATACCTGTATAATAATACTTACATGTCAACCACAAAAACTATAAACACAATAAAAATAATAAATGAAAATTTAACTGCACTTTCCCTGTGCTGAGGAGAGCTGATGGTGTAAGTGAAAGGTGGTGAGGAACGTGGAGAGTAGGAGGGTTATTATTGTTTAGAAGGGGAGTCACCTTCCATAAAAACGTCAGGTGACTCTCCTTCTGGTGTTCTTTCTCTTTTCTGTCTATTTACACTGCTACAACCTGCTTGAGACTCACTAGACCTATTTCTCACAAAAACTTTTCTAATGAGGTTTGTTTCTGCCTGCATTTTAAAATGTTTCTGAAGTAAGATATGGCATTGTCATTGTAAAGGTTAATGCTGCAGTTTGCTACAGCTTTGTCAGGGTGAAATGTTTCCACAAAACTTTCTAACTCTCCCCATTTTCTACACATTTCCTTGATTAGTGAACTAGAAACATCCTCCCTTCCTTCCTCCTCATCTGAAGACACTTGCTCAGTTACCTTCTATTGCTGCTCCTTCTGAAGGTCTTGGAGTTCTTCCAAGGTGAGCTCAGTGTTGTGGTCTTCCACCAACTCCTCCATATCATCACCACTCATATTCAAGCCCATACACTTGCCTAGTGAGACAATATCCTCGACAACAGGCTCAGCCTCAAAGCCTTCAAATATCTGCTACTGAGTCTGGCTACAATTTCTTCCAGGTTGAGTTCATGGTTCTCAAAGACACTTCCCTCCAGGCTTTGTCTATGATCCTCAAGCAATGGAGGATATTAAAGTGATTTTTCCAGAGCTCTCTGAGGGTTAACTCTGTGTCAGAAGTCACTTCAAAGCACCTCTGAAACAATGCTTTGGTGTAGAGTTTCTTAAAGTTCGATATGACCTGCTGGTCCATGGGCTGAATGAGAGGAGTCATGTTAGGGGGCAAGAGCTTCACCGTAATGAAACTGTACTCCTCCACCAACCCGTCCTTTAAGCCTGGTAAGTGAGCAGGTGCATTTTCCATCACAAGAAGGGCCTTGAGTGATAACTGTTTTTTCGTGAGGTACTTCTTTACACTTGGGGCAAACACTTCATGGACCCACTCCACAAAAAATTGCCTGGTTACCCATGCTTTACTATTAGCTCTTCACATGACACTTAGTTTACTTTTCAGGACATTATTTTTCTTAAAAACCCTCGGGTTCTCAGAATGGTACACAAGCAAAGGCTTAAGTTTTAAGTCCTCACTTGCATTACAACATAACAATAGAGTTAGCCTGTCCTTCATTGGCTTGTGTCCTAGCAGTGACTTGGTGATGTAGGTCCTCTTTGGCATTTTCTTCCAAAAGAGGCCTGTATCATCACAGTTAAACACTTGTTGGGGAATAAAACCCCCAGTTTCTACATAGTTCTTAAACTCCCTAACAAATTTATCAGCAGCGTCTTTGTTGGAACTGGCACCCTCCCCATGTCTCACCACACTATGTATGCCACTTCTCTTCCTAAATTTTTCAAACCACCTCCTACTAGCCTTAAAGACATCACTTCTATCAGCACTCGTTCCAGGGGTGTTTTTTAGGAGGTCAGCATGCAACTGCTTTGCTTTCTCACAAATGATGGTCTCAGAAATGCTATCACCAGCTAATTGTTTTTCGTTTACCCAAATCAACAACAGTTTTTCTACCTCTTCCATTGTTTGTGATCTTTGTTTCGTAAACACTGTCACTCCTTTTGCAACATCAGCTTCTTTGATGACCTCTTTATTTTTCAGTATGTTGTAGACTGTAGACTTCGCCATACCAAACTGTGTAGCAAGGTCAGACATGGGGGCATCACTCTCATACTTCGCTATCAGATCTTTTTCCACCTCTATTGTGGCTCTAACAACTTTTGTTTTTGGTTTGCTGCTTTCGTTATCCTTCTTTGACCTCATGGTGGCTTATTTAATCAGAATATTTAGAAAAACAACAAAAGAAAAACAAGAACGTTCACTGCAGATTTTAGCGGGGGTGTGGACTAAGCGACAGGTGCGGGTAAAATGTTTTGGGCAAGCTTGGCGTGGGCCGAAAATGGTCGAAGAGTCGTTCGGGTCATCAGTCGGGTTATTTCGGGGGTTCGGGCCACGACAGCTTGGTTCGGGAATCGAGTTTATTCGACAATTGAGACATTTTTTTCACAAACAATATGTTTGAAAACCGAATTGTTCGACAAGGGAGTCGTTCGAGAACTGAGGTACCACTGTATTTATACAGGAAAATGAATCTGAACATGGAGCATGTAGAAATGGCTTGAGTGTTTGCCAACTTAAATTATAACCGTCCAAAGGTCAAAAACAGTACAATTACACATTTATTACCTGGTTACATGATAATTGTGAGATCTCTTTCCAAATTTAAAAAAATGTTTCTATTAGTAAATAAGATCTAAGTTAGGCCTATACGTTGAAACCACCATTACAACTGAATCTGACAGCAGTTTTGAAATGTGACTTTTCTAGGGCAAATAATCCTCCCGGTAGCTCGGCGGTAAGCATGAGAGCTTATAACGCTGAAACCCGAAGTTAGATTCCTGCAGTGGGGACAGCGCAGGTACAGTTACGAAAGAAAGTGTTCGTACCCCTGTGTCGTGAGTAGTTTTTTCCTTATAACTTAAAAAGTATCACGATTAGGATAATGAAAGTATAGTATATTTTTCATATTATACAAACACACATCAACATAAAGTTTTATGTAAATTTAACGACAATTAAACTGTTTATAAACAAATAACCAAACATAGGAGATGCAAAAAAGTGTTCGTGCGTCTACTTTAATGGTCAGTTGTGTAGCCTTTCAGGTAAATTACTTGGTGCAATCTCTCCTCATAGCCCTCCATGATCGTCTGACAGTACTCGACTGGTATTTTCTTCCATTCTTCTTTACAGAAGGCCTCCAACTCTTGCAAGTTTTTCGGATGACGCTGATGAACCCTGGTCTTCAACTCATGCCAAACGTTTTCAATTAGGTTGAGATCGGGTGACTGCGATGGCCACTCCAGAACGCTTATATAGTTCCTCTGCAACCAAGATTGCACATATTTCTATAAGTGCTTAGGGTCATTGTCGTGCTGGAAGACCCAACGACGCCCAAGCCGCAAGTTCCGAGCATAATTCTTGATATAAGTGCCTAATATATCAACGTACTCTTCTTTTTTCATGATTCCGTTAACGCGGTGAAGGCTGCCTACACCAGAAGAGGTGAAGGAACCCCATAGCATGATCGAGCCACCTCCATGTTTAATTGTAGGGACGGCGTTCTTTGGAAGATTTCGTTCCCCTTCTTACGGAAAATATAGCAAATATCATTGTGGCTAAAAGCTCGACTTTAGTCTCGTCTGACCAAAGAATACTCTTCCAATAGGTAAAGAGTTTATCTACATGCTTTCTTGCATACCTCAATCGTGCTTCTAAATGAACAGGCTTTAAATATGGAGTTCTACGAGGACGGCATGCTTTGAACCCAGAAGAGGGTAACATGTTCGTAACTGTAGAGGCGCTTACTTCAACCCCAGTTTCTGTATGTCATTACGTGTTAAACGAGGGTTCCTACTAACTTCTCTAAGAAACTTCCTCTTGGTTCTCTCTGGAATTTTGGTGAGGCGTCCGGAACGAGGGAGGTTAGCAGTTGATCCTGTAAGCTTAAACTTCGCAATTATGCTTTGAACAGTAGATTTTGGCACATTAGGTTGTGTAGCAATACCGGAAAGAGACACACGAGACTTGTATTTTACAATAATTCGGTTTCTTAAATCATTGGACAGTTGTTTTCTGTTTGCCATGATGACCAAGCACATAATGACGGAGACGGCGCTAAATTGCCAGAAGTACATTTTTTGCTGGCTAAATTACAATAATTATGAACCTAGTGTCTAGTTCTGGAATGGTATAATGTAGTTTATTCGCCAAACTAAACAAATTTTTACGGGAATATCAGTTTTTCACACGTTCTGAAATGTACGAACACTTTCTGCTTCTCCTATTTTTGGTTATTTGTTTATAAACAGTTTCTTTGTCATTTAATTTATATAAAAATTATGTAGATGTGTGTTAGTATAATATTTATAATATACCATACTTCTATTAGCCTAAACGAACACTTTCTGTCGTAACTGTAGTTCATTGGATAGCTTTGCATTTGCACCAAACAAACTATGACAAATATACATGTGTGTGAAAATCATCTTTGTGAATGCAACTCATTTAAGACTCTAACTATTGTAGTTAAGGCTCTAACTATTGTAGTCAGGTTAAGTAGATTTTTTGCACGGTTATTTACGGTAACATATGTGCAGTGAAGTAGCGGAACCGAAATATCACTCCTGGACCTTTTGTTTGTTGTTATACACAAAGATACACAATTGGCTATCTATACCGTTGTGCACCTTTGGCATCGAAACTCAATTTTTAGCATTATAAGCTTCCAGAACTGCCGTTGAGCACTAAAGACATTTGTTTTTGCAATTGATACAAGTGACTGTAAAACAAAAGCTGAAACTACAAATACAGCATTTTATAAATTTAAGCTTGTATGTTGAAACTGTTGTATAAATTACAGATAGACTATTAACTGTGTTATTATGCTTTATGTATGCCAATTAGTTATTTAAACTTAACTGTTAAGTGTCTGGTAATAATAAACAGCTGAAATGATCTGTTGGCTGGTTACTTATTTAATAGAAAACTTTGAAAGATTTACAATATACATTGTGAATTACGAACTTCAAAATTTGCTGTATGTTACCTGCTTGTCTCTCTGTCTTCTGTTAATTTATATTTACAACCACTCCCAGTAGTGCAGCGACAAGTCTGAGAGTAAGTTACATATTGGATTTTAATGCTCGTGGTAGGCAAAGCAGCAAAGCAAAGACAGCCCATTTTGTAGTTTGTGTGGTTTGGTTCGTTTTGAATTTCACGCAAAGCTGCTCAAGGACTGTCTGCGGTAGCTGTCCCTAATTTAGCAGTGTAAGACTAGAGGGAAGGCAGCTAGTCATCACCACCCATAGCCAACTCTTGGAATACTTTTTCCAATGAATATTGGGATTAACCGTCACATTATAACACCCTCACGGCTGAAAGGACGAGCATGTTTTGTGCGACGAGGATTCGAACTTGCGACCCTTGGATTACCATTCAAAGAGTCTTAACCACCTGGCCATGCAGGGCCAGCTTTATGTGGTACAACAACAGATAAATTTTATATCCCATATCTACACGTATACGTCAGGGGTAGGATTTATTACTGATAACAAACATTCTTAACTACTACAGTTGTTTAATCTAATCGTTTCTTCAAAGATTAAAAACGTCTGTACTCAGTAGCCTTGGAACCTTATTTCTTAGCTTGAAACACTGTTCATTAGTGACCTTTAAAAAATAGAAACTTCTTGATACTACTATAAAATGAATGCATGCTGTACAAATACCACGCGTGGACTTTAAGCTGTTCATTTTATCACTTAGGTATTAACGTCATAATATCAGTAAACATGTGGCTCTTACTCAACAGAAAGTAACACAAAGTTTTTATTATCTGTATTAAATTCATTCTCTGAATGTAATTATTAAATTAGAGGCAGATAAAGTAAAAGTGAAACTGCGAAAGTAGCATATGTGTGTTTTTTTTTCTTACAGCAAAGCCACGTTGGGCTACGTGCTGAATCCACCGAGGGAATCGAACCCCTGTTTTAGCGTTCTAAATCCGAAGACTTACTACTGTACCAGCGATGGACACGAAATTAGCCCATCCATTTCTACGTTACAAAGTGACTGTAATTGTAAAAAAATGGGCTGTCTGTGTTCTGCCCACCTCAATCATCAAAACCTTATTTTTAGCATCGTAAGCCTGTAGTGGGGGGGAACAAAGTATTAAATAAAAATAGTGTTTATAAAAAAATATGGCTATAGCTAAAGCAGAGAGAACTAGGGTACTGTGCTCCTGATTCGGTGGCCAAGGTTTATTTGAGAAAATGTGTTTCTGGAAACAAATAGATTCTGGATTAAATTCTAATAATTCTCCTTCTTTTCTGAGAGCAGTTTTCCCAATTTTCATGTATTTTTTACTGAAAAAGATTAAAATCTTGGACACTAGCAACCCAATTCCTACCGTGAATAGTTTTAATATGATTTACCATCACTTCGCAGTTTACCTTATCCTGCCTTTTGTCGAATAGTAGATCTCTCTAACATCCTCTTTCAGGAAATCATCTCATCCGAAGTGTGTCTGCGGACTTATACTGTTAGAAACCAGACTTCGATACCTGTGGTGAGCAGAGTACACGTAGCCTTTTGTGTAATTTTGTACTTAATAACAAACCACCACAGCCGATAAAAAACAAAGGTTTTCAACACCTCCACTACAAAAAATGAGTTAATATAAGTGACTATATAAAACATAACTCATCCTTCTTTACGTAAATTTGTTAACCGAATTTCGGACAGCGCTATTTCCTTTGGGCAAATCTTACGTTGACGGTTCAACTAGGTTACATGAAATCTAGTCACTGAAAAATCATCTCTATTCCCTGAAATCGATATTTTCCAGTTGTAACAGATTTACTAACATATATTTATTTTAATATCGTAGTTTGTTTTAGTTAAATAAATATATTCAGAAATACTTTATTGTTAAATGTGTACTGCGAAAGTTCCGCCTATTTTCTATAGTCCTAGAAGATTCTCGGGTGTAACAGCTAGTCATCACCACCAACCGCCAACTCTTGGGCTACTCTTTTACCAACGAATAGTGGGATTGACCGTAACATTAACACCCTTATGGCTGAAAGAGCGAGCATGTTTGGTGTGACGGAGATTCGAACCCGCGACCCTCGGATTACGAGTTGAGTGCCCTAACCGCCTGGTCATGTCGGGCCTCTAAAAGTAGCATAATTTATTACCAGCATGATTCTATGAAATTTAGCACGGCTCGATTGTAACACTAAATTTAAGATGTACATAAAACATTGTTTTTTGTAGGTTTCCATCCCCCCCCAGTCCTAATATAAGATAATTATATATTTCACAATTCCCAAGAGTTGGCGGTGGGTGGTGATGACTAGCTGCCTTCCCTCTAGTCTTACACTGCTAAATTAGGGACGGCTAGCACAAATAGCCCTCGAGTAGCTTTGTGCGAAATTCAAAACAAATTCACAATTCAACGTGGATTTGACTGTTTATTTAAATCATATTTTAAATATCATGTTTGTTTGTTTTTCATTAATTTATTTGTTAAGTTTAGATACTGATATAACAGTACTTTCTACATAGAACATTACAATACTTTTAGCTTTTAATATTTTTAGGTTCTATACGTACCTCAAACTTACATTTTACAATTTTTAAGTAAAAGAAAAATCAATCTCACCTTTAACTCTTCAGGTTTCACAAATTCAATCACTTTAGAATTATCACGAAATTCTTTAGAATTTCCCAGAATGCCAGAATGTATTACTCTTTTCACAACTTTCTTTAAAAAGTCTATGTCTTCCATTTAATTGAGCAGGCCTTGGGAATTTCTTCCTGTGAAAAGAAATAACTAAATACACGAGAAATAATTTTTGTTTAAGATTTCACACAAAGCTGCACAATCCGACCAGAATGTTGTACTTAGTATGTACATAGAGAGAAAGAAGAGAAAGGTAGTAAAGCATCCAACACCGTCCGCGAACTACGCTTCTCTGATCAAATAATGAACGTTACATCAAGGGGCGTGATGTGATCTGTCCTGAAGAGGTAGCAAAAGAAAAAACGGTGGATTATAAAGTAAAAATTACGTTCAGGACGGGCAATAAAGATAAAATTAATTACTTGTAGTCATTAATCATATATAAGATTAATTACTTCCAATTAAAAATATAAACAAGACATATACGTCTACTTACTTCATTTCTATGTTGTTAATTCCATCCTCATTTCCTTTTGATTGAATAAATTAATTACATCTTTATAGAAAATATCAGCCTTTATTTCTTAAAGGAGCTTTTTAATTCTATCCTCCTTTCCTTTTGATTGAATAAATTTATTACATCTTTATAGGAACTATCATCCTTTATTTCTTAAAGGAGCTTTTTAATCCCATCCTCCTTTTCTTCTGATTGAATAAATTCATTATATCTTTATAGAAACTATCAGCCTTTATTTCTTAAAGGAGTTTTTTAATTCCATCCTTCTTTCCTTTTGATTGAATAAATTTATTACTTCTTTATAGAAACTATCAGCCTTTATTTCTTAAAGGAGCTTTTTAATTCCATCCTCCTTTCCTTTTCATTGAATAAATTCATTAATTTTTATAGAAACTATCAGCCTTTATTTCTTAAAGGAACTTTTTAATTCCATCCTCCTTTCCTTTTGATTGAATAAATTCATTACATCTTTATAGAAACTATCAGCCTTTATTTCTTAAAGGAGCTTTTTAATTCCATCCTTCTTTCATTTTGATTGAATAAATTCATTACATCTTTATTCAATCAGAAGGAAAGAAGGATGGAATACATCTTTATAGAAACTATCAGCCTTTATTTCTTAAAGGAGTTTTTTTAATTCCATCCTCCTTTCCTTTTCATTGAATAAAGTTATTACATCTTTATAGAAACTATAATTCTTTATTTCTTAAATGAGCTTTTTAATTCCATCCTCCTTTCCTTCTGATTGAATAAATTCATTACATCTTTATAGAAAATATTAGCCTTTATTTCTTAAAGGAGCTTTTTAATTCCATCCTCCTTCCTTTTTGATTGAATAAATTTATTACATCTTTATAGAAACTATCATCCTTTATTTCTTAAATGAGCTTTTTAATTCCATCCTCCTTTCCTTCTGATTGAATAAATTCATTACATCTTTATAGAAACTATCAGCCTTTATTTCTTAAAGGAGGTTTTTCTCAAGCACGATTAAAGCTAAACTTGCAAGTCTCTCTTGTCGTTGTACATTTTTGATGTAGCTGTTTTATTTTTAAATGAGAGAAAGAACGCTCAACTGAGGCACTGGTGGCTGGTTTGGTTTGTTTTCAATTTCACGCAAAGCTACTCTAGGGCTATCCGCGCTAGCCACCCCTAATTTAGGAGTGTAAAACTAGTGGGAAAGCAGCTAGTCATCACCACCCACCACCAACTCTTGGGCTACTCTTTTACCAACGAATAGTGCGATTGACTGTTACATTATAACACCCCCATGGCTGAAAGGGCGTGTGTTTAGTGTGTCGGGGATTCGAGGCCCGTGACTCTGAGATTACGAGTCGAGTGCCTTAACCACCTGGTCATGCCGGGCCCTGTTGGCTGGAAGAGTCAAGGTTAACTCACAACTTTGTACGTTATTACAGGGCTGCATCTAACTTGGCATTTCGTAAACAATAAGGTAATTCATTCACTGGTTTTCCTTTCAAATCAGCGTCAGCGTATAAAACCACAAATTCACTTTTCAAGTATTCTCTATAATTATCTTGCAATGATTTTAGTGGTAATTCAGGAAATATTTTTATTCTCTTCCTGTTTTTTAGTGTCAAAAAAGTAAGGAATGTTTATCAAACTTTGAAACCTAATTTCAATTTGCCCTCAACTTACATCCAAAATTTAATAAAATAACTTGCTTTATGTTATTTTAATGCTTTCTCTGGGATCATTTCTTATTCGCTTAGTAGGGGGATATAATCCATCGACTGGTGCCTAAAATTCACCAAAATCGTCTTTCTTTTTTTGCAAAATAGTCATCATTTCATTTACTTTATTCATACAATTGGATATGTCAAATATCCTATTCTGTAGAACATCAAATATAACATTTGTATATGAAAAAATACTGGCAAGTATATTCAACAAGAAATTGAATTCAAAATCTCTGAGGTTCGATGAAAGTGACTGGGCGCAGGTAAACTATCCCAGTTGTCAAAATTATCAACAGTATTTTGAAATAAGTGAACGAGTTCTTCCTTGTATTCCAAGACAGTTTCAACAAGGCAGTGATTATAATTCCAACTAGATGGGTCTACTTTCGGGAATCTTTTCCTTAGTTCAATATCTAAAAGGTGCACATGCTTTGTTGGTTTCATAGAAAAACAAAAAGAATGATTCAAGATTTGCGAAGAATTAGAATGTGTCTTTTGTGTAACAACGTTTTTAGGAATAATGAAGTATACCACCTTAAGCAACACTTTAACAATTTTCACCAACAAATTTGATGTATAATTTCCATTTAATAACAAAAACCGCATGAATGAAATTAGCCATCTGAAAGTACAACTTCATGAACGAAATGGAGGCCTAAAAAGATTTATATTATCATCGACAGAACTAGTTACGTTAGCTAGCTATAAAGTAGCTTGGATTCTAGCTCAAAAAAATTTTCTGATGCTGAACTAGTGAAAGAAATATTGATTGTGGTCATTGAAACTCTCTTGAAGAATTATGATTCAGAAATAAAAGATAATATTCTTCAAAAGGTAAATAATTTGCAATCAAGTCGAAGAACAATTGTTCGTAAAATGCTAGAGTTAGTGAGAGACATAGAAAATCAGTTGATTGAACAACTAAAAGACTGTTTGTATTTTCTTTAGCACTAGATGAGTCAACAGATGTTAGTGACACTCCACAGCTGATAATTTGGGTTCGATATCTAACTTCAAATCATAAAGTGAGGGAAGAAGTTTTTGGCCTTTGTGGATTACGAAATCGAACATGTGGTAAAAACATCTTTGAAAAATTTTTTTAAATGTCAAAAAAATTCAATCTGGATTTTAAGAAACCGGTTTCTGTCACAACAGATGGTGCTTCCGCCATGACTGGGACAAAATTAGGATTTGTTTCACTTTTTAAGCAGCATTTAATTGGAAGTAATGTGAAGTCCATGCTGCCATCTTTCCATTGCATTTTGCATCAGGAAAATTTATGTGCTCAGATATCTAAAAGTGATGAATTGAAAAATTTGATGGACAATGTTGTGAAAATTGTGAATTATATTAGAAGTGGAAGCTCTCTCATCCATCAAGAGTTTCTTGAGTCTTTGAAGAAATGCAGTGACTGTACTTTTGATGATCTTACTGATTTTGCAAATGCAAAACGTTCTTGGAACGAGTTACTTCCTTATTTCCTCAATTAAAAGATTATCTTGTTGAAAAAGGTAAGATTGAAAATTTCCCTGAAATTGAAACTTTGTCATGGCAGTTTGATTTGCACTTTCTGTGTGGCATGATGGCTCACTTGAATAATTTGAATACGAATCTTCAGGTAAGAGGTAAAATAATAAGCGAGCAATCACAGTCTATTCATGAATTTCAATTAAAGCTAAACCTCCTTACGGAACAATTACGAAAGAGTGATTTGGCACATTTTTTAAAGTTGAATAGTTTTCTAGAAAATAATAATGACTATGATTTCTCTGATGTTAAAGATGATCTTTATGTAAACTGGATCAAAATCTATCTCAAAAATTTGAATCATGTTTCTCCGAATTACAAATTTGACATTGATATTTGAATTTTTGCATGACCCATTTCAATTTGATTTAGGAAATTTAAGTAAGGAAATTACATCTTTTTTGTCTTCGGATAAATGTGGATTTGAAGACGAGATGCTTACCCTGCAAAGTGTAGAACACATAAGGTAAAGAAAAATATTCTATCAGAGAGACGTGGCTCACGATTCTGATAAATGAGAGTCTTCTAAATTTAAATATAGTAATTTCAAAATTGTTTTCTATATTTGGATCCACATGGGTTTGTGAGCCAACATTTTCTACGCTAGATTTTCTTAAGTGTAAATACAGATCTCGGCTTACTGACATAAATGAAGAGGCAGAGTTAAGATGCTCATTGAGCATAGATATTAAGCCAAATTTCACGAAACTTGTTGATGAAATCCCCCATCAATTTTCACATTGGAGGTCAATTAAAATGCAATTATTTTAATTAAACTAATATCTTTCTTTTTTTAACAGTGTGGCCAACGTTGTTTTTATTAGACACATTTGTACCATTATAAAAAATAAATTGCCCACCCCTGACCTACACAATTAATATGGTAATTCTGGATTCTATTTGACAAGCCAGAAAAACACTCGATTTCTCTAAATGGGATTTCAATAATGGATCATATTTCTTGCACAAATGTACCAATTCCACACAGTTGCCTCGGTTAGCAGATTCTAATGATTCATCATGATCTCTAAATGCTAATTGTTGTTCTCACAGATATCATAGTATGTTGATTAATATTTTAAAAACTCTTCACCTTTTCATTGTGCATATTTATCTTATGTTGCCTGTTTAGTTGGAATTAAATCCGCGATATTCCCTACCTACTTAGGTTTAGAGTTGAAAATATATGACCGCAGGAATTTTCATGTCTTTTAATTGCCTTATGCATATTATTTGAGTCATCAAATTCGCCTGAGCTCTATGTCCCAAATTCACTGTTAAATAATAAACACGGCCAGTAGAAAAGCTTCTGCATGTTAGGACAAGTAGTTAACCAAGATGTCCTATCGTATTGGTCTACAATGAATTTTAGAATGCACTGCTTTGTTCTTCCAGACAGGCTTAGAGCTAGAATCAGTCTACCCTTTGTGATGATGCTTTCTTTATCACTACACCTTTTTATACCAAACTTACTAACAAATAAGGTTTCAATAATCTATTTTTAAATCTAAAGAGTGACACTTTACAAAAAACAATTATGCATACAAAAAACAACAGTATCATTTAATACAAGACCCAAAGCACCTGCACCTCGCGCTCTTGGCTGTTCGTTAATTAACTATAAATTATTTTTTTTATTATTATATTTGATTTGCTTATCGTAAATTTTAATTTATAAATTATTTATTTCGCTTACTTTTTAACAATTTAATATATAAACTATAAATTGTCAATAGCTCCACGTTTTAGTGTATTTTGAAATAATATGAACTGGTAATTGCTTCCTTTATGGCACAGAAGAAGCCAATATAACATCCAATATATGTTTTCTTTTTTAAATTCAAATATTAATTTGAAATTTTTATTCAGAATATTACTCACGTAAGAAGTATTTTATTGTTTAAAGAATATATTATGTAACGAAAATGTTTTAGATAGAAATAAAGCCTTTTCTAGTTGCAAAAAAACTAAAATCAACTTTAAAAAGGAAGCATTATGCGAGTTGTAGTCCAGATTTTTCCCAACAGTATAAGGTTATTATTGATTATCTACAATATAGCAGTGCTTCCGTATGGATCATTTGCAAGTTCATAAATTCATATTTAGCTGATACTTAAAATTATTTTTTAACATATACTGGAAAAACACTGCTTCCCTCGCTTCCACGGACCGCAGGTTTTTGTTCACTTTGTTTTTCTTGCGAACACCGAACCTTCAAATTCACAGCCAGAACATTCTAATTATCAAGCCCATGCGTTGTAAACCAAGTTGCGTTTTGGTTCATGACTGTTAGTTCACAAGGTCCCTAATCAAATTAGTCTCACGTATAATAATATACACAAAATATTTTCAATATTTTAAGTTCACCAATTATTACCAGCACTTATGATAATCAAGGTGCGAAAATATTCAAATTAGCTTTTTTTTTTCAAACGTTTAAACAAACTTTTGGTTGTTTCACACAATAATAATTTGACCCGCCTGTTGAAGTGCGTTAAAAACAAAATGTTTGTTCGTGCAAACCCACTCGAGGACTATCTGTGCTAGCCGTCCATAAGTTGACAGTGTAAGAGTAGAGAGAAGTCATCACCACCAACCGTCAACTCTTGGGCTACTCTTTAACCAACGAAAAATGGGATTGACCGTCACGTTATAACGCCCCCATAGCTAAAGGGCGAGCATGTTTGAGTGATGGGGATTCGAAACCGCGGCCCTCAGATTACGAGTCGAACGCCTTAACCCGACCACGCCGTGCCGTGAAAATAAATTGGATTGTACATTTTACCAAAGCTAAACACGTGTGCAAATAACTTAGTTTCTAACAAATATTAAAGTTTTTGTTCCATTTCATTGTAACTTATAACAACTAACAAGTACAAGGTAAAAGTTAATTTAATTGTACACAAAGATGTGCATATTTTGTAAGTTATTTATTACCAAAAACACTAAATCCAATACTTAAAGTCTCCTGCTCGTAGAGCGGTAAGTCTACGGATTTACAACGCTAAAATAAGGGGTTCAATCCCATGTGGCTTTGGTATAAGAAAACACGCACACAAATATTTAATTTTTTTATTTTCTAGCTGTTACTAGTTTTCAACAAAAGTGTATCACTAAATCGATATTTTGCACAAACTCATTTGTATGAAAATATTTTTGTTCTGTAATTAAGCACAAAGTTGCACAACTCAAATTGTAGCGTTTTAAGCCAACCAGTGAGTTGGAGCTGGGCAGTACAAGTCCAGAGAAAATACTAGAAGTTGTTTTTTGCTCTGAAAGTTGATGTCTGGAATGTGCTCTTGTGCAAATTGCCGAAGAGTTAATCACTGCCACGTAGTTTGATCATCATAATTATTTGTTTGGAGACAAGCACAAAGCTACACGATGGGCTATACGTGCTCTGCCTACCATGGGTATCGAAACCAGGTTTCTAGCGTTTTAAGTTCGCATACGTAATGCTGTGCTACCAGGGGACTATATGAAGACACTAAGCCTTCTTCGAGATCAGTCCTTTCCGTTTTAATTAAACAAACACACACTTGAAGTACCAAACGTATTTGTAAATTTATTTAACACCTTATTTCTATAAATCTATAACTTTGTTCTTATTTACCTAAACTGAAATTGATTATACATTTTCTCACTTTTAATGTACTTGTTGGAAGAGCTATAAGTCTTACTCTAGTCTTATAAGCTCTGTATAAAGCATGGATATTCTATTGAAGGCTTAAGACGAATTACAGCATTGTGTTTATACGTGCCTTATTTTTACGGAACTTTAATTGTTTAACGCAATAAAAATTTAAATAAAACTAACGGATAATTATAACGGTGAAAGTTATTATGAGTGGGACGCATACTCGAAAGTCCTTTGGTGTTGTTACATATATTTTCGATCTGTTTGGAGTGGGTACAAGCAATAATAGTGTAGCGGAGAAACCTATTCAGCAAACCTAATCTTATCAGCTGCACAGAAACTGGCGTGTTCATTCTCTCAAAGACACACATCACGAGACTTCTTAACGTTCTGATATAGATCGATTTTTGACTGAGAGCGAAATGTAGTCCGCAGATATACAGCTGTGCCACTACTTGTGTTGTAGCTTTGCACTTAACAACATCAAACTGATTTTAACATTAATTAGAACACAAATAATATTAAAAACTGTTTCCTCATGTAGATTACAAACTTAAGAACCAGATAATTATATTTCACGTAGCCCTATCTTTTAACTGTTATGTGTTTTAAATTACAAAATAGATTTAAAAGTAAAATATAATTTTTAAAAACCTTTCTGTTTCTCTGGATGTCATTAACGTTCAAAATGTAACACAAAAAAAGGACCTCGTCACTAAAAACCAACAATTAACAAATCTCACAATTAACTCAGTAAAGCGTTTTGAATTTGTTCTTCGGGTGACAAGCCATGATATTATTTCTTGTAACAGTTATACCTGATAAGATATGTAAGTTGTCATAACAATATGTAAATCCAAACCAGTATGGCATAAGCACAGTTATACTTATGAGAGCTTATATTTTGGGTAAAGACACTTCACTTGACATCAAGCATTGTGTAACTATATTCTATTTTAGTAACTATGTAATTCACTATCACATATCATTCTATTTTGGTGACTATCTAATTCACTATTACAAATCACGGCTAACAACAATAACTGTTCAATTCTTTCCAATATCTGTCCCCACAGGACAATGCCTAAACACTGCCTTTTCAACATTCGGAGAACACGTGATGTTAACATTCAAACAAACAAATAATTAAATATCACTAATCTTTAGTAAAAGAGTAGCCCAAGAGATGGCGGTGGGTGTCGATTACTAGCTATCTTCCCTCTAGTCTTACACTGCTGAATTAAAAACAGCTAGCGCAGATAGCCCTCGGCCGGGCACGGCCAGGTGGGTTATAGCGTTCAACTCGTAATTTGAAGATCCGGGTTGGAATCCCCGTCACACCAAACATGCCCGCCCTTTCAGCCGTGGGGCATTATAATGTTACGGTCAAGCCCACTATTCGTTGGTAAAAAAAGTAGCCCAAGAGTTAGCGGTGGATGGTGATGACTAGCTGCCTTCCCTCTAGTCTTACACTGCTACATTAGGGACAGCTAGCGCAAATAGCCCTCGTGTAGCTTTTGCGCGAAATTCAAAACAAACAAGCAATTCAGATTAAAACCTAATTAAAATGTCTTTAAATTAACATCGATACCCATAACAACAACGCGTCATTTTGGTCTCTGGTATTGAGAATAATTATTTTAAAAGACGGAAATTAAGTTCAATGAATTAAAAGAAAAAAAAACAAATGGAACACGTGCACACATGTAGAGGAATGTGAAACACATTCACCATCTCAAGACAAAGTCTACTGCAACTGTTTCAAAACTAAAACTTCCGGGTTTCGGTTTTCCCTAACTTTCATAGATCTCAGCTGCTTTATTAAGGTCAATCATTTCCAACTGATAGATAAACACCATTTCCTGACATTCCAGCTGTAAATCGAGGGCTTATAATAACGCAAAAAAAATCTTATTTTCATATGTGGGCAAAGCATAGGCCTCCCATTTTGTGCAATTTTGCTCTTAATAATAAACAAAATACATAAAACCTATATTTAATTAAGATCGCAGAGGATATGTTGAACAATATGTTTCACTTAAAATAATCTGTTTCGATTCCCAGAAGCATTGTGTAACTCCGCTTGCGACTCTGTGTCACAATCCTGATATTACAAGAACTGAGAACACTATTGTGGAAAGACAATACAATGGAAACAAAATGGCCTGTCATGGCCATGTGATTAGGGTGTTAGACTTCCAGTCTGAGGGTCACGGATTCGAATCCCCTTCACACTAAACTGGTGGTCCACTTCTTGTGCTTAGATGGCATTAGCTCGTAAATAAAAACATTTTAAGGTAAAGAAAGGTTCGTGTATAATTCAACATATCTGTTTACCTACGTTATGAGGTGTAAACAACAATTACTAAATAGCATTAAATTATTCACTAGATGTTCTTCCTCGTTAAGTGACATCGTTTGAAGACTCATAAGCCACATTTACCATGAGTCTCTACTTCTAAGAAACGTATTTAGATTCAGAGGCTTCGCTGGCAATCGGAAAGATCTTGAGCTTACACCCCTGAGAAGCAGCCAATACTCAAAACAACTGCAACCTAAGTGCAATATAATATGTATAGTTTACGTAATGTGCATTAGGGTACTGTGAAATACATCCGGGTCTCGGGCCCTGTGGACCAGTACCTAATGACGCCCGTGATTGAACTTAGTCAAACGTTTAGGAATTACTCTTGGGAAAGTGAAGTCATGCAACAGGTGGATGACAAAACCTTTCTACTAAGGGTTCAATTAGTTCACTTTTTAACAGGAAGAAGAAGATGTTAGTTTATAGTTGTTATGGTCAGCCGTTTGATTATATCGTTTCAGCACTACGTTAATCAGAAATTAAGGAGAATAATTGAAAAGTTTTGTTGTATGATATCAATGCCATCTTCTACAACGCAAGGCTGTTGGTTCTTGAGGTCTTGGCCAGGAATAATTGGGTGGTTAGGGCAATCGACTTGCCATCTCCGGATCACAAATTCGTATACTAGTGGTTATATAGCTCTAGTCTCGAGACTAATGTCACAGTTTTAGTGGCGATTACTCATGAAATAAAAATAACAGTATAGTAAGACGTGATATTGGACTCAACAACGTGAAGTTCTTCATTTCAATGAAACAAGACTTAGTACTAATGCATAACGATGCCTGTTGTTTTCGTTTGTTGTCGGTTTTTCTGTACAGTCCATCATAGTTCATCAAGAACGTTCCAGCAAGAGATCCTCATGATTCAAATCCTATAACACTCTAATGAAAGGCCCGGCATGGCCAGATGGTTAGGGCGCTTGACTCGTAATATGAGAATCGAGTGTTCGAATCCACGGTCCTCGAAACATGTTCGCCTCTTCAGACATGGAGGTGTTGCAATATTCTCAATCCCACTATTCGTTGGCAAAAGAGTAGCCGAAGAATTGGCAGTTGGTGATGACAGCTAGCTTTCCCTCTAGTCTTTCACTGCTAAATGTGAAACGATTAGCGTAGATAGCCCTCGTGCGGTTTAGCGCGAAATTTATATTAAACAAACAATAAACTTAAAACATAATAAGGCTTAAGTAACTGAGCCGAAAGCTTTGCATTAAAAATAAATAAAAACGTGATAATAGTTCAAATAAATTACCTAATACAAATACGAGAACTCACGTTAAAAGCCTGAAAAGTACCTATGTTACAGTAATACTAAGTTTCATCATATTTGGGAAACCAAGAACGAATAACGCATACGATTTGTTTACGTACTCGATAAATGTACGTGTACAATTAGCAGGTTGTACAGTGACACCACGTCCAAATATAATTCCAGACATTCACTACCATGGCACGTGGACCAGAATCTTCATCCAAATTAATCAATTTTTTAACAATTGTTAATGATTCTCGTATATTTCATTCATTTTTATTGATCTAAGTTGAAATATTCTTACTTTTTCACATCTTCTCTACTTTTATATTTTAACTTACCTAAATATTTCAGCAGCTAAAACTACACCAACTCAATCATTACAAGTATTGTTTGTTAACATTCTCCTTTCTGATGTTCTTTATTTTTCTTACCTTTATTTCCTTTCCCTCTTTATTCTTCGTAAATAAAAGTTTTTCTATATTCCATCAGCAGATATTGTTTCATATGATAAACCCTTAAAATGCTTGGAGATGCCAGGCCTTTTATATTCCTTTATTGTAAAACAGCTAAGCTACAAAGTTCCTAACTAACTTGCCACACAGCTGCCACACAGGTATTTCTGTGCTGATCTGAATACAAAGATACGTCAAGTCTACAACGCCTACGTATTCGAGGACATAAAATAAGAAAATACAGGTGCACAGACTTATAGTATAGTGGTGGAATAAACAAAGACAATACTCTAGTTAAAGCTTTACAAAAATAAAGGAAAACAGAATTAAAGACAATTGGACTGATTGAAAACAACTACATTGATTACTGGGTAGGTACAGAAAGGTGGGAATGAACTACACTTGTAGTATAGTGGTGGAATAAACAAAGACAATACTCTAGTTAAAGCTTTACAAAAATAAAGGAAAACAGAATTAGAGACAATTGGACTGATTGAAAACAACTACATTGATTACTGGGTAGGTACAGAAAGGTGGGAATGAACTACACTTGTAGTATAGTGGTAGAATAAACAAAGACAATACTCTAGTTAAAGCTTTACAAAAATAAAGGAAAACAGAATTAAAGACAATTGGACTGATTGAAAACAACTACATTGATTACTGGGTAGGTACAGAAAGGTGGGAATGAACTACACTTGTAGTATAGTGGTGGAATAAACAAAGACAATACTCTAGTTAAAGCTTTACAAAAATAAAGGAAAACAGAATTAAAGACAATTGGACTGATTGAAAACAACTACATTGATTACTGTGTAGGTACAGTAAGGTGGGAATGAACTACACTTATAACTAAACATAAGATTCTGACTACTTACTTGAAGTAAGATAACACACACCATCAGCAGCAAATGTAAACAAGACTTTCACAACGAGTCTTGATTCTTTCAGACCAGACTCGATGCTGTCTCAAAATACTAAACTGCACCAAAATTCACTTTCTTCCTGTAGTTGTGCGGTAGGAATTTACCCTCTCTCTCTGTTTGTAGTGGTTCAGTCAGATTCACTCAGAAAATTGCACCAAAACATTCTGAAAGTATCTATGCTCGTAGTTTAGTATTCTCTGCACTTGGTGAATTAAAAACCACAAACCAACATCCCAAGAAACAGCAGGCAATGTACATAATTAGTTGTTTCTACAGATAGTGAAGCCTAATCTCCCTCTGGGTAAGTTGTGCCCGTGATTATTAATGAGGAATGGAATTTTCTGAAATCAGTATAACCCAATAACTCATGTTGATCAAAGTGTAGATTGAACTGGACCTATCTTGAACTTAGAAATTAAACAATTTTCGGAATACTAAGTTTATTTGTAACATCTAAGACTGAATTTAGCAATTGTCCTCGATCTGAGATGAGATGTTCCAAATTAGGGCTTATTAGGAATTATTCACCATGAGAAAGTGAGGTACGTGGTATTTGAATACTACATACCTCTATGCATAGTAAATGTGCCTTCTCAGTTTCTACATATTTAATGGTTTTATGACACCCATGTGTAATTCAAAGTTGTTGACTTTAATTAATACCTTTTCCTTTATCACTCTGTTCATTTCATTCCTCATACACACCAGAAAGTATAATCTATCTTTAGTCTTAACGTTATTCCATCTTATTTTTACATATGTTCCAGCATTATTTGCCGTGCCGTCAGTTAGCTATGTTTATCGTTATTTTTCTGGCTTTAGTTAATCTATAGCTTTCAGCAGCGCTATAACACTTCTACAGAAAGATTCTAAGTCATTTTGGCGTTATATACAGAGTTTTGTTTTCATGTTTCTGAGCTTCTAAGCCCAACATCCATAATTTTTGTTTAAAAAAGATTTAGACCGTGTGTCTGTGATGTTAAGGAAATTTCTTTATGATCGTAACAACCTGGTGTAGCAATAGTATATGACCCTCTTTACTTTCGTTTTCTCTCTTCAGAACTAAAAGTGCGAAACGAAACTATCCACAGCAACGTAATGAATCAACAACTGCTAGCACAGGTTGTTGCTACCAATAAGGAAACTTTGTCAAACATTGGTGATTTTCAATGTTTGTCTGCAATAACCACTGTTGCCTAATAGCGTCATTTTCAGTACAGATATTAATTTACAAAATTATTGATGTCCAAGGTAACGTCCTTACATTTTTAGCCAAAACAACGTATTATTTGTTACTTTTAAAGTCACTAATGTTATAGCCTACTTATATATATATAAATATAAAATAACTGACAATAATTAATAGTTAAGATAAAAACTCTCTGGTTACAACAATAATTAGTGAACTAGTAAAGGTAATCATATGTATGGTATTTGATTGAAACATTACCACACAAGATCACACAAAAGTTATCACAGGTCTCATTTGAAAACCAAAATATAATAAACAAGATACTTTTATTTGAAAAGTAATACTGGAACATCACCAGATATATAAAGTATAGTACATGTATTCTTGATGAAACGTGTTTTATCCTGTTGAAGCACGTTTTAAACAAATTATAAATTTGTACTCCTGTAGTGAGGGTTGTCACACTAAACAAGGACGCTTTTGGTGTGCATTTTCTGTCAATCGTCTGTAAGTTATCAGAGTGGAAAATTGTGTCCAGCACTATGTCATACGAAATTGGTATAATTTCGAGTAAAACCTCATGTAATCCGGGAGCAAATCTCGTTAAAAGTTTATTGGAAGAAACATTGGAGACAACTTGTGACAAGAGCGCTTGCTTTATTTCCTCTTAAAAGAGATTCAATGTGAACAATAAATCTGCAAGCAACTTAAAAGAAATAAAAAAGGGCCACCATGGCCAGATGGTTAGGGCTCTCGATTCGTAATCTGAGAGTCGCAGGTTCGAATCTTCGTCGCACCAACCATGCTCACCCTTTCAGCCGTGGAGACGTTATAATGTTATGGTCAATCCCACTATTCGTTGGTAAAAGAGTAGCCCAAGAGTTGGCGGTGGGTGGTGATGACTAGCTGCCGTCCCTCTAGTCTTATACTACTAAATTAAGGACTGCTAGCGCAGATAGCTTTCGTGTAGCTTTGCGTGAGATCCGAAACAAACAAATGGAACAGGAAGAACTGAAAACTCGACTGTAAAAAAATGAAAACAGGAATTTTATCTTAAATCTTGAGATATTGAGTAAAATTAAGCAAAGCTCACTTTTCTCTTTTCATCTGAGCAGAATGCTACTGTTCGCAACCTGTTATAACAAGAAGATAACATAACCCAGGGAACTTTCTGTTCATATTTATTAATTACCTTATTTCTGAATGTTGAGGACTTTCTCCAGGATGCCCAGACTTGGTGATTATTATTCTTCAAGTGTCTTGAAAAACAAACATACACAAGCAAATCATGTATAAATGTATAATCTAAAAAACTTCATTTTTGAGTTACTAAATTATATGATCTTATCGTATCTACTTTGGAAGTTGAAAGTTTGAATTTATGGAAGTTAAGGTGCGCGATTCGCAATCTGGGGGTCGCAGAGTCGAAACCTGTCGCTAAACATGCTCACTGCTTCAGTCGTAACCGTAAATTTTCTTGTAAAGAGTAATCCAAGATTTGACAGTCGATACTCCTGGAAGGTTGTCTTTCCAGAGGTTAGCAGTTTAAAATTAGGAATTACAGCCTTAGTAGCTTTACTATATAGCCAAACAAACAAACTGTAAGTTAATTAGATTGATAATGAAGGTATAACCGTCAGTTATATGTTTCACTTTCATCTATTTCCCAGTATCGGTGAAAATAGGTTTGTCACTTACTGCTTACGTAATAAAGAATTTGTTTGTTTGTTTGTTTTTTGAATTTCGCATAAAGCTACTCGAGGGCCATCTGTGCTAGCCGTCCCCAATTTAGTAGTATAAGACCAGAGGGACAGCAGCTAGTCATCACCACCCACCGCCAACTCTTGGGCTACTCTTTTACCAACAAATAGTGGGATTGACCGTAACATTATAACGCCCCCACGGCTGAAAGGGTGAGCATGTTTGGCGCGACGGGGATGCGAACCCACGACCCTCAGATTACGAGTCTCACGCCTTAACACGCTTGGCCATGCCGGGCCATGTAATAAAGAAACGTTGTCTCTTTGTTTCGTTTTTTTAACCTTCCGAAATTAAGTCAGAATACAAAGACATGTTTGAATAATAATAACTTAACCGCGAGTTCTACAAGTGACGTCTACAGAATTTATTCCAGGTGGGCACAAGTGCCCATTATCAGTGAGCATAGGAAGCATCGTTGTTTCAAGGGCAGGGGGAAATTTCTCTAGAAAAGTTCGAAAATCGGATACCTATTCTGTGGCGTTGTGGATCTTAGTAGCATTTGGAAATTAATCAGGCAATGATGGTGATGGTAATAAACCAATTATGAAGTGAGAACAGAATATTACTGTTTTTATTTCATGAGTGAATGGGCCCATTGACCAATCCTACAGACGGTCATGAGCTCTGCATATACTTTCAGCGATATGATTATAAACGGATAGATATCAAATTTTATATTTTGTATTAATCTTAGAACCACGGGAAATAATATGTTTTGTTTTTATTAATGGTTTTCATGCAGTTCCAAGTAGCTGTTAGCCGTTGTTGGCATACCGGTGGTCCACTTCTTGTGCTTAGATAGCAATAGCTCGCAAATAAAAACATTTTAAGGTAAAGAAAGGTTCGTGTATAATTCAACATATCTGTTTACCTACGTTATGAGGTGTAAACAACAATTACTAAATAGCATTAAATTATTCACTAGATGTTCTTCCTCGTTAAGTGACATCGTTTGAAGACTCATAAGCCACATTTACCGTGAGGCTCTACTTCTAAGAAACGTATTTAGATTCAGAGGCTTCGCTGGCAATCGGAAAGATCTTGAGCTTACACCCCTGAGAAGCAGTCAATACTCAAAACAACTGCAACCTAAGTGCAATATAATATGTATAGTTTACGTAATGTGCACTAGGGTACTGTGAAATACATCCGGGTCTCGGGCCCTGTGGACCAGTACCTCATGACGCCCGTGATTGAACTTAATCAAACGTTTAGGAATTACTCTTGGAAAAGTGAAGTCATGCAACAGGTGGATGACGAAACCTTTCTACTAAGGGTTCAACTAGTTGACTTGTTAACAGGACGAAGAAGATGTTAGTTTATAGTTGTTATGGTCAGCCGTTTGATTATATCGTTTCAGCACTACGTTAATCAGAAATTAAGGAGAATAATTGGAAAGTTTTGTTGTATGATATCAATGTCATCTTCTACAACGCAAGGCTGTTGGTTCTTGAGGTCTTGGCCAGGAATAATTGGGTGGTTAGGGCAATCGACTTGCCATCTCCGGACCACAAATTCGTATACTAGTGGTTATATAGCTCTAGTCTCGAGACTAATGCCACAGTTTTAGTGGCGATTAGTCATGAGATAAAAATAACAGTATATTAAGACGTGATATTGGACTCAACAACGTGAAGTTCTTCATTTCAATGAAACAAGACTTAGTACTAATGCATAACGATGCCTGTTGTTTTCGTTTGTTGTCGGTTTTTCTGTACAGTCCATCATAGTTCATCAAGAACGTTCCAGCAAGAGATCCTCATGATTCAAATCCTATAACACTCTAATGAAAGGCCCGGCATGGCCAGATGGTTAGGGCGCTTGACTCGTAATATGAGAATCGAGTGTTCGAATCCACGGTCCTCGAAACATGTTCGCCTCTTCAGACATGGAGGTGTTGCAATATTCTCAATCCCACTATTCGTTGGCAAAAGAGTAGCCGAAGAATTGGCAGTTGGTGATGACAGCTAGCTTTCCCTCTAGTCTTTCACTGCTAAATGTGAAACGATTAGCGTAGATAGCCCTCGTGCGGTTTTGCGCGAAATTTATATTAAACAAACAATAAACTTAAAACATAATAAGGCTTAAGTAACTGAGCCGAAAGCTTTGCATTAAAAATAAATAAAAACGTAATAATAGTTCAAATAAATTACCTAATACAAATACGAGAACTCACGTTAAAAGCCTGAAAAGTACCTATGTTACAGTAATACTAAGTTTCATCATATTTGGGAACCAAGAACGAATAACGCATACGATTTGTTTACGTACTCGATAAATGTACGTGTACAATTAGCAGGTTGTACAGTGACACCACGTCCAAATATAATTCCAGACATTCACTACCATGGCACGTGGACCAGAATCTTTATCCAAATTAATCAATTTTTTAACAATTGTTAATGATTCTCGTATATTTCATTCATTTTTATTGATCTAAGTTGAAATATTCTTACTTTTTCACATCTTCTCTACTTTTATATTTTAACTTACCTAAATATTTCAACAGCTAAAACTACACCAACTCAATCATTACAAGTATTGTTTGTTAACATTCTCCTTTCTGATGTTCTTTATTTTTCTTACCTTTATTTCCTTTCCCTCTTTATTCTTCGTAAATAAAAGTTTTTCTATATTCCATCAGCAGATATTGTTTCATATGATAAACCCTTAAAATGCTTGGAGATGCCAGGCCTTTTATATTCCTTTATTGTAAAACAGCTACAAAGTTCCTAACTAACTTGCCACACAGCTGCCACACAGGTATTTCTGTGCTGATCTGAATACAAAGATACGTGAAGTCTACAACGCCTACGTATTCGAGGACATAAAATAAGAAAATACAGGTGCACAGACTTATAGTATAGTGGTGGAATAAACAAAGACAATACTCTAGTTAAAGCTTTACAAAAATAAAGGAAAACAGAATTAAAGACAATTGGACTGATTGAAAACAACTACATTGATTACTGGGTAGGTACAGAAAGGTGGGAATGAACTACACTTGTAGTATAGTGGTGGAATAAACAAAGACAATACTCTAGTTAAAGCTTTACAAAAATAAAGGAAAACAGAATTAGAGACAATTGGACTGATTGAAAACAACTACATTGATTACTGGGTAGGTACAGAAAGGTGGGAATGAACTACACTTGTAGTATAGTGGTAGAATAAACAAAGACAATACTCTAGTTAAAGCTTTACAAAAATAAAGGAAAACAGAATTAAAGACAATTGGACTGATTGAAAACAACTACATTGATTACTGGGTAGGTACAGAAAGGTGGGAATGAACTACACTTGTAGTATAGTGGTGGAATAAAGAAAGACAATACTCTAGTTAAAGCTTTACAAAAATAAAGGAAAACAGAATTAAAGACAATTGGACTGATTGAAAACAACTACATTGATTACTGTGTAGGTACAGTAAGGTGGGAATGAACTACACTTATAACTAAACATAAGATTCTGACTACTTACTTGAAGCAAGATAACACACACCATCAGCAGCAAATGTAAACAAGACTTTCACAACGAGTCTTGATTCTTTCAGACCAGACTCGATGCTGTCTCAAAATACTAAACTGCACCAAAAATTCACTTTCTTCCTGTAGTTGTGCGGTAGGAATTTACCCTCTCTCTCTGTTTGTAGTGGTTCAGTCAGATTCACTCAGAAAATTGCACCAAAACATTCTGAAAGTACCTATGCTCGTAGTTTAGTATTCTCTGCACTTGGTGAATTAAAAACCACAAACCAACATCCCAAGAAACAGCAGGCAATGTACATAATTAGTTGTTTCTACAGATAGTGAAGCCTAATCTCCCTCTGGGTAAGTTGTGCCCGTGATTATTAATGAGGAATGGAATTTTCTGAAATCAGTATAACCCAATAACTCATGTTGATCAAAGTGTAGATTGAACTGGACCTATCTTGAACTTAGAAATTAAACAATTTTCGGAATACTAAGTTTATTTGTAACATCTAAGACTGAATTTAGCAATTGTCCTCGATCTGAGATGAGATGTTCCAAATTAGGGCTTATTAGGAATTATTCACCATGAGAAAGTGAGGTACGTGGTATTTGAATACTACATACCTCTATGCATAGTAAATGTGCCTTCTCAGTTTCTACATATTTAATGGTTTTATGACACCCATGTGTAATTCAAAGTTGTTGACTTTTAATTAATACCTTTTCCCTTTATCACTCTGTTCATTTCATTCCTCATACACACCAGAAAGTATAATCTATCTTTAGTCTTAACGTTATTCCATCTTATTTTTACATATGTTCCAGCATTATTTGCCGTGCCGTCAGTTAGCTATGTTTATCGTTATTTTTCTGGCTTTAGTTAATCTATAGCTTTCAGCAGCGCTATAACACTTCTACAGAAAGATTCTAAGTCATTTTGGCGTTATATACAGAGTTTTGTTTTCATGTTTCTGAGCTTCTAAGCCCAACATCCATAATTTTTGTTTAAAAAAAGATTTAGACCGTGTGTCTGTGATGTTAAGGAAATTTCTTTATGATCGTAACAACCTGGTGTAGCAATAGTATATGACCCTCTTTACTTTCGTTTTCTCTCTTCAGAACTAAAAGTGCGAAACGAAACTATCCACAGCAACGTAATGAATCAACAACTGCTAGCACAGGTTGTTGCTACCAATAAGGAAACATTGTCAAACATTGGTGATTTTCAATGTTTGTCTGCAATAACCACTGTTGCCTAATAGCGTCATTTTCAGTACAGATATTAATTTACAAAATTATTGATGTCCAAGGTAACGTCCTTACATTTTTAGCCAAAACAACGTATTATTTGTTACTTTTAAAGTCACTAATGTTATAGCCTACTTATATATATATAAATATAAAATAACTGACAATAATTAATAGTTAAGATAAAAACTCTCTGGTTACAACAATAATTAGTGAACTAGTAAAGGTAATCATATGTATGGTATTTGATTGAAACATTACCACACAAGATCACACAAAAGTTATCACAGGTCTCATTTGAAAACCAAAAATATAATAAACAAGATACTTTTTATTTGAAAAGTAATACTGGAACATCACCAGATATATAAAGTATTGTACATGTATTCTTGATGAAACGTGTTTTATCCTGTTGAAGCACGTTTTAAACAAATTATAAATTTGTACTCCTGTAGTGAGGGTTGTCACACTAAACAAGGACGCTTTTGGTGTGCATTTTCTGTCAATCGTCTGTAAGTTATCAGAGTGGAAAATTGTGTCCAGCACTATGTCATACGAAATTGGTATAATTTCGAGTAAAACCTCATGTAATCCGGGAGCAAATCTCGTTAAAAGTTTATTGGAAGAAACATTGGAGACAACTTGTGACAAGAGCGCTTGCTTTATTTCCTCTTAAAAAGAGATTCAATGTGAACAATAAATCTGCAAGCAACTTAAAAGAAATAAAAAAGGGCCACCATGGCCAGATGGTTAGGGCTCTCGATTCGTAATCTGAGAGTCGCAGGTTCGAATCTTCGTCGCACCAACCATGCTCACCCTTTCAGCCGTGGAGACGTTATAATATGACGGTCAATTCCACTATTCATTCGTAAAAGAGTAGCCCAAGAGTTGGCGGTGGGTGGTGATGACTAGCTGCCGTCCCTCTAGTCTTATACTACTAAATTAAGGACTGCTAGCGCAGATAGCTTTCGTGTAGCTTTGCGTGAGATCCGAAACAAACAAATGGAACAGGAAGAACTGAAAACTCGACTGTAAAAAATGAAAACAGGAATTTTTATCTTAAATCTTGAGATATTGAGTAAAATTAAGCAGAACTCACTTTTCTCTTTTCATCTGAGCAGAATGCTACTGTTCGCAACCTGTTATAACAAGAAGATAACATAACCCAGGGAACTTTCTGTTCATATTTATTAATTACCTTATTTCTGAATGTTGAGGACTTTCTCCAGGATGCCCAGACTTGGTGATTATTATTCTTCAAGTGTCTTGAAAAACAAACATACACAAGCAAATCATGTATAAATGTATAATCTAAAAAACTTCATTTTTGAGTTACTAAATTATATGATCTTATCGTATCTACTTTGGAAGTTGAAAGTTTGAATTTATGGAAGCTAAGGTGCGCGATTCGCAATCTGGGGGTCGCAGAGTCGAAACCTGTCGCTAAACATGCTCACTGCTTCAGTCGTAACCGTAAATTTTCTTGTAAAGAGTAATCCAAGATTTGACAGTCGATACTCCTGGAAGGTTGTCTTTCCAGAGGTTAGCAGTTTAAAATTAGGAATTACAGCCTTAGTAGCTTTACTATATAGCCAAACAAACAAACTGTAAGTTAATTAGATTGATAATGAAGGTATAACCGTCAGTTATATGTTTCACTTTCATCTATTTCCCAGTATCGGTGAAAATAGGTTTGTCACTCACTGCTTACGTAATAAAGAATTTGTTTGTTTGTTTGTTTTTTGAATTTCGCATAAAGCTACTCGAGGGCTATCTGTGCTAGCCGTCCCCAATTTAGTAGTATAAGACCAGAGGGACGGCAGCTAGTCATCACCACCCACCGCCAACTCTTGGGCTACTCTTTTACCAACAAATAGTGGGATTGACCGTGACATTATAACGCCCCCACGGCTGAAAGGGTGAGCATGTTTGGCGCGACGGGGATGCGAACCCACGACCCTCAGATTACGAGTCTCACGCCTTAACACGCTTGGCCATGCCGGGCCATG
Organism: Tachypleus tridentatus; assembly: GCF_004210375.1. NCBI lineage: Eukaryota > Metazoa > Arthropoda > Merostomata > Xiphosura > Limulidae > Tachypleus > Tachypleus tridentatus. Next base: position 26,184,457 of record NC_134833.1, read on the forward strand.
TAATAAAGAAACGTTGTCTCTTTGTTTCGTTTTTTTAACCTTCCGAAATTAAGTCAGAATACAAAGACATGTTTGAATAATAATAACTTAACCGCGAGTTCTACAAGTGACGTCTACAGAAGTTATTCCAGGTGGGCACAAGTGCCCATTATCAGTGAGCATAGGAAGCATCGTTGTTTCAAGGGTAGGGGGAAATTTCTCTAGAAAAGTTCGAAAATCGGACACCTATTCTGTGGCGTTGTGGATCTTAGTAGCATTTGGAAATTAATCAGGCAATGATGGTGATGGTAATAAACCAATTATGAAGTGAGAACAGAATATTACTGTTTTTATTTCATGAGTGAAATGGACCCATTGACCAATCCTACAGACGGTCATGAGCTCTGCATATACTTTCAGCGATAAGATTATAAACGGATAGGTATCAAATTTTATATTTTGTATTAATTATAGAACCACGGGAAATAATATGTTTTTGTTTTTATTAATGGTTTTCATGCAATTCCAAGTAGCTGTTAGCCGTTGTTGGCATACCGGTGGTCCACTTCTTGTGCTTAGATAGCAATAGCTCGCAAATAAAAACATTTTAAGGTAAAGAAAGGTTCGTGTATAATTCAACATATCTGTTTACCTACGTTATGAGGTGTAAACAACAATTACTAAATAGCATTAAATTATTCACTAGATGTTCTTCCTCGTTAAGTGACATCGTTTGAAGACTCATAAGCCACATTTACCATGAGGCTCTACTTCTAAGAAACGTATTTAGATTCAGAGGCTTCGCTGGCAATCGGAAAGATCTTGAGCTTACACCCCTAAGAAGCAGTCAATACTCAAAACAACTGCAACCTAAGTGCAATATAATATGTATAGTTTACGTAATGTGCATTAGGGTACTGTGAAATACATCCGGGTCTCGGGCCCTGTGGACCAGTACCTAATGACGCCCGTGATTGAACTTAATCAAACGTTTAGGAATTACTCTTGGAAAAGTGAAGTCATGCAACAGGTGGATGACGAAACCTTTCTACTAAGGGTTCAACTAGTTGACTTGTTAACAGGACGAAGAAGATGTTAGTTTATAGTTGTTATGGTCAGCCGTTTGATTATATCGTTTCAGCACTACGTTAATCAGAAATTAAGGAGAATAATTGGAAAGTTTTGTTGTATGATATCAATGTCATCTTCTACAACGCAAGGCTGTTGGTTCTTGAGGTCTTGGCCAGGAATAATTTGGTGGTTATGGCAATCGACTTGCCATCTCCAGACCACAAATTCGTATACTAGTGGTTATATAACTCTAGTCTCGAGACTAATGTCACAGTTTTTGTGGCGATTAGTCATGAGATAAAAATAACAGTATATTAAGACGTGATATTGGACTCAACAACGTGAAGTTCTTCATTTCAATGAAACAAGACTTAGTACTAATGCATAACGATGCCTGTTGTTTTCATTTGTTGTCGGTTTTTCTGTACAGTCCATCATAGTTCATCAAGAACGTTCCAGCAAGAGATCCTCATGATTCAAATCCCAAACACTCTAATAAAAGGCCCGGCATGGCCAGATGGTTAGGGCGCTTGACTCGTAATATGAGAATCGAGTGTTCGAATCCACGGTCCTCGAAACATGTTCGCCTCTTCAGACATGGAGGTGTTGCAATATTCTCAATCCCACTATTCGTTGGCAAAAGAGTAGCCGAAGAATTGGCAGTTGGTGATGACAGCTAGCTTTCCCTCTAGTCTTTCACTACTAAATGTGAAACGATTAGCGTAGATAGCCCTCGTGCGGTTTAGCGCGAAATTTATATTAAACAAACAATAAACTTAAAACATAATAAGGCTTAAGTAACTGAGCCGAAAGCTTTGCATTAAAAATAAATAAAAACGTGATAATAGTTCAAATAAATTACCTAATACAAATACGAGAACTCACGTTAAAAGCCTGAAAAGTACCTATGTTATAGTAATACTAAGTTTCATCATATTTGGGAAACCAAGAACGAATAACGCATACGATTTGTTTACGTACTCGATAAATGTACGTGTACAATTAGCAGGTTGTACAGTGACACCACGTCCAAATATAATTCCAGACATTCACTACCATGGCACGTGGACCAGAATCTTTATCCAAATTAATCAATTTTTTAACAATTGTTAATGATTCTCGTATATTTTATTCACTTTTATTGATCTAAGTTGAAATATTCTTACTTTTTCACATCTTCTCTACTTTTATATTTTAACTTACCTAAATATTTCAACAGCTAAAACTACACCAACTCAATCATTACAAGTATTGTTTGTTAACATTCTCCTTTCTGATGTTCTTTATTTTTCTTACCTTTATTTCCTTTCCTCTTTATTCTTCGTAAATAAAAGTTTTTCTATATTCCATCAGCAGATATTGTTTCATATGATAAACCCTTAAAATGCTTGGAGATGCCAGGCCTTTTATATTCCTTTATTGTAAAACAGCTACAAAGTTCCTAACTAACTTGCCACACAGGTGCCACACAGGTATTTCTGTGCTGATCTGAATACAAAGATACGTGAAGTCTACAACGCCTACGTATTCGAGGACATAAAATAAGAAAATACAGGTGCACAGACTTATAGTATAGTGGTGGAATAAACAAAGACAATACTCTAGTTAAAGCTTTACAAAAATAAAGGAAAACAGAATTAAAGACAATTGGAGTGATTGAAAACAATTACATTGATTACTGGGTAGGTACAGAAAGGTGGGAATGAACTACACTTGTAGTATAGTGGTGGAATAAACAAAGACAATACTCTAGTTAAAGCTTTACAAAAATAAAGGAAAACAGAATTAAAGACAATTGGACTGATTGAAAACAACTACATTGATTACTGGGTAGGTACAGAAAGGTGGGAATGAACTACACTTGTAGTATAGTGGTGGAATAAACAAAGACAATACTCTAGTTAAAGCTTTACAAAAATAAAGGAAAACAGAATTAAAGACAATTGGACTGATTGAAAACAACTACATTGATTACTGGGTAGGTACAGAAAGGTGGGAATGAACTACACTTACAGTATAGTGGTAGAATAAACAAAGACAATACTCTAGTTAAAGCTTTACAAAAATAAAGGAAAACAGAATTAAAGACAATTGGACTGATTGAAAACAACTACATTGATTATTGTGTAGGTACAGTAAGGTGGGAATGAACTACACTTGCAGTATAGTGGTAGAATAAACAAAGACAATACTCTAGTTAAAGCTTTACAAAAATAAAGGAAAACAGAATTAAAGACAATTGGACTGATTGAAAACAACTACATTGATTACTGGGTAGGTACAGTAAGGTGAGAATGAACTACACTTATAACTAAACATAAGATTCTGACTACTTACTTGAAGCAAGATAACACACACCATCAGCAGCAAATGTAAACAAGACTTTCACAACGAGTCTTGATTCTTTCAGACCAGACTCGATGCCGTCTCAAAATACTAAACTGCACCAAGAATTCACTTTCTTCCTGTAGTTGTGCGGTAGGAATTTACCCTCTCTCTCTGTTTGTAGTGGTTCAGTCAGATTCACTTAGAAAATTGTACCAAAATATTCTGAGAGTACCTATGCTCGTAGTTTAGTATTCTCTGCACTTGGTGCATTAAAAACCACAAACCAACATCCCAAGAAACAGCAGGCAATGTACATAATTAGTTGTTTCTACAGATAGTGAAGCCTAATCTCCCTTTGGGTAAGTTGTGCCCGTGATTATTAATGAGGAATGGAATTTTCTGAAATCAGTATAACCCAATAACTCATGTTGATCAAAGTGTAGATTGAACTGGACCTATCTTGAACTTAGAAATTAAACAATTTTCGGAATACTAAGTTTTTAGTAACATCTAAGACTGAATTTAGCAATTGTCCTCGATCTGAGATGAGATGTTCCAAATTAGGGCTTATTAGGAATTACTCACCATGAGAAAGTGAGGTACGTGACATTTGAATACTACATACCTCTATGCATAGTAAATGTGCCTTATCAGTTTCTACATCTTTAATGGTTTTATAACACCCATGTGTAATTCAAAGTTGTTGACTTTTAATTAGTACCTTTTCCCTTTATCACTCTGTTCATTTCATTCCTCATACACACCAGAAAGTATAATCTATCTTTAGTCTTAACGTTATTCCATCTTATTTTTACATATGTTCCAGCATTATTTAAGGAAACTTTGTCAAACATTGGTGATTTTCAATGTTTGTCTGCAATAACCACTGTTGCCTAATAGCATCATTTTCAGTACAGATACTAATTTTCAAAATTATTGATGTCCAAGGTAACGTCCTTACATTTTTAGCCAAAACAACGCATTATTTGTTACTTTTAAAGTCACTAATATTATAGCCTACTTATATATATATAAATATAAAATAACTGACAATAATTAATAGTTAAGATAAAAACTCTCTGGTTACAACAATAATTAGTGAACTAATAAAGGTAATCATATGTATGGCATTTGATTAAAACATTACCACACAAGATCACACAAAAGTTATGACAGGTCTCATTTGAAAACCAAAAATATAATAAACAAGATACTTTTCATTTGAAAAGTAATACTGGAACAGCACCAGATATATAAAGTATTGTACATGTATTCTTGATGAAACGTGTTTTTGACAAATTGGCGGTTGGTAATGACAACTAACTGCTTTCCCTCTAGTCTTTTACTGCTAAATTCAAAACAACAAGCGCACATAGCCTTTGTATAGCTTTGGCGAAATTCAAAACAAACTTAACCAAACGTTTATTCAAGGATTTGGAAAACACTGAGGGAAGTGGCACGAGGCAACCGAGGCTGATATTATTAAGCAAGATAGCAATCATAGGGACAGGGTCCAGTATGGCCAGGGGGGTTAAGGTAATTTGAGGGTGGGGGTAAGAATCCCCGTCGCACTAAACATGCTTCGCCCTTTCAGCCGTGGGGGCGTTATAAGTGACGGTCAATCCCACTAGTCGTTGGTAACAGAGTAGCCCAAGAGTTGGCGGGGGGTGGTGATGACTAGCTGCCTTCCCTCTAGTCTTATTCAAAACAAAATTCAAAACAAAACAAACCAAACCACACGGACAAATGAATAATTATTAGTGAGTGTATTTATTTATATAACTTGTTGAGATTTTTCTGAACAATACTAAAAATTATTATTTTCAAAACAATGACCGCTTTAGAGGTGCCCGCACACCGGGCCTGGCATGGCCTAGCGCGTTAAGGCGTGCACTTCGTAATCTGAGGGTCGCGGGTTCGCGCCCGAGTCGCGCTAAACATGCTCGCCCTCCCAGCCATGGGGGCGTTATAATGTGACGGTCAATCCCACTATTCGTTGGTAAAAGAGTAGCCCAAGAGTTGGCGATGGGTGGTGATGACTAGCTGCCTTCCCTCTAGTCTTACACTGCTAAATTAGGGACGGCTAGCACAGGTAGCCCTCGAGTAGCTTTGTGCGAAATTCCAAACAAACAAACAAACAAGCCGGCACACCAAAAATTTGTGGTTATTAAAAGAAAGAATGACCCTTATAGAAACTTTATACCTCGCATATAACATGTTAACCGGTAATTTCGCCGTAAATTTAGAGGTTACAATGCCAAAATCCGGGTTTCGATTCCCCATGATGGACAGAGCACAGAATGCTCATTGCGTAGCTTTGCGCTGAAGCAACATCATACATTTTATATACACATAGATAGATATTTGGATTTGTGTATTTTTTTTATATACTCATTTTCTGAATTTGTCTGAAAACTACAGGGTAGGAAATACGAGTGTTACTGTTTGAACATCTAATTAATTGACTATAAAGGATAATTATAATATGTCTGGCGCCAAAAGGGTGTACTAGTGATGCTTCAGATCGAAAAATGATCACGTTTTAGTTAAAAGCATAAATCTGGAAAATGCAGTCCATTACAATTCAATACAGCTGCTACTATTTGGTAATTAAAATTAACTTCTTATTGCTGCACTGTGTTTTGTTTGTTTGAACTGAGATAAATATATTTATAATGCCACGTATTGGAACATAAGAACTATTTTTATAAATGAAATGAAAATTTAAAAATTATATTAAATTAGGCTTGTGTTCCGTTTCAATATGCGACTGAGAGAGAGTGTGCCGAGACTAGGAAAATCTAGCGTGTTAGGCCTATAGACTATAGTATGAACTAGTATTGCTGTTTGGAGTATCGTTCATAATTAATTTTTAGTGCTATTGTTTGATGTGGTAATTGTTTACACTAAATATCAAATGAAAATTTGGAAGCTGAAAAGTTCAGAAACATTAAAAGTGGGGGACGAGGTTTATCTGTGTAGCTTTTCGCGGAATTCAAAAACAAACAAACAAACAATATAAGCAAAAACACACCTGAATCACAAGTTGCATGGCAACAATGAAAAACCAGAACACGCTCAAGTTGTTTCTTTACGACGTTGTTTGTTGTTTTGTTCGTAATTAAGCACAAAGCTACACAATCTGTTTTCTGTGCTCTGCCCACTACGAGTATTGAAACCCGGTTTTTAGCGTTGTAAGTCCGCAGATAGACCGCTGTGACACTGGGGAGATTTTGTATAACAATAAGCCTAATAAGTAGAAGGCCTAGGTAATTGAGCTGAAAGCTTGTGCATTAAAACAAGATTTAAAAAACAACGTGGCGATAGTTCAAATAAATTACTTAATACCAGTAATTATAATAAAAGCCTGAAAAGTAATTTGTTACACTAATACTAGGTTTCATACTAGTGAGTTGCATCTACGCTCTATCAAAATAATTAGTATATTTTAATTGTTTGTGCATTTGAACAATACTTAAAGTTACGTAAGGATTTTTAATCTATATATTGTTTTTTCAGTTATTTAAGTTTGTTTTTTTTCTTACATTAAGATATTTAGAGTAAGGTATTTCTATACTAAAAGGAATGGTTCTGCTTAACACAATCCTGTAATATTACTTACACGTCAAACGTTGTCTTCAATTCTCGTTTGGTATATGCACGCTTCTAACGCCAATCTTCCAGGACTCATGCTAAACTGACGGTTACTCAGATTGGTTTATAAGAGTTTCGTCTGTTCGTTCTTTATTTTATCATTGTACCATATCACTTTACACAAAAAGTAAATAATTAATTAATTTTAAAATCACTGACACTGTTACACAAATTACATTTGAAAATGTACTTATAATCAACTTTATCTGAAAGTTATCTGTTCTTTTTTCTTGTTATTGCTTTACTCATATATCACATTACATATGTACACTACACTAATATCTATACTTGTAAATAATCGTTAAAGTAACATTTTTAACTGCGTTCCTTTCTAGCATATCAGTTCAAAATTAGGGGCGGCTATCACATAAAAAACCTTGTATCGCTTTGCGCGTTTATTCAAAAGAAGCAAACAAAATCATCTGAATTATTTTAAATTATCATACTTTTTGTGTGTTATGGCTAAATCCATATACTCTGGATATTTAAAATGTTTCTTAAGCCCTACAATTTTTATTTTCTTCGAAATATTATTTACTCCTTGATGGTCTTGCTAATTGTTCGAAGTAAAGACAAAGCTACACAATGGACCATTTGTGTTCTGCCTGCAACGGGTATCGAAAGTGGGTTTTTAACGTTGTAAATCTGCCAACAAATCACTGTGCCACTAGAGGCTGAACCTTTTTTGTTTTTGTCCTTTTAATGACCAATTATGGAGTTCCATAGTTTTTGTTGGTTTTTTTGTTTTGTTTTTTGACTTTGGGCTACTATTTGAGGTTTTCCTGATAGGCATTTTTGAGATTTAAAGCATATTTAAAGCCCAACCTATCATTTGATCTATCAATTGTTACCGGTTTCAGGGAATTCCACCCCACCCCTTCGTACTTACTTTACCTCTGGACAAAAGTGTATCGAAAAACAAAACTACGTTATTTATAACAATATTATGGTTATTTTTGTTCTATTAGTTTGGTCCCCTCTCCTTCATTAGCTCAGCAGTAAGTTTACAAACAAACAGATATTGTCCTCCGGTAGGGTAGCGGTAAGTTTACGGACTTACAACGTTAAAATCCAGGCTTCAATTCTTTGCTGTGTACTTAGCAGATAGCCTTGTATGGTTTTGAAGATGCTTTAGTAAATTAAAAGAACAAGGACAAATGTAAAGAACATTTATTGACGAGGAATATATGTCATATATAGAGTTTTAAAGTTTTCTTTTACTCATCACCTTGAACATATACTGGCTTTATTACGTTATATTAAAATGATTTTGAATATGAAAATCAGTATATCACGAGGAAATCTTAGTCGATATAAACTAGTGATGGAGCGATATATATATAATAATTATATTTTGACATTGTTTGGCGTTTCGTAGGTAGTGTGATGCCAATGAAAATTGGTCGCTTTGGGGAAGGGTATGTAATAGCACTTTTCCACAGAAAATATTCATCCACTCAGGTCATAGAAATGTGTGTATATTCGAAATTTACAATTTTCAATAACTGGTGTCTTTAATAGCGCTGTAAAGCAAAAAAAACAACAACAAAAAACTCGTTAATTTGGTGTTCCAGAACCATCAAGATAAAAACATGTAACAAGTCGTATCCCAGTTGTGGAAATCATCGTGCAGCGTCTTGTAAGAAGTGAGAAATCACGAACGCAAAGGTTAGTGTTAAAAGTCATCTACTTGCCTCAGGCGACGGTATACAATAAAATAAAAGAGAAACTTCATATACTTAAGTTGCTTCCATAATATAATAGCTCAAATGCCATACACTTCAAGCAGCTAGAGTAGATATTCATACCACTCCATGTGAGGGCATACCAGTCAAGTCGTTAGACAATGCCCAGGGATTTCTATATGATTGGACTGTTTAAATCCATTGCCCTCGTACACCACATAGATTATGGAGAACTGGAGGGAAAAGGGATGTTTATGAAAATGATGGCCTTACGACAAATCGCTTTAATATAATGTGATTAACTCTCTTATCTATATATATCTAATAAATAGCATCAGTGTTATACATTCAGTCTTCTGAACTATTGAGGAGACAAGTTGTTTAAAATGTTAAAAATGGAACTTTCAATATCAGTTAAAATAATGGCACCAACGGTAGGAGGTGTAGCGGATTTACTGTTATACATTTATTGTAATACCTACCTTTGTTTCGTTTTGATGCATGTGGCATATATTGTTGGATGTGTATTGCGCAAGTCTTGACTCTTCTTTAAATTTTTAGAAATTTTTCGAGAATAAGAATCATCAATATACGGTTTACAAAACACTAGCGTGTCTTCGAATATTGTTGAACATTCGAAAAGCTCACCTTCAAGTATATAAACTTACATGCCGAGAGACAAAACAGAACATTTTCTGGTCGCTACAGTTATAATTGTGATAAACGCTTACTAATAAGAAAACTACAGATATTCGACCAGGAACCTTTATAGATTTCGAACATTAAAAAACTTCAGTGAATTAACTTCAGACGTATTATTTTTACAAGAACATTAAACATCTTCGTCGGCAAGAAGTCTTGTTTGTTTGTTTTGGAATTTCGCACAAAGCTACTCGAGGGCTATCTGTGCTAGCCGTCCCTAATTTAGCAGTGTAAGACTAGAGGGAAGGCAGCTAGTCATCACCACCCACCACCCACTCTTGGGCTACTCTTTTACCAACGAATAGTGGGATTGACCGTCACATTATAACGCCCCCACGGCTGGGAGGGCGAGCATGTTTAGCGCGACGCGGGCGCGAACCCGCGACCCTCGGATTACGAGTCGCACGCCTTACGCGCTAGGCCATGCCGGGCCACAGGCAAGAAGTCAGCTTGTAAAAGGTATGAGGCTAGCCAAGAAAAGACAGCGAGCTTCCTATAGTGAGGTGTAGCAATATCAACTCAGAACTAATTTACTCTTCAAGAAACTGGACAGTCGATAAAATATTCAGTTCTAGACCAGATATAAGGCTCAGTATAGTTTGTAAGTTTGTAAAACTCTTTTATATGAAATGATTTTTGTAAAAACCATTATTGCGTTGCTCTTTGTGTATTAAAATATATTTGTATTAAGAAAGAAAATTGTGTATATCAATCTTGTTGGCAAATATCATAAATTTGATACGTATTACCATTTCATTAAGGCCGGGCATGGCCTAGCGCGTAAGGCGTGCGACTCACAATTTCGAGGTTGGACTTGCGCAATACACAATAAAGAATATATGTCACAGGCAAAAAATAAAACTATACAGAAACAAGCATAGACACTAAAATAAATGTACAACAGTAAATCTGTTACAGGACAAATTGTGAATTTGTAGACTTGTAATAAGGGCTATCACACTAATCCTTTTGATGTGTGTTTTTTGTCAACTGTCTGAAAGTTATCAAAGTCGAAAATTGTGTTCAGCACTTTCTTATACGAAAGTGACAGCAGTTCGAGTGAAACCCCATGTAATCTGTGAGCAAATCTCGTTAAATCCTTTAAATTTACTGAGAGAAATATTCGTGGCAACTTAAGACACGAATGCTTGCTTTATTTGCCTTTAAAGAGAATGTTCGACGGGAGCAGTATATCTGTAAGCAATTTAAAAAAAAAAACAAATAAACAAAAAGTATCCATAAAACATTTCTCTGTTGTTAAGAGGTTTGAGGCTATGGTGAAACAAGGTTCAGCTCAAAATAAACCAACACTAAAAACAAATAAACGTAATGATATAACACCAATTTCCGTTTTGCATCTTTAGTTCTAAAGAGAGGAAACGAAATTAACAGGGATATATATATACTCTTGTTACAACAGGTTGTTGTTATCTTAAAGACATTTCCTCAACATCACAGATACACAGTCTAAATCTTCTATTATATCATTCTAAAGAAGTGTTATACTATTGCTGATAAACATAGAAGATGGAATAACGTTAAGACTAAAGATATATTATACTTTCTGGTGTGTATGAGGAATGAAATGAACAGAGTGATAAAGAGAAAAGGTACTAATTAAAAGTCAACAACTTTGAATTACACATGGGTGTTATAAAACAATTAAAGATGTAGAAACTGAGAAGGCACATTTACTATGCATAGAGGTATGTAGTATTCAAATGCCACGTACCTCACTTTATCATGGTGAATAATTCCTAATAAGCCCTAATTTGAAACATCTCATCTCAGATCGAGGACAATTGCTAAATTCAGTCTTAGATGTTACTAATAAACTTAGTATTCCGAAAATTGTTTAATTTCTAAGTTCAAGATAGGTCCAGTTCAATCTACACTTTGATCAACATGTGTTATTGGGTTATACTAATTTCAGAAAATTACATTCCTCATTAATAATCACTGGCACAACCTACCCAAAGGGGGATTAGGCTTCACTCTCTGTAGAAACAACTGATTATGTACATTACCTACTGTTTCTTGGGATGTTGGTTTGTGGTTTTTAATTCACCAAGTGCAGAGAATACTAAACTACGAGCATAGGTACTCTCAGAATATTTTGGTACAATTTTCTGAGTGAATCTGACTGAACCACTACAAACAGAGAGAGAGGGTAAATTCCTACCGCACAACTACAGGAAGAAAGTGAATTCTTGGTGCAGTTTAGTATTTTCAGACAGCATCGAGTCTGGTCTGAAAGAATCAAGACTCGTTGTGAAAGTCTTGTTTACATTTGCTGCTGATGGTGTGTGTTATCTTGCTTCAAGTAAGTAGTCAGAATCTTATGTTTAGTTACAAGTGTAGTTCATTCCCACCTTACTGTACTTACACAGTAATCAATGTAGTAGTTTTCAATCAGTTCAATTGTCTCTAATTCTGTTTTCCTTTATTTTTGTAAAACTTTAACTAGAGTATTGTCTTTGTTTATTCCACCACTATACTATAAGTCTGTGCACCTGTATTTTCCTGTTTTATATCCTCGAATACATATAATATAGACTTCACGTAAATCTGTTTTCGGATCAGTACAGGAATATCTGTGTGGCAGCTGTATGCGCAAGTTAAATAGGCGTGTGTTTGTGTGTGTTTTCTTATAGCAAAGCCAGCTATCTGCTGAGTTCACCAAGGGGAAGTTATTTAAGGACTTTGAAGTTACTTTACAAGAAACGAAGAATATAAAAAGCTTGGCACCTCCAAGCATTATGAGGACTTACCATCTTGAATAATATCTGCTGATGGAATACAGAAACACTTTTATTTACGAAGAATAAATATGGAAATGAAATAAAGGATTAAACTAGTTTTGGAAACTTCCACTACTCATCACTAATCAGGGACACAGGTGAACTGAAGAAAGAACAAGTTTTACTGTCTATAAAACAACTGATTATGTAAATTACCTACTGCTTCTCGGGATGGTGATCCATTATTAAAGTACTTGATATCTTGCAGTGGGAGAACAGAGTATTTGTGACATTATTGGCTCCTACCTTAGGTGTTTTGAACAATAAATTACTTCATGCTTGTAAAGCTCTGGTTGACATATAAATTCAAAACATAGAAACTAGATTTGACAACGTTTTTAATGATGAAGTTTCGTTTCTTTTGGTGAGTTTTCGTCCTAATTTCAAACTTCCCCGGCTTCCAAAAAATCGGAAGAAAAGCGTTCGACGAAAAATGATAAAAAAGATGAAAAATATTTGTTGTTTTTTTTCTGAATTTCGCGCAAAGCTACCTGAGAACTATCTGCGCTAGCCATCCCTCATTTAGCAGTGTGAGACTAGAGGGAAGGCAGTTAGTCATCACCACCCATCGCCAACTCTGGGGCTACTCTTTTACCAACGAATAGTGGGATTGGCCTTCACATTATAACGCCCCTACGGTTGAAAGGGCGAGCATGTTTGGTGCGACGGAATTGAACCCGCAACCCTCAGGTTACGAGTCGAATGCCTTAACCTACCTGGCCATGCCGGGGCAAAAAGATGAAAGAACACACAGCGCAATATGGTACAAATTCGCCTTATGAATACAGCGTGACAGAAACAAAAGATGAAGACGATTATTTCATATGCCTCCAAACAAAGGGAGCAAAAAGTACTGGACACAAAAGTGCTCATATAGTTGGTGTTTTTCTATATAAAACTCTTGTCGAGTCTGCCCTTAATATCACATTTTCAGGCACAGTCTTAAAGTCAGTTTTCCTTTCATTAAATACAACTGTTCGTCGAGTGCTGCAGCTGAGAAGTTCTTGTTGTGTTGTTTGTTTGTCTTTTGCAGTTGGACAAAAGTACTGATGACGAAACGAGGAGGAATGTCTGATTCAACCTTCTAAAACGTTATTTTCTTGAAATCTAACAGTGGTATAATTCTCCGAAAATGATCGTAGTTATAACATAAAATTAGCTATCTTAGATTTTTCACACTAATTATTAGGCTACTTAGTTGTTAGTTTAATTACTTGATTTCCTTTTTCTTGGGTTCGATTCTGCGCGATGGACGTCGTACATAGACCAAGTTGACTTTGCACTAAAATAAACAAACAGTGGTAAATGAAAACCCTTTTAATTTTTATTTGACTAAAATTTTCGCGCTTACTTTTGATTATTGTACTGGTTTCCAATAAATACAAAGATATATTTTGAATATGTTTAATGAAATGTTTATTCAAAGATTTAGAATTATTGAAATAAAAAAATTTGGAAGAAGGGACACTACGCCATTAAAGATAATTAGTAAGAAAAATATCAGTTACTAGAATAGATGAAGAGTTATTGATGAATTTGTTTATCTGTAAAATTTGTAAAATTGTACTAAACAATACTCAAAATTATTATTTTTACACAATGACGGCGTTAGAGAAAGGACGGCCTGGCATAGCCAGGCTGTTAAGGTGCTCGAGTTGTAATCTGAGGGTCGTAAGTTCGAATCCCCGTCAAACCAAACATCTCGCCCTTTCAGCCATGAGGGCTTTATAATGTTACTTTCAATCCCACTGTTCGTTGGTAAAACAGCAGCCCAAGAGTTGACAGTGGGTGATGATGACTAGCTGCCTTCCCTCTAGTTTTACATTGCTAAATTAGGGACGGCTAGCGCAGATAGCCCTTGTGTAGCTTTGCGCCAAATTCAAAAACAGGCAAACAAAGCTTTATGAAATCTGCCATAGCAGAGACTTGATGTTACTAAAATAAAATAAACCTTTATAGAAACTTTATATCTCGCATATGGTATGTCAACCGGTAATTCAGCCGCAAATTTACAGGTTACAATGCCAAAATCCGGGTTTCGATTTCCTGTGGTACTTGCCTAGCTTTGCACTAAAACAGCTTAAAAGCAATGGTTCTCAAACTGTGCACCGCTGCGTCCCAGGGTGCCGCGAGATATTTCAAAATTTCGAGGGAAACACAGCGATATCAATATTTTGAAAGCTCGGGATGGAGGAAGAGGTCTTGTGCACCTGACCCTCTTGGGTATTTAAAAATTAAAAATACCCAAATACCCACAAGCTAACAACCTACTCACTTAAATACTTGTTGAAGAATCCGCAAGCGATTGCGACTCTATGTTCCTAGATGGAATCTAAAGGTGATAACTAACTAACTAACAAAATACCCACAAACAAGAAGCGAAGCGAATATCAATATTAGATAGCGCTACATTCCTTTTGATGTTGTTCGCGAATGTTTGATATGTTTTTGTTTACTTGTACTTTCGGCTACGCCATTAACTTCTCGAACTTTTTTCGTTTCTTAGATTTTATATATAAATACCTGTCAACTCTCCGGGTCCGTCAGTAATCGAAATAACTGAAGGGTGTTGTGATCAAGTATCTGCGAGGTCGAGCGAAGTTTATTTAATTATTTTGTTGATTTTTAGTCCTTGTGCATAAAAGTGAAAATTTTTTAACATTAATAAGACGTGTGGGAGTGAAGAAAATGATGGCGAAGCACAGACCAGTGGAAAAGTTGTGAAGAAACGTAAATATCGGAAATATGATGATAGTTATCTAGATTTTGGTTTTACTTCGATAGATGTCAATCATGAAGAGTGTCCACACTGTGCATTATGTCTAAAAGTTTTAGGTCCAGAGTACATGCTTCCAACTAAACTAAAACGCTACTTAGAGACCAGTCATCCTAACAAGAGTAGCAAATCCTGTGATTATTTTACCAAAAAGTTTTTTAAAAAATTGAAATAACAGAAAGGTACATTTTTTGAAACAAATATCAATACAAAGCAATGCTTTGCTAGCATCCTACAAGGTGACATGTAGAGTCGCGAAATGTGAAAAGCCTCACACCATTGCAGAAGAACTGCAATGGACATGGTGAATTTTATGGCTGGTGAATCTGCGGGAAGACTGTTTTCAAAGGTGCCTTTATCCAACAATACTATCAGTTATAGAATCCAACACATGGTCGAAGATCTCAACGATCAGCTAATTGAAAAAATGAAAGGGAGGAAGTTAGGTTACAGCTGGATGAGGCAACAGGTAGTAACAAGGATGCTCATTTGATTTGCTACACACGGTGGATGGTGACAAAATTGTGGAAAACCTTATCTTTTCTAAAATTATCACTGCAAGTACAAAGGCTCGATACTTATTTGAGATCCTTGATACTTTTATGTGTGAAAACAACTTAGACTGGACAAAGTGCATTGGTGTTTGTACCGGTGGTGGTCGCTTCATGTTCGGCTGTTATGGAGGATTGCAGACACTCATACGAAGCAAAGCTCTTGATGCACTGTGAACCCACTGCATAATCCACAGAGAAGCCATTGCATTAAAGCACCTGAGTCCTCCATTGAACCTAATCCTGGAAAGTGCGTTAAACGTAGTAAACTTTATAAAAACGCGGCCACAGAAGGCGAGTTTTTTTTTTTTAACTGTGTGAGGATATGGGGTCTGAGCACACATTTTTGTTGTACTACTGTAGCTCGCGATGGCTCTCCCGTGGGAATATATTGCTCCGTATGTTCCAATTACGACAGGAATTATACTCTTATCTCGAAAAAGAAGAATATGAATGTGCTAAAAGCTTCTTGGATACTGCTTTTTGTTTTTTTGTCAAAGTTAGTATATCTGTGCACTCTCTTCGTTAAACTGAAGTCCATGGATCTCTCTCTGCAAGGAAGCAACATGCACATTCTGAAATTTGCAGAGAAGGTTTCAGCCTTCATAAAAAACTTACTATTATGGAGAAGAAAAATGAATGAAGGTGGTGACAAAGACTGTTTCACCCTGTTGCATCAGTTTGTTACATCCGATGAAGTTTATTTGACTCACGAACTAAAATCGGTTTCTGAGGAGCATCTGACATAGTTCAGTGACTGGTTTGAAAATTACTTTCCAGAAGATATGGAGAAGTTTGCATGGATTCAAGACACATTCAGAGCTAAGGTCCCATCTAAATTTACCTCTGCAGAAGAAGAAAATCTTATTGAGCTGTCTTGTCACAAGACTTTAAAAACAAAGTTTAGTAGCAAGGAACAAACTGAGTTTTGGATATCAGTAAAAGATGAATATCCGCTGCTAAGTGCTAAAGCTCAGCAAATCCTAATTCCATTTGTGACGTAATATCTCTACGAAGCTGGGTTTTCGGGGGTTGCTGTGATAAAAAGCAAGTACCGCGCGAAACTCGGTGTGAAACAGGAAATGATGGTGGCGGTGTCTAATCTGATTCCAAGGTGTGAGAAGCTGTACAGTGCCCAACAGGTGCACATATCTAATTAGTAATTGTGATCATTTAAAAATGAAATAAAAATATTGTTTTTACTTTCAATTTACGTGTGTTCTTTCAAACGGCTACTAAGGTGTTAGGACATAAATACTTATTAAATATTAAGCTTTTGGACCTAACTACTTAATAAACGGAACTGTTGGGTTTTTCTTTTTGCCTAGGGACGCCGTGAAACGAGAAAGTTTGTGATACGCTGACATAAAGCGTATTATATACTCACAGACAGATATTTGGATGTGTGTTGGTTTATATGTATATATATAGATATATATTATTAATTGTCAATAATGGTAGACAGGATTGTTATATTGTGTCTGGAACGGGTGTACTAGTGATGCTTCAGATCCAAAATGGTATCACTAATTTAGTACAACTGCTACTATTTATTATTTAAAATTAACTTCTTATTGCCACACTATGTTTTGTATGTTTGAATTGAGATAAATACGTTTATAATACCATGTATAGTAACAAAAAATTCCATTTTTGTAATTGAACGTGTACTTTTGTGAAAACTTCAGGTACAACGATTTGAAAATTATAGTAAATTAGGCTTGTAATCCTTTTCAATATGCGACTGAGTAAGCATGTGCCAAGACTCGGAAAATCTTAAGAGTTTTAGGCTTATACTACAGTATCAAGTGGTATTTCCAATTGGAGTGGTCTTCATAATCAACATTCAAGTGTAATGTTTGCTATCGTAGTTGTTTAAACTAAATATATCAAATGAAAATTTGGAAACTGAGAAATTCACAAACATTAACTTAGTTCAGGCTTAACAGTCTATACGAGAACTACGAATAATACTATTAGGGTATTAATAAGAGAAGCCCTACTTATAAGAGGGAAAAGTAACGTTACTGATACTGACGAGTAATATAATAACTAATAATAAGAACGTAATAACAAAACTGAGAATTAGGACTGTAAAATGGAGCATTAAACTAATATAAAGTGCAGTAACATCTGTTAATTTTATATGTTCAGAATTAGAGTTCTTGTACATCTTTCACTGTTCATAAATTATATTAAAAGTAGTAAGGGTGAAGTGAATTAAAGATGTTTTATAATTATAAAGTAAAACAGTAATTAGTTCAATATTCCATAGTTTAATTTTTTAACCAGCTACACATTTTCATTGTTTTGATTCATTGTGTAATTTGTATTAACAGTTTTTGGATTGAACTCAAGATTGGTGAAGAGAACAGGATAGATTTGTTTACTTTGACATTACTGTTAGTATCTTATCTATAGAGCAAACCCCTTCCGTAGTACTCCAGCCAGTCTTTCTCTTGAGAGTGGTATCTAATAAGAATCACAGGACATAGAGTTCACCATCTGTTGCTTCCTTGCAAAGTAGTATGATTCTAAAAGTGCTCAAAAGGTAGACATATATTTTATTTTTTATTTTGTTGAACAAGCATGGATTTAATGATAATGCCAGTTTGTTTGTTTATTTGTTTGTTGTTTTTTGTCAGATAAAGGTTTTTAATCAAATTAATATTTTTCCTTTTCCTACCAGGATATGTTTCCATCAGACATTGTTTGTTTATAATGGTCACTTGTAGAAGGTAAAAAAAAAAAGTAATTGTTTTGTTTGTTGTTGCTGTTTTTAAGTGTCTTAAGCCTTGTTGTCTTGGTATTTGTTATTGCTCATTTCTTTTCCATTTGTTATCTGAAGAGTTACTGTTTGATTTCAAAAATGGAGTAATTTTTTTTAAAAAGCTACAAGTATATTTTTCATTTCAGAACTTGAGATGTCTTTTCTTTTTAATTCCAAATGTATTTGAAATTTCCTTCTCTTAAAATTATAATGAATTTATGTGTGTATGTATATAGTAGTGCTTTAATGGTGTGTATCGTTACCTAAGTTACTACTTGAGTATGATGTAATATCAGTTGAATTTTGAGTATGGAAGCAATCTACAGTGCAATCAGTTATCGTTGGTGGGTGGATTAGGGTACAACAAAGTTGATGTTAAAATTATAAGCATATTCAGAATATTGATTGGGCTAACTTCCAAGAAACAACTTGAGAAATGACAGTTTAATGCAGAACTGAACACAGCTGGTATGCCAATCAAAGCTATGCATCACTGGCCATTGTTTTGATGGGTTAAGGTTTATCCATATACATCTAGCAAGTATGCTGATAGACAGGTACTCATCCTCCATGGACAGTTGGTACTGACTGAACTGTGCATCATTGACTCTTATGATACAATGATCAAAAAGTATGTACTATAGGGTAAAATACTCCAATGCGTTGGTACATCTGGAAATCATTACAGCATTAACATACATATATACTGTAAGAGAAATGATTCTAGAAGCACACAAGCAATATATGTGGAATGTGACAAACAATGACTAATTGCAAATAGATTGGGAGTTTCTTGATGGTATTAAACATTATAACAGAAAATACAAATGAAATAAGTTGAAAATTATACGAATATTTTTTATGATTATCACATACTATTTTAAATATCACTACATGTAAGATAGCCATGCTGTTAAGTCACCTTTTGACATTTGCAGCTTTTATATAAACATGTATAGTCTCAAGAATGTTCTTACTGGAATTTCTTGCAGGTCAAGCTGTGGTTGTGAGTGTCCCATTGACTTTTTTTACCTTCACGATATTGTTTGTCCACATGTGCCAAGTGATTAGGATCATTGATTTGCTTGAAGATAAATCTCTACCTGAGAAATTGTATTCCTAAGGTAGAGATGTGGTGGATCAGAATCTGCCTTTACTTATCAGGAGACAGGCCATGGGTAGTTTTGTGTAAAACTCGCTGTGCTGGCAGATATTAAGTCTCAAACTTGTATGAATTTCCTACCATACTTCATTTTTAAATGTTGTACATTAATACTGTCTTCTTTTGCCATTAAATAATCAATTTGAACTTTAATTCATCTGCAAAGAATAAATGTCTCCAGTTTTACTTATCCATCTGTTGTGAAATTCTGATCCAATATCCATTTCAACCATTTGGTTACTTCTTCTCAGTTGTGGTTTTTCAATAGTTACATATTCAGTAAGAATATTTTGAATGTATGTTTTTGTTCTCAAGGTAACATTCATACCTGTAATTACAGTATGGTCTTTATCATGATCTGTATTTGTCTGTTGTTTGCCACTGAGGTACTACACATCAGTTCTGGAGAGTTTGTTTCCTTCTTTGACCACTTCTTTTATTAACAGTGTCATTTCCACATCCCCTTTCAAACTTGTGTATACAGATCCTACTGAATTATGGAGTCTTGCCCAAAATGTTTTGCATGGAATGTTCATGACTAACCAAAATTTTTATTTCTTCTTGCTCGTCATAGGATATTTTTATCCCAGGGAGTATGACGAGATCACACTGCTACTGTTGGGAATAGTATTGCTTCCTGTATTTTTATAGGGTTTCTGCTTGTCACTTCTTGATTAGTTGATCACAGTCAATAACATTGTAAACTTTCAATGTGTTGCTCAAATACAGTTAATTTTCACATGATAAAGAGGAGAGAAACATTCCCATAGTATATGGCTTTTATTTCCTTCTACTTATTTTGCTAATACTTTGTATATGTTTCTTTCTTTAGTTTCTTTTTGCTCTTTCAAATCATGCAAATCGTTATGGATTAACTTTTACTGAGAATTCTAATTTTCATTGGAAACACTTAAATTACATGTAACTCATTGGTTTTACTCTAGCATCTCTTGCCATTTGTTTGTTTTTTACCAAAAGTTTTAAATATGTTTACAATTTTATAATTAGTGCAGGGGCTAAAAAATTCAGTCTGATATTTTTTTTTCAGTTATAAAATTTGAGTTAATTTGACAAGTTTGGTGTTCTCACTGTTTTTCACTATAAGGTCAATAAAACAGATATTATAATGTGCATTTTTTTCATACCAGTTCCTGTTATATCAGGCTGATAATTTTCCTTTTTGTAGTTATTAGCTACCTTTAACAATTTCATTATAATTCATTTATGAAGTGGATATTTTAATTACAAACACTTTGTTTTTTTCCACTGGTAACAACTGTAGTGTTTTCTCATTCCTGTCTTTGAAAATGAAACTGTAAACTAAATGGCAAAGAAAAGTTATTTTTTGCTGCATAAGACTGATATTATTGAATAGTTATTGCTGTTGAAACCTCTCCAACTTCTGATAATTAATAGCACAACTGGTATTGAAATTATTTAGACTTCTTGCATAATTCATGGAGGTAATCAATGCTGTCATAACACACACACGTTAAAGCAGTCGATCCCTTGTATTTATTGTTTGCTTTCAGCCTGGAAGATTATACTGTAGTTATATGAACAAGATAATAGTTTATTATTAAGCAAGTGAGTGCTTTCACTCATATGCAAGGTAATTACACCTCCCCCTTTTAAAAACAAACACATAAATATATTTTCACATGTTTTGAGTTTTTCTTTGTTCATCATTTATACCATACCATAGTTGTGTTATGTTTTTTTCTAATTTATTATTTGTTTCATGCAGTTTCAGCTATGTTTAATATATTAAAGTTGTGTACACATATAATGTGCTTGGAATGATATGGATTTAATATATAAATACCTGCTGTTATTTTTTTCAGCATTTTAAACGTGAAAAGCAGACCAGCCTGTTACATCATGGTACGTTGTTGATTAATTTGGTTTATCTTTTTAATTCACAAGAACATTTCTTTGTATAAAAGCATGCTTTTTTTTATTTAACAAACATTGAAATAATTTTTACAAAGTTGTTTCCAGGGAAATGACTCGACCGTTCTTGATGAGATTGAGCAGAGGAATTCTGATGAATCATCTAGTTTATCCACTTGGATGAGTGGTTCGGTTTTGGTTACATTTTAGTTTTGCTGTCTTAATGCCATGGATAAGTCATCAATTGAATGAGGTAGTGCTACCAAAATACATGAAGCTGACAACAAATATGAGTGACACTAATGTCTACATGTAACATGAGTACCCTTACATGGGATAGCACAAAAACATTGTGTATTACTGATTAAAATAGTGGAATAGTTGACCCATTTTTACGTTATTGATTTTTACTCTTAATATTGCTGGTATCTGGTGATTTATAAATACTTATGGAAGAGATTTTAATACATTTTATAAGTATTTGAAGACTTAAATTATGTCAATTTTCTGTAAATTTACCTCTGTATTAGCAGACTACATACCTGAAAATTTATTTTTAATCGTCAAATGTTATTTATGATGTACCATCTTATTTTCTTAGAATATTTCAATCAATAGTTTTGAGTTTTATGGTAAAGAGAGCATTTAAGAAAAATAGTGACAAGTTTTTTTTTCTTTGTTCACTCCATTCATTATTTTTATGTATATGTCTGAAAGACTGTGATTATCTGTTGTTTTGTTAACATAATGGACAAACACAGCATGCAGCTACCAGTAGTTTAGTATTTGTAAAATACCAAGCAGTATTGCAGCTGATATAATCTGAAACCAACTTATATCCAAAAAGTAGTTGTAGTATTTTTGACTTCTTAAATTTGTAAAAATCAACATTGAGGTTCAATCTTGATATGTGTAGTTTGACTAAAATAGAACATAAAATCAAGTACCACTTGGTACATAAAAATATGTAGTTATATATTTTACTTATAAAATCTGTAACAGTTTCTGTAACTGTTACTCACTTATAACTTTGATATTTTGATGATCTTATTATTATTTTTGGTTTAAGGCTTAATATGTATAGTTTATTTTGGATTTGAATATACATGTTTTGTAATAAGTTTTTCTTTGTAGAAAAAACTCAGTACATCAGTTACAGACGAAGTTATTTTGGAGAAGATTGGAAACAAAGGAGTCATCACTTTAAATCGACCAAAAGCACTAAATGCTCTTAACCTGCCAATGATTAGAAAGATATATCCTCAATTAAAGGTAGCTTTGATTTATGATTATCTATTTTTGATTGTTTTGCTATCAATTCAGAACCATTGAATTTTATTCAAAACTAGTTCAGTGTTTTTCAACTTTAAAAAAAACAAACAAAGACAATGTTGTCTTCAATCATAGTTGGGTGACTTGGTGTAATATTTTAGATATGTATTTTGAAAATAGTCAATCTGTTGCTACACAGTAGTGCATTAATCATGGATAGTCTATTTCAAGACAATTTTTATAATATTAATATTGCAGCTGTTATCCATAAACTGTGGTTTTTAAGTCATTCAGTATTAGCTGTAGTAATTACAGTACTTACTGTAAAGATGTTTCTGTTAAAACAAATTATCAAATATATATATGTATATATACATCAGTTATGATTATTATTTTCAGGTTTGGGAAGCAGATCCTACCATGAAAATGATTATTATTAAGGGAACAGGAGAAAAGGCTTTCTGTGCTGGTGGTGACATTCGAGGTAAACATGTTCAATTAAATATAAATATGTAAGCTTATAGAATTTTGGTGCTTATTTTTAAAAGAAATTATTTTTAAACTTTAGAGGAAGAAAGTGATGGCAGTTTTCTAATTAAGCTCGATTTGTATATGTTTATAACTGAATGTTCTTTCCTTGAAGGCATTTTGGTATAACATCAAATATTATTTCAAAATTTTTTTAAATGTTGTTTGATTTCTTTTCAAAATTGTTTTAATACCAGTAGTTTATTATCTGGCAAACAAACTGTTGTTTTTTCTGTTCACTGAATGTAGTATGACTAACTTATGAATGCTTTCATTCTGTTAATGGCCATTCTTTCATCATTCCTTGGCTCAAGGAAGAAAAGCTTTAACAATTGTGTTTAAGCAGCAGGCCAGTTTTTTGGATGAATAAGATAAACATGTATGATATTTCAATTCATCTTGTTTATTAACAGTATCTAAGTTTCTGCCTTTCTGTTTCTTTCCATAGGCCCAAATGTTTCCACCTGGATTATAAGATTTTTGCAACATGAATTTGTTTCCTGCACTCAGGGTGCCCACACAGAAGGGCACCAAAATAGACATTGCAATAAGCAGATTTCATCAGGTTTACAGGGGCCAGGACACTAAATACAAAGCATGCACAAGCCAGAGTTTTGCCTAAGACCAGCTTTGTCTCTTAACTCTGAACATGGAATTGGGTGCATTGCACCCAGTTTGTAATCACTGAAGTTACCATGAGAATATTCATACTATAACTTTTTATGATGTATACATTTCTTTACAAAATTTCACCTGTTGTCATTAATAACTACAAGATTTTCATAATCAAGGTGTGAGGGATTTTAATCAAAAATTGTTTTTTTGGAATGTTGCAGAGTAAATATTTTACCTGTTATTTTCTCTACTGGGAGTTGGTCAAATTGACTGACCTCATGACACCATAAAAAATTAGGAAATAAATCTAAAATGACTGCAGTTAGTAACAAAAAACCACAAATGTTTATTCTAAAAGTTCAATTCATATAAAAGTATACATTTATTTATAGTTACTAACTTTCAGTTTTATTGACCTTTGAATTCTAACTAATAGCCCTACCACATAAGTTGTAAATTATGGGGTGCACATGCAGCTCCGTTTAGCATATTGAATAGCATAAAACTAGCTTTTACAAAATATAAATGTTACTCTTTTTAGTCTTAGTACTAACATATCAGTATCACCAATGTGTACAATGCTATAAAATTCTTTTATGCATATGTATTGTATTTGCTAAGCCCTATTGAATTTTGTGTATGGAGGATGCAAGAAAAATAATTTTTGGAGGTTTTGTACTTGTATTTTGAAAAACAAAGTTATAAATTACAACGCAAATACCACAAAAAATTTACTGTAATTTTTCAGGCTTTGTAACTAAGCAATATTTCTGTCTTAAAAAAATTTAATTTCACCATGTAACACAAATTTTGTTCCTGGATAGCATGTGTTATTTCTTAATTGCTTATGTTGTAAAAGTACAGAAAATGGCCATTATTCCCTTCAACCTTTTTTTTTTTGTGACCTGGATAATGAAATTTAGAAATTATCCAATTTTCTATGTAAAAACGGATAAATTTGCACATTTTCATTTACATAAGGTGTGAATATAACAACTTATGAATCATGATTTACATGTATTTATACTAAAGTTATACAAAAATGTTTGGAAGTGAGTAGTTTTTCAAGATTTGCGACTGTAATATAGTCTCTTATCATGTTTTCGTTATACGCTCCTTGGTAATGGCATTCAAAGTCCTGTATATCTTGGTGGAAGTGCTCACCTTGCTCCTTCGAATATGCTCCTATGTTTTCCTTGAATTTATCAAGGATACGGACTTTCAGGGACATCCTGCAGCCCATTTTGCCGTAGTTCTTCACCAGAGCCTCAACCAGTTCCACATAATTTTCGGTCTTGTGATTGCCCAAGAAGCCCTGAACCACTGTGACAGAGCTGCCCCAAGGTTTTTTTTTGCCTTCCTACTGAGCTTCTTGGATAATTCTGTGCACTTCAGGATCTTCTTTATTTGTGGTCCAACAAAGACACCAGCTTTGACCTTTGCCTCAGACAGCTTCGGGAAGAAGTCTCGAGGGTACTTGAAGGCTGCAAACTCTTTATCAAGAGCTGTGACAAATTATTTCATGAGACCCAATTTTATGTGCAGTGGTGGTAACAACACCTTCTGGAGGTCCACTGGTGGCTCACACTTGACATTGTGCCTCCCCACAGAGAACTCGGTCCGTTGTGGCCAGTGCTTCCTGTTGTAGTGTGTTGAATTCAAATTCAAAAGTCTCCTTTAACCTCCCAGTCATACTCACCATACTTCAAGACTTCTACCAAGGTCTTGACACTGTTGTATTCCTCTTTGAGGTGCACTGAATGAGCCAGGGGAAGATATGGATACTTATTCCGGTTATGGAGCAGCACAGCTTTGAGGCTTCTACAACATTCTAGAAAGTCCTTGAAAATTGTTGTAAGTTCAAGAAAATTCTCTATCAGCTACCAAGCGCTGAATCTACCTGGAATGTTCTGGAAAATGGGTCACAAAAGCAAAGTTTGAAGAGAAAAATAGGTATTTTCCATTTACTTTAGGCATAAGCAATTGGGAAATAACACTTTCTGCCCAGGAACAAGAAAAAGTAAAAATTTTGTTACATAGTGTTTTCATCAGCATATTGCCTTGACCCTCACTCTTCAAACCGTACAATACTTTAGGATTATGTAGTTTTAAACTGAGTGCTTTCAGTTGGGTATAAACATGTAATTGAGAGAAGTGGGTGTAGGTAAAGAAGTATTTGAAAAAGAGGAAGAGGTGGGTGGATTGACGAAACATGATGATATATCAGTAATTAGAAAATGTGGGGGGGCTTTTGTATTCTAGCTTCTCGATATTGGTAATTTAAGTTTCTGATTCCTTAAAAATTGTAAACTATTTATGAGGTTTATGATACAACCTGAGCAAATGCAGAAGTTATAGTACCATGTGACATACACAAAAATCAGTATTTAGCTTTTTTTAATATTTACATTTCAGCTCAGAAGATGTTGTACCATGTCACACACAAAAATCAATATTTAGGGTTTTTTTAATATTTATATTTCAGCTAAGAAATTCGGTAATGTATGATACTAAAGTTTCAATTACAAACTGAAATTTTATTTCAAGTTTATAGACGTATGTTCATAAATTAATAGTTTAATAAAATTTTGAATGTAAGTACAAAATGTGATGACATGCACTTCTGATTCTGATGTTGTGGACAGGGTAGTTAGCGTGTCAAACTGTAAATCTGAGGATGCATTGTTTTGTGTCAAATTGCTGTAAAATCTTGGCCAACACTTTGGGGTTATGGGAGTTTTATAATAGTGACAATCCTTTCTAACTGTTTGGTCAGATCAGAATAGCCCAGGAACTAGCAGTAGGTACTATTCACTAGTTGCCATCCCTCTAGTCTTCAAGTTCCAGAAAGAAACAAACAAGTGGAATAACCTTTCTGTGATTTATGCATATAGGTAAACTTCAATAAGATCAGATCTTACCCTTTTCTTCATAAGAGAAAATGAAGAGTTCCTAACCTACCCGTAGTAACAATCCTACCATCCTCCAAGTCATTTCAGTAACAATTCCTCTGAACCATGTCCAGTAACTCATTTACTCTTTGATAGATAAGGAGAATGAAAGTTTACATAGTATTCCAAGTGAGTCATGTGTAAGGATTTTTATGTAAAGAGAATTACCTATTTTCACTTTTAGAGGCCCAGCATGGCCTATCAGTTAGGGTACTCAACCCCACTTTACGAGTTCCAAGTTCAAATCCCATCATTGATCATGCTCTCCTTTTAAGCTATAGGGGCATCATAATGTGATGGTGAATCCCACTTTTTTTTTCTAAAAGAATAGCCCAACAGTTGATGATAGATGGTGTTGACTAGCTGCCTCACCCTCTAGTTTGTCACTTTTAAATTAGGGATGACTAATGCAAGTTGTTCTGGAGTAGTTTTATTTATAAGTAAGAAAAAAATGACCTCCAATTACATCTCTAGAATTATGTTAGCTTTGCTACTAGCAATAGCACACTGCCTTGATGGCTTTAGTACCTTTTTACTACCACTGTGTCAAGATGGTATTGAATTTATTCCCACTTGTTTTACTGTGTGATCAAAATTATGATAACCTAAATGTATTACCTTGCACTTACCATAACTAAAGATCATTTTCCAAATATATATCCAACTTACCAATTGGTCTAATTTATTCTGTAGTGTCTTAGTATTGCCAAAACGCATATAAATTCCCAAGCATTTGATGTCGTCTGTAAATTTACTAACTATACCCCTGTTAATATTATAGGTGTAATATTCATGTTCTCCTATGGCTGCGAGATGAGTTTCGGAGAAGATATTACTGAGGCTTAGTAGAAGTTTCAAAATAGTAAATATACATTTTTAAAGTGTGTAAAATAAAAGCTACTTCAATGTTATCTTTCTTATATCAGGAATACTATTTGAGCTGTTGTCACTTCTGATTTATTATTGTTATTCCAGCTATTGCTTTAGCTACAAAGAATGGTGACCCTTTAACCGAAGACTTTTTCAGAGAAGAGTATCAGCTGAATTTTTTGACTGGTAGGTGAGGAATCCTATATATATTAACAACTACAGTGTGTCAACTATAGAATACAACTTAACTTTAATGTAAATCATACTGAAATCTGTATATTTCATTAGCCAACAAATCAAAACATTTGTTTAGCAAGTTTGATCCATAGTGTGATAACTTATATTTTCAAATTACTTCATAGTATGTTGAACTGAGGCTTGTAAGCTGCTGTTGGTACAGAGTTTCAGTCAGTTACTTTTTTTTTTTAATATGTATATACATATGATTACCAGTATTTATCATAATATTAATGTACCCACAACTTATTTTCAAGTAAAAAAATGTTTTTCTTGATATAGAGGCCTGGCATACCCAGGTGGTTAAGGTGCTTAACTCATGATGTGAGGTCGCAGGTTTGAATTCCTGTCAAACCAAACATGCTTGCCCTTTCAACTGTGGGGGCATTATAATGTGACAGTCAATCCCACTGTTCATTGGTAAAAGAGTAGACCAAGAGTTGGCAGTGGATGTTGAGGACTAACTGCCTTCCCTCTAGTTTTATATTGCTAAATTAGGGACAGCTAGCACAGACAGCACTTGTGTAGCTTTGCACAAAATAAAAAAAATAAATCTTGATATAAAAGAAACAGATGCTATGCATACAAAGAGTAAAAAGTCTCATTTATGGAACATGGGAACTAATCTTGAAAGTTTCTAAATATAGTCTTGTTTCTGAAAAATAAATTTCAGGAGTTGATTTTTGCAGTGATAGATTTTTACATTGTTTTACCACAAATATTTTAAAGTTAATACTACTTCTAAAGTTTATGTGAAATCTTCATCCATAGTAAATAGTAATTAACATCTGTAAAAGAAAATCTCACTGTTTAGCACTATGTGTAAAATTTTGAGTTATATGTCCTTAAAATATAAATAGTCAACATGTGGAAGGAATTGCTTCAAAGAATATGAAAATATAATACAATAGAAAACACCACTAGGCCAGTAACTGAGATATTATGCAAAACTTTATTCACATAAACAGAACATGTATTATTACAGCATATCAGCATTGTTATTTAAACTGTATTTATAGTGCACAACCTTCATATAAATACACAACACCTTTATTATATGAACAGAAAGCTGTGATTTCTAATGAAAGTTGGAGATGTATAGTGTAGTTGTGAGTGAGGAACTTCTAGGAAATATTTCTCACACTCCACCACTGTAGAGGTAGCAGGTACCTTTTCAATTTTCAGAGCTTTTTGTTCAACTTTGCTTCACTGACAGAGGGTAATGGTCATTGTCAGTATATTTTCCACAATTAATGCTAATATTATTTGAGACCACAAAACTCTAAACCAAGTTATTTTTCAGAGAACATTCACTGGCACCAATGTGATGTACAAACTCTTTCACACAGTGCTGTGTACTACATACTACTGTGATATAGTTTTTAATATATTTTTTTCACAAGTTGCATTAGCATGTTTAGGGAACTTGGAATAACTTAGAATAAGGAGCAGTCGCATACAAAATAATTAATGAGTTAACACTTCAACACTTGCTGTCCCATCCAGTATTCCTGCAATTATGTTTAGATTTAGTGAATCTGTCACTAGATAAATTAGTAAGAAATGAATTTTTTTATTGTTATTAGATACAGCAGAATTAATATTTCTGTTGGGGGGAGGGGGTCACTACTGCCCTGTATTTCTGCAGTTTTCAATGAGTTCAATTAATCATTAGTAGATTAACAAGTAAAAAGTAAAACCTATTTTTCTCCTGCCTCCAGTGTCTCAGCGGTACGTCAACAGGCATATGACACTAAAAAGTGGGTTTCTATACCCAAGATGCAACAAACAGCTCATTTCAGTAGTGTCTCTGGCACCCATCCTGACAGAAAATAATTGAATGACATTGTTTTCCATGTAGTAAATTACTATGTGAGAAAAAAGTAAAATGTGTAAATTTACTAAATCGATCTCTTGTTAAAAGAAATTTTCTCATGTTTTTTTCGTAACAGGAACCATCCAGCTTCCCCTATGTGGCTTTAATAGATGGGATAACTATGGGAGGTGTAAGTATTATAAACAGTAATAAAATGTATCATACTTCTTTGCAATCCCACATTGATTTAATTTTGTATAAAGTATTTAAGCTTTAATACACAAGGAATTATTACTTAGCATTCCCATACCTTCAATAGAAATTTTCTGCTGGATGCTCAAAGTCATTTATGACACATAAATCCTCTTATTTTTTTATCTTTGGGAATATTCCTCAAGGGTGTCTAAAGCTACTGCTGTTGTTTCAGTACCATTGATTACTCACATTTATCTGATACAAGCCTGTGTCTGTCCAATACTTGGTTATCCAGATTACCTGCGGATCTCCTGTTTTATGTTAATTTTTATTTTAATAACTCTTGGTAGTAAGTTGTTACTCGGTATGAATCATAAAATTAAATAAACTAAAACAACTTCTTTACATAAAAACATAAGTAAATAGTTTACTAGCCTAAAATTTATTTCGACAAACAAGTGAAGACTAGGAAAAGCCTCAGGTAGATAGTTGAATAATTATCTCTCATCTGAAATACTTAAATGGTTGAGAAATATGCTTATTTTTCTTATTCAATCAGTATCCATTATAATATTCACTGATTACATTTATCAACTAGACTAGATCACTTGGAAACTGGTTTCCTGAAAGTAAATTTCCTCTTTAAAAAACACCCTGGTTGTTGTTTACCTGTATTTAGTATTGGTTTCAGTATAATATTTTCTACTGTTTTATCTACTTCACACAACATGATTAGAATGAAAGCATTTAGGGTGTGTTGTTTGTGAATATATGTTTGCTGATATTAAACAAATACACAAATCTTGATAGTAAATACACAACAAATATCTCATTTAAAATTTGGAAGGATATGTTCTGAAATACATTTTTATGTAACATATATATGCTTTGCACTATGATAAAACAAGCTGATGGAGGTTGAAAATATGACAACTACCTTAGAAATGTGCAGTTTGTCTGTTTAGATGTATTAAAATATTTTGAAGCTAGAATAGCTGATGTTGAGAAACTGTCATAGACATTTTAGTGTAATATCTTGCTGCATAAATGTCACTCTAGCAGATTATCTGTATTCAAAATGATAAATAAATGTAGATGCATAAATTGAAGTTTAGAAACCAAAAAACCTTGAGTGTTTTTATGAATGTGTGCAAGCAAAACATAATATCAAACTTAATTTGATATAGAAAATATTAATCAGTATTATTCCTTGAATATAGAGGAAGGTATTATTAGAAAACAAAAATAGATGTAATCAATTTCTTGTTATATGAACCCCAAAATATCATTTCTTTCAAAGAAATATTAATCATACTTGGAAAAGGTTTCTATAGATCCCATTTGCCTAGATATTGTTTTTACAGCTAGTGTTTTAATAAAATATTTCTCTGACCAAGTGATTAAAGGTCTTACCTGAATAATGTATATCTGGTAATGTAGTTATGCCAGAATTCATATGTTCAAAGAAAAACAGCAGAAAGATATATATATATATATAAAGTGAACATTCATGAAATGTATTTTCAACATCAGATCAAAAGTAAGAAACGTAACAAGCTTAATATTTTTTGTAATTGTTATTTTTATGTCTTTTAAAAAGTAAACATTACTGTGATTTATTGTTTTTTCTGATTTATGTATTAGATAATGTATTATTGGTGTGTAAAGAATTTTCTTTTTATTTCTTAAAATCTTGTCTTTCCTGTGTTAGAGTTTATGTTGAAGTTTGTGTTATTACAGGGTGTGGGTCTGTCTGTGCATGGGCAGTTTAGAGTAGCTACAGAAAGAACTGTTTTTGCCATGCCTGAAACAGCCATTGGTAAGTAATATACATACATGTATGCTTTTGAAATTCTAAGTACTGGATTTCATGTAATCTGTTTTTATCCATCAGTATGTTTGTCTTCAATATGATCCCTAGTAGATAATGGAAAAAATTGAAGTGTAAAAAGTTTTACGTAACTTTCTTTGTAATCTCTGGCAGTTAGGGACATAAACTTTTTTTCCCCCACATTCAACTTTCTCCTAAGGCCAAACATCTTACACTATGTAAAACTTTATAGTACAGCTTTGTTTTGTGTTTCTGATTAATAATTTTCATTCAAGTAATTATTTTTTTTCTTTTCCAGTGAATAAATTGTTGTTATGATAAGTAACAATCTTGTAAGTACTAACTGCTAGCTAATGCCTTCATTTATTTGTTATGTAGTATTTAATTAAGGTGCACAGATTGTTGAGAAATATGCCATGTCATTTGATGTACCAACTCTACGAATTGTAAACCTCAATTTTAAAATAATACATAGGTTAGTTTAATAGTTTCAGAAATGTTTTATTTGCACAGATATTAATTTGCAGTTGTCATGCATACTTGTTAGTAGAAGAAATCTGCTTTTACATTTCAGTGCAAGCTGTTGGCCTGTAAGACGTGTTTGGTATGATAAATAGCTTATTATTAAAATAATCCATTACAATTGTATTCAACATTCATTGGTGATATATTTATTGATAATGTTATTAGAAGTGTAGACTGCTGCATTTTGTTATCTGTAGAAACAAATGCTGTTTACATGATTTACTTGGATTGTCCCAAGTAATTATTATTATTATAACTTGTATGGAAGTATTTTGATACACATTTCTTCTCTTGTATTCATCTTAATCCAGGTTGTAAAAATACAGTGGAGGGATTTAATGATGTATATTTGGGTGTTACTTTTGTGTTCAAAGTTGTCTTTAAAGTATTATGTGCATGAAATAACAAGTTATTATGGGTTATATGTGTCTTTGAAAAATAAAGTACTGTTTTAGCATGATATTATGGTTTTTTCAAATATACTGTTTATTTCTTTTGAAAATAATAAGTAAAAAAATATATAGTTTATTAATTTTTTGTAATGATTTAAAATGTTATAAATGTAAAATATTGATAAAATCAGAATAATGGAATTTATCTTTGATATATTTTGTGCATAGGATTCTTTCCAGATGTGGGAGGAAGCCACTTTCTTTCTCGTCTTCCCGGTAAACTTGGTCTGTATCTAGCTTTGACGGGCTTTCGTCTCACTGGCCATGATGTTGTTAAAGCTGGAATAGCAACACATTTTGTGAATAGCAGTAGAGTATGTTTGTGAAGTCTTTTAACTTAGATTAAATAAACTATTAGAAGCTTTATATAATTTATTTTTCATAATCTTTATATGTCTTGTTATTATGATAACAGGATTTTATGCAGGTGCACCAGTCGGTCAACAGGTGGTTTTAACCTTGTGAGTCTGATAACTCAGACTTTGGTTCTTGACAGAGTACAGATAGTTCATTGTGTTGCTTTATGCTAAATGAGCAATAACGTGTTGCTTTATGCTAAATGAGCAATAACATTTTCCTTTAAGATGGTTTTAACTTTGTATATCATTTAATATCATCTATTTAACAATTGTAAAAAATATATTCTTAATTTATTTTAAAATAAATTTTCAGAATTTATTTATGTTCTAATTAATAATATGTTCAATGGTGCATTTTCTATTTTTTCTCCACAAAATTCCTGTAACTGAGGATTGCATATTTGTTTAATGTTGGGGTCTATGGCAGGCTAGGGTATATATGTGCAATACCACAAACACACAATATTCTTTGCACTTCCAGCTGTTGGTGCAAGAGTTGAGAGTCCATTTTCTAGGATACTGGTGACTGGCTTCCTTCCCTCTGATTGGTACTTCAGAATTAAGGATGGTGGCAATTAGCCCTAGTGACATTACC
This sequence comes from Tachypleus tridentatus, assembly GCF_004210375.1. NCBI lineage: Eukaryota > Metazoa > Arthropoda > Merostomata > Xiphosura > Limulidae > Tachypleus > Tachypleus tridentatus. Next base: position 26,218,075 of record NC_134833.1, read on the forward strand.
CTAAATATAAGTGTCATGTTATTATGTGAACATAACTAGAATCTTATTAAAAGTTTAGTAATTGTAGAGTTTTTTTAAGAATGTAGCTGACCTACAGAAAACAAATTACAGTAGTTACAAAAAAAAACATTTTAAAGTAATGTTACCTCTTGATGTTTAGATTCAAAATTTTGAAACTGTTTAAAATTGTATCTAAACTGTCCTGATTAACCAGAGGGTGCTAATAAAGTGATGTGGTTTCTTTTCTATACCTCATCTGTGGAGATGCCAAACTTAAGACCTGCAAGCCAGTAATAACTTGTGAAAACATTCAGAGTATACTAATAATAATTTGTTAGATGTTCACAGAAATATAGAGACATAAAGGTCCAGTCAGTTAGTATACTCTGTGAAATGCATGTGAAACTTGTTGTTCAGGTACTGATGGTGCATGTGTGGGCTATTATGGTAATAAAACACTATTTAAGCAATTTCTTTAAAAAATAAATTATATTTTATGTTTATAAATTTTGTTTCACTACATTTTAAAATGCACCCATGGAATAGGTGGAACTGTGATTTTTATTTCAGTAAAATTTTTATTTACAAATGTGAATGTCACACAAAATAGAGATATAACATTGATATAATTGTTCTAAGATATAGATATAACTCTTCTGAGATATAGATATAGCATAAGTTTTTTTTTCATTCACATCAATAGATCAAAACTGTGGAAGAAGACCTCATAAGAATGGATTCTCCATCAACCCAAGAGATTGACAAGTTGCTCTGCAAGAACCAAGAACAGGTGGTTTAGTGTTTATATACATAAAATTAATCAAACTCTAAAGTAATAAATCATTAAAATATATATCTTGAGGTGAAACACTGAGCCTGCCTGTTGTTGTGCACAGAAATCATCAAAAACTGTTTATGAATTGGCCACAACATATCACTTTTTTCTAGATGTTGTCGTAACTTCTTACTGAAGTACGAGGCACAGTTAGTTCTCATAATTCGTGCAGAGAAGAGTGTTGTTGAAACAAAAATCTTTAAAATATTTCTGCTTTTAGTCAATATGGTCATTCTACAGTGTACAAAACTCAGAAAGCATAAGTATATGCATCTCATTATGAGTCCTATTTATATGAGAGTAATTTATACAGCTACAATACTGTTGTGTTACAGAAACGTTGCAACTGACTTCAGATTAGGCTTACTAGCACTGGTAATCATTTCAATGTATTTTTAATATTAAAACAAACAACTGATTAGTAAGTACAGCCATTTTGCCAGAGATCAAAACCAATGTATGAAGCTATTTTACATTGTTTCTCACATTGTAGTTGGTCTGTGTTACAGTGTTTCTTAGTGAATAACTGAACAGAGGCTTCAGTTTTTAGAAAACGTATTGAAGTTGTAACATGAAGTAAGAGCCAAAATTATCATCTTGGTAACTTACTTGTACGTTAAACAGAACTCATAATGCCGAGCACTCAAAATAATTAGTATATATATGTGTAATTTTGCACTATAAAATCATTTGTGAAAAGAAAAGACTTAATGTTTGTTTGACATAAAAAAAAAAACATTTACTAAAACAAAACAAATGTGAAGGTATTTTGGCATTACAATTAGGATAATAAAAATGTATTAACAGTTTTTGTGCATTTACTAAACAAAAACACATTTACAAAAACAAAACGACTGAACGTGTTTTGACATCACAGTTGAGATGTTACAAATGTATTAACAGTTTTTGTGCATGCACTAAACAAAAACATAAAAAACATTTACTAAAACAAAACAACTGTGAAGGTGTTTTGACATTACAATTAACATAATAAAAATGTATTAACAGTTTTTGTACATTTATTAAACAAAAACACATTTACAAAAACAAAACGACTGAACGTGTTTTGACATCACAGTTGAGATGTTACAAATGTATTAATAGTGTTGTGCATACACTAAACAAAAACATATGAAAACATTTACAAAAGCAAAACAACTGAACATGTTTTAACATCACTATTAAAATGCCACAAATATATTAACAGTTTCTGTGATGCGCTGAACAAAAATCTATAAAAACGTTTACAAAAAAAACATAAAACAGCAAGTGTGTTTGATGTCACAATTAAAACGATACACACATATTAAGTGTTTGTGCATGTAATAAATAAAATATAACTTGTATTTATTTTTCCTGGAAATCAAATGGTTTGTTTGTAATTGTAACTCGTAAATATTGCATAACTTTAGCTTTAACTGGTAGTTAATCGTTCTATACTGAGCTATTTCCTTTTAACTTCTTGTTTTACATAGATCATTTCTGAGTCTTGTTTACTATTGGTTGAGTTCATTTTTCCAAGCTTCCTGTATTGAAAGTGTAGATGATGTTTTTCAAGTCATTTAATGTTATGTTAATGTAGTTTTAGTGAAAAAAATGCAAGTTTGGTGGTTATCTAATTTCATCTTAGCTTTTGGAAAGAAAAAAAAACGTTTAATATTACAGTCTATAATTGAGAAGAAGGATTTTGTTCTAAAACATGCCCTGGGAAAAATCAACACCTTATTTGAAGGAGACAGTTTAAAAGTGGTCATAGAAAACCTGACTAAAGACAATTCAGAGTGGGCCAAGCAGCAGTTGCAGATTTTAGCTAAAATGGTAGGGTAATTATACTTTATGTTGTTTATTCTAATTGGTCAGTGTAACTTTAAAGACCTACAGCCTTAAAATTCTGGGTTTGATTCCAGTTTTGTAGTAACTTTTATGGTGGATAAGGCACAGATATCCCATTATGTATTTTTGAACTTTACAACAAACAAACAATAAAATAAATTGGTTAGATTCCCTATCAAGAAATCTGAAATGTATTAGGCATTTTGTGAGTTTTAGTATATGTTTCAGTGAAACAGGTTAATCTGTTTTTATTATAGTCGCCAACATCTCTGAAAGTCACCTTTCACCAGCTTGAGTTAGGAAAGAGTATGACACTGCAAGAGTGCTTGAAGATGGAATACAGAATTTCTCAAAGATTTATGAAGGGTCATGACTTCTATGAAGGTGTTAGATCAGGTAAATTATTTCTATTTTGTGTACCTAAAAGTAGGTAGGTGGTCACTCAATTATGCAAAAATATCAAGGCAGTTAATAAGTTATGATGTTGTCTTCTGGTGAAAGTATTGGAGAAGGCTTTTTATTTGTTACTGCTAGTTGACAGTACTCATTAGGGAAGTGAAAATTAGTTACATGCTGATTGTCTACTCTGCTCTGTGGAAGGTAATAATTGACTCTTCTGACTAAGTACTTGTGTCTTTAAATTTATAACCAAAAATCTATTTGAAAATGGGAAATACAAAACATAAGTACCCATATACACCATTGGCCAGTTTTCAGTTACTGTCCAAAACAGTTAAGATAATCAAGCCACTCATCTCTGGATGATGGAAGCCCAAAAGTCTGTAAAACAAAGTAGGGAATGTGTCTTATTTCAGGGGCATTTTGAACCCAATTCTGGCCAAAATCATAAAATATCCAATGTACACCATCAGATAGTCTCCATTTGACTGATTAAAAATTCCTGTAATCGAGCCAAGTAACTCTAGGTGATAGATGCTAACACATACACACAATGGTTTATCATTTTTATAGTAAAATGAATCTATCAGATCAAGTGAGTGTTTGTTGAATTATGTAGTTAGGTTGTCTGCTTTTGTTCTTCTAACGGGTTGTAAACATAACATTTATTCAGATTTTAAGCAATTACACGTTCTTCAGTAAATAGATATCTTATAACCATAAACTTAACCCATGAAAAGTGCTTAAGATTACTATAAATGCATTGAAAACATATTTGTTTAGTTTGTATTTGTAATACTATTCACAATAAAGAACACTTTGTAGCTGAGACAAAAAGTTATTTCATTCTTACAGTATTATGAAGTATTTCTTTTAAATAGTTGGCAAGAAACATAAACTTTTGTTGGACTAATACAGTGTAATTGGTGCTATTTTAATAAAAAAAAAGTTTAACGGTATTTAAATTTGATGACATTTTTGAGTAAAGCCATAAGTTTTTTATATATATTTATATGTGTTACTTACATACAATTTCAATCTCTGTATTCTGAAGTGTTAATTGACAAAGACAACAAACCTGTCTGGAAACCAGCAACAGTTGAAGACGTGAGTGATCACATTATAGAAGAATATTTTGCACTTCTTTCTAAGGACAAGGAACTAGTTTTATGAGTTCAACAGACATTTTGTAGATAGTGAAGACCATAGCAGCTATTTCTAGGATTGTGACTACGGTGTGAATGTTCTAATACAGGGAAGTTTGTGCTTCCTTCGTACTGCTCTGATTATCACCTGTAGTTAGTTTTATTCTTTGGTACTTTCTATCATATTCCAATTGTTATCTCAAAAATTCGTACAGGAAACCTTTGTATTTTTTATTAATAGTGTTTTTTATTCCACTTATTTATAGGATGTCAAATTCTTTGTTATAGTTTACATAACAGTTACAAAACTGAAGCTACTGAACAATAAATGTTACAAAGTTGTGTTTTCGGTGATGGTGCATTGTATTTTCAAACCCGTAAAATTTAATATACACATTAATAGGGAAATTTGATTTTTTTTTGTGTGTTTTTTAATTGTTTTACTTCTTTAGAATTAGTGATTTTGAGACAAATTATATATGTTTTTGTTACTAATAGTTTCTTTTAGTACAAGACTTGGTTACAAATGGTGTTTACTACCTGCCTTTTGTATAATGTCACTTTCAAATTAACATGGTTATCCCAGATAACCCTTGAAAACAACTGAGCAAAATTCAACAAACAAGGAAGTAATTTTGGTTTATTATCAAAAGTGGAACTTGTGACTATTCATACATTCTCACTAACGAGTTGAAAACTTGGCTGCATAAAGTTTTTTGAGCACTAAATACAGCTGCAACAAACTACAACAATCACGGTGTCATTATGTGTTGATATTTGTGAAATGTTAAAACTGAATAATCAAGTAAATTTAACCATAAACATGTATTTCATTAGAAAATATTTGTTATTTATATGGTAAGTTAGACTCATGAAAATTTTTGAAAGGTAAATTTTAAAAGTTTACTGATACGTAGGACTGTAAGTCAGCATATCACACATTTAAAGATATTTTTATATGTTTAGATAAAGGGAAAAATAGGGTTTTTTTAAAATTTGTTTTTAAAATTTCAACTTCTTTCTTTTAACGTGTTGATTATAAACTGTACTGGGTATTTTCATGTTCTGTTAATGTTTTAACTTAACTACTTTCCTATAACTATTCAGTTATGGTATCCAAATAACTCTTGTTTTTTGTATCTCAACCCTTGTCCATATACTTTTTTAAGTACCTCAGGTATGTCAACAGACATGCCATGGATACTGTAACTACTGAAATTGTATCTCAGAAGAAGGAAATGCAAGAGATAAATCAGCTGAAATGGAATGTCATATTTAATTATCATAATAAAACTGGGCAGTTACCTAATTAACTCTTTTTGTAATTTGTCAGTTCAGTAGTTACCAGCTACAACAAAATAAATTAATGCAACAGAACTTGCTGGTTCAGTCTCCGTTTTCTTTGAAGCTATGTCTTTCTTCGTATTTTCTTTTACACCATAGAGCTTCCTACAATCACATTACAAAACGAAATCTTTATAACTGTAACATCAAATTCAAGATGTCAGTGATGTCGAGAAACCCACTTGTTGAGAAATTTATATGCAAAAACGGCTCGTTTGGGTTCTATGTAAAATATTTTCTCAACCCAAATGAGCCGTTTTTTGCATATAAAAATTCAAGATGTATTCAATTTCAATAGTACAAATGTCAAAATTGTCTGACTGGCAGTTACATTTAACAGAAATGGTATTGATATTAAACTAAACTACCTTTCACCTGGGACCATACTTGCTGACATGGCACACTTTACAAATTGGCTCTTAATAGTAATATTTATGTAGTGTGACAAGATCCTTTCTGGGTTCACTAAGGTACAAAATATGGGACAAATAGTCATTTTGATTGGATTACCAATATCTGTCTCTTACCATCCAGTCACATTTAGATACTTTGGGATCAAGTAATACATATTGAAAATGTGCCACAGATCTGAGTTATTGCCACTTCACTATAATATAATATTAAAGTAATTATTTTGTCATTGTTTATTAAAATTTAGTGAAGATGTGCAATGCTGTTACCATGACTACTTGTGGCATTCATTGGTAATATGGTAGGTGTGTATTAAAGACATTTCTTTAAACTAAATGCTAATACACTTAAAAGTTAATGTATATGATCAGTGAACTAGATGATGGAATACCAGTTATAATGTAACACAAATTTGGTTCCTGAATAGTATGTGTTATTTCTTAATTGCTTATGTTATAAAAGTACAGAAAATCGCCATTATTCCCTTCAAACTTTGCTTTTGTGACCTGGATAATGAAATTTAGAAATTAACCTATTTCTTGTGTAAAAACGGGGCAAATTAGCACATTTTCATTTACATATGGTCTGAATAAAACAACATATGAATCAAAATTTACATGTATTTATACCAAAATTATACAAAAATGTTTAGAAGTGAGTAGTTTTTCGAGATTTGCGACTGTAATGTAAATCATTTTCACGTATCAGCCCTCCAATATAGTTTCCCATCATGTTTTCGTTATACGCTCCCAGGTCACAAAAGCAAAGTTTGAAGAGAAAAATAGGGCTTTTTTTCATTTACTTTAGCCATAAGTAATTGGGAAATAACACTTTCTGCCCAGGAACAAGAAAAAATAAACATTTTGTTACATAGTTAATATTGAGAGGTAATCCACTGATGGAAATGCTGCTGCTTATGTGATTTCTTGCAAAACTAATATCTGATCAGAGTCCACTGGATACTGCATTAAATATCCAATTAGAATAGATATTTGCCTCATCTCCATTTGATATCACCGTTGTTTGGAAAGAAGTCAAAAAGTGGTCTTCAATGAACGCACCTGCCAACTGCTTATTTAAATCCTGTATACTCTCCATAGTACTGAGCTCCATTTTTTAATTCATGTTCAGCACTTCACTCACAAGATAAGCTATATTCGTCCAATGCTGCCCTCTACATGCAAACATTTTCTTTATAACACATGTCAAAAGCCTTCTTATTTCCCCTATTTAATTGAATAGTTCCAATATATCTCTCACGCAAATTATCATTTGTCACTTCACCACCAATAGGAGCGTGGCATAATCACGTGATGCATGTGACACTACGTGTAACTTCCTACCAAACTACCACTTCTCATGTGACAACGGTTGTGCTCGTGGGTATTCATTTATTTGTTTCAAGTTTAACGTTCAGCTTTAGTACACTTCCAAAGTGTTTTTTTTTAATTACTTTTACGTTTATTTAGACTGTTTCTTCACGTTAATTTAAAAGCAGTTGCATTATTATTTATTTGATTTTTGATTAACCCTTCTTTATATATGAATTCCAAAGTTCATGTTATCACTTTGGAGGTCACACCTATGACTAGTGCTATGTCACAGGCCTCAGATGTGGGAGATTTATCAGCATTTATTCACAAGAAGTTTGAATTTTACTTGGGTTAATAGTTAATTTCAATCTCTGGACTTCATCTCACTTCCTCCTCAGCCCCCCGCTAGTACAGCGAAAAGTCTACGAATTTATGATGCTAAAATCAGGGGTTCGATACCTCTCGGTGGGCTTAGCGTATAGCCTGATGTGGCTTATGTATAAGAAAAATACTCTCTCCCAAACATGTTAAGCCTGTTCTGGCTGACGAGAACTTGAAGTGAATATTTTAATCTCTTGATTTTGCCATGCCATCCTATGACCCTCCTAACGATGCTGTTAGACCTACTATGGTTTTCCTGGATTGGAAAATTGGACATATAATAAGGAAGGATGTAGTTCATATGAATAAGGTCAAGGGATAAAACATCACATAACTGAGAAACAATATCCAAGCACGTTCCTCAAATTAAATGATGGGATTATCATAACTTACCCTCACAAGTACAGACCAGTTTGCTTCTGCATGTCCTTGTCCAGACCAACAATTGTTAGTTTCTATTTCACCTGTTTAGGGAGCAGCCCCCGAATCTCCTGTAACTCTGACTCTACCCAGTATTCCTGCCTCACAATTCTTCAATTTCACTTTGTTCTTCTATTGGGACCGTCTAGGTCATGATGCAGCCTTAGTTTGCATCCATTTACCAACTTATTATCGTTGAACTTTAAGTATGTGCCTCATTCTTGTGGCATTACATATTTGACACGATCTCCCCGTCCTTGGAGTCACGAGTTGCATCAGTATAATAGTCTACCCTTTCCAATTTTGTTGCCCATTTGTTTCAGTCAGAGCCTAATATGGCACAGTTACGGCTTATCCTTTCCCTTCCCAACCCTTACATAGCTCTCCTCCTCGTGGTGCCTTGTCTCACCCTTTTGTCTTTAGCACGTTGCATCACCAACAGTAACTACCAGTTGAGCTCTGATCGAGTGGGAACTTGCCACTTTTCTTTATTAGCGTTGTACTTTCATCACAGATCATTGAAATCTTTGACTTTTGTCGGGACTATACGTGATCCCGTTCCTTTCCCCTCCTCCTATACCCATTTCCTTCCCTTTACCTCAGTATCCAATGGCCAGCCATTCTCTAATGGAAGAGATTCAGGGCCTGCTATCTCAGCAGGCCATCAAACCTGTTCTACATAATTTACGTGGATGTTATTCCTGACTTTTATTTTTTCCCAAGAAAACGGGAGACTGCAAGCCTATCATCAGTTTTTCATCCTCAAGTGCCCCATTTTATCATCTTCTCTGGGCTTACGGATGACCAAGATGACGTTACTATTGCTTATCTACACATCTTATCTCAACGCGGCCTCGTACTTATCTTTAGTAAGTCCATCAGGGTGTGGTTTACCACATTTGTGACCTACCCTTTGGTCTTGCTTACATCGCTCATGATTTCTGTTGGATAGTCAGCGCTTTTGCTCACTGTTTTCATACTCTGTGGTAGCGATTTCACCATTATATGGATGACCTGCTTCTTCTGGCTCATTCCAAACTGGAATTGGCCAGCTATACTTGTCAGTTCCTTCACGTACCATGGAGTTGTTAATTTGCTATGCCTTTTCAGCTCTTTTACTTCTGCTTGCAGCGTTCTTTCACTTTTAAGGATGTGGTCTTCATTGATATTACTAGTCCACCTAAGTCGTGCACATATGCAATTTCTTCAGTAGGCTCTTCATAATCAATGGAACCTTGCTCAGAATCTCTTAGCAGCTAACTCCCTTTGCCTTTCCTCGTACCCTGATGGACAATTAGCTTTGATGGTTGGACGAGGCCCATATGTCGCAAGCATCCTGCTTCAACTTCCTTGTACAAATTTCCATCTATTCACGAGCATACCCTTTCAGGGCTGGAGTGCATAGGCCAATAATCAAGAGGCTTTAGATCATTGGTGTGTTTGCATAACAGTGCCCTTGAAATTCCTGCAGTCTGTTTGGTTTTAAATCACTTCCTTTTTCTCGCCATACAGTGTCTGGTGATTCATTCAAAAAATTAGTGATGATAACACATATCAATTACCAAGGTGTTCCTAGTCAAGTTCTCTGTTTCCATACATTGGGTTTCCTATAATGGATCCTCATGCACCACATTCATTTCCTTGTGTGTCATGCTATGGGAGCTTTTAATGATCATCCTTCCAACTCCGACAAACTTCATGCGCTAGAGTGGTCTTTAAACCCCTTCATATTCTGGTGGCTTTGCAATCTGTGGGAGTTTGCATTTTCCATGACCCAAAATCACAAGTTCTCTTCTTCTGATCCCCTGGATTTCATTCTGGCCGTCGATGGCTTCTGTCAGAGGATGTGTGAACTATTTTGGAAGAACATTAATACATTAGGTGTCTTTAAAGCATACAAATATGCTCTGCTTACCGAGCAACACTGGTATCTGAGATTTTATTCAGTGAAGTAAGAATAGTCAAGTATACAATGTGTAAAATAATTTTAATTCCTTGTCCCACCAAACATGTTCACTCTTTCAGCCGTTGGGTCGTTATGGTGTTCGTTAATCCTACTATTTGTTGCTAAAAGAGTAGCCAAAGAGTTGGTGATGGGTGGTAATGACTAGCTGCTGTCCCTCTAGTCGTACATTGCTAAATGAGGGACGGCTAGTGCAGGTATTCCTTCTGTAGCTTTGCGCGAAATTCAAACATTCTTTGGTAAACTGAAGTGTGATTATCAGAGGAACAGATCTAAGCAGTATCTGACTCTTTCGGGTTGACAATAACCTAAATCCATATCCGGAGAAAAAGAATGTGTGTGTATATTCGTTTTCTTATGTTTTTAATTGGCAATCAGAAAAGCAAGTTTGTTAGCCTTTTTTTATTATTAGTAAACATTTTTGGTATTTTTTAACAAAAAAGCATGATTGTTTCCAAGCATGTAAAATTGTGAAGTGTGTAGATTAGTGAAAGGATTAAGTAACACAAGTTTCTTTTTCTAATTCGAAACATGAGTTAAATCAAGTTTTCAAATATTATTTAGGGAAAATATTTTTTTGGTGAAAAGATTAAATTTTGTTTGTTTTTTCAAATAGGTTTATAAAGAAATTTGTATTTATACATAATTTAAATATTATCTAAACAGTTAATATTTAATCAAAAGGAAGGATAGCATTACAAACAGTAAGATCAAACTTATGATGAAATAGAATATATATATGTAGAATAATATATATTTTAGTTGTTGTTGAAAACGGGATTTCTTATTTTCGTTTATCATAATCTTTCTTCAATAGGCCTAGTAGACATCAAATGACACAGCGGAATATGTGCGTACTTATAATGCTGGAATTCGGGTTTCGATAACCTTGGTGGGCAGAGCACAGATAGCTCATTGTGTTGCTTTGTGCTTAACTTCAAACAAGACATAAAAACAATAGACTTAGCACCAAACTAGTTCTAGTAGTAACTATAATTTTATTATAAAATAGTATTCACGATCTTTGACTCTCTATTTTATTAGTATATGCACAATTTATAGTTTTAGAATACACTCTATAACCTAGTTAACCAACGTACACCATCTTCTAAAAAAATAAATAAGTGTAGCATATTAGGAGGAAGATGTTGAAAAGAAATATGTAGGCACGCTAATGAACTTGGGGGGTGACCAAACAAGAGAGGGATGGAAGTGGACATATCACTTGATTCGGCTAATGATCATATAGCAGACTAAGTTATATCGACTTTACATGAAGAATGAAATCCCTTCAAGATTGGGTTTTAATTTTCGAAACAAATAGAGCTATAATTTCAAATCGTAAAATGTTATTCCATATGTATAGCCGAGAAGACTTTATTTGTTTTTTAATCATTAGCTGGGTCAAGTTATATGTCCACTTGCATTCGTATCTTGTTTGTTTCTTTTTTCTAAGTTCAGTAGCCAGCCTTACATAGTTTTTATTTGTCGATTTTCCTAATACTATATTATTTACATTTCAGTAGCATGTGGCTTTACAATAAATGTCATCTGATTGTAGTGAAATACTGTTAAACTATTATCCTAAGTTTCAAATCTATGATATTAAACATTACCAAATTATAATATTGAGTTGTAGTTTTTTTAAAGATAATGACTTAGTTTTATTACAGAATTTAACAGCAACGACATATTACACTATTTTATCGTGACAACTGTTATCTAAATAGCGGCTCTTTATATTCGTCACTTTTTAAGTGACTCCAAAAATACCAGTGTGGTCGGACCCCTCGCTTTTTTAAATTTCTTTTTCTAAAGTATGTATCCAACAGTTGCCTGTGGACCCATGAATATGTTGGTTATAGGAGCCATAACAATCTATGGGACATACAAAAAAGTAAAAGTATTCTCAGTATTGTAGTCTATCCTATCAATAAGTAATTTCATGCAGAAAATGATTAATTTCCGCATATTTTGATTACTGTTTTACAGCGCAGTGACGAAGCCAAGAGGGTTAGAGTCCCCTGAGAAACCTAGGCATATTATCCACACGTTATTTTTCAGCTTTTATTTATAATTAGACTCGTTTTGTATATTTAATTAAAAATACAACCTATATAAACACTATTACGTTTGATCACAAGAATTTAGTCAATATGGGATAAGCTACATTAATCGTTTTGTCCTGCTTGTTTCTATGTTATTATCTGTGAAAACAAAAATATTGTGTGACAGTATTATAAAACGTAAAAAGAGATGACAGGTACGGGTTACAAAGCGGCTTGAGATTTGATAAATAAAGATTTATCATGTTTCTAAATCAGGTTATAGGTGGCGTTTGAAATCACAACAATGATGAAATGTATCTGTAGGTACAATCTAAAAATTGTTATGTCATGTGTGTTGGAGGAGACGTAAATGAAATGGTAAAATTTTTATTTAAGTTTTAAGTACTGAATTAGTTAACTAAACAAAAACATTAAAATACACAATATAAATCTAGTATAAGCTAATATATTGTGGTTTATTATAAATGTCTTTAAACTTTATGTATAATATATGCATAATTCTTAGTAAGCGTAAGACAAGAAATAGTACTTTAGGGCGCGGTCCGACTTACCTGTTTAAAGTTAATTCAATAGCGAAGATTCTAAAGTAAAGCCGGTATGCTTTGTTTGTAAATTTGACATATCGTAGTGAATTTAACCTTATAATACATTTTAGTTTTTAAAGTAAAATATTATCGAAAATTATTTAATAGTCTGTTAATGTTGCATTAGTTTATAATATAAGGAGGAGGTGAAATGCCATTCGGTGATTCATTTCATATCACTGCTTTCACGAACTATGCAACTACAAATGCCCTCAGTTAAACCTATAATAAATATAATTATGAATGAATGAAATTACCATACTTGTTTGCATTTTACTTTCAATCATTAATGCATATATATAAGTTAATTTGCACTTTGCAGTATGATAAGTATAGCCCTTTATACAGTGTTTATTCAATAAAAGTATACTAAATTAGAAGTATTCACATGATAAAACTTATTTATAGGTGTCTATAGCACACAAAATATTAATTTCCCCAAAAAGTGAAGTAAATTTTAATTCACAATATTAACACTTAAATTTCAATACTAACGTTATTTCACACCATCACTTAAACATGCCACTTGTTGGCAGTTTATAATTGTAAGCACCTATATCAAAGGTTTTTGTATTCTATAACACACTGAACTTGAGTTCAAATCTTAAAACTTTTTCTATGTCTTAAATATCTTAAGGCTCGTCATAGCCAGGTGGGTTAAGGCGATCGACTCATAATCTGAGGGTTGCAGGTTCAAATCCCCATTGCACCAGACATTCTCACCATTTCAGCTGTGGGGGCATTATAATGTGATGGCCAATCCCACTATTCATTGGTAAAAGAGTAACCCAAGAGTTGGCAGTGGGTGGTGAAGACTAGCTGCTTTCCCTCTAGTCTTACACTGCTAAATTAGGGATGGCTAGCACAGATAGCCCTTGAGTAGCTTTGTGCAAAATTCAAAATAAACAAACAATAAATCTGTTAAATAATTTACAATTTTTATAGTCTGCATATGTGTGCTGTTTTCAATATGTTTTTGTAATAAGAGGACCAAAACTAAATTCAATGGTTTTCATTTTTTCTAAATTTTTGTAAATAACTATTGTGATTCAGGTGGGTTTTTTTTACTGTATTCAAGTAAATATTTGCTGAAATTACTAACTTTTATAAATGCTCTCACCTGGTCTTTTTATCCATGATGTATTCTCTCAGATCAGAGATGAGACCTCTTTTAAGAATATTTATTTATGTTAATGATTTGGATACTGACTTGTACAAGTTCTTAAAATTTCAGTTATGAAACAGACCCAAATAGTGACATTCTACTAATTGAAATAATGCCTACATGTACTTATTATAATAAAATGCTTTTTATTTGAAAACAGTATAGTTGTATTTCTCTAGTTAATTTATTATTAAATTGTAAAATAAGAAAGATAATAATAAGACATCTTGTATTATTTCCAGAGAGTAAATTCACAAGACTGGTTGAACTGTACAGTTGTTATTTATTTTATTATTTTCAGACAGTAAATTAATAAGAGGCCCTTTTGAGCTCAGCCACTAATTACATGTTTTCATCTTAAGGTGTGCATATAGGAGAAAATTCCATAGTTCAAAAGAAGAAGAAAAAAAATTCATTTTTGGTGTTAGTGCAAGACCAGCCATCCAAAGCAAGGTACACTTTGTTTTACTTATTTATTTTGGTGATCATATATTAGATTTATAGCTGTACCTATTTTCTGTTTGTTGCATTTTTTTCTTCAGGAATTTTGGTTTCTTGTCGTAAGTGAGATGTAAGGAACCACCTTTGGCAGTATAAGTTGAGGCACAGAAAGTCATCTGTGAAGAATTTTGTCAACATTGTATACAAGAAGTTGTATGGTTTGAAACATCAGATAGTTGCTGTAGCATATAGGTAGTGAGTACAATGTATTAATAATTTTGAATATACAAGTTAGCAGATCATTTGACAGTTGATATGAAGTTGTAGTTAATGACATGTTAAAACTACATTTTGACAATGTTTTGTAGATAGTTTGATGTCAGGTAAATATGAGTGCTTTTGGGAAGGATACGTGACATCCCTCTCCAGTGCAAAATGTATTCATACACTCAGATCATTAAATATGTGATCCAATCGGGAATTTAGAATTTCTAAGTTGTGTTTTTGTACTTAAGGGAATTAGAAACATAGGAAGTATGGATAAACTGGAGAAACAAGCACCATCCAGAGAGACCTGCAAATAGGTCATAGCCCAGTTGTGTTAAACTAAATGTGGCAGCTTGTAACAGGTGAAAAGCTATGAACACACAGGTCAATGTCAAAAGTTGATTATATGTTATATAGTCATCTCTGTAATCAAAAATGATCTCCAATTGAGAAAGCAACTTGATTTACATATATAGAAATGTCTTCCAAATTTTATCTGTTCAACCATCCTCCACACGTCATGCAAGTGGAAAATAAAACAGATATTTAACCTATTTCTTATAAACACACACTTTTGAGGTTGCTGGAGACAGTCTATAGTTGCCTGTCTGTTTGGGCTATTAAAATAGTAATTTAGAAACCATCACTCATATAAACTAGATGGATTGTTCCAAACATGAAAGCCTTATACATTGACTACAATGATATCATGAAGCTCCAAAACTGTTTTAATGTAATATACTGAATCTCTATATACTATTCGAAGATTGTGGCATTGATGTTAGATATTTATTTTGTGTTATTCAACTGAGAAGTTGTTTAACATATTAAATATGAAGCCCATTCTACAACTTGATTCATCACTTGAAACTAGCATAAACTTTTGTTACTTGGTTTTTGAGTCACAACTGTCTGTCTGAAATGTGTTTCATATTTGACATCTTTCCTGGTTTTGTCTTCTAATAATCTATGTATCTCAACAGTTAAAAACTGTCATTTGAACAAGTTTAATTTGTTAACTTATCTCTTTGTTGTTTTTTGTTTTACTTTACTTTCAGTTTTTGTCCTGTATAAGTAAAAAAAAACCAAAAAAAACTTTCAATAAATATTGTTTAAGATAATTTTCCTCAAATTGTTTAAATCTTTAAGACTTTTCATTTTGTCTGTAATTCTAAAGTAGCCATGATACAAACTTCCCAACTGGATTGTTTGCACAACCATCACTGACAGTTTAAGAGTGATCCAATCACACAGTTACATTATCTCTGCAACAAATACAGTTGTGCGAGAACATAGCATTAACATTCTACAGGTGTAATAATTTGTAATGGTGGAATGAGAGAAACAGTACTATGTAACACTATTAAAGAATAAAAAAACTATTTTAATGAAAATTCTACTGGTGGAACATTATTTCACTGATTATGAATCAAGAATAAGGTAGAAATGAATTTTAACTTAACATATGACTGTTAGTACTGATCTCTTTCAAGAAAGATAACACATTAACGTAGCTGAGGCTTCCAAAATCATACTACCTTCTCTCTCACCCAATGTTATTTTCTTCCTGGTTTGCTCTCTAAGCATTGCTAAAATATCACTAACTGTGCACTGATCTAGTCCTCCTTTTTCGTATCATTTCAGGATGTCTTGATCACGTGACTACTCTCCCTTAATCACGCTGAGCCTTTTGTATTAGTTCAGTTAGCTCTATATTATTCTAGCACAATCCTTAACTTCTCAACTGGCTGTAGAGACATGCTTCAACTCATTCTTCATGTAACTACAACAACTTAATTGTGCTTAATCACAAAGATATATCAGTGTTGACTTCCATTGTTTCTGCTTGTTCATTTTAGTAATGTTTCTGTTTTCCAAAGTCTCATTTGTTCATATGAGTTAAGATTTAATATGGTGGATGATGAAATTTTTGCATTAGTAGACAACGGTTCTGACACAAATTCTCAGATCTCATGGCCAACAATGTCTACTGGGGACGCACAGGTATGATTGGTGAAGGACAGTCACATGATCAGTACATGTTCTGAAATGATGTGAAAATGAATGGCTATAAAAGATTGGTGCACTGTTAGTGAACATTTTTTAGCAATGCTTGGAAGGCAATCACAGTAGAGATAGCTTTAGTTCAGCAAAAGTGATTACATGTTGGAAATTCATTTTTGGTGTAAGAAAATGTTAACTTTTACAGTGAGTCGTGATTGTTTTAGTCAAGAATTGATTCTGTCAAATATACCAAACTGCACTAACAGTTCACTCTGTCTGTATTTGCCCAATAAGAATTCACCTTCTTTCTTTCTGTAATTGTACACTTGTAAAATTGCGCCACTGCATTCTGAAAGTACCTCTGCTTAATGTCACAGTTGTAATGTAGTCCTCTATACATATGGTGAAGTAAAACAGTACCACTATCCCATAATAAAGTAGGTAATTTCCATGATCAGATATTTCAACTGACAATAACATCTTAGAATGAATTTATCATGTCCTCAAATTGAGTTTTAATGTTTCAAACAAGAAATTAGGAAAATATTTAAGTTTTAATATCAGGAAACATATACTACCAGAGAGTGAGATAGATGGCATTTGCATTACTACACACCTGTCTCCAAAGCCAATGTGCCTTCTCAGTTTTTACATCTGTAAAGGTTTTATAACACCCATGGTTAATTCAAACTTGTTAATTTATAATGAGTATCTTTTCTCTTTATCATTTATTTCATTCCTCATGTGCTCCAACAAGTATAACCTGTTTGTAATCTATGGAAAGCAAGCAAGTAACAGTGATGTGCTTTTAACATGACAATCTTAGGACAGAGCTTTTTGCACTAGAAGCTACACTTAATGTTCTCAACCTCTGTATTTCAAGTTATTTGAACATTCTACATTATAATGAATTGTAGGTAATAAAAACATATAATTTATTTTGGTTGAATGCTTTTTATTGTAAACTGACTTACGGTAAAAGATGCTTGCTAGATAGAGAAAATAACAGTTCTTGGAATGTTCAGTGGTTCATTGTGTAAAAGGCTGAATGTAGTTTTGATGAACTCATTGTAAATACTTAATTTAATACAATGAATTTCAGTTGTGTATATTATCATTAGAAAAGTAGAAAAAAGAATTATGAATGAGATTAGTTTTTGTTAGATTAATAAAGCACCTCAGGATATCTGTGAAAGAATATTTTCTTTTTCATTTTAAATATTTAATGAATTTTGTCGTAATAAGCTTTAGTTCAGTCTGCTAGTTGGTCATAGTTATTTCCTCGTGCGAGTTAAAAATTCGAATATATTTCAGTTTGTTTCATTTGTATATACAATAGAAATGTTTTAGTAATGTTCAACAAGAATATTATTCAGTTAATAAAGTAAGGTCATAAATTCTTTTTTTTTTTTTTTGAAGTTTGCTCTTGTTCTCTGCTTAACAGATCATTTTCCTCTCATTTCTAGATTTTGAAAATTTCAAATGAGCTGCAGTAGTGGTAAATGATGAAGTTTCTGAGTTTTGGAAGACTTCCTCTACTAATGGGACATCAGCTTCCACCTGACCTGAGAGAGATTGCCATTCTTGGTGGCTACCGACCTTTACAGAGTACACCCAGACAGTGTCTACAGAGCGTGTTTTTTCCTACCAATGAAACTATTAATGTCTGGACACATCTAATTCCAAGTATGTATTTTATGTGGAAACTAGTGACCTTTTGTTATTCACTAGATGTGTCCACAACACCCTACACATGGGCTTTCGTGGCCTACATGGTAACAGCGTGCACGTATCCCTTTGTAAGCGCCATGGCTCATACATTTTATGTCATGTCTACATTTGCAAGGAAGATTTGCTTTTTTCTAGATTATGGTGCATTAAGTTTCTATAGTTATGGAGTTGGCTTGTTGTATAGAGCTTATGCTTTTCCAGATACTCTTCTGGAGTCACAGTTTTGTGATATTTTTCTGTTGGTGTGTTTGCTGAATGCATTGATGTCCACTGTTATTGCCTGTTCTTCACGATTCTTTACTAGTAGAATTTTAATGAAACTTTTTAGATTTGGGGCTTTCTCTTTTCCATGGGTATGGGACAACATTCCTTTAATTTATCGTCTCGCATATGCTGATCAGCTTCAGTCGGTGTCCGAAGTACACTACATGCGGCAGTTGGTGTTCTCAGTTCTAATTGGTTTCTTGTACACTTCTCATCTTCCTGAAAGACTGGCACCTGGCAAGTTTGACATTGTAGGGCACAGCCATCAGTTACTGCACATTTGTGGAGTGCTAGCAACCACTGAACAAATCAAGGGAGCCCTGTATGACCTCAAAGTTCGAAGAGAGGTTCTTCAGGTTTCAGGCAAAATGGTCTGTAGTTCTTGGTCTGTGGGTGCAGTTGTGTTTTTGTTCTTTGTAAATGCTGGTATAATTGCTATGTTCACCAGATATGCCTGGAAAAGTCAGAATAATAACGGTGAACTAGATAAAGACAGATAGTTCAGCTCTAGAATGAGATCAAATCATTTACTTGTCATAATATGAAAAACAACACTTTATACAAAAAAAATGATAAATTTACTGTTTTAGGCAATGAAATATGGTAGTATTAAGTCTTTCATTGACATACATAATCAGAATTTCAGATATAAAGAAGACTTCAGGTTATCTAATAAAAGAATATTATTATATTAATCAGAGTGGTATATGAATTTTGTGTTCATAAATTCCTTTAGTTAATATTGTGTTTTGATTTCTTAATATCTTGAAATTTAGAGCTGTTAATATAATGTTGTGAAAGAGCCTTTAAAGTCTATTTAATAAAGTATTTGAGGTGGTTTAATTTTGTAGTGATGTTTGTTAAGTGTTAACAAAAAAAAACAACTAAAGATAGAAAAATTATAAGTTTGGTTTTGTATAAAATGACTATATTTTGTTAACCAAAATGGGACAGAATTATATAGAAGTTTGGACCTGTATTGATTGTAAGTTATATGCAGACAACACTAGTAAGGTTTGTTTTGTTAGTGTATCCGTATTTAGAAAAGGAAAATGTTTCAATGGTGTATCTGTGGTGATAGTCATCAGGTGTACCCGAGCTAATAATAAAATTAGGCAAAGTTTTTATTTCTAGCATACCTCTGTAGCTGACTTTGTAATAAATATTAAAAATGAAGTTAAGGGTATTTTGGGGAGAAAGTTTTTGGGGATATCTTTTATGTCCTAAGGACAATGTTCTTTAGTTGGAGAATGTGTAATCACTAATTTTGAAAGAATGTACACTGAAATTACTGTGAGAATTTTTTTTTATGATGCACGTAACTGAGTGTTGTAATAACAGTTAAATATGTATATATACACATACCACAAATAAATCGATTCTTAAGCCAAGTTTAAATATGATAAATAGTACCTTTTTTTCACAGCTTTTCTTGTGTCCAATTTAATTATGAAGTAGGTAACTGGAGTATATATGTGTGTATACATTCATATTTCTATCGTGAAACAGTATTCTATCAGTGTCATCTTAGCAGTATGAGTGTTAATTCAGTTCTGTTTGTAACTTAGAATTTTAGACTTTAAGAACAATAGAAAACAAATACAGGCGATAAATAAAATATTACACTGAAGTAAGCTAAACAGAAGTATAATTGTGGTGATGAATACTGTAAAGTGGGAATATATATATAAACTACAAGAGTTTTCCTCTATTAACCTTGTTAATAAATTACAAAAAAAAGATCATGAAACTTCTAGATCTGTAGGTTCCTTTTCATAGTTTAGCACATTAGAAGGTTCATTTTTCTCTACTGATAAAATGAATACTTTGTTTAAGGATGGATATAATATATGCCTTGTTACTGTAAAAGTATGTATTATGCTGTGGAATCGTGATTATCAGGATAGATTGACCTTTAAAGATTCAGAACACCTAAAGGTACGAATCTGTGATAGTACTAATTTGCATAGTTTACCGATGACGTCACCATAACAACTAGTTCACGTTAGATTGAAAAACAACCTTTGATTTTACATATAAATTAAATAGAACTTGTACACACAGTTTTAAAAATGTATTATATATGAGTAAACATGGCTATGAACTTTTGAAAAGTGCACGTTGTTTATGTACAGATACTTAATTCTGCTTGCAATACTCGTGCAGCTGCACAAAGTAGGCTTAACTTGCAATAGCACCCTATTGCAGCCAATTAAAAGGGGCTACATCTGTCATAAGCAAAACATGTAGTTATTTAATAGCCACTGTTCCGAGCAGGATAATGTCCTCCAGAGGCTCAACGATAAGTTTGCAGGCTTACGATAGTAAAATTTGTATTTTCATACCCGTGGTGGCACTGTAAACTTAGCCCACTGTGTTGCTTTGTATTTAACAAAATCTAACTATACCCGAGCAGGTTAACACTTGCAGTTATTTTAACGTGAAATTGCTGCTTTATTAAGCATACGTAATAAACAAACAGAACAGAGTAACACCAACAGCTCGATTAGGAAATAAATACTAAACTTCAACTACAACAAAATTGAAAGAGAAATTGTTAACAGTATTTTCGAGTGGAATCTATTGTTTCACTTCTGTGTCTTTTTCTCCATTAAAGTTATTACTGCTCGCATATCTTTTATGTTCCACACTTATTCCACCATAATATTTATCTTGCGTTTTCACTAAGCATTCAGTACATTTTGTTGAAACTATAATTCCGAATAATTATCTGATTTTATGCTCGGAATATTTCTAAAACTTATATGGATATTTATTTTTTTAAAACAAAAAATATATATATATATATATATGTATATGTTGGTATACAAGTTTTCATCATAATACATGCAATATTATGCGCGCGCTCGTCTGTACACTTGACGCATGGATGAGACAGATGAACCACGAACAGAAAAATAGGGATGACATCTGTGTATTTGAAGGAATACTATCATTATTAATCGTTAAATTATCGGTTAGTTTATATCCTATAAACTATTAGTTGAGTCTGCATGTGTTTATATATAACAATGTTAGGTTTCTACCTGTTACGTCAAATTGAAGAACTAACAAAAAATATTGGGTGAGATCATTTATGTGCTATGTGAAAAAAATATATGAAACTCTAGTTGTAATTAGTGCAATTATATACTATATTAATAATATTTATGATTAATATAGTTTTGTAAGTCGTATATAACCAATGACGCCACACACTCTCAAATAGATGCATAAATAGTTTAAAACGTGTGTAAAACTGTTTTTAAATTTTGCGCAAAGCTTCACGTGGGCTATCTGCGCTAGCTGTCCCTAATTTAGCAGTGTAAGACTAGAGGGTAAGGCAGCTAGTCATCACCACCCACCACCAACTCTTGGGCTGCTTTTTTACAAACTAATAGTAGGATTGACGAAACTACAACGCCCCCACAGCTGAGAGGATGAACATGTTTGATGGGACGGATTCGGATCTGCGACCCTCAAATTGCAAATCAAGCCCACTCACCGCCCTGGGCTCATCTATAGAAAGCTAACATGAACGTATCTGTAAGTGTAGACGTGATGTAGTTTTTAAAAGTGCAGAACACAAAACTGATGTGGTATCGTATTAAGTTTTGAGTACGAGATTTTCCAAGTATTTGAATGCTTTTGTCACGTAATGGAAAATATTTAGTAAGTTACCCCGGTGTCTTTTCTGTTTCATAAACGTCAGTTTGCAAGATAAACTAATACAAGCTCAGGTACAAAAATGTTTGTTGGTGTGTCCATTTTGTAGAGGAACGAATATATAACATGTTTTGTTTTTTACAAGCTGCAGTGTTAGTGAAGTAATTTTTATGTATGCAGTAAACTGATTTTATTTTTATATGTTCATTTGTTTTAGATGACACATAGTAGTTCATTATTTTAAAAAGTAGATGTATATATATATGTGTGTGTGATGTATACCGTTTTTTCTTACATAATAAAATTTGGTTATTTGTTGTATAAATATACGTGTGTGTGTTTCGATTTTGTATAAGCAAATCTTCATAATTTCATAGCTGCTCATTAAATATTAAACAAAAGTAAATGACAAAAAGGAGTTATTAATATCACATATGGAAACTTTGTATTTTTCACCATGTTTCTATGGTGATTGTTGAATATATATATATTTAATAAGGGTGGGATAACTGTGGTTAAATTGGCCAGCAGAAACACTGTCGTAGGGATTGCTGTTTGGGCTAGTAATTGTTAACCCTGGTCCTCGTACCTCTTCGAAAAAAAAATTGAAAAATGAACATGTTCTAATATATATATATATATTATTTTTTTCAGGAAGGTCTACATGGGGAAAGTGTTCGGATTGTACTGTTAAATGTTAAAAATGGTACCATTGTTGCAAAACAAATTCCAGCTTTTAAAAAGTGTTATATATACAAATTATGCCAATAAAGATAAAATCAAATACTCACTAACAGTCCTAATGAAGTAATTTTCTTGTTGTGAGGAGATTATGTTTGTTTAAAATTGACGTGTGATAGTTATTTTTCTAATTACCTAAATCTTGAATACCCAGTCTGAATTTTTGTGTTTGTCGTATTATTTAATAGAGGGCGCCACATTGCAATTATTGTTTTAGCGTTATACATAGACGCATAGATATAGATAAATGTTATTTCGTCCATTATAGTAAGATATGTTTTAGTGCAGTTTGTATTGTCGATTAACACTAAAAACAAATATTATAACAGCAGTTGATTAAAACGAGCTTAATTATTGTTTGTTTTGGAGTAATGTATAAAAGTAAAACTATATTTTCTTATTAGATGGGCAGAACTACAGTTCTACGTTTATAACTTTAATGGTAAATTATTTGCTAAACCAACAACGTTGATTATAGGACGCGGTTTGTGAACAAGACTTTATTTTACAGAGAGGCTTATTTCAGCACTGGTCCTAGCTAAGATCTCGGACAAACTCGACGTAACGACTACGTAACATTTTCTTTGGGCATGTTCAGTTATATTGGAATTGCGGGGTGATCGTAAATTTCAATGTTCTTTTGTTAATTACGTTTTACTACATTAAGCAAAAAATAAAAAATAAAGCACAAAATTAACCCGTTATGAGCACTCGCTATTTTAACACAGTACTTCAGCACACTTGTCATAACAAACATATTTACGCACCACATTTCCCAGTTGATTATATATTTATTAACAATCAAAATTCACAACGAACAATCACTTTTTGACAAATACAATAACTAAAACAGAAGTAGTTACATCCGACAATATACAGAAAACAAAGCAGCGGGTGAAGGTAATATACAAAACTTTCATTAAAAAAACAAGCTTTATATCCAAGATTCCAACCCATTGATACATATTCCCAGCAACTCTTATAGAATTCACTACCACCAAAATTAACTTTATGTTCAATTGTTTCTGTTTTGAATTTCGCGCAAAGCTATTGGAGAGCTATCTGCGCTAGTCGTCCCTAATTTAGCAGTGTAATACTAGAAGGAACGCAGCTACTCATCACCACCCACCGCCAACTCTTGGGCTACTATTTCACCAAACAATAGTGGGAGTGACCGTCACATTATAACGCCTCCAAGGTTGAAAGGGCGAGCATGTTTGTTGCGACGAAGATTCGAACCCGCAACCCTCAGGTTACGAGTCGAACGCCTTAACCCACCTGGCCATGCCGGGCCCTTATGTTCAATAACAAAAACTACCAACAAATAAATGGCCTAAGTATGGGGAAATCCCGTGTCACCAGCTCCAACCAACATTTTTATGACACAGATTGAACTACAAGCGGTCAATTCAGCCTTACACCCACCACTATACTGGTACAGGTATGTTGATGATACAATTGCTGGATTCACATCTACAGATAACCTCAAAATCACTAGAAGTGATACACAATTCAAAACAGAAATCCACCCATACTGAGTTATGCATTCCCTGGGACTCAGCACATGTAACAAAACAAAAACTCGACACATTAAGAAACCAAATAAACACAGCCATAAAACTATGCTCATCCGATAAGATTAACCATAAAATCAAGAAAATAAGACAACACTTCATCAACATCAACAAATTTTCTCAAAAGACCGTGGAAAAAATTTACGCACACACCTAGACCAATAACGAGCAAACAACAATAAATACCAAGATACAACAAACTACAAAACCTTATACTGCTGCATACCATATGTTCCCGACATCAGCGAAAAAATAACCAACATTTGGAAAAACTTATAACAAAACACAACATTCCATTAAACACCAAATTTATTCAAAAACCAGGTACAAAACTAAGGTCCATACTATATAAAGACCACACTGACAAACATAACACCAACATTATTTATAAAATAGAAAGCAACAACTGCCACGACATCTATATTGGAGAAACAAGCAGAAAAATGGAAACTATTAGGTTGAGGAATAATTCGTGAGCGTTTTTAAATAATTTCATTCAAGCATTACATGCAAGACTATACAATACTTCAATGCATGAACACATTACACCCAAAACATTTATTATGATACTTTATTTCATGTAATACCTAGGTATATAGTATGCATTGTTGTAAACGAAATTGCAAGAAATTAAATGCGAAAAGCAGATGGTGTCGAAAATGCTCGATTTTGTCCACTTGACATTCCATTTAATGAGCTGAAAATGAAAGCAAAAATTTAAGACATATGAAAATCAAACACACCATCTATTAGAGCAAAAAATTATCTACCAAATGACATGAAATATTTTGCGAAAGCGTTTCACTTATGAATATATTTTTTAACTTGAAAAAACGCTCACGAATTATTCCTCAACCCAATAGATTCAAAGAAAAAAAACACCTTTACACGTTTTTGAACTCTGCAACTCAAATAAACACAACATAACCATAGAAAACACTCAAATATTAAGAAAAATCAAAAGAAGTCCTACTTATACGGCAACTAAAACCAAAATTAAACCAATGTAAAGGAACACCTTAATACCTATACTAATTAATAACCTAACATCCGCCTGTAATGCCCCCTACAATCCCGTACCCGTTTATACTCTCGTTCCTGAGATGTGTCCATCAACAATCACAATCAAACTCTCTCCTTCTTAACCTGAATATGACCTAGAAAGGTCGAAACGTTGTTCTTTCCTTATCAATAAAAGTGTTAATACCCATACCAGCCATTCTGAGATGCATTTTTATTTCAAGTGGGTTTCTCGTCATCAAGAAATTGTTTAAGTAATAATTTAATAGCGTTATTAGCCTATTCGAATAAAGCAAATGTTCTTGAGTTTTTAAATATAAAGAATATGATAGAATAAACCAGAAAATTACCAACAAATCAGTTTAACAAGCTGTATGTGTAAAACCTTGGAGAGAATAATTTTAACATTCCTATAGTTAACATCCAAATTACCTAAAGTGCAAAGCAAACTACAAACCAGTCAGTCTGACTCACTGAAACCAAAACAAATGCACTACCCTCTGCTTTCTCGATGTATAGAAAGCATTCAAAACTGTAAGCGAAACAGACTATATTGCTAAAGGTTTTCTCCAATAGGGGGAGTAAGCAGTCTTATCTTTTTCATCATTTATATAAAGAACATGTTAGTAACAAATTCAGATTATTGCTTAACATCTCAATTCGCAAATGATGTAGCGATATGGAAGAGTTCTATAACCCCTTCAACAGTAACCGCCAATTTACAAATAATTCTTAATCAAATAATTGAATATCGCCAGAAACATAGAATCCAAATAAATGTACCAAAACAAACATAGTTGTATTTTCAAAAAAATACACAAATGCGTTTGCACAACCCAAAACTACAAATACGTGGAACTTTTCTGAATACCTCAACTTCTGCAAAATTTCTAGGCCTAACATGGAGAAACTAAAATACAAACAAAGGGGCTGTCGGATAAAAATGACGGTACATTACCAGAAAATATTTTCACAATATATAAACGGTATATATAGCGCCTACTAATAGAATATGCTATTTTCGTATGGATTAATGTAGGAATATTCAATATAAATAAATCACAAATAATTCGAAATTTGGTAATTATTACAGCTTATAGATTTCCCAGAATAACAAATTTTTATTTCATGCACAAATATAAACTAATCTGTGGCAGGATCCTAGATTGCTCGTTCAAGTATTTTAGATTTATTTTGGGATTTTGTTCGTTTCAGAGAGAATCGAACGAGGGGTTCTAGCGTGGTAAGTTTATGAATTTACTACTATCCTACCGGGGTATTTAGCTTAGTGTTTGTGTCACCTGTTTTCAAGAGGTGATTATTTTATTATTATTTTATATTTGTATTTATAATATCAATTTAAGTGTATATATATATATTGCTACGTTTTACAGTTTATCCCAGACGAGTCTCCGATTTATTATGTTACTTACGTTACATATTACGAATAACTGGAAATTTGGATTTAAAAGTTGATTAAATGCTAATGTGTACCAATTTTATGATATCTGCCAACAAGATTGATACAGACAATTTTATTTCTTAACGCAAATATATTTTAATATACAAGCAACAATATATTTTATAATAACGGTTATTACTAATAATTTTTACAGATAACAGTTTATATACAGAAGTTTTACAAACTCACAAACTATACTGAGTCTTCTGTCTAGTCTAGAACTGAATATTCTATCGACGGTCCAGGTTAACACCGGGTAAATTAATTCTAAGTTGATATTATTACACCTTGCTTTAGCTAGCTACTGTCGTTTCTTGATTGGTCTCACACCGCTTACAAGCTGACTTTTTATCGAAATAGTTATTTAATGTCTTCGTAGAAACACGTCCAAAGTTGATTCACTGAAGTTGAGCGGTTTGTAATATTCGAAATCTATAAACGCTCTTGGTCAAATTCTGTTGGGTTTTTTTCGATTAAAAAACGTTAATCACAATTATAACTTGTAAAGCTTTGTTTTGTTCTTTTTTAATTTCGCACAAAGCTACACGAGGGCTATCTGTGCTAGCCGTCCCTAATTTTGCAGTGTAAGACCAGAGGGAAGGCAGCTAGTCATCACCACCCACCGCCAACTTTTAGCAACGAATAATGGGATTGACCATCACATTATAACGCCCCCACGGCTGAAATGGCGAGCATGTTTGGCGCGACGGGGATGCGAACCGCGACCCTCGGATTACGAGTCGCACGCCTTAACGCGCTTGGCCATACCGGGCCACTTGTAAGGCTTATAGTTTACTGGCGTTAGCGACTAAACAGTATTATATTACTGTTTCTCGGCTAGCTTTTATACCAATTTGACGAGATTCTCGAATGTTCAACAATATTCGAAGACACGCTAGTATTTTTGTAAAACATATGTGGTTGATTCTTGCTATGGAGAATCTTCTACAAATTTAAAGAACAGGCTGAAATTGCGCAATACACTTCCAACTATATAGGTTACATGCATCAAACTGAAACAAAAGTAGATATAAAATAAATGTATAACAGTAAATTCCTTACATCAGCTACACGCACAGCTATACACTCGTGGAAATGGTAAAATACACAACCTGAAATAATGGTATTAAATGGTAGTCAGTAAATACATAACGTAACAAAACATGGGATTTTAAATGAGATTTTCATTCCAAAATAATAATAATTATAACCTCCTTTAGAGGTGAAAAATATTATTAGAATTTGTGCTAAATCATCTGACTGAAATTGCACACACACACAGCCAGAAGCTTTGTTATAATACTCTGCAGGCCGTTTTATAAACAGAATTCTTATTCTATATGGAAAATATATCGCCCTCCCCCCCGCTAGTACAGCGGTAAGTCTACGGATTTACAACGCTAAAATTAGAGGTTCCATTACCCTCGGCGGACTCAGCAGATAGCTCGATGTGGTTTTACTTTAAGAAAAACACACATACTACATGGAAATAATATCTATTTGTGTTTTTTCAAACTTAAAATAACCCCTACCCCCCTTTACATTAAAATAAATTTCACAAGTGATAATAACAAAGTCGACATTTTTAATCTGTTTTAATATGTTTTTCAAACGAAAAAATCTTATAAGTGGCGAATTATTACATGAGCAAAGTGATAAATTTGTCAGGCTATCGTCGTCTGCAATTTCTTTATTTCTTCCGCTGTTATTTTAGGCCCTACCACCATAAAACTGGCGCCATCAAAAGAGTTTGGATGACGTCATCTGTTCGATCAACAACTCGAACAGTTAATCTAGATCGAGATTGCTAAATAAAGAATACGCTGGCTCACAGAATTTCATGGAAGGCTACAACAGCCTAGCACATGTAGTGCAATTCTTATTTAAGACGATGCTAAAGTGTGCTAGGCACAGCTTGTTCGAGCGCTACTCTTCCGGTTTTTTTTGTGTGTGTTTTTTAACCGTCAAACATCACTAACAATGATAATGAATAAAATAACATACCTGTGAATAAAGTAACCACCACCTTAAAGGCTTAACTTTCATCGTTTGATTACTACCCTCTCCAACCGCATGTTATCATCCAATTGTTCAGAGTGAAAGAGAATTACATTATTTTTCTAGAGGTTCAAAAATTGAGTGATAATTACATATCGTCTTTGAAAGCACATTATTATTCAACGTATACAAAAAAAAACAAAAAAACTTATAATCATAATACGTCCTGTAATTTGAGACCGGTACTTCAGTGGCGTGTGTGTATGTTATTGCAAAAGCCACATCTGGCTATCTGCTAAGTCAACCGAGACTTCAGTGGCTCGGCAGTAATTGTGGAATTATATCGTTTTTGTTCGTGAAATTTCTAGAAAAGCTACTCGAGGACTATCTGCACTAGTAATCCTTAATGTTAGATTGGTAGACGAGTGAGAAGACAGCCAGTCAACACCACCCACTGCCAGCTCTTGGTCCACTATTCTTACTAGCCATAACTTTATATAACTTTCAATCCTGCGACCCTCTGACTGCGGGTGAAGCACTCTAACTACTAAGCCCTGTTAGGCATTGAGTATAACGCTTTAATTTAGGGTTTGATAGGCGAAGACACAGATGTATATTCCGTTGGGCAGCTTTGCGCTGAACCCCAACGAATATCGACGTATTTTTTATTTATAAAGATGTGTGTCTGTGAATAGCTAGTCTTATGACGTGACTTATTTAGCTACCTTCAACAAAGAGAGCTGATTTACTACTCAGAAAATTATTTTAAAAAATATAATCATTAAAAATAATTATTATTTAGGTTTTATAGATAATTTTTGCCTTATTTAAGTCCGGTAGCAATGATATTGTCTGAATTGAAAAATGTTCATGTTTACCTGAGTATTAAGGACTTACTTAAATCATTTTACATTTTTACCTACGATAAGATATAGTTGAATGTGATTTTGCAATTTAAAACGTTAAAGTTATTATGTATTTAAGATGATAATTTTGTTTACATATATCCGATTCATCCCCGAAAAAAAAAAAAGAATTATGTACAATATTCCAAAAGCGCTTGGGTTATAAAGTTCCATGTATTTTGTTATGCATGCATGTGCGTATATGTTTGTGTATATTTACAGAAATTGTTAATGGTGCAGGGAACTGAAACAGAATCCCATCTGGGATGCTACCGTATAAAGCGCTAGTTATCGTATTTCGTGCAAGTTGACGTGTTTGAGACAGCAGGTGCGTACGTGTGTTCAGTGTTTGTAAAATTTGCTGACGTGCATCTCAGACAAAGAGTTCTCACTTTGTCTTTCATATCTTTCGTATATACAACGGTATAAGTTACATAAAAACAAGCCCTAATCTCTAAAACACAAAGTTTATTTAGTCTTTCTTGACAGATTAAAAATTAAACGATGAAACACCGTTCGTGAAAAACAAAATAATAACATTCGTTCAGTTAACTACCCATTGCATCACATGTCCCATTGTAACTTCGTTAACTAACTTCCTCATGTGTCGCATCGTGTTTTATGTAATAATTCTCAGAAAATTTTACAAACATAATCGGTCCGGCATGGCCAAGCGGTTAAGGCACTCGCCTAGGCAGTCAAGGGTTACGAGTTCGAATCCCCGTCACGCCAAATATTCTCGCCCTTTCAGTCATGGGGGCGTCATAATGTTACGGTCAATCCCACGATTCGTTGGTAAAAGAGTAGCCCAAGAACCGGTAATAGGTGGTGCTGACTAGCTGTCTTCCCTCTAGTCTCACACTGCTAAATTAGGGATGGCTAGTGCAGATAAGCCTTTGTGTAGCTTTGCACGAAATTAAAAAATAATAATAATAATTGTAACGCTCTGTACACCAATCAACAAAAGTTTCCGCTCAGCCTCCTAGTAGTGGCTGACTGGAGTATTTCGTATAAGTAAGAAAAATTATTTTCTTTTTTTTTAATTATTTGAAATACACTAATTAATTTTTATTCTTAGGATTTTCAGAGCATAAACAAATATAACTATAACAACATCACTTAGATTACAACAATGTATTTTGAAATACGTAATAAGTAAACAATATTGTAGTTTTAACCTACCAAGGCTGGCTACGTGGAAACGTTCCACCAAATTTATGACGTCACAGAAAAACTTCTCACCAAGAAGTTTGGTTTGGTTTGGTTTGAATTTCGCGCAAAGTTACACAAGGGCTGTCTGTGCTAGCCGTCTCTAATTTAGCAGTGTAACACCAGAGGGAAGGCAGCTAGTCGTCACCACCTACCGCCAATTCTTGGGCCACTCTTTTACTAGTCTTAGACTGCTAAATTAGGGACGGC
Organism: Tachypleus tridentatus; assembly: GCF_004210375.1. Lineage (NCBI taxonomy): Eukaryota > Metazoa > Arthropoda > Merostomata > Xiphosura > Limulidae > Tachypleus > Tachypleus tridentatus. Next base: position 26,249,429 of record NC_134833.1, read on the forward strand.
TAGCGCATATAGCCTTCGAGTAGCTTTGCGCGAAATTAAAAAACAAACAAACAATTTAAAAATTTCCATGTTCGACACCCCACAGCTGCTTATTAGTAATCACATGTACTCTGTTATTAAATAACTAAACACTAATAATATTCTAAACTATGCTCTTTACTTTGACTTACCTCTTAGAAATTACTTTTCAGCGTATAGACTTTGACTCATTAACACCGCTTGGAGAAATGCGTTCATTTTGTCAAGTATTTTGTATGTACAGTGGAGGACCATTAAGCCGCGGACCAGTTAACTGCAAAATCGCTTAAGCCACTGTAGCAAGTCTTGTGAGCGATGTGAGCGAGGATTATCGCGGGTCACCACTAATTTAAGAACGTGTGAAAACGCGGCTTACGAATTTAATCCTGGCTTTATAACTTCAAGGGGATATTTAAAAAGGATTTGCTTTAATTTGGGAAATAAATAAAATATATTACAATAGAAATCGACCGTTAATCTACCTTATCCGCTCTCTATGTTAGCTTTATGGAGGCCGCCATTGTTACCGAATCACACCTCTCCATACATTAAAGTTAATCCGCGGTAAATCCGTGAAAAAAGTGATCAATAATTAAAGTATTATTTTTAATTCGATAATCCGATATAATGATCACGCAATGGCCCGGATGAGGCTCCTCGGCGGAGCTGTTAGCGACTTCGGCTTTTCAGTCACAAAGGTTTAAGCCGCGGACCACTTAAGCCGCGGTTAAGCAGGTTGACCCCCCAAATACCGCGGCTTAACGGCGCTCCACTGTATAAAAATATTGTTTTAAATAAAAACTTCCTACACAGTACTTTAAAATGCTGCTTTTTATATATTGTGTATAAAAGTAGTCGAATAAGAATTACTTACATTTTTTCGAGGTTAATGGTTCGTATCTTTTTGTTGACGAAAAAAACATTCTGTAATTTGAAGGCGTGAATACACTGTGAAAGTGATGGTCAAATTAATTATTCGATGAAACATCAGAAGTTCAAGAGTTGTCGATAGGTGCTGCTACCTAGCTAGCTACTTTCCTTCCAGTTTACTTTACCATTTTAATAATAGGACCGCAGATGGCCTTAGTGTAGCTTTGCGTATAAACATAACGATAAGGCCTGGCATGGCCAAGCGCGTAAGGCGTGCGACTCGTAATCCGAGGGTCGCGGGTTCGCGCCCGCGTCGCGCTAAACATGCTCGCCCTCCCAGCCGTGGGGGTGTATAATGTGACGGTCAATCCCACTATTCGTTGGTAAAAGAGTAGCCCAAGAGTTGGCGGTGGGTGGTGATGACTAGCTGCCTTCCTAAATTAGGGACGGCTAGCACAGATAGCCCTCGTGTAGCTTTGTGCGAAATTCAAAAACAAACAAACAATAAACATAACGGAAAGAAATAAAATAATCTTAAAAATTGTAGGGAGGAGTGTTCATTTAAGAAAGGATAAAGTGGGGTGAGGTTTTCTTGTTAGTTCAAAAGTACACGTTTGGCTTGTTTGTTTGTCGTTAAACGCGAAGCTATACAATGACCTATCTGTGATGTGCCCACCAGGGGTATCGAAAACCTGTTTTTTTTTAGCGATATGTTTGTTTGTTTTGAATTTTGGGCAAAGATACACGAGGACTATCTGCGCTAGCCGTCTCTAATTTTGCAGTGTAAGACTAAAGAGAAGGTAGCTAGTCATCACCACCCACCGTTCGAACTCGTGACCCTTAAATTATGATTCCAGTGCCTTAACCATCTAGGCATGCCGGGCCTAGGAGTCATGACCGTAAAATATCGAATCAACAGTCTGGCGTGTCAATAGTAGGCTTTGCTTGGCTTTTGGCTTGATGGTGGTTGGCATTCATTTGAACCGAATAAAAAAAAAATGAACATTTCTAACGCCGCAAATTAGGATAATAATTATAAAAAACTTCACTGAATTCCAGATAATTATAAGAAACAATAATTGTTTAGTAATCAACTCCAATAAAGTTTAGAAAATAGTTAACAATTAAAATCATCAGGGGTTAGATGCCAACTAGTAAGAACAATTGAACAACGTGAAGTCATAATAAGAAGTGTTTCCTCCACACCGCCATGTTTATTTAATGACGTTATCAGCAGAGACATATGGTAACAAATAAAATAAAAGTATTGTTATGATGTCAGCAGTTATGATGTTTCAATTTATCGACCAATGTAGCTTAGCCTACTCTTTATGTGGGTTAGAGAAACTGAACACATCGAGATGTTTTAAGTAGCTGTTTACAAACAAAAGAAAACAGCGTTTGACAGCATGTGAAAAAAAAATGGTTAGATTCCTGTACAAGTATAAAAAGCTGATAATAATACTGTTGCAACGTGATGTAGGCCATTTGACGAAAACACTGACGTTACTAATCTAACAAAGAGTATGGAAATCAAAATATGAAATCACATATTCTTGCGAAATACATGGATACCGATCTGAAGTTTTTTAATAAACATTGATGTTTTCCTTGCCAATACTATACAAATCATTTCATTCAAACTTGTAAATCATACATTATTGTGCACAAACACTGAAACTTCGATAAATTCGACAAAAAGAACATATCTGTAGTACAGTGTACGCCAACTAGTTTTTATTTGTCTAATTATTACTTCCCTCCCAGTGGCACAGCGGCATGTCTGTAGATTCACGATGCTAGATACCAGGTTTTGATAACCGCGGTGGGCAGAAGATAGATAACGCATCTTGTAGCTTTGTGCTTAATTCCAGACGATCAATCAATTATCTAATTATTTTATTTATTTATTTACTTCTTTTAGAACCATGTTGCTATCAGAATATGAGTTTACCTTGCTTATTGTCACGTGGGCAAACTTTTGAGTTAGAGGTCCCACGTGGATCAGCGTTAAGCTAGAAATCTCATAATTATAAAATTCGAGGTTCGCTACGCTGGTTGGAGACAATATTATGAATCTCTGTGCTTAACGAAAAACAAAAAACAACTTAATCCATTCGCAACCTTGTTTAACTTTTTAAAATGAGGTCAAGGCTTAGAAGAATAATGATTTTTGAGACATTACGATAATTAATTTGAGTTGCTCCATAGAGCCAAGATGTTGAAGTAAACACACTACTTAAACAAACTTATTAAAATTACGTTACAAAAGGATAATTAAATTGCAATTGCAGGAAAAATAAAAGGAATAGGAAAGTTTGGATAAATAAAGCTAGAATATAGAACAAAAAATAATCAGAGAAGAGTTACTTTTATAATATGTTTTTTCTTTTGTGTTTTTTTACAGTATGTTGTGTTATAATTTATTAAACAAGAAAGACAAGGGTATTAATATATAATCCCTGTTTTCGTTTTTTCTGTTTCTTGGAATTCGGTGTGTATCACCGAGAAAGATAAAATATCCAGAGTTGTGACCTAGTTTGCTGCTAATCTTCTGGCGGTTGCTCGTGTGACAGCCTCTTGAAATGTTTCCTTCTCCATCTCTCTATTTTTTTAATTTTTTTCCCAAAGGCTATTCGCTTGTTTGAAGAAGGTCACGATAATACTGCTACTCAAACGTATAGGCCTACTTATTGCGATGTTGTAACAAACGCATCGATCTCGAAAAAGAGGCAAGTCTGTAGGAAACTTTCGCCAGATGGAGCCTGTCGCATGCACTTAGAAACTTGCAAAATATTTACCTTGCTAAGCTCTTATCAGCTGTCCAAATACTAATCGGCATTGAAAGAAAACCTATCTACGATCTCGATAATTAATTTTGCTTATTATTCAGCTTCCAAATATTCATCATCGCTTCATTTGTAAGTATTAAAATCGAAATAAAAAAGTATCGTTAAATTGGATTGTGCATTTTAAGGAAGTAATTTTAACAATCCATGGAATTCTGGTAAAAAGAATAGACACATAACATGTTGTTGAACGCAAAATTATTTGATCGTATTTGTTTTCATTATAATCTTTATAGCACTGATGTTGTAGTTCTAAAAGTTAAACGATGAAATTCATTTGAATTTTCTTATTTCTTCTCTGCCTTTTGTATTTTTATCACAATACGGTGGAATTAGTAAGTAAACAAACATTAGTCACACTTCTCATTTATATGTGAGATCTTGACTCAACATGGCCAGGTGGGTTAAGGCGTGCGACTCATAATCTGAGGGTCGAGGGTTCGCATCCCCATCGCGCCAAACATGCTTGCTCTTTCAGCCGTGGGGGCGTTATAATATTACGATCAATTCCACTATTCTTTGGTAGAAGAGTAGCCCAAGAGTTGGCGGTGGGTGGTGATGACTAGCTGTCTTCCCTCTAGTCTTACACTGCTAAATTAGGGACGGCTAGCGCAGATAGCCCTCGAGTAGCTTTGCGCGAAATTCAAAAAACAAACAAACAAATGTGAGATATTGAAGTTGAAAGCCATTTAAGCATTCTTTTTTAGAAATATCTGGCGTTGTTTCTTCCATATGGCAAGACTTGTCACATAAATTCATGACTCTTATCCAGTTGCCACAGTAATATTTCTACGTAAAGACTGGTAGACTTTTTAAGCTTCCTGTTTAAACTTGTACAAACCCGTATTTATATACGTTCGTTTTACGCATTATCATAACTTTTCATACATTTGTGGTTTGTTTCTCAATGGTGTTGTGATCATCTTAATATTGTTATATTTTTATCGTTTATAACTAGTGAAGAAAAGTATTTGGGTATATTCAAGTTTTCTTTTAATTTCTTTGCGAGTGTTCTGCATCTTATTATGACAACATTCTGAGCCGGATGCACAAATGTCGTAAACATGCATTAGACGTTTCGCTTGCGTAAAAGTTGCAAACTACAACGGTACCCTTTAGATGTTCTTCTAGCCTGATCCTGAGTCTATTTCCTGGACTGCAGTAAGTTAATTTCAAAGGGTGACACAAATATTTGTTCAGGCTAGTATGAATGGGGTGCCTCTATTTCTTACATATGTTATTTGAATTAATCAATGACTGTTGTAAATGAGGTAATCTAAGGATTATGGGATATCGCACTAGAACCATGAGTTGCTTTATTTTGTGTTTGTTTGCAGTTAAGCATGAAGCTACACAATAGGCTATCTGTTCTCTGCCCACCAGCAGTATCGAAACCTGATTTCTAGCAGTGTAAGTGCGTTTGTTTTGAATTTCACAAAACTACATGAAGGATATCTGCGCTAGCTGTCCTTAATTTAGTAGGTACAGACTAGAGGGAAGAAAACTAGACAACAACATTCACTCCCAACTCTTAGACTACTCTTTTACCGACGAATAGTATGACTGATTGTCAGTTATAACACCCCCACGGCTTAAAGAGCGAGCATGCTCGTTGAAGGAGATTCGAACCCGCGACCTGCAGATTGCAAAACGAACACCCTTAACCAACAGGCTATGCCAGGCCCCAAAAATGTGGTGTAACTTAAAAGTACAATATTAAATTATTCTTTTTTGGGTCTTTTTTTTTTATTCCTCGACCATACATATTCTTTTATTCGCCAGCAACACTGCACACAAATTTTTTTGAAACGTTTTGCTTCCTGAAAAGTTTTTTGCTAATTGTGACAGGTACCTGGTGAGTATGCACAAATATAGTTTTGGTTTTGCTTCATCACGTAGGAACTCTGAGAAATAGACAGTTAACTGTTTACCGGCAACAACGTATTTAATTGCGTTTATGTTTCTAATACCCCATTAAGTTTAACATAATTAAAAGTGTTTTTCTCCTGATTTTCGTTTGTATTCAATGTCCGGTGCATCACGTTGCAGTGTCCAACAGTAATGGGCAAGCATTGATAGATTCCAGTTGCCCTGATATCGTTTATCCACTGTAGCATCACTGAAGATTTCAATGAAGCGGTACGTGATGGGCAAATTTCGATGTGATTTTCGTGATCAGCAGCCAAAAATCTATAAGGAACACCCAACAGTGTTCAAGAAGCAAAAACTTTGTTGTGCAGTGCAATCAGCGGAAAATCACAATATAATTTAGAAGTAGGCTTTAAGAGTCTGTGAATTATAGCTTTGTATTATTTGTTCATTGTTGTTATTTGCCTTCCCTTGTTATAAATACTTGATGGATATCAGTGTACCTGCATTCCTCTGTAATTTCATAAGTGTGATAATTATTGAATTCCCCGTGTATTATTATTATTGCGTGTCAGGTTTGATTGTTTTGTTTTGAATTTTTGCGCAAAGCTACTCGAGGACTATCTGCGCTAGCCGTCCCTAATTTAGCAGTGTAAGACTAGAGGGAAAGCAGCTAGTCATCACCACCCACCGCCAATTCTTGGGCTACTCTTTTACCAACAAAAAGTGGGATTGACCGTTACATTATAACGTCCCCACGGTTGAAAGGGCGAGCATGTTTAGTGTGAAGGGGATTCGAACTTGCGACTCTCGGATTACGAGTCGAGTGCCTTAACCACTCGGCTATGTAATGTAATGACCATTTTTAAGCGTGCACTTACACTTCTCAAATTTTAATATTTGAAGAAGCAGCAGATCGTTTACGAAACACTTGAGAAATACATCAGATCGTGATCACTGCCATTCATTCGGTCAAAAGTATTTATAGATTTGAAGGTAAGACCGCTAGATATATTAATTTGCTCAGCTGCACTACATTCACTTTGATAAATCTCTTAATTTAAATAACTAACTCTGCACGTGTTTACTTTTATTATTAGTGAGCATTGTTATTACAACAGCACGTTCATAAATGTCATACAGAATTCAAATAGTCTATATTTGGATATTGCATATGGGATATGAATAGAAGATATTAAATGTTTTATGAAACACTTCTTCGGTTTGTTTGTTTCTTGTAAAGCACAAAGCAACACAATAAAGTTACGGCCAGTCCCACTATTCGTTGGTAAAAGAGTAGCCCATGAGTTGACTGTTGATGGTGATGACTATCTGTCTTTCCTCTAATCTTTCACTGTTACATTAGTGTAGCTTTGCTCGAAGTTCAAAGCAAACCAAACACAATGGACTGTCTATGCACTGCTCACCGTGTGTATCAAAATCCGACTTATTAGTAACTTTTGGCTTACTGCTTAGCCATCGACGATAGGCCAAGCTTTTTATATTTTTATTTTATTACTAAAGAACAGTGAAATTAATTAACTGAATCCTAAGTTATTTGTTTAACGATTCTGATGATATCATACAGAATATTTTATACCGTAACAGGAATTTAGAAAAAAAAAAACATTACTATTTTTGTTTCCTACTTTTCCTAATGATATTTGTATTGTTTTTGACCCGAATGTAGAGTTATCTACATTTATTTAAATGTGTTCTACATCACTATTTTAGCGACCAAGGATTATATAAACAGCCGAGATGGGTTTTATGTGTGTGTGTGTGAAGGGGTTTTCTCAGTGTGCAGTTAATCTTAAAGTGTGCACCTAAAAATATTTGAACAGTTGAAAATTCACATACATAAGTAATTTTCAAGCAGATAAATATTTTTTTTAAAAAAAACATATCTCAGATCATAAACTGTCATCTCAGAGTTGATAAATAAATCTTTTTGTTAGAATATTTTTTTTATTTTTTGGATCATTTGTTACTAGGCCTGTGTTTATAAGATGCAATAAAGCGCCATGTATTTAGAAAAGAGTGAAGTTAAAATATAATTATGCAGCTGAAAAATTAATCCTTGGTAAAAGCTTTGTGTGTGTTTCTGTGCTTTTAATTCACCAAAAAGACTAGAGATTCTCACTTTTATAAACCCACCACTAAAACCATGAACTTGAACTTTTCTCAAAAATATTTATTTGATACACTACGTGAAATTAGCTAATCTTTATATGACAGATATTAACATAACTAATTATCAATTTCTAATTGTGTCTTTCACAGATTCAGTTTATGTTCGAAATAATTTTGGAAGTCTAATTACCAGAAACGTCATAAATACACTGCATAAATATTAACATAATTTTCTAAAAGTACGTATTACAGTGTACCAAATATAAGAATTTCATTATTAAACTATTGAAATAAACATAAATGAGGCTTTCTACAATCTACATCCTCTAGTGAGTCAGCAGTAAATTTACTGAGTTGAAAATGACGGATTCGGTTCACCTTGATGGGCGCAGCATAGATATCTTGTTGTGCAGCTTTACGTTAAAACAAAACATGCATGTTCTTCAAGTTAGAAGCATTTAGTTTTGTTTTTTTTTTCCGTGAATATTTACTGATATGTGAGTAAACTGGCCTAGTTTACATAGTAATAGAATTAGATAATGAAAGATATTATCGGCTGCCACATGTACTTGAAGAAAAAATATATATAAATGAGTAAAATATTTTAGAACTAATTTTTATCAACATTAAAAATAAAACTTTTTGACTTAATTCATTTAAAATGAACTCAATAAATCGCATCAGGTAAACACAATGTAAAACAACTCGATCAAACACAGAAATACAGTTAAAATATGATGGAAAAAAAGCTTGGAATAGTTGAATTGTTCATCATAAAATACAGAACATTCTGTATAATAGTTTTACTAACATCAGATTGTGAACCTCATTTTTTTGGTATGTTACATATAATTTATCTCGGACGAGCATCAAATTTATTATGTGACGTATTAAAATTTTAAGTAACCTGAAACTGAGTTGAATTTGAATTTCGAAGTTAATTAAATGTCGAGATGTATCACATTTATGAAATGTTGCCAAGAAAGATTGATATACACATTTTCTTTCTTAATACAAATATATTTTAATATACAAACAATGATGCATTGTATAATAACCGTTATTACGAATAATGATCTACATACAAAACTTTTACAGGCTTACAAACAATATTGAGTTTTTCCATCTGGTCTGGAACTGAATATTTTATCGATGGTTCACAATGAGCGAATTAATTCTGAGTTGATATTGTTACTCTTCACTTAATGGGGCGCAAGCTAGTTTGTTTGTTTGTTTTTGAATTTCGCACCAAGCTACTCGAGGGCTATCTGTGCTAGCCGTCCCAAATTTAGCAGTGTAAGACTAGAGGGAAGGCAGCTAGTCATCACCACCCACTGCCAACTCTTGGGCTACTCTTTTACCAACGAATAGATAGTAGGATTGACCGTCACATTATAACATTCCCACGGCTGAAAGGGCGAACATGTTTGGCGCGACGGGGATGCGAACCCGCGACCCTCAGATTACGAGTCGCACGCCTTAACACGCTTGGCCATGCCGGGCCGGAGCAAGCTAGATTTTCGCTGACTCATAGGTAAGTTAAAAAGAGAGTGAAGTGGGTAGGTGGGTTTGGAGTTTTATAGCGCAGAGCAACTAGGCTATAAAAAGAGATAGAGAGAAATAAATCACAGGATCATCCCATATTTCAGTTATTCAAAACGAAATCATAAGTTTTTATAAACTTGTCTCTCTACGTAAATTTGAATTGTTTCATTTATAACCTTGTACTGCATCATGTTTATAGGTATCTCATCAAAAACTTTATGATTTTGCTCCTGTATTATTACCTCTTATTAACTTCAGGGAAACACTAAATTACAAATTTTCTCTCGAAATGTTTCAAATATATAGCTAAAATTTAATCTGATTGTTTTATTAAACTGATAAAAATTATTGTGATTGATATAGCCAAAAAGAATTCTCCTTCTAAAACAATTACTCTTTTCAGTGGTGCTACATAAACCAAGAATCACTTATAATATTACAGTTCAAACAGTCAGACGTTTTGTTGTGATACTTCTTATTTTTATAAATCCAAATTTTCCTTCCTACTGAGACACCGGGAGATATCTTCAAAATAATCTGAATGAATCAGATTATAAGAATAGTCAAATTTTGATACACAATTATATAACAATTTATTTTATTTTGATAATCATCCAAGTAAATATATGTGATACTACTGCTCATCCAATTACTGTGCAAGCTAGTTGGTTTTTTTTTTTTAATTCTCTGTATCTGGTTATTGAAAATTATTTTTACTGTAAGAATAACTCAGGTTCTTATGAGTATATAGTATAAGTGCTGGATGACAGTTTCATTTCAGTCCAGAGCCAGAAAAACTTATCCCATGTGATCATCACCACCCACCACCAACTCTTGGGCTACTCTTTTACCAACGAATAGTGGAATTGACCATTACATAATAACGCCTCTACGGCTGAAAGGGCGAGCAAGTTTTGGTATGACAGGGATTCGAACCTGCGACTCCTGGATTACGAGATGGAGATGAAGACCTTACCACTTGGCCATGCCCTCACATTATGAAAAAATTCTATGGTTTGTTGTTGTTTTGGAGAGTTTGTTATTGAATATAAAGTTAAACAACGGGCTACCTATGATCTCCCTAGTACGTGTATCGAAACCATTTGCTTGTTTGTTTTTAGTGTTAAATGTCCACATTTTATTACATAAAGTTGCCGTTAGACATTCTACACTATTTGTCTTTATTAAATTTATATGGCATTTAGAGAAATGGTGCATGTGCTTAACACTAGAGTTACAATTATGGTTTTATACATGGCCTAGAAAGTCTATTCATAATGAAACGAGACGAAAGGGAAAGGACAGTAAGTACCTAGTTCAGTGAAACAATTGCACAGAAGACCTAAGAGAGGTCCACCGCTAGTACAGCGGTAAGTCTTCGGATCTGCAACGCTAAATCAGGGGGTTCAATTCCTCTCGGTGGACTCAGCAGATAGCGAGATGTGGCTTTGTTATAAGAAAACACACACACAAACCTTAGAGATCTAAAGACGTACAAAAACAGCATACGTATGACAAGTTCTACCAAGCTGACCTAAAGAAGAAAAACGGAAGGCTTTCTAAACATCGTCCATCTACTTTTGTTATCTCTATAAAATCTTGTTTTATACCTGAACTACGAAGCCGCATATTCAGTCTCACTTAGCTAGTACTAACGGATCATTCAAGAATAAATGAAACCCTTACAGATTGCTACTCGTTTCCACCTTTAAGCAGGTTGTACAAACGAATCATAACACCCATAGTTAATTTTAATTTAAAGTGCAATAAATAGTTTATATTTTTCTTAATTTTTATAGTATTAGCTTTTTAGTGTTAATGTGAAAATAAGGTTTACTGTAGACCTTAGCTAAAAAAGAAAATCGAAAACGTCACCAAACATAAAGTTAACTTTCTATACAAAGACTTTGTTAATCATTGTTTATATTTTCCTAAAAAGACAAACAAGTTTGTTTTTGAATTTCACGCAAAGCTACACTAGGGCTATCTGCGCTAGTCGTCCATAATTTAGCAGTGTAAGCCTAGAGGGAAGGCAGCTAGTCATCATCACCCATAGCCAACTCTTGGGCTACTCTTTTACCAATGAATAGTGGGATTGGCTGTAACATTATAATGCCCCCACGGCTGAAAGGGCGAACATGTTTGGTGCTATATATGAAATCATGTGCCTTATTTGATCTTTGTAGCATATATAAAAACACCTGACAAATGGTATGTGCTGTTGGATGTTTGGACTCCTCTTCACCTGTCGTATGTAATTTACATCAATACTTTAAGATTATGTAGCATTAATGTAACTAATTCTCCTTCTGAAATATTCAAAGGAGGGGTCTTACAAAGTGCTATTACTAGACTCAAAATACTTTTGTACGTCACAATAATAGCAATTCTAAAGTGTTTGTTCATTTTCTCACACGCATTAATCGTGATACAAATCGGCATCACCAACATGTAGTTCCTTTTCATAATTTCTTTCATTTCCTTTATCAACTAATGTTGAAGGTTGTTATAAAACTAATTGTTAATTGCTTCTACTATTGCTGGCAGCGACCTCTACCAACTACATATAATACAGTTATGAAAGGCAGGTGTAGCAGACTGTCATTCCGTGTCGAATTTATGTAGATGTTGATGGAAGTGGCTAGAAAATAACTTCAATTCCTTAGAAAGTGAGTGTTGTTTTGAAGTTAGTTTGAGTGAAGTCGTAGTGAAAGGCTACGTATTTTTTTATTCTTAAAATGAGCGAAGCTGTGGAGCAGTCTTCCCCGAAGAAAGTTTCCATTATAGGATCGGGAAACTGGTATGTATTACCAATGTATCGTCTTCAGTCATATCTTAAACATTCTTACTTAATCTTATCATTATTTTAATAGTTATTACTATTAGTATAATGTTAGCTGTAGCGTTATAAGTTAATTACTTGTGTTTATATACACGTACATAACTTATACAGAGCAAGATAACGAGTCGCTGCACGTAGGTATGTACACAATTTACTTATTCTAGCATAACTAAGTATGGTTATTTAAAATTAATTGACGAAATAACTGAAGTCTCGTAAGTGTTACCAACGAGATTAACGTAACTCTAATCGGATGTTAAGTATTAGAAGTTTTAATGGTATATCCTTGTGTCTGGTCTTGTGAGTAGATTATACGTACTAACATTTGTTAGTTTACGTCATTGTCTGTGCTTAAATAAGGCTTGTAATATTAAAATGTATTTTTATTCGTTGTTCAAACATACTCAAAAGAAAAACAAAAAAAAACTTAGTACCTATTAAATCTAAATAAAAATGACAAATAAGAATAAAGTTCATGATTTTGTTTGTCATTCTGTCTAAAAGTATATTAATATTTTAAATTTTAGCATATCGTGCGCTTATTTTTCAATAAAATTACTGTGATTCACACTCATTTTAGTAGGTATCCGACTTATTCACACATTGACCCAATTTTTTTTTTACCTAGTTAGTATTTTTGAAGGACTACATGTAGGCATACATGGACAAGTAGGACAAACTATATAAGTGTCATAAAGGACCAGTGCTGAATGAAGGAATTTGTGTGTAATGTTAAAATTGGTTATACTTGCAGCCCCCTTTGTGGATTGGAAGTAAACATAATGATTAATGTAGGTTTAAAAAGGAATGTTATAACTAGAACTGATAACCTGTATGTTTTATACAATTTAAAATATTTGTCAGTTATGATGTTAAAAGTAGAAATTGTTTTATACATAATAAATATGCATACATTATTACTACTAAGATATTCTTACAGCAAAGACTTTTATAGAAGTTACTACTAGACTTGGTTTAAATTATTTTGTGTTGTACCTGTAGTATGGTAAGCTTATTTGAACTAAAAGCTGTACTGTTTTGTGTTGCAATGACATTTAAACTGTGGACATGCCATCAGTAAAATTAGTTTTCTGTAACCTGAAAAATGTAAAGATAGTCTGAATACCAGAATTCGTTTGGTTTTGAGTTTTTACAGGTTTTGACTTCTCATGTTATAAAAGGTTTCAAAGATTAAAAGGATGTAATAATCTTGTAATTTTTAGTAGAAAATTGTGATACAACTTATTCTATGGTAGTTTAATTTGGACAAGTTGGTATTATTATATGATGCATGCTTTTATTATTAATATGGCTATTGGTGTGTTCTATAAAAAAAAATAAAAGCTGAATTTATGTAATTTATAATTTTCTTATAATTTACTTTACGTACTGTATAATATACATGAATATCATTAATTTATGTAAGTAGTATCAATGAAGATGTGCATGTGAACAGAATGTGGTTATATTTCAGTAAATGAATGGCCAACAAGTTCAGTTAACCTTAACAAGTGTAAATCTTTAATAGGTGTACATACTTTGAACGAGGTGCAAGTTTCACTTTACATATTATTTTACTGTAAGTGTCACTATAAGTTTACATTTTATACTTTAGAAACATTGTGCAAGCTAATAGGTAACCATAGAGAAAACAAGATACAGTACTTGTAAAGAGGAAGACAGAACCTGTTTATATATAAATGTACATATTTCATAGAGTATAAAGGATATACTGTAAATACAAGTATTTTGGTATCTGCTTTGGCACAACTAATTTTAATTAATATGTATTTTACATCTGTTATCTTAGCAAATATTTTGGCTAAAATGGTAGAATAAAGACACGTGTATTTTAATATAAACAACTATCTGCACATATGTACAAAATCAAGCACGACAACAATTTCCAGTATAATATTGCCTTACTCCTTTTATTCTGTAATTTTCTGTCCTATCTTTATTTTGTGGTAGATTTAGTACTTGAACAGTCTAGCAGTTTAAATAGTTAGATAATGGTCTTTATTGGCATAAGCTGAAACTTCTGTTTATACCCCCTTTTAATTATTTTAGTTAATCAACACATTGTACAGTGCAGTAAGTGAAAACACAGTTCAAATGAAGGCTATTACTCAAATGGAGCACATTTATCACGTTGTTGATAGACAAGCAGTTGCATTTCTGCCAAGGTTGTTTTAGAAGTAAAGGCACAAAAGCAGTGTTCATTGTAGATCTCAAAGTACATAAAATTCCATTAAACCTATAATTATCTATGTGTGTGTGTTTTGTTTTTGTAGCAGTCTTATTAATATAATATCTGTTTATATTATTGCTTCTGAATTATATATGAAATTACTTGAAAGAACCTCCTAAAATTAGGAATATGTTCCTTACTTTTAATAACATTATTTTGCTTACTTCCTTTAAATGTTAATTATGCCACCCCTCCCAAGTTCTAAACTCTGTTCAGTTTTTAATAACTTTTTATACTTGTGTTATTAGCTGTGGGTTCAAATACTTTACACTAGCAGATTCTGGGGAATGTATTTATAGCTTTTTAGAACGTATTACAAGTACAGTGTGTACTAATGAAAGATAGCCCTTTAATACCTGAAAGTAAAATCAAAATCTTCTTTTGGATTGCATTGTTGAACTGTTCTTTTATTGATGTTCAGCTGCAAACTTCATAATGAAGTACAAAACTATTTGGAAATAGAATCTAAAAGTAAATTTGTGTGTATTTGTGGGTTTGCAAAATGCTGGTTTTATCACTTCTGTATATTTATGTATGATAAGCAACATACTTGGCCCCAATGAAGACTTGTACAGTGTTTACTACAAAGGTCAAGGAAGAGGAACAGAATGACAGATTTCACAGGATAAGTGTTTAGTTTTTACTGATGTGAAGGTATAACATTTGTAGCCTTGATTTCCCTTTTTTAAGCATGTTTTTTCTTGCAACATACACTGCATTGAAATGTGTGGTATCAAGCATAATTTTCACATTAGTTGAACAACAATATAAATAATTTTTTCATTGAGATAAACAGTTAATGTAGTAATTTTAATTTGTTTGAGCCTTCTGTACAGTAAATTAGGTGTTTTGTGTTGATAATAGTAAATATAAATTGTATGCAAAAATTGTATTTCATGCTATTGCACACAATAAGTTTGTTTTTTAGTTTCATATTCTGTTTTTATCTTTACAAACTACTGTTATTTATTGATGGAGTCCAGTCAAGCTGAATCACTTACTAGTAGATTATCTCTGGAATCGGTGCTTTAGACACTTGTTTTTCATTATTTAGCTTGATATTGATAATTGTATAATAATAAATTAGCAAGGCTTGATAGTGCCCGTAAACAATAACTTTCATTAATTGGTAAGTTAGACAAATAGTTATCAAATAACTTTTGATTATAGAAGTGTAAAATAGTACATCTTGGTTATAATTTATATTGCATATGAATGGGAACTCGCTGTAGAAAAGAATCTTGAACTACTGGTTGACAAGTTACATAAGCTATCAAGACAGTTGTTAGTTGTAATAAAGCTCTTAGTATTTATCCCAAGTTTAAGGATATAATTAGATCTTACTTGGAATAGTGAATAAAGTTTGTCTTTATCTGAGGAGGGATAATGACTTGTTACGAAGTGTTTGGAAGTGTGGCTATCAGAATGATTTTGAGGATGGAAGGGTTATTGTATGGAAATAAGTTAAACTATCTTAACTGATTATCTCTTGAGAAAAGAAGGGTATGAAGTGATGTTTGTTAACATTTGTAAGGTTATCTACAAAGTTAATATGATAAGACTGGTTTCTTTTTGCTAAATTCTGAAGACATCAGAATGAGAGGACAAGCTTAAGATTTGGATATGACAGACTAGGCTTTAGTTAACATGATGATTTACTGACTGAATGAATTTTGTTAAGGCAACAGTAGAGGACAGAATTTTAAGAGGCAAAAACTGGAGTTTTTCGAAAAATAATGGATTTAAATGTTTTAATTTTTTCAAGCACAAATGTGCAAGGGCAGCCATGAATGACCAGAAATCTTTATCTCCGTTATGTTAATTTGTTATAACTTAAAAGTTGATTTGAAGAAATTAAATTTTTGTTCACTTTTGGTTATAAAGTTAATATTTTGTTTTACCAGCATCTTGCTATGTTTCTCTACAATCTTTTTAAAAGGTTCATTCATGTAACTTGCATTGCAGGGGCTCTGCCATTTCCAGAATCATTGGAAGTAATGTGTTAAAAAATGGAAAGTTTGATAGCATGGTGAAAATGTACGTGTTCGAAGAACTGGTAGATGGACAGAAGTTGAGTGAAATAATCAACAGAAAACATGAAAATGTAAAATACCTGCCAGGGTTTCCGATACCACCTAATGTAGTAAGTAACTTGTTGTGTTAAATTTCACTTATAAAATAAGTGTTTACAGTAAACTGTTTTATTGTGAATAATGGTGCAAAACTTGGTATGATTTGTGCAAATAACTGAACATAAAAAAATTTGTTGGATTCATCATTTTGTACATACATGAAGCTTATACAAGGTTAGAACTATGGGAAAAGCAGCTACCCAAAGCTAAATGTTGTACTTGCATTGAAATGTGGTTTAACTACTAAAAGGATAGCATTTTCTTTTAAAAAAAGTTCTAATGTATTAACTTTATTGTGAGTCTACACAGTGATATAAACCTGCTTTATATCTTGCTGGAAGTTGATATACTTTGTTATATATAAATAATGTCATATTAATAATTATATTTTTGACACACTGGAAAATATCTAGTCAATTTTTTATCATAAATAAGACTGTCTTTTGAAGGGTACAAACTTTCATAAATATAAATTTTATGTTCATTTTATTTGTGTTGTATTTCAATATTTAAAAGGTATTTATACTTCCCAACCACAAAGTCATAGGAATCTATTCAGTGCAATGTTCTCAAACAAAATGTATCATAAATATATTTAAACATTTTATTCCTCTATGTATTTTTTGTAAACACCTTTCTGAAGTTGGAGACAGAAAATCATCAAGTTCAATAATTGATTACACCTTTTATTGCATATCAAATGTTCTTAAGAAATAATTAACATACCTGTTTGAGTATGCTGTTTTTCATAAATTCATTAAAAATTTAGATTGTTAACATTTTATTTATGTACAGTGTTTCTTTAAGTTTAACATAACTAATATACCACTGGATTGATAATGTTGGCTTAGGGTTGATGTAATGTTGCTATTGTCAGGAATAATTAAACATAAATCGTTACTTCCAACACGAAAAATTTTCTGAAGTTTTATTAATCAAATGAGGGAACAAAATTGCTTCTTTATCTCCCAGTTTTGACAATTATCAAGAGCTTCAAGTTGTATTTCTTTTAATGGTAAAATATTTTAATTTTTAGAATAAAATAAAAGCAGATATTTCCAGTTGTTTTTTAAATATAGTGTTAATTATATTTGAGTATCCATTAATACATGATTCTTATGATACAACTACTTATGACTTCTATAATGTTTCACTGATCAGTAGTTTTAATAAAATACTAACTTTTCTGCTTTTGTAACATCAAGAAAACCCACTTGAAGTAAAAAATGTTAACCTGAAGATGACCTAAGAAGGTTAGAGTATTATTTACTTTATTTTGGTAAGTGTTAATAGCCATACCAGCTGTCCTGATATGCACTTTTCTGCTGTTATTTATGATGGATGTGAAATTACTGTTATATAACTTAACTGAGTGAGAGTGCACTGCATCTCTAAGTAGGTGCTTTTAACAGACATTCAATTTTTTATTTTTTTTATAGGTAGCAAATCCTGATGTAGTGGATACAGCTAAAGACGCTGATATTATTATTTTTGTACTACCTCATAAGTTTGTCAGAGTAACTTGTCAACCATTAGTTGGGAAAATAAAACCAACAGCTATTGGTGTTTCCCTGATCAAAGTAAGTTACATCAATTTGTTAATATTGGGTTTGTGTATGTAAGTGTAAGATGGGAGAAGCAATGTAAGTTATATTAATGTGTTAACATTGTATGTAGAAGTATGAAAACAGCAAACCTCGCATCACACATGCAGTATAGACATTTAGAAACAAGATAATTATCCAGTGGAATAGCTTACCTTTATGATAGAACCTGCAACACTGAAAGGATTCAGGAGAAGATTAGATGAGTATTATAGACACTCAAATTGCATACAAGAAAAAAGAAACATTTAGGATAGTATAAATTTGTGCTTACCTCTTAACTTTTTAAGATTATTAAATACAAAAAATTTAAATAATAGTTAATAAAGTGATTGTTGGATGTTTTAGAAATTGTATTAAAGAAACTTGTATGATTAGAAGGAGAAAAAAATCCTATCATTGATTTTGAGATTACTGTTTTATAATTGTTTTTTACTTTGTTATTTTGATAAGTTTTTAACATTTTATATTATAAGCTCCTACAGGAGAATTTTTCTCACTTACCACAATATGCTACTTATTAAAAGATGCTGAACTGATCTTGGAACTGAAACTGTTAAGGAAATGAGACTTTTTTTTTTTTTTTGTATTTCAAGTAATTTAATATAATTTTTATGATTACACAGGAAATGTTTGTTTATAAAGATAGTTTATATGTGCATCTCTATTTGAGAATATATCGAATTGCTTTTCTAACTACTACGTGTAGCTTTGTGCTTCATTACAAAAAACATATTGACTAACTTAATGTCTTCATAAATCAAATCCTCAATTGTTACTAATTTGATAAACTTGTAATAATAATAATAAAAAAAAAAAAACTTTTTGGAGTGTGAAATTATGTATATCCTAGGTATGTGTATTGTACATCTGTGCCCATACCTCCAGTTTATACAAAACTAAAATAAATTGGAACATCTTTGAAGATGTTATGTGGTTCAGAGTTGATTGGTGCTTACCAGGTTTACCTGTTAAACAAAAGGCAAATTCATATGCACTAACAATTTCTAGATCTGCACAATCTCTGCCCTTACCTCAGCATAAATAAAAAATAGAATAATTCATAACACATTTGGAAATGTGTTTGGTTCACAGAATTAATGACATTCACTGAAGTTATGTAATAAACATAAGTGCAAATAAGAATCTTTGTCAGAAGTTGATTAACCTAAGGGTAGAGTAGACAGTTAATTATTTGTGAATCTGTGGTGGTATAGCTATTTTAATAGCTTTTGGATAATTTGTTAACTTGGCTTTAGTATTTTAAAACCTTTATATTTGGTAAAAGGTTATCTCAGTAGAAAAGAGAAAGGGAGTATGGGAGCTTATGGAAAGGGGGGGAGGGTATAAAACTAAAGCTCCATATTCTGTGTTCATGCACCCATGGGACAGATGTAAGTCTTTGGATTTACAATGCTACAATTAAGGTTTATATTCACCTTTGTGGACACAGCAGATAGCCCAATGTGGCTTTGCTACAAGAGAGCAATACGGCCTTCTATGATCTTAGCCCTGAGCTATTATAGATACTGTAACTTTTTTCATTGTTGTAGATCACATCCATTTAATAACCAACCACTTGTACATTAAATTGCCTAACTGTTGTGATGGATCATTGGCATAAAATGTAACTAAAGGGGCCATTGATATTTTATAACTGTTTTGCATTATTATACCTATAATGTTGCAAATTTCAATTAACCTTTATTGTGAGTAGTATATTTAAATAATCCATGTTTCTTTCATAGGGTTTTGACATTACACCTGGTGGTGGCATAGACTTGATAAGCAACGTCATAAATAAATTGTTAAATATAGATGTAGCAGTATTAATGGGTGCTAACCTTGCTCCTGAAGTAGCAGCAGAGAAATTCTGTGAGACGACAATAGGTGGGTTGCTAAGCTACATCTCTGTACTTTTACTTTCAGAAACAACTGTTATACAATATTAGATTCAGTTCCTCCATTGTCTGTAATTCTTTCTCATTCTTTTTGAGATTCTTATGTCTATTGAACCCTTATTTTATCTTCTTTACAGGATTTCCAACTGCAGTTAAAGTTTCTACATGTTGTTTTTGAAGTCAGTCATTTTTGTACATTTTTAATTTCTTATGTTTGTGTGTTCCACCTTCAGATGCCTTTGATTTCTTCATTTTAACTTTATGCACTATACTGCTGTGTACTCTGAAGTAAGGGTTACCCAGGTTTTAGTGAGTTAAAAGTACACACACACACACACACACACACACACACACACACACACACACACACACACACACACACACACACACTGCATTTGTAGCTGCAGATATATTCCTTTTGTTAGTATGTCCAGTTAGTGTTGTAAAGCAGTGAATGTCAAAAAGGTCATGATAGGTTTTGCTTATTGTCGTTTTGTGGCTTCTTTCTTACTTTTAACCATTATTTCAACAAAAAACAAACATCAACATATGCAAAATAAATCCAAGCCGTCTTAATTGAATAAAACAGCTCTACTCTAAACCAACATCCCAAAGTACCAATGTGCTTTACTGTACTGTTAAGCAGTCTGTGGTCATGTGAATTATTTTCTTTTCTTTTTCCATAGTGGGTTTTTTTTTCTACATCAGCCTTCTTTCTATTACATTATAGTAATTTCTTTAACTTTAGAGATAAAATATTCAAGTAAGAGGTAAAATATATATACACACTCTCACATCAATGGATATGGTATGTATGTTATTATCTATGCATGTAATCATGTAGCACTTATTTATCCTCTAATACAGTGTTTCTCGAACAATGGAATGTAATAGATTTCATACTTTGTGTATTCAGGATTCAGACAACTTTAAAAGTAAATAATGTACAACCACCATTTCTTTTATAATAGAACACAATTTGAAATAATACTCTTCTCACAACAAGAACACAATTTTTTTGTTAGGAATGTATTTGACAGTTTGATTACATATTTTTGATGTAACTTTGAAATTTGATACTTAGAAGTTGAGGTTCTTAAACTATGTTCTTTTCAATAAATAATGGCAATTTTGATATATAAAATGAATTGTATCAGTAGTGTTTATGAATGGTTTGATCTTAGTGAATCATTTTGAAACAAATTGCATACGACTAAAGAACACAATCTAACACTTTTCCTATACAGAACTTTCAATACAAAATTTTTTTTTTGTATGGTTTTAAAATATCTTAATGTTTTAACTCTTTTAATGCATGTTTTAAAATTTTTCAACTTGTTTTTGTTCTGATTATTGTTCACTGGCAAAACTAAATCTTCACTATAATGTAAAAACTAACTATAATTTAGAAAGTTGTAAGTTAGTTGTTTTTGGCTATTTTCTTGTAGGTTGTACTAACAAAGAAGAAGGAAAGTTATTGAAAGAACTTGTTCAAACAGATTATTTCAGAGTGGTTGTTGTTGATGATGTTCACACTATCGAACTATGCGGAGCTCTAAAGGTACGAGAAAAAACACACACACAAATCTTGACTAACTTCCTGTTCAATAATTTTTAATCATGTGTATTTCACATGACATTTCAAATCTAAACATTAGAGTTGGGAAGTTATTGGTATTTGCTAATAAATTACATTTTGATTTAATCTAGTGTTTCTCAAACAATGGAATGTACACAGGTAAGTAAAAATGAAATGTCGGTGATGTGCATGTAATTCCATTAACGGAGAGCCTTGGTAGATCTGCTGACTCGGGATGAGTACGTTTAGTGGCAGTTGGAATTAAACCCAAAACCCCAAATCAAGACTGAAGATGAGAGAGAGAGAGAGAAAAAGCTACACTTATGCAGAGCACGGATAGCCCGCTATATATAACAAACAAACACAACGTCCATGTTTCAATTACTTACAGTTGACAAAATAAATTATAACTATTGGTAATGCTAACTTCAAATGGTTGGTCAGTCAACGTAATCAGTTTATTGGTGAAAGAGTTTAATAATCAGAAACTAATTTCACTTAAGTGAATGGTTTACATGAAGGTAATTAATGTTGTCACTGCTAATAAGTAGCAAGTTAAATTACCCTGCCCTAAGTATTCAAAGATAGTTTGAATGGAAGAGAAAATGGTTAATACCCTATAGTCGTGCATTATAAGTTATTTAACGGTAAAATATTTTTTATATGTATAAAATTTCTTAGTGATTTAATTTCTAAAAGCAACATGGCCCATCCAAATCCCAATTAAATTATTTTGTAAAATCAGATGTGAAATTCAGAATAGTGTGTGATTTTAGAAATTTTTTTAGTGTTAATTATGTTTTGTTTTTTGTTGGGTTTTTCAATGAGAGAGAATGTGTTGAACATTTTGAAACTTAGAACTACATTGTGAGGTAAATATAAGATGAAATTGAATATACTCTTGTATGTTAATAATATTGGGATATTGATATAATCATAATTAAAATTATCTTTAAACAAATTTATTGTAAATTGTTAAGTAATTAAGCCCAAAAGTTTCTTAAGGAACATAATTCAACTTCCTAGTACTCATGTATTCTACACATTAAAACAGATGATTTACTTCAAAGTGTGATTTATCACACTTTCAGTTATGATATACATTACTTGTCTGCCCTACCTGTATATACAATCTCTTCCTAAAATCACCATCATTCATTTAAAGCTAGGCTAAAATAGTAATTTAAGCCTAAATGATATATGAGCATTAACTTCCTAAACTTAAATGGCATCTGACAGTAACTCACTAAAGTTTATTTTGAAGCATGTCAACATTGTGTATTAAAACTTTTAAATTGTAAAACTTGTCCCTTGATAATCTTATTTACATTGTTTCACTCTGATGCATGTGGACTCTAAAAATTTATCTTATTGTAAGCCTAATACTATTTTCATGTTTATTTAAAAATTATGCTCTAAAACTATTTACACCATCGGAAAACTAACAGTTCAATTAATATTATAAATTATGCATTAAAGAATGTTCAACTAAGTACAACACTTTGAGAGAGAGAGAGATTATATAAGTGTCAACAATTTACTTCACTCTTAAAACTTGTTTTGCACATTTTGCCAGAATTATTTTTGACATTATAATAATTATCCCAACCTCTTGAAATTTCTGGTATATTTAAAGGTAGTTAATAACATGGTTTGGATGTCTTTTCAACTGAAAGAGACATGTTATCAGACTTTGTTGTCATCCCATAGGTAAATCAAGATTTTATGTTGGATGTTGGCAGCATATCCTCTGTTTTAAGGATTTAAAAAAAGAACATGTTAAGTAATGATGTTTCTACATAATTCTGTTTCTTCATACTGTCAAATCAACAGTCATTTGGATTGTTACTGTCTTTTGGTTACTTGAATTGTACAGGAACCAAAACAAATGTTTTCACTTTGTAGGGTAGTTAGGTGATAGGTTTTATCTATTCATTGCTATCATTGGTACATTTGCTATCCCTGATCACTTCAAGTTCCTAATTCTTGAAGTGGAATCTTTGATTTATTTTTCCTCTATTGCCTGAAATCTTAAATGACCCAAATCTAGCTGTAGAGATTAGGATAGGATGTCTGATTACATTATTAGGTCTTTGACTTTCTTTATCAAGATAAATCTCAGTTTGGTGATTTTTGCAGATAATCAATGTTTTTTGGTTTTTTTTTCCCTCAAACTATTATCACATTCAGTTGTATAACTTGGCATCAAATTGTGAAAGTTTGATCTGCCTTGTCTTTAGGTATGGTGGCTTGCTATGGTTTCTACAAGTATAAATATAGTTCTAAGACATTTGTTTTTCATCACTAGTTCATCCCCAAACAGCACATGTGTATTACTACATACATTACATTCTGCTTTAAAAAAGCTTGTGGCAAACAGACTTCATCATTCTTAAAATCTTCCTTGTTTTTGTTAGTGTATTATTCAGGTTCATTTTGTACTGACCCATTGTACTGTACGTACATTTTGTACTGACCCATTGCCCATGTTTAAAAATGTCAATAATAACAATAGCTTTAGTTTCACCATTAATAAGTACATGTTTCTAGCATGTTTCTCCTGTATTTTCTTTAAAGAACAAACTTTATATCGAACATGAAGCTATTCTGTTCATCATAAGTTTGAATACTTATAGCTATGACATCTGAAGTAGGCATTTGGTTGAAGTTCATAAGTAGTGACTAACAGAGAACTAAGTTCTTTAACTTCTAAGTGGTTTGCCCATTTTGCCTTCAAAATGTTTTTAGTGAACCATATCACTTTTTTCTACAGTTCATTCTTCTTTTTGTCTCCCTCTCAGCCATAGTAGCCTCTTCCTCAACAGTTGTTTTGTGCTTAATTGAAATATTTTATTTACTTTATCTTTAGTGTTAAATTGGGGTTAACATTATTATACTATGAAATGCACAACAGGGTATTAAGTTTGGTTATAAATACAACTTGGTATTGTGATATAATAATTAGAAATCCAGGTAACTTTGCTACCTTTATCAGTTGTCATTTTAATTTCTTTGTCTTTAAATACAAGCTATAGATTATAATACTTCTATGCTTTACTAAGCAAAGATTTATTACCAGTAAAATATTTTAAAAGCAATGTATTTCATCAGTAAAGATAAACATGTAGTTATTTGACTTCATGTTCTAGTCTGAGTACTTAATGTACATGTTTTATAGAATATTGTAGCCTGTGGTGCAGGATTTGTGGATGGCTTGGGTTATGGGGATAACACTAAAGCTGCTGTAATTCGACTTGGGCTGATGGAGATGATAAAGTTTGCTGAAGTTTTCTATCCTGGTTCTAAACTCAGCACATTTTTTGAAAGTTGTGGAGTAGCAGACCTGATCACAACGTGTTATGGTGGCAGAAACAGAAGGGTGGCTGAAGCTTTTGTCAAGACAGGCAAGGTAAAGTGTACATTACTACAAGCTATACACTTGTAGAATTTGCAAAATAATAGATATAGTTGGTCTAATTTAGGGACCAAAAATGACCTAGTGGTTAGTGTTCTGGGTTGCAGCTTGAAGGGTCTAAAGTTTGAAGCACATTACTGCTAAACAAGTACTTCACATGTTTCTCTGAATATATTATCAAATGTGACAGTTAACCAGATTATTTGGTTCCAAGATATGAAAAACTCCTTTGCTGGTGGTTTCTGCTGGCTGGCTACCTTCTATCTGATCATTAGTTCAGAGTTTGGAATACATCTAATCTGGCCATTGAGTTCATGTGTCGTATAAGCTGCTATTCAGAGGATTCCATTTTAACTTAATGTGAAACATTTAGGTATTGAAGCAGTTAATACTTATGAAACTGAGGTGATGTATGGTTGAGTAAAGTTCTTACAGATGAGCTTTACTTGAAGTGTGGGAGTTGGGTCCAAGCTATGTATGCAGTATTAGCAGATCACAAGATAACTACTCCATGTGTGACTATCACATAGTATGCGTTTAGAGAATCCATGAATTTACAAATTTTTAACTATAAGGTATTTCCATAACAAATTATCAAAATGAATAATTCATAGGCATTTCAGATATTTTTGTGGTGTTTCAAAATTTGAACACACAAGTTTTGGAAGCTTTAACACATGAAATATATCATGAGTACTTGATGCTATACTAATATTCTGTGTTTGTGAATTTGTTGTTCTCAGACTACTTTTAATTTTGGAGCTGTTTAGACCAAACTTAATAGGCAAACTCTGAGTAACCTGTGGGAATTCTTATCTTGCCTTTCCCTCACCCCCTAGTCCTGTAGATCACCCAGATGTGATTGAAGGTTAGAAGTAGGTTAATCAGTGGACCAAAATCTGGTGTCAGATTTTGTATTATTGTGCTCCCTTAGGATCTTAAAACACTTTGAAGCTGTTTTAAACCTCCTCTCTCAAGTAATGAGACCAAATGTGGTATGTATTCTCAGGTACTATGAGGAGTATCCTAATAGGTTTACTTTCAAGTACAAGTCCCTCTTGAGGTAGCTATATAAATAATTAAGGACAGAGGAGTTTGTTTGATCTGGACCTCTGGATTGTAAAGGGACCTTTTGAACCCTGCAGTGTGGCATGAGTGTTTTTATGCTAGTCATATTAAGTTGCAAAACATATCCTAGAAGTTTTGTTAGTTTGAGGATATTTTTTTCATAAGTATTTTCTATTTTGGCTAATATGGCTGGCCAATTTCATACCTGACATTCCTTTAGTCTTGTCTTGGTGAAGAACATTAATTAACAAATAGCAATAATTTGGAGTTGTAATTCTATTTTAAGAAATTGAGTGTAAAATCAAAGAGAAAGATTCTTGTCCATGTAGAATTGTTAGCTGGAACTATTCAACTACAGAAATGATGCATCATAAATTTTGTTTATAGTGTATGATCTATGACTCGCGTAGGAAGACTTTGCTATTACATTAACAGTGGTTCATCGTACAATCAGTTTACGTTTAACATAATTTTGTCCATTTTAAAATAACTAGCAAATTAAAAAAAATTTAAATAAGGTTGAAGAGTTTACCTACTTGTTGGTTCTTTACACTTGATGAGATTTGATGACTTTATTTCTCTTATTTGGGTCCGTATAATTACACTTTATGCAAATGAACTGAAGTTGGTATTGTATACAATATGTAATTTCCTGTATTTCATTTAGGAGTGAGTTTCATTATTTGTTTGAAGATTTGATGAATGTATTAAACTATTTTTGGTCATGTCCTGTCTTTTTAGTTTTTTCATATTAGCACCACTGTTATTATGTAATGTTTCAAAATGTTTTGATATAAATTGAACTGTTTAAATGTTTTTTAATTATTGGCTCATCTAGGGTTAGGATTTCATATTATCTAAAGAGTCCTCTAACATCCTAAATTGCAGAAAATTGAACAACTGGAAAAGGAGATTTTAAATGGTCAAAGAATGCAAGGGCCTCAGACAGCTGAAGAAGTATACATTATGTTAAAGAACAAGGGAATGGAAGACAGGTTAGTTTGTTAATCAGCTTTTGATGTGAAACATCAATATACAGTTAAAGGTTTTTAGTAGAACTTTCATTAAATATTTGTTTGCTCTCTAATAGTCTTTTAAAAACATTTAATAAAGAGGTTATTGTATTGAGTGTCTTACTACAAAGTATTCAATATGCATTGCAGTTAGGCTTGTAAATATGCATTTAAAGCATCTGTGATTCTGACTTCTCATAAATATGACTCAGTGAATAACCTGTTTGTGGAATTGTTGGTTTTTTTTGGTTTTTTGCTAAACTGATAATTTTGTGATAACTTCTTTCAAAGTAAAATATTTTAGTAATCATTTTTGTTTTGTTTTTTCTTCAAAGCTTTCAGATTTTACTGATTTTAATATTGAATTCTTGGAAGATTTGCTGTTGTCTTGTCCTGTCCATACTAAATACTGATGTTTCATTACTATATAATGCTACTCAGCTGCAGAATAATGTTTTTTATATTAACTTTCCAGCCTCAAGAGCACATTAAAAATACAGTGTATTAAAACTAATACTATTTTTGTTTGTTTTCTTCAATCTTTTTAATATTTTAAGTAACTGTACAATTTGTTAACATAATCTATTTTGAGGAATGAAGGTTTGAAACCCAGTCTTCTGAACATCAGTGTATTATTATTTCATGAAGAATAGGAGTTTGAAAATCTGCTTCCATAAATCTTGCTATTTCTTTCATTCAAGAAAAACTCTATAAGGCTTGCAATTTCATTGTATATTAATGTGTATATTATTAACCACAAACTTTGTTTAATGGGTAATATCTTTATTTTGTTTTTCCATCTTGCCAGATTTCCTTTATTCACAGCTATTCATCAGATCTGTCAAGGTCAACTTCCTCCAACACAAATGGTAAATTGCATTCAGAACCATCCTGAACACATGTAGGGATGTGAGGCCAGTCCTGTTACAGCATTTCTTCTCTTTTGTTTTTAAATCTTTGTTTTTTAATCCTCAGAGCAAGTTAATTCTGATTACTTTAGACATGCTGCTTGCTTTGATGTACGATACCTTTCTCACTAACAATATAAAGAAGCAGACAGAGAAGGTTGATTCACATGTGACATAAATATTTGTTTTAACTTTGAAGAATAACGGAACTCTTTTTCACAACTGACAGTGGTGTGTGTTTTAACAGACTTATTTTGTACTAGTTTAACTACATTAAAGCAGGATTTGTGAAGTTAGTAAAGGAAGGTCATTTTAAAAATCATCCAAGTAGTAGCTCACTGAGAAACAGAAAAATTGAATTTTGACACTAGCTGGGTGAACAGTTATAAAGTAGCAGATGCTTACATCTCATCTGGTTATTATTTGATTTTTAGTAGTTTTATGATTTATAGGTAATACAATGCAAATGTACCTTATTGATATTGTGTTAAAGATATGAAAAGAAATTGTTTACAATTGTCATTGTGTATATAAATATTAAACTTTTCAGAAATAGTGTAGGTAGCAACATCTATTGATGATGGCTCCTGTCTTAAGGGTTAAACATGCAAAAAATCTGATTTTGTACACAAAAGCAACATTTTAAACATCAATTATTTTATTTCTGTTTACCTTACTAACCTCAAATTGGTATCTATATATTCCAGCGAGGTACTAAATATATTAATTCTGGTATTGACTTGTTTATGATTTTACCAGTTCTCCTTTGAATATTGAACATGTATATTCTTGTTAGTTCAAGTGTTAACTTGGTCATTTTTGTACACTGTTCATTAGAACTGTAACGTTTTTGTTTTGTTTTTTCTTCAAAGCTTTCAGATTTCTTACTGATTTTAATATTGAATTCTTGGAAGATTTGCTGTTGTCTTGTCCTGTCCATACTAAATACTGATGTTTCATTACTATATAATGCTACGCAGCTGCAGAATAATGTTTTTTATATTAACTTTCCAGCCTCAAGAGCACATTAAAAATACACAAAGTGTATTAAAACTAACACTCAGCTTGTTAAAGCTGAGTCAGGGAGTTTATTGGAATTTTGTGGATAGGTGTCTGTAAGTGACAAAATGTGCTATAAGTCAAGTTAAACAGTGCCATCAAAATATCTTCAGTATATACCTGATGCAACAGATACTCACCATGAATTGTCTGTTGCTATACCTCTGAGTGTACACTGCTTATAATTAAGTTTCGTTCTCTAAGCTATTATTAAGTTGTTTTTTGTAAATGTAATTAGGTGTTTTAGTTCAATGTTCACCTGGGTTTTGTGTACATGTACATCATTGAGTAAATTGGTACTTTTGAGACAAGAAGATAAAGACAGTAATGTTTTTTTCAGATAACTTTCATCAGTTTCCACCCTACTAGAGAACTAAAGAATTCTTTTTTTTTTTATTATTTCAATAAGGGTATTTTGTATGTTTTTTGTTTGTCTCTAGGATACTGAGAAATATAATTAGAATATGTAGGAGCTTTATTAGAGCTGTTTGTAAACAAAAAAAGTACTTAAACTGAAAATGCAACTTACTTTAAATTAGCTACTCTGGAAGATTGACTTGGGTTTAATGTTAAAGAATTTACAAAACAACATAACCTGTTAGATTATCCTAAAATTTCATTTACTAGCAGAAACTGGTTTAGTAATAACTTATCTCACTATAATGAAATTACCCTATTTCCAAATTCAGTCATAAAACATATCTTGGTAATCACTGCTCTTCCAAATATTTTGTAAAAGTATCTTTTTGCAACTTGCTGTTACTTTACCATGAGAATTATTTAATGTCTTGTTTACGGAAACATGGTGCATTAAAACAATCTTTTTACATCGAAGGGTCAAGGGAAATGTTTTTAACTATCTTTTGTTTTTAGTAAGGAATAATTACCAATGGTGAATAGGTTTTAAAATGTTTCTCAAGATTTTAATGATAATTTTACACCATATAGCTTATAATTGCAGTGTGGTTGGCTGAATGTTTTTTTGAAGTAAAAGTTTATTACTATTTGTTTCAAATGGATAAACAGAAGGTAAGAATATTTTATGATAAGAAAATGCTGTGGTTAGTACAGTATTATTATAAAAGTTTTAAAATAAAAAATAATGCTTTTCATTTTGGAGCTAAGGGCTTTAAAAGCTGAAGCTTTAGTGCATGTATTATAAAAATGCTAGTCATGGTGATGAGTAATACCCCATGGGGGGGGTACTCATAAGGACTTCTGGCAATGATACTGATCTAATGTGTATCTGAGAGCCATATTTTTAATATGTATTTGTGATTATTTGCTGATGGTGTTTGTTTTTTAACATATTGAATAAAACTTTTTGATTACCAACAAATAAAGCTGACTTTTATACCTATTGAAGAACATGGTTCCCTTGTTCTAAATGCTTGACTGTTTGGCTGTCACATGTACCATCTCATCTTGTATGCATAACTCCAGCCTACTTGCTATTTTTTATTATGAGCCTATATCTGGAAAACCAGCTTCCAAAAGTCCCAGTTACATATCTAATGTTTATCTGAGTAGAAGAGTGAAAAGAACTTAACATATGAGAATAAAAAGTGGTATTTTTGTTAAAGACTGAACATGCTGTTAAACTTCATTAGCTGTTTGGCAAGTTGATAAACTTTGCAATATCCAGTTTTTTTCAAGTTTGTACAGAACTGAAGTAGTGCAGGGACCATTTGTTACCATCACTCTGAATTAAAAGAAAAATTCAAGCTAATCCAGCTAATACTACTCTTGTCAAATTTGTACTTGGTTCGCAAAAGTGGATTCAAAAGGATTTGAACCTTTAATGAGCAGTTTCTTTATTTAAAGAAGAAACCCTTCTTTTTGCAAGGGCATTTAGAAGAAAATCTTTACTGTTAATATATGTGATGTTCATGAAGAGGACAATGTAATGTGAGCAAGTTAAGTATATTTAATATGATGACCGACATAGACCATCCAGTTTTTCTGTAGACATGCTAGAATTGAATCTAATAGTGCCCCTAGAATTGTAACGTATGAGCTGGGATGGCAAATTGGCAGCAAATGTTTTGCTGTGTGAGCCACTAGAAGGAAAACAAAACTAAAAACTAGGGCAATAAAATTATTTTTTCAAGCTTAAAATTTCTTCAACTTGTCCAAACTGTTAGGGTCAAAATGTAAGGCAATACTTTCACAGAATGCATTTTATTGTATACTAGGATTTTAACCTGGTGAGATATTGATGACATTGCATGGATTATATCTTAACTCAGGCTCATTGGAAGTGAGACTGAATATTAGAGTAAGTAAGAGGTTGAATCTTCACTAATTGGTAGATGTTAGTGGAGTTATTGTGTTGTTTCTCAGTACTATTATTCTCATAACCAGTTTTGTTTTCTCAATGAAACTATGATGTTTGTGCAAAAACAGTGGAACCTTGATATAACATTAACATCTTGTTTCTAGAAGTGTTTTGCAATTACCCTACATGTATATACATGTGAAATACCTTTCCCCAACTTAGTAAAGTTACAGTATATGGTAACTGTTGTGTCTGTTTGATAAGTTAGATGTTGGTTTATTGGATTTTTGTTCCCATTTGGAACAAGTGGAATATGCTATTCCAATTTTCTTAAACTAAAATTCACTGGGCACCTCCATGTATTCCCACTTGACACCAGGGTGGTCTTTCTTTAAATATTAAACTATATTGGATTTAGGGGCACTTCTTCAAGTGAAAGAAAGGTGTTTTTTTGTTAAAAAATATTGTATTTAGATAAGAGTTTAAATGTTTTCATAAGTGTTCAGTGGTTTTAAGGGGGGAAATCTAGAAATTTATTAATTTCTACAAATGAATTATTTCATGTCAGCACCAATGAAATAACTACATGTAAAGTATGTCCTTTTAAGGGACAAAATAATGGTCATGTTTTATCTGTTTTTATATTTTACCAAAACAGAATATAAAAGTATTCCTGATATACGTTATTATGTTGTACAACTTGGCGAATTATCTTCGTGCCATATTTTGATTTTATCACTGATCAGACAACATACTTCATAGATAATGAGATTAAACTTTCTTTGATAGTATTTTGAAATTAAAACTACTGAAACTGATCTGTTTTCTCTATTTGGTGAACGAGAACAATACATTGTTTGTAGATAATAACAATTGGTGTACATAACTAGTGTTTTTGGCTGTGTGTGTGTGTGTGTATATGCACTTTGTAAATGCTTTGATTCATATAAATCTACAAATGTATCTTCTTGCATATGGAGTTATATTTTGAGAAGAAAATATTTTAACAGAATGTTTCCTTGCATCTACTGAATCAAACAATCATTGTGTTAGTCAAGAATGATTTAAAACAATTCAACAATAATAGAATAAGAACACTTTATTGATGTGTAATACAACAATAAGAGCACTTTAAAAAATATGAAATAATGTAGAAAGTGCTACAGAATGGTTTTCCAATACCATTAATAAAACAAAAGGTGAACCTTTGTTATGTAGAATTATGTTAATTCAGTGGTGATAGAAAGACGACTGTTGTTAAATAACAAATCAGAACTTCAACCTGAGGTACAACTAATATAAGAAGAAAATGCAAGCTAGTTCAAAGCAAGGCTATTGATATACCAGATATTATCTAAAACACTAAAGCAAAAAATAAAAATATAATTTGAAAATATATGTTATAAAATGAAGTTTTAAAAATGTACTACAATACTGCTAATATTATTAGAAAGGGAATGCTGTTAGCAGAAGACTGTTTTGAAGAATTTCTGGATTTCATCAGTATCTTAGTTCAGAAAAGTTTTTTCTTTCAAAAATGTAATAAGTGTTAAACCACTATGTTTTGACTTTGTACAAGCCTAGGTATGTGGTGCAAATTGAATTAATGTTTGATTGCTCTTGTTTAAGTTTTTTTCATGTTACAAGAACATTTCCACTTTGTATTGCATCTCTGGTTTTGTATGCAGTAATAATTTTTAAGACTGGTAATTTAGTTCAAACTAATGTGCAGTTTTGATGTATACCAACTTGCTTATCATAATTGCATGTAGCTCTCTTATTATTGTTAATTTTTAATGGTAATAATTATGATATGCCTACTGGTACTGAAATATTCTTCGTAATAATTCATAAATGTTAACAGGGGATGTCTAATCGAATAACTCGGTTGGCTAGGAGCAGAACACTAATATTTTATTGTTGTAATTGTTTTATTATTAAATTTCTTTACTAGTGATTTAATTTGAGATGGAAAGAATTGTAATATTTTATACTAATAAAAATTCTCAGGATAAATGCAACCTGATCTCTTATCTCCAGAATATGATATCAGTATAACTGTATTTCACCTTACAGCTTCTTTGAGAGTTTATGAAAACAAAAAAATTTATGTATATCAAACAACAGAAGCAGAGGTTGTATGATACCTGTTTTAAAAAGTGTCTGATAATTAACTCCAGTTTTTCATAATTATTTTAAAACTGTTAGGACGTTTTGGCTTCTTTGTAAGAAATGCATACCTTTTTTAGTAAACGTCTTGCAAATTTATTTTTAATACGTAGCTGAAATTCTAATAAATCAAATTTGTATGTTGTAGTGCAAAGATCAAGATATACATGTTAAATACTTAAACACTGGGTTATGTTCTTTGTACAAAATTATTTGGCTTGGCATGGCCAAGTGGACAGAGCACTTGACTTGTAACCCGAGGGTCATGGGTTTGAACCCCTCTCACGCCAAACATGCTCGCCCTTTTAGCCATGGGATCATTATAATGTGTCAGTCAATCTCACTATTCATTGGTAACAGAGTAGCCCAAGAGTTAGGGGTGGGTGATGATTACTAGCTGCCTTCCCTCTAGTCTTACATTTCTAAATTAGGGATGGCAAGGGCAAAGAGCTCTTGTAACTTTTCACAAAATTCAAAACAAACAAACCAAACTTTTTGCCAAAAAAAAAAAAAAGCCAAGGTTTCTCTAGAGCCAGTTGACTATAGTAACTTTTAGCATTATCTCTTACAATTAGTCTCTTGCTTTCTATCTACATCAGGGTACACCTTCCTCATCTGAAAGTCTTTGCTACTAGTGTTATAGTATAGGATAGCAGGATACCAGGGAACAGTTGACTGGAGATTTATTATCAGCTTGTGTGTGTGCTGGTGTTGTAAGATATGATACCCTTGTTATTGCTCTACAGGGCCCGTCCAGGTTAAAACGTGTGTATTATGTTGCACTGTTTTGCTAGCACAACAATCTTGTCAACCTGTAACTTGACCTCGAGTGTACCCACAAACTTCATTGCAGTAAATACTAAATGGGTTGATCATGTGCCAGTCTATAAAGAACCAGGAGAGGAATCTTGCTCCAATAGCGTTCTAACTAAACCGTTTTACTGTTTCAAGATCTGTGGTGTGAGAAATGAATATACCAGAGTTTCTTGAAGTCATTACTCAACCTTTTGTTTAAATAAGCTATTTTTGATTCTATGGAACCAAGTAATAGAGCTACACAAAATTGAAAAAGTGGCTAAGAGTGTATGAAATTATCAAAAAATATTGTGAACAAATAAATTCCTGGATAGTGTCAACATGCGACCAGTGAAACATTGTCATTTATTATTGGAATTGATATTAAAAATACAGGAGGGCAGTATCCTTAGGTAGTTATTGAAGATAGAATTTTCCAGGCAAAGTGAATTGCATCTGATAATCAACCAAAGTTTCTTATCCTAATACAGAGTCTTCAAGCTTTTTGGACTGCGGATAACCCCCTGTTTTATATTTTGTCATATAGGTGAATGCTAGTTGTATTTTTTTAGTATAGTTTCACCCACTGCATGTTCCAAGCTTATGAATAATTAATCTATGGAGTGAAAGTAGGGACAGAATTTGAGATATTTTAACATATAATTGAGAAAGAAGATTGACACACTGATGCAAGACAACAGGGCAGTAGAATTTTAACATCAGTGTGAAACGGCTCAAGTTTGCTGTTTTTCTTTTAGGGATTAGGCTTGTTTTCCGAAGCAGTTTAGTCTTGCTAGGATGTCAACCATGCTAAAAAGTCAAGCTGAGTACATTTCTCCGAGTATATACTGTATTGATATTAACCACATACATCTGAACAAGCAATTGCATAAAACATACGTTAGTGTGAAGTTTATAGTCTACCACATATGACTAGTTTTTAGTAATGGCTTTTGTCGAAATTTATTTGAATTTGGTTTCAAGGTGTTTAATAAGCTCAGTCTTAAAATTTGAAGTTCATTACACGTATTATAGATTTATATTCACCGTATTTAATACAAATTTCGTTCAGTTTCTACCGATGCTGTGTGTCAAAGTCGTTTAAAGTTTGAAAGTTTATAAGAATGTTTAATAATTTGATACAATGTTATGAGAAAAAATATAATTACGGAAGACGATACAATTTTTTCGTACAATTCTTTTTTTTTTTCGTTTGATATTTTATAAACAAGTATAATAGTAAAACGATATTACAAATTAATTTTTAATTTTCATTTGTGTTATTACGAATTTGAATTGAAAAGCAGATTTATGATTGGTGTTTTAAATACTCGGGAGTCCTCTAGTGGCTCAGCAGCAAGTCTAAGTTCTCACATTGCTGAAACAACCGAGTTTTAATATTTGTGCTGAGTATAATGCAGGCAGCCCGCTTTGTAGTTAAAAATAAACCGATTAAATACTCGGAATAATTTTCTTTTTATAAGAATAAAGTATTTATTTTGTTCTGGAAAACAAGAAATCTGTAAACATACAAACGCAGATAAATGCAAAATCTCTAACATTCGAACTAAAAATTATCGGACAAGAATATGGGCACGTGGAACAAGAAGTTATCTTGTGCAACTCAAGCGTGAGTGAACAACATAATATTGTAAAAAAAAACAACTTAATATCAGTTAATTATATATTTATAAACGCTCCTCTATTAGTGCCAACAACGTTTTAACCTTCTTCGGTCATCGTCAGGTTCACAAAGAAAGAAAGGGTTACTGACCGGTAGCTGACCACATGTTTAAAGGCGGTTGTGTAATTGAGCGTAGGAATGTAGAGGGCGTGCTTAGATATTGGATATATTTATTAATATAGGTATAAATACAACATAACCATATAAAAAAACACCCAAAACTAAATAAAGAAACAAACATAAACGCAAAATTAAAGAAACCTTACTTATACAACAACTCAAGCCCAAAATAGCCCAATACAAAGGAACACCTTTATACCTATATTAATAAATAATTCCACATCTAAGAATGCCCTCTACATTCCTACACTCAATTACACAACCGCCTTTAAACATGTAGTCAGCTACCGGTCAGTAACCCTTTCTTTCTTTGTGAACCCGACGATGATCGAAGAAGGTCGAAACGTTATTCGCTCCTCTATTAGTGCCTTCTCTATCAGTTAGATCGTTTTAGAGTTTCATATTACTGGACCATATTTTTACAACACGCGGATTTACAACGCTAAAATCAGGGGCTCGATTCCTGTCGGTGAACTCAGCAGATAGCCCGATGTGGCTCTGCTATAATAATGAAAAAAACAACAACACACGCTTATCACAATGGATCGGAAGTGATCTGGCGTTGGCTTGCCGTGCTGCGAAACTAAGGGACGTTAGTTCGCTTCCCCCGCCACAGAGTCGGGCTTCGCAAAATTAGGAATAGTTAGCGCAGATAGCTTCTTTGTAGCTTACAACGAACATTCAAAACAAAAATTCATGAAAACTTTATTAATCTTTCTTGTTTTGTTCACAGAGATAATAAGTAAGTGTCGAAGTTACAACAAACTTTTATCAAAATAAAATCAATTATCTTGCCACTTTATTTTCGATATGATGAAAGTTTTGTATGTAAACAAAGAAGATAAACTAGTGAAAACCAAGTGCAAAATCTACTACTAAACACAACTCCCTTATTCTATATTTGTTTATACAAAGTTAAAACGTTTATACTTCGTGCAGGGGCTTAAAAACATTTTCTACAGAGAGTGAATACAAAAGAAATTGAAATTATCAGATATCGCGTTTTGTACAGGAAGGGTTTTGCTATTGAATACACCCTTGTGCAAATTAATTGAAACAAGACGGAAAATTACAATTTTTTCAATTTTTTTGTGTTTTATTTCTGAGAATCCAAAAATTACTCGCAAATTAATACATGATATGACCGCCTTTATTTTTCAGAAGATCATTAATCTGCTTTGGCATCTAATCCACGAGTTGACTGCAATCTTTACTAATTTTTTGATCGCGGTACCACACCTCAATTATGGCCTCAATTAGCTTATCTTTCGTAGTACAGTCTTTTCCCCGAAGTCTTTCTTCACAAATCGCCCAAAGATTTTCAATAGGATTTAAGTCCGGAGAGTTTCCAGGCCAGTCCAGCACCTTTATTCGCGTTGTAGTCATAAAATTCTTCACAAGTTTCGATGTGTGGCACAAAGCCAGATCTTGCTGAAAAATACCAGATCCATCTGGAAATCTCTTTTTCAATTCTGGAACGACTCTTCTCTGCAAAACTTCGATGTACTGTGGTCCTTGCATCATACCTTCTACGATGTGTAAACCTCCGACGCCATAGTAGCTGAAGAAGCCCCAAAACATCTTCTTCAAGGGATGTTTTACGAACTGATTGATGTGAGATTCTCGAAGTTTCTTCCCTGGAGATCTGCAAACATGCAGACTTCTTTGACCCTGTACGAAGAAATAAGTCTCGTCACTGATTAACACCTTTCTCCATTGTTCTTGCGTTCAGTTCTTGTATTTCAGACCCCATTGATACCGTTTTTTCTTCATTGAGTTGGTAAGTTGTTTTTTGACTGGTCTCCTTGCCCTTCTAACGCAATTTCGAATGACGTAATATTCCTCAAAATTTCGTCATATATTCCACAAGTAGATCGACGAACTGCAAAACACAGCTACTGAAGCCGTCTGTGTGAAAAAATGACTATTAAAGGAAATGAGCGGGTCCAGCGAGCCTACAGCGGCCGCCATGTTGAAAATATTGTAAAATGACCATTTGTTTCAATTAATTTGCACATGGGTGTAATTTCGGATAAACTATAATGACACTGTACCATATATACGTCTCTTTTTTTAATTTCGATTTACATGTAGTTAGATTACTTGTAATCTGAGGGTCTCGAGTTCGAATCCCCATCACATCAAATATGCTCGTCCTTTCAGCTGTGAGGGCGTTATATGTTACAGTCAGTCCCACTATTCGTGGGCAAAAGAGTAACCCAAGACTTGGTGGTGGGTAGTGATGACTAACTGCCTTCTCTCTAGTCTTAACACTGTTAAATTAGAGCTTTGCGCGAAATTAAAAAACAATCACTTTCAAATGCAAAAAAATAATTAAAATTTCTAAATGGAAGTTCGTTGTTACTTTGATTCCACACAGAAATTTCTTTCCTTAAGGGTGACCTTTAAAACTTGTTTTGTGAAACGATCTTTTCTAAAATAACATGTTTTGAAAAATATCATTTACAGTAAGTAAACTTTGAAAAATATAAAATTAAGTATATTTTCAACTAGGGGCGTGCGTAAATTAATGGGCGCTCTAGGCCCACAACTTTAGATGCGCTCCTTTCATCTCAAATGACTCGCCAGAAAAACCACCCATCAACATGAAAACAATAATAGATAAAAATGCAATAAAATGGGTGGAAGTTTATTTTTATTAATTATTTATCCTCGTAAAATACACCTCTGAAATTGTTCCTCTGTAGACCAAAACGTTGAAAGCATATTGGTTAATAAGCTCTCTGTCTTCGACTAGTTGAAAAGCTGGTCTGATATTAAAATTTAGGGAAACCATTTATTCACTGAACGCAGTTAATGAATTAGTTTCAATGAGTATATGTCTCTACTTACTATCCACGGAACAAGGGTACGTTCATTTCACAACGGTCACAGTTTGTCGCTACTTACTAACTATATAACAAGGACATATTCATTTCAAAGGTCTGGCATGGCCAAGTGGATAAGGCAGGCGCTAGACTCGTAATCTGAGGGTCGTGGATTCGAATCCCAGTTATACCAAACATGCTCGCCCAATCAACCGTGGGAGCATTATAATGTGAGGGTCAATTCCACTATTCGTTTGTAAAAGAGTAGCCCAAGAGTTGGCCGTGGGTGGTGATGACTAGCTGCTTTCTATTTAGTTTTACACTGCTAAATTAGCGACGGCTAGTGTAGATAGTGTCGCTACGTACTATTAATGAAATGGGAGTATATTCAATTCAAAATGTTTCCAACAAACTTCCATTTGTAAAAAATATATATATTTAGCAATATGTACGCCTACCCCATGTATCAAATAGGTTTTTTTTCAGGTTAAAAATACCAAATAATATATTTATATTAAAAAATACACTGTGTTTATGTGCTTTTCAGAAAAGTAACTCTGAATTCACTAGACACCAGATTTATATATACTCATAAACAAATAGGCCCGTCATGAGGAGGTGGTTAAGGTGCTCGACTCATAATTCGCTGGTTCGAATCCCCGTCACTCCAAACAGACTCATCCTTTCAGCCGTGAGGGCATTATAATGAGACAGTCAATCCCACTATTCGTTGATAAAAGAGTAGCCCAAGAGTTAGCGGAGAGTGGTGATAGCTAGCTACTTTCCCTCTAGTCTTACACTACTAAATTAGAGACGGCTAGCGCAGATAGCCCTCGTGTAGCTTTACGCGAAATTCAAAAACAAATATTCTCCTTGTCAGACCTAGATTAACCTATATGAGCTCGATGCACATGACCTCCAGCTCAGATTGGGCCCCTGACCGCCAGGGAAAAAAATATATACCTAAACTAAATTCCAGAAGTAGGTCTATATGACGATTAGAAACCCAAAATTCTCTACATGTTGTTTTCGGAAAGAGACAATCACTCAACAAAGTCAAGAAATGAAAAGTTACGGACCTCCCACGTGTGGTCATTTGTGAATCTGTTTGGCAACTTAAAATTGGTCAGGATCAATTTTTTTATGATTATCAAAGTATGTTATTGCTTCAAAAAAAAGGCTGTTTTTTTTAGGATCATCACCATCCCACCACAAAAAATCTGAATCCACTGCTGTTTGACATTAAATTATTAAAGTAAAAGCACAAAAGCTTTGCACTGTCATTAGTACATACATGTTTCTAATCTGATATTTAGACGCCTGTGTGTATATCTTTTGTTCTGTCTAGCTTAAGAAGAGGTTATTTTTGTCATTTTTTGAAAAGCGAAACGGCCCCAAAATTCGTTAATCCGGCACTGACAATAGTTTTCCTTACTTTATATATTCTTTAGTATGAAGAGCAATGAAAATATTATGCTGGAAATACGTTATTATGTATTTCTTCTTTAAAAATTAAAGTGAAGGCATGACGTTGCATTCTAAAGTTTAGAAAAATCTGTCTTGTAACTTGCGGATTTTACATAAATCATCAAACATTTCTTAAATATGATTTATATTTATTTAAAGATGCAAGCTCACGGAAGATCGAGTATTTTAATTACGTATGAGTACTGACGACCACAATGATTTTTTTAGATGGAGGTTCTGACATTCATAAGATTTAAATTTCAAAAATTTTGCAAATATTTCTATAGAATTAAGGTACAAATCTACACTGAAGTATTTTGTTTTATAACCACAGAATGTGGTATATAGTGTTGTTATTTTTTTCCTAAAAGACAGATAATTGTTAAGTCCTATGGTTTTGCTTGAGTAGGCTTAGCTTAAATTGATATTTGATGTTTTGTTAGTGACTGTTTTATTTTTATTTTTCTAACTTCATATTTAAAATCTTCGGAATGTTTCAGAAACTACCGATGATTTTCAAGTATTCTTGTGAATTATAAGAATACACGATTTACTTCAGCCGAAAACTGATTATATATAATTATAACTCATGACCTGTAAAATGATGTTAACTATCCACATTGACCGTAATTCTTATAACTTGATATTTAGGTAAGCGGCGTGCATTGCTAACTTTGCACATCTGTAAGAAAAAAGATCATTATTAAATATTTTACGCAACTAGCCTCGACCTAAGCAATGATGTTGCAAAAGTTTAGTTTCGAGAAGTAAAGAATTGGAAATTAGCCAAATCAGTTGTGCGCATCATTAGATTCCTTCTATACGTCTTGGGTGGGTTGCTCTCTGTTTCCGATCATATGATCTATGGGTTTTCGTCTGCAATGTCGTTAGCGCCGATAGTGTACCGATCCCACTGTAAACATCACCTTCTTTCGCGATAGAAATATCGTTATTATTAGTTTTACTCAAAATTCATCTTGACTTTCTAGGTACCTCGACGCAGATTGCGCATGTTTTTGAGAGAAGTTACATCACTTTGATGCCTCTCCAGTAAACATAGTTTTCAAGGCGTTCCAATAAAATTTGTGATTTTAACTTCTAAATTAATCTCCGAGGGAAATTTCTTAAGCAAATAAAATATAGCTACTCTAATTTAGGAAAATAATGTTTTGTTCGAAACAGCTAAAAGTGACAGACTTTTAAAGACGGCCCCAGAGTAAAGAGGAAGATATTTGTAAGTTATATCTTGTTTGAACTGTATCTACTAGTATATATATATATATATATATATATATTTATATTAATTTGTAGACTTATAAATGGACTGTTCTGTACATTAAAAACTCTTCTTTTATTTGCGAGCTTCCTGCCTTCATTAGACAACAATGTTGCAGTTTTTTGTACGTGTGTTTGTTTCAGTATAATGCCATACTGGGTTTCTACAATGTTCGTCTTTCAGAGAAAAACACCATACACTCCATCTCGTGGTAAATAGGCAAAATACTTTCCTATATTATTGCACCTTAAGTCTATAGAAATATTTTTATAATTCTTGAGATTTGAATATAGTGAATTTTAAAACTTTCATCATAGAAATGAATGTGTGTGTGTGTCATTACTGTTATTAGAAGTATTTGTATATTGTTGTCCGGCCAAGATTCCGGCTGATAAATCACAAATAAAAGTATCTTAACGTAGAGAACAGTCCGTGTGTACTTGTGGTACATATTAATTTACCTACTTTATGAGTCATACAAAGTTAAATGTTAATCTAACTTGGTGATTGTTGCATAATTTCTTATACTGCTACCAGCACCATTTTTGCAGTTTCACTGTTTCAATTGTTTGTTAAAATATTACATATTCAGCCTCATTCCACTACCAGAAAAGATAAAAGGTAATTTGGAAAAAGAAAAAATGTTTAACATTTTAACTTGGTAAATAAATAAGACACTTTAAGCAATGCTAATGTCTTTCATGCGGTTGTAAGAAAATATTATTTCACCAATTACTTTAAAAACAGCATGTTTAAAGATATTATGGATAGGAACGTTATGACAATACTGACTCGAAATTTGAAGTATTCAATTGGGCTTAACACCCTACGAGAAAATAAAATATATAACCTTATTTATTTTTATAAACTAGTGGCAATCAA
Organism: Tachypleus tridentatus; assembly: GCF_004210375.1. Taxonomy (NCBI): domain Eukaryota; kingdom Metazoa; phylum Arthropoda; class Merostomata; order Xiphosura; family Limulidae; genus Tachypleus; species Tachypleus tridentatus. The sequence continues at coordinate 26,291,984 of NC_134833.1, forward strand.
GCCAGAGATACACAGGGAGTGGCAGGAAATGATTCATGAAATCAGGTTGTTTTTGTTGTTGTTTTGAATTAAGCACAAAGCTACACAATGGGCCATCTGTGCTCTGCCCACCACGGGTATCGAAACCCGGATTTTAGCGTTGTAAGTCCGGAGACATACCGCTAAGTCACTGGGGAGCCCATGAAACCAGGTTCCTTATACTTGGTATTTATTTTATGACCTAACAGTATTTCATACCCAATTAACGAAATTATTCTTTGAAAATATCTACAGGTAAAGTTTAAAGATTACTGTGGAACATGTTGTATATTTTGTTGTGTAAAGTACTTCACTAGTTCCTGAGAAAGGTTTTAGATGCATCTCTTGTAGAGAAGAATAAATAAATTTAATGAGAAGTTTATGTGGTTAATAAAAAATAGTTTTATTTATATATATGTGTAGGCTTGAAATGGCCAGGTGGGTTAAGACCCTCGACTCTAACATGAGAGTCGTGGTTTCGAATCTCCATAATTCAAAACATGCTTGCCCTTTTAGCCATGGAGCGTTATATTGTGACGGTCAATCCCACTATTCGTTGGTAAAAGAGTAGTCCAAGAGTTGGCGGTGAGTGGTGATGACTAGCTGTCTTCTCTCTAGCCTTACACTGCTAAATTAGGAACGGCTAGCACAGATAGCCCTGGTGTAACTTTGTGTGAAATTCAAAAGCAAAAACAAGCAATATATGTATATATATTTGTTATATCACCAGGGAACTGACACAGCAAATAGCACAGTGTTGCACTAAAATGAACATAAACAAGGTATTCCACGCTCCTTACTGTTCCACTTGGGGTTGAAACTAAGATATATTTACACCTATGAATAACAAAGAGGGTTATGCTAAAAGATAAACCACGTGTCAAACTTTTATTTTATTACGTTTTTACAAGGTTTTTTTTTTATATCGTTATCTGATATTTGATTGCATGTGTTACTTGGTTTATTTTTTTGTTTTAAATCTAGAGCTACACCGGAGCTAAACCACACGAATCGAAGCACAAACTTTTGTGTTATAGCTTTATAAGCCCTCACACTTAACGTTGAGCCACCAGGGGACCTTCCACTGGAACAAAATAAAAATAAATTCAGTACTCCTATAGAAAAACAACTTTACAAAACTCCTAATTATCTAAATGTTTAAGCCTTGTTCATCTTCTATATTTAGACCTATTTGTCCATTAATTATTCCTTTTCTTTTGCAAAATATGCTGACATATTCCCTGCTTTACGCTTTATTATTTAATGAGAAATTGCCCTCCCCCTTCCTTAATGTGCAGAGTTACGACGCTGGAAACTGGAGTTCGATATCCGGGGTTGGCAGAGCACATATAGCCCATTGTGTAGCTTTGTGCTTAACTACAATCAAACAAGCACCTTGTGAGAAATTGCTATAGCAGGTTTGGGATACATTTACGGTAGTCCCTCAGAGATACAGCGGTACGTTTGAAGGCTTATAACGCTAAAAACCTACTTTCGACACCTGTTTTGAGCACAGCACAGATACCTCATTGTGTTGCTTTGTGCTTAATTATTAAAAAATAACAACCACAAACAGTTACTTACGGTAAAACTGTGAAACACTGCTTTTTGTATTGTTGGTTGTTGTTTGTTTGTTTTTGTCTGGTTGAGAATCACTTCAACAGTGAATTTCCACATTTGTAGTCCTACAATCCGAGGTTTGATTCCACACGGTAGGTAGACCACAGACAGCTCAATGTCTAGCATTGTGCTTTAGGATCAACAATCAGTTTTTACTTTGTTAGTAATTAACCTATAATTCGGGAAAGCACTAAGCAGTTATTGTTTTTAGCTCAAAATCGCTCATCCTACCATTTGCACTGTGATCCGCGGAAATTGAACTCCAGATGCTAGCGTTCAAAGTTCTCAAACTTACTACTTAGTCAGAGAGGACTCGTTTTCAATTATGAAAAATTGGTATTAATCGTTAGAAGTCCTGAAATAAGAACACTGAAAATCCTAGAAATATCTCGTTTTATAAGTTAAAAGCTTAAAAGTTAAATCAATGAGTTATTTCGCCTCTTTTTGAACATTTTGAAATGTGTAGTTTGGTAAAATACATCGTGGTCGCGTTTTCTCTGGAAAGTTAAAAAATCAGTTTTTATTGCTTATATACAATCGTTTTCTCTCTTTGTTTTTTTTCGTTTATGTGGATGTGTTTAAGTTAAGAATGAATCTTTAGATATAACAAAAAGTTCGTTGCAAGAATTTTTAAAGAGACTATTTTATTTGAAGAAAGGTTTACACACTATAGTATTAATAGATCACAAATTATTCATGTTACAATATCCCATTCTGTTAACTAATAAATGTATTTTATATGTTAATTGTTGAAATGACTTTTGTTTGTTTGGGAATTTCGCACAAACAAACAAAAGTCATTTCAACAATTAACATGACATACAGACGAAATGCGAAGCCTAATTTTTTACTGCTTCAGTGTTTTTCGGTTTTATAAACATCAATGCAGTATCCTCTGGTGAGGAAAAACAACAACAATGATTCATTAATTAAAACCTCCTCTCTAGAAAAGCCAGTCATCCCACGAATACATCATTCCAAAACAAAACTCAACTGGTAACGTAGATAAACTTGGCAACCTTCGACTTTTTCAGTCTAATTGCGTACATTGACAGCGAGGTTAAATACTGGTAAAAAAAAAAAAAAAAAAAAAATCAACTACATGACACTAGCCGTACCATCTTCATTTGTAGTTTATACGGGTCATTTTTATCATGCTTTTTCAAAAGTAGTCCTAGTATTGGGACTTTATATTTTTTCTTCATCTATCTCTACTTTTGTTTTGTAAATTTTATCCCTGATTATATTATATTTTTTCTAATATTTAAATAAAAAAAAACAGTACGGCAGACGTTCATCCACCAGGGAACAATTTTCTTTTATTAAATTTATTTGCTGTATCTTTCCAAATGGCGACCATCGTTCTCTTTCTTATCTTTTAACACATTGTCTCCCACACGATCCACCACCACCGATAGGTCGTGATAGTCTTCCAGTAAACCCACACGACCCACCGGTGAGTCGTGCTCTATTTTCTTTTCAAAGGGCCACATACTGGCTGGGGCACAACGGCTGCATATACAAATAAGAGTGGTACATCAGAACAACATTTCTTTTCTGGACCCTGGAAAATATCGGCAAAATAGGCTTAGGAGCCAACGTATTTAGAAATACATTTATCAGGTTGGTGTGAAAGCTATCGCTGGAAGCTGGCTCTTGATATGTAGTGTTATTGTTTATTTACTGTGAGAACTAATCATCTTAAATCAACTACATAATATTCGCCCGAACAGATTCTGTAACACTGAACTCCGAAACTCAAATATCTGCGTTCTGTTTAGTACTGTATGGTATGTGATTCTTGAAAATAAATTGAGAGATAAATATAATTGAAGCTTGTTACAACGCCCTGTAAACTGCTCCTGAAACTTGTTACAACGCTCTGTAAACTGCTCCTGAAACTTGTTACAACGCTCTGTAGACTGCGAGACTACTAGGAACACTAAAATCCGTTGTTCAATTTTCCGCATTGAACATAATAGATAGCCCAATGTACTGTTGCTCTAAATCAAAGAAATCTCTGAAGTTATATAATGTTTATGTGTAGATATTTTAATGAATGTGATTATTACTTCGTTCTGTGCAGGAATCTTTCAAGTGGTAGGGTTAGCACACTTCTTTGTTAGCAGTGGCGGCCTCTATGAAGAATGAATATCTGAAAACAGAATACTTTTCCTGTTATAGAGCCCGTGGAAACAAGAAGCGGGGCAGTGTTAACTTAGATGTATTTGACGTTCGGAGCTCTGAAGATCTACTAGCATGGTATGAATAATACATGGTATAGTTGTGTATGTGTTAATAACAATAACAGTTTCAAAATTTAATTTCACATCACATTTCACACAAATTCTGTGAATATATTACTCGCTCTTTGCAGAATCGGTTTCGTAGTTTTCACTGCTCTTCAACTGTAATTTTCCTCTACTTACTTTCACTCTGTGTAAATTAAAATAAGTGTAATGATAAACAGTAGAACTACGGCAGCAACAACGAACACATGACACATGTGTGTACAGTAACAATGTATATTCCGCAACGTTGAAGAATTAAATGTTTGTTACTGTACACACAATTGTGTCAAATGTTTGTTGTTGCTGCTGTCGTTCTGCTATTCATCATAAAACTTCGACTCCCATCGAATGAATGTGTTAAAAGAAGCAGAGTGAAAATAAAAGGAGTTAAAGGGTAGTAAAAACCACGAAACCGACTCTGTAAAGAGTGAGTAATTTTAAATAACTGAAACCGAATACAACACGCGCTTTATTTGAAATTTCATTGAGTCAATAGACCCCAAGCACATACTGAATGTCCATAAATTCTTAACAAGACAAGAGTGCTAATCTTTCTTTCGATTACAGCGAAATCTCAAAGTTTTTACGATGTTTCTTTGGTAAAGTTCATAGTGAACATGCGACGTTATTTGCCTTTCTATTTATGTGTGCTATTGGAACGAAATAACTTCGGTCTGAACAATAATAGTGAATGGCATTTAATATCCAAAAGTCTGGAGTTAATAATAGTGATATCTATTTATAGGTGGGTACTCTTCGCGAGAACAGTTAGTGATATTTGGATTTAGAGCAATTGTGTCAAACGTCAGAAATGTTATTCGCACACTCGTTAAATTTCAAGAGTTGCAGTGTTTATTAGTAGTGATAACACCCCAAGACTAACTTCCATCCCAAAGATTCTTATGTTATACATAAGTAAAGTATTTATTTTTCATTATTTATGATATATATTTATGTTCTTTTGCAATTATCTGTATTTATTTAACGTGTGTTTATTTCCGCTTTGGCACATAGCGAAAATGTTGATGTGTGGGGTGCTAAGTTTGTTCTTTAACACTTTATAAACTGAAACGGTTTTGATTTCACGAGTTCGTTCATCATCACATTCGTATAGAAAGCAGTAGATTACGTTGTTGTGTTTGTTTTCTGTTCTAATGAATCTTGAGGGCTTACGATGTGACTCAACTAGGAGAATGATAAAGAGTGTTGTTAGATCAAGTGTTGTGTACCTACAGGTGAATAGTGTAGGTTGGTGAGTTGAGGATAGAGGATGTCATCTAGTCAAGTTTCGTGTACCTACGAGTGAATAGTGTAGGTTGGTGAGTTGAGGAAATAGAGGATGTCATCTAGTAAGTTTTGTGTACCTACGAGTGAATAGTTAAAGTTGGTGAGTTGAGGATAGAGGATGTCATCTAGTCAAGTTTTGTGTACCTACAAGTGAATAGTTTAGGTTGGTTAGTTGAGGAAATAGAGGATGCCATCTAGTCAAGTTTTGTGTACCTACGAGTGAATAGTTTAAGTTGGTGAGTTGAGGATAGAGGATGTCATCTAACTAAGTTTTGTTTAACAACAGACGAATAGTTTAGATTGGTGAGTTGAGGATAGAGGATGTAATCTAGCAAAGTTTTGTTTAACTACAGGTGAATTGTTTAGGTTGGTGAGTTGAGGATATAGGATGTCATTAGTTATGTTTTGTATACGTACAGGTGAAGAAGTTAAGAATGGTATAATTTTTATTTATGTATTCATTTTTACATTTGAAATCGCAATTGTGTTTATAATAGTTCAAATATTGACTTCAGCTTTTCTATTGTGTTACGCATGTAGTTAATCTGATGTTACTGATGTATGAGTGTGATTTTGTTTATTTGTTTGTTTGTTTTTTAATTTCGCACAAAGCTACTCGAGGGCTATCTGTGCTAGCCGTCCTTATTTAGCAGTGTAAGACTAGAGGGAAGGCAGCTAGTCATCACCACCCACCGCCAACTCTTGGGCTACTCTTTATCAACGAATAGTGGGATTGACCGTCACATAATAATGCCCCCACGGCTGGGAGGGCGAGCATGTTTGGCGCGACGGGGATGCGAACCCGCGACCCTCAGATTACGAGTCGCACGCCTTAACACGCTTGGCCATGCCAAGCCATGAGATTTTGTATTCATGACAAAGATACAAGGCCGGAATCTCTAATTTTGCTCTACTGATCAAATAAATAAAAGTAGTCAGTGAGTAGCAAAGGGAATGATTGTTACTCTTATAATACACTAGCAGCATAAAGTGTAGGGAATGTTTTGTAGTATTACACAGAATCTAACCCAACTCACCAGCTTCAAAATCCATGCCTCTACGATGGGACCATCCTGCATCCTAAGAGGGAAAATTTGACATTTTGTGGAAAACTCAGCCTAAGGCTTTAACATCTTTCTGAAGCCACAGATGTTTTTCATCATTGACCTAGCGGGGTTGATAAATAGTAAACAATTCTTGAAATTTGTAATTTTTAGGTGATATTTATTGTCTTTTTAGTAGATCTAACACTATTTATCTTTAAATTATTACTATGAGTTGTAAAAGTTGGCTACTGTCAGAACATTTTCAGTTATATTTCGTTATTTCTGAAACTTTTGTTCAAGAATTTACTTGTCTTCACTAATGTGAAAAAGTCTACGTAATAATAATATTGTTGTTTATACAAAAAATTATTTGACAATAATTTTCTGTAAATAAAGAATATTTTGAGTATTTCTATTAATAAAATTATTTTGTTTTTAACTAAAACTTATCGACTTATTATGGTGTTCAACTGTGAACAAATTTCATTGAGTAAAGCACGTGATTCTCCAAAGATTTCAACAATGCCATAACTTTTTATTGACAGCCATTTTGAAGCTGGCGAAAACTTTCCTTTGACCAAGCAAGCATTCTAACAGAAGACATTTTTAATGACTAATATCAAAGATTCTTTGGTTCTAAATCAATTGAAATATTTCAAAGACATTCTACTGTTTGAACGAAGTGTAATGTTACTCTTGCTACTTTCTGATTTTACCTTAATTATTTAAAATTTTCTTGGTGACTAAAGTGGTAAAATAGAGATAAAAATAAATATTATATTTTACTGTCAAACGTGATTTTGCAACTCATATAATTGAGGCCCCAAGCAGTCGCTGTTTCGCAGTAGTTAAGGCTCTCTTTGCAATATTATTTTGTTTGGTTTTATGAACTATATGTCAGGTACGAGTACATCTACGGTAAGTTACTGGAAAGGACAGAGATTTACAGATAAGAGTACCGTAAACACAAATTCATCATACCTCAGCAGTTTCAACATTGTTGAAGGCTTTTGATAGACGACGCCCAGAAAAATGGCCACGCTTCTATTTACCTACGTTACACCAGAAAAATAACACATTTTCCTCTATAACAAGGATATTTACAAGACAGTATAAAGTTGCCAGAATATATGTTTGTTTTTTTTCTGGATTAATTTATAATCCAATCAGATAATGGTTCTTTCGTCCAGATATTCTGTACGTCATACCCGAGCTGAAAGAAATATACATCCAGATGGCGGTATATACAAATAAATTTTAATCATATTTTTGAACCTGAGTACAGTGTGATCGTAAGACGACGAAATGATGATCATTCACGGAAAATTTTTAATAAATATGACCGCATATTGTCGCTTTTTTCACCATATTTTGACTTTAGTATACTTGAGTCATGAGGCTGATACGCAGAATGCATGTTATAGATTATACTGTATTGGCCTCAGTGAAGTTGAGAAAACCCACTTGTAGAGAAACAAATATATGTAAAAACGCCTCGTGTAGGCCTACATTTCTACTGCTAGTATACGAAGCAAAAAGGGAAATCTGGCTCGTGGTTCGAACGTTGACTATTTATAATGGAAGAATATTTTAACGGACACAAATTTCTTATAGGGCTTACTTAACTTACCTAAATATAAATATTCAGACAAGCTTGAATTTAATTAAGTTTACACAATGCTCACACGTGAGGCCTGCCTTATCTTTCACAGTTCTTTACAGTTATTTTCAGTGTTGACACTTTTGTTTGTTTTGGAATTTCGCACAAAGCTACTCGAGGGCTATCTGTGCTAGCCGTCCCTAATTTAGCAGTGTAAGACTAGAGGGAAGGCAGCTAGTCATCACCACCCACCGCCAACTCTTGGGCTACTCTTTTACCAACGAATAGTGGGATTGACCGTCACATTATAACGCCCCCACGGCTGGGAGGGCGAGCATGTTTAGCGCGACGCGGGCGCAGTGTTGACACACAATACTCCCTTTGAGAAACGGACAATGACTCACCCAAATATTTTTCATATGGTCTATCTTTTTATTTATTTTGTATTACTTTTTGAAGACATTTTGGAAGTTTGTTTCAAAGTAAGAATACAATTACGTAGGTAATTTGGAAATTATAGCTTGTATTTTTCAAGATGAGAAATCACATATTGTTACAAAAAATTCGGCACTTTGTTGCATAAAATTGGCGTCTCTTTAGAAAGAAATGGTTATATTACAAAAAAAAACAATTGTTAAACAAATTTTTCACTCGAATACAAGAAGCTAAAAATTTTCGAAAAATGATTGGAAAATACAAAAAACACACGAGAAAAACAATTTTGTCTGAACACAAAACAGAAAGTATGACGATTTCAATTCATGTAAAGAAAAACTTATACAACTACCCATGGTTGAAACATAATTCAAAACCTTCATGATATGTTTACAAAAAATTAGAGAAATTTTGGTGGTCGGCTTCATTTGATTACCGCATTCAAGTCTTATAATTATAATTTTTCACAAAGTTTGCATCATATGCTTTATTGAAGTATCGCCAAATTTTTGGAAAAATCTGTATTTGTGAATAGGAGGAATACAAGCTTAAAAATGAGTTTGTTTTAAACCGAGAGTCAGTAATCACGGAGGTGAGACTTTCCAGTGAGACATTGTTCTGGATCCACCTGCTTTATCATCTCTAATGGTAATTATTTAGGACTGTAGAAATACGTGTTGCGCCAAAAAAATTCCAATTCATTTCCAAAGTGACATTTTCAAGCTATGTTTTCATAGAGTCATTGATTATACAAGTAATACCGCATTTAAGTACAACCAAGAAAATAATACGTTATACTTTGCTTGTTGACATTTAAGTTATTATTATAACACATAAAGAAGTTTGAGATCTTGGAACACACACACACGCATATGTAATTATTTTTAACTTACACTATTATATAGATTTAATAAAATAACTGTATTTTGACTTTTTTCCGATCTTGATGTTTGCAAAAATAAGCCAACTCCAAAATTCAAACCAGTGAACTATAATGTTATAATCTTCAATATTTTTGTATTTAAACTACCAATACAGTAATAACAATACTTCATTATATATGTATATATATTAACTAGTTGTAGCTTTAAAATTATTGAGGGAATATGCCCCTTGGCTCCCCAGCTTCTACGCCCTTGTTATTTAGCAAATGTGAGGTAAGAATAATTCTTTGTACTCAAAAGTCTATCGTAACACAGGGCAAGCTTGTTTGTTTGGAATTAAGCACGAAGCTACACAATGGGTTGTCTGTACTCTGCCCACCACGAATATCAAAACCCGGTTTTTAGCAGACATACCGCTGTACCACTGGAGGGGTATCACTCTTCAAACTACGAATTTTAATGTTTTGTTTTTGTGATGGTTATTTCAAGTATAAAGTAAACTCAAACTTCAGACACTGTTACTACCAGTAGGAAGTAAAACTTGCAAACTTTGATCGTTAGTTAAAGTAAAACATAAAGTTCTGCTTGTTACTTCAAATTGATGTGATCAAGTTGAAAGGTGTGACTTTTGGTGTCCAAGTTTAATCATTAGGAAGAAAATACTGAGATACAAAGAGGTTTAAATAGTATAATATTTGAACGATTTGCAACTTCCGCCATAGTTAGCCTTATGGCTGGAAGATCATAGAGAATTTGTTTGTTTGTTTGTTTGTTTTGAATTTCGCGCAAAGCTACTCGAGGGCTATCTGCGCTAACCGTCCCTAATTTAGCAGTGTAAGACTAGAGGGAAGACAGCTAGTCATCACCACTCACCGCCAACTCTTGGGCTACTCTTTTACCATCGAATAGTGAGATTCACCATCACATTATAACGCCCCCACGGCTGAAATGGCGAGCATGTTTGGTGCGACCAGGATTCGAACCCACAACTCTCGGATTACGAGTCGAACGCCTTAACACGCTTGGCCATGCCGGGCCCGATCATAGAGAAGAAAAAGAAAAGAAATTTTCGAATAAGAATATTAACAGAGGAATTAAAACGATGTAGAACTAAAGAACACAACGTTTCGAAGAAGGAAGACTTCATTATTCTTAATGGAAGTACAACACCTAACATAACAATGTAACAAGCTCCAATACCACATCTCAAGCTAATTCGGAGCAACGCCCTCATCCGCGTAATGCAAACTGTGATTGCAAAGTAGCAGTGCAATGAAGTTTGGGCGTATATTCTCATAGTGAATAAGGATTTGAAGTTGACGAAGGCTCACACCCTTTTAGCCACACCTCGAAATTAACGACTGTTTACATAAAAAAAAACAAAATGGCCGAATGAACTGGAATCAAAGTAACCACATTCAACCACATAACTTTACTACAGTGCGGTAGTACCAATGGTATTTCGGACTACATAGCCGTGTCCTTAGAAGTTTACATCCAATATATCACGTAATGAAATGTCTGTGGAAAGCTTGTTCAAATGGATGATGAAACATCTACCCCGTTCACAGAAGCTTGAAAATAAAAACTGCAGACTCGGTCAACCATACGTAGTGGTGGTCACTATGAATAAAAACATGTAGTTATTTCTTGTTTTTTTTATATTTAAAAATATAAACATTAGACAAATATCTAACCCTTATAAACATAACAATCTCTTCTTTTATTCGTTTCCAGGAGCAGCGTCGAACATCTTTAACCGAATCTCAAGTACGAGGTAAGAATCCTGTAAGAAAAAGAATAAACACGAATTGTCTGTCAATAATAATAAACAGGGCCTTCTATTTCTTATAGTTCTGTTTCAACAGGTCTTAAAACAGAACATAAGAATAATTTTGAAATCTTTCATTAGAGATTATTAAGTCTTACGTACACGACTGTGTAGGATGTAGATTTAACCATTTGAAACGAGTAGACTTCGTGGTTGTTTTCATTATTATGAATTTCTATATATATGTGTGTGTGTGGTTGTGTATATATATATAATATACATATTTACGGTATTGAAAAAAGCGAATAATTTTAAAATGTTATTCTAGTAAATTAACCAGCAGATGATAATGGTAATAGAAAACATCGAATCTCCTCCATTTTAAATTGTGACACTACCTATTTATTCTTGTACGTCTGGGTCGTTTTAGCTATGCCTGAGCAGTGCTTTAATATGTTTTTGTTATTAATTTTAGATTATACTAAAAAGCTGTTATGAAATACTCTTACACTTTCTCTCAATAATAATTTTCATTACATCTTGTTGTTTCTAGTGAAGGTATAAATTTATTAAAGTCTATTGATACCGTGATCTCATCTAGCCCTTCAGTTGTAATTTTTATTTCTTTGCCAATTGACTCACAAACATCCATGTTTATCGAACGCTTTTCCACCACTACTCCCCTTGGATTTATTTGTCTTTCATAAGCTGCCCTACTATTAGTTGTTAAATCAGTAGCCAAAGAGTTGGCGGTGGGTAGTAATGACTAGCTGCCTTCCCTCTAGTCTTATACTTCTAAATTAGGAACGGCTAGCGCAGATAGCCCTCGTGTAGTTTTGAGCGAAATTCAAAACAATCCTTCGTATGTGTCAGAGTTTTGTCCTTTTCTGAGTGTAAACAAAATATTGGTTCCAAACTACGTCGAACTTTTTCCTAAACTAATTTTAGGCCATGGCCTAATCCGTTGATCTTTATTTCAGTTAATTTTCGCACAACATGATTTATACAACATCTCTCAACAGGAACGTTCGCATGCTTGAGCAGAATCGTGAGTATTTTGGCAAACGCGAGTCATCTGAACTCGTGCACTCGAAAAGCGCCCTTTGAAGATGGCTTTGCCAAGTGTGAGAGTGTTTTAAATTCTATATTCTGCCCTCAAAAAATGTCAAAACCGATTATAGTCACGAGTATTGTATAACCTCGTACCAGCATTTAAATAGTGTCGAAGATAGTCCGTGCATAAAGTACACACAAACGAAGGAAAAATCTACTATGTGACAAAAGTGAACACATTTGAAACTGTCAGAAGTCCTGAAACAACTACACATCTACTGTTTGCTGTCAGTTATGGGACAGTAGTTGCTCCGAGTTCATTTCATGAATGATCTTAATTTTGATTGACTCACAAAGAAATTTTCTGCCTCTTTGCTGGTCAGTCTTGATTTCGCAAAATGTATCTATTTTAGTTAACCATGAATATGAGTTTACGTTATATTATGACGTAGTACTTGCTCCGTCATTTTTGATGGGCTATACTCTAGTTCAGTGGTTACCAAACGGTGTTCCGCGTAATTTTGTAAATGTATGGCATCTAGTTTGCTTTTTCATGACCGTGTGAAATAATTAAGATTATTTAGGCCAACGTGGCCTTATTATTGAATTCAGAACATTTTTCTTTATTCAAAATAGCCCCAAGCCCCAAATTAGTGTATTACGTGTTTTTAATCAGAAAAACTGTCCTCTTTTCGGGGCAGAAGAATGCGCCGCGAAGTTAACATTATTTTTTTAGTATACCGTGAGCACAAAAAGTTTTGGACCCACTGCTCTAATTAGTAGCATAAACTGGTTTACAGAATTGATATATTAAGGTTTTACACTAAATAATACCTTCTTAACCTTAACTATTTTCAGTATTTCGTTCATCATGAAATATATGATTCAAGTTCTTAGGTTGGCTATAAGCTACAATGATGTTCATATTATTTACAGCTGTGTTTAAAGTACCATGTGTGAATGACACGATCAAAGCTTTGCGTTATTTAACACTAACTTGTAACCATGTGTTTTCTGGACGCGAGACATGGCCATTAGCAGGTTTCTAGAAATGTTCCAGATAGCAATGTCGTTAGCGTGTTGTGAATTGTAAGTTAAGTTAGACTAGAGAATGGTATATCACTAACGAAAATAAGGTAAAGGAGAAACGAGAGGACGGATCCTTAGGGCACTCCTGCAGTGACTTTAAAAGATTTTGATAAGGTCTTGTTGACTTTTATTTGAGCTGTCTTATCTGTAAGGAAGTTTGGTATATCCATCTCATAATAGTTCGATTTACTTTTAAGTTGTTTAATTTATACTTGATGGTGTTATGTTAGGCACTGTCAAATGCTTTTTTAACGTATAAAAATATGCCTATGGTTACCTGATTGTTATTGAATGCATTGTAAACTGATTCAGTGAGTCGTGTGAGGTGATCTATTGTTTGTCTGTTTTTCTCTGGAAGCGTTTTGAGATTTGGGTAGGATGTTATTTGTTTCGCAGAAATGAAGGAGGCGATTTGATATTATTTTCTCCATCAGTTTGTCAAGATAACAGACTGATGGGACGGAAGTTGTCAGGATTAGTCCAATTTGTTTGTTTCTTGGTTATAGTAGTGATAATAGCTTTTTTTCCAAGTGTAGAGATAATAACCTGTTGTTAGTGAGAGATTCATGATGTTTGTGAGATGTTGTAATAGGAGATTGGAGCCTTTTATAAGAAAAATATTAGGTATTTGATCACGTCCGGGTGAAGTGTTTTTCAAGTTTTTAATGTTAATTTTGAGTTCAGTAGTGTTGATTTTTCTAGTAATTGAACTGGAACGGCTATTGAGAATGTTACCGGGGAATTGTGGTGTGAAGGAAAATTGATTTGTATGTATGTAGTTGTTAACATGTTATTGGTGTTGTGTGTCAAAGTCAGCAGAGTTTAGGTCGCTAAAGAAGGATTCGTAATAGTCGGCTTTCTTTGATTCCGTCCTCGCGATTGTGTTGTTGTTTGATATGCTGGAGTAAGTAATATGTGTTTTTGTCCGAGGAAATGCTCTTCAATTTTTTCCAAAATTCTTTTTGGTTATTATTAGTTTTTCTAAGTTTTTATAGAAGTTAAGCCAACTTGTTTATTTTGCTATTTAAATTTGTTGTTTAATTTTTGCGTTAGTTCTGTTGATCGGTGTTTTGACGGTCGGGTTGCCTGTTGCAAAGTGAGTTCGTCTTAGCTGTTTGCGTTTGATTACAATATGTAACAAAATTTTTACTTTTTATTGTTCCTGGACAGAAAGTGTTATTTCCCAATTGCTTATGCTTAAAGTAAATGGAAAAGACCTGTTTTTTCCTTCAAACTTTGCTTTTGTGACCTGGGTAATGAAATTTTCAAATTTACCCATTTTTCAGAACATTCCAGGTAGATTCAGTGCTGAGGCAATTGGAATTGCCTGTAACCCGAACGAGTGACGCCCCTTCATTGATAACTCATCCATAACGGGAATAATATCCGTCTCTTCCCCTAATTCATTCGGTGCACCTCAAAGAGGAATACAACAGCGTCAAGACCTTGCTAGAAGCCTTGAAGTATGATGAGTATGGCTGGGAGGTTGTTGGAGACTTCAAAATGGTGGCATCCCTGATGGGTCTCCAAGGAGGCTTTACCAAGTTTCCATGTTATCTTTGTCTTTGGGACAGCAGGGACACCGCAGCACACTACAACAGGAAGCACTGGCCACAATGGACCGAGTTCTCTGTGGGGAGGCACAATGTCAAGTGTAGCCACTAGTGGACCTCCAGGAGGTGTTGTTCCCACTACTGCACATAAAATTGGGTCTTATGAAACAATCTGTCACAGCTCTTGATAAGGAGTCTGCAGCCTTCAAGTACCTTCGAGACTTCTTCCCGAAGCTGTCTGAGGCAAAGGTCAAAGCTGGTGTCTTCCTTGGACCACAAATAAAGAAGGTCCTGAAGTGCACAGAATTCCCCAAGAAGCTCAGTAGGAAGGGGAAAAAAGCTTGAGGCAGCTTTGTCGCAGTGGTTCGGGGCTTCTTGGGCAATTACTAGGCTTAAAATTATGTGGAATTGGTTGAGGCTCTGGTAAAGAACTACGGCAAAATGGGCTGCAGGATGTCCCTGAAAGTCCATGTCCTTGACGCTCATCTTGATAAATTCAAGGAGAACATGAGAGCATACTCAGAGGAGCAAGACGAGCGCTTCCACCAAGATATACTGGACTTTGAACGCCGCTTCCAAAGAGCGTATAACGAAAACATGATGGGAGACTGACTATATTTGGGGGCTGATACGTAAAGTGATTTTTATAATAAATTACATTACAGTCGCAAATCTCGAAAAACTACTCACTTCCAAACATTTTTCAATAACTTTAGTATAAATACATGTAAATCGTGATTCATAAGTTGTTTTATTCAGACCTTATGTAAATGAAAATGTGCAAATTTATCCGTTTTTACATAGAAAATGGGTTAATTTCTAAATTTCATTATCCAGGTCACAAAAGCAAAGTTTGAAAGGAATAATGGCCATTTTCTGTACTTTTACAACATAAGCAATTAAGAAATAACACATACTATCCAGGAACAAAATTTGTGTTACATAATGTTATGAAGAGCTGCAATACTAAATTAATATTCAATATGAAGACGTCTGATAATATATGGTGCGATCAAAATTACATGTAACATGACGCGTGGTGTGTTATTGTTTGTTTGTGTTGAATTTCGTCCGCGATGGCCAAGTGGTTAAGACACTCCACTCGCAATCCGAGGGTCGTGGGTTCGAGTCCCCGTCAACCCAAATATGCTTGCCCTTTCAGTCGTGTGAAGTGTTATAACAATTTGGGCAATCTTACTATTCGTTGGTAAAAGAGTAACCCTAAAGTTGGCGGTAGGTGGTGATGACTAGCCGCCTTCCCTCTAGTCTTACCCTGCTAAATTAGGGACGGCTGGTGCAGATAGCCCTCGTGTAGCTTTGCGTGAAATTCAGAACAAACCAAACCAGACTTTATTATAAGCTAAACATTGAAATGTATATTTCAGACTATAATTAAAGATATCTTCAATAACTCTGGCTAATTGTTGAGGAAAGTGGTATAAGTTACTCCTTCTACATTTGACGTAATACTGTTAAAAATTAATTATATATATATATACATTATAATTATCTTGTTTACATGAACAAATGCTTTTAAAATAGGAAAAAAATTCGTTGTTTTTTTAAAATAAAAATCAAAAAGTTCATTACAATGCAGTACATAAAAGTGCTATTGAAATTATGCTTATTTATGTCATGATTTAATGTTAGATATTTTGCTAGATTACAGACATGTTAGGCTTATAAAATTAAGCTTTCTTTGGTCGGTATTTTACAGATAAGTGGATTTTCAAGAAATCTCTAATCCAATAAAATATCGAATACCAAAAAGTATAGATTGATCACCAACCAAAATGCAATGATACACTCATTTGGGCTGAGGGTGGCTAAATGGTTAGCGTGTTCGAAATGTGGATCCGAGAGCAAGCCCATGGTTATAAAATCATGCTCTACACTTTGGAGCCTTAAGTATATTATGGGAGTTGCGGTTCAAATCCCACCATTGGATTAAAATAATCGTAAAAAATCAACAAATAACAACCCTGATCTATTAGCTCAAAACCAAGGATGGCTAGCATAGACATCCCTCTTGTACATTTCATACAAAGATCCAGCAATTTAGATTTTTTAATAGCCATATATTTTTGTCCTCAAGCAGCTGATTTGTAAGTATGAAATATTATTAGTCTAAAACCGGGTTTCAATACCCATGGTGGGCTCAGCGCAGATAACCCATTTTATAGGATTGCGTTTAATTGGTTTGTTTGTTTTGTTTTGAATTTCGCGCAAATCCCACTGTTCATTGCGTTCAACAACAAATACAGAGATGCCAACTATTTCAAATGACTGAGCGTAATGATTGTAGACGGAGCTCTTTCACAGTTTTAGTACTTTTAGATTTGCCAGAAACAAGACAATCTGGTGAACGAGGACTCTTTTTTTCCATCTTGTGAACGATGGTGTTTCTATACAGCTTAGAAAACAAAGAATACCCATCTACGCGAGCGCTGATGACGTAACTATAGATTCTCCCACGTACCCAGTATGGAGAAGCACCGCACTGAAGCTATTGGTAGACGTTGGAGATACAAATGTTTTTATTATTTCAAGCACAAACATGATTATCGGAAGTAGCCATTTGGACTGTCTTTTATTTATTATCAAAATTTATTTGTATCTCACTAGAAATTTTCTTTTCACAGCTTTCAAACCCTGGGGGAACAATTATCACTTTATTGTATAGGTTTATATAATATATAATAATTTGGGAGTTGCAACAAGTCGTAATATTTGTCTGTATGAGCGTATAGTCGTAATGTATACACCAAAATCGTAATGATTACGCTCAAATCATAATGGTTGGCATCTCTGCATTCACATCATAAACTGAGTGATAAGCTTGAAAATGGAATCACCTGTAGTTTATGGTTACTGTTGAAATGAAAATGATATTACTCTAATTTAATCAATCAACAAAGTGCTTATGATATTAAATTTATGCTATGATTGAAACAGGATATTTACACAGAAATAAGACCATGTGCAATAAACAAAGGAAAGAAAAGTGACTTGGAATTATGTTATGAACGACTTTTACGAGCTAGTGAAGTAAGATTATAATTCATTGTGTTGTGTTTTTCTTTTAGCAAAGCCACAAAGGCTATCTGCTCAGCCCACCGAGGGGAATCGAACCCCTGATTTTAGTGTTGTAAATCCGGAGACATACCGCTGTACTAGTGGGGGGCTATAATTCATTATACTTGTCATAATACATTATGTTAAGCTTATATTTTTAACACTAAATTCTTAATCTATTCCCTTAGGGTTAATCAAAAATTACAAGAGTGTATAATAATAGTATTTCAGCCACACTATATTTGTCATATCTATTGACAATGACGCGTTTTACTCAATCCTTGGCTATTCAGACCGTCTGGGATACAAATACGGTATTGGCTAATTATATATGCTAGCTTGATTCGCATATTTTACTGCTCTAAATGCTCTAAAACCCTTTGAAAAAGATAAAAAGAACACAAATGTTTGAATAAAATAAAACGTGTACAACAATACATCTAGCTACACACACACCTAAAAATTTACAACACATCTAACTTCAAAATATTAACAGATCTAGAATTTTAATCAGAAATTATTTCCAGTACTAAACTGCTTTCAACCTGTTTCTTTGACGGAGGACCATAATTAATAAATAAAAAAAATATTTATAAATAACTTCCTATACAAAAAAAATTATAAATGACAATAAAGATGCATCGTTGTCACCAGAAAATTGTCATGAATTAATATTAACTTAGCATAATTTTGCGAGCTGACTATAATAATTTATTCTCTTTGTTTGTGAATTTCACATAAAGCTACTCAATGGCTCTCTGCACTGGCCTTCTCCATAATTTAAAAGTGCAACTTTTTTTTTATATCAACGAAACGTAAGATTGACTGTTATATTATAATACTCCCACGGTTGAAAGAATGATCATGTTAGGTAACGGAATTCAAACCCACTCGCCTGCCGGTGGTACAGCAGTTTGTCTGCGAATTTATAACAGTAGAAATTGGTTTTCGATACTAGTGGTGGGAAGAGCACAGATAGTTCATTATATAGATTTGCCCTTAACAACGAAGAAACAAACATACGAACTCGCGATCTGCGTATCGCGAGACTTGTTTCTTTGTTTGGGAATTTCGCACAAAGCTACTCGAGGGCTATCTGTGCTAGCCGTCCCTAATTTAGCAGTGTAAGACTAGAGGGAAGGCAGCTAGTCATCACCACCCACCGCCAACTCTTGGGCTACTCTTTTACCAACGAATAGTGGGATTGACCGACACATTATACACCCCCACGGCTGGGAGGGCGAGCATGTTTAGCGCGACGCGGACCCGCGACCCTCGGATTACGAGTCGCACGCCTTACGCGCTAGGCCATGCCGGGCCGTATCGCGAGACAAGCTCTCTAATCACCAGGCCTTGCTTATTGTTTATGTTTTGATTCGTGATAGTTATATTTAGATACTATAACATACGGCGTTACCTATAGCACATCTTCATGTTTACAGAAACGTCTTACTTTGCGTCACGTATGATTCAGTTTAAAAGCTCAGTCGCTGAAGTGTTTTCACAGAATATTTCCGTCACAGAGACAAAATTAAACACAACCTTGAAAAGAAAAAAATGTATCTGCAATTTTAAGTCCTGGTAATGCTCAAACAGATGTTTATTCATAATTATGAACATAACACAAATGATGAAAGAAAATTCTGCATCATTACCAGAAGTTTATTTTAAAACGAGCTGTTTAACAACATAAACTTACTCTGTTTTCCTGTTTCTGTTTATAGTTCCCGAGATCAGCAAAAAAAAAAAAAAAGGTTAGTAAATAAATGAAATAAGTTCACGTCTTTAACGTTAATTTGAAAGACAGATAAATGAACAGGATCGTTTGTTTTATCACAAAACCATAGGAGGCTATCGGTTGCGCTCCCTCCACGAGGAATCAAACCCCGAATTTTTATGTTATAATCTCATAAACGTACTGTTGTCCCACTGGGAGACAGGCTAAAAACGTTTCGTCAACAAGTTTTCTTTATGTTTTTTGCTCTCTCTTCCTGCTATATATAACATTAAGTTTTAAAATATAGAACGCATTCATTTATTTTTTGGTCAAACTCGCTTCAATTTCCTCACTAACTATTCTAAAAAATGCATTGTTTGGTCGGAAATTGAGACGTTTTATTAGGCCTAAGAGTGATACATAGTGTCAGTTATTGTAGCTTTATATTTTTATTCAAGAATTATACGTTTACTACTTCTTACTTTTCATTTCAATGATATTTTATATTTAAAAATGTGAATTTGAGTACTTTTTGTTGTTAGAACTGAAAGTAGCGTTTGTACTTATGGACAAGAACCATGACGGTAGGGTAAACGCTAGTGAACTGAAGGCCATGCTCGAAAGTTTGGGAATTCTTTTGACGGACAGTATGATACACCACATGCTCAATCAAGTTAACATGCGAGGTTAGTAGTTTTGTATTTACTACATATGCGTATAGCGTTAGAGTGCAGAAATCGTTAAAGCAGAAAATATTTCAATTATTTGATTAAAAGGTCGCGTGATTGTAATCATTTCATAGAAAAGCAAATATACTGTTGTATCATGTTACGAATTATAATTTGTCACGGACGGATTTCCGATTTATTATATTAGTACGTTATATATTACGATTTTAAATAGCCGAAAATTTTAATTTAGAAATTAATTGTTAATACTACATTTATTACATTTTTCAACAATATTAATACACTTTTTTCTTAACACAAATGTATTATAATATATATATAAAATAAGAAAAATATTACAATTTATAATAACGGTTATTACAAATAAGTATTTATAAACAACAGTTTTACAAACAGACAATACTGTGTCTTATATACATTCTAGAACTAAATATTTTGTCTACGATCCAAGTCCACGAGAAGTAAATCAATTCTCAGTTAGTATTGTTACACCTCGCTTAAGCTAGCTAGCTTGGTTGCATTCACATCGCTGAGTTTTTACCGATGAAGATATTTAATGTCCTCGTACAAATACCAACGTCTGAAGTTAATTCACTGAAGTTGAACGGTTTGTAATGCTCAAAATCTGTAGTTTTCCGATCAATAGGAATTAATCACAGTTATAGCTTTTGAGGCTAATAATATACTAGCTGTACGTGACAAATAATAATCTGTCTCTTGACGCCTTGGTTTATATAGTTTAACACGAAATTCTCGAACTTTCAATAGTGTTAGAAAACATGCTAGCGTTTTCGTAAAACAAATATTGTTGATTTTCACTTTCAAGAATCTTATACAAATTTAGAGAACAGGTGGGACTTGCGCAATCCACATCCAACAATATACATCAGATGCATCAAACTGAAACACATGTAGATATTAAAATAAATTCATAAAAGTAAATCCGTTACAGTTGTGATGTCATTATTTCTTTTTGGGTTCCACTTAAATTATCAGGTAAAAATAATTCAATTTCCAGTCCATTTAAACAAAAACAGTTTATTTTTTTTGTTTTTTTAACGTTGGTACAAACTCGAACACCTTTTTAATTTGCAACTTGTAGGCCTACATTTTCAGCCAATTTATTGTATTATAGAACATAAAAGTAGCACAATAACTACAGCATTCACTCCAGAAATAATTCCCTCAGTCTCTATTTAACTTTAACTCGTGCTTCACGAAATTTGGTTATCAAGAACATATTGTCTCACACTGGGATACCGTGCAATTGCCTGGTCACCAGTGTAATTGTTGCTCTTTGAAATTGATTATAAATTTTAATTTAACCAGTAGACTGCACACTGACTAAACAATTATAACTTCAAATCATTTTCTAAAAAGCAACAAATATACTGATCTACCGCACGACTGGCCGGTGTCCCAGTGAACCATTACACTCCTAGTTTTATAGAAGTTCTAGGCCTTTCTTAACTTCCTGAACTTAGCATTATCATTATGTTGAAAAAGAATTTAAAGCAATAATTATGCACTTGAGGAATGTTGAAAAAAGTTTTAAAGGCTTATAGAAATTTCGTTACGTTTGAAGTAGTCTTTTGTAAAGTTTTCTGAAGTGTTTTCTTTGTTTTTAGTTTATTTATGAGACTATCAAAAAGATGACCCCTCACTGTATGATTAACCTAATAAAACGTATTATAGTCATTCATTTATATCAATCTTAAAAGTGGCTCAGTAATCTCTATAAGAATCGTAACTCGTGTTTTAGAAGCATTTAAGACTTCCTTGACGATAGAATTGTTTTTTAATTTAATTATTTTTCAAAAAATGGCTAACAAAGATTAAGGATTATCTGTGATTATGTATTGATTTGTGGCAATAATAGTGATATATTAACGTGTAGTAAACAACAGTACTCCTTTGAAAGTACAGAAAAAATAGACAAACATAAGTGATTTTCTTAATAATTATGAAAATGTTACTTTAACTGAGAATTTCATTGAACGTGCTTCTGTACTTACACAAACGGATAATTAGAACTTTAGAGTAAAACATCTGAGAGATTGCGTGAGTTCTTCCAAAGTCAAACATTGATTTTCTCAACTTTAATTTTATTAAACTAAATAAACTCAAGACATCTATTCAATTGAATGATACATTAAAGAAAAACAAACTAAAGCGTAATTCTGATATAAATGATGCTAAGCAGAATACTAAATCCGATTTTTAGCGAAATAAGCCATAAGATTTACCGCTAAGCCACCTGTGTACATAAATAAGGTAATGTAAAAAGAAAATTAAGAAATATCTTCTTTCATTTCTGAAATGAGGAATATACTTGCATATATATATAAAAAGAAAAACATATTCGTAGCTTATTCCAACGGCAGTTTAGTGCAATTTAAAACAAATTTGATTTTTCTTATCCACACACACACGTACAAAAACAAGACTATCTTGCATGCTTCCTGCCCCCATCGGTTCATATTTACAACGCTAAAATCAAGGGTTCGATTCACCTCGGTGGGCTCAGCAGATAGCCCGATGTGGCTTGCTATAAGAAAACACACACACATGCTTTCTAATCTAATAGACTTTGATTCTTTAACGTTTAAATTACCGATATGATTTTTACACTGTTAATTATTGATATGGTATACGTGTTCAATCATATGAAGTAATATTACGTTTTTTAATCGAATATAAAGAATCGATCAAATAAAATTGTGTAAAATCGCTGACTTTTCAAGTAAAAATACATAAGATAACCTTAGTAGTAAAAACTGGAAATTAGCTGTAATATTGATAGTATTCGTTTTTTCATGTTTTGTATGACTGATACGTTGGTAGGTGCCATGTAAGCAATTTCTTGTATGGACTCCTAAGTGTGTTTCTTATAGCAAAGCCACATCGGGCTATCTGCTGAATCCATCGGGGCCACTCCAAAGTAATTTGGTTCTGAATGAAAGAGCTTATAAAACTGTTTTCAAGTACAAGTGATTCCATAACGGCACTGCTAGGATTGATTAGTTATTAAAGTAATTCACACGTTTTAAGGCTTTATACATACATTTTTTCTTAATCATTTTACATTTTTTTTAGATGATGGACTGATCAATGAAGAAGAATTCATGACCTGGATGGCAAGACTCCAAATATCTATGAAAGACGACGTCATGGAGGACTTACTAGCAGCGTTTAGAGTGTTTGACAAAGATAGAAATGGTTTTATAACAAGAGTATGCACACAATAAAATCCCATTCTTGTTATATTTAGTATAATACGGGACAAAGTTTCATATATAGTGCCATTTAATTCACTTTTTAATAATAAAATAAATGTAAGAATTAATGCATATATATTCAAATGTAAAGGGAAAAATTGAAATATGAATACAAATTTGTAATTAATTGAGCTATGATATGGTTATAATACTCTCAGTACCAATCTTCATTTTTGTGGGGTTATAGGTAAGTATATAAAAAACGCTAAAGCAGCGTCAAACCCGTAACTGTCATCATAAACCCAGATGGAAGATACGGCTATTAAATTCCATTGTATTTAATTTTACTACTGAATTTTTACGAGAGTGAATGAAATCGGTTAGTTTGTGGTGACATCTTTTAGACTTAGCATATCCCTCTTCGATGCACTTGAGGGTTACGTTGAAATTACGTTAATTAATTGAAATTAATTAGATGTTATTCATCATTTTGGCATGCACAGATAATCTTAAAATAGTTAAAATTAAAATCAGTATTTCGAAAAGTAATAGGTTTATTCACGAATTTGGACTGTAAGCGTTTTTGTTTTTTTTTATAATATGTGTGTAGAGAATCACATAATGGTGCATCCTGCATAATCTATGCTCCGGCAAAGGCGGTTTTTATAGTGTTAACATATTTTGAAATACATATTTTCAAATTCAAAATCAGTTTAATGATATTACTAGGATAAACGCATCTAGAAGTACAATTGAAATAATATCCTATAATGCTGTTTTAAAAGTATCAATAATTTTTATAATGAGCCATCTATCTACTTATTTAGTTGTTACAATAATTCCTGTAATTCTGTCCCTCAGGACGAACTACGTGTTGCCATGGAAATGATAGGTGAGCCTCTATCAGATTTGGAACTAGATGAATTGCTCAAAGCGACAGACGTGGACAACGACGGCAGGATAAACTACGAAGGTATGATACAGTTGTTTAAATCAGGGATGGGCAACTTATTTTTTTATAGTGGCCACAACGTTGGCCACACTTCTCAAAAAATTTTTGAAAGATGTTAGTTTAATCAAGATGATTGCGTTTCAACTAACCTTGAAAATTGATGGGGTTTTCATCAAGTTTCATGAAATTTTGCTTAATATCTATGCTCAATGAGCATATTAGCTCTGGCTCTAAATTTATGTTAGTAAGCTGAGATCTATATCTAGACTCGAGAAAATCTGGCGTAGAAAATGTTGCCTCACACACCCATGTGGATACAAACATGGAAGATAGTTTTGAAATTGCTATCTTTAAATCAGGAAGACTCATTTATCAGAATAGTGAGCTACATCTCTCTGATAGAACACTTTTGTTTACCTTTTATGTGTTCTACACTTTGCAGGGTAAGCATCTCGTCTTCAAATCCACATTTATCCGAAGACAAAAAAGATGTAATTTCCTTACTGAAATTTCCTAAATCAAATTGAAATGGATCATACATAAATTCAAACATCAATGTCAAATTTTTAAATTCGGAGAAACATGATTCAAATTTCGGAGATGGATTTTTGATCCAGTTTACACAAAGATCATCTTTAGCATAGTCCTTATTATTTTCTAGAAAACTATTCAAATTTGAAAAAAATGAGTCAAATCATTCTTTTGTAATTGTTCCGTAAGGAGTTTTAGCTTTAATTGAAATTCGTGAATAGACTGTGATTGCTCGCTTATTATTTGACCTCTTCTCTGAAACTTCGTATTCAAATTATTCAAGTGAGTCGTCATGTTGCATAGAAACTGCAAATCACATTACCATGACAAAGTTTCAATTTCAGAGAAATTTTCAATCTTACCTTTTTCAACAATATATTCTTTTAGTTGAGAAAATAAGGAAGTAAATCATTCCAAGACTTTTCCTCAACTTAACCATCTTATATTTGCAAAATCAGTAAGTACACTGCTGGCCAAAATCTTAAGGCCAATGAACATAAAGACAAATATGCATTTTACGTTGATACACTCAACCACTTATATGAGTAGAGCTTCGAAAGATGAAAATAAGAAAAGAGAAAAAAACCTTTTAGCATTTAATAGGGAAAATGTGAACACTATGAAATTAGTCTAAATACTAGCTGGTCAAAAGTTTAAGACCATACCAAAAAGAAGTCCTAAACAGGGTAGGAAATGCCCAACAAGAGGTCTCAGTAGTGAGTTGTACGGCTGTGATTGCAAATAACTTCAAACATTCCCTTTGGCATAGTCGATATAAGCGTTTGCAGAAGGCTGGCTGAAATAATATTCCAAGTGGTGTAGATGGCTTCACGAAGATCATGCACTGTTTGGAATTGACGTCCATTTCTATAGACTTCCCTTGCCATCCACCCCCAAACATTTTCAATAGGGTTCAGTTCGAGCGAACACGCTGGATGGTCCAAAAGAATCACGTTATTCGCCATGAAAAAGTCCTTTGTCCTGCGGGCATTGTGGATTGCAGCGTTGTTCTCTGAAAGATCCAATCATTTCCACACAAGCGAGGGCCTTCAGTCAATAAGGACGCTCTCTCCAACATGCCAATGTAGCCAGCTGCTGTTTGACGCCCCTGTATAACCTGAAGCTCCATTGTTCCACGGAAGGAGAAAGCACCCCAGATCATGATGGAACATCTTCCACTGTGTCGTGTAGAAAATGTCTCCAGTGGGATATCCTTATCGTGCCAGTAACGTTGGAAGCCATCTGGACCATCCAGGTTAAATGTTTTCTCGTCAGAGAACAAAACCTTCGTCCACTTTTCTGCGTCCCATGTTTGGTGCTTCTCAGCAAAGTTTAACCGAGCTGTTTCGTGGTGTGGAAGGAGGCATGGCCTTTGAAGACGTTTACCGTTTTTAAAGCCTTTCTCTCGTAGATACCGTCTTATTGTTATTGAGCTGCATTCTGCATTCGTAAGGGCCTTAATCTGGTTTGACGATCGGCTGATGTCTTGCCGCATAACCCATCGAATCCTCCTGCTCAACGCCGGCGAAATCTTCTTGAGCCAACCATTGAAATTGTCGTTCTGTATCCCTCAGGGTCTGTTAAGATATTTGCAACAGCAATTTTACTACGCCCAATCTCACCAGCGATAGCACGTTGAGAGAGACCTTGCTTTTGCAGCTCGACAATTCTGCCACGTTCAAATTCTGTCAACCTTTAGCCTTTGCCATGTTTTTACCCAATGTAACACAAGAGATGTCACTGCGAGATGTTGACAACGCTAATGCTTGAATACAAATGACTAAATTTTGTTATGTATTTACCAATTAACGCTTTGTTTCAGTATGGTCTTAAACTTTTGACCAGCTGGTATTTAGACTAATTTCATAATGTTCACATTTTCCCTATTAAATGCTAATTTTTTTCCCCTTTTCTTATTTTCATCTTTCGAAGCTCTACTTAAATAAGTGGTTGAGTCTAACAACGCAAAATGCATATTTTTCTTTATGTTCATTGGCCTTAAGATTTTGGCCAGCAGTGTATATCAAAAGTACAGTCACTGCTTTTCTTCAGAGACTCAACAAACTGTCGATGGATGAGAGAGCTTCCACTTCTAATATAATTCACAATTTTTACAACAATGTCCATCAAATTTTTCAATTCATCACTTTTAGACATTTGAGCACATAGATATTCCTGATACAAAATGCAATGGAAAGATGGCAGCATGGACTTCACATTACTTCCAATTAAATGCTGCTTCAAAAGAGAAACGAATCCTAATTTTGTCCCAGTCATGGCGGGAACACCATCTGTTTTGACAAAAACCAATTTCTTAAAATCCAGATTGATTTTTTTTGACATTTCAAGAAATTTTTCAAAGATGTTTTTACCACATGTTTGATCTCGTATTCTACAAAGGCCAAAAACTTCTTCCCTCACTTTGAGACCTAAAGTTAGATATCGAACCCAAATTATCAGCTGTGGAGTGTCACTAACATCTGTTGACTCATCTAGTGCTAAAGAAAAATACAAACAGTCTTTTAGTTGTTCAAGCAACTGATTTTCTATGTCTTTCACTAACTCTAGCATTTTACGAACAATTGTTCTTCGACTTGACTGCAAATTATTTACCTTTTGAAGAATATTATCTTTTATTTCTGAATCATAATTCTTCAAGAGAGTTTCAATGACCACAATCAATATTTCTTTCACTAGTTCAGCATCAGAATTTTTTTTTTTTTGAGCTAGAATCCAAGCTACTTTATAGCTAGCTAACGTAACTAGTTCTGTCGATGATAATATAAATCTTTTTAGGCCTCCATTTTGTTCATGAAGTTGTGCTTTCAGATGGCTAATTTCATTCATACGGTTTTTGTTATTAACTGGAAATTTTACATCAAATTTGTTGGTTTATCTTATCCAGTACAGGACTCGGCATGGCCTGCTGGTTAGCGTGCTCGGCTCGCAATCTGAGAATCATGGGTACGAACATACTTGCTCTTTCAGGCGTAGGGACATTATAATGCAATGATCAATCCCACTATTCTATAGTAATAAAATAGTAGCCCAAGAGTTGGCGGCGGTGGTAGTGATGACAAGCTGCCTTATCTATATTCTTATACTGCTAAATTAGGGACGGCTAGCGCATATACCCCTTGTGCAGCTTTTGCGAAGTTCAAAACAAACGAACTTACCCAGCACAATTATTTACAAGTTCTGCAACCCCTGTTTTTGGCAAACCGTTACAGTTCACTTCCCTGTACACGCCTTTTGGTCTTTCCCGATATCTGTAGTGCCCTTTCTTATAGAACACTGCTTTCACACTATCTTATCCTATCGTTTAACTGTTGTCCCTAGTGGCTCGGTTGTAAACTAAAATGTGAGGTTTGATCCGTTTTTTGCGCTTAACAACGAAAAATAAATCTATCAGATATTGTTTCTTGTTCTTTCGTTTACTAAACCGTGTACTATTTAAATTGCTCAGATAATTAATAAACACGATATTCACAAATGTACCTATGCTATGCTCTAAAAAGGGTTCGCATCTAAAACTGTATTACATTAAGTTTTGCTGACTCCCCAGTGTTGTACTGTTAA
The DNA here is from genome assembly GCF_004210375.1 of Tachypleus tridentatus. Lineage (NCBI taxonomy): Eukaryota > Metazoa > Arthropoda > Merostomata > Xiphosura > Limulidae > Tachypleus > Tachypleus tridentatus. The sequence goes on from NC_134833.1 coordinate 26,320,392, forward strand.
CTATTTTCCTTAATAACCTCTACGTATCTGTCTTGACAATGACACGAATGACTGTTGAAAAAAAAATAGCAACAAAAACTGCATATCTGTATTATTCGTGGTAAATTTATTGATAACAGTTGATTACTATGTTTGTATAAGCTATGCATTGGTAGTTATTTTGGAATATCTGAATCTTTTATTTTGTTTGTTTTTTCCAGAGTTTGTTCGTATACTGCTATAAAATGTATGCCACGTCTTGTAAGAATCTTCGAAAATGTTACAAGGATGTGTTAAACGTCGCATCGAAAACTGACAATAACAATTTCTTTCTGCTATCTGTAGTTGGACAAAGATCATCTCTATTGAACAATAACTAGCTTTTCTGTAAAATGAAACGTCTAACTGATAGTTTGTGTGATATTACATCACAATAAGACTGATAATAAAATAAAGTGTGCGATTAAACTTGCATTCTTCCTTGTGAAAACGCGTCCTCACGCGTCTTCAAACTACGGAACAACATATCATGTTTCGAAAGCCTGACATTGTACACCATTAAACATTTCATTTGTTATTTCAAGCGTTTGTCCGAGAAACGTATCATTGCCTTTGAAAGTGACAATACTGCATTTTGAAACTTAGGCCCAGCAAGAGTTCCATACTTCTATCGGTGTTTTTGCGACAAAATAAATATATAAAAAATACAGTCAATAACTTCTCACTACAAGTTATCTTCAAAATGAAGCTTTTCCAGGCATGTTGTGAAGCTATAAGAAGAATATAACGTAATCAGAGGAAAATAACATCTTTAAAACTAGTTATAAATAATCAGATTTCTTTTTTTTTCTTTCTTCTTCCAAAACAGACGAATTTAAATATTCATTAAAATTATTTTTCATAAAGAATACAATAGGTGGTGGCGTATGCTGTTGTATTAATCAATCTATAAATGTATAATCGTTGAACTGATCAACGTTGAACGATTCTTCCGGAAATCTAACTGTGTGTGTGGTTTATAACACACATGAAACGTTTTGTGCTGGTTTAATGCGATTCAAAGTCAGTGTTACTGGTTTTATCAAGAAAATTTCTCTGACTTCCAGAGTTATATTAACCATCGTTTCTAAGAAATGTGTAATGTATACAACAGTACCGAATTTACTGTCTAATATTATTTGCATTTAAGTCAAAGCCAGAAGTAGTCCTTAGAAAATTGCTTTTGTCAAAACAGAAGATACCCCTCCCTTACTGTATGGTGTCAGTGTATGTGAGAAATGAAATTATTTTATAATAAAATAATCCAAGTTTGTTTGTTTTTTTTTGGGAAATTTTGTAAGTAATGAAGTTTATTATAATTTGTATTTTAATCAATGCTGTGCATTTTAAGCGTCTATCTTACGCCTTCATTACCTTTATATTTCGTCAAAGTAACTCACTTGTAATAATTTTATAAGCTATTTTTTCAGAGTTAATATGGGAGACGCTGGTATGTTTATCAGATTAACACTCCTACGAAAAGTGGGGCCTAATAGGCCCCAGAGCAACTTGAAAGGTTATTAATATTAGGCTAATAATTTAATGAAATGAAATCAAATGAAATGGCAATTTCATTTAAATACAAAATTATTAGCCTAATATTAATAACCTTTCAAGTTGCTCTGGGGCCTATTAGGCCCCACTTTTCGTAGGAGTGTTAAAAAATTATTGTTGGAGGCGAACTGCACACACAAACAGGTTTTAAAACTGTTTGTCATGATTACTGTTGTACTTTCATACAATCGATATTGTACTAATCTTATTGCTAATAGTCTATCTACACTTTTTATACCAATTTCTGGATCAACTAAGCAGAAAGACTAAACTAATTTTAATTTAAATGTAGAGTATTCTTCTCAAACAAATTACCAGTCATTTCAGTACTCGTGCTTGTGTAACGACGCACCATCGCCAAGGAGTTGATAAATAATATCCCTAACATACGTACTGAGACTAAATGTATTTTGATCTAACTGTTGTGCTTCTGCCAGAATTTTAAACGTCGACTGTGGAAAAACCTGATTCAATATTTATATTGTTATTTAATACTACGGAGATTATATTCCTTCCTCTGTGTAAGAGGGATAACTTTGCTCCTGTTTTCATGTATATTATTTGTTAAACATTATTTTAATGTTTTTAATCCTTTGATCCAGGCCAAACTGTTCAATGTTCAAAATTTTATAGGAAACCAAAACCTATCTGATAATCACAGCCGATAAACAAAACTCTCACATAATTGTTATCAAATTTGATATTATAACTTGGACTATTTATGTCCATGACTCAAGATAAAAGTGTTTGTTCGTACATTTTAATATTAATCTACGTTATTTATTACAAAGTAATTTTTGTTAACACTAATATTCTAACTCTATGGCATTATGTATTTAATAATTTAGAAAAGTGAAATGCACCGGATAAGAATATTAAATTGTTATACAAGTTATAAAGCGCTGCTTGATGGCAACTCTAGCGATTAAGTGTAAAATTAAACTGTCGTTAGATAATAGTACTGCATGTACGTTTCTTGTTGATGGAAATTTTAGAGTGAATTTGTTTCATGTTTTTTTCAATAAAACTATAGTGGACTGTCTATGTTCATCGCTAGTAATCGAGCTTTCGATTTTAGGGTTTTAAGTTCGCTATTGTGTTTGTGTTCTCTTATAGCAAAGCCAATCGGGCTATCTGCTGAGCCCACCGAAGGGAATCGAATCTCTGATTTTAGAGTTGTAAATCCATAGACTTACTGCTGTACTAGTGGTGTTTTTAAGTTCGTTAACTTACCTGTGTTCTACCGTGGGATGTTTGTAATAAATGAGAGACGGTATTACTCTAGAAATTAAATAACATTTGATTTTGAGCGAAATATATCAGTTTTTGTTGTTGTTGTTGTTTTCTTGCAATGTTTGATTTATTTTATTATGTGTTAGAACTTGATCTCAAACAATATTGTATTGATATACGTGTAAAAGAACACACAAATATGTAACTTTCTCATGAATTTGGTAATAACGGTTTGGATTAACAGTAACATTATAATAAATAGGCAAACAATGTTTTATAGCATAATGAAGTGATTTAATTTTGTGGGAACGTAATACACGTCAGTTTATTATTATATTAGCATAATGTGCTTCCTTAGTCAAGTAATAGTAATATTACTTTAATAAAAAGTAGATGAAAGAATTACAAAGTCGATCGTATCGCTACTAAATCAATTTGTTAAAAAATTGTCTTCTATATTGTAGATCATAATTGAAACTAACACTCACTCAAAGTTATTGTGATGTTTTTAAATTGATTGAAATTTGTCTTTATTCATTACTTCTGTTTTCTCTTCTTGAAATCAAAACTATTATTTAAAACAAACTTAAAGCCTTAACTAAGTCTAAACTGAAAACTATTAAGTGATTTCGCTGGTACTTTAGCATAAAATGTTTTGCAAATAATTGTTATTTTATGGTGATAGCTAATAAAATAATTTTTATTTCGCTTTGCAATAGAGTCAGTTAACCTACTATATATTTATGGTTTAATGCAGACGACCACTGATTCAGGCTGAGGTGATCTGTAACGGAAAAACGTATCTTATCTAATGTAATTAATCTATCTCATGTAAGTACTGCAGAGTGCTATAACTTTATTGTAAAGCTTTGTGATAAAATAAAGGTTGAGATAATACAAGTTATAACAGACGTTTGTAGTTATTTATTTGGACAATAAATAAAAGGAAAACATGTTCTTCACCACAGTGTTTGTGATGTTTTTTTTTAGCAAAGCCACATCAGGCTACCTGTTCTGTCCACCGAGGGTAATTGAACCCCCGATTTTTGTGTTGTAAATCCGTAGACTTATCGCTGTACCAGCGGAGGATCCATTGCGTTTAACCCAACTATAAACTTTGCATTATACGTCAAATTTACCAATTAAAATAATTTGTAATTAAGAATTTGTCACAGTTAAAGGAAAAGGAAATTAAAAAAAGTGTTTGTAAAATTTAATTATTAATTTTACTTTAAAATTTATTTATTATGATAAGAAATATTTTTATAAAACGTTTGATTGTTTTTTGTTAAACATGAAGCTGCCTAATGGACTATTTGTGGTGTGTCCAGTGCAGGACTTAAGCCTCGAAATTTAATGTTATGAGCACTCAAGCTTATCGCTGAGGCAGCAGCAGGCTTTCTAGTAAGAACTTACACATACACATATATGTTAGTAAGACACATGTACATAATATACCTCAAATGTTTAAGGGAAAACAAGAAACCTGACAAAACCAATTCAATATCTATGAAAGTGGGTACAAGAACGTATATCTGTCAGTAGTAGGCCCGGCATGGCCAGGTGGGTTAAGGCGTTCGATTCATAATCTAAGGGTCGTGGGTTCGAATCCCCGTCGCACCAAACATGCTAGCCCTTTCAGCCGTGGGGGTGTTATAATGGTACGGTCAATCCCACTATTCGTTGGTAAAAAGAGTAGGCCAAGAGTTGGCGGTGGGCAGTGATGACTAGCTGCCTTCCCTCTAGTCTTACACTGCTAAATTAGGGACAGCTAGCGCAGATAACCCTCGTGTAGCTTTGTACAAAATTAAAAAAAAAAAAAAAAAAACAAAACTGTCAGTAGCATTCTCCATTCAAGCATACTGTGTTTATTCAGGTATTAAAAAGTATTGTGATAGCCGTTTATATATAGCGTATTCAGATAAAACTGATTATCATTACAGAAACAGGATAGGTCCTCTTTATAGCAAGGTATCTGACAAGATATTTGCTGTGGTGTGTTTAGCTGAAACTGAATAAACTCTAAAGCAGTAAAATAGGTCCTCAGAATAACAGGATATTCAAATAATATATCTATTATTTTTAATAAATAAGTCGTGAAAATGGAGGAAAGAGATTAGACAAAAAGTAAAATATGAAACAAACAATCTGTAGTGTAATAACACTTATTACAAGCACAGCGTGTGTACTTCCTCTTGTTCAAAGATGGACAATTACTTTTCTAGATTCTCTAAACTGCTTGCTCTTCAAGATCACATACCAACTGAAAAAAAAAAAAAAACACTATTGTTTCTACTATGCAGGAACGTAACACTGCAACATAACTAGTCGTTCGCATAGGGAAAATATCACCTGAATTACAAATGAAGGATACTGTTATTAACTTTCTTGCATAACGTACAGTATCTGAAGAATATTGCCAACAGATAACACTATATTTTCTTTTCCTTAACATCAGAAGGAAAAGGACAACTGGAAAAAAAATTAACTTGTTTCTTTGACAACACGCTGTGATAAAATTTCACGTTCAGAGAATAACTAATACGTTTCAGAATTCTGTGCCAAAACTGGAAGTTATAAATACATAGTATTTTCACACACCTCACTTACCTATCTTTTCTGCTTCACGTTTTTCTCAAGCCAACGATTAGTTTTAACCTAAAACCAATAAAATTTCAATTCTAATCCAGGTCAAAGAGTGTGTTGACTTTCTCAAACCCTTGTGAGCACACACAAAATACACAACAATCTTTTAACAAACAAAATATAATACATAGTCAAGTTTTTATCGGTACAAATCATGATACTGTTAGAATGTTTTCTATTGTTAGATGGCTAAAATAATGCTAAGACCAGTACACATAATTATAAAGAATTAATTAATTTTTTCAATATTTGTTATACATTATGTTCGCTTTGAAACAAGTTGTAGAACTTGGCTCATAAAAAAAATCCATAGAAACTATGCAACTAATGTATCTCTAACTCACAAGTAAACTTACTAGGAGAATTAGTCATTGAATAACTCGCTAAATGACTGGAGTATTCTCACTACTAACACTGGGCTTAATCACTCAGTGATTGCTCATTAAGAAAGTAAATACGTCACTGAGTCTTATGTTTACATCTCTTCATGTTATACGAAACTTCTAGATCAGTGGTTCTTAACCTGAGTTCAATCGAAACCCAGGGGTTCGGTGAGTCAGTCTCAAGAGTTCTGTGGAGGTCAAGACACACACACTGTGTGTGTGTCCGTTCCGTTCATACCACTTGTACGATTCATGACGTCATGCTCCACTTGGCCGTCTGTGCTGCAGGGAACTTCGTGCACTTAGCAGTCGACTTGTGACTGTAGTAATCGTGTATCATTTGTGATTTTTTCCCTAATCTTTCAATCCCTTCATACTAACTATGCCAAGCAAAAACAGAAAGTGATCGGACGAATACGTACAATATGGATTCACGTGTATAACGAAACATGATGGAAGTCAGCGTCCTCAATGCATGATTTGCAATGCCAAGTTGAGCAATTCTAGTCTAACACTGGCAAAACTAAGAGAATACTCCCTAATGTTGCAGGGAGATGGGAAATACAAGAACACAACGTTTGCTGAATTCAAGGTAAAGAGAGCCAGATTCGATGAAAAGGCTACTTTGCCTGTTCTTGGCTTTGTACCCATCGACAAACCAATCCTCACAGCATCGTACAAAGTTGCGTACTTGATTGCAAAGCAGGGCAAACCACACACCATTGGTGAAGCACTCGTAAAACCAGCTGCGTTGAAGATGGCGAATATCATGCTGGGAAAAGCTGCTGAAAATAAGTTATCCAAATTCCTCTTTCAAATGACACCATCAGCAGCAGAATAGATGACATGAGCGATGACATCTTGGCTCAAGTAGTTGCAGATCTGATTTCAGGCCCAGCAAAATTCAGCCTTCAACTCGACGAGACCACTGACGTTTCCAATCTAAGCCAGCTTGTTGTATTGATACGCTATATGAAGAACGACGAGATAAAAAAAGATTTTTTTTATTTTGTAAGCCTCTTACAACAACAACTAAGGCAGCCGACGTAAAGAAACTTGTGGATGACTTCTTCAGAGACAACGATCTTTCGTGGGATATGGTTTCTGTAGTTTGTTCAGACGGAGCTCCAGTCATGCTGGGACGAAACTCTGGTTTTGGTGCGCTGGTGAAAGCCGATGCACCACACATCATTGTAACGCACTGTGTTCTGCACAGGCATGCGTTGACAACAAAAACCTTGCCTTCAAAATTGGCAGAAATAATAAAAATTGTAGTAGAATGTGTGAACTTTGTGCGAAATAGTGCCCTGAAACACCGCATCTTTAAAGAGCTGTGTAATGAAATGGGCTCTGAATTCGAGGTACTTCTGTACCATTCTAACGTTTGGTGGTTATCCCAGGGAAAGGTGCTGAATCGTGTTTTTGGAATTAGCCCTGTTTTTGCGAGAGCACCAACATTGTCATGCAGATTGCTTCGAAAAATCTGAGTTCATTCTCATTTTGGCGTACATGGCCGATATCTTCAATGCTCTCAATCAACAGATGCAGGGCGGTGAAGTCAACATCATCGAAGTGGAAGAAAACCTGAAGGCTTTTTAAAAAAAGCTACCGTTATGGAAATGACCAACAGAGAATAACTTCGCAAACCTTCCCCTGTTGGACAACTGTGTAAGTAAGATCGAAGATGTGTCTGAAATCGGAGACATTTTTGTACCAGGGGAACTGATACTTGCTTGGATAGTGGTGGAATCTTGGCAGTGGATAGTGATAATTAGCTGCCTTCCCTCGAGTCTTACACTGCTAAATTAGGGACGGTTAGCACAGATAACCCTGGAGTAGCTTTGTGCGATATTCACAAAACAAACAAACACACGGAGTAACCATGAGTCACAATTTATGCATATATATTATCTTTTATTTAAAAAAACCCTGGTAGCCTGTCGGCCACCGCTAATTAGGGTGGAAATGTCTAGGAGCCGACATAACTTTATATTCTTAAAGGTTTTTTAATACTGCTATATTCACAGTTCTTCAGTGTTTGACAAATTAAATATATCATTCTATTTTCTTATAATAACACATCAGAGCATTGTAGAGCACTGTACATAATCGGTAATATACATATTGTTTCTCTAATATTCTACAGTACATAATTTAGATTAGCCTATATTACGTCTTATGAAGGGTAAGTCATAAATCCTGGTTACTGCGGGCAAGTATATCCTACAAACAAAATAAAAAATGGAAATACGACTGTAAGGTGCTTTCATCTATAGTTAGTAAGTAATATAACTACAGATGTGTGGTAATACAGTTCTCTCACCTCGAAAGAGGTAACTTGCAGATAAATATGTGTTTTTCTTATAGCAAAGCCACACCGGGCTATCTGCTCAGCAGATAAATAAGATTATTATTATAATACATATTGCCGTAACTGTACGGGATTGGCTGTACTTTAAGCCAAAGTAGGTATATTGAATGAAAATTTGATTTATTTATTATTTCGAGTGAACTTTGTTTGATGCAGGTATGCTGATTTTCTGAGGTGCTGTCCTTCTTGGTCATCCTTGGGTGTTTCCTGCAAAACTTTGTTCATAAAACTTTTACTAATATTTTTATTTGTTTGCTTAGGAGCCAGTTTAATCATGGCACAGCTTATTGTCGTAAGTACTACAATATTACTAATGTTATATTATACAACATCATCATTACTTCATTATATGCAGACGCATGAATTTCCATTAAAATTTACTTTTCGTGCTATTGATCTGGCAAATGTGCAAACAAGTTGTTTCAAGTAAAGTTTCTCAGCAATTTCATGTTCTATTGACAGAGTGAATAGTTCAACAAGTCTTTCGTGCGTCATGGTTGACCGTAAATACGTTTTTTATCAAATTTAGTTTGAAAAACTTCGCTCACCACTAGCCATAGACACAAGGAGTGTCAGCAGAATACGTAATTCAATAAATACGTATGGAACACTATCTGCCATCTTTTTTTCCCATATAAATTTCAAAATGTCTTGCGGTAATGCACGCTTCTTGATCCGTCTTGCAATTAATTCTAATTCACTGGACAAATCTTCAGCATCAACGTTGCAAAGCCTTTACTAGTTATAAGCAATGTTCCATTAGTTCCTTCAATGATGTTGTTTGCATTTTGTGTATATCATAAACGAAGCCAAACAGAGTACTTGACGCGCGTGTGTGAATTTTTGTTCAACTAATTGTATTGCTGCGTCCAAGACTGTAAAATAAAAGTTTACTTTAAAATTTTACTTCGTGTTCTGAACTGGTTCATCGTCTGCCTCGTACGTAAACTGCTTTCTCCTTCTTCTCATATGAACTGGTTCTGGTTCTAATTCTGCAGATATACCCAACTCCTCAGCAAGTTTCTGTGCAGTTATTAATGTTTTCTCAAATTCTTTGTATTTCATACAGGTTTATAAGATACTTTTTTTTTTTTTTAAAACTGTTCAACTGCAAAATATGTATCAAATTTTTTCTCTTAAATATTTTTTTAAGCTATATTAACTTCAAACCAAATATCATTGTTTGTTTTTGAATTTCGCACAAAGCTACTCGAGGGCTATCTGTGCTAGCCGTCCCTAATTTAGCAGTGTAAGACTAGAGGGAAGGCAGCTAGTCATCACCACCCACCGCCAACTCTTGGGCTACTCTTTTACCAACGAATGGTGGGATTGACCGTCACATTATACGCCCCCCACGGCTGGGAGGGCGAGCATGTTTAGCGCGACGCGGGCGCGAACCCGCGACCCTCAGATTACGAGTCGCACGCCTTACGCGCTTGGCCATGCCAGACCACCAAATATCATACCAAAGAACAAGCGAAACATTAAACTTTAAATTGGAAGTTTTATTTGCAAGACCGCGCGCCTCAACCCGTGAAGAATTGCCAGACGATTCCGTAAGGGAAATAACATCAGAGATTTCAATTAAGGTATCATGTATATTGCCTAGGTGGTACCGAAAATATTTCAAAGCAGTAATATGGCTTTCTCAGCTTGTGTCATTTAATGTTTAGTATTTGATGTTTTAAAACTTCCCAGTGACGTGTCGAAGCTGAAAAGTACACATAAATATGTTGTCCCAGGTCAAAGAATGCTGTTGCCTCCAGTCAACGTTTGGCAGAATCATTAACAACCTGATTTAAAGAATATGCACTACAGGGATCGAACAGTGCTCGTGGATTAATGTCCAATATTTTCCTTCGTACACTATTTTATTTTCCTTTCATGTTGCTTCCATTATTATAGCCTTGACCACGCATATCTTTGACCAGTAGTGACATCTGTAACTGATAAAGAATAGCGTCCGTCATACCAGCACCTGTTGTGCCCTTAATTAGTACAAATTCTACAGAATGTTCTTTGATGCGTGGCACTGGCTCGCAATTATCAGTGTCTGAAGGTATGTCTACAAATCGAAGTATTACGGTCATTTGTTCAACATGGCTTACATCAGGTGTACAATCTAAGGTTATCGAATAATACTTAGAAGCGTGAGCAGCTCCTAGTATTTCTTTGTTTATCGCATTGCCTAAGAGCTGAACCAGCTCATTTTGTATATATTTCCCAAGGTAATGTACACATGTCTCACTGTCTTGTATCTTACGAAGATGTTCATTCATAAGTGGATCAAACAAAGCAAGATATTCTACTAACTTCAAGAAGTTTCCATTGTCAGACCTGTGGAGGTTGTCATGTGATCCCCTGGAAGGTAGATTTTGTATAACAAGAACTCTCACTAAAGCAGTAAGTTGTCCCAAGATTTTTTGCCAGTATCTTTCTTGTTGTTTGATTTATCGCATATTTGTTTCTTCAATTGTTTTTTTTGTTCTGTTCAATCATAGTTCAAATGTTCCTTACTTTTTTCATGCAATGCTAGAATTGCAGATATATTTTTTCCAGTCTCTGCAACCTTGATCAGCAAGAGACGAAACAGTCTGGTAGGCAGTAGTAAACAGTTTACAACAGAACCAAAATACCGAGTCCTTTGACTTGGAATACTGTAATTACTTTGTTCGCCAGTGTCAAGTCTTTTATTGTAACGAACTGATGAGAATCTTCTTTGTTTATAGTCTTTAGGGAAATCGTATTGCTGAAGTTGTTCTGATCCATGTTCCACCAAGAATAGTTGCAGATGCTCGTCACATTTGGGCCAAGTATCAGGGTCACTATAGTCCAGATTAGTGGTATTTTTACTTTTATGTCTTTTCAAATTGCGATTCTCACAATCACCATTTTCTATTTCTTTATTTAAAAAATATTCACCTTTATTTTAAGAAACTGTGGTTAAAACTAGTATCTCGTTATTTATATCTGTTTGATCTGTTCAATTCTGACATGCAGACGGCAAGTGAACCAGTTTTTGTTCGATATCTTTTTCAGCTTTCCTTTAAAGATTCTGTTTTCCAGACAATTTTTTTTCTACAGCTTTCTCCAGTCATCAGGTAACTGCGTTATAAAAATAATATAACAAAAAAAATTATCTTACTGTTTGGCAGGATAACCAACTCTTGATCTTTGTTCCACTGACCACTGCAAGACGAAGACTGAAGTGACAAGTGTCATGAAGTCTTCGGCAGCTCGTGTTTTTCACTCCACTCCCACCCACGCCAAAACATGTGGCACGTCATACCTAACACCACACGACCCAACACCCCTTCTTCCAGCCCTCCCCAACATCATGTCGCCCGTCCACCTCTCATTCACGGTTGACCTCATTATTCCCCATCCTGCCCTGACCTTCCACCCCCAACCAGAAGCGTCGGCTTTGGTTGTGACAGCGAAATGTCATTTTCGTAAAACTCTTCAGACAGTTTTTTTTTACAACATAACTGAGTTTTCGTATTTTTTACGGAGATTAGGTAATTTTATTCAGGGCTATCCAGACCAGTGAAGCAGATGCACTTGCATAGGTCAAAATATTAATGTATCATCTGTATTGGTCAAATTACTGACCAGTCGGTAACCTCATTTTGTCTGTGTTAACGAGCCTTGGCCCTTAACTGCCTGAGAGTAACTGTGGCCTCCATAAAGTGGCAGGTTAATCTCTAAATTTTAATCTGACCTGAGACTCAGAAGCTTGTTGTTCGTTGTATGACGCCTGTGAATGTGTGAAGTCAACTCGTCACTTACCAGATGCTGTCATTCCTAAATGCACGTGTAGACTACTTGGCGGTGTCTTTGATGTAGTCGGCTGGGAAAAAAGATGGAGGAAAAGGGTTATGGGGCTGATCTCAGCTGCATGTCTGTCTCGTGACGGGGTCGTGGACTGACCTGCGGGCAGATCGAATAGGTTGAATCGGTTTAGTCGTTGGAACTTCGACTAATACCACCCGCTGTCACGCGCAAAATTTATTTTTAAATGAGGATGTCGTGGCGAATGGAGCTCATAGATACTAATTTAAGGCTTTACAGTTCAAAGAAAAGTTACTCGAACCCGAGACTTCCAATAGAACACTTTATTTATACTTTCAAACATTTAACTACATACATATATACAGTCTAACTTGCTAAGGTTTATTATAGACAGTTAGTTAATTTTATTACCATGGTGACTGATGTTAAGGAATAATGCCATTAATAATAATTACAAAGAGCTTAGGTATGAAGACATCTTACTTTTCTTTCGTTGAGGTACCGAACTGTCTAAATTACTTAGCTGACCAACAAACTAACTCTCTGGGCTTATTTTCCAAGCCCTTTTATATTAGTAGGTGGGTGAATATCGGCTCACTGAAAGAAACAGCTGGTGTCCGATTTACTATTGCTCTGAGTTTTTTTCGTGAAAAAAAAAATATTACTGACACACCATTAGAGTGTCAAACCTTGTTTACGAACTCCTACGTTCTCCAGTTAATTACTAATCCTCTTTTTAACACGGGCTTGGTAGATTTAACTGACCACATGACCTCTTCTCTACACATGAAAAATATTTTTCCCACCATCCGAGAACAATGGCTTGATTGTAGCGTCGTCTTATTAATCGAGATCTTGTTCAATATATAAGTTTGTATACCTCCTTACCAGCTCGCTGATGTCTGCTTATTTAGTTCAATATTCATGAGATTTTAGTTTATAGCTTTGGTAATTTAAAATCCGAGAGCATCTATTTGTTCAATCTAAACAAATAACAGAAATCCTTCGGTGTGTTTCTCTGAAGTAATATCCTAAGTGATGCTTCTATATTTATTTTATCTTTGGTAGCATCAGTTATTCATCAACAGGTTAATTGTACTGTGACACGTTTCTCAGCGTTTGCTAAAGATACCGTTGTTCTGTTTATAAACATTATTGCTTTACAAAAAAAGTTCGCTTATACTGCATTTTTAGATTACTCGCAGGGCAATGCGTTTCTCGATGTGTTTCCTTCAAATGCCTTTCACTGTCTTTCAAACATTTATTATAGAAAATGATTGCTACTTTGAGTGAAAGCCGATATTGTTTGGTATTCCTATTACACTTATCTTTAAACTTAAGTGTCCATTATTTCTTAACTTGAATATCAGCCAATGAGGAAGTGGTTTTCTAACTCGAAGTAGAAAACATTGTAGTTTTAAATTATAGTTAAACTGGTTTGAGCCACTTGTTCAATTGTATGTTATGTCTGTCAGCTACCTTTTGTTATTTTGTTTCAATCCTCGCAACTATTAAAGTAACAAAATAAGTGTATACTTGTATAATGAAAAACAACTAGTGAATGTTTACCTCTTAACACACTACTTCTGAAATTAAACAGCTGTTTAATTTTAATAACAAGTCATTTTAGGTTGGTGAGCAAAATTTGAAATGTAAAACAAATTATGATATCTTAAAGATTTCTAAGAGCTTGCCACATTCTGCTGTTTCTGTACTTGTACAGTTCTTTATGAGAAAAAGGTAAAAAACACATTCTTTTGTTAAACTTGATCAGAGTTATGTCTGGAATGTTTCTCATAATATGTCTTGCTTTTAAAAATACAGTTTTTCAATTATGTGTTATAGCATTACCAGCTGAGAACTGTATAGTTATCTGTCATAATCTGATTGTTGCTGGTTCACATTTGTCTTGTGGGCTCATGTTGACTTTCCACATTGAAAGTCATGTTAAACTTATAATTGATAAACTGTTGTACCATAAAAACTATTAATTATGTGCAAAAACGTTTTGTTTGGGGAAGAATGACTTAATGAAAACAGTCCAGATTTTAAAGGTTTGTTATTTTTTTATTATTGACTTGTGGCTACTAAAATTCATTTCTCTCGATGTTAAAGTCATATAATAAAGTTTAGAAACAATAACTTTGGTTCATTTATGAAGCCATTAGAAAATACATAAAGATACTGTGCATATAAATCTTTTTTCTTTTTTTTTTTACATTGAATTACAATCTGTTACAGCTAAGGTTCCTTTTATGTATCTCACTTCATGTGTAAAACATGTTTTCAAAACCCACAACTTATTTTCTTTGCTTGCTTTCTCTCTATATAAAACAATATAATTAGTTGTGATATATTTATCATGTATATTAATCCTGCTGTGAACCCTGTTTTTTACATCTGAGCTGAAAGTTTATTATCAATAAAAGAAAAATAAATCCCTTTTCTCGTATATATGAATCATTGGAACATATATAAAATACTGTCAATAAACTCCATTTTCTTATTTGAAATGTATTAATTTTATTGCTAGTAATATCCACAGATGAAAAGATGTATTATATTCTATTACTGAAAATGCAGCTTTTAAAATGGAGTCTTTTTTTTTTCATAACTGTGTTTAATGTTATCATTTAATTGAACTATCCTACCTGTTCCTTTATATCCTTAATAAAGGTAGCATAACTAACATAACCAGAAATAAAATATCTATGTAATTCAAGTTATATTCATATATTGTGATTTCTTTAATTTAATATACATAATTTCTGTAATAAAAATCTTCTCATATATAAACAAGTATCAATTGTATCCAAAATTAATTACAGGTAGTAAACATAGGTTATGTCAGAAGATTTTATCTGAATACAAATGGAATTTACTTTGTATTTAGTACATGTTTTATTATACATATATCCATGTGATTCTTTTTTAAAGATGCAGCTTCGAAGCATGCCAAACAAGACTTTTTTATGTTCTTAGAGCAGAACTTGCAAGTACAAACATTCATGTATGTGTTGTTAAACTGGGCTACTTAAAGACTAAGTTACCACTGAATGGCCATCAAAATGTTGATTCCAAGTTTGGAGGTTTGTTTATTTACTTAATATGTTTGAGCAAGAAGATGAGACTACTAGTTTTTGTGAAAAGTTAATGATGATTTAGATTACGTTTTAGCATAAAAAAACAAAAAAATACATCAAGGTTCATACAAATATTGTAGAAAAAGCATAATTTGTGTTTGTTTATATTTATTTTTACAAACTTTTAAAAGTGCTGTAAAAATAGTGTCTTATTCACAATTTTGTGTATATTTTTGTTAAATAATTACAGATTTGATGAAATAATGATTAAATGACAACAACTGCTTGAATGACAATGAAAATTTTAGAAGTCATGATGGGCTAAAGATCTACAAAAGTAGCACAAGTCCAGGGTTAGCTGAAAGGCCATTTTAAGTTAGATTTGTTTAAAAGGTGCTTTTAGTTTGAAATAATCTTCTATTACTTTAACTTTATATATTCTACATGTTCCTAAAAATTTATCATCCACTGCAAAATAGAGTTAATATGCACTAGACCAATGAAATTAGAATATGCTACACAAGTAATGCTAGAGTACACAAATTTTAGTGTATAAAATTTGCATACACTAAAGAAGTACAGTTACCATTCACTACACGAAGAAAGTTAGCACACATTACATGAGTTATCATCCACAGCAAAATAAGTTTAATATGCAGTACTATAATATAAAATGTACTGTACACTGATAGAAAAAATTGTGATTAAACAGAATCTTGCATAAAATGAAACCATTATTACTAAATTATAATATTCCTTGACATCTGAGATCAATAAGTAAAAGTGGATGCAAATAAGAAAAATTAAAAGTAAAAGTAATTCTAAACCAGTAGTGTTGCCCATCCATTTGAAAATTAGTTTCATGGCTTCATATTATTTTGTTATTTGTTTTTTTTCATTAACAGACAAAATATAAAAATTAATACATTTCAATGGGATTAATATACCATGCAGATAAGGATATAATATCAACTGGTATAACTTATCAAGTATACGTACTATATATTTTGTAGTCATTGTTTTTCTAAATTTCTTTCCCAACATAAATCATTTTTTCCTCTTAAAAGGTACATGTTGTTTAAACTGTACAGTATAAATAACAATTTATTGTGTAAATGAGATAATTTTTATATCCCCAGAGGTGTGTATATATAACATTGATTGTAGGTAATGACAGATCTGGAGTGTGATCCTGGCTTAAGATTTAATATTAGAAAAAAGAAATTTGACTTAGTAATTTTTGCTTTTCTTAGATAGGTAAGAAAGTTATTAATAGATAGAAAATGTAGCAAAACAAGCATTGTGAAATTGAAGATGACAAAAAATTTGCTTAAATTAATTGCAGTAAATAAATAAATTAATTACAATTATATAGGCAATTCATTAATGTTAAATTACTAAATATATGCAGCCGTATACTTCTTACTTTTAGGTTGGATTCACCAAGTATTATCCGTAGGAGCACCAGGTGTGAAAGATATGTGAAAGAATTGGACATAGATATCTTATATTGTTGAATTATTACTTCATTAGGAAAGTGTATATTCTGGTTTTTGCAACTACTGCCAACCACTTTGACTGTGAATCTAGTTTAACTATGTATAATGGATGTTTTTAAACGTGGGTTTATCAAATAAAAATTCATAGCATATCATCGATTAACTTAAGTTTAGAAACTAGGTAAATGCAAGACATTCATAGCTTTAAAACATTTTGTCAGCAGAGATTTTCTGTGACTCTAGTAAACAGAGCTTTGGACATAGCAGGAGTCATAGATGTATTTTTTGTGTCATTTAATTAGATGATTGATTTGATGTTGTTCAGTTATTGATGAAACTACAGCAGAGGGAATGAACCACCCTTATGAAGCTAGTGATATTGTTCTTACTGCAGTTACCTCAAGACAAAATGATGTAATTTTTGCATCTGTGACAGCAAAACTAACTGTGTTTCTGTATAATTTTTTGTCTGTGTATTTTTATCTTACAAAGAACAAAACTTGAAGATCCAGTTGAAAAATGCAACAAACCACTGAATTAAATTTGCTTTTTGTTTAGTCCTGTGTCTAATTCTTATTAGTAATAGAAACACTATATTTTTAAAAAGTTTTTATTGTTCTGATACAACAATTGTTTGTACACTTTAATGTAATTTACATACATTTTGCTGTACAGTAAAAATGCACTCTCAATTTTGTACAAACATCTAATTTGGAGGGGAGAATGTTCATCCACATTTTACAATAAGTTGTTTGTATACTCTTTCACGTTCCTAAAATCAAATTACTTGTATACTTTTCCACATTGTTAAAATTAAATTGTTTGTGTACTTTTCAACTTGTTTGTGTACACTTCTACACTGTTAAGATTAACTTGTTTGTGTACTTTTCTACTTTGTTAAAATCAAATTCTTTGTGTATTCTTCCACATAGATAAAATCAAATTACTTGTGTATATTTCTTCATATTGTTAAAGTTAAATTGTTTGTGTTCTCTACCACAGCATTGAAATCAAATTGTTTGTGTACTCTTTTACATTGTTAAAATCAGATTGTTTGTGTATTATTACACATTGTTAAAATCTAATTGTTTGTGTACTCTTCCACATTGTTAAAATCAAATTGTTTGTGTATTCTTCCACATTGTAAAAATCAAATTGTTTGTGTACCCTTTCACAGTGTTTAAATCAAATTATTTGTGTACTCTTCTACATTGTTCAAATCAAATTGGTTGTGTGTTCTTCCTCGTTGTTAAAATCAAATTGTTTGTGTATTCTTCCACATTGTTAAATCAAGTCATTTATATACCCTTTAATGTTATTAAAATATGATTCTATGTATATTCTTTTAGAATTGTTAATATTTTATGTTAATCATGAGCCACAGGTTGGTGCTCTTTTTAAATTGTAATTTCTATACTTTATTTTGTTAAGTACATAAATTTAGCTTGCAGCTTTTGTTATTACTTTACACATTATAGGAGCTTTCTTTTTCATACATTTTAGAAATCTTTTATGTACTTGTGTCAGTCTTTAGGTATTGTATTATATATTGAAATAAAAGTAAACAGTAGATTTCATATAAGTGTTTTTCATGTAATAAAACATCACTGCAATAAGGATGGTTATTTGCACATGCCTAGGTTGATACCCCAGATGTTATGCTTCCCCTTGAACTCCTACCTTCATTTTTAATCATAGCTAATATCATATACATGATTACACATTTTGAATAACATCACAATTTCACCCATGCTTTGCAGACACAAGGCCGTAGGCATCCCCTTTGTTTGTCAAATGGGAAATACCTGTTGACCAATACCTGCTGTGGGGGTACCTTGCAACTGCCATTTGAAGCTGAAATATTTCCATATTCCATTTTCCTTTCTCTAACTGATCAATTACAAAGAGAATGTATGTGTGTGTGTTGTAAATTCAATTTTGGTGTATTTATATATGATTCATCTAGCTACAAAAACTATTTTTGCACATTTGCAACAATATTAGATATTCCCTAGTGCACTCTGATCTTTGCATTAAGCAAATTCTGAATGAAGTATTTCCTGTCTAAGAGCACTGGGACTATCTGCATCAGAGGTTGGTTAACATACACCAGTGGCTCTTAATGTTGCTACAACATGACATCATATAGTGTACTATACATAATGTCTGCCAGTTATTGCACTTATCAGTGCTACTTATACCTGTTTGTGATTGGTATGTCCACCTTGCTTCATGGCAAAAAGCATCAAGCCAGACCTGCATTTTTCAGTTACTCCTCCTGAATTTTTTTATTGGTCATTTGTCAGCCCTGTAATGTCTGTAACTAATGCATGATGTCCACCATCTGAGCACTCAACAAAAACAAAGCATGATTTCACAAGTTAGTGAGATAATCCATTAGCATTTGCACCTTTGTTATCCAACTGACAAATCATACCTTCAATATTTTGAGGCTTATTAAAAACATCACCCATCTTTAGACTGCACATAACTATAGCGTTTCTTTCTTCTTTTGAATACTTATGGAGATGACAAAGCACACTCTTAAAGTTGTATCACATCATGCTTTAATATCTAGTTGGTTTAAGAGCTCACAACTAGCAGGTACTCCAAGGGAGCTGTAAAATGATTGGTTTAACAGAAATACATTATCAGTGAAGTCAAACTGTAAGGTTATACAATAATACATATTCTGGCAGTTCCTCTTGTAATTTGCAGTTACTATCTCAAAGAGAGATCAGTGCACCTAAGAACACCATATCTTTGAATATATTAAGATGATTCTTAATGCTCAAAGCAGCAAGTAATGTGAAATTCTAATTTGAATAAAGATATACATGTGTTCAATGAATAAAGAATGTAAATGCCCATGAGTTATTGGAATGTACAAAAAATACAGAAAGGAGTAGTGTTAAAATGTGATAGCTTATGATGAAAATTACACTACAGGATCATTGTAAAGATGCACAATTATCAGACAGAGCATGAATTGACACAGCACCATTGACTTAACAATGCACTTAGGATCCAAAATCATTTTAATATAACATAACATGTAAAAACTTTAAATCTGTTTATCAAAATCAAAAATCAATCCAATACTTAGTCTCAGGTTCTAGTTTGAACTAGGTTGCTTATTTTTGAACTATTGTAAAATACTACTTGGAATTGTAAACTTTACTTTAGAGTATAATCCAGATAGTTTTGTTGTTCATAATGATCTCTGATTACTGTCCTTTCAATAGCTTTAGAAGATGAAATTGTCAGTTGTCACAAATTAATCGGTTTAGGATTGGCTATTGTCAAGAGAGGACTTTCTTCCATTGTTAAGTTTAAACCATGAAAGAGTTAATGTTGACTTCCAATCAGCTTTTTTTTTCTTTCACCCATTTTTTTTTCTTTGTATTTATATGTAATGATACAGAAAATTGATTGTGGAAAGGAATTTCTGTATTCTGTGATTTAAAGTTAACCTCTGTCATAAGTAAGGTATGTTCAAAGTTTAAGTAAACACGATTTAATTGTATTCATTGATCTTGTTGGGCTCTTCCCTTCTGTCCTTATTTTCACACGTGTATTTTTGGGTCCATTAAGTTGCTCCAAGATTGACAAAATAGGTTCTTCAAAGGTTCAATAATGTAATATAACATTAAACAAATATGAGTTCTCTGACTATGAATAATCTTGAAGAATGAATAAAAGTCATGTGTGTATGGACAGTTGATGACACCTTTACTTGGGAATCCTCAACACTGAATTTTGTTTTTCAAGACTGAGAAAACATTGCATTATATGCATGAAATAACAATGCTGGTTCTTAAAGAACATTTGCATTACCTACATGACTATTGGTCAATCTCATTAAAACATACGCTATATCATTAAGACATTTGATATGTTAGTGAAAAAGGCACTGTCAAATTTTACGTAGTTTAAAGATATTTTCAAGAACCTTTCTAACAGGAAAACAAACGTAATACCTTAAGTGAGTGACCCAGAATCAAAAATAGGTAGATCAAGGGAATTGAACAACTTGCTTGACCAACATTCTGTTAAAACTGTGCATATATCAATAGTTGAAAATGTTGAAAAATTCTGTATTAAAGCAATGCTGGCCTGGCATGGCCATATGGTTAGGGCGCCCGACTCAAAGGTTCAAATCCTTATAAAACATGTTAAACGCAAGAATATTAAAAACGTAGCACTCTATCCATTGACCTCCTGTTATACAGGCTTTAACATATGCATATAAGCTTACAAGTTAGTTTCAGTTGTGCCCCTCACTTGTACAGCGGTAAGTCTACAGATTTATAACGCTAACATCAAGGGTTCTATTCCCTTCGGTGGGCTCACCAGATAGCTCACTGTGGCTTTGCTTTAAGAAAACATAAACACACACTTTCAATCGAAAATAAAAATAATTTCAGTTATATTTAAAGAGTAATAATGACCGTACCATAATCCTTTTGTCAAAAGAAAATATCGTAACTTTAATTTCGAAATAATTAAAAAGTAATGTGTGCACATGAAAGACTTTTTAACAGAACGTATTGCAAGCTCACGCTATAAATTACGTTAACAAACAAAACAAATCAGTTTTGCTCGTACTGCATTATTCAGTGCGTGTGATACTGGTAACAAATACAGATCCAAATATTTTACACAAAACATATTAAATGATTCAGCTCTCTAAACTGAAAATCGGCCCGGCATGGCCAAACGTGTTAAGGCGTTCGACTCGTAATCCGAGGGTCGCGGGTTCGAATCCCGGTCGCACCAAACATACTCGCCCTTTCAGCCGTGGGGGCGTTATAATGTTATGGTCAATCCAACTATTCGTTAATAAAAGAGTAGCCCAAGAGGTGGCGGTGGGTGGTGACGACTAGCTGCCTTCCCTCTAGTCTTAGGAACGGCTACCGCAGATAGCCCTCAAGTAGCTTTGCGCGAAATTCAAAACAAACGAACAAGCTTAAAAATCACCACACACTTTACAACTATCTCGATTAATAATCTAGCTGTGGATATGGTAGCACATTTACATCACATTTTTGAAGTTTTCTGTATATTCTGAGCTTAATATCATCATTATGACCCGTAATTACCCCTAGCTAAAATTTAAGTTACAATATTAAAAATATTGCCTACAACAACTCAACCTGTGTGTGCAGTAATATTTTTCAGTTAAAACCGATTTCCTCGAATCGTACAAGGTAGACGCGGCTTATAACGGAAATGTCGACAAGATGAGTTACGTAATGATACTAAATTTAGGAATAACTAATTTAATTTGAGTAACAAAATGAACAGGATTCAATGAAAAATACTTTATTAAATCAAAGATAAAAACATTGTAGATGTTTGATTTTGGATGCAAGACGGTTGCCTTATACTGGATGCTAGAATTTGTTAGACTGAATTTATTTCCTTTAGATGTATTCCCACTAATAAATTGAATTTAGGTCAGGAACAAGAATTTCTAAACGTAACATTTATTTTTTTTTTATTGAAAGGGAACTTAATATTTTCCTGTAGTAATTTGTGCTACCCAAGTGATGGTAATTATCATTTAAACATAGAGGAGAACGTAACCTCGATATATAATTTGGTTATCAACATTCTTGCAAAAGAAGGTGGTTGGAACGAAGTTTATTTGATGACTTCCTTGATTACGTGTTATGCAAAAACTAAATAGAATACACGAAAGTTTTTGAAACTCATGGACAAAATAAGTTTTATCTTCATAGCATTGACAAAAAAAAAAGCGGTTAAAATGAAGTCAACGACTTTCTTGAACACATGTTATGTGGAAATTCAAAATTGAAAAAATATGTCAAAATTTAAAATTTAGTCTCAAAACAAATCAGTCCTTAAAAATTGATATCGTACATTGCACCTTAACAACAATAATAGCAAAAAGTGTTTTACAATTAATATTTAGAAAATTATTATTTTAAAGGAATTTTTAGATTAGTGTAACAAACCCTATTTACTTAAAAATAGTTGTTTTGAATAAGTTTTTAATTTTGATAATTTCTAACAATACTTATAGCAAAATGTAGAAAGGTTTATGTTTACTCATATTAGTATAAATTTGATTACTTTCTGTTTATTATTTCCAATTTCTATAACTTGTAAACAATATGGATCTGAATAAAATCTAGTAAATTTTGAAGTTAGCAGACTGGATTTGCCATACGGTTTTAACAAATGATGTCAGGTTTTCTTTTATCCGTGCATGTATCAGTATTAGTGTGATTTTATTGTTACGCGCCTTGTTATAGACAGCTTGTTGCTAACACTAATCATTTAGTTACAAGTGTAGTACTACTGTTAACGGATATTGGTGTGATCTAAATTTCTGTATTATTTTTACCTTAAAGTATTTATATATTTCAGCATAATGACTGAGGTTTTATTTCAACTAAATATGAATTTGACGGCCTAACAGATTTTTTTTTTAAACAGTGTACTAATTATGTACACTGTACAGTACAAAAGTCAGTTGTCTTGAGAAGAGTTATAAAATTAATAACATTACTAATAATTGTGCTAATTGTACTATGTTTTACTTTTGAACTTGGTACTTGTTTAATTTTTCAAGATGCAGAGAAAAGTATGAAATTGTTTAATGATGCATTCTCGGTAAGTTAAATTTGGAGTAATTTTTCGTTTTTTTTATACAGATGTAAGTACTGTAATATTGAAATTCTGGTTGACTGTGAATTTATGATGCATTTATAATTGCATTTTTCTTATTTCACAATGTTCATGCTTTACACTTAGTATCACACTGCCAGTGTAGATGACCTATTATTATTTTAAGTGAGAAAGATTACAGGTATGATTTTTGCACTAACTGTGATGTACCTATTTTATAGTCTAACAAAACTGTTTTACAGTTTTATAAATTCTTTTAACAAACTCTTTTTCACACCCTCTAACATTGTTGACAAAATTTCAAATACAATATTTAATTAATTAAAAATATGTTTAAATGGAATTTGGTATCTCAGTAGAGAGGGAAGTGATGAAATGTTATTTGTTTAGAAATATTATAAATACTAAGATATAGAATATAATACCCATAATTTACCATCATGATTGAGAAAGTTCAGTAGAAAAGGTTTCATGAGCATTTGGGGAGTAAGGACTGTATTTTGGCAGTTGGGTGTTGAAGTTAATGGAACAGTTACAAGGGTCCCTCAAATGTTATATTTTTACTTTACCCATATTTATAAGGTTGTAAAATATGATTCTGGGCTAGTGCTTTCTATCTTTACTTGAGTGAAAATAAAGTAACCAGGGGTGCTTCATCAAAATTTAAGAAAATGTACTGGGAAGTGAGGGTTTTATTTGAATTGAATAAAATGATTTATATGAAACAATTAAAAAATCTTTCTTGGTTTTCAGATTTATTTGAGTGTTGCAAAATTTTTATCTAGAAAAAATATGTAATATCATTAAAAAATAAAAATATAATTGTAAAATTTAGTTTTAGTTATAAATGTCATGGAAGATATTTAAAATTAAAGTAGACTTTTTTTTTTTTTACATAAGGAGGAAAAATGTGCTTTACAGTTGAATTTTGTCTAATTGGGGATTTATTGGGAGGGAAAATTGCTCTAAAATGTAATGCTGTCTAAAAATTGATTATATTGGCTCACCTTATTGCACAAGATAATAAAACTAGAATACATCATATATTGATTGATATACATTTTAATAAGAGTTTTCCTTTGCAACCAAGTTAACCTACACTGTAGCCCATGGCTGGAGAAAAGGAATGTTTTTTGTTTTTTTTCAAACTCTTACTGCCTCACTTGTCTTTCTTGTTACTTGGAGATGTAAGATGTAATGGTATAACAAAAACACCATAGAGTTTGTACAAGTTACTCTTTTGAAAAAATACACCGCTCATTAATTATAATTATGCTTTACTAGCATGGAAAAGGTGTTCACATGATAACAATTGTTGTTGTTGTAACAAATAACTTATTTAAGGTTTTCAAACGAAACCAAAACTTCGATTGCTTTCGAATAGTTGACTATTCTTTTTCATGAAAACAGAGAAAGATTGACAACTATTCAAAAGCTCTTGAATTATGGGTTTTGTTTGAAAACATTACAACTTCTGTGTTGATTCTGGGTGCTAACTATTTAGTGAGAAATAGATTATATAAATTTTGTTCCAAAATTTTGTACTATGTTTTTTGTGTTTCAGCCAGCCTGATGTGCTCTGGATTAGAACAATTCATTGTGAACATGGTGTTTGATATACTGTTATTATAAACACCTGTAATACTTGAAAATTTCTAAAGGACTAGATAAAAAATGTGGTGTTTAAAAATGTAATAGGCCTAATACTAATTTCTTATTAAAAGTATAATTATACATTACATCATTAAGAAAAAGACTTTTGCACTAAAACAGTTATTGTTGTAACAGTTGCATAACTTCTATTCCAACTGCTAATGTGTACTTGTGTCCCAGCCACCACAGTAAACTGTGTATTAAGCAAAATGTGTCATTGACAGTTGATGTGTCAAACATAATGTAGTTGAAATACTATTACTATACACAACCCCTGGATTAAGGTGTGAGCTTACTGGGCCTCACACTAATTGGTGGGCTTTGTGCTATGACTATAAATGTAGTGCATGTAGAGGTTCTGTCTCAAGAGGGCCTTTATAAGGTAAAACCTAGTGCCAATAAAACCTTTAATCCAGCCTTGATTATACACTTTTCTAACTCTTGAAAATCTTCAAGGGATTAGATTGAGTATGGTGTTAAGAAATATGGTTAGTCTAACACTAAGCTGTTATAAGAAATATAATTAAATTAATGTTTTCAGGAAAAAATATGATAAAAATAAAATCATGTTATACCAAAACAATAGAGGTATTATTAAATGTCTATATATGGATCATACAACAAGGCAGTTAAAATTTTTTTTCTTCAAATTAAGTGTGTAATATGAATGAGTTATAGAAATTTGACCTTGCTTTAGTAAGTGTGTGTAAGCATGGTTCCTGTTTAACTAGAGAAACAATACAATATTGATAGAAAAAAAACTCACTTTACTCAAAAAATGTTTATTTAATGCTTTTTAATGCAATTTTATGATCTTATGATTTGTCTCTTACATAAATTTTCTTGTTCTTATATGGTAGGAATTAAAAACATGACATTGGAAACAGTTTTTATACCTACTTAATTACTGTTAGAATTATATACGTTTGTACAAACTCTGTATTTAGTAGGTTATATATTTCTTCTTTTGCAGGGAAGTCTATGCTTTTGAGTTATTGGTAAATAAATAAATAGTGTATTGAGGATGGATATGAAAGCTGAATCTATTCAACGAAAACAATTAATGGACTTAAAGAAAGAAAAAAATTGCTCGGTTAGCACAAACAATTCTGAAAAAAATCTCAGACAACATTCTGCACGTAAATCAACAAATCCACACAAGTTAATTCAGTATCAGGAATGTAGCACTGACACTGGGAAAACCTCAAATGTTAGTTCACCAAAACGTGGCAAGGAACGTCGGAACACAAACTTAGAACACAGTGATTCAAGTAATAATCTAGGATCAGATGAAAGTAAAGACAAAATAGTTCTCAATTCAAAAAATGAAGAAAGATCAGCTAAGTTCAACACTGATAATTGTGAGGATGGTGGAATTGAAAATGTTTTAAAAACCATCCAGGAAGATTTGAGTTATGTGTCTACAAACCAAGATCACAGTTCTAGGGAAGATTTAGAAGATGAAACTATATTTAACATTAATGAAGAAATTCCTCTCCAAGAAGAAGAAGAGCCTCCAGATTGGGAGGAAAGAGAGCTGTCAGGAGAAGATGAAGAAGATCTAGAGGAAAACAAAGAAACAAATGTTCACCAGCTTCTCCCTAAAGATTGTGTTCTCATCTCTTCAGATGAAGAAGGGTTTGAAGATGATCCTCCTGCTGTATCTTGTCCAAGTACTAAATCAGTTCTAATTAATGATAAATCATCTAAGTTGAGTCCTGTTTGTATTGCTGATAGAAAGAATTCTAGTGCAGGTAATTTTAAAGATGATTCTAAATGTAATTGTTGTTAGTTACTAAACACTATTCCTAATATTTTATTGGGATGTGCATATGTTCTTACTGCTTTAAATATACTTTAGTATATCAACAATTTTTTTTATTTAGCAAATGGTGCCATGCAGATCCGTTTTAATTAATTTAAATTAATTCTCTGTGTATGTGTGTGTGAAACACAGTAATACGATCATTTGGGAGGTAACAGAAAGTCATTTTATCCATCACAGTGACACCCCAACCTCCAAGATAATGAACCAAAAAAATTTAGTAGCATGTTCACCATCATTGTTTTGGCAGTTGTTATTCTTACATGTGTTCTTCCAAGACTTAAACCTATCACCTATCTCTCAATGTGGATTCCTGTGCATGGTGAGGGGACCTTCCAGAGAAGGTTCTGTACTTTCAGTTTACCTCCCTGGGATCTAAACATCCACCTGCGTGGTGACCTATGAAGGGGAGGAGAGGATCCTGGTGGTTGAGGGGTCCAACTCCAACACACCACTTTGGCCTTGAATTCCTGTAGATGAGTGGTCTTGGGGTGGCCCCCCAAGATCAATCAGCTAGTCCATTTGGGCCAGGGTCAACTGAGTGCCAGCGTAGGACGTCCTCAACAGGTGTAATGGACATTGTCTGATACTGATGTTCAGGTATAGTGCTCACAAAACCCTGGCATTGCTGCAGTGACCTTATACGACTCTGTAGTGCAACCCCTTATAGGGCTCCATGGTGGGTGGGGTCAGTGAGCACCAAAATATTCTTCTTTTTTTTATATTATGAATATCCCTTAAATAATAAAAAAATAAACAAGCATGACAGCATAGAGAAAAATCTGACTACTGGCAAACAACTGTGCGTTGATGACTCTGTACAGTCAAATTACAACTTGAATCTATCCTGCGATTTTTAATTATACATTCTTTACCTGAAAAACTCTTAGGGCAGATGTCTCCATTTTTTATTCAAAAAGGTTTAGATGGGCTTGCTGGCTCACCTAAATCCGTAAAAAAATTACGGTCTGGAGACATTTTAGTGGAAACAGCTTCATCACAACATTCCAAACTCCTCTTGAAGTCGAAGGCCATTGGGGATATACCCATTGAGGTTACTCCTTGTTCTACTTTGAATTCTTCCAGAGGAGTTATAGTTGAGAGTGATTTAAAGACCAATCCAGAGTTAGAGATTCTGTGCTGAATTTCTACTTGTAGAGATGGGATTATGGAGCAGACAAATGTTCTAATATTAACATTTACAACATTGCATCCTCCTACCACAATCAAGGCAGGATATCTCAATTGTAATGTACTGTCTTATATTCCTAACCCTTTTTAGATGTTTTCATAGTCAATGATTTGGTCACGCAAAAACATCTTGCCGTGGTTCCTTGACATGTGCCTGTTGTGCTGGTAAAGACCATGATGCTTTTGAATGCCAACTAGAACCACATTGTGTTAACTGTAATGGTCCACATCCTTCCTATTTTACTTCTTGCCTTAAATGGGTGGAAGAGAAAGAAGTACAATGTCTCAAGACAGTTCATAATATTACTTATCCAGAGGCTTGGAAATTACTATTTCCAATTCCATCTTGGACTTATGCTGCTGTAATCCATTCCACTAGTACAGTAGGAGTCCAGACAGACCTTTCTGTGCCTCCTACAGAATCTTTAACAGATCACTAGAGAGTGACTGACCCACATCCAGTAAAGACAAAAAGCATGATCTCAAACCGAAGGTCTCTGTGCCATATTCTCCTCCAAAATAAAGAGAAATGGCCACGCTAATCCAGTGGAACTGTTGAAGTTTTCAATCAAATGTGAATGAAATCAAGGATTTTATTGACTTTTATCATTCCAAATGTCTTTCTTTACAGGAAACATTTTTAAAACCTACTAATACAGTCAAAATTCAACAATACTCCCTATACCTTAATGACAGGTCATGTGTAGGACAAGGACATGGGGGAGTAGCACTGCTGGTTCATCAACATGTGCCCACCCGGTTCAACATGGGGGAGTAGCACTGCTTGTTGATCAACATGTGCCCACTCAGTCCTTGTAATCGAATACACCCTTGGAGGCTGTAGCCATCCGTATCTCCTTGAGTCGTAACATCACTGTTTACTCTCTGTACCTTACCCCTGGGAAAAATTAACATCCCTCACACCTTGATGCCCTCATTGAGCAACTGCCAACCCCCTTTTTACTTTTGGAGGATCTTAATGGACATAAACCCCTCTGGGGTGGTTCTAGTATTGATGTGAGGGGTTGTGCTATAGAGCATATGTTCCTGAATCACAACCTGTCTCTCTTCAATCCTAGCTCTTACACTTATTTTCATGCACAAAGTCAGTCATTTACTGCTATAGATCTTTCTATCTGCTCCCCTTCGCTTTTCACTTGCTTTTCTTGGGAGGTTAACATCAATCTGCGGGGTAGTGATCATTTTCCTATCATATTAAGAGAGATTGGCCGTGGTAAGTGCCACCTGACCAGTGTGCCTCAGTAGAAGTTGGACCAGGCTAAGTGGACCTCTTTCACTGCTCTCTTAGAACTTGTTTCTGCCATCTTATGTAAATCATTGATAGATGATTGTGTAGCAGCAATAAGTAACTGTATTGTCCAAGCAGCTGCTCAGTGGATCCCCAAAACCTCAACATCTTTCCCACGGCATTCCTGCCCTTGGTGGAATTTTGCTTGTTCTATAACACAAAAAACTCGGAAATGAGCTTGGGATAAATTTTGTAGATATCCTTTGCTTACAAACTGCATTGCATTTCAGCAAGCCTGTGCACAGGCTCAGCATGTCAGATGTCAAAGCCAGAAGGAATCTTGGATTAAATATACCTCCAGCATTTCTTCAACCACCAGTTCAAAAGTCATATGGGACAAGATCTGGTATACTTCTGTGCCCCTCTCTATCTTAATATTCAATGGCCATGAAGTTGCTGATGCTCAGAGCATTACCAATACTTTTGGTGAATGTTTCTCTCATGTGTCTAGCTCTTCAAACTCATCCCCTTCCTTCTTAGCTGTTAAAACATGAGTTGAACATCTGCCTCCTTCCTTTTCGACTGATCATCCCTATGACTACAATTGCCCTCTTACACTAGTTGAATTCAAACTTGTGCTTCATGAGTGTGGCAATACATCAGTTGGACCTGATGATACACATTAAGATGCTATGCCACCTTTCTCATGCCTCTTATTATTCTCCTGGCTGTCTTTAACTGCATATGGCAGGAGAATGTCTTTCCTGCTGCTTGACATCTAGGAAAGATCCAAAGATTCCTTCGAATTATTGTCCCATTGCTTTGACAAGTTGTCTCAATAAGACCTTAGAGAGAATGATTAATGCTCGTCTTATTTGGTTCCTTGAATCAAACAACCTTATCCCACCCACTCAGTGTGGGTTCTGAAGACAACGTTCCACAATAGACCACTTAATTTACCTTGAAACATCAGTTAGAGAAGCCTTTTTGAAGTGACAACATCTTGTTTCTTATTTACGAAGGGAACGCTTATCGTACAACATGGAGATATGGCATCTTGCGAGACCTTCACTCATACAGATTGCATGGCAATTTTCACTTTTTATTAAGCATTTTTTAATGAACTTCTGATTCCAGATCCATATGGGATCAACACTTTCCCATTTTTCCCACAGGAACTTGTGTTTTGAGTGTCACACTTTTCATTATAATGATTAAAGCCATCAGTGAACAGCTACCCCCTATAGTTGCAAATGGTCTTCGTTGATGACTTTCACATCTCATGTCAGTCATCAAATGTGAGGTTTATTAAACGATAACTACAAACTGCAATCAATCATATACTTAAGTGGACCACAGCAAATGGTTTTCAACTTTTCTCTCTAAATCTGTTTATGTACATTTCTGCTGCCAAAGGGGTATTCATCCAGATCCAGAACTTCATATTGATGATGCTGTATTTTCTGTCGTCCCTGAGGCAAAGTTCTTAGGTCTTATATTTGACTGTAAATTAAAATTTATTTCCCATATCAAGCAACTTCGTGTCAAATGTATAAGAGCATTGAACATCCTCCGTGTCCTCTCTCTTCCATCTCTTGGGTAGCAGATCCATACTCCATGCTTAAAATTTATTGTGCCCTTATCCGATCCAAACTTGACTATGGGTTTATGGTTCTGCCAGAACCTCAGCACTGAAAATGCTGGATTCTATCCACTATCAGGGGCTTTGGCTTTGCACTGGGGCCTTTCATGCTTCTCCAGTCCAAAGTTTGTATGTGGAGTCCCATGAACCCCCTCTGTATATTTGCCATTTGCAACTGTCTCTTATATATGCTTCCAAACTTTTCTCTTTACCACAGCATCCTACTCGGGGTTGTGTTTTCAATCCTCAGTGGGTTACACTTTTCTATAATAGAAAATCTGCCATTGTTCCTTTTAGCCTTCGTATTCAGGCACAATCAGAAAAATTGGATACATCTTTGAATAGCATAGCAGTATCAACAGTTTGGCCTTTTCCACCATGGCTAATTACTATCCCCAACTGTGACCTATCTTTGAGTCATCTGAGGAAAGCCGGTACTCCTGACTGGAAATATCGCTCTTTATTTGCTGAACATCTTTCAAGCAATCCATCCTTTTTCATATATACAGATGGTTCAAAATTGGGTGACTCTATAGGTTCTGCCATGGTTTGTTACAGTTCAGTTGTAGCACACAGATTCCCCTCTACAGTTTTTGTGTTCACTGACGAATTGTATGCCATTTTTCTTGCCCTGAATCATATTGAAACTATGCAATATACCAATTGTATGATCTATACTGATTCACTCAGCTGTCTGTTGGCCCTGACATCATTCCATGTTAGTTACCATCCTATTCTTATCAATATCCAAAACAAACTGGCCCATCTATCTCTGTCCATTTTTTTGGGATACCAGGTTATGTTGGTATTCGTGGGAATAAGCTTGCTGACAAAGCAACAAAGTCCATCTGCTCTGGCTATGTCACCACTGTCCCTGTTCGACACATGGACAATGGTCCAGTTATCAAAACCCAACTATACACCAGTTGGCAGTTGACCTGGAGTGAGTAGCAAAGTAATAAGCTCTTTCAAATCAAGCCTTCTTTAGCTCTTTGGCCATTTTGTTTCTGTAAAGATCAAAGGGAGGAAGCTGTTTTGACTAGGCTACACATTGGTCACAGTTTTTTAACTCACCACTTCCTTTTATCTGGTACTGATGCAGCAATGTGTGGTCTGTGTGGCACTCAGGTTACAATCGTACATATTTTATTATCATGCTGTTGTTACAACCAAGAATGGTGAGTCCATTTTAAACATATTTTTAAGGTAGCTTTTCCCTTGTCATTAGCCAGTGTCATAGGTGATACTGGCTGCCTCACTCATGTTTTTAAATTTTAAAGAGCCATTGGTCTGTTTAACTGTATACTGTTTTAGTATAATTTCTTTTACACATTTTAATTTTATTTTGATCTGAACCCAGGACTGGAAAGACCAACTTCAGGTGACTGACAGCAAGTTTGAACTTACCGCTTCAGTCTTCCTGGCAGGTCTAAATTTTACATATTTTATATATTTTTACCTTTATTTCCATATGCCATTATAGTCTACTACATCTTGTTTGGCACAGATAGCCTAGTAGCTTTGTACCAGTAAACATGAAATACCTACCTACCTATCACCTATAATATTTTTATTTTTCTGATATATGCATTTTGTCAATTTTAGAATTGTATAGCTGTTCTTTAAATCAGTAGTTAGTGAAATATTTTGTCTGAAAGAACTTGTGCCTTATGGTTGTACCCAGTAATGTCTGTTTTCACACACACATTGTAATAAGCAAGGTTTTAGTATCATGAATTTTTTTTGTGAATTAACTGAAGAAATAAAAATTCATCACCTCCTTTAAGAGAAACATAATATAAAAATGTTCATTCTTTTGGTTTAAATCGTAGTGTTTTATTCACAGAGGTGAATGTGTAACAACCCATTTAACATGTTAAGATTTTAATTGCCCTTTTGAATGTTCCTTACCTGTTGCTATTTGGTCAGTAATTCTGTAATGTGTGAAAGAGCACAAAACTTACTTGGCGATCAGTACTTCAAATAAGCTTTTAACATAAAGTATTTTGTTTCTCAAAATTAACTTTGCAGCTGAAAATGAAAACTTGCACATTTCGGGTTTCAACGGTTTCAACGACGTTTTGTTGTCTGATAATTCCAAGTCACTTTTCTTTCCTTTGTTTATTGCACATGGTCTTATTTCTGTGTAAACATCCTGTTACAATCATCATAGTCAATCATAGCATAAATTTAATATCATAAGCACTTTGTTGATTGATTAAATTAGAGTAATATCATTTTCATTTCAACAGTAACCATAAACTACAGGTGATTCCATTTTCTAGCTTATCACTCAGTTTATGATGTGAATGCAGAGATGCCAACCATTATGATTTGAGCGTAATCATTACAATTTTGGTGTATACATTACAATTATACACTCATACAGACAAATATTACGACTTGTTGCAACTCCCAAATTATTATATATTATATAAACCTATACAATAAAGTGATAAATTGTTCCCCAGGGTTTGAAAGGGGTGAAAAGAAAATTTCTAGTGAGATACAAATAAATTTTGATAATAAATAAAAGGTATAGTCCAAATGGCTACTTGTGATAATCATGTTTGTGCTTGAAATAATAAAAATATTTGTATCTCCAACGCATAGAAACACCAATGCAGTTTGGAATGTTCACCAGATTGTCTTTCTGGCAAATCTAAAAGGACCATCAAAACTTAGGAAACAGTATAGGTATCCAGTCATTGGGGAACCCATAGTTACAATTTGTTACCATCAGTGCTTGTCAGACATACAAAATTCTTCAATCAGCACTTCAGCACGTAGATGGGTATTTCTCGTTTTCTAAGAGGCATAGAAACACCAATGCAGTCATTTACAAGGTGGAAAAAAGAGGCCTTGTTCACCAGATTGTCTTGTTTCTGGCAAATCTAAAAGGACTAAAACTGTGAATCAAAAACTTAGGAAACAGTATAGTGCAAAATATCCAGTCATTGCATCAAAAGTCAATGACAGTCGTGTTTTGTACAATTTGTTACATTGATTTTTCTGTGGCGCATGGCAGGATAAACGATTGTTCCAGACATACAAAATCAGCATCTCACCAACAAAAGGCTGAAGAGAAGACAAAAACAATGTAGATAATGGCATTAATGAGTAAGAATTCAGAATATGAGACCATGAATGCAGAAGTGATGTTCATGCAATTTGTCATTGCTCATAATTTACCCCTAGCTGTAGTCTATCATGCAGGACATCTATTCAGAAAAATGTTCCCAAACTCTGATATAGCAAAAAAATATGGCTGTTCTAGAACCAAAACTGCAGCCATTCTACAAATGTTGGGTTGTGAAGATGACAAAATGATTTCAAGCATACTTACTAACAGTGTTTACAGTTTAGCCACAAATGTATCCACAGACATGGATGACTCAAAACTGTATCCAGTGGTTGTACGATATCTGTACAGGCTCTGTTTACAACCATTATGCTTGGTCATTTGAAATAGTTGGCATCTCTGTGACTGATCTCCCATATTTCATGTTTGTGTTATTACTTATAGTTTTCGACTTCTTATAAGCAGATACACACACAAATAAGTAGATGACCTATGTTCTGACAAATGCTATACATATTTAGTTCACACATTGTTTATTTCTGGTGTATTTTGTGTAAAAAATGTTATTTACATGGATATGTGCTTTATCTGGAGTATTGCACAATTTTTCTATTATAGGTTTAGAAACACAATTCTTTGTACCTGTACTCATGGCCTTTAACAAGGACCTTACTACAATATTGTCATATTCATTACATATAAAACTGGAATTGACCACAATATAGTCCATTGAAATGACCTCTGCTTTTAATAAGAATCCTATTTTTATTGATTTTATGCATTCTTTAGTGCATCTATAATATATTTGATTCCATAGAATTTAAATGTATACAAACATATTCAGAAGGTTTTACTGTTATTGGAAGAATTTTAGTAGACTTCACAAGCAAGTGATAAGGACAAATGAATCAGTAACTCCATAAACTTGTGTTTTAAATTCAAACAATATGTAAAGTAGTATGTCAGCCACACTATATATCTACCATATACAGCACTGATGAGGTCTTTCATCCAGTTATCAGTGTTTATCATGTCAGCTGGGAAACAAAAGGAACTGTAGTGATTCAGATACTGTCTGTGGTTACAAAACTTTTTCACCAACAGCACCACTTTGAGTTGCATGGCGCTTTTGCTATCACATGTAGTTTTTTTTTTTGTACAGTTCTGTTTTTAATTATTATTCATTTGTCAAAACTCTTGCAAGATCTCTAGCAACTTTTTTACAACACTGTTTGTAAACCACAGCATACATTATCAACTTGCATGAACAACAGTTGTGGTGTGAACTAGATTAAGTTGAAGTGTTAGTTTTTTAAATTTTTTCTAAGTCTTCTACAAATCAGAATAAGGGTAAGGATGAATAGTATAACATTATTTATTTATTTTAACATCAATTATTTATCATTATTATTTGTGTTTACTTGAATTAACTTTACTTGTCATTCAGAACTGGCAAACCAGCAAGCTACACATTTATGTGTTTATTGAATACCTTAGAGTATTTAAATGATTAATAGTAAATGTTTTTTTAACTTTCAAAAAATGTGTGTAAAACATTTCTGTGAAAAAGTTGTTACTGCTTTACTATCTGACAGTGTAAAATTTATCACTGTAAAACTTGTACAGCATAGTAGAATTTGGAAAGCATATACTGCTGTTAACATGATTCTTGTTTTCAGGCAGTATTAAAAATATTCCAGTTGTGATGTACATCATGATTTGCTCTAAATATAATTGTAAATTTTTCATTTTGAACTCCATATTATGTCTTTGTGTTGTTGCTCTAGCAGTTGTACATGATATTGTTAAGTGTTTATTATTTGATTATAGTTGTAGGAAATTCTTTTTTTTAATTACTTAGAAATATTTAATTTATTAATCTATGATATAAGTAATAAAAATAGTCTCACATGAACAATGACTAGTTGTTGATTTTCATACTTTAGAACATTTAAAAGAATTCAGTTAAGATAAATGTGTAGAGTTTACTTCCTTTTTAAAGATGTTTTCAAATTATATTATCTCTGAAATGTTACACAGGGGTCAGCATGTGAAGAAAATCTTCAATTAATTTATTATATGACAAAATTTAAATGAATAGAAAGTATGTATTGAATAAAATTTGTGAAAGTTCACTTATTTATTTGATTTTTTTTTCATTAGATCCAAGTGAGATTGATAAAATCTCTGAAGAAGAGGAAGATCAACTCTTCGAAGAACATCTTCGATTAGAGAGCTCCTCAGAGTCTCAAGAGGGACTGGACCATGAAGAGCTTGATAGAGATAATGAAGTATTTGACAAGCATGAAATACCTGCTGGACTTTTTACTTCTGAGATGGATTCAGAGAAAGGTATGACCAATTAATTATCTAACTGTATCATTATTTAAGTTCTGTTTGATACAGAAGATAAGCTATTTGGATAGCTTCATAAAAGTACAGGTATGAAATAACAGTAGATTTATTGTATAGTTAATGTGATTGTATATATATATATATATGATAAGTAAATATGATTTTCAGTTGTATCATCTATGAAAGACTTTATTACAAGCAGTGTATTAAAAGCCCTGTTAACTTGTTTAACATTAGAGGCTTTTTTTGTGTAGACTTTTATAAAATGTTTTTTAATTAATGATATTTGCAAGCTATTTTTTTTTCTCTGTCTTTGTAAACAGAGTGCAGGAAGAACTGTTGAAACTGAAGAATGTATCCTCATAAAGATGTAATTCTACTAAAGTTATGAAGGAACTTATTAACCACTAAACTTATCATGGCTTTGTATTCTGTATCATGACAGGTTGAGACAGGTTCTCCATATCTGTTATAAAATGTTCTTCCCTTATGCTTTCTGATGTTTCATATGAAACATTCTGTTTACAGGGCAGGAAATTCAGAGCAGTAATTGCCACTTTATTTTTCACAAAGACTGTGGTGCCTTCAGAAAATCTCTTAAAATCCATGACGACAATGGCTGTCTTTTGGTATCCCTTTAGCTGTTATGTCCTCGCAATCTAAATCTATACTGCATACAGCAGTAGAGGCAAAACCACTGGGGGATCACAAACACTGGCCTTACAGCCTGCAGATACTACCTTGTTATGAATAACATGTCACATAAAGTGCATCTAGTGGAGAGAGTGAAGGTTTCACTTTGATCAGCTGTAGAACGATAGTGCAGGTTGTTGAGTTATACCATACTGCAGATTCTTAGTAGTAGCAATAATTTAAATTGGTTCTCAAACAAACCCACAGTGGACAGCAGTACATAATAATCAAAGTCGACATGTAGATACACCGATCAGAGTGAAGTGAATGAATGAAAATACTACTTGCATTAATCACACCTAAAACAAAACTGGCTAGGAGGGTGAATGCCATGCTACGTTTCTGTGGTGGACAAGTGCCAGAAATTAGAACTTTTTTTTTTATCAGTAAATAGTTAGATTACATCTTGATTTTTAGCCATGACCTAGCAACTTATGGCTCAGAGTTTGTTTTTCAAATATAAACTTTTGGTTCATATCTCCATCATCTCTTGGACAGTTTGAGATCTAATTACAGTTTACAACTTAAAGTTATTCCCTTTTGATTGATGTATTTGATCACACCTAAGGTCTCATTCGTTGATTCACTTTAATCCTACTTAAAATAATTTCAGTTCGAAGGTGGGCTGATAGAGATCCTAGTGAGTAATAAATTGAATCAGATATACACATGTCCCATGTTTATTACTGCTGGCACTCAAAAATATAGCTAATAAGAATAAAAATTTTCATACATTAATTCACTTTAATCCTGCACAAAAGAATTTCAAGTGCTGCAGCTATTGAGAATTTCCTCTTGTTTAGAAAATGGAGGGAAATCGGACAGCTCAATAAATATGAGCTTCGAACCCATGAAAGACTTGGGCCTATTACATTATGTAGCTACAGTTAATGTTATTCAATTACATGAGGTATGCAATGTGTGACAATTTATAAATTATTATGATCATGTGCTATACTGTAGTGTAGAACTAATTTACTGTTTATTGTCATTACCTTACGTTCAAATTTGTACAAAGAAATACTATCAGTAGTATTGTTTGGAAATAGAACGTTGGTCTTGTGTCATGGTAATGTATGTTTTTATCTTTCTCTCTGTCCTTCAAGATTTTCAAAGGGGTCCTATTCAAAGACTGTGTAATTGATTTTTGTCAATCTTGGCCAAGTGGTCAGACATGTTGGGATTGAATTTTATTGGTAGATATTAGACCTATAAACTCCTCCTTTGTGTGATCATTCTCAAGAGTAAGATAAAATGATAAATGGATATAGATGTATAAAGGTTATATCCAGTTTTTAGGTCAAAGGGCATTTGAGGTCAAAAGCTGGAATTCTAATAAAGCACTTGTTCTCTTTATGTGCAAGTCAGATGTTTATCAAAGTTGAATGAATTAACAAGTGGATAGAGATGCTTTAAAGATGCTGGACCCCATTCATCATCAAGGACTTTGGCTCTGCAGTGGGGAATTCCACACTTCCTGAGTTCAGAGCTTCTACACAGAGTGTCATCAACCTTCTTTGCACCTCCTTGTTTGCAGCTTTCTTTACTATATGCTTTGAAACTTCATTCCTTACCATAGCATCCCACCTGGGGTTGTGTTTTCCTTCCTCGGTGGGCCATACTTTTTCAGAATAGACGATCTGCCATTGTTCCTTTTGGACTTTGTATCCAGTTGCAGTTGGATGAATTAGGTCTGTCTTTGGATACCATTGCTGTATCCACTGGTCAGCCCATCCCACCATGGCTTTTTAGGGTCCCCCAATGTGACCTATCTTTAAGTCATCTGAGAAAAGCAGACACTCCTCATTGAAAATACTGTTATTTGCTGAACATCTTTCGAACCCTCCTTCCACTACTGTTTATACAGATGGTTCAAAATTGGGTGGCTGTGTGGGCTTAGCCATGGTTTGTTGTGGTTTGGTGGTTGCTCACAGAAGCCCCTCTACAGCTTCTGTGTTCACTGCTGAACTGTACACCATTTCTCTTGTCCTGGATCACTAAGTAGTATTCAAACTGCACTATTTATACTTATTCACTTAGTTCTCTACTGGCCCTGGAATCCCTTCGCGTTAGTTCACACCCTGTTCTTATCAATATTCAAAACTGACTGGCCCAATTATCTTTAACATCTACTTCTATCCAGTGTTTCCGGATACCAGGCCATGTTGGTACTCGTGGGAATAAGCTCGCTAATGCTGCAGCAAAATATATCTTATCTGGCACTGTCACTGCTGTGCCTGTTGTATACATGGACTATGGTCCTGTATTCAAGGCTCGGCTCCATGCCAGTTGGCAGTTGATTTAGAATGAGCAACATGACAACAAGTTTTTCCAAATAAAACCCTATATGGGACTTTGGCCGTCTTGCTTCCATATGGATCAGAAAGAGGAAGTTCTAACTAGATGACGCAGTGGTCACAGTTTTTTAACTCATTTTCTTTTATCTGGAACTGTGTGATACTCAGGTCACAGTAAACCACATTTCACTTTCTTGCCATTGTAATGGCTCTTAACAACGGCACCATTTTCACCATATTCTGTCCCAAGGTTTGTCCATTACATTAGACAGTGTTATTGGTGATGATGACACTGTCCACCTTGGAAATGTTATTAGTTTTTTAAAGGCCATCAATCTTTTTAATGCTATTAATGCTAAGTTTTTAATTTATACATTAAACCTTTTTTAATAAGACTCCCTTTTAAGAATCACAGTCCATCTAGTTTGATTTGAAATTAGAAAATGGCTGTAAAGTCAAATAACTCGAAACCAGGACTGGAAAGGATAACTTCAGGTGACTAACACTACTGTTCAAACGACCTGTCAGTCATCCTGGTGAGTTATTAAAATTTTGCTACAAGTCTTTTAAAATTATTATTACTTTACTTTTTGAAAATGGCTACAATGTCAAATAACTCAGAACCAGGACTGGTAAGTCCAACTTCATGTGACTGATGGTGGTTTTTATACTTATCTGTTAGTCTTCCTGGTGAGTTATGATAATTACAGTTATGCTACAGAAAGACCTCTACCACTTGTATTACTGTAGTTTTTTTCCTAATGCTATAGACTAGATTTAAACATGGGTTTTATGCTTTTTTTTTTACTTTGTTTTATTTTACTAATTTTACTTTAATTTTAACTTTTTACTGGATGTTTGGCACAAATAGCCTAGCTGCTTTGTGCCATAAAACACCAAATCAACCAACTAACTCTTTATGAGTAAGTCAGATTCTTATCAAAGTTGAATAAATTAATAAGTGGATAGATATGCCTGAAATTTGTTCATGCTTTGTAAGGTCACCAGAGGTTAAATCCTGGAAACTTTTAAAATGCTTCTCTTCCCTGAATTTTATTTGATCCTTCTCAAAGTCAGACAAATTAGTAAGCAGAGAGAGAGGTGCTTAAAAGCTGTATATGATTTTCAGGTCAAATGTCATTTGAAATCATGAGGGGACAAACACTAGGAATTCTTATTAAGGTCACAGAGCATTTTAGATTGGCACATTACCTCTTAAGCTGATGTACTGTTACTTTGTCTCATTCATTCAAGTTAATACTTAAGTACCTGATACACACAATCTGGAAAGATAGGCCAGCTTTCCAAGCCCCCAGTGAAAAACATTAACAATGTAAATAAACTAATTGGAAACTCATTTCTATTTCATAAACATTAATGTGTATTGTGGCCTTAGTGCCTTCCAGTGGTTTTTTTTGGCCTTGGTACCCTCAAAAATAAGAGAAAACTCAAGGCCAAATGACCATGTCTTAAACATGATGGATTTTCTGGCCTGGGTTTAAATATACAAATGTCTTCCTTTTCAATGTAGTTGTAAAAGAGGATGGAAATTACTTTGTTTTCTGTGTTATTTTGGTACTCATTTAATCCCAGTGATAAAATTTACAAGTAAGACTCATCAAATGATTGTTTGATGAACACTTATTTGAAATTAAATAAATTAGTGTAACATTGTTATTCATGTTATGGCTTTTTTGAGGTTTTTTTTTCTGTGTTAGGACTATCATCTTACTGTGGTTTGAAAAGGCTAAATCATAAACTAATCAGTTAAAATTATCTCAGTCGTGTTTTCCATATATGTATATATGACTGGAGTATTTAAATACGTCATGTTAAGCTTGCTTGCTTGTTTGTATTAACCTTTGTACATTGAAGATGTGTAACTGAAATATATAGAATAGATATAGTAGTGTTTCAATGGGGAACAAAACAACTTGCTTTGACCTTTCTTGTTTACATTTTTAAGGTTGTTTTGACTTCTAAGGTATCTTATAATATTGATTACAAAGAACAGTTACAGACTTGACATAACAAAAATTTCATTATTAAAATACTTGACTGTTTTATTAATACTTGATTTATGTAGCAGTGGTAAAGAGTTATCTGTTGTATTATTGTGTTTGAAATGCTTATGAAATAATTGTTACATGTGTAAGCATGAAATGTTTTTGCTTATTTTAGTTAAATTGAGGATGAAAATTCAAGCATAGGTAATCTACTTTGTACCTATGTTTGCTAATCATAACTTAATATATCGTAATTTGTTTAGGTTTTTGTTGATACCTCTTACAGTTTCTTCGCCCTTCAGTGATTCAGCCATAATTGTTATAAGTTATGGTGCTAAAAATTAATTTTGTACGCTTGATAGACATAGCACAGATAGCTCGTTACATAGCTTTGTGCTCAACAACATGCAAACAATACTCCTTTTGTTTACAAGCAGACATACAGAGCATTTTAAACACATGGACTCTGGTATTCTTTTGTTTGTCCACCATTTTTCTTGATTTTGAGAAAGTGTTTCAGACTACATTGCTGAGTTCTTCATCAGATTTGTATATTTTGAATTGAAAGATTGCAAAATTCTAAGTAGTATAGCCATCACAAAAAACTTTTCAA
This sequence comes from Tachypleus tridentatus, assembly GCF_004210375.1. NCBI lineage: Eukaryota > Metazoa > Arthropoda > Merostomata > Xiphosura > Limulidae > Tachypleus > Tachypleus tridentatus. The sequence continues at coordinate 26,362,234 of NC_134833.1, forward strand.
TCTTAAAAAAGTTGAGTGAAAAATACCAGAATATTTAACGGGATCCCACTGATAGACTTGAAAATACAGCATGAGGCTTTTGAAGAAAAATTAAATCAAATTATTCAAACTCCAAGTAGTTAGTAGATACAGATATTTGAAATTGTATAACTTATCCAAGAGCCAAGATAAATAAGATAGATGTTCCAGTTGTGAGTATGGTAAATTCATCTTACCACTGGCTAATCTAATACCTTATTCTTATACCAACTCCTTTCAGAGAAATAACCAGTGTTTATGTTCAGAACCTCAGTTAAACTTGAAGATGTCTCTATCCTACCAGAAGATATTCTTGCCAGTTTTTATGTTATTATAAGCATGTTTTTTAAAACACATCAGTTCCTGACTTTGTCTTAACCATAAAAAAGCAAAAACTGCTATTTCTTAGACCTCTAAACCTACTTCACAGTTAATTCCATAATGTAACCCATCCTTCATTGCCATAATACCACATATTTTCAACTTCTTAATGCTTTCATGAATAGATCAGTAGCCCAGATATGGGCTTCCTCTTTCACTGATCATCAGCAACTTCTTAATGTCTTAATTCGAATCCTATGCTCAGGATTTGCATAAGTTCTTAAAAACGTGAAAAGTCATGAAAAATACATATTTATAAAACCAAGCCTGAAAAGTCTGCAAAACGTATAAGTTATATTTCTTAGTCTTAGTTTTGTAAAAGGAGAGGGAAAGTAATTTTAATTATTTCTTTATTGAAATGCTACTGATTTATGTTTTATTTTTCAGTGTGTTTTGTTCATGACTAGGTAAATATTAATGATTGTGAAAACTTTTGCCAAAAAATATTGTATTATGTATTAATTGTCTTGTTCAAGGTCACATTCAAATTGAAGATGTCAACACCAAGAGCAGTGTTTGGGTTTCTATTAGTGTTTATAATGGATAATAGGAGAAGGCTTTTAATTAGAATTCATTAACAACAAGAAACTACACAGTGAGATAAAGAATTCAGCTTTAATGAGGCTATAATTATGGGAGATATTGATTTCACACACACACATATAGCCTGGAAAATTTTAAGAGACAAATCACTAGAAACAGTGCTATTTAGGTTTATTTATAAATTGTTGACAGGGTGGAGTTTGGGGAACATCTTGGTGCAACTGATCTTTGCATACTGATGTTTTGCTGCATATGGAGATAAGAAATAATAAAATTTTTGTTCCAGATTTCAAAAAAGCAAATTTTGAAGGAATACAACAAGAATTATGTATTGAAAATTGGGCAGTTCATTTATTTGGAGATGCTGATCAATTGTGGAAAAACTTCTAAAATCTTAAATATTGAAGAGAGTATGTTCCTTATGTACAAACAAATGTGGCTGTAAATTAAAATCCAGGTTGACTTACAAAGGATAAAATGAAAAAAAAACCATCATAAATATAAGAAGTTTAAATTGGCCGCAGTGGTTGGAGATGTGGAGAATTACAAACAATCAAAATAATTGGTTAAATGGGAAATTAAAAATGAAAAGAGGTGTCTTTAAAATGTAAAATTAAATAGCAAGGATTTTTGTAAATATATTAAGTGTAAGTAAGATGTTAGAAGTAGGGCCTTTGAGTGTTGATACCAGAAGGTTAATATCTCATGATGACAATATATTTGAGTTATTAAATTCTGGGTTTAAAATTTTGTTGAATATTCATCATGGTTTGACTAGGGGAAAATCTTGCTTTCCTAATTTTGTTTTATTCTTTGAAAAAGTTTCTAATTATATGAGGGTGTGGGTATGGATTTAATGTATCTGGATTTTCATATGGAATTTGAACAGGTGCCACATAAAAGGCTTGTTTAAAAATTGTCTTTGTAGGTGTGAGGATAGATTAGCTTATTGGATAGAAAACTTGCAAGATGGAAGAAAGCAGTGGCTTGTTATAAATTGGAACTAATTCATGTCACAAGTGTAATACATCACAGTTCAGTGTTAGGTCTTAATTTTTTTAAACTTACATCAGTGATATAGCTGGAGGAATGGTCAATAAATTATTTAAATTTGCTGACATTAAAGCTTTGTCTTTAACTGGCTGTGAAGACTTTTCTGTTTTACAAAGAGATATGAATTATTTAGTGAGTTGAGCAAATAAACAGCAGCTGGCTTTAAATAATAATAAATGCATGTGGGATGCCATAATTTAAATTATAAGTATAATTTTGATGGGAATAACCTTCACAGTTTTATAAAGGCCTTATTTATTGGCCTTGAATGGAGCACTTTTACAAGTGTTTTTCTAATAAATCAGAAGTGTAAAAAAACACCTTAGTTGAAAGTTTCTCCAACATTAAATGTGGAAATTATAGAAGAGTTGGAAGATAAATTTGGATATAAAAAGTAATCTGGGTCTCTTAGATAAACAAGTCAGAAAAAAATTAACTTTTAAATAAATGTTGACTGAAAAAGCTTTGTCTTGCATTAAGACAAATGTGAATACAGGTCTGGACTTGTTTTTTTTTGATACCATGATCTGAAAATACCTGAAATGTTGGATGTAAAAAAAAGGGGGGGTTAAGTATATTGTTTTTAGTTTGTGTCTCTGTTGTTGGTTTTTGTTTTATTTGCAACTTTGACAGCTAAACATTTTTGTGAATTATTTGTATTTTTTACATATATTAACAATGCCAAGCTAGGTGGTGTCTGGCTAAGCTGGTTGTTCAGATATCATACGTGATGTGAATCTTGATTTCCTCAGTCTTCCACTTCATAAGACCATTTTCTTATTCAATCTTGTGCGTTGTTATTCAGTGATTGTGAATGTACCATGATCATAAATTTCCGTTATTTTAATTACGATATTGTTACTCTGGTCGAGAACAAGAAAATAGAAATAAGAAAATGTGCATAATACCGTATTACTCCTAATTTAAGACCCACATTTTTTCACATTTTTCCATACTGCAAATTACGGTGCATCTTAAATTTAGGTATTATTTTTCACTCTTCAAAAGTCTCTAAAATGCACATCCCCATCACGCCGGACATGCACGCCCTTTCAGCCGTTGGGGCGTTATAATGTGACGGTCAATCCCACTATTCATTGGTAAAAGAGTAGCCCAAGAGTTGGCGATGGGTGGTGATGACTAGCTGCCTTCCCTCTGGTCTTACATTGCTAAATTAGAGATGGCTAGCATAGATAGTCCTAGAGTAGCTTTGTGTGAAATTCAAAAAAACAAACAAAAAACAAATCGAAAACACGTGCACAACGTCCTATTTGCCGATGTTAGCGCCTCTAGTGGCATAGTTGGATATCACTGTCTTCAGTTTTTGACTTTCCTGTTGTTCAGAAGGTATTTTAATGCGTTTGTTACCCGTGGAAAAGTGTTTTGCGTACAGTGTCGAATTTAGAAGAAAAGTTATTTTGTGCACCAAACAGATTGGGAATCATGCATCTGGTAAAAGGAATACATTGAGTGAGGCAAATGTGCATCGTTGTCGTGGTATGAAAACTAAGTTGTTCTCTTGCAAACAAAGTCTACTCCAAGAAAAGGAAAACATCCTGATATTGATGCCGTATTTTAGAGAGTTATGAAATCAAGAACTGCCTGTAACAAGAAAAGTACTAACGTTAAAAGCAAAAGAATGTGCAGGAAATGATATTTCTTTCAAGGCTACTCGTGGCTGGTGTGAGAAATTTATGAAGAAAAAGTTTATTATTACATCGAAGAAAAATAATGTTCAAAAATTGCAGTCAGATTTTGAAGATGCGGACGATGGAACACAAGATGACATTCTTTGGGACAATAGTGAATCAAATGATGAAGATACTTCATAATATAACAGTGAGTCAGAAGAAATATCAGAGTAACATTCTGATTAAATAAAGAAAGCAGGAAGAAATACTATTGTAGTGAAAATTTAAAATTTTCTGTATATTTATATATTTTTATTATATTTAATTTTAAATACATTATTAACATTTTTGATTTGTTGATAAATTCTTTTAAAACATATATACTCCTTTCTAATCATTATTCTTTTCTTTTTCCTGAAAATTCCTTTTTAAAATTGCATCTTAAATTAGAGGGCATCTTAACTTCCAAGTAATATGGTATTTTAATGTGTCTTAATTTAGTGTTTCAAATTTGCTTATTTGATTTATGCAGCCTTTGTACGCCCAAATTGTCAAGTCCTTTTAACTTGCCAAAGTTGTGAAATTACATTTAAGGGGAGAATGTACTAACCCTATAAGCTATATAATCAGTAAAACGAAGTCCTAGTCATGGAGCTAATGCTGAATATTTAGCTTATTTATTATTTTCATAAAGTGAATAAAATAATTCTGTAACAATGCAAATCTGGTGTGATACTCATCATGAGCAAAACACAAATAGCCAATTGTGTAGCATGTGCTTAACGTCAATTACTATACTTGATTATTGCAACAGTGTAAGTAATTGCTCTCATGCTCAATGAGCTGTATATTCTGATGATGTTATGATTAAAAAAAGAACATTTCTTATCCCAAAAATCTGGAGCATTATTTGTGTAATATCTAAAACATCCTAAGTACATTTCAAATGTTTGTTTCCAGTCAGGCTATGTTTTGTCTACCCGAACAATGTAGGGGTCTGTAATTTTATATATATATATATATAATCACTTCAGGTTCTTACAGTCATGCCTGCTTAACATTGGAACTTTAATTGACACACTATATGTGCACTCATGTTGGTGTATCTAATATAAAACTAATCATTAGTAGTTACAATGTGACCCTGTCTTGGCTGTCTCTTTGTGGATTAGTAATGTTTTGTAATAGTCACATTTCAATTATTATACGTTGTATATGTATACAAATTATGACTCTTTTAGAAATAAGTTAAACCTTTTTTAACTATACAACAGTAAATAAATTAGTAAAGCAAACAATTAACTCTTCTAACTTTTAAATTTGGTTGCTGTTTGGTGTAGTTTGCTAAGCCTTTTAAAATTTTGTATGTGAAGGATATAAAATGATGTTTTTTTTAGGTTTTATACATACAGTTGAATAACCACAAAAATGCATAAGTTACTATATTGATACCATATAACTCCACTATAATTTATCAAGCTCAACAACTAAGCTGTATATAGGTCTAAAAGAAAAAAAAATTCAAGTAGATTAAAGACACAACCAACCTCCTTGAAATCTCGGTCTGAAAGAGTCTAACTGATTAAAATGGCTGGGAAAACCAATTGGGGGACATTTTAAGCTATCATTTGGTTATTCAGTTTTTATATATATAGATATACATACAAGTATACACAAGGAATCATTTACAAAAATGGGAACAAGGCCACTATGTGTGATTTAGTCATATCTCGGAAAAATAAAAAGATACACGTTCTTATTTTGCATTATAGCTTGTCAGTAAGAGTAATTTGAGTTCCTAATTTTGGTAAAACTACAGACTGAGTATTTGGACATCACAAACATCTAAATTGAAGCCGTGCTACATTCAACATAACACATGACTTACTAAATTGGTATTTAGGTGTGTTCTTTTAATATTTACTTTTAAATTGAAAAATTAACTGTGTAATACTAAAATTATAATCTACAGTTTGATCTCAAACTTAATGACATAAATTCATAAAATGCTGATTCAGTAAAATTTTGAATGTAAGTCAACAAACATGATGACATGGCTTTTGACCTATGACCCATTGTTGAGGTGGAGTTAATAGATCTAACTGTAATTTCAATAACTGGATAGTTGGAATAATCAGAAACATTAATAAGTTTAAATACTGATTTATTATTTTACATGACACTGGATTCATCAGTGCTTTTAATTAATAGATCAATTTGTTTATTTGTCTGGTTTTCTTGAAAATACAGTTTGGATGATATCTTCATCATGGAGTTACACTGCAATACAATGTATGATTTTCTCTTCCACCTAGACTCTTAAAAAAAATTAACCTTTGCTGTCCAAATTGAGTCAAAACCATCATTTTCCATTTCTAGACATCCTAACAGAGAGGCTCTGCATGACCAGGCAGGTTAAGGCGTTCGTCTTGTAATCTGAGGGTCGTGGATTCAAATCTCCGTCGCACCAACCATGCTTCCCCTTTCAGCTGTGGGGGCATTATAATGTGACAGTCAATCCCACTATTTGTTGGTAAAAGAGTGGCCCAAGAGTTGGTGGTGGGTGGTGATGACTAGCTGCCTTCCCTCTAGTCTTACACTGCTAAATTAGGGATGGCTAGAGCCCTTGAGCAGTTTTGTGCAAAATTCAAAACAAACAAACAAACAATCCTAACAGAGTGATATGAACACCATCTATCTATATAAGTTACATAAATCAACTTGAACCTTTTAGACTATAGCTCCAGTCAATCACACACTGGCCCAACATGGCCAGGTGGTTAAGGCACTCAACTCGTTATCTGGAGGCCACAGGTTCGAACCCCTGTCACACTAAACATGCTCGGCCTCTCAGCTGTGGGGGCATTATAATGTGATGGTCAATCCCACTTTTCATCGGTAAAGAGTAGTGCAAGAGTTGGCAGTGGGTGGTAATGACTAGCTGCCTTCCCTCTAGTCTTACATTGCTATATTAGGGACAGCTAGTGCAGATAGCCCTCGTCTAGCTTTGCACAAAATTCAAAAACAAACAAATAACCACACTCATTAAAATGTAAAAATATTAACGTTTTCCAAATCAGAGCAGAAAAAAAATCTTTCGATAATTTTCTCATAAACAAGTCTTTTCAAACTAAGCAGTTCATTAAAGCCAAAGGTCTCGTCCTTTATCAGTGGAAAAACATTTAACTGCCATAACTCTTAATATTTTTATATTTAATCTAAGCTACAAACACAAAAAAATTTGTAAGACATTTAATATTATACATTGTTTCAAATCTGGCAAAAAAAATCTTTAATTTTTATAATCTTTAAAATATCCTACAAGAGTTTGCTGTGATCAGAAGTTAATATTAGTAAACTTGTAATATCCCATAGCTGTGATGAAATCTACATTGGAGAAACAAAAACTGTCAATCTGAGAAGAAATAAACACAATCCAAAGTAAAAAGATGTACATAAAACTCGACTGCAACTGAACATTCTTGTAGCACAGTACACTCATTTAAATATAAAAATACACTGTTTTAGATACTACACAATATTGAATAAAGATCAGTAAGTAAAAACTAAACTGAGACTAAGGCTTACAAAATAGTGATATCTGGAATTATATTCTGCAGAAACTTAATGAAAACAGGATTCAGCAACTTCCTACTGGTCAATCAACATTCTTCATAGCTCAGGAATTCACTGTGAAAACTGTGCTACTCAGTTACAATATCCTCTCTTTTCACAAAATATGAACCTCGTGATGGACGTGTATAGAGTCCACATCATTACCTTGGAGTCAAGAATAATAATAGAAAACTCAGTCCAAATACTTTTATACCTGGAACAAATATATATGTGATACATTTTATTGTGCAATTTAATATGAAACTATGAAAATGCCATTAACTTGCTTAATAAACTTGTAGTTTATCAATGCATGTGTAGAAGTGTTGAATATGAAATTTTCACTAGATGCTGGCTGCCCCTCATCATAAAACATGTTTGCACTCTGGTGTGCACTTTGCTGATTTAATTATTCTGGAAATACTGTATTTTGCATTTATATATTTACATTATATAATCTGTTATTATCACAATCTTATAAAGGCAAAATACTGTAGCACTAAAATCACATTCATTGCAGGATTTGTTTAAATGCATCTGACAGAAAACTGGATTAGGGGAAAATGGCAATATTAAGATAGAGATATAGTTTGTACTTAACATTTTATCAATTTCATTTAGTTTTTGTGTCAAACCTGCTGATAAATACTGGCAGTTTATAATTAACATTTATTTCCATTACAGACATATTTCCTGAGCATATATGAATAAAAATTTCCCCAAAAATAGTTAGTAAGTATATATAAAACCAAAAGTTGTGCACAGCAATAAGTGGCCAGGGATTAAAAACAAAAATGGCTTAATACAGTGTTTATTGTATGTTTTCCTTCTACTTTTTAAAGTTACTTTTATACACATCCAACTAAAAAATAGACACCCACTTTATACAGAATGTCATTTATTAAACAAACAAAAAATGTAGGTGGAGTGCATAATTACCATTTTTATTTAATGGATTTACCCTTTATAAAACTTGAGGTGAGTGGGTGTTGAATTAGTAAGAGCCCCTCTCTCATAAAAGTACTGCTTTGTCTGATAAGTTGATTATTGGAATAAAAAGGTATTAAGCTTTCTTGAGAATTGTGATGTATTGAGTAGCATTGGCTGTTGCATTCTGTACCACCAACTTTGATCATCCAGCTTCCCAAATGTCATAATAGGAATACTGCATTATATTATGTCTTGCAAATGATTCTACAAAAATTCCTGAGAAGATATTTGTCAAACTTAGAATTATGTAGATGTAGACAGGTTTGTGAAAATTAGTCCCCCAAAAATTCAGTAGGGTGCGATAGTGTCTGTGATGTTTACCATTAATAACATATTGACTAGAACAAAGAGTAACCTCTGTCTGGCTACTTTGTCATTCTAGCCCAGGGTAAAACAATAACTTCTGATGATAATGAGAAACAGCAACAGTAGCAGTTGTGCTTCATCTCATATCTTAGAATGTAAAGAATATGTTGTGTTCCAATGTGACTAAAATTGCATGGCCAGTTTGTAGTTGATTGACTAATTTACAAGATAGCACTGCTTAGAAGAAGCTCTCCTTTCTCCATTTATGAATCCACTTTGCAGCATGTTTGTCACAGCACATTCCCAGGAGCATGATACCTTCTATAATTGAGAACTACTGACAACAGGCTGGCAGAAAATACTTCTCCTTTTTACTCCATTATTATGATTGATTGTTGCATACTTTTGCTCACATTTTAACACCAAGTATCTGGCCTTGGCACAGTCTCATTTCCTGTCAGTAATCTTCAGTTGTTCTCATATCAATGCCTATTTGAATTTAAGAGAACTATCACCTGACCTTTCCACTTTCTAAATGACAAAGGAAATTAATGAAGCATCTTGTAATTCTCTTGCTGTGTTATAAATTAAACATTAAATGAAACTATTTATGTATAATACATGTTATAATGATAAATAATAAGTTCTGTGTTATAGATTAAGTATTTAAAAGTTTATCAATTGTTTAGTAGATCTATTTGTTAAAGTAACTATTGTTTGAAAAGTGAAAAGTACAAAATGTTGAAGTGTTTATATGTATTGCTAGGCCTAATGTTGCCTCTTTAGGCCTAGCTGTATGTAGAGTAATAATAAGCCTTGGAACATGAAACTGTGAAGTCTGAATTAATACTATTAAATAACATATTGTGAAATACTGACATAAGACTTGTTAAATAAATAAAATGTTTGCTGGTAACAAACTACATGAATTATAAAATACTTCAGGATTTAGTAATGATAAATGAGTATAATTTTCTTATACTCCTTTTATTTGGTACATATCTGAAAAATCCATATAGTTTACTGATGTATAAGAGAGATATTTATTTTTCATTAGGAATAATAACTTTAGAGTTTTAGGCCTATAAAAGTTTATAAGAGCTCAGAATCTAGGTTCTAAATTATGTCCAGTTTGAGGTATAATAATACATGTAAAACCAGTTATATTTTAAGGTTAATACATTTAAATTAAACCACACAAGTTAAAAGCTTTATTCATAGTATTCTATAACAGTTGATAAAATCTAACACAATATATTGAGCATATTCCAAAATTTTAATTCTAAGCTATAGTAATGAATTTCTATTTACAAAAGTGCATCTTCCAAGAATTAAGCTTAAGCAGCATTTAACAAAATTGAAGCCTTTATTGCTGAAGTTAGAATATGTTCATTTTGGAGTTTAAAGAAGGCCCTTAAAGAATAGATTTATGTCTGGTAGAGCATTAAAACTTTGATTTTGGAACAAATATGTACTAAACCTAATCTGGTATTACTAAATGATAATAAAATTATGCAATATAAACTTATTAAGTCAAGTTACCTATTGTATTCTCAAAGTAGCTCAAAAATAATATTAATGAAACATAATAATACTAGTCTAAGTTTTCACAGTCACTCTCATCCATGTGAGCCTTTGACCATATAGCTCATTGACGTGTATACTCAGAGGTGTGTCTGTTTTATTTTATTTATTGGAAGGATGTGCATAAGGATCTACTATTTTTTAACACATTACCTGTATTATGTAAGTATTTGAATTGAAAGTGTCTAATAATTTGCCTTAATGCATTGTGTGAAATCATTTTGTAATATGTTTCCTTAAAAGGTTACTTCCCAAAATATAATTTTGTGAAACCAACCGATACCTTTTATGGTGCCAACTGTCTATGTTTATCATGTTTTTCAACTTACAAGTATAATAGTTTGAAATAAATGGTCTTTAATGATTTTATCATTATTTGGTGTTATGTAAGAAGTCAATTATGTTTTTTATTTGAAATGCTGAGAGTGACTTTGGACAAAAGGTTGCTTAGGTGGTATCAAATTAATGCATGTAGTGTCATAGTTATGGTTATACGTGTGTAATTCTAAAACACTAAAGTGTTATTTTTATCATTTTATTGTAACTTCTCAAGGTTGTGTGGAAATCTTTATGGATATGTAGACCACTGAAAAGAAAAACTGGGAAAACGGGAACGCTAAAAGATTCTTAGCTCATTTGCTATCATTGAGCTTTCTGCCACAATTCTGTCATGTAAAATCATAAGCTGCTGGAATAAGTAATGTTGTTAGCCCTTAAATTATATATGTTTTTAGCCCTTTTATGTTTTTTTATTGCAATTCTTTTGAGTAAGTGCATTGCAGCTTTCAAATAAGAAATGTATAAAACATTAATATACCTGTATTTTGTTTGCCACAATTCACTTATGAGCTTCGTGAGACTTAAATGTATCTGAAATGTTTTTTTTGTGTGTGATTTGTCATTATTAAACTTTCTACCAAATATTTAATACTTCTAGTTTTTTTTAATGTTTTATATTCAAATAAAACATGTTCTAAACTAAAGATTATTAATTAGATATCTCTATTTCTATGTTAAGTAGATTTATCACATGTGGAAGTATCACAAAGATTGGGTAGTAATACTGGAAAAAGACCACTGGAACCAGAACATGAACATAAGTCCAAGAAACAGAAATTAAGTGATAGTAAAAGTAAAAAAAAAGATCTTCAGGCAGATGATTCTTCATTAGAAAAAAAACCACAGCCTGACAATGTAATGGAAATAGGCTTAAAATCAGCAGAAACTGGTATCAAAGAAAAAGTTTCGTTAAGTTCAAACAGACCAAAGAATAATGTTGAAGATGTTGAGCATCATAATTCTTCCATAGAAGACACTGAAGATTGCTCAACTTTTAATAAACAGAATGATATGAACAGTGATGACAGAAAAACTGAAGAAAAAACAGATATAAACCTGAGTACAAAAATATGCAGTGAAGAGATCAAAGTGCCTACAAGTGATGAAACTGCAGTTGATAAACAGAAAAATGACATGAATTTTGTTGAAAAAGGTAAATGTTTCATAATATTCTTTAGGTTTTATAGTTTTAGTATCTGTATTAGATATGTTACCACCAGATCAATTAAATCAACTTTATAAAAATGTCATGGTGATACCAAATTCAGACTTGGTTAATTTTGTAAATTAAACTATAAATATTTCTTGCAGACCTTCCAAAAGTATGTTTTTTAAATAGATTATAAGAATTGAATACTCTTAAAAAATTTTAATCTAGTCACATCTTAATGAGATTTTATAAATTAAATACAGTTATGATTTTGAAAACTTTATTTTTTTGAAATGTGCAATACTCCCAATTGTAACAATATTGCCATGGTTCAGCACTTTGCTTTTTTTAAACATTTGATCATTGAATTTAGCAATTAAAGATGAGGGAACTGATAATAGCTCTATGAAAAATTAGCTATATAAAATCTATAAAGCTTTATAACATTGCTGCTTTGTTATAAACAATTTTGCCATGTTTCGTAAGCTGTCTGAATGTAACATTGTAAATAGGTTTTGTATAGAACATGAAAAATTATAAGTATTATTTAAGTGTAGCTGGAACTTAAATTGTATCTAAATGACATAAAGTTTTCACACACATATCGTGCAACTATTAATACTAGCCCAAGACCAGCAAGCATGATTATACACAACCAGCTTTTGTTAAAACTGTAATTTAAAGGACCAGTACCTTGTTTCAAGTACCTTGTATTTAATACAGTAATCCACAGTGTATGGCCTGGCATGACCAGGTGGTTAGGGTGCTCAACTTGTAACCTGTGAGGAGCATTATAATATGTTGGTCAATCCCACTATTTGTTGGTTTTGGAGTAGCCCAAGAGTTGACAGTGGGTGGTGATGATTAGCTGCCTTTCCTCTAATCTTACACTCCTAAGTTAGGGATGGCTGGTGCAGATAGCCCTTGTGTAGCTTTGCACAAAATTAAAAAATCAAACAATCTATAGTATACACCATTCTTTTATTGTACATCGTGTTATCCATTCGTGTTATACGTATTTCCACATGCTTCACTTTACTGCTTTTTGTTTAGAAAATGACAGTGTTGTGCAGAGTGATCATGTTTTAGTTATTTGTAGTACAATATCACGTGAATAATAAGAAATGAAACCCATATTTGAAAGAATAGTTAGTAAAGGTATTGGTAAACACAGGTCTGGGACACTGTTTCTTGGTTTGTGATTTTCATTTAATATTTTTGGATTAAATGTCAACTTTTTTTTATATTCACAATTAGGCTTATCTGAGAGTTAAATTGGCTGAGAGACAAAATAAACATCTAAAGGCTATAGATATTCACATTCAAAGAGAAACCCAAATATTGGGATATATACATAGTTCTACATTATCTAAGATATGGAAATTATTGCATTAAGGAAAACTTGTAAATAGAATGGCTGATGCATTTAAAGATGACAGTGTTGAATGAAGTGAAGTAAAAAATTGTGTTCTTGATTATACATGATATAATGTAGTGTAGTTTAAAATTTAGCAGTAGGGTCAATAAATAATTAGAACTTCATCATTGATTAATTGTGGGCTGTGTGTTAGTTCATTAACAGCTTCACATTCAGAAAATGCTGGTAAAAGAATTGTTAATTGTGTTTTTAACATCTGTGTTTTGGAGTGGCCAATCGAAAAGTATTTTATTATTCTAAAGGAAATTAGTTCTTTATTTTAATACTAAACTTTACATCTATAGGACAAGTGAAAGTTAGTGGTGAAAATTACTGTATTAGGGTCAACATTTTGTGACACACAGATTAATGAGAATATGCAAATTTGCTAGTAAAGTTATATGCTTAATGTACTGTAAAGAAACATTTTTTTTAATTATAAATTGTAATACTTTACTCTGTGTGTGTGTGTGAACATGCACTAGTGAAAGACATTCCTGTGGTACTGTCAGGAGATGATAAGGATCTTGAAGTTCCAAAGGAGAATGGAGAAAATGGGGAAAGCTCAACCAACAATAAATTAGTCAAGCCTGAAATAATTTTAACAAAGTCTGTAAGTACTTACCTTTTTCTAGTTTTAAAGTATTTCTTGTTTGTTTTTTCTTTTTAAGTTGTCTTGGAAGTGCAGGAGAGTACTTGTAGAATAGGTTTTTATGGAACTTGTGAATTTTATACAATCAAGCTTAAATATTTTATTTGGTTTAAAAACATAGAATATTTCACTATTACATTATGTAATAAAAAATTTTACAGTGTTAAGACTCTCAATCATGAAAAACAATCCCTCAAGGCATCACACCAAATTCTTGAAATTTTTGTCCCAGAAGGTGTTGATTGGTAGAAATAGATTACTTGACTCTGTTGTTTAGAATCTTTTCTTGAATGTGAAATCCATGATGTATCCAAGAAGATATATGTGTATATATCAGAGGCTTCAGCATTTCCATATCCAAAATTGATATCATACACCTTGCTTTCTTCTGATATAATTCAATTTTGACCTCTCAGGTTCTTCTCATTACACTTTATCCACTTTCAACATCATTTCTCTGCTTCTAATTAATATGAGTTACTTTATTTGAGCATGAATCCAAAGGTAAGCAGCATCTACAAACAACACACTCTTCTATTTTTCAGTATTTATGTTCCTGTCAAAGCACTTTACAGATTTCACTTATGAGTGTATTTTTTTCAATCAGAAGAAGAAGGTTTTTTTAGATTGTATTATTAGATTACAGTTACACAGTGTGGCTCCTCCAAGCTGTTTTGAAGTGTCATCCTATTTAACATAGGAGTACATACCACACAGGAATATTAAAGATTTTAAGAGAATATCACTTTCGGTTTTCTTCAGGATATGCAAAACCCATTGTTTAACATCTAAGATCCCTGTTTGTGAAACACTGACCAAATTTAGGAAGAAACATCAGAGCTGAAAACCAGATTGGAGGAGCCACGCTGTGTAACTGTGAACTCTTCATATTGAGTTCATTCATTTTCTTTAATTAAAATTTTACAAAGTTTATGTTTTGTAGGAGTATATTTGTGATGTCTATGTGTGTGTGTGTGTGTATGTAAAGAATATGTTGAAATATAAAAATTTGGTGGTAATGCATCATGTAAGATGATGACAATCATCTACACAGCAGGACTTAAATATTATAAAATATATATCAGGACCAAAACAACGTGCAGGTCATATACAGTCTTATTTACAATAGTTCAGCTGTTTCTCACCTTCTGTAGCTCACACTGTGGTAACTCCATTTATCTCATATTTTCAGTGGATATGCTCTACTGGATCTTTCCTTCGTGTACCAAGTTTGAAGGCAGTCAATTCTGTTAAGAAATACACAAGATATAAAATATCCAGTTGTGACTGTATTTTTTATTCACATGGAAAATACAGAAACTTTATTTGATAGAAAAATGTACTTAACTTTTATTGAATTTTTTCAACTTTGATACAATGATATATTTTTAAAACCCACAATTAGGTATCAAATGTGATGTAAATATAAGCCATATTTGCAAAGTTATTCAACAAAATCACTCACATTTTACCAAACTTTGTGTGTACACTTATTTTAAAGATCAGGGTAAATTACACTTTGTAACACACATTTTGTTCCTGGATAGTATGTTGTATTTCTTAATTACTTATGTTGTAAAAGTACAGAAAATGACCATTATTCCCTTCAAACTTTGCTTTTGTGATCTGGATAATGAAATTTAGAAATTAACCTATTTTTTATGTAAAAACAGGCAAATTTGCATATTTTCATTTACATAAGGTCTGAATAAAACAACATATGAATCATGATTTACATGTATTTACACTAAAGTTATAGAAAAATGTTTGGAAGTGAGTAGTTTTTGGAGATTTGTGACTGTTATGTAAATCACTTTCACATATCACCCTCCCAAACATAGTCTCCCATCATGTTTTCGTTATACATTCCTTGGTAGTGGCATTCAAAGTCCAGTATATCTTGGTGGAAGTGCTCACCTTTATCTTCTGAGTATGCTCCCATGTTCTCCTTGAATTTATCAAGATGAGCATCAAGGACATGGACTTTCAGGGACATCCTGCAGCCCATTTTGCCGTAGTTCTTTACCAGAGCCTCAACCAATTCCACATAATTTTAAGCCTTGTAATTGCCCAAGAAGTCCTGAATCACTGCGACAAAGCTGCCCCAAGCTTTTTTTCCCTTCCTACTGAGCTTCTTGGGGAATTCTGTGCACTTCAGGATCTTCTTTATTTGTGGTCCAACAAAGACACCAGCTTTGCATCAGACAGCTTTGGGAAGAAGTCTCGAAGGTACTTGAAGGCTGCAGACTCCTTATCAAGAGCTGTGACACATTGTTTCATAAGATCCAATTTTATGTGGCATGATGGGAACAACACCTTCTGTAAAGCCTCCTTGGAGATCCATCAGGAATGCTGAGTTTTATATTATTCTTCATGCACATTACATGAAATTGTATCTCTAGTCATTTTTGTGGATATAGCATTGTATGATGAGTTATAAATTCACAAAAAGAAATAAAGAAATTTAGATATTAGGATACTAATACTCTGTATGTAAATAGGAAGATTACATGTTTGTAAATTTTGGGGCTTGAATGTATTAATCTAGTCTGTTTATGTGTATTGTTTTATAGCATACTCTAGAGACAGTTTTTCACTTGATTTTGCTGTTAGCATAGTTATTTTTCACTAACAACCATATAATATTGGTTTTTATGGTGTGTTTTTTAAATAAGTTGTTTAAAACTTTCATATGTTGTAGAAGTAAACCAGTTTTGTGAAATGATTGGGTTTTTAAGTTAAGTTTTACAAATTACTTTGTCAATACAGATGCTGGAACAACTTGTGAGTGAGAAAATCCTGGAGTGTCTAACTGAAGGAAGTAAGAGTGAGATAGCTAGATTGAAACAGAAATGTCTTTCTCTGGAAAAATCTGTTGAAAGATGGAAAAAGAGAGCACAGAAACTTCAAAAACATGTATGTTCAAATCTTTCACTTGGAAATAGTGTTACTGTTATAAAAGACAAATGTTACATTATCATTTTATGGATAATTGTTCAAACAAACTCTTATACAGTGTTAAGTGCCACTTGTTTGTCTTTTTTATAGTTTGTATAGCAGGAATTTCAAAACATGCTTACTATTTGTTCAACATCAGATGTGGCTATCTAAGCATTAGTCTGGCATTATTTAGTCTTGCAAATATTTGGTTTGCAACTTTCTCCACCCTCATCAGTGCGCCCTCTATTCTGGCCATCCAACATATAAGCACTTTACTTAGATAATACAATCAATTTTTCCCAACAAAGTAGTGGTAACAGTTTTCTCTGATGAAGTTTTATGCATCATTCCATTATTGATTGTGATTTTCTTGTATAATTATAATTAAAAAAAAAAAAAAAGTATATGTATTAAAAACTAAATTAGACATAGTATTTGTGGGGATGAATTCACGTTTCACTGTTGTCAGCAACAAGACAGCTAATATGACCTTGCATACTCCTCCTTTGTGGTGTAGTGTTTCTCTTGTGTTGGTGTATTTTTGGTTGAAGACGTTCGAGTTTTTATCCATCAAGAGATGAAGACATTTGTTTGGCCTGGGATGTTTTCTCCTAGGGCTTCTAAAGTTGCCTTTGTTGATCCTAGAAAGAATTTTGGATTCTGTTTTCCTGATTCATGCTGGAAGATTTACTGTTTTATTACATGATAGGATAGACAGACATTGTATTCTCCTTTGTTTGATAAATATATACATCCATCACATTCTTAAATTGTGGTTTTTAATTATCCAACAAAGTCTAAATTGGATAATGGTCATGGTTAATGTTACTGTATTTTGTTAATTAAAAATAAGTACATAATGAGCTGTGAGAATGCTTCTCTAACTATTTGTGTTCATATGTATATATTACTAGTTCTTAATTTGATGATTTCTAAGTATTCTACACTTGTTAAGTATATTGAATCTGTATCTACTAATTTGTTTAATAAAAAGAACAGGTTATTTTTATTTTTTATGAATTTATAACTTATATGTTTCAATATATTGTAGATGGCAGAAATGTTGGCTGAAAGAAGCAAGTTTGCTGCTATGAGGAAAGGAAAGGCAGGTGTATTGTTCTTATTTTGTCTGTCTGTCTGTCTGTAGTTTTCTGACAAATATGTAGAAATATCTTTGGATTGTTTTCATTCTTCTTGTTTAAGTGCCTGCAGGTGTAGATGTTATTGTTACAAGTGTTTGTTCATTCCTATGAGTAAATAATCGAGAAGCATATCACATTAATGATGAAGTGTAGCTGCATTGTAGTTTGAATGTGTATTTTTTCTCATGGCATTATTTAGTTTTTTAACACAGTTATCATATTTCTCTTTACATTTTGTATTAAATAGCTTCTGACATGGTATAGTTGACTAGTAAATATAGTATTCAACATTGTTGTGAATATTGCACAAGTTTGTATTTGTTGATGGTGTACCTACATTTATGTCTTGCTGGATGAAATTTAAGCTAATATTATAAACTTATAAACAGGAATATTTTTATAATTCATAGTATTATTTAAAGTGTACCTGACATAAAGATGGTGTCAATCCATTCACTTCTGTTTTTCTGTGGAAACACTAGGTGGCAACAAGGTCAGTGGGGCTTTATGTTAGAATGCCATCGGTAAGTTTTTATCGCTGATTAGTTTTAAATGTAATTAAGGTGTTATGTAATTAATAAAGTAAAGTAATCAGTTTAATGCATAACAAATGAGTTTATTTTTCAAGTCTTATGGTGAGTAACTTTGTCAAAGTGACCAAAACATAATTTGCCTGTCTGAATGTTTTTACAGTATTTTTAAGTTATAAAAGTTTAGCCCCCCACTAGTACAGCGGTATGTCTCCGGATTTACAACGCTAAAATCAGGAGTTCGATTCCCCTCGGTGGGCTGAGCAGATAGCCCTTTGTGGCTTTGCTATATGAAAAACACAAACACACACATAAAAGTTTAACTTTAGTTGATATGTCTTAGTTTTATTCATGTTTCTACACGATATTTAAATATAATATACTTTCAAAGGTTAATATTAACAAGGAAAAGCATTTTTTACTGGGTTTTTGCATGCAGACACCTTTCAGGACATATATATAACCCCAAAAACTACCCATCAAATTTTACCTTTGAATGTGATAACATTTGTAACAAACTTTACTGCTGGTTTGTTTTCAGAAACCAATTGATAACTGTAATAAACATCTTTCCACTGACATTCAGTTATTCTCCATTATCAGGTCAAAATTGGTTAACTTGAACTTTCATTTGGAAGAAGAAACTTTGCCTAGAAATGTTTTATTTTTATCAGTGAGGTTGATTTATTATTAAAACTATATTCAAAACCTTTAATTCTTTATCTCCTTCAGTTATCTAATAGAAACATTTACTTTATGCATTATAACTGATTAGCTTTTAGTATTACATACTTAACAGAGGATTGGGTGTGGCCAAATGGTTAGCATGCTGAACCGTGAAGCTTATGATCCATTGTTCACATCCCACTAATGCAAGAAAACACTGTACTCTGGGGCTGCAAATGCATTATAAGAATGACAATAATTGATGGTGGGTGTTGTTGACTAGTTGTCTTCCATCTAGTTTTCATAGTTTTTAATTATGAACATGTAATACTGATATCCCTTGTAGCTTTTTGTAAATATTCAAAACAAACAAAACACAAAAATCCTGTGATGTTTTACATTTATTGGTATAAAAGTTTTAAAATTCAATCTCATGGACCATTTATTATATTCTGTAAGAAGTGTTTTGTGAAAAATAATCATTTTGTGTAAAGAAGTATTAGTGCAAATAAAAAGTAACAAGTTTTTTTTTTCATCAGGGTGGAATAGCCAGCCCTTGTGATCAAATCAAACAATCAGGGCTAATGCAGAGTGTTAGCACAAAACATGTGACTACCTCATCAAATAAGGTACCCACTTCAGTTTCTAAAATACAAGTGGTCTGTTGTTTGTACGTCAGAGAATACTTGTCAACAAAATGTGTCATTAATCCTAAACTTTTTTGTGTATTGACGTAAGTTGTGAATGTACTGTTTTTGTGAATGTCAGTTAAGATTTATTTCTCATTGGTAAAATTTAAAAAGTTATTACTGTGTTTCTTCCTCTGTTCTATCTCTTCATACGTTAAGTTCTGTTTGTCTTACTCTTTCAAGCATTATATATTCATTTGTGTATATGTGCATATATACTAACTATAGATTATTAAAATAGAAAATGAAAAAAGTGGATACACCATTCTGAGAGAATTTGTGTTAATATTTAAAAGTTCATTCCTTAAAGTTTCTGTATCTGTAGCCATTAATACTGATGTGAAGCAATGTATTAAAACTCTTCACTTCTAGATTTCTGAACCTTCCACCACTGGAAAAGCACCGTTAACGACTCAAAACAGTGTGTCAAAAGGAGGAAAAACAGTGAGTTTCATCTATAGATATGAATGTTCAGTTTGTTAGCTTCCTTCTGAGAAAAAAAAGTACTTGTTTTGATAGTTAATATTTTATAATAAAGAAGTTGTCTTTAACCATTAAACTGCAGCTTTCATCACCTGATGCTGCTACCTGCAACATTCCCACTGTTTATGGGTTAAAAACTGGTTGAGTTGTTGCAATAGAAATTAGTTGCAAATGACATTAAACTTGTGAATTGCTCTCATCTATTTTATAGGCTGTTCATTGGTAGTAGTTCCTGAACACGTGTCTGAATCCATTAAGATTTTAATGCATGTGGATGTTATTGGTTTCAAAAGATCTTATTATATTCCATATATATTCCCAAGTTAAAATAACAGAATGTAACAGATCATAAATATTCTTAAATAATAAAATTGAACATTAATAATAATAGTTGCATTATTATAAAAAACATTTCCAGTTTTGTGCCATTATTATTTTAAAATATCCTGTTATTTGCTCATCATGAAAAAATAAAGTTTAGTTTACTGTGTGTAGTATGACAGTGTGACAGAAATTAGTTATTTCTTCCAAAGATAGTCCCCCAGTGATTGAATTTTCAATGCTCCTCTCAGTTGGCATGGCAGATATCCCAAAATGGCTTTGCTCTAACTAAACACACATTCACTTCCAAAGATGTTCGTGTTCATTCAGTGATCAGTCTAAGCCGAACATTTTGAGTGCTGTTCTGGGCAACAATTCACTTATGCTAATTTTAATTTGATGATGAAGAACCCTCTTTTTAGAAAATAAAAGTTTTCACACAGCTTGACTGACTGATCTAAAAGTTCATTATAACTGTACAACATTATAACAATATTTTGTCATCCTTGGGTGCCTTAGTTTTTCATTACCCAGTCAAGCCATCTCAAAACTTTTACTTATGCTGATTGGATGGTAGAATACTCACAGACTGTTTATCATGTAGGATGACTAATTTAATAAAAAAAAGGAAGAAAATGTTTTATGTTTCACTATATATGTTACTGCAGTAACATTTTATACAGTTGTTACTGTATTATTTTTTTAAATGTACTAAAATATTAGTTATTTTTTTTTCCATAACCGTGTACAAACCATCTATATATAATTCTTCATTAACAAATCATTGGCCTCACTAAAAAAATTGCAAGTGGTGAAATTTTTATAAAACATCTTACAGTTCTTGTACTTGAACTAAGACACAATTGATAAAAACAAAATAGAGTATTTGGACTTGCAGTGATGCATCTTATTACCAGCTATGGTGTATGGCTTTGACTGTATCAATTTTCAGTAACTAGTAATGTCCTGCAAGTTTGCAAAAAAAAAGAATTTTCTCTTATAGCAACTTTTATAGCAAAAAAAAAAAAAAGTCAAAATTTTAATATAGCCCTCTTATTATTTGTTGCTGATTTATAGTATTTTAGATGGTTTATAAATTACAGTAGATTTTGAACCTAATGACACCATTTTGTGGTTTGGTCTTAACACTGTGGGAAGTATCAAGTTGCTTGGGATATTTTCATTACATGGAAATAAATGGACATAAGAATTTTTGCTTTTAATTAATGAGGCTGCCATCAGAAAAGTTGAAATTTGTATTTATTAAATAATTAGAGTTTGCTTATTGGGTGTAATTAATTCAGAAATAAATATTTAATATTTATTCTTTCATAACAGGATGTAGGAGCAAGCACTCTCCCACCTGTTCCCATTCAGCTCATTGCTAATGCTGCAAGTTCACAAACAACTACTGGTACAGCACCCAGATCTGTACATATGTCTGCTAATGCACCCTCAATCGTCAAAGTCATTGACTTAACTAGAGAAGAAGAGGAAATCTCAAAGTCTGCAGTATCTGGTTTGAAAGTGTCTGCATCTTCTACAGTTTCAAGTATGTCAACAGTTTGAGTCACAAAGTTATATATTAAAGTCTGAAGTTTCACTCTCTTTCAAAACGAATTTCAAGTAGAATTATTTTTGACAGCTGATAGTTTCACTGAAGATGTCATAACTGCTTTCAAACAAAGCCAAAATGATACATGATATTTAAAAATACAATGTATGAAGATTTTTGTGGTGATATCACTGCATTTGTATTGACCCTTAGGGACAAATTCTGTCAATTTAACACATTTTACACACAGTTATAAAAACAAGTTGTTTAAAACCTTAAAATTTCCGACAAAATGTTTAATTTATTTGAAAAATAGTTTAAATACATTTAATATCAATATGGTTTAATTTTTGAATTTTTACAAAAGATCACAGCTAAACACTGTTTCTGATACAGTACTTCTCTTTCCTCATAAGGTTAGCTCTTCTCATTTAGTGTTTCCCTCTTTATGGGGAGTTTTATTTATACATAACACAATCCTTCTCCCCTTCCCCAGTTGGAATTAACTTATTCCAATGTTTTTGTCATGTAAATCATTGTGCATCATCTCTCCACCAATAGTATCGTAATATACTCATATGATGCATGTAACTTCTATACTCATATGATGCAAATAACTTTCTCTCTGTATCTCTACCAAACTAGCACTTTTCTTTTGGCAGCATTTGTGTTTGGACATGCTCTTTTGTTTGTTTATTACTGCATGTTCATCTGTTTTCCTCATGAATTTGTTATTCTTCAGCTGTGTTTGATTTATCCAACCAAATTCATATATTCGTATTTACCAGTTTATTCAGCTATATCTCTTCTTGAGTTTGGTGAAATCTTTGTGGGCTATGTTCTGAAATTAATTTACTGATCATTCCCATTCCCCTCCTGAGAGTCTCCTGAGCCTTATTCAGTATCAGTGGATTTATGTCTCAGGTTTGTGTTGTTTTATAATTATTACATGAACTATATTCCCAACTTTTGGTTTTTCAGGTTTTTCTTGATCCATTGGCATTACAGTTCAGTGAAGAGTTGCATCTCCATCAATCACTCCTTTCTCTCAAATACCTCAGCAGCCCTGGAGGGCTGCTCCCTCCTTGCTTCTACCTCCCTTCCTTCTATTTGCCGTCTTTGTTCTCTACCAGATCTGGGTACACTTCTGTATCAGGATTTTTGTTCTCGTTTAGCTCTTATTACATCCTTTCAGGTTCCACCTGTTTTAATTGTGGGAGGCCATAAACGTCTTTTCGTTGCTGGATGTCAAATTCCCTGATCAATAACTCAGTGTTAAGCCTTGTGTCATACCCAGGAATTTGAATGGTTCTCAAATCCCCTAGGTCTTGGGTTTGAGGTGAAGATGGTATGATCCTTTTCCTACCCTGACATGGATGTCAGTACCCTGCGAGGAGGTTTTGGGTGTAGTTGACATATTGAGTATGGTCCTCCACTCCCTAGGCATTCTACATCCAGGCATGTATCTTTGTTTACCCCCCTTTTTTTTCATTATGGGATTGAGTTACAAAATGTTTCTTTGGTTAGGATCACTTTCCTACCACAGTACCTTCCACTGAGATGTGTTCCTTTCTTTTTCTTACACATTCCACACCTGGGCAAAGAGTATACCTTTTCAGGAGTGGTGCAGTTCCCCTCTTCTGATCTGAGTCTCTTATCTTTGAAGGCGTTCTTTCTATGGGTTTGGAAAGTATGTCTGTTCTTCCCTCGTGCTGGTCCCTCCTCCTAATCAGTGTGGGATTCTATCTAATCTTGTGAGTGGAGGTAAATACTATATTATAACTTATTTTCCTATACTGAAAATGTATATCCAATAGGCACTTCCCTCCTTCCTCAGTTTCCACTCTTTCTCCCCAGATTCTTCCAGTGCTTCTGTTTTTACTAGACTTTGTAGTAATAGTTTGGTAGAGGTGAATAGAGGGAACCATGTGCACCACATGAGTTTATCATGCTCCTATTGGTGGATAGGTGACACATGATAATTTACCTAAGAGATGTGTTGATTCTAATAGTGGAGAGCAGAATGCTTGTGGCAAGTGTAAATAACAAGTTCACATATAATGGGCAGCACCAAACAAGAATAGCTAATCTTATGAAAGGAGGGAAGTACCTGTCAAATGTGTATATAGGAAAATTATGACTTTTATAGAAAAAATAGACTAATTCTGATTCCTCAGATTTTCAATTTTTATGTTATTAATAAGGAAATTGTGTCTATTACTATTTTATCGTTATTTTTAATGTAATTATCAAATTTTGGCATATATGCTAACCACCTGTTAATAACTTCACTGGAATTCTTGTTGTGGAGAAATATTTCAAAAGCTTTCAAAAGAAAATAATGTGACATAAATCCAGCATAAAAAAATCACCAGAAACTATTAACAATAAATCTCAGATATCTTGTCGTCTGCTGTTTCTTTCTAGAAATACTGTGTTTATCTTTCAAATGTGGCTCACCAGATAATTTCTTCCAAACTAGAAGCATTGATCAACATGTTGCTTATATCATTTCAAAGCTAAGAAAACCCATCTTTATTAGGCCCAGTATGGCCAGGTGGTTAAGGCACTCGACTTGTAATCCAAGGGTACGAGTTCTAATCCCCGGCACACCAAATATTGCTCGCTCTTTTAGCCATGGGGGAGTTATAATGTGTTAGTCAATCTCACTATTTGTTGGTAAAAGAGTAGTCCAAGAGTTGGCAGTGGGTGGTGATGACTAGCTGCCTTTCCTCTAGTCTTATGCTGCTATATTAAGGATGGCTAGCGTAGATAGCCCTCGTGTAGCTTTGTGCAAAATTCAAAAAACAAGCAAACCATTGCATAGAGCAGATTCTAAACTATATTTCAGTGTAAAGTTATTAATTTATATGACTAATAATTTATGGTTTTCTGGGAAAGTGACAAGTCGTAGCTGAGGCAGAGAAGTACATTGGAACATAATGGGAAGCTTAGAAGACTTTAGGGACAAATTACAAATTTAGGAAATTTTATATTGTTTTTTAGATGTTCTTGTAAAGATTACAAATAAACCTTATTTAGTCTAGAGATTACACTGGTGACAGAATAATCTAGTGACCCACATCTTGACATACTGAAATTATTTTTTTTAAGTTTATCATACTCACATAATGCATACTAATTATTTATTAAAAAGAAAGTATACTTATTAGAAAAAAATTGATTTTGGTTAAGAATGTTGTTAGTAAAAAGTATTGTTACTTGACCTGACTTGCTGTAGTTTCGTAAGGTCAAGTCTTAGGACACTGATAAATTTATTCAGAGTTATATGGGACTTACAGCCACAAGTGGTAGTTAATAGAACTGGCAAAATTAAGTATTAAAAGAAATGTATTGTGACAGTCATTAAAGCTGGAGTGGATATATAGAATGACACTTTTTCTTTAACAAATAAAAATGTAATTGTAAGAGTAAAGATAATATTCTTAATGTTTCTTTAAAAAATTGTAAATTTCACAATCTAAAAATTGTTAGTAAAATAAAATAATAATTTCTTATGCCTAAACAAGATACCATATAGTAACTTTGTATCAAAGTTTCATGCATTGTGTTAAGTATTTCTACTCCAAGATGGTTAAAATATTGAGAGGATATGAATAATTTTCCTGTGGTTTAGAAGGGGTTAACCAGGTGAGGATTACAGAATAGATTAAAATCATTTTGTAGAATACTGGCTTGCTCAGAATTATTGAAATAGGTCATAATTGAAATATTTAAAAATGGTTTTCAATATTAGTAAGCAAATTCGAACTTAAAATTGTAAGTCATTGTTGTACCCAAACAGTTAATAATCTTAAGTTTGAATATAAAAGTTTATAGTCCAGTGATTGACATTTAACTTTTTTTTACTTTAAATACAGTTGCTTCATGCTACAAGTTTCTTTACGTTTTCCAAAGACTCCATTTCAACGTTTATGAGTTTGACTGAGTGATGAACAGATAATTATCATAATTTTACTTTCTATTTAATGAACAAAATTTTTCAATTCAGTAAGGCTAAAACAAAATTACCATTTAAATTTAGAAGTAAGTCAAAAGGTCCCTGTTTTTGTTCTTTTAATGTTAATAAAAAATCATCATTAAAAACTGAGACATTGGTGATTCCAAGAAGTTAGAAATACAGAAAATACAAATGTAATATAATTAGTGCTCTCATGCAAGAGGAACTTCGTAGAATAAACTGTCTTTAATGCTGGGAATAAATGTTTATGGAATATTGTTTAAACAAAAGGGACATTTTAATATGTAAAAAATAAAAACAAATCATAGTGTGTATGTCTTTCAGAATAATACTTTAATTCAAGTGCACAACATAAGTTTATAGGCATTTTGTAGCCACAAACTGTAATTATTGGATAGATTTAAAAAAAGTTAGATTCTGTCACTGGTACACAATGTCTGTCTAGTATCTGATGGGTAAGAAAATTCTTCATTAATAATTATAGCATTTACTACTTTTCTCAATAGTGGAAACACGTGCATTTGTACAACCATGTGATTTACACAGCATGTTAATAATAGCTTGCAGTCTCCAGTACTGTGATTTCATTTTTCAAGTAATTTATTTATAAATTTTGTACCAATGTGGTCCCTCGCTGGTACAGCTGTAAGTCTGTAGATTTACAATGCTAAAAGCAAGGGTTTGATTCCCCTCGGTGGACTCAGCAAATAGCCCAATGTGGCTTTGCTATAAGAAAACGCACACAATTTTAAAATGAGTACCTCTACACTGGTCATTAACATCAGTGAATGTGTTCTTTGATTGGCTCTATAACAAATTCTAACTGTATAAAAAAACAAGCTCTCTTAAAGTAACTAACTTCCTGTTCACAGTTGACACAAGTATGATTACTTAAACATTAGATACGCAAGTTTCGTCCATATTTGTCTTTTTGCAGCAACTTAGCCACTCACAAGAAAAGTCTATTGAAACGTACAAGCAAGTTGATATTTTTTACGATATTACTTGTTTTACAGATTTGAGCAGTCAGAATATTTCTAGTGAGGATATATTGCATGACAGGTTAATAAAATAGTTAATTTTGTGTTCCCATTTTATAGGATTAAATAACCTAGATATCTTGTAAAATTCAGTGTTTTAGTTTTCACTGGAATTAGTACTAAACAAAAAATTAAGTTTATGATTTGTTGCTTTAAGACATTATGTAAGACTAGTTGACTGACCACCAATAACAAAGTTTGTATTTTTAAAAAAACTTGGAATAGATGGTATGTATTTTTATTGTTGTCTCTTTGAAAATAAAATCTGAAACTGTATGAACTTTTTTTTTCAGGAATGTTCCATCTACTAATTACAAAGTCTGTTAAATGTACTCTAAAGACATTTCTACCTTTTTGGTTTTGACTGTGTTAACATTTCTCATAATCTTTGTATAGTGTTTGTTGTTCTATGGCTGAAAGCTCATTTTTGTATTCATTAATCTTATAATGTTAAAATTATGATTTCACATTTTACTGGTTTGAAAAGTTTCATCTACTTTAAGGTATAAATGACCATAACTTAACATGCTTATCAGATAAGAAAGAACTCTATATTGTGATACACAATGCAGGGAAAATCGACATTTTAAAATTTATTCTAAAAGTTCACATATTTATGAATGTTTGTTATACTTTTTTTATACTGTCATTAGTTGTCAAGCCTTCAGTTCAAAGCTCGACAAGCATTGTTCACAGTCTGCCATCTGGTGGAGTAGTCACTATGCCTATTGTTCGTAATACAGTGCCATCCCTAGTACAAGTTATTCCTTCAGGTGCACCACTCTCACAGTCTTTTGCTTCCTCCACTGGAACAGCTGTAAGACTGACCAGACCATCTTCTTCTGTACTTCCTCAAGCTTTTCCACAAGGGACCAAGGTCACATATCTTGTTCCTGCTGCTTCAACAGCTATATCAGTTCCAAGACCTGAAGCTGCTCCTCGTCTCACCTCTGCGGTGCCTTTTACATCACCTTCAGGGGTTATCGGTAATGCTCGCCCACCACTCCAGACCTTCTTGGTACGGATGGCATCACCTCAGCCTGGAGGTTAGTTAAAATATGATCTTGTCACCTTTGAAGGTTATTACTGTGTACAAACATCAATAAGATATACCCATATGCTTGGTGCAGCCTTCATCCTTACTAAGATTGTTTCGTCTACAGTCAGTACAGGGTCAAAATGTGATATTTTCATCACAGGTATGGCCTTTTGAATTTACACAGAGTCATTTAGTATGAAGATTGTGGCATAGTTTTAAAGGCCATCTTAAAAATTGGCATATCTCTGTTACAGCTGTAAAACTTATTTTGCATGATCAGAAAACATTTTTACTGTAACAAAAGTAAATATTGTCTTTTACTTGTAATAGATATCCAAATGTATAGCCTCCATGTAAGAAAACTAATTTTGAAAAATGGCATACAGTTTTATAAATCTTAAATGCCCAAGGAAATTTACTTACAAATTACTGCTTTTGACAACCCATCTTGTTTGTGTGACTTGCTTATTTTTGTTATCCAGCTAATTTGTCTGTGCCATCTTCATGCTTGTTTGTTATCTGACTAATAATTTGACTATGCCACATCATGACTGTTTGTTATCCAGCTGTTTTGGTTATTTTACCTCAAAATTCTTTGCCATTGATCTGGTTTGACTTTCCATTGTTCCTGATGGGACAGCTGTATCTGTTAATCTTAACAGTGCTAAAATCAGAGGTTTTTTTCCCCCTCAGTGGACACAGAATATAGCCCTATGTGACTTTACTATTAGAAAATGCATGTTTTCAAATTTCTGTTGTTTTTTTTTCAATCTCTTTCTCCAGCCATAAACAGGCTATTTTCCTCTCTTTTTGAGGATTAGCCAAGTAAAAATTCCTAGTGTAAAGCTTATAGTTTGTTGGAAAAGGTTAAAAATATTCACGTAGGAAAAATAATTTAAGTTGAGTAGCATCCGTTTTGTCACAGATATATAGAACTTGTCAAGAGCATTATTAATGTCCAAAAGTTATATCGGGCTTATATTTTAATTTAATAAAACATTTAAAGTTAAAAGTGGAGAAAAATTAGCCTAAAGGACTTAATGTTCTAAGCATTTATTTTAAGGTTTATTAGCAATAATTTTTTTCTTTATATTCTGTTTTGTAAGTTTCTTATAGATTTAATTTTGTAAAAGTTGATGATAAATTGTTTTTGTAGTTGTACCAGGATTGCTTCGACCAGTAACCACTTCAACAGTGACACTAAGGACTGCTGTTCCAAGTCAGAATGGAAGTGTCCAGACAATGGTAGTTTCTAGCCCCACTGTATTACAGAAGACAGTTCCTGAAACAGTGTCTTATGTGTCTAGTCCTGGAAAAACTCTAAGCACAGTTAACCCAACTTTTACCAGTGGTACTGTTGTAATCTCTTGTGTGTCCAAGGTATGTGTTTGCTTAATTAAGTACCTATCAAACAGAATTTAGGATTGTGCTACAAACCCACCATGTAGGATTGGATTTATTCTGTTAATAATATACTAGCAAAAATAACCTCCACTTTGTAGCTGAAAGTACTGGTTTTAATTGGTTTGGAATATGGTTTTAGAACCTGTTGCTCTCATAAATGTTATGGAGAACATTGAAGATCCACTTCTCCTGAATTGTTGTCTTTTGACTCTACACTTAACATCTCATAATAAATGTTTTTCTAAGAAAAGTGTAGGGATATTTTCCAACATTTCACCAGCTTTTAATATCCTTATAGCCAGCAGTATATCATGTTTTTTTTACTTACATACACACCATTGTGTTAAGTTTTTTAAAATCTGTCTGATTTTATTTTAGTGGACGTTTTATTAATACTTGTTTGTGATAAAATAGTAAAATCAAAACTGTTAGCCCTAATTTAGATTTTTAGTCAGTCATAATTTTTATTTATAGAATAGAATTATTTTAAGTTGTCAATGTGTAAAACAGCTGCAAGTCCAGTGTCTTTGTTTGTTTTAGATTACTGGTTGAAAACAGTAAATTTTAAAATTAGTAATGTCAAAGTACTAAACTTAAATGCATTTTTTATCTTGCATCTTTGAACCTTCTAAAGCTAACAAAATCATCATGTTGCCTTAAAACTGTGATTATTTCCTTCCTTGCAACCTGTTTGCTTTTGCAGCATACCTTCTTTCTCTTCACACAATAACTGTTGAGTGTTTTTACATCTGAAGTATTTCATGGTTGCAAGCCTCCATATAATCATGTTTGTTTTTACATGGTTTGTAGAGATAATAAAAAATGTTTTACTTTCCTTGTTTATTTTGCTGAAGTAATTGTTATAGAATAGCTCTCACATTTCAATCCAAATAATGGTTTTTATGGTGGACTTTGCCCTGGCATGGGCTTGGTATAAATCTTTTTAAAACAGTTTAATATAATTTCTAAATGGATTACAAAGATAGTTCTCATAAATCAGTTTTTGTGAGATAAATACTGTCCATTTCTGTTATAATAACTTGCAAGGCATAAGTGAACTAGTGAATATCATCAGACCTCTGATTGTGTTATACTGATACATATATGTAACCTGCTTTTTAGGTCAAAGTTTATGAACATTTTTTGCTGTGGAATAGTATCCAAGTATATCATGCAGCTGTTTTTATATTATAAATTGTAAATTTGTCACAAACAATCCATATGAGGTTCAAAAACATTCACTGGTTATCATGCTTTACATTTGAAGTATTTTTTTAGAGACAGTTTTATTTAGGAATTATGAAACTCAATACAGAAATAACAAAAAATGAACAAAATGATATCACGGTGATGGGAAGGGTATCATATTTTCTGATGAAACTAAAGTCTGCTTACCTCATGACCAAGGTTCTGGAACCATCCTGACATTGACAAAATAGCAGTTGCTGTTTCTCAAGTCTTTCCATAATCTATAAATATCCCCTTTTAATGTATATATATATATATATATTATTTTTTATTTATTTATTTATAGATAGCCACCACTTTAGTAGTTAGCTGGTACAAATTGTAAATTATTAGCATAAGTATTTCTTGTTAACATGTGTTATAGAACCAGTGTAAAATAGTAATAATTCTGAGAGAAGCATTTATGTTAACAAGTAAGACAGGGTTTGATATATTTGCTTTGCTTCTAGGAATAAGTTCAAAAATGAAGGAACCAGACAAATTTTTTTAGTCTTCTGTGTTTTGTGTTTTAACAGTTACTAAAAAGATTCACATTCTACTGTTGAATAGAATAAATTATATTTTACGTATAAACAGTTATAGATAAGATCTTCATGTGCAGTTATGTCGTACAAAATAACATATCCTGATGTGAAGTCCCAAATGTGCTTGGCACTTACTTCTACTATTTATTTGATATATTGGGGCAATGCATATACATTGTAGACTTGAAACTGAAGTACCACTTGTTCACAGCCTTTGCAGATCACATTCCTTCACTAATGAGCCATTTTAATGATGTATAATATTACACTGTTTTCTGTACAGAGAGTTGTCAGTTCTTCTCCAAGTACAAGGTTGATTTCCACAGGAAACATATTTGGTAACTTGGATGAACCTGTAACGGCTCTTGTTGCATACTTAGAAAATTAGAAGATTGCTATAGGGTATTTTCTGATTTTAAAATATTATTTTAAATTCTTTGGTGCATTATTTAATTAAATAAAATTATTTAGTGAACTACTACCATTAGTATAAAAAACAAGGCTTAAGTGTCTTTGAGAGCAATATAAAATTAATTATAGTACAAATATAGGTAAGATGGATGTTAATAATCTAATTAAAAAAATGTTCACAATGCACGTGTGTAAAGAACTCGTGTAATGTAATCTGATAGCTTAATATGCACTGCACGATTTATTTATTATTGTGGAATTAGTAACTAAACCAGTTCAGAGGGTAATAAACCAAAAAAATGTGAGTTTAAATAGATGTATATTGTTATGTGTGTAAAGCTACTTAGTATAAACAAATGTAGTTTCATATTCAGTATGAAGTCATTCCAGAAAACGAGTAAAAGGGGTAATGTAGGGTTTTTGTGGTTATGAGACCAGTTAGTTTGAATGATCTTGTATAAAGTTAGGGTATAAAATATACAATTTATTTAGGTAGTTTTAGAGATTTTTCATGCAAAGAAATTTATTTTTAACACTCCTATGAAAAGTGGGGCCTAATAGGCCCCAGAGCAACTTGAAAGGTTATTAATATTAGGCTAATAATTTTGTATTTAAAAGAAATTGCCATTTAAATCCATTAATGAATGGATTAACAAGATTCCCACTGTCCCTATCTACTATCTAGCGAAACCACAGCCAGGGGAACAGGCTTGGAGAAATCAGGACTAGAAACGTCTTTTCGTAGGAGTGTTAATTTTAATGTGAAAAATCCCATAACGCGTGGAAATACTATCTATATTTGTGGACATATCTTTAGTAAAATACTTCATTAAAATATCTGAGTTTTTATATACAAAAGACTTAAAATGTTTGTTAAAAGTATGGGACATTTTGTAAGAATGTGTTTACTGTATTAGAAGTTAAAGTATGAAAACTCTAAGAAGCACAACAGGGTGTCGATCATCTTGAACGTGTTGCGTGTTTACTATGTAACGCAGATGAGCACATAAGCCAATCACTGATCCACAGCAAGAGGTTATTGAGCTGGATTTTCAAACTAACACAAGCAAACATGAACTGAGTATAATAATTACTGTCAAGTAAAGGTGCCACAATGAAATTTCTAGGTTTTGGAGCCCTGGTGTAAGCAAAATATAAAAACAAAAATTTGTGCTGGTATGGCAAACTGATAACTGGTTAAAAACTTGAATTTTGAAAATAACCATACATTAACAAAGGGATACTCTTAAATCTTACAATTTGAAGAAAAGTGGTGTAGCTGAAATCTATTGATTATTAACAATAAAGGCTTCAAATTTAGAATAATCAAATTGTAATTGTTCCTCAGACCAACTTACTATGATGGTAGGAATATTATGTTCTGAGATGTTTTGGGCAACCCTGAAGTTCTGAGCTTTCCCTGGAATATACTCTTTTCATATGAGTTAAGAGCCACCTAGTTGTAGAGCCGGATACTTCTCCCTCCTTGGTAATGTCACTTCTCATCAAATTGTAAGCTTTAGATCTATTTCTTTATTTTGATACTGACAGTATTAGTTGTATGTTATTTTGAACTCAAGATATCTTGATTTTCAGCATCCAGCTCCACTCCCTGGAATGCCGGCCTCAGACAGTAAAGATCTTCCACCTAAGCCTGCTCTAAAGGCTTCTAGAGTAATGAATGGTATGCTTGTTTCCAAGACTACTAACTAACTAAGAAGAAAAAGAGTAATCACTTTCTAGTATTAACGTCTCATTAGTACATCTTAAAAGCTATGACGCTGATAATATAGAAGCATAAGTTGAACACACACATTCCCTAACAAAGATTAAGTACATTTAAGCATCTTCATTAAAACTGGCAAACCAGCTGTTGACACATCAGGAATCATAACCCAATCCACCAAGTATTGTCTTGGTTTTTTTGGTTTTTTATTTGTTTGTTTAAATAGCCTTGACTGAGTATGTAGAAGCTTGTCAAATGTTACCTGATACGTACAAAGGAATTTGCCAATTTTGTGAAAATCACCTTTATGGTATTGACAGTTTATACATATTTCCTGATTATATATTCTAAAGACAGCCGCTGTGGGTATTAAAACTTTAATTAAAATAAAGAACAGAACAGTATTTTTATATATGTAAAAATGGCTCGTTTGGGTTGAGAAAATTTTTTAAAATGTATTTTAGGCAATTATTTATGGATTTGGACAAATATTTGAGAACTCACCAGTCCATATCTGAGAGAGGTAATCTGTTTTCCCATTATGTTGATACTGTGACATTAACTTCAACTAGTAGACCTTAGTAAGTTTTTGAAGGTGAAGATTCTTGGATACCCTGGACCCATAGCTCCATCTTTAGATTTATTTGTATGTATCTCGTACAACACTTTTTGCACAGTTGTGTACGACTTCCATATTCAGACAGTGCTGTACCAAAGTGTTAGAACAAAGTCACAAACTACTTTCAAAGAACAATGGAAGGTAAACCACAGGTCAAATATTACAGTTTTATTAACCTTCATATTTAGTACAACAGAAACTCAGTGAAAGTGCTTGAGTTCAACAAACAGTTAATATTTTGTGTGTCCCCCTTTTGCTTTAATAACTACAGACAGTTTTTCAGGCATTTTTGCAGCATATGTAATCAAGGTGTACTTTGGAATTTTACTCTAAATGTGTCTAATACAATCCTATAAAGTTTCATTGGAAGTAACTTTTGATTTGTCAAGTTTTTAATGTATCAAATCATAATTGGGTTGAGATCGAGGCTTTGTGGGACCATTACATCATTTAAATGACGCCAGCAGCTTCTTTCTTAGCTAAATAATTTCTGCATAGGTTGGATGAGTGTTTGGAATCATTAACGTTTTGGTAATAGACTCCTTTACCAATAATATGCAAACCACTGGGTATACCATTAGGTATCAATATCTGAACGTACTTGCCCTATTTCTTTATTCCATCTATTTTGTGAATATATTCTGTCGACTAAGCAGAACATATCTCTGAACCATCACATTACCTCCCTCATGCTTCCTGGTAGGTGTTATGTATTGAAGTAAGTATATTTCACCTTTTTCCCATCAAACGTACAATCTAAACTTTGAACAAAGTATTTAAAAGTTGGACTTATCTGTCCATAATGCCATTTCCCAATCATTAACAGTCCATTTTTTTACTTTTTAGCAAATTTCAGTTTCTTGACTATATTTGGAGATCAAAGTAAAGGTTTTTTTAAACTACTACACAACCAAATATTCCTTTCTCATTGAGTCTTCTTTTTGTTGTATATTGGGACATTTCTGTCATTTGGTACAAGGTTGTTATCTTATAATCAGTGATGTTGAGAAAACCCATTTGTAAAGAAAAATATATATGTAAAAACGGCTCATTTGGGTTGAGAAAATTTTTTACATAGAGGAGCGAACAATGTTTCGACCTTCTTTATGAACCTGATGATGACCGAAGAAATCGAAACGTTGTTCGCTCCTCTATGTAAAAAAATTTCTCAACCCAAACGAGCCGTTTTTACATATATATTTTCTCTACAAGTGGGTTTTCTCGAAATCACAGAACAGTATTTTGACCTTCTTAGGGTCATGTTCAGGTTAATGAAGAGAGTTTGAAACTGATCACTGCTGGGCATATCTTAGGGACAAGAATGCAAATGGGTGCAACATTGTGGAGGGCATTGCAGTTATTGTACATTTATACTTCAAGTGGGTTTCTTGTCATCTCAGATTCCCTGACTGTCTTGGAAATTTGATCTTTGCTTTATGTCCAGAGAATTGAAATTTATCTTTATTGAAAAGTTCACAAACTGTAAGTTGATGTAAACATTAAATGGATTAGTTATTTCTAACAAGGTGAAAGTTGTGTTGCTTAATAATGTAATTACTGTGTATTGCAAAATCAAAATATATGACTTGGTAAAGCTAATGTAGATCTGTTCTTGTGATAAGTGTAAAGTGGAATTTTCAGTGAACATTATTCAATCCAAATATAACCCCCAGTAATATAGGTGTGTATGTCTGTAGACTTACACTGCTAAAATCTGGGTTTAAATAGCTATGGTGGGCAGAACACAGATAGCCCATTGTATTCCTTTGTGCTGAGATTCAAACATGTATATATAAAAAAGTGGGTTTTCTCATCATCACTGAGATTCAAACAATCTACAAAGTAATTCTAGTTGGAGTAAGTTTACTTACTCTCTCTTAACGTTTATTTCTTACTTCTTTGAGTTTCTGATATTAAAGAACTTTTTTATTTTCTGAAAACTTTAGTATAAAATGAAAATATTATTATTATTTGTGTTTACTATGATTTTTTACAGGTTTTTGATACAAACAGTATGTTATTTCTCTCATTGACAAACCCACAGAAAGATTTTGTGTGACTTGACATTTTTTTATTTGTGTGACTTGCCATTTTTATTATTTCCATAACATTTTGTTTTATTAATTTAAAATAATATGTAATATATGTGTAAAACTGCCTTTTTAATTTTGTTACCTTTGCTAAACTTGTAATATTTTGAAACATCCAGTTTCAATATCTAAATGCAGATTGTTTTTTTTTTGTGGTTTTTAGGAATTGTTCTGTCATGGAATATGACTCTGAATGCCTCCCACCCCACAGTTGCTACCTACCAGTTGTATGCTTATCAGGAAGGCACAGGTCCACCTGCTACAAGTACGTGGAAGAAAGTTGGGGATGTAAAGGCTTTGCCATTGCCTATGGCCTGCACGTTAACCCAGTTTGTAGAAGGACACAAGTATCATTTTGCCGTACGTGCCGTGGATGTTCATAATCGAATTGGTCCGTTCAGTAACCCAGCATTTATCTTCCTTTCCAAACAGCCTAGTAATACAACAACTTAGTAATTATAGGATCGTTCATTCCAGCACACTCTTGACGTGAGAGTGAAAATATTAAAAAATACTTCTTTTTTTTAAGACTTATTTGGTGTATTATAATGGAAACATTTATTAAAACCTGTTTGTTCAGTTTGCTCCATGTGACAGTGAACAGGGTGATGTGTGATTATGATGTTTTCTGCAAATAAAAGTTATACCCATTTAAGTGACATATCTATTATTTTTAAGAAATGGTGTTAATTTCCTTCTGCACACTATATGTATTACCCTGTAACTTTTAGAATAGCAAGTAATGTTTATAGATTCGATTTTTAGAAGAAATGAAGGCATTATGGGAGCCAGTCTCATTTGAGTACACAGTTAGTGTACATTAGATGATATTTATTCACAAAATGTATTTTAACTCTAACAAGATAACTTTGTATTGTATATAGTCATCATTTTTTTAAGGCTACTTGTTTTGTATATAGTTTTGTGATTGGAGTGTGATAAATGACCATATGTTTTGTGTAAGTGTTTTTTTCATGCAGCTTGCCATTCACCGTCTTTTTCCCACAGTCTGTTTGATGTTATATCTTGTACAGTCAGTTCTTAAAACATCAGAATGAGTATGGGCATAGAGATATTTAATCAGTCAGCATCTGTGAGGTTCACTGCTTAATGTTTGGCAGATTGATTATGGATAATCCTATTCCAATCATCAGTCAGTGTAACTCCAATTTTTGTAGTGTCATGTGGTTGGTTAAAGTGTTGACATATAAAGCATCTCATAGAATCTCAGGAGTGTTCTGAGGGACTTAAATCACAATTTGTAGTTGATTCTGTGGTTTCTAGCCCAAAAGAATCCCTCATAAACCTGACAGTACAACAGTGAGTGATATCTTATGTCAAAATATAGTCTGGTTTGTTTCAATCAAAGAATATTTGTTCAAGCAGGACACATTGTAAAATCTCTAGATCTGTTCATATTGATGTCTTCTAATGACATAACTGATCTGTACTAAAATGGTCATATTCCATGATTTGAACATGCTTTCTGCTGACTTTCCAAATGTGCATCAATTGTTCAGTAGTAGAAACCTAAAATCTTGAAAGTGGATGTGTGAAGTCTTGTTTCGTACATGTGGTCTCTCCATTTGCTGTCTTGAAGCAGCATAGTTAACCTTGTTGTGTAGTTATCTGACAACTAAATAACCTTCACACCACAGACTTGTATGTATTTAAAGTTGTTTGTTATTTTTTGTAGAGTCTGGTTGTTTTCTTATGTAGGGTACAATTGTTTGGTGTAGTGTGGTTTGTCTTTTCTTTATATAACTTACATCACTGTTTTTTCTCAATAGTCTAAGTAGCTGTCTAACATGTTAAATTGTTAGTTAATACCAAGAACCAATTTTTTATCTTGAAAGCAACTAATTTTAACCCTTTCACTGCTTTATATATCATATGATATAACTTTGCCCACCACTTAAAATTCAGTATGGTATTTGAATGTATCATTGACCCATATATGACTGTGCATAACAGGCAAAAACTAACATGGTGTAAATATTAGGCATCTATACAGTAGTGCAGACCAGGAAATTCATCAGTTGTAAGGAAAGGCCATTTGGCCTTGGATTTTCTCTCATTTTTAAAGGCACCAAGTGAAAATAAAATTCACTGGAGAGCATTAAGGCCACAGTACACATTCCTGTTAATGGAATATAAATGAATTTCATAATTAATATACTAAATTATTGACATTGCTTATATTTATTGAGGTTTGGGAAGCTGACCTATCTTTCTACATTATGTTTATCAGGTTGGTAAGTACTTGAGAAAGGTCAAATAGAATCCATGGGAGAGGAAGCATTTTAAATGTTTCTAGGATTTAACCTCTGGTAACTTTACAAATCATAAACATATTTCAGGTATCTCTATCCACTTATTAATTCAACTTTGATAAAGATCTGACTTGTACATAAAGAGAACAAGTTCTTTATTATATTTCTAGCTTTTGACCTCAAATGCCCTTTGACCTAAAACTGTATACAATCTTTATACATCTCTATCCATTTATCATTTTATCTTACTCTTGAGAATAATCACACAAAGGAAAAGTTTGTAGGTCTAATATCTACCAATAAAATTCAATCCCAACATGTCTGACAACTTGACCAAGATTGACAAAAATCAATTACACAGTCTTTGAATAGGACCCCTTTGAAAATCTTTGCAGACAGATAGATAAGTGGATAGACATTACCATAACACAATGTTAACATTGCAATTGCAAACAGTACTACAATAAAATGGCTGGTATTCTTCTGCATAATTTTTTAATGTAAGCTAGTGCTTCTAAACACAAAACTAGGCTTACAGTACAGGTTTATAACCTACATATTGCACATTTTTACATGTTACCTTGTACACCTTTACTAATTGTTATTCAGTAGTGTTAATTTTAGCTAGCTGATGTAGTAGGCCTAAGCCTTTTGTGTGTTTACCGTAAAATTTATCAAGCCAATTTATTGACACGTCCTATTTCTACATTTTCTAAACAAGTGGGAAGTCTCTTGTAGGCAGGATTAGAGTAAATGAATATATGAGATTTTTTTAGCTCTATTTTTTTTGTGTGTGAACAATACCAAGCATGGGGGTTCATTTACTTTGTTTGATTTCATTACTTATCAGGATCTGTATCAACTTGAAATTTCTTTAACAGGATAAGACTAAATTAATCTATGAGACCTTAGGCATGGTTAAATATATCAATCAAAAGGGTTTGATCTCCCAAGTTGTAAATTGTAATTCAGTCTCAAATTGTCAGTAGATGACAGAGCTATGTGCTAAAAGTTTCTAACTGAGTTTTAAAAAAAAAATCCATTCTATGAGCTGCTAGGCCATGGCTAAAAATCAGAATGTAATCAAAGTATTTACAGATTTAAAAAAAATTAAAAAATCTGGCACTTGGCAACCACAGAAAAGTTGCATGGCATTTGCCATCTTAGCCTGTTCCTTTTTAGGTATGATTAAAGCAAGGAGTATTTTCATTCATTCACTTCACTCTGATCAGCATATCTACATGCTGACTTTGATTGTTATGTTCTGCTGTCACTGGATCTTTGTGTAAGCTCTGTGGGTTTGTTGTTTGAGAACCAGTTTGAATTATTGCTACTACTAAAAATCTACAGCATGGTATAACTCAACAAACTGCACTAACGTTTTACAGCTGATCAAAGTGAAACCTTCACTCTCTCCAATAGGTGCATTTTATGTGATATGTTATTTATAACAAGGTAGTTTTTGTGGGCTATGAGGCCAGTGTTTGTGATCCCTAGTGGTTTTGCCTCTACTGCTGTATGCAATACAGATTTAGATAACAAGGGCATGACAGCTATTTTGAAAAATACGGTGGCAATTGCTACTATGAATTTCCTGCCCTTGTTGTAAGTACTTGTATTAGTGTGCTAAGTGTCATATTTGTACAATATACTTGTTTTATTCACTATCAATGCTGCAGGCACGTGAAATAAGAAAAGAGTGCAAAAACACATCTGTAATAAAAAAAATTCCTGCTGACCTTTCAGAAAGTCTCATCTTGTGATTAGTGAGAGTGACCCAACTGTTTTCTCTACTCACTCAACACTCCACCAGGCCTATATAGAGGTCACTGTATGACCTTTTGATGTGTAATCTTTACTTTTGCATGCTATAATATTGTATGGTAAAAACAAAGAAACTTGTGTGGATGGGTTGGGGGTTTCTACCCTACCTGAACATTGAAAGGATTAAATGTTCAGAAATTTAAATAAATTGGCTAACTTGATTTCCTGCCTGTAGCTCTATAATATCAGCTTTGTGACTATCACTTAATACAGCTTTAGCATATTTTACAAAATTGCAATTTTAAACACAGTTAAGTCATACGAAGACAACACTCCATATTGTTGAAAGTTTCTTAAGTTCATTTCATAGTACCTTTATCAGTTGTTTCTGTCAGAACGTGGGTGGATAAAATTACTTATTTCATGGTCTTTTTATAGAGTTGCATTAAAAATGTAATAAAAGCATTTAATATTAATGTATGTCAATAAATTTGAAATAAAAATGTAGTTAATAAATTAAATCTTAATTTTATATACATTTTAATTTTCAAATTTGAAAAGGAAATATTTAAATAAATATTCGGTCTTTACGTATGTGGTCATTGTTGTTATCAATTTCACATTTTTAATCCTTCCGCCCTGTTTGAGCTCCCAAGTTTTAAGTATAATTAAAAGGTTATAGATACTACCAAGATGTAACATAACTACAGCCTCCAGTCATCTTGGTTTAGTTAGGTATAAACCAGAAAGTCTAACCCACATTTTTCAAACGTGTCAATAATTCTATCTAAGAAAATTATTTTAATGCTTTTATAGCTGAGTTAGAAACCCAGTTAAATTATATTAGTAATAGGATATTATATTTTTTATGTGTTATTATTTTGTGTTTTAAATTAAAAACTTCAAATAAAAATTTGTTAAAGTACCAACAAAAATTAGGGTTAACGTTTATTAACACTTCAATTCTTTGACTGCAGAAAAGTGGAAATCTTGTACATAAGTAAAAATGTTTGTAATTATTACATTAGATAAGAAAACATAAATTAAAAAGAAATTCACATTCTCAACGTGGTATGTGTAAGAGCTGCATGTGTTATATAATTCAATAATGTTTTACAGTAAGTTGAATTATTTGCTATGCATATTTAGTAGTAGATGGGTTCAAAAAACAAGAAAATAAAAACTGTAAATGGTTAAAAACTTGGTCATTTAGAATAATTGTTCACATAAACAATAGAATTTTTTTGTCATATTTGGGTGAAAATTATATGAAAGTTATCAATGCACCCATTATGTCCTTGTTCCACAGCAGTGAGATGATCCCTTTTAACATGATGGAAGAGACGACAATTCATGTTTGGACAAGAATTTTTCATCTTGTAAAGTCAATATGCAATTCACCCTTTTCCTTAAATGATAAACCAGTGAATCAAGGTCCCTTTATGATGGCTGTACATTCTTAGTTTAAATTTATACTACTAAATCAAGAAAACATCTGTTCGAATGGCCATAATCTCTAGGTTTCTTTACTCCAAGTTCACTGATGAGATAGTGTGGCTAGAAAGTAAATCACCAAAATATAGTGATAAAAATATTTCATAGGTTGTTTATAAAACTAATACTTTATTATTTTTAGTTTTGTTTTTAAA
This sequence comes from Tachypleus tridentatus, assembly GCF_004210375.1. Lineage (NCBI taxonomy): Eukaryota > Metazoa > Arthropoda > Merostomata > Xiphosura > Limulidae > Tachypleus > Tachypleus tridentatus. The sequence goes on from NC_134833.1 coordinate 26,404,008, forward strand.
TATAAAACTACTAAATCATTGTGAATTCTAAGATTTAAGAATACATATAGGTTTCAAGTTGTAACTATTAACCACAGAATGTTTGTTATGCACCATCAGTCAACAATTCAGAGAACTGTGATTGGATATTGAACATTTAAAAAACAAGGATGTCAGATACTGGGAAAAAAAATTTTTTTAAATATCTTATAACATTTAAATGTGTTATGTATTATTCTAAAATGCAAGTACAAACCTCATTCACTAACACCCTCTTAGAAGTTTCATATATTGATAACATACTGGATGCATTTAACAAGAAACTCACATTTTATCATTAAAGTCAACTGGATAATACTATTACTTTACCACAGATTCTTTGTCTTTAGCTTTTGAATTTATTGTTTTGTGTGTGTCTAATATTCAATTAATGTATCACTTATTTTTGGGGTTTACCACATACAAGTTTTGCTTACTTCTGTTTACTAAATTAATGACATAATTCACTAAAATAATTATACCATGAATAAAATTTCATTCTCAGTTAATTTTGCAAAGCAAAAGTGCACTGTATATGCATGTGTGTGAATTTCAAATGAGTGAAAAAAAATTGCTTCAATTTAGCAGGGATAAATGGATATAGTGTTAATGGTTTTAGTTTTAATTCATAATCATCAATTTCTAAGCAGTCAAATGGTAGTAAAGTTGGTACTGTACAAATATTTTCTAATTACCCAAAGTCCACACTTTATCTACATAAGCAGTAGCATCTTTAAAGACTGTCAAGATTTGGCTCCATTGAAACCAATTCTGACTATCCAACAAATTATTAAACTTAGCAAAGTATCAGGTCATCCCTTAAGCAATGTCTTATGTTAAGAGAAAGAATTTTACATGGTTTTAGTGTTATTTAATCAATAATGTATTTTCCATTATTTCCTGCCAACAATTTACACACTTTTGAATGCCACATCTGTAAAATTCTTTGGATTTGGAGGAAAGAATGTAGAGAGGGTAGTTTTGACATCTTCACGTGTTCCAAGCTCTTTTCCATCAAGATAGTTCTACAAACTTCAGAACAGATGATCATCAGATGGGGCAAAGCCTGGAGAATAAGGAGAATGTGGAAGTTTTTCCCAGTCTAGCTCTTCAATCTTTGCAGATGTGATCCTTGTTGTATGGGACTGTAAGAACAAATTACTTATCTTTGTTTTTGACATTTGTTTTGTCTTCAAGTTATGAAACTATCTATGACAGGACATCAGACAAGTTTAGTTAGGTTGAGCAGGTTAGGAAACAGTTAACAAAGACTTCCAATGAATAAATTTGTTACTGGTTAAGTATATTCACTTTCAAACAATTTCAATAGATTAGCTTTTATCTTGTCCAAAACTTCTGTTATGTGGCCTTTCACTTTAATCAGGCTACAGGACAAAATAGATGTGCTAATGAATGTCAGTAAATTTCAGACTGATTATATATGTATAATATTGAACTTCCTGGTCAGTGATACAAAAAGTGAAAGTATTTGTCATTGTTGTTGGAAAAAGGTATCTGAAGAAAATTTTATAAATGTAAATTGTTTTTAAAGACAAAATTAGATGCTATTTCATGAAGTATTTTCACTGTAGAAAAAACCAAGTGATATCTATGACTTGCCAGTACAGAGAAATTAATATTTGAACAAAAGTATAGCAAATATAATTCCATTCATCATCATATATGCAAACACAAATACTGTGGAATGTGTATGTTAGTGAAAGTTTTGAAACTGAACAAGTTTCTTCCATTGTGCTAGTAATTTAACTCTTTTAGTCACACCTGTCATCATATGATGACCATGTAATATCACAGATTCCTATCCAATACAGCATACAGTACTGTTCATAACTACTTAATTGTTAAGAAGAAACAGACCAAAAATGGCATCAAATTACTCCGGTGTCTTCACATTTGAAAAGGAAATTGAAGTTAAGCAAGCTGATGATGGTACTGTTTCTGAACCTGAATTATCTGATTATTTTCAGTATGATATGACTGCACATGCCTAAAGCATTCTCTTTCAGACCTCTAATTTCTTTGGTAGTATCACAAAACTTAAATCCTTGGACAACTGAAAAGTTTTGTTCTGAAAATTTTTAGCATACTTAGAAATTTAAATCTTTATATATAACCACATATTTACCCTATTCCTCTAAAGGTTACTGTACAGAATTTTAAATGATTCTTTAATTTACATATAAATCTCTTATATACTAAACTTTTATACCAATAGACTTTTCTTTTCTCTCTCTCTCTCAGTGATTAGTATAATTAAAACAAATGCACAATATGTTTATAACTACTACAGCAAAACATACCCCTACTACAGAGTTTGTACGCTTACACAACTATACAAGCATGTGAATACAGAGAAAAACAATAGATCTCAAGGAATGCTAATGTTCACAGGAAGTGTAAATTAACTTCAACTCAACATTAAGTCACAGTAGAAGTCAAAAAGCCATGGTTATAGAAGTTTTGATTCAGTATACCACATGCAATGCTCACATGAAGTCTTGCTGGTATTATGTACACTGCCTCTTGGATCGAGCTAAGATTTTGTCATGATGATAGGTAATAAATATATGTTGATAAAAAAATTCAAATAAATGAAAATTCTCCTTTACTTATAATATCTGCATTGTACATTAAGATAATTATATTCTTTGTTTAGAAGATACAACTTGTTTAAAGCCAGGCGAAATTCCATAAGACATAAGTTCTGAAAGACTGGAAGGGGTCACACCCACAGCTGTGCTTGAAGGACTAATAGTTTCTGTAAGAAAATCATCTTCTTCCTAAACAATAAAAAAAAAATTACATTTGACTATGAACAGTCTAACAAATAGAAAAATTAACTTACTGAACAGACACTGAATTATGTATAAACTAAGAACTGTAAAAACCATGTTTTTCAAAAAAGTGTATATTAAAGACTAATGTCTTACACACTGTGATATTTTCATCCACTTTGGAAAATGTATTTCAAACCTCGTGAATAATTCATCTAAGGAAAAATATTCTGTAAAAATAAAACATTACTATCTTGTGATATTGAAGTCTCTTACCTCATGTTCAGGCTGACTTTGCTCAACTTCACCATCATATACCCGGTATATGGAAGTAATCCATTTTCTGGACCTGTAGTTCACACATTAGAGGGAGTACAAATTATTTGAATATATAAATTGAAATTTTAAATCTAATAATTACATACACACAAACATTTTAAGCATATCTGCAGAAATTTCAGAGGAAGGAAGAATAGTAAGTGATAGCCTATCATTAGCATTCTGTTTATATCTCGAATTTTATAGGTCATTGTTAACACAATAGGATTCTGTTATATAATCTGTCAAATTTGAAATCATCGGTACAGTTTTGTTTTTCTGTTTAACAGTTAACTTACATCATCTGTCTCATGAATGACCAATGATTAATATGTTAGAATAATACTTTAAGATTTTAAACAACTTCTTAAACATACAACTCAGTTTCCAAATCTAATTTGTTTTGACCTATACTGCCATCTAGTGAGTTACATTTGATGCAGTTTATTTTTTCGTTTAACCTTAAAATAATACTGTATAATATTTAATCCAACACTTGTTACATGTACAAGTTGATTTTTATAATAAACACAAAAGGAATACAGAGTATGTATTATCTACAGTATCTACTCCAGCACAAAATCAGTTTCTAGCACCAGCAGGGATGAGTTATGTAAAACCTAATATATTCAGATTTCATGACTGAACACTATGTTAAACAAAGCAGATTTTAACTTTTGTTCAAGTAATTTTACCACAATACTAAAATAAATAAATATACAAATGCAGCATATAATACTTTAAAACCATGTTAACAAGTTAGTATAGGTTTTTCAAAAATAAAAATTTATTTTGTTATCAATAGAGTAACTAAATTCACACTGTCTAATATCTATTCAAAATTGAAACAACAACAACATACACGAACAAATTTTCTGATCCTCAAATATTAAAAAAAAAACAAAAATGAAATGATCAACTAAATCTAACTATACCTCTTCAATAAATATGGGTCAAATGGAAAAAAAGTTTCCATCTTGGAAAAAGAAACCGATTGTGTGCTTCCAGATGCTTGACTGGCAGCTACAGGAAGGAGAGTTCGGCTGTTCCTCTCAATAATTGTATAACAATATACAAGCTGGTAGTTCCTTGCAACATTTGCAAAGTTTCTCACAACTGCTGACATACAAACTTTTAGGGGATTTAGGCGACAAGTGACAACCCTTTCTAGATTCAAACCTCTCAGGTATTTCAACCCTAATAACAGTGTTCCAAAAAAATGTATTAAAAATACCATTTCTTTCTGCTGAGACTTTTACAATGTAAAAATGGATTATGGTTTTCATAATCTTATAAAACTTAGTGATCAATTACTTCATTTTCTGTAAAACACCAAAAAGAGCTTACTTGTTCCACAAGCAAAAAGAAATTGAGACTTGTATTTCACTTTGTTTTATACTTTAAAAAATCACAAAAACAAGAGATTTGTAATAAAGTGTACAAGCTAGATGTACTTTTGTAGGGTCCCTGAAAGTGTTCTGTTTCAAGCGTAACAAATATTTTTATCTCTTGATTTTGAAGTTCATCAACAGTACAAATTGCAACATTTAAGCATCCCTGGCGCAACATAATTTTTGTGTCTACTGACTAATTGATGGACAATATACTACTGTCTGGTGGTTAAAATAACTGGTCTTTGGCCCCTGTCAGGGAAATAATCAACGTATTAAAGCAAATAAAATAATATTAAATTTAATGTGAAATCAAATTATGATCACTCGCAACATGCATAAGGAGTTTATAGTGTCCATAAATAACAAATTTCTTAGTTTAAAATCATTGTATAAAGAAAGGTGTAGAAGGTAACAAGTTAAATGGTCACAGTAAACTATCACTTTACTGAAGTTGTGTTAATTAGTGCCTCTACCATACTGGGGACAGGAATGCTAACTTCAAGAAATAAGTTTTATCTTACTTACCCCCCTTATTCTTATTTTAACTTGGGAGAGCAGTCACCTTCCCACAACCATTTGCAGACAGTGAAAGGTGATATAGATGTGAAACGTTCTGGGCTTGAGCACTCACATCTCGCTCTCCTAATTTCTAAATTTCTAATCTTCTTATGTGAGACTAGCAAATTGGAGGTTAAGACTGATAGATGGTGTATCCCCACTGCAATGTGGGTCCTACTTCATCAGTCACCTCCAAAACCTAGAATACATTTTATAATCCCACGTCGCAGCTTGTACCCTAGGAGCTTTTTAAGATATGTAGTGTATGTTGTTCACTTTTGATCTGTTTTGTTTATGGCCTAAAAATTTATGGTTTTAATATGTATGGATATTATGCAGTCAAGCCATTAGTACTACTAAAAGAACATGATATTTCAACATTAACCTACATAACCACTGCCAAAAATATAAATGGGATCATTAAACAATGACAATAACATTCTTACATTAACCTGTGTGAAGGAATAAAGAAAAATTATGATCACAAAATTTTTACAATATTTCATCACAGTACCATTTTTCATCTCAATCAACTCCTTGTGTCTGAAGGCAAAGACATAAAAAATAGCCTGGCAGACAGCGTAGAAAGTGCCATGGAGACTCGTATCGACAATCACACGAGAACTACCAGTTAAATTCTCTATGTAACTGTGGATCCAACCGCACATAAGGTCAAAACATGCCGTGACAGTGCTGTAAAACAGAAAATGCATGTATAAGTACAATCCATCCACACAGCTCTGTATGGTATACCACTACAACTAAAAGTATTTAAATCAGTTTCACTTAAAACAGCAATTAACCAGAGCTAAAAAATTGTAATTAGTAAAAACGGACAACAAATGTTACTAATAAAGTTAATGTCAGCAGGTACTGTAAGAAGGAAATGGTAGATTAGAAAAATTAACTATTAAGAAGCAGTAGAAAAATCTAGATGGAGAGCTTTTTAGAAAATGAAATGTTATGCAGAAAAACAGTCAGCATATCTTTGAATCAAAGTGTAATTCCAGCAATGACCAAATGATACTAGAGAATCTACAAAGGGAATGAAGATGAAGATGAGGATAGCTTAAAATGGTATTTAAAAAGAAACACACCAGGAATGACATGATGTAACTGGATCAGGGACAGAAGTTAAAGATGGTAACAAAAGTTTTGTCTAGATATTTATGCAAAGCAATACAAGAAATATCCATGTTAGTTACCCTTTACTTTGAACCAATCAACAAGAAGACGTCCAACAACTGTTTGACTACTAACTGAATACACACAGTGCAGAGAGCATTTTCAGCAACACTATACAAACCACAGACCCTCAAATTTACCATCTGACAACCCTAACCATTAGGCCACACACACACACACTTCCAGAAGGACAGAAGGCTACACCAATACAGGTAAAGACAAAGAGTAAAATATTGTTAACTGTTAAAAGTTACAAATGACAGCCGCAAGATACAAAACAGTGGAAGAAATTCAAAGGGCAGCCACTGTCACACAAAGGAAAGATAATGACCAAGGAAAAAAGAAAAGACTGGATTATAAATCTAACTTCTTCCCCCCCCCTTCCTCTTACCCTTTTGCAATTGGCTTGGTGTATGAGTTCATTTGCACATCTGTACACTTGAGTATTTACATTATAACTTTTAAAACAGTGTGTGTATCTTCAGAAAATTTAGTAGACTTTTAGAAGTATTATGTACATGAAAAAAATCAGATGTTTTTAACGAAATATTTCTACTAAAAATTTATTTGTGGTTGGTTTGGTGTTTTATGGCACAAAGCAGCTAGACTATCTGTGTCAAACGTCCAGTAAAAAGTTAAAATTAGAGTAAATTTAGTAAAATTCATAAAAGGAAATTAAGGTAAAACAAAACAAAGTTTAAAAAAAACATAAATAGCATAAAACCAATGTTTACATCTAGTCTATGGCATTAAGAGAAAACTACAGTAATACAAGTTGTAGAGTACTTTCTGTAGCATAACTGTAATAATCATAACTTGCCAGGAAGACCAACAGGTAAGTACAAAAACCACCGTCAGTCACCTCAAGTTGGCCTTTCCAGTTCTGGTTCTGAGTCATTTGACATTATGGCCATTTTCAAAAGGGGAGTAATGAAATGGTTTTAAAAGACAGAGCAAAATTATAATAACTCACCAGGATGACTAACAGGTAGTTCAAACGGATAGTCCAAACAGCAGCGTTAGTCACCTGAAGTTGATCTTTCCAGTCCTGGTTCTGAGTCAGTTTGTGTTACGTCCATTTTCTAATTTCAAATCGAACTAGACATACTTTGATTCTTAAAAGGGAATCCCATTAAAAAGGTCTAATGTATAAATTAAAAAAACTTAAATAGCATTAAAAAATTAACATCCTTTAAAAAACTAAAAACATTTCCAAGGTGAGCAGTGTCACCATCACCAATAACACTGTCTAACATTAAGGACAAACTCTGGGACAGGGTCAGTTTGAGTTCCACCAGTGTAAAGGGATGGTTATAATCATAGAGACAATCAGCTCGAAAGGAAAGAGGTGATCGCTCTGCCCGAGTCTTGATGGCCAAGAGGATAGAGGAAGAGGCAGAAGTGCTATATACCTGGCAAAAGCTTTCACCTGGAGTATCAGCGATGCTTCGGGTATCAGCTACATGGCCATCAGAATGCAAGATCAAAAGAGGGACAGAATTATATTGCCCACTGACCTTTCAAATCTTGTCCCATATGACTTTGGAACTGGTGGTAGAAAATATGCTGGTTGTGAACTTAATCCAAGATTTCTTCTGGCTTTGACATCTTACTTCCCAAGCATGTGCATGGGGGCCAGCTGGAAAGCAATGTGGTGCAACAGTGTGGGATACCTACGAAAGTATCCCAGGCCCATTTTTTAAGCCTTCCATGGCATATGGCAGGCAGGACTCCACCACGGACGAGGATATTGTGGAAAAAGTGTCGAGGTGTTAAGAATACATTGAGCAGGTGCTTGTATAATACAGTCAGTTACTGCTGCCACACACTCGTCTATTGATGGCTTACAGACGATGGCAGGATCAAGTTCTGTGAGAACAGTGAAAGAGGGCCAGTTTGCATGATCCAGTTTCCACCAGAGCATGCGGTTGGGTTGAATCGGCCATGGCAAGTCTCTCTCAAGATTATAGGAAAATGATCACTGCATCATGGATTATTGCCAACCCTTTATGAAAAGTGAGAGAATAGTGAAGGGGAGCAAACTGATAGATCAAATAGCAGTAAAGGACTGACTAGGTGCATGGAAATAAGTAGAAGAACCAGTATTGAAAAGAGAGAGGTTGTGATCAGAGAGCACAAGCTCTACGGAGCAACCCCTCCTATCAATATCAGCATTTCCCCAGAGGGGATGATGTTCATTAAAGTCCCCATGATTAAAAATGGAAATGGCAGCTGTTTCATGAGAGCACCAAGGTCTGATTGATCATGTCTCTCCAGGGAACAGGTAGAGAGAACAAACAGTAATGGTCCGACCCAAGGAAACGTGGACGGTTACAGCCTCTAAGGGTGTGTAGAGTAGCAAAGACAGGGTGGGCACATGCTGATCAACCAACAGTGCCACCCCTCCATGCAGTTGTTCATCACACAGCCCGTCATTTCTGTATAAAGAAAACTGCCTAAAGGTGACTGTATGGGCAGGTTTCAGAAATGTTTCCTGTAAGGAAATACATACAGGATGGTAGGAAGCAATCAGTGTTTTGATGTCATCCAGATTAGAACGTAAACCTTGACAGTTCTATTCAAACAAGGTAGCCATTTTTATTTATGTGTAGGCAGACTGGGTGGAGAACCCTTCTGTTTATGACCACGTATTTTTCCTTTACTGTCTTTATTCAAGGGGGGGGGTCTATCGACCTCCATGGATCCTGCCTGCCCTGTGTCAGTTGGGCAGGTATTTGCTGTTGGAAGAGGATTCCAGTGACTGAGGACGTGAACAAAAGATTGTTTTGCATCTTGATGTGGGAGAACATGTATCTGAGGAAATGCTCATACCTAGAACAAAAGGAAGTGGATCTTAGGATTTGTTGGAATGTATGTGATGGACAGAGATAGGTGTTGAAGTTAATTCATCAACGTTTTTAACCATAGAGATCAAAGGACTATTCATTTGTTTTGAAAACAATTCTTTTAGAAGCACAGAGTTCTGTCTGCACTACCACTGTAGTAGTGAAATGAAGTGCAGCAGCATACATCCAAAATGAGGTGGTGGACAGCAACATTCAAGCCTCAGGGTAAGTAATGTTTTGAATAATTTTCAAACGCTGCACCTCTTTCTCTTCCAACTGTTTAGGGCAAGAATAAAAGTAGGGCAGGTGAGAGTCATTGCAATTGACACACTGAGGGCCCATTTCACATTCATAGCAATCGTGGTTCTTGCCAGGGTTTCATGAGCACTATACCCAAACACTAGCATCAGATATAATGTCCACAACACCTGCTGAGAACATCCAACACTGGTACTTGGTTGACCCTAGCCCAAGTGGACCAGCTAACTGACCCAATGGGGGCCATCTCAAGACTGCCCGTGTACAGGAATTCAAGGCCAAAGTGGTGTGTTAGGATTGGACCCCTCAGCCACCAGGATCCTCTCCTCTCCTTCATGGGTCACTACACACAGCATACACATGGGTGGATGTTTAGATCCCAGAGGAGGTAAACTGAAAGAACAGAACCTTCCCTGGAAGGTCCTCTCACTATGTACAGGAATCCACAACAAGGGAACTTATTTGTGAAAACAGAGTCTGTTCCATTACTAGTCTGAATGTAAAGTGATCTCGTTATGATTAAAATATATTCTTCATCCCAAACATCTCAAATGTCACTTGCATAATCTCTAATAAAACTTCCTAAATACATTTCAAACATTTGTTTTCAGTAAGACTTTATATTTTTCTGTTATTTTTGCTACTCTAACAATGGGATTTGTAAATCTGACCAACCTTGTAACTATCATAAAAAAAATTAAGAAATAAAACATAAATTATGTTTTTTTCATTCTAGAATGACTACAAATTATAACACAAACACAAATGTTTAGTCTAAGTAGCTTAAGTCTCATAACACTATACAGACATGTATATATATATTTATTATCTTCTATTATATTGACCTTCCAGTCATGTCTATTTAACATTACATAGCTTGTATTGATGCAGAGCACAGGCATGCAGGTCATGTGTCCACTAAAATAAAGCTAACCTTTAGTCTTCCCTGTCTTGGCTGTGTTTTCGTGGACTATAATATTTTGTAATATACACTCACATTTTAATTATTATACATTATACATATGTATATATATTATTATTTAAAAATAAATTATTAAACTTATTTTTCATAAAATATAGAACAATAAATCAATAAGAAAAAGCAAACAATTATCTCTTCTCGCTACAACTTTAGTTGCTTGAAGAGGTTGCTAAGCCTTTTAAAATTTTGTACATGGAGGACATCAAAAATATTTTTTTAGGTTTTATATAAACAGTTGAATAACCAAAAAGATCATAAATAGCTACATTAATACCACAGAATTCCACTATAATTTATTAAGCTTAGTTACTAAAACTTAAGATTTTAAAAAATATTAAACTTCAAAAAGGCTAAAAGACACAACCTACCTCCTTGAAAACTTGGATTGAAAGAACATGGTTGCTTTTACAAACATGAAAATGGCTGAGAAAACCACTCTGGAGTCATTTTAAACTGTCAATTGGTTATTCACATGTCATATACTGTAGTAAGAGTATATAAAGGACCGTTTAAAAAAGAAATTGAAAGAGTGAACAGAGCCACCATGTTCAACTTAGTACATAAGCCATATCTCAACAAAATAAAAAGGTATTGAGGTTCTTACTTTATATTCTAGCTTGTCAATATTAGTAATTTGAGTGCCTAATTTGTATGAAATTGTAGACTTAGTATTCATTAGAGACAACTTTTAATAACAAATAATGAATCACTAATGAAATCAAAATATACAAAAAGTTTTCACACAGTCCAAACACACCTTTTCTACGTTAAGATAAGCTACCTGTTGAAAAGGAAATGATTTCAATATTCCTTTGTTTCTTAAATTTGTGCAAAGATACACAAGGGCTGTATGTACTGGCTATCCTGACTTTTGAGTGGAAAGGTTAAAGGAAAGGCATCTTGTCAACAGCACCCACCACCAACTCTTGGGTTACTCCAACAAAACAGGATGGTGGGATCTCACCATCACTATTATAATCCACCCATAGCCCAAAAGTGCACAAAATATTTTGCAGTAACAGGATGCAAATCACGAACCCTGATATTTACAATCTAACTCTAACATGCAAACCACTAAGCCAAACAAACATAGGAACTGTCAAAGGGATGCAACTAAACAATAAGGAAACAGATAGGAACAAAGGGCAACAACATACAAGTCAAATAACAGGACAAAAAAAAAAAGAAAAAAAGACTAAGATGCATAACTTTATTTTTTCACAAAAGATAAATATAATAAATACATAAGGTACAATGTTTGAATATTATTTTATAATTTTCATGCAAAATGTAAATCTAAGAACTCCACAAATAAATAAAATCTTTGGACAAAAAAACAGCCCAGTCATAAAAGTTACACCCAACTACCCAAGGCAGATATCCTAAAACCTAACCATCCAGAAATAAGAGAGCAATAATAACTGTTATTTTTCTCATTAACTTTAACCCTACCTTAATGAAATGTAAGTGGCTCTAGCCAACAAACTTCCAATGTAACAGGCTGAAGCTTGTCTTATAACACAAGGAGTGTTGGGATTCTGAACTTTCTTCCACAAGTAATCTAAAAAGCCATCACTTATCATCTGTGAAATAAAACATACAAGCAGAGACTCTGAGGAAGTAAATAGCTAGACAGGTAACATCCTTGTTTTAGCTAAGTGTAAAATTAACATAAATCATGTTATAAATGACAGAAGATCTATACATCTTACGTAGCACATCCAAACTTTTGATGAAATACTAGTAATGCAAATTCACAAAAGAAAAATAAGGAAAAATCACCTAAAATACAAACATCCAGCACCAGGGCACAAAAAGGTCATTATGTAATGTGGACACACAAACATATTTCATTTCACAAACACACACTTTGATACACTCTTGTGAATTTACATTACATGTACATTGTACGTGTGTGTCAACCTTCTTTCCACAAGATACAACTCCATAAATTTGAAGATCTTTGCTACTTTCATGACTGACAAAGTTTACAATTTATTAATATTACATCAAAGCTAGTGTTATCCTAAAATATAACAAGAACTGGGAAATGTTTACTCCCTCTTGTAAACATGTTTTATGTACAATAGCCAATGACAAAGATTCCTGCTAGTTCAAAAAAAACTTTAAATGCTCAAACTAAATCTTTATTTATTTCTTTAGCTATAATTTAATACTTAATTATTTCAGAGTAACGTTTTTCACAGATAATTCACACAATTCCAAACTATACTCTCAAAATTTGAATTAATTTCTCGTAGGCACATTAATTATTGTATTAGGTAACAAGTATTAATACACTTAAACTTCTTGTACTTCAAACAATATTTACTGGCAAATTAATTTCTGATGGTTTGACTCAAAATTATGTTGACATCTGTAGCCTTAAACATTCTTTTGTAAAGTTCTTAATGTGTAACTATACAATGTAATATTGAGTCTTGATGTATTCTATGCACAAAAAGTTGAAAAATCTGCATGAAAGATTGTCTTCCTTAACAATTTATCAAATAAAATACCAATCTTCCAGAACCTGTCTGTGTAATTATACTGATAAATCCTAAACTTATCTGAACCTCTCTGGGTAATTATATTGATACTTTATGAACCTATCTGAATCTCTCTGTGTAATTATATTGATACTTTAGGAACCTATCTGAACCTCTCTGGGTAATTATATTGATACTTCATAAACCTATCTGAACCTCTCTGGGTAATTATATTGATACTTCATAAACCTATCTGAACCTCTCTGGGTAATTATATTGATACTTCATAAACCTATCTGAACCTCTCTGGGTAATTATATTGATACTTCATAAACCAATCTAAACCTCTCTTGGTAATTATATTGATACTTCATAAACCTATCTGAACCTCTCTGGGTAATTATATTGATACTTCATAAACCGATCTAAACCTCTCTGGGTAATTATATTGATACTTCATAAGCCTATCTGAACCTCTGTGTAATTATATTGATACTTCATAAACCTATCTGAACCTCTGTGTGTAATTATATTGATACTTTCCAAACCTACATAATCATCACTATGTAAATATATTAATACTTCCAAAACCTACTTAAACCTCTTTGCAATTATAACATCACTTCCCAATCCTACCTGAACCTCAATGTTATTATATGAATGCTTTTAAAAGCATCTTACCCTCAACTGTGTAATTATGTTGATACTTCCTAAACCTATCTGAACATCACTGTATAATTATATTGACACTTATCAATATAACTTAACTTCTCTGTGGGTGATTATAAGTGAAACCTATCATGAATCTCTAAGCTTATACAACAAAGAAAAAAAGTTCTTTACAGTTAGAAGTATTTACTAAAGCAGTTTGAGAGAGAAAGTTTCCAGAACATTGTTTTTGAAGAAGATGACAACCTTTTTTCATATTTATTTTTTACACATAACAAAAATGGTTATAATCATACTATGTGTGAGACAAGTCTAATAAATATTCCTCTCACTTGTGTGTGGAAACACAAATATATGTTTCATTTCACAGCTACACACTTTAACACATAAATATACATTTCATTTCACAGCTACACACTTTAACACATAAATATACATTTCATTTCACAGCTACACACTTTAACACATAAATATACATTTCATTTCACAGCTACACACTTTAACACATAAATATACATTTCATTTCACAGCTACACACTTTAACACATAAATATACATTTCATTTCACAGCTACACACTTTAACACAAATATACATTTCATTTCACAGCTACACACTTTAACACATAAATATACATTTCATTTCACAGCTACACACTTTAACACATAAATATACATTTCATTTCACAGCTACACACTTTAACACATAAATATACATTTCAATTCACAGCTACACACTTTAACACATAAATATACATTTCAATTCACAGCTACACACTTTAACACATAAATATACATTTCAATTCACAGCTACACACTTTAACACATAAATATACATTTCAATTCACAGCTACACACTGACACATAAATATACATTTCAATTCACAGCTACACACTTTAACACAAATATACATTTCAATTCACAGCTACACACTAACACATAAATATACATTTCAATTCACAGCTACACACTAACACATAAATATCAATTCACAGCTTTCATATTCACAGCTACACACTTTAACACATAAATATACATTTCAATTCACAGCTACACACTTTAACACATAAATATACATTTCAATTCACAGCTACACACTAACACATAAATATACATTTCAATTCACAGCTACACACTTTAACACATAAATATACATTTCAATTCACAGTTACACACTTTAACACAAATATACATTTCAATTCACAGTTACACACTTTAACACAAATATACATTTCAATTCACAGCTACACACTAACACACAAATATACATTTCAATTCACAGCTACACACTTTAACACATAAATATACATTTCAATTCACAGCTACACACTTTAACACATAAATATACATTTCAATTCACAGCTACACACTAACACATAAATATACATTTCAATTCACAGCTACACACTTTAACACATAAATATACATTTCAATTCACAGCTACACACTAACACATAAATATACATTTCAATTCACAGCTACACACTAACACATAAATATACATTTCATTTCACAGCTACACACTTTAACACATAAATATACATTTCATTTCACAGCTACACACTTTAACACATAAATATACATTTCATTTCACAGCTACACACTTTAACACATAAATATACATTTCATTTCACAGCTACACACTTTAACACATAAATATACATTTCATTTCACAGCTACACTCTTTTAACACATAAATATACATTTCAATTCACAGCTACACACTTTAACACATAAATATACATTTCAATTCACAGCTACACACTTTAACACATAAATATACATTTCAATTCACAGCTACACACTTTAACACATAAATATACATTTCAATTCACAGCTACACACTTTAACACATAAATATACATTTCAATTCACAGCTACACACTTTAACACATAAATATACATTTCAATTCACAGCTACGCACTTTAACACATAAATATACATTTCAATTCACAGCTACACACTTTAACACATAAATATACATTTTTCACATTCACAGCTACACACATAAACTTTAACACATAAATATACATTTCAATTCACAGCTACACACTAACACATAAATATACATTTCAATTCACAGCTACACACTAACACACAAATATACATTTCAATTCACAGCTACACACTAACACATAAATATACATTTCAATTCACAGCTACACACTTTAACACATAAATATACATTTCAATTCACAGCTACACACTTTAACACATAAATATACATTTCAATTCACAGTTACACACTTTAACACATAAATATACATTTCAATTCACAGTTACACACTTTAACACAAATATACATTTCAATTCACAGCTACACACTTTAACACATAAATATACATTTCAATTCACAGCTACAGACTTTAAGCATAAATATACATTTCAATTCACAGCTACACACTTTAACACATAAATATACATTTCAATTCACAGCTACACACTTTAACACATAAATATACATTTCAATTCACAGCTACACACTAACACATAAATATACATTTCAATTCACAGCTACACACTTTAACACATAAATATACATTTCAATTCACAGCTACACACTAACACATAAATATACATTTCAATTCACAGCTACACACTAACACATAAATATACATTTCAATTCACAGCTACACACTTTAACACATAAATATACATTTCAATTCACAGCTACACACTTTAACACATAAATATACATTTCAATTCACAGTTACACACTTTAACACAAATATACATTTCAATTCACAGCTACACACTAACACACAAATATACATTTCAATTCACAGCTACACACTAACACACAAATATACATTTCAATTCACAGCTACACACTTTAACACATAAATATACATTTCAATTCACAGCTACACATTTTAACACATAAATATACATTTCAATTCACAGCTACACATTTTAACACATAAATATACATTTCAATTCACAGCTACACACTTTAACACATAAATATACATTTCAATTCACAGCTACACACTTTAACACATAAATATACATTTCAATTCACAGCTACACACTTTAACACATAAATATACATTTCAATTCACAGCTACACACTTTAACACATAAATATACATTTCAATTCACAGCTACACACTTTAACACATAAATATACATTTCAATTCACAGCTACACACTTTAACACATAAATATACATTTCAATTCACAGCTACACACTTTAACACATAAATATACATTTCAATTCACAGCTACACACTAACACACAAATATACATTTCAATTCACAGCTACACACTAACACACAAATATACATTTCAATTCACAGCTACACACTAACACATAAATATACATTTCAATTCACAGCTACACACTTTAACACATAAATATACATTTCAATTCACAGCTACACACTTTAACACATAAATATACATTTCAATTCACAGCTACACACTTTAACACACAAATATACATTTCAATTCACAGCTACACACTTTAACACATAAATATACATTTCAATTCACAGCTACACACTTTAACACATAAATATACATTTCAATTCACAGCTACACACTAACACATAAATATACATTTCAATTCACAGCTACACACTTTAACACATAAATATACATTTCAATTCACAGCTACACACTTTAACACATAAATATACATTTCAATTCACAGCTACACACTAACACACAAATATACATTTCAATTCACAGCTACACACTTTAACACATAAATATACATTTCAATTCACAGCTACACACTTTAACACATAAATATACATTTCAATTCACAGCTACACATTTTAACACATAAATATACATTTCAATTCACAGCTACATAAATATACATTTCACACTTTAACACATAAATATACATTTCAATTCACAGCTACACACTTTAACACATAAATATACATTTCAATTCACAGCTACACACATTTAACACATAAATATACATTTCAATTCACAGCTACACACTTTAACACATAAATATACATTTCAATTCACAGCTACACACTTTAACACATAAATATACATTTCAATTCACAGCTACACACTAACACACAAATATACATTTCAATTCACAGCTACACACTAGCACATAAATATACATTTCAATTCACAGCTACACTCTTTAACACATAAATATACATTTCAATTCACAGCTACACACTTTAACACATAAATATACATTTCAATTCACAGCTACACACTTTAACACAAATATACATTTCAATTCACAGCTACACACTTTAACACATAAATATACATTTCAATTCACAGCTACACACTTTAACACATAAATATACATTTCAATTCACAGCTACACACTAACACATAAATATACATTTCAATTCACAGCTACACACTTTAACACATAAATATACATTTCAATTCACAGCTACACACTTTAACACATAAATATACATTTCAATTCACAGCTACACACTTTAACACATAAATATACATTTCAATTCACAGCTACACACTTTAACACATAAATATACATTTCAATTCACAGCTACACACTTTAACACATAAATATACATTTCAATTCACAGCTACACACTTTAACACATAAATATACATTTCAATTCACAGCTACACACTTTAACACATAAATATACATTTCAATTCACAGCTACACACTTTAACACATAAATATACATTTCAATTCACAGCTACACACTTTAACACATAAATATACATTTCAATTCACAGCTACACACTTTAACACATAAATATACATTTCAATTCACAGCTACACACTTTAACACATAAATATACATTTCAATTCACAGTTACACACTTTAACACATAAATATACATTTCAATTCACAGTTACACACTTTAACACAAATATACATTTCAATTCACAGCTACACACTAACACACAAATATACATTTCAATTCACAGCTACACACGTTAACACATAAATATACATTTCAATTCACAGCTACACACGTTAACACATAAATATACATTTCAATTCACAGCTACACACTAACACATAAATATACATTTCATTTCACAGCTACACACGTTAACACATAAATATACATTTCAATTCACAGTTACACACTAACACATAAATATACATTTCAATTCACAGTTACACACTTTAACACATAAATATACATTTCAATTCACAGTTACACACTTCGATATAACTGCAACAACAAACAGTAAACTCATGCAGTACAAAAAACCTGAATATACCAAAGTTGTGAGAAATATAGTATACACGATTTCTTGCCAAAGATGAACACAAACAATGCACTTTATTTGGAAAATCATATAACTGTTAAACTATATTACTCTATTACAATAAGTTATTAAATTATCTTCCATGTACAAGTCTAGTTAATTTAGAAACAATAAAAAAAAGAATCCATGGTACTCACAGGGTGTAAACTACAAAGGTAAAACAGGATAAACTGTACATGGACTGACGCATGTGTTGGTAGAATCATTTTGTCAAAGACTACCAAGAAGTCCTTGTAGAGTTGTTTAGCAGCTTCCCAGTTCAGTCCCTTGTTCCCAGCTAAAATACAAAAATGACAGATTATATAGCTTTTGGAATTTTTGTTAATTTATTTGAGTGTATAATAAACAGCTTCTGACAAGCATCTTGCAGTATGTAGGCTCAGATTCAACACTTCTGGTGATGGCAAAAAGATTATTTAGGATCACATCTAGTTCTGTATGTAGTAATGACACTGCTTGAAAGCAAAAGAAAGCCCAAACAAACTAAAAGGACAAACTGAACCAACAAAAGTTGTCCAGAGATTGTCCACATAATGACACATTAAATATGATATTAACTTCTAAACAGTGCTCACAATTTTGTGAATTTACAACAAGTTTTCTCATAGCTAGGGATACATCCTTAAACAATACAGGGTAATGCATATATTGGAACACATTTTCACCAAAACATAAGGTAACCCCAAAAGACGTGCATTATAAATAATCAAAATTTCATGAATATAAAAGTTATTTATTTCATTCTGATAACACTACCTATTATGGGAACAATCAGTGCAGTTCTCACTCATGTGTTAGACACTTGTATTAAGTAGTTCCTCTGTCTCTGACAAACTGAAGAACAAGTTAACATTATTAAATACTACTGAATAAAATTATCAGAACTCTTAAAAGAACTATTGCACTGAATAAATCACAAGTTCTTTCATAGAAAGTACAGAAATCTAACTTAAACAATAGATATTAAATCACATTTTAGCCAATATTAATTAATGAATTAATTAATTAATAATTAAACACAGTCAAATGGAGTAGTAACATGAGACACATTTTCACTGCACAAACTGAATCTCTCAATATTTTTGGATTTTCACATTTCATCACTTGGAAAGGAGTATACCCTGTTATTTTCAAGTTTAGAATTGTTCCAAGACAGAAATGTGACCATCCTACAAGTTAATATTGTTCTTGACTGGCTTGAAAAAAATGAGTTATTATACCACAATACCAAGAACTCAAATTAACTTAAGAATCTGTCAAATTTACAAGATCATGCCATATAGTATTGTAGTCATTCCAACACCTTCAATCCTAGAAAGATCTAGGCAAGAATGAATTACACATAAAAACTAGTTAAATCAATGTTACAGTAATTTTAGAGAGCAATCAAAGCATGTATTTGTCCAACACACAATTATAACATAATTTCTAGTTGTTTTTGGTCAAGTAATATAATACGTTCTTGAAACAAAATTTCAAAATATATATACATTTTTTTTAATGTTCTCTCCTGTAATAAATGGTAAGAGCCTCATATAAGAAATATTAGATAATACTTTAGAGACAAAGAATTGCACCAAAAAAGAAACTACAGTTTGGTACCTCATTGTAAGAGAAGACACTTCTATTGAAAACTCTACTATTGTTCTTTGTTTCCTACCTCTGTTTTTTAAAAAAAATTAGTTATCATAAATTTTGCCAATGACAAAGTTTAGGTTTTGTTTATTTTATAATTTATTACCACCTGGTTGATTAATAATGTAAAATACAACAACTACTAATTTTGAAACATGGATGCTAATTAACTGCTTAAACAGGACTCTTTTATTTCTATCTCACTCAATTCTGTACAACCAGCAAACCTTGATGACTTTCAAAACTTCATTCAACTTTAAGACTATTTTTTTTTACTAAAACAATACTGTTTTTGCTTATATTGAGGGATGTAGCATCCACAACAACTCACAGTAAGCACAACCAACATTAAATAACTGTATTCCACACATTTCTAATACTTGTATATGTTTTTAAAACTGTTCCATTGCTTGAATGCTGTGTTGTATCTCCACTTCTCTAATCAATCTAATGCAATTATGATAGCTCTCTTTATGTTACTGTTGGTCATGTTTATTTTTCTGAATCATCATTAGTTGAAGCAGTAGCTGTAAAAGTCTATCCACAACTTTGACCAATGGGAAAGCTTTTTATCACTGAATGCTTTCTTCTCAAGGAAGTGACTCAGAAAGCAGCCAACACAAGACACAAAGTGGAGAAAAATTTGATTTCTATAAGATACTTAATCTGTTGTCAAAAAATGAAGTTTCATCATGCACAACTTTTTAAGAATAACACTTTCAAAACAAAAAATTTCAATTTTGGAACACTTGCATTTTACCTACTGCCATTATCTAGTAATGGTAAAAGTAGCATTTGTCAATAGGCTCAGAAGAAGGTTACTCTTTCATCTGCATGTATGCACGCACACATTTTATTCATAATTTCATATTCTTATATTGTCTGGAACAACTTTAGGAGCACACTGAGATATAGCTATTAGTCTGATTTGAATATATTCAAACTAAGGGAGAGCCTTAGATTAGAGTACAGAAAAAACAGTTCCAAATATCTCCATTTACTTTTACCCATCACGGTGCAACTGATTTTTCTGGTGCAAGTTATAAAATTATCAATATTCCACCGCATTTAATTAAAATATTTTCTTTATGTTTGTTATTGTTCTAAATAATCCATTCTACTACTTTAGTTACACACTAGGTTTAAAACCTCCCAAGATAACTGACTACTTAAATATTTCACATTACTTTCAGTTATGCAAACATCTAGTTTTGGAGACATACAGCACATGCTTCTGCTAGTTTTGGAGACATACAGCACATGCTCCTTCTATAATACCTACTTCAGACACACCTGAGTTGTGATTAAATAACTGTGTGTATATAAAAGAAATTTTTTAATTCTATTTTGTTTTTAAAGGAAAATTTTTCACTATTCAGCCATCATGTGTTTCAAAACAGAAACAAAAGATTAATCACACCTTGAATACCGCAAACAGTATCAATAAATTGAAAAATGTTTTCCATCAAGACGTCCAGCGTGTTGGCTAATGGATCCTTCATGTCCAGGCTCGTAGGTGATTGTTCATCTGTCTCCTAATACAAAAAATAAATTTATTAAAAAAACAAGTCTCAAGTCTCCAATACATAGATACACGTGTGTTATTTAAAGAGATAGTAAATTATAAGTTACATACATGGATGATTGATCTTGGTGGTCTAGACAACCTTAAGGAAATGCCAAGTTTGTCCTAAGCTTTTATCAAAAATACTTTATCAAAAGCAACAAATTGGTTTTGCATTTATATAGTAAACCCTTTCAATTTATTTTTATAAACATTATATGTTGCTAAAATAACTGATGCTTTTGTTAAATGAAAATACCATATTTTAAAATTTTAACATTGTTTATTTTATCCAATTAATTATTCAAATGTTGATATAATCCTTTGTACTTTATAAAAATGTTTTTAAAACTACCAAATAGAACATCAGTTCTACAAGAGTATCTTATGAGTAAATGAAACTCCTTAATACTGAATTTTTTTTGCGTAACAATAAATCTATAACGTACAAGAAAAAATTAAAGTTTAGGAACATTAAAGTCAGTATCTTAAAGAGGACATTACATACTAATAATGTATCAGTTTGTATAAATGCACATGCAAAAGAATTAACTTAAGTCGCTTGTTATGTTCACCTCTCCTCAGGGCAAGATAGTTTAATATTTTGTAAAGAAGGTATAATTTTCCTATATTGAAAATTTATTTCTGATAGCTTTTACCTCCTCTCACATGAATAGCTCTTCTCATTCAGTGCTGCCCTCTGTATGCAAAAACATTTTCTGCACATACCACAAACCTTGATGATTCCAATGCATCTCACAAACCATCATGTGTGACAACCCTCCACCAGTAAGTAAGACAAACTCTCATGATACACGAGACTTCTACTGGACTTTCACTTTGAGTTTAGACAAAAAAGTGAAAGCACTGGTTTTCAGTGAGAAGGAGGTAAGTATTTATCAGAAATATATTTTCAGCATAGGAAAGTTATAACTTCCAATACAGTACATTACCTCCACTTACACAAACAGCTAGAATCCCACAATGAACAGGTGGAGGGACTGATAAGAGGGAAAGAAGCATCCTTCAAAAGCTCTTGAAGTACACTCGCAAAGAGACCTTCAGACTCTAAGAAGATACATGGAAGACTGCATCACTTCTGTACCAGGTATACTCTTTGTGCAGTGTGAAAAAAGTGTCATTGATATGGACAGAACTATGTAATAGTATGTCCAATAGGGAGAAAACTACAGTTGAACAGTGACCTGCATGAACCTCCTTCATGACTCAAAACATGAATGGAGTAACAAGAGTATAAATAAGTGACAGAATTATCTATAATCTGTGTGTGTGAGAACTCACAACAATTGGTTCAGCTATAAATCCAAAATCCAGACACTAAGACCCACCATTTGTGTGGGGATAAAATGATGGAATCCATGTGAAGGGGTGAACTGCAATTTTGACAGCTCACTCCTGTTACGAAGTAGAGGACATCATCTACATATCCATCCTACTATCAACTAAATGGTTTTATCCTCGTTTATTTATTTCTAGTATATACTTGTGTGTGTATGGTTTTCATTAGCACATTCAAGAGGATGCCACCACCTCACCACCTTAGAACTGGAAAGTAATAAAGACTCTCAAACATCACTAAAAGAATGGAGGGGGAGAAAATGCAGTGCAAAGTTTGGAGGAACAACAACACCTGAAACTGTGCAATAGGAGACCATGAAACCCAATTTTTAAAAGCAGACCATACCAGTTTCATCAGTACAAGACTTGACAGGGATGGGCAGCTGTCCCCTTCTGCTTTACTCATAAAATCCATGGGTGAGTATGGTCTAGGACAGGCATATTAATGGAGTAAATATATCAGAAGAATAAAATTACACGTGATCTTGTGGAGCACCCCATCTCAGCAGTGCACATTCAGTAACAGAATTATAATAAGTTTAAGTATACCTGAATATGCACTGCTCACAACAAAGCAGGCTCCATAAAGAAAAAAAAATGGACATGTCATCAGAAATAAAAGGTATATATAATAAAAAGTAGCTTTCTTAAGTCACAGTCTCATAAGAAAGTGAACAGGTGGATGATAGTACCCAACAAGAAAAAAACAGCTACCCAAAACAGAGATTGAAAGATGAACACAAGGGGTAGTTTCAAGGCTCAACAGATGAGTAATAATATGTTAAGCCTAATCAAACAATGCAGGACAAATATCACTAGGCTCTAAAACAAAAAGCTTAGCCTAAAAATAAGTAAAATAATAACAAAAATGAAATAAATAGTGATGTATAAAATAAGTGTGTATTAACACTGTAATATGTATAAGATGTATAAAAGGAAAACAATACTGTTAAACAGATTGATACAACAGTATGATGAATTACAGGTAATCCTAATATCACAGGAATAGGAGAAAGATAATAACCAAGCCTAATGTCTAACCTGAATTGGACAATATATATTGACCAATCTAATGAAACTTGTGTTATAAAACTCAAAAAATCTCCAGGTGATGTCACAACAAAATGATCCAAAACCCATAACAATGCAACATTTTTATCTTTTCAAAGTAGCAAACTGTATGGGCCTCAAAACTAGAGGTGAGGCCTGATGAAGATCAGATCATTGGACAATCATTCTCCCAACAAAGTAAAGACAGAAATCTTCCTGTGGAATACTGTGACTAAAACCTTGTAAGTGTGCCAACAGAAGATATAACTGCAAAAGTGGTAATGTAGAATTCATAATCCAAAATTAATAACCAAACACAACTCCCTGCATTTAGTAACATCTACAGTGAAGGACATATCAACACAAATAGAACAATGTATAAATCTAATACCATGAGAAAAACATTTTCAGTATCCACACAATTTCCTGCTTTTTTTACCTTGTCCTTAGGATAATTTACCTGTGGTACATGTAGAACCCATAATGCAAAATAAGCAACCACACACAACAATAAGTTTCAAAACATGGTAGAAAAATAAAATAATTCTGCTTCAGAATAAAACTCAACAAGTTACAAATATCACTATTGTATTATAAATAGTAAACTTACTGAAATAGATTAATACAGAGATATGGAAAAAAAATTTAAATAAAACACTTGAAGAGACCACAAACTAAATATTACAATAAGTACTGTCAAATAAAAAGTAACAGTTCTGTACAACTGAACAGAAGAAGTCACGTGCATCAAGAGAGTGTGTCGCACTTTTATTGGTGGAAGGTTGTCACATGTCTTGCATGCAAAATACAATGGAATTAGTCAATTCCAGATGGATAGGAATATCAAGGCATGTGGCATGCTCAAACAATGTTTGCATATAGAGGGCAGCACTGAACAAGAACAGATATTTATGTCATTACAAGAGTGGAAGTAATGTACCATATCAAAAAACTAATGAGCTAATTGTTAAAGAAATAACAAAGAATTATAGTTTTTGTCTATTATGCACAAAGCTACACAATTGGGTATCTGACCTGTGCTCACTTACAAGCATCAAAACTTCATTTCTAGCTCACAGATTTACAGTTGAACTATCAGGGGGACAGATTTACTATATTGTATAGTTTAAAAAAACCGATGTCAGTGCAAATATCTTACTTAGCATTTCTGCGATATTTACATGCACTTAATGGAAGACCTTGATAATTAGATAAAATTATAATACCATGAGAAAAACATTTTCGGTATCCATTTGGGCTTCCTCTTCGGATTCTTCTATCTTGTCTTTTGGACAATGTACCTGTAGTTATTGTAAACAAACTAGTTGTTCAATACACATGAAAAGTATAAAAACTGGATTTAAAAACAAACAAACAGGTTTTCTCTAAGAAAGTTTAAAAAACAAAGATACTAGACCAATCTTTTGAACTATTAAACAAATTCCATTTTTAAGTACATTTTATCTTAAACTTTATGCACATAATCAATATTCTCAAGTTTTCAAAGAGATGATTCCTTACATACCAATAATCTTCTGAGTTTTTAACTTATTACACAATCATCTATGTTAATTTAGTAAAGAAAACACATGGAGATACCAATGTTTTTTTCTTCTTGTAATGCCTTAAGATATATATTAACCTTAGCTGTTAGTCTAAATATAACAACCTTTATACTATTAGTAAACAGTACAATCTAGTTTTTGAAATATTAAATGTTTTTGCAACCATGGAAATTGCATAGAAAGAAAGAATTAATATTAAAAAATAATTCAATAAACCAAGCAAAAATAAAATGTCATTATTTTACAAATTCAGTAATACAATTTAAAATTATTGATATATCATTATATTAAGATGAGTACATCTTATCAAAATGATTTTGATGTCCAAATCAGCACCACAGCTAATGTAAAGTCAGAACAGAGAGTAATACGTGAGATTTATACTTTGTTATTGTTAAACATCTTTTCACATATTGCAATAGAAATGAAAATTTATTACTGTTGGTATGGATATATAACAGTCCTTTCCAATACAAAATATTCATACATTAACATCAGGAATTTACAATTTTTAATACAAATAACTTAATGGCATTTAAAAATAAAGGAATTTGGATCAGCTTGAGATCCCAGGAACATCCAGAGAGACCTGCAACAAATTATACCCCAGCAAAATGCAGTTTCATAATTATAGCAGGTGAAAATCCATGAACACAAAGATAGTGGAAAAAAATGCCAAGCTACACAAGAATTTATCTATGGAAACATAACTCAAGTGAGCATAAGTTGCTTCCATTATGTATCAGTTCATCCATCATATATTTCAAGCAGCTGGAGACTAAATCAGGTATTCATGCTATTGTACATACAAGTCATTAGATGCAGTGCCTATATATAGACTTCTACGCAATTGGATTGTTGAAATAGGTGCTAGGAAGTTATCATTCTCTGACCCCAGAAACATTACAAAAAACCATCTACAGGAGGGTTTGTTTTTTAACACAAAGCCTTGCAATAGATCCTTTTGTAAATAATATGCTGAAGAAGTACCATCAAGATGCTCGGCTGTCAGACAGAGCATGAATGGATGTGACAACACAGACTATAACAAGGCAAGGCTTCAAAATCATTTGAAAATAACATACTCAACTTTTTTAGATATTCAGAAAAACACTACTTACATCAATGTTTAGGACTTTATCTATCAGTAAGCCTAAAATCTTTTGCCTATGAACAGAAAGGTAGCCACACATTCTCAGGATGTTTTTTACATAGGACACCTGGGAACAAGGATCTTTCCGCATGTAGGGAAAACTATCAGCAAGAAGTGGAAGCAGAATATTTGGTGTCCTATAATTAAAAAAAAAAAAAAAAGTACTATATTTTGTATATACGCAATATTTTCAAATTAAAACATGCTAACCAATATTATTATTATTATTGTAAATTAACCCATTCATTATGTTTAACATAATGCTGTATTCAAAAGAGTTAATTTTACTGATTTTTTTTTATATATACTACATGAACAGAGGATTTGGTGCTTTCTACAGCAAGACTTGAGCCAATTCTTATTTTGAAACTATGACACTAATATAAAAGACTTTTTCATGGTGTTTGATAAGGCAGTTTAGTACTCTGGTATTTAACAGTACTTGCTGAAGAAGATAACAATAACATACTATGTGATATTTGATGTTTAAGATGTATAAAGTGGCAGTATTGCAAATTGCTACAATAAAAATGTGCAGATGTAGTAATAAAAATACTGATGATTGTTGATGCTATGATGATGCATGGTTCAAAATAAGTGATGTTAATGGATGATGATGATGAATACATACTGAAGTTTAACTGATGCACATTGGCAAGATTTATGACTTCAATTTTGGCAGAGGAAGTTCAGAAAATATATTCTGCTGATGGTGAATTGGGAATTGTTGACTGATGCATAAATATCTGAAGTCCCATACACTGTGCCACTCAATGATTTCATAAACTTGCTGTTACATGTGTATTCAAGTAAAGCAGTAATATTAATTTCAGTACTTTTAATATGATTTGTAAGAAACAAATACTTTCAAACCTCATGGGATCTACCACATGCAATAAATTAGAAACATAATTAAGTTTTAAAAAAGGGGTTTTATAAAATCCCATTAATAATTCTGTTAGGAAACAAAAAAAAAAAAACAATAGAGAAACATTATTTAATGAGCACCTAAAACACCATGTAAATATTTGGGATGATGTGCTAACTACAGAACAAATGTTTATAATTACTGTCTTCACTTTTTGTTTTGTTTTACAGGAAGCCTTGAATGGTATATTAAAAGAGGTAATAAAAATATAATAATAAGTGTATATAATGTCAGAAACAGAAATTATCTATGGCAGTTTGCCCTCTAATATATTAACTTTCAATAAATAATTTTGAAATGTAACAGTCTTTAAAAAAGTATGTGTACAGAAACATTTAAAGTACTGGACAATAAAACATTAACATTTTACAAGTTTATTTGAATACTTACAAAGGTACAAGATTAATTATTTCTTGGAGCAAAACATGGGCTCTATCAAACACTTTCTGCTCTTCTGCTGTGACAGTAGATATTTCAGCTTTACTGTCATGGGTCCTCAGTGATGCTAAAATTAAATCAGTTATTACAGTACAATTTTTATGACAAAATTTTATGATCAAAACAGAAAACTAGCATAACTGTTATAATACCATTAACTTTAAACAGTTGTGTTGCATAATGTTTTAAAATAACTGTTACACAACCAATAAGATGACAAAACTCTGGTTCAAAATTATTTATCTTTTCCAATTTGCTGATAGCACAGGAAAGAGAAACAGATGCTACAGCTGAGAAGCTATAGAAATTTTTTTTAGCCTCACAAAATAATATTTAGTGTTGTTTGTTTTCTTCTAAGCTCTGCACTGATTTTATTCTGATCTTTATACCAATCAACAACAAGCTGAGAAACTCTGCTGTAGTTTCTACTTTTAATTAGTCAAATGTCTATCATTTTTTCATCTCCAAATTTGGGAACTTTGACAAAATATTAGTACAGAAGTAGTGAAGTTGATATAATTTATTCTTCAGATACCAAGATAAATATTGGTTATTTTTGGTAAAGTAAGGGTCGATCCAAGCATCATTCACATATGAAGTAACAATTAAGTGTTATAATAAAACACAACTTTCATTATTTATAAACATTCAGAGCTTCAAAAAGAATATATCTCAGGATGGCTGTTATGGGTATTTGCACTCTCACTAATAAAGCAGAGAACAACTTTTCAACTTTCTTAGGTCATCTTCAGATTAACAAAGAGATGAAGATGACCTAAGATCAAAACGTTGTTCTCCACTTTATTAGTGTAAGTGTTAATACCCATACCAGCCGTCCTGAGATATATTTTTTACTTCAAGTGGGTTTTTCATCATCACAAAAAAGAATATTTGTCCAGAAAGCATATTATTTCCATTCATTTTACAATGGTTTCTTGGTTTACAAACAACCATGTTTTGTGCTGACATTTAATGAGATATTTAAAGCAATCCTATTATTTCACATATTGAAATAGTTTAACTTATTAACATGTTCGACCAAATAAATATCTTGATATTTAAAATTGACTAATACAAAAAGTACATCTAAAACCCTTTTTATGGAAATAAAAAATATGCTGAAAAGTGACTGTACTTTTTTCAAAAGTGAAAGAGAAAATTATTATATGTCATAATAAGCTCAGCATCCATACAGGATATACAATCCAATATAGTTTTCTTCAACTTTCATCTGATATTGGTCCACTACACCATATTCTTAAGTCCAATAATTTTTTCAGAATAACAAAATCAAGTAAAAAGAAGCATTTTCAAATGGTATTTCTTTAAAATGAAGGAATACAGGTATTTATAAAGTACTACAAACTTATCTATTAAAATTAGATAACAGACTAAGTAAATAAGTATCTTATTAGACTTTCCATTCCAGGCCAAGCAACCACTAATAATTTCTTATAAGTCTTCTTTTAGTCAAAGTTTCAGACAATTCCAAAACAAATATTAATGCTACATTTAGAATTTAGCATTGTGCAACTTTTGCTAAAAGTTAGATTTCAGGAACCCTCAAGTCTCAATTATTAGGCTAAACTATAAATTTTGCTATAATGATCATCATTTGTAGTAACTGAAACTTCATTATGATTTTCTTCTCTAAGAATTAGATAAAATCTCAAGCAGCAAATTATTACCTCTTCTTTTGATACAGTGTTACAAATTATATAACCTCTAATGAAAAAAAAGGAAAAATGTTTTATATCATATTACACATGCACTATCATTAAACGGTTGGTCTGATGTATATTACTGAATAACAAATTCAATAAAACATCACACCTAAATTATTTTTTGTGACTATATGGTGAAGTAAAATGAACTCAAAGCCTTATAAACAAGTTACATAATTCTTATCTGACAAAATGGCACATTCATTGCTTTCTTATAACCAAGTAACATTTTTTTTGTATCTACCAAAGTCATAATATTATTCAAAAGTGCTAAACTTTTACAAACAAGTTATCTGTTCTTTTCTTTTTAAAAAAAATTAAAATCAAAATTTATTTTTATCTTATTTCTACCTCTATTTAAGATAAAATTTATAAGTTTAGTGGATCAGAGAACAGATTTTTGTATTAAAAACTGCTTCAAATGATTTGTTTATTTTTATCTTTTTTAATGTCAAATGTCCCTTAACTAAAATATTTTAAGTATGACATATTTAAATAAAATTTTAAACAACAATGGTTCACTTCTGTACCTGATACTACAGGTAAAACATAAACACACATACAAACAGATAAATAATCTCTCTCTCTCTTCCATAAACTATCATACTACTGAACTTCTCACTAGGTTATAAAAATAAGTAAATTATGAATATCTTAAAATTCTAATGCAACAAGATTTCCTGCACCATAAGCATCCTACGTTCAATAGCCTATTTCACTATAATGGACATATACAGAAAAGATTGATGAAAGTTTAGTGTAAAACATTAGCCAATTCTAAAAATATTTACCTTTCAAGAATATCTGTATCAGCATTTTTAGAACAGGACGCAAATAACATGTATGAGCAGACACCAAATTTAAAATCAATTCTTTATAAACTTCTACAAATTCAACACCTCGATCAGTCCAATTCATTTTCTGAGCAAAAAACAAGAAGAGAGGACTTATTTCAACAAACACTCATCAAACATAACAGTAATAATAAAAAGTACTGACAGAAACGAACAGAAAATGCTCATTTGTAAATTTACTTTGATCAAGATGGTAAGAATTTTACTAAGGTGGTTTCTCATGTAAAATGTTCAAAATTAGCTGGAACTGGAATATTTATAATTACCAAAATAAACGAAAAATGCAATTTTTATCTTTCTAACCAGCCATCCATAAAATATCACCATAACTTTGCCTTATTTTAAATTTACATCATATCTTTCTTTATATATTGAAGCATGAAATGACCACCTTTACCACCGTTACACGTGTAACTTCCCAACACCAACAGTTTTACAATAAAGATCCTTGTATTAGAGTTGATTACTGCTAACAAAAATTAAAAAAATTAAAGCATGAATGTCTCACTGCCTTCTGTCTTTACATTATCTTTTGTCACCGTGGATCTATTAATTCAAAATATGTTCAAAGTTGCTCTTACAGCAACACAAACTTTAAAGTAATATTTTCCACATTGATGGTTATACCAATATTTAAAAAACAAACAAAAAAACTTGTTGTACATTAGAATGAAGATTTTGTTTTAAAATCTCTAAAAAATAAATCTAAAAATTTATTTAAAAAATTTAGACTATTTTGAACACACAAAAATTTAACTAAAATATAAAAAATAAAAAAGCATCTCTTAGCATACAAAAAAAATTATTTATGGTAGGTGTTTTCTTCTACTATATAGGTAATATTTTCTTCCAACAAAATAATGATATTACAATAGAAGCAAAGACCTGACTACAACAAAATTTATCAAGTTTTATATTTTTCAGAGCATAAAATTAACTCTGATCTCAAATATGGAAAACAAATTAAAATACATAGATGTTAAATAGATAATTTGGTAAAATTATACCAATAAGATAGAAAACAAACTAATAAAACAGAGTAATATTTAACCAACAACAGTATATTTATGCTACAATTTTCACTAATTGTAGATCATGTAAATTAAAGTAAGATTTTTTTTCTTGAATTAATATACTGGCCTCTCAAGACAAGACGATAGTAATATTTCTTCATGAATTTCATTGTCATGATTACTAAATGACTTCGATGAATGGATTGGTGAGAATGAGATTTGAGTGCTACTGTATTTTATGCCTTGTAAGACACGTTTTTCTTTAAAAATACTTCGAAAAATCTCCATGCATCTTCCAAGACAAAAATGATGGGTTAAAGCAAAAGGTTAGCTTCGGGTATACTCAAAACAGCATCTCATACAGATTGTAATATCATTACTTGTTAATTACAAGTACTATCAATAGCATAAAACATTCAATTTAAGTAATATTGCTGATATACTGTGAAGAATATGATGTATCTGACTGTATTTACTCAGTAAGTAGAAGAAAGTCAAGGTTACATCAAGATATTGGTTGCTGAGTCAAAATATTTTTTTCTTAGTATTGTCTTACCAAAATTAAGGTGCACCTTCTACAATGTAGCATCTTACAAGGTGTAAAATATGTTATCTGTTGATACAATTTAAATAAGCATTGCTTGTTTCTTAATTATTATACATGTTCAAGATCTAATTATACTCAAGTGATAAAAACTGCACCACTTGTACTTCCCAAATCAAGTCATCATGTACACCAGAACTTTTATAAACATGAAATTGGGACTTGATTATAAAACTTTGAGGAAGAAGGATGTAGACATGAATATTCTGTTTACATGTAACACCCAAGGTGGAGCAATATTCAAAGAATTAGTAATTGGTCTTGTTTAATCATTTGTCAGCAACAGTCATCCAGACAACTGATTAAGAATCAATAACCTGAACCTCTCTTAGGGCAAAACAGTTATTGCAACAAAATTAATAACTAATAGATTTAATTAACATCATAATTTGAATATAGTTTCACAGCAAATTCAGTTTTCCTCAAGCATGCCTTAAAGTGAAATGAAAAATTTACTTTATCACAGCTTACCAATATAACTCCAACAAGATGTTCATTGTTTACATCAAGTAAAAAAATGTTATCTTTCAATTGTTGTAGCCATGTTGCCAGGAGTGAGTCCTATAAATACAGAGTAACAGGTCTTGATTTATGCTGTAAAAATATTGTGTAATTTTTCTAATTATTTAAAACAAGTTAATAACATGAAAAATAAATACTTGCAGGTTATGTGGAAGTGTGGGAATAACCATAATACAACATAATTTAAAAAATCATCTACACAAGAGTTTCAGATATTTCAGTATTGCAATTTATCAAATGTATTAATAAAAACAGCAATAAAACACACTTCCAAACAAATACTACAGAAATATCAAGAAACTTTTATAAGGTGAATCAATAGAATGCCACTCATACACACACTAATGAAAGAAAAGTACACTTGAGCACCATATGCAAATATAGTAAAGCTGTTGAAAAATGATAAATTTAGAAAAAAGTCCCTTACTGAATGTTTTACGAGGTTTATTCAAAGTTTCACTTGATATATCAAAACATTTCTACCAATACCCATATCATAAAGCTTTGAATAAAAGTATGAACTTCATGACAGTTGTAACTTATCTGAAACTTGAAACTTCTGTGACAGAGCTTTTCACAGTGCATGAAAATAACAAGAGCACAAGCAATAACATTTTAATATAGCCTAGAAATAAAAGAAAATGCAAATAATAGGAAATTATAATTTTACTGCAGCCAACAACATAATGTACTTAAATTCAAAGCCATTATTAATATTTATACAAGAAAATCTACTCCACAAGACAACTACCAAATCTATGTTGCAATTAATAATAAAGCTCATTTCCAATTACTTATTCACACATGGTTACTTAAAGACTTTATCAAAACATTACAAGGTTTCATCATTATAAGACACAGAGCAAAGCATAGTTACATTCTGGAACATATACATTTATTTTTACAAAATGGGGGCCAAAGTTTACATGATAAGATAACCTGTTTTAACCATGAATTATGAGATAAATTATACATTATGTAGGCTACAACATGACATGAAATCGAATAAGCAAGAAATAAAAATATTTATTACTCTTAATTTTGGATTTATTTACTTTTGAAATAGAACAATCTCTGAGACTCTGAAGTAGTACTTCTAATACTAGTTACCTATAAACATTTTTTTTTATAAGCTTCAGTTGAAACTATAGTAGTTAACATTCCACAATTTGATTTTTACCTCAGTATCAGTCCGCTGAAGAGATTCTGCAAAGTTTCTGTACTCTAAAAAAGCACCTTCTTCTCGGTAGCATCTGATGAATTCAGCAACATCACTTATGTCTTGTAACTTGAAGTGTACTTTTGCCTTTGGTGATTTCTGGGTCGTCATTGGAAGCAAGCTATCAAATT
Organism: Tachypleus tridentatus; assembly: GCF_004210375.1. Classification (NCBI taxonomy): domain Eukaryota; kingdom Metazoa; phylum Arthropoda; class Merostomata; order Xiphosura; family Limulidae; genus Tachypleus; species Tachypleus tridentatus. The sequence continues at coordinate 26,438,528 of NC_134833.1, forward strand.
TCTTCAGAATCGGAGTGAGTTTCACAGGCATGTCAATCTTAAAACTTCTTTTCCATTATTCAAAACAAGTCTTGGTAAATTTTCTAGGTCAAAAATGGAGAGATATTAATAGTTTTGTAGAATTATCACTGTCAAACAAAACCACTAGCCTCCATAAACTGAATTGTTTTTAAAGAACACTTTTGCCCTGTAGTAACAAAGAGAAAAAAATTAGCTGTTTGTACCATTATATCATTAAACACCGACATTTCTACTGATCAATTATACAAGTCAAAGTTGACACTTTAAAATGAAACAGATTATAAACATGGGTGCAACATTTAAGTTGACAATGTATTATAAGCTAAATGGCAATTGAACACCTATTCATTCTCAATTCTCAAAAAAACAAAAAGTCAAAATTTACTGCTCAGTAATACAAGTCTATCCCAAAGACATTATACTGATATGTGTACTAATAAGTTTAATAAATCCTGATCAACAGACAAACAGTAGTAAGGGTATGTTACACAATATGCATCGATACTTTTGAAATGAATAAATATGTTATGATTAACACCAAGTTAGACATCTATCTGATACATACTGCACTACACACACACATTAAAATAGATATATAATAGTTTGTTTGGATAGCTGGATGGAACATTTTATGCTGATATAGTTCATTTGCTTTGCTGTCAATTAGTGCCTTTCTACCATATTGGGGGCTGGAATGCTAACTTCAATAGGTAAGTTTCAACTTACTTTTCCCCAAATGGTAGTACCTTACTTTATCCTTCTTATTGCTATTTCAATTAATTTTTTTTCTTCTTTACTTGGAAGAGCAGTGACCTTCCACAACTGTCTGTAGGAAGTGAAAGGTGATATAAAAGTGGAACATTGTGGACTTGAGCACCCACATCTCACTCTCCTAATTTCTATATATATTGCTACTCATTTATTTCTTATGTAAAACTGGCAAATGGAGGTTAAGAGTAACAGATAGTGTATTCCCACTGCAATGTAGGTCCTATTCTTCAGTCACCTCCAAAACCTAGAATACATTTTATAATCCCACATTATAGCTTGTAACATGGGATCTTTTCAATTAGTGCAGCATTTTTCTTTAACTTATTTTTCTTTCTATTTGTTATTTTAAGTTATAACAAATTAATACATGTACACTGCTGCCCAAAATCTTAAGGGTCAATGAACATAAAGAAAAATATGCATTTTGCATTGTTAAGCTCAACCACTTACTGGAGTACAGCTTTGAAAGATGAAAATAAGAAAAGGGAAAATAAAAACAAAAAACCTTTTTAACATTTAATAGGGAAAATGTGAACACTATGAAATTAGTCTAAATACTAGCTGGTCAAAAATTTAAGACCATACCGATAAGAAGTCCTGAACAGAGTAGGAAATGCCCAACAAGAGGTCTCCGTAGTGAGTTGCACGGCCATTGTTGCAAATAACTTCAAACATTTGCTTTGGCATGGTTAATAAAGTGTTTGGAGAAGGCTGGCTGGAATGTTATTCCAAGTGGTGAAGATGGCTTCACAAAGATCATGCACTGTTTGGAATTGACATCCATTTCTATAGACTTCTCTTGCCATCCACCCCAAACATTTTTAATGGGGTTTAGTTCGGGCAAACATGCTGGATGGTCCAAAAGAATCACGTTATTCGCCATAAAAAGGTCCTTTGTCCTGCTGAAAGTTCCAGTTATTTCTACAGAAGCAAGGGCCTTCAGTCAATAAGGATTCTCTCTCCAACACACCAATGTAGCCAGCTGCTGTTTGACGCTCCTATATAACCTGAAGCTCCATTGTTTCATGAAAGGAGAAAGCACCCCAGATCATAATGGAACCTCCTCCACTGTATCGTGTAGAAAATGTCTCCGGTGAGATATCCTTATCATGCCAGTAACGTTGAAAGCCATCCGGACCATCCAGGTTAATTTTTTCTCATCAGACAACAAAACCTTCATCTACTTTTCTATGTCCCATGTTTGGTGCTTCTCAGCAAAGTTTAACCGAGCTGTTTCGTGGTGTGGCCTTTGAAGAAGTTTACAATTTTTAAAACCTTTCTCTCGTAGATACCATCTTATTTTTCTTGAGCTGCATTCTGCCTCCATAAGGGCCTTAGTCTGGTTTGACGATTGGCTGGTGTCTTGCCAGAAAACCCATCAAATCTTCCTGCTCAATGTTGGCAAAATTTTCTTGAGCCAATCATTTGAAATTCTCATTCCGTATCCCTCAGGGTCTTTTAAGAAATTTACAATAGCAGTTTTATTATGCCCAATCTCTCCACCAATGGCCCATTGAGAGAGATCTTGCTTTTGCAGCTCAACAATTCTGCCACATTCAAACTCTGTCAACTTTTTAGCCTTTGCCATGTTTTTACCCAATGTAACACGAGATGTCAGTGGGAAATGTTAACAACGCTAATGCTTGAACACAAATGACTAAATTTTGTTATGTATTTACCAATTAATGCTTTTTTTCAGTATGGTCTTAAACTTTTGACCAGCTAGTATTTAGACTAATTTCATAGTGTTCACATTTTCCCTATTAAATGCTAAAAGTTTGTTTTATTTTCCCTTTTCTTATTTTCATCTTTCAAAGCTCTACTCAAATAAGTGGTTTAGTCTAACAACGCAGAATACATATTTTTTCTTTATGTTCATTGGCCTTAAGATTTTGGCCAGCAATGTATACACACACACACACACACAGGTAAACTATGCTTCTATCACACATAATGATATAGATAAAGTAAATGCACTTACTTTAACAAACACTGTTAAGATTAAGTATACTTAACTAAATATACTGATGTTAACAGTTAACTGCAATAGCCTAGCATATCACAATCATATGAATTTGTAGAAGTCTCCATTATAGTTCTTCCTTTCATACGTTAATAACATCTTCAAACACAGTGAGTTAAGTTTCAGTGTTAAATTAAATAAAAAAATTAGTTCTTTCACCTGTTAGCATGGTGCAATGTATTATCAGTGCAGTTAAAATGAAAAATGCTATTTACCTTCAGCAACTAAATAATAGAAACTGTTCACGTGTTAGTACTACTGTCAAAAATCAAACATTTACACATTTTTTCTTTTAGTTCAAGTCTGTCACTATCAAAGTTCAAGACAATGCATGGAATTATCTTAGAAATTAGAGATGAGCATAACATTATCAGTGTATCAGTAATTTACACTAGTTACTAAAATTCTGTTGTACAGAGCACAAAGTATTAAAATTTTTTTTTAATATATAGTACAGTAAATTGTTTGTTGTGCAACAATGGGACATTTTCATAGAGATTCTTCATAGCTATCTTCATTGATTGAAGAAAGAAATAAATACTAAATTTTAACCAATGACAATGTCACATGGTAATAAATCATAAAATTATACATTAGCTCAATAAAATTTTACACAAATAATACAGACAATTCCACAAAAATAATGACAAATGAACCCAAATCAATCATAAAATTTACAAAACATACCTGTAAAAAATGTAATCATAACATATGGAAATACCTTGCAAATTACATTACATGCAACGAGTTCTACTCTCATAGTTATAAGTGATAAGAAATTAAATGTTACTTAAATGATGCAATTATACTATGTTCATTAAACAATCATTCGAGTTTATCACCACCTCTGTTACTGTAATATGCAAGAAAGGTAACCTATTTTTGTTGTTACTTAATGCTAATGTTACATTAGTGTTAGACTTGCTTTTTCAGCACATTTATAAATGTTACAAAAATTTTCTTACTGCAGCTAGCTTTTGGACCCATGTCAGGAGTCGCCATCACAGGCATCAGTCTTAATACATTAATAAACAACACAATCACACTTTGCACAGATGTATAAGTTTAAAAATCAAAACTGTAGATGTTAATACTACTAGATATTATTATTAATTATTACACTACAATAAGCGAAATTTAAACTATTATAATTATATGTTTATAGTTTTCTACTTCACTTAATCTCATGGTATTCAATAGAAATTATTAATTATTACAGTATAATCAGTGAAATTTAAACTATTAGTATTACACGTTTAGTTTTTACTTCACTTAATCTCGTACTATTCAACGAAAATTATTAATTATTTTACTATATTCAGTAAAATTTAAACTATTAGTATTTCAGGTTTATAGTTTTTACTTCGTTTAATCTCATACTATTAAATGAAGAGCTCAGCACGAAAACAAAATATAAAATCTTACCAGTTCAGTTTTATTCCTATTATCAGGTTCATCACTTTTCAAGTTATAATAATACTACACTCCACGTGCACCTAACAAACCAATTAGTTATCGTTAGTGAAGATTGAATATAACAATAATAATAAAACTACTTCCCTGGTAGATAATACACAATTAAATATTGGATATAATTATTTGTAAATAATTCTGTCAACAAAAATTATTCTTTCTTTTTATGAAGATTTAGCATTCGGAAAAACAATTATCAATCTACTTCTTCAATATCGCACCTTTACCACACGACTATTGAGCGATGCAGAAATATAACGCCTAAAAACCGCCAATAGAGGACACTTTGTACTTTTTGGTGAATGTGGCATATTAATAAAAAAAAGTCTTATATAGTGATGGCTTTTAGATAGTAACATTCGAATTCTTTTTTTTTTTTTTTACATATACTGAACTGGTATTTATTTTTATTGGTATTCTTAATGGTGATTGTTAAACTATATGAAAATGAGAACAAATAAGAAATGTTAGAATAATGATAACATATTGATTCTACTAATAAAGCCTGTCTATGACTATGAAGTTAACATGAGGAAAAGCTATTATTATGCCACTTTCAAGTCGAAAAAATTACCATTCTTACTAACTTGGCCTCCAGTGGCACAGTGGAATGTCTGCGTCTTTAGAGTGCCAGACACCGGGTTTCGATACCCGTGGTGAGAGAAACATACACCTCTCATTTTATAACTTTGTGTTAAACTTCAAATAATCAAACAATCCTATTGAATGAATATTTGCTATACATTAATGTCATAATGAAAAATCAAACGTAGAATTCATAACTGTTAACTCTCACACATTTTGAACACAGATCATGCACTCACGCCTGGTTGAAAACCTCAAGATTATTAGTGTTTAATTTCTTTATTTTTCTTCATCATATGATATTAAATATATAATTATCTTCACAAAATTATTAGAACGGTCATAACCCTTTACTTTAAATACGCAAAGTGATTAACGAAATTAAAACCACTCTTAAATAAATAATTATTTTGCATGTGCATTATATCAAATAATTGGTTCTTTGTTCTTCTGATAATCAATGAAAGAGATGTCATATATAATCAAGCGTGTGCCATTTGTTATCAATCTATTAACAAGATGAATGAACGCGGTTCGCTATGTGACGATCCATCAACACAACTCAAAGTGACAAAATATTAAGGCTTTTTAAAGGATAATAATAAGTTCAATCAAAAACAGATAAAAAGTACCAATGTATCGTGCCTGAATCGTCCAGTAATAATTATTTTTGATGCACAGTGTATAACCGTTCAGCCAACTGCAACTTGCAAGCATCAAAGACTGTTGTTGAAAGACACATTAAATCATACTTTCACAAACACTTGGAGAACATAAAGTCGCCATCGAGATCAATACTGGAAGCATCTATTAGTCAGAATATCATCGTCAACAAGGTATGTAAAACGTTCAAATATAAAAAAAAAAAAATGTAGTCGTCATTAAGATGATTTAAGATGAAAGGGAGGAAGCCAAACTGACACTGTCGACCTTTTCGTATTTGTGCATATTGTCAATTTTTTATGTTTCAAGACTTATCAGGTTGTGATGATATATGGCTTGAAAATAATTAATAAACGAATAAGTTATATTTATTACATTAGATTCAGAAAAATCCGAAAGTTAAATAAATATATTCTTTTTATAAAATTAAAACTACGACTTAGTATGAAGAAATATTCAATAGGCCTAATGGTCAGGTTTGGTTTGTTGTTTTATAGAATTTCGCGAAAAGCTACACGGGAGCTATCTGCGCTAGCCGTTCCTAATAATTTAGTGTAAAGAAGGTTTGTTTGTTTGTTTGGGCGCCCCCCGTTAGTACGGCGGTAATTCTACGGATTTGCATTGCTAAAATCAGGGATTCGATTTCCCTCAGTGGGCTCAGCAGATAGCCTGATGTGGCTTTGCAATAAGAAAACACACACAAACACATTGTTAGTTTGGAATTTCGCACAAAGCTACTCGAGGGCTATCTGTGCTAGCTGTCCCTAATTTAGCAGTGTAAGACTAGAGGGAAGGCAGCTAGTCATCACCACCCACCGCCAACTCTTGGGCTACTCTTTTACCAACGAATAGTGGGATTGACCAACATATTATAATGCTCCTCACAGGTTACAAATTGAGCACCCTAACCACCTGGTCATGCCAGGCCATACACTGTGAATTACTGTATTAATAATAAAGCCCCCACGGCTGGGAGGGCGAGCATGTTTGGTGCGACCGAGACTCGTACCCGCGACCCTCGGATTGGCTTAACCATCTGGCAATGCCGGGCCCCGACAAGAGAGAAAGCAAGTAATGCAAAAAACTGCTCAACAATATCATACGGTAAATCTATATTTTTATTCTTTAAGTTATGTTACATTTTGAAATGTAAATGATAACGTGATCAGTTCATAATAATGTACTATAGAATATCCTGTATGCAAAATCAAATTTGACATAAATATTATTCTTGCCTCTTTTCCCATCATTTCAAAAGTAAATGCTGACCTTTGCCTGTGTGCGAAACTTCACAAACACAGTGAGGAAAGTGGCCGCCATAAACAGAAGACCGACAAATAAATCTTATATATTGTGGCCCGTGGTGTTTGTTCGCAACATGCAAGTTTTCTTGTACTGTTGATGATCTCTTAATACTGCGGTGACAACATTCTATATCAGTGTCTTTTGACCTGATTTTATGGACAAATAATTTACATACAGACTAGAAAAATTTTGTATTCGAATAATCATGTCAGTGATAAAATTTAAATTTATTTTTTTTCTCTAAACAATGTCAGAGTAGTTCTTTACATTTTGAGATTGTATTATCAAATATAAAAAAGTATTTTGTGTTAACACGTTTAAAAGCTACCAAAGTCCTCTAATTAGGTTCTTAAAGTTTGTTTTCAAGTGTAGGGCTTTGTATTCTTGCCTCCCCTCTCCCATCAGGTTCTTAGCTGTGTACCCTGGCTTTTTTAATTGTCATGGCTACTAGAGGTTGATACCTATGCACCCTGTATCTTATATCAGATGCCTTTACATCAGTGGTTCTTAACCTTTTTCAGTGTTTGCACCCCTTTCAAATCAGTAATCATTTCTCGCACCCCCTGGAAACTTAAATATAAAAATATTAAGCATACTCTTATGTAAAAATATAGATTTGCTTTAATTATTCATGGGCATCCTCGCACCCCTTGGGAATCATCTTCGCACCCCTAGGGGTGCGGGCACCCCTGCTTTACATTGAATTTTTAGATAGATATATCTAAAACCAATATTAAAAAGCGCCAGGTGGTTTTTAAACAACGTCAGTGTCAGATAAATTTTGATTTGAAAAAACCGAAAAAAATTAATTGCGAGTGTGTGCACATAAAAATAATTTATTGAAACTTTTCAGTCCTGTTGTTAAAAACAGTTATCACAAGTGAAATATCTAGTAATTTCATCATTCCATCTTCAATATAAAATATATTTTTATCAGGCTATATTCGAGCAGTTTCTAAAATATTCATACAGTTCTGCATTTAGCAATGGCACCGTTATTAACTGAACATTGGAAAAGTGAATATATCCTGATCTACACGGGTAAATGTTACATATTACACCTCAAGTTATAACATAATGCATTTTTAATGGACAGGTAATGCAGAATCTGTTTTGAAATGAATGTGGGCTAGTGGTTATGTTAGTTAACTTGAGGAATATTCTTTTGTCTGAATATAAAGTGGTATAGCCATAAATTTGTGGGTATTAATTTTGTTGGCAAATTGATATTTAATTAATTTCTAAATTTGAATTAGTAATTAACTCAGCTTCAGGCTATTTGCAATTGTAAATAATATGTAATATAATAAATCGAAGGCTTGTCTGAAATAAATTATAATATGTAACAAACATCTACAATAAATATGATTATTATACTTGTAGGACTAATACTCTTTGATTTGACATCTTAAAGAACTTTACAGAACAGAATGTTTTTTCAAGTGTTATACCTGATTGATGTTCAATATCATTTCTCACTTATTTACCTTCTAGAAATGAATTATCAAAATATCATTTGAGATATAATAAAATATCCTTCTGTAATTCTACACTGGGTTAAAATTACTTTTTTTTCAAAATGTATAACAAAGCTGCAGTGGTAGATAGTAATATATAGAAATGTATCTTGTTTAAATGACTTTAAATCAACATACATGTGTAAACGGATACTTTAAAATTATAGATTTCACAACTTTTTCAGTGTTGAAATATAAGTTCCAAAACTGTACTCACAATCCACATTTTCTCTTTATATTTAAGTAATCACAAAATGAGAAATATTTCTACTCAGTGAAGCAATTGTAAAATAACTTCATACTAGAATGAGGCTGGATACATTCCACAAAACAGCAGAAAACATTACTCAGCCAACTCAAACTAAAGAGAGCGACACCTAGGGTTGAATTAGCACACCCTTGTCCAGATGTATCAGGTTTTTCATTAAAAAAAAAAAAAAAAAGTGTTAAATGTATACAAACATATACTATAAACGAGTGAAATATATTCTGTCTGTAAATACAAATTTAAGAAGCTGTTCAATGTAAGATGATCATTCAAAATAAATATCTATTCTTAAATTTCAAAATTTTCAAACTGGATCCTTAAATGAGGGATTGGTAGGGTTTAGGGGCATAAGGGTTCTATGTACTGATTTTCATGAAAAATTGCATGAACATGTATGGAAATGTTCAAACTGATAATCTACATTTAGCTCTTGTGAAATGTTTGTACCATGTCTTCTAATGGGATTCTTGGGTTTGACTGCAAGGAACAAACCACGGAAACTCAGATTTAAATTTCAAGTATGCTAACCACTCAGCCACACCCAATCTACAAGTCTCATTTTTTTGTTTTCTTAGTAGGTTTTGTGATTTTTTTGCTAATCACTCAATAAATGGAAAATTTCCTTGAATTCAATCAAAATAATGCACAAGTAATAAAAGCAAGTGTAACATAAATGCAGTTATTTCTTAATAAAACAGGTTAATTTAGGATAATGTTTTCACTATCAGTAGAAACTTGCACTTTCAAAAAATAAAATTAATAACTTTCAAAATCAGTATAAAAATATTTTAATTATTTTCAACAATAAGGAATATTTAAATATCTTGTTGAAATTAATGGAAACTCAAAAATTAAAATTTTTAAAAATTCTGACATATAAATGAAAATTATTTCAATATTGGATCTTCTAATTTAACTTCAGTATCAATTGAAATTTGTTTTTACAGGTGTTGTTGTGAGTTATTCACACTTGTAGAAATAAAACAATATGCAAGTCAACAGTGGAACATGAACCAAAAACATCTTTTTGGTATAACTAATACTGTATTTTACCTATGAATAATTAAACATACATAGAGGCATCTACTATTAAAGAAATTGAAACTTAATATTTTTGTTTGAATAACAAACGTTTTATTTCATTTAATCAAATAAGTAACTACACGAATTTTATATGATTTTTCAAGTCATACATCAATTAAGTAATTCTAGTAGGAAAATGGTTAACACACACAAACACAATAAGGATGGTATGACAAGGTTTGTTTGTTTTGAAAGTAGTGACTTATAGTATTTGAAAAAAAACTGCAGTTTAAACATTTTTGATATATGTCAATAAAATATTTTACTTTTTTAATACTGTTTCAATAATGTATGTTCCAGGTATATGTGATGGATTTTTGTTTCTATTATTACAGATACTTTGGGGTTTACTATATTAATCTACTACACTTAATTTTTCATAAAAATACAATTCTCAGTTATACGGATGAGACCTGAAGATACATTTTCTCTTTAAATTTTGTTTTTCCAAATTTCAAGCTGATGCATCATTGTGAAAATGTTTTGCTTTTCACAAATATATCAGATTATTTATTTGAAAAACTAAATCATGCAAATTAAGTATGTTACTGATAATTTTTATGATTTCAGTTTTACTATGATAAAAACATATTTCAGAAAATTTTCTTATCTTTATATTACAGTGGATTTCATTTTAAGGTATTTCTGAAAAAAAGCTAACAAATTGAAGCACTTAATCAGTATGTATAAGAATTTAGTACACCAAACTCATCACAAACTTGATTACAAATGAAAATTAATATTAAAATTTGTTGAGTAACATGGCTAGACTCTGCTAGGAACCTGCAGTCTGACTGCTAAATCAGTAAATGCTTGTCCATCTGGTTTCATTCCTCTCTTCTTCACAGACTCTAAACAACGAACCTGAAAGAAAGTTATAATTTACAATGTGTGAGTGTTTATTGTTAGTTTATCATTACTACAAAAGTTTGGAAGTATATAACATGCAGGTTGGTGTCACTGTTTTTAATACATATAAAGTTAACTTTACATAATATGTTTCTGTATTTATGGGTTTAGTACGATTAAAACAGTCTTACAGATGAACATTACTGGATTGGTAATAAGATAGTAATAAGTCATGAGATATATTTTTATGTTTTCATTTGAATGTTTACATTAAAAACCTCTAGACTATGATAAAATTAAGATAAACAAAGTTAATAATAATGGAGGTCTATGTAACATGGAAACAAATTTATGATATAAATATGAAGTTAGTGCAAGTCAGTGAAGAGATTACAGTGAGTTATTTCAGTGTTAGTAATGACAGTAATTGTATCTACTAAGTTTCTGAATTGATTAACTGAGGAAGGAAACTTATAAGTTGTTCATCTCACAATTTATATTGAAATAAAATATTTGAAGTTAGGCCTACACTTAGTTGTGATGTTTATGTTGAAAAGTTTATTTACAAAATTGGCCTACAAGTTAATATGGCTGTAGTAAACACTTATTGTAGGAATAATGTAATTAGTTATAATCAAGTGAACTATACTTGCATTAATTTTGTAATCTTAGTGAACCAATCAATGCAATAAAACAATATGTTACAACATTATATTTACTGGAGAAACAGAGTTAACTGTGTAGTTTTGAATGTCTCAGTATGATTATATTCTCTAGGATTTAAACTTGCAGCATAAATCTATGGTTTTCATTTTTGTAATTTCTAAAAATACAACTAAACTAAGCAAATAAATCCAATAAATCTCAATAATTCAAATTACTAAATTTGATATTTATATTTATATGATATTTATATCATATGTAATTTTGTAATGTAGGTTTCAGTTGTTTTTTCCATAGAACATCTTCCTATATATCAATTACTCATGCACATTTATATGTTACACATCATTCAGTTTGTATACATTTACAGATGTTTGTCCTTAAAAAATTCTTCTTAATTAGAACTTCTTTAGTTTAAATTAATGAATGTCAAGTTATGTGTGTGTAACTACAAATATAACTTACAGAATATTTCATATCAACAGTGCCGTGTTTGTGAACCACACCCCATAGATTCACAGCTAATGTAGCTAAAGAATTATCATTAAGATCTCCATGAGAGACAATTCTGTTGAAGAAATCCATAGCTAATGATGCTTGTCGTTTAAAGATCTGTAAAAATCAGAATCTTGATGTTACTTGTAACTAATAATAAAAATAAAACATATTAGTATATAGGGCTCTACAAATAACAGTCAGTCTAAACATATCCTTCAATTAAAAACAGTAAATTGGATAATACTGGTAAAACAGATGTTTAAAATATCAGGAGGAAAAATAATGTTATTCCTACATTTTATGTCTGGACATCTCCAGTCAATTATATTAAAAAAACAAGAGAAGAATAAATGTTGACAATTTTTACATTTTATGATGAATAAGCTTTAAGCAGTTTGTCTTTTATTATTCAGCACAAAGCTACACAATCTGTGCTTTGCTCACCATAGGTATCAAAACCCCAGTTTTTAGTGTTTCAAGTTCTCATACTTGTCACAAGGGGAATTTACTCATTAAAAGTTTTATTGTCTGCAAGTAGTTTGGGATTTCTTAACATTAAAACTAAATAATAACAGAAAGCAAAATATCATTATAATAATTGAATTGTAAGCATTACAACTTATTCAAAACCAAAAAATTAATAGTTCCTGTTTACAAAAAGAGATGCCACTGATAACACTAGAATTATTCACAGCAGTATTTTCAGGAATATTGTGATTTATATACGAATGGCCGATAATCCTGTGCAATGTACAAAAAAGATATAGGGAAGTAAGATCAGAATGTCAATTCCTGGGGTGGGAAAGCCTTAAGGGTTATAATTATTTCAGTGATTCACTAATTATAAGCTGACAAAATACACAAGGAAGACTTAGGGGCTACCTGGGTGGTCTGATATAAATTCCAATCACCTATGTCACTCCCTTTGGGTCATAAAGCATATATGCCAAATTGAATTACAGTAAGTCTTAGAGGTTCAATACACACATACAGACTTTTGTCTAATAATGGTTCAGATGAAGGTTTTTGTTTTTAAACTTAATTATTCATGTCTACTGTCATATATAATTTAATAACTTTCCATCTTTATAAGGCATGCTTTTGTAGTTCTTAATGAACAACAGATCCTAACACGTTCTTGATAAGTAACCCGGAAAAATCAAATCTGACTGTATTACAAAATTAGTGAATTCCTATCTTATACAATCAGCCACTTGAGAGTGAAGAGTTACTACCTTTACATAATATCGAACAAATAAAAACAATAAACAGCTATAATCCAGGATGTCCATGTTTTGAGAATGACTTTCATTGTACAATATGAAAAAATATTATTGAAAACATTTCTGTAAAGCTGAACTTTATTAAATTAAAACAGAAATGTTTATTGAAGTCACACAAATTGTATAAAATATCACCATATATTCAACTCCATCAAACAAATCATTTATAGGATCATAACAAACATACTTACCCCTTTATCACCAAGTAACTTCAAATGAGAAAGTATTTCATCAACCAAAGTTGAACCAATTTTGTTTACCATAGCTAAAAACTTTGGGTCACTTCCATACAAAGCATCATTAGAATCCACTGGAAAGTATGAAAAAATGTTTCCAATTTAATGTTTGTGTTTAGTTTTCCTGATTCAAGCACACACAAAATATTTATATCACTATCACATTCTTGCAGAGTGCAAGTTTTTACAGTTCTCCTTTAAACTTTTGGCTAACTTTAGACCAATGTTATGTTTTTTAATAGGTGTAACTTTTCCAGATGAGGATTTCACTACAAGAATAATAGGATGACGTGTGTACATTTCCTATACCCATTTTTGTCCTTCTGTTCCCATAACATTAACACCTGTCAGTGATCAAAAATCACAGCTCCCAAAAGAAGTTGTCCTTGTTTTTTTTAAATTGATATAGCTAGTAGAATAGTTCAGAATATAAGTTCTGCACATAGAAGTGAGTCAACTGGATCTGTTGGGCCAAAACCCAAACTTGGGCAAATTAGACATGCCACAACAGCAGCTTCCCAAACATGTTTCTTCTGAAAACAGTTGTTTCACCCATACGGTACTAACTATTCTGGTATACGTGTTATTCAGCCATCACCACTACTATGAGATCCAACATCATATCAATGTTGAATGTTTTGATTTATAAACTCATTGATTCGATGTACATGAAAGTAACCGTTACCTCTGGAAGCAAGACTTTGATGCTGAACATGTGTAGAAAGTTTTTAATGCCAAAACCAATATCCTGCACTTTGTTTTGGAAACAAACTGCTTTAATGGGCTCACTAGTGTTTAAGAAACTGCCAGTTAAAAGGTTAAAGAAAACTTCTAAGTTTATAGTTAAACTTGATATCAAATGTTTTGACAAATGTATTTAATCAATAGTAAAGTCACAATTTCTTAGTGTGATTGGTTAAGAGAACAGGGTAACGATACATATTTTGCATATCCACAAAAGCCTGTTTACTAACCTAACAATAATTACTACCTGAATATAAGAATTCATTATTCTCATTAGTATCTGTTATTCAACAGAATGAACCACTTGAACTACAAAAGCTTGAGGTTCTGAGTTAAATTAGACAGTTATACCCTTCTCAATATGGTAAATGTAGGATTCTTGTGTCATAGACGATAGTAGATTCAGCACATTTAGATAAACAATGACACGAGCATCACTATTGGAGTCCCATGTGTAATCTTGAACAACATTCAGTAATCCACGAATCAAATACAGTGGTTCTTGTTCTGGATGATCCTGAAACAAGAAAACAAACATTTGTGGTTAAAGTCTTGATTCAGTTGGTCCCAAAATAATAAAACTGATGTCTCTGGTCACGTCATCATTCCAAGTAGTCCTAAAACAATAAAACTGGTATCTTTCATCAAGTCATTGTTCTGAACAGTCCTAAGACAATAAACTGGTGTTTATAAAGTTATTGTTCTGAGTAGTCTTAAAACAATAAAGCTGATGTATCTGGTCAAGTCATAGTTCTCAGTAGTTGAAAAACAATAATATTGATATCCCCTAATCATATCCAATCTAATAAATACCAATTAGGTCTATATATGTATCAAATGTACAGCTCCTAATAACTGGTACTGTTTATGATAACAAAAATTTTAAGGCTGTATTACAATGAACAGTTTTGCTGACAATAAATGTACTACAAATTACTTCCACAAAAAAAATTATATTAATAGCTTATCTGTAAATAACTTACATTTAATGAAAACTTTCCATGTACAACAAATATTTAGTTAGAATTGTTTTGTAAAATGTATATATATATACTTACAGGTATCACCAAAAGAGCTGACAGAAAATTACTGATATAAGAAATAAGAAAGGATTCAGTTGAACGGTGTTTTCCATCAACTTCCACTGTCTTTGGAACTTCTGGAAGTAAGCTAATAGCAGCTTTAAAGAAAGCATCCGCTGAAATTTAAAGAAAACAGACACAGTTCTTTTCAACAGCAGCAGCAGAAAGTGTTATAGCAACAGATACCAGTAAGTAGTTTATTACATTAGACAAATATCTCATCAAAATAAAGTTAAAATAATTCTTAACATCTTTGTTTCTACAAAGACTTAATCACACTGTATGAAACATATTACTGCTCTATTACACTGTGTCAACAGCAAAAACTTCCTGAAAGTTCAACTCCACTGTACACAGTTATGGCAAAATGTTTGTACCTCTGTGTCATGAGTAGTTTTTTCCTCATAACATAAGAAGTATTATGATTAGGATAATGAAAGTATAGTATGTTATAAATATTATACTAACACACATCTTCATAAATTTTTATGTAAATTGAATGACAAGTAAACTGTTTATAAACAAATAACCAAACATAGGAGGGACAGAAAGTGTTTGTGCATCTACTTTAATGGTCAGTTATGTAGCCTTTCAGGTGAATTACTTGGTGCAATCTCTCCTCATGGCCCTCCATGATCGTTTGATGGTACTCAACTGGTATTTTCTTCCATTCTTCTTTACAGAAGGCCTCCAACTCTTGCAAGTTTTTCGGATGATGCTGATGAACCCTGGTCTTCAACTCATTCCAAACGTTTTCAATTGGGTTGAGATCGGGTGACTGCGATGGCCACTCCAGAATGCTTATACGGTTCCTCTGCAACCAGGATTGCACATATTTCGATGCGTGCTTTGGGTCATTGTTGTGCTGGAAGATCCAACAACACCCAAGCCACAAGTTCCGAGTATCATTCTTGATATAAGTGTCTAATATATCAACGTACTCTTATTTTTTCATGATTCCATTGATGCAGTGAAGGCTGCCTACACCAGAAGAGTTGAAGGAACCCCATAGCATGATCGAGCTACCTCCGTGTTTAACTGTAGGGACGGTGTTCTTTGGAAGATTTCGTTCCCCCTTCTTACGGAAAATATAGCAAACATCATTGTAGCCAAAAAGCTCGAATTTAGTCTCATCTGACCAAAGAATACTCTTCCAATAGGTAAAGGGTTTATTTACATGCTTTTTTGCATACCTCAATCGTGCTTCTAAATGAACAGGCTTTAAATATGGAGTTCTACGAGGACGGCATGCTTTCAACCCAGAAGAGCGTAACATGTTCGTAACTGTAGAGGTGCTTACTTCAACCCCAGTTTCTGTATGTCATTACGTGTTAAACGAGGGTTCATACTAACTTCTCTAAAGACCTTCCTCTTGGTTCTTTCTGGAATTTTGGTGGGGTGTCCAGAATGAGGGAGTTTAGCAGTTGATCCTGTAAGCTTAAACTTCACAATTATGCTTTGAACAGTAGATTTTGGCACATTAAGTTGTGTAGCAATACCAGAAAGAGACATACAAGACTTGTATTTTACAATAATTCAGTTTTTTAAATCACTGGACAGTTGTTTCCTGTTCACCATGATGACCCAGCAGATAATGACGGAGACGGTACTAAATTGCAGGTAGTAAATTTTTTGCTGGCTAAATTACAATAATTATGAACCTAGTGTCCAGTTCTAGAATGGTATAATGTACTTTATTCGCCAAACTAAATAAAATTTTTTGCAAGAATATCAATTTTTTCACAAGTTCTGAAATGTACGAACACTTTCTGCATCTCCTATGTTTGGTTATTTGTTTATAGACAGTTTATTTGTCGTTTAATTTACATACAAGTTTATGTAGATGTATGTTAGTATAATATTTATATTATACTTCTATTAGCCTATTCATGATACTTTTTAAGTTATGAGCAACAAACCGCTCAGGACGCAGGGGTACAAACACTTTCTGTTGTAACTCGTATGTTCATGGTTCACTATGAAATAATTATAGTTGATTCTAGCTCTAACAACATTTTATTGAATTACTTTAGTACTAGAACCTACAACAAGCCACAGTAAAACAACACCTTGCAAATGACTACCTCAATAATTTGGATATGACTTTCACTATCTTCATGTTCTTCAGTATACCAACCTAGTTTTACTGATTATTTATCAATGGTGACATCATTACACAAATGGATGATAAAAATATTTAAGTTGGTCTCAATAATCAATAATTTAACTTTTTAAGCAGAAATATGCACTATTATTTATTTGTTTGTAGTTGACCACAAAACTACATGAAGAATTTTATATGCAAAAAACGGCTCGTTTGGGCTGAGAAAACACTTTACATAGAAGAGCGAACAACGTTTCGACCTTCTTCGGTCATCGTCAGGTTCACAAAGAAAGAGGTAACTGACCGGAAGCTGACCACATGTTTGAAAGGGGTTGTGTGTCGAAATGTAGAGGGCGGTATTAGATGTTTGAATATATAATTTATTATATTAATATAGGTATAAAGGGCGTTCCTTTATATTGGTTTATTTTGGGTTTAAGTTGTTGTATAAGTAAGGCTTCTTTAATTTTACGTTTGTTTATGTTTGTTTCTTTATTTAATATTTGAGTGTTTTCTATGGTTATGTTGTGTTTATTTGACACACGAGACTTAACTGAACAAATTACTACTACAAATGAAAAAAGCCAACACAATTTCACAAACACTTTATTCCTACCTACGTAAAACCGACTCACGCACACCGCAAATATACGGCACCCCCAAACCTCATAAACCAGATTGTCCATTACGACCAATAATGTCCACATATGAATCGTTTAATTACAACCTTGGTAAATACATAGCATGGGCATTCTCCAAATATGTAACATCAGCCAGCTCATTTATCAAAGACTCTTTTAATTTCAAGTCTAATCTAAATCAACTTAATCATAAAGCCTTAATGGCCAGTTTCGATGTTATATCCCTCTTTACAGAAGTTCCAACCACTGAAGCCTGCAAGATAGCCTTAGAACTCTATATCCGAGACCCTAACCCAACTATAGAAATTCCCAGTAACCAGTTAGCAACCCTCATAGAATTCACCACGATAAAGACAAACTTCATGTTCAACAAACAAGCGGCCTAAGCATGGGCAACCCAGTATCACCAGTTCTAGCCAATATTTTATGACACAAGTTGAAACACAAGCAATTAACACAGCATTACATCCACCACTATACTGGTATAGATATGTAGATGACACGGTTATGGATTCAAATCTACAGAACACATACTTAATTTTTTCAATCACATTAACTCTATACATCCCAACATCAACTTCACATGTGAACAGGAAGAAAACAATCAAATATCATTTCTTAACCTCAAAATTACAAGAACTGATACACAATTTCAAACAGAAATCCACCGAAAAATCACCCATACTGGACTATACATTCCTTGGGACTCAGCACATGAAACAACACAAAACTCAACATACTAAGAAACCAAATAAACACAGCCATAAAACTATGCTCACCAGATAAAATTAACGATGAATTAGACAAAATAAAACAATACTTCACCAACATCAATAAGTTTCCTCCACAAACCGTGAAAACATTATACGCACACACCTAGACAGAAAGCAAAATCAACCAACTAAAGTAAATACAGCTCACGAATCAAAAAACCACGAAACCATATACTGCTGTATACCATATATTCCGACATCAGCAAACAAATAACCAACATTTGGCAAAAATTAGTAACAAAATATGACATTCCAATTAATACCAAATTTATTCAAAACCCGCACAAAACTGAGGTCTATACTATGTAAAAACTACACTGACAAACACCACACCAACATTATTTATAAAATACAATGTGATAACTGCCACGACTTCTATATTGAGAAACAAGTAGAAAAATGGAAACCAGATTCAAAGAACATAAAAGTCACCTTCACACGTTTTCGAACACTGCAAGTCAAATAAACACAACATAACCATAGAAAACACTCAAATATTAAATAAAGAAACAAACATAAACAAACGTAAAATTAAAGAAGCCTTACTTATACAACAACTTAAACCCAAAATAAACCAATATAAAGGAACGCCTTTATACCTATATTAATATAATAAATTATATATTCAAACATCTAATACCGCCCTCTACATTTCGACACACAGTTACACAACCCCTTTCAAACATGTGGTCAGCTTCCGGTCAGTTACCTCTTTCTTTGTGAACCTGACGATGACCGAAGAAGGTCGAAACGTTGTTAAACTCTTCTATGTAAAGTGTTTTCTCAGCCCAAACGAGCCGTTTTTTGCATATAAATTTCTCAATAAGTGGGTTTCTCGTCATCACTGATTACATGAAGAATTATCTGTGTTTTGCCCACAACTAGGGGGCAGTTTGCACTATTAAATTCATGATATAAATAAAGCCTGGTGAGCATATACATCTGCGAAAAGGAAACAATATCTGATGTGAAAACTACACAAATGTAAGGAAAATAATGTTTGGCATGAGAACTTGTGGTTTGCAGAATTTCCTGGTTCACCAAGTAATATTTTCAAAACACTCGTGCATTTTTCTACTTTCATTTAAAAAACTGGAAACTTCACAAAATATGGCACTGCACTTCATTTTATTATGATACAAAGTAACTGAAAAAAAAAAACTTTCTACTTACTACAGCAACATTTCAAAAATAAACAACACCATGAGAACAAACAGCTTCTAAATAATTTTTACAAAATATGGCAGTTGGGAGTATTTAATGACCATGTGTTTGTTTTTAAACTTTGTAACTTGAATATAAATTATTCTCATACACAGATACAAGGTTCAATTCCCTAGAAATCTGCTTAAAGAATTTTTGGTTTTATTTAACTCGTACATTAAAAATGCATGGCGTTTCATTTAGTTTATTATCTTGTATAGCATTTAGACTATAAAAGAAAACTACTGTGCAAAGTTTACTTCATTATAAGCCAAATTCTGAATAATGAATTATTCTTAATATATATTCATACAAATTAATATAGTTGTTACCATATTCTTATTTTAGATTCCAAAATATAAAATACTTGAATAAGGAAGCACATTAAGGTAATATAATAACAGGTTGGCAAACAATTTATAAGCATAAAAAAGAATTTTATTAATGGTAGAACATACTACATGTTTCAACAGAACATTGGTCTGTTTTCTTTTGGCAGAATGATATAAAATAAAGTTTACATCTAATTAAGTCTTTCATTCTGTGTCTGTTTTTAAGCACAACACTGCATAATCTGAGTTGAACCTTAATTTCAGTATTATGAGCCTCAGGCTTACCACTGTATCAATGAGAAGGTTTTGTTTGCAGATATAAGACCTTTGCATATGGAGGGATAGGATGAAAGCAACTGCCCAAGGAGCTGGGCAAATGAAACCTGGTTTTGCCATCAAGCCTGCAAGGCACCTTCAGGCTATATCATCATTTAAAAATAAAAAACAACAACATAGTTTTGGCTTTTTTTTTTGCATATAAATGCTTGACACATTAAGAATGATTGAAATAATAGTTTCAGCAATTATTAATATCTATTTATTTCTTTATTAACATTTTTACACTTATACTGTGAGCTAAAAATGTCTGCAGTTAATATTTTGCCTCATTTATCAGCTTGTTGCTGTCATAATTTAGGTTATTCCTCTTAATAAGTTTTTAAAATGCTAAAAAATGGAGAGAAAGAAATGAGGCCCAACAAGGATGTTTGCCCTCTCAATGTTCCTGCTTACATAAAATTACTACAAATAGCACATGCTCACCTATATAAACTTGGTTAAAAACAAATACAAAAATCAATTTCTAAACTCAATAACTTAGTTTTCGTATCGCTTATTTTTTGATAAGTAATTTTTAAGACTTTGTTTCCTTAATCTTTATTTTTTGCATTCTAATATAAAGCTATAAAACATAGCATTAACATTACAGGACTTGCTACACATGTAAATCTGCTCTCTTGAAATTTGTAATCTTTCTTTAAAAATGTTTCTTTTTCTCTGGTTCATCAGTATAGAAACACTTAGCCTACAATTCGAAAAATACCATTTAGAAACGTGTATTGGATACACCTGGGAATAACTTAAAACCTTAGCCTGTAGTTATTTTTAAAGCTATTCCTCAATAGTAGTTATTTCTATGCTTTTATGACTTTGTAGCATGTGATGAGATAAGAGGCTTTAATAAAAAATCTTCAGAGAGAGAGAAATAAAATCATGATAAAATAAAAACTCTTATTATTTGAGATAGGAAGGAAAATTATTTCAACAAAAATTCATAAATGCATTATTTACAGAGTTCTGCAGAAATGTTTCATATGTTTTACATTTTTCTTCGAAAATTACACTGAATGAAAGTTACAAAATTATAAATTTACAACATTTTTTAAACAAAAAATCTTGAGTAAACTTAGTGTTATCATTTTCACCTAATTTTGACATTTAACATGGAGGTGTCCACTCAGTATCTGAAAAGCACACCAACTGTGACAGGGTTAATCTCTAGATAGAAATGTATGATCACCCTACACCAGGTTTTGTGAATTGTCACATACAGCTTTTTACAATACATTTTACAGTAGTTACATACCTTGTGACAGACACTGATTTAACAAAGCAACCTGACCCGAGATCAAGTACATATCTAATCGACTGATGGCGTCTGTCAAAGAAGGAATGGTGATGAATGAATAAGCAGCACAAGCCTGGGTGGAAGAAAATGTAAAACCTTAAATTATTTCATGGCTACTTTTTAGTACAAGTAATTTATGTGTATATTTGTTATATATTTATTTCCTTTTCTAATGTCTTGTGTAATTTAAGAAGTTTTTCAAACTGCTAAAAACAAAGATTAGTTTAATTACTTATGAATACTTCATATTTGTTTTAGTGAGTGCATTAGAGAGCCATTTAGGCATAAAATATTAAAATGCTTTAAATGTGTATTTGACTGCTTGTTTATTTTTGGAATTTTGTGCAAAGCTACATGAGGGCAATCTGTGCTAGCCATCCCTAATTTAGGAGTGGCAGCTAGTCATCACCACCCACCACCAACTCTTGGGGTACTCTTTTACCAGTGAATAGTGGGAATAACTGTCACATTATAATGTCCCCATGGCTGAAAGGGGAAGTATGTTTGGTGTACAAGGATTTGAACTCACAACTCCCAGATTATGAGTCTTGCATCCTAACCACCTGGCCATGCTGGGCCTATTTGAACACACTATATGATTTACACTAACAATGGTTGGATTACAAACATTCAACAATGTGTTGTTTAAGCTACAAACAAATGGCTTTAAACAAGGAGTAACTGAATTAAATACAATATAAAAAAATGTGTTCCTTAAACTGAAAATAATTTATTGCTTAAAGATAATTCTTGTATACAGGTAGTTTTCAGTGTAATACATTAACTTACCAATTTTTTTTTTCATTACATAAGGTTATTTTAATTTTTGTAAAATAAATGCTATTTACCTCAACAATCAAAAGCCTTGTTTCTTTGTTGAATTACATGGGAAGCTACACAAATCATCTTTGATTTTGAAGTGATAGACAAGAAGATATTACCATTGGTTACCAACTCTTGTCATACTAAACAATGCAAATTAACCATCAATTTTATTATGCAAACACTGCCCCTTAGAGTAAAGTTCATGTTTATTATTTCTTATGGTAACATGACATAAAACATAGGTCCACAGTCCCTCAAGCTAATTATTGGACTGTCCACAGTCCCAACTAAGGTCTCAGAGATGAAAATAAAATAAAAATCTTATAGAAAAGCTTCATGAAACAACATTACTGATTCTTCCCTGAAAACGTCTGGGGATATGTTGGTTAAACTCCTAAGAGTTGCTTTGTGTAAACATATAAAAAATAGAAGTCAATCTTGGTTATTAGTGATTTTAGTATAGTTCAGATATATATCAGTAGAGTAATAATGAAAATGAACAGATAGTATTGCAGTATGTTATGTACCAAATATGCTTTTCTGGAACTAGTAAACACAACAACACTACAAAATCTTTGCAAGTTTCTCAGTTTCCATTTTCACAAGTAAACCAGGTAATTATTGTTTCAGAACACCAAAAACTTGATGAGTGGTAATTATATGAACTACCTGCCATACAAATGATACTTGATGAGTAGTAATTATATGAACTACCTGCCATACAAATGATACTTGATGAGTAGTAATTATATGAACTACCTGCCATACAAATGATACTTGATGAGTAGTAATTATATGAACTACCTGCCATACAAATGATACTTGATGAGTGGTAATTATATGAACTACCTGCCATACAAATGATACTTGATGAGTGGTAATTATATGAACTACCTGCCATACAAATGATACTTGATGAGTAGTAATTATATGAACTACCTGCCATACAAATGATACTTGATGAGTGGTAATTATATGAACTACCTGCCATACAAATGATACTTGATGAGTAGTAATTATATGAACTACCTGCCATACAAATGATACTTGATGAGTAGTAATTATATGAACTACCTGCCATACAAATGATACTTGATGAGTAGTAATTATATGAACTACCTGCCATACAAATGATACTTGATGAGTGGTAATTATATGAACTACCTGCCATACAAATGATACTTGATGAGTGGTAATTATATGAACTACCTGCCATACAAATGATACTTGATGAGTAGTAATTATATGAACTACCTGCCATACAAATGATACTTGATGAGTAGTAATTATATGAACTACCTGCCATACAAATGATACTTGATGAGTAGTAATTATATGAACTACCTCCCATACAAATGCTAATAATTTCAAAAAGGAAAGCAAATTATACCTAAAATGAAGATACTTTTGGAAGGTTTACAAGTTTCTTAAATTATTACCATGGTATTTCAAATCTGTGAAATTGTAAGTTGTAACTTTGCCAAAACAAAATTTAAGATATCATTTGTTTATAATGCACATAAATTTTCAAAATTTTTTTTTCCTCCTTCTGCTTGGATAAAAGCTCACACTATTTAGAGGAAATATAGTATTAGCAGTGCCTACCACATAAATAAAAACTGCAAGGTTCATTATCATAACAGTCATTTTCATAAGAATTCTTGAATCATTAATGTGTTGTTGTTTATACCCCCTCTATGAGGGTGGATTAATAAAGAGAAAAAACTATAACTAGTGGAACTTTTTTTTTTAACAAAAACTTTAAGATTCCACTGGGCTTCCAGTATACTATTCAAAAATTGTTGAACAACTAATCTAATGTATTTTAATGTGTTAAAAACAATGAATTATAGATTTAAAAAAATAGTTGTTTTGAGCCCAGTTACCAAAACAGTGTATATTATTTGTTATTCAATAATACAGTCGACATAAGATGAATAAAAACAATTATTATGAACTACCAATTATGGTTTCTAATTATGCAAAAGTAAAATCTAATTAACTTGTTCTTTTGTACTTTAAACTTTTTTGTAAAGTTTATACTTTCAAGGAATCTGCTGGAATTTTGCTATATATCTCATTCATTATAATAATGAAGGAGGCTAATTCATTTTGAAAAATGATCGATCAAATACAAATTTAGTTCACACTGAATTGTTCAGAACAATTTCAAGCACTTTCTAGCACTCAATGTTTTCAAGCACTTATTCAGAAGTTAAAATCCACAAAATCAATTGGATTTCACTGAAATTTTGTAAAATTTCAATTTATTTGTTCATCATATGAATAAAGAAAATAAAAAGGAAAGAAAAACAACTTTATTGTATGCAACTTTGCAATATGCTTTAAAGTTAAATATATTGATACATACTATGATTATAATATTTTCAAGAACTTTTGCAAAAAAAAAAAAAAAAGGCCCCTTTTCAAGCACTTAGAGTCGATGGATTCCATTCTCAATTTCAAGGATGTACAAGGATACATATGTACCCTATGGAAAGAACTGAATCTAATTTTGGTACTAGAATGAATAGAATAAACCAGCTGTATCCTAAACAATAAAATTTATCTTTTTGCAATGAAAAAATAGCCAACACAATCCGTTATGCCAAAAATGGTAAAGATTAATGTCTTTGATGAAAGAGGGTTAATTAGTGAATACTTAACTTCAAAAACACACACATGTATACACATATATGCAAAAGTATTTTCCACAGCAAAACATTAAAAACATGCATCAACAAAAATACACATGTGATGATTTTGTAGAATGAAGTTTTAATGAACAAAAATGGATTTCTAAATGTCGTACATTATATAAAAATGTAACTAATTATCGAGTAAAAAGTACTTAAGGTATACATTTTAAAATGAAAAACATTCTACCTTTACAAAACCAGCCGTTTTCCTCGTGTGGTGGCCTTTTATGATTTGTCTTGTTTTCATTGCCAAATGATTGACACACTGAAAAGTAAGTGTATAAGCAAAACTCCAATAATTTCACAAGTTTTTTTTATCTCTTTAAACAATGCTATACCATTAATAAAACAGACTTTCACAGTGAGGTTTAACAAGAAACATTTCCTTCATTTCATGAATTTCCATCTCTTTTAATTATGATACAATGACACAACAAATAGAATATTCTGTAATTAAAAATACCATTTTTAATGAATAACAAATTCTGTAATAATGTGTGTATTATACTGTTGCAAAAAAAAACTTGCATGGTCATAACAGTTGGAAGTTTGATATTGACGAAACATTCATAAAATTTCTAAAACAAACTGGGCTACCTTAATAACTAGCCAGAACCTAAATAAAACATGCTTGAGAAAGTTTATTGAAACAAACTTAAAAAAAAAAAGTTATCTAGAGGCTTGATACAATACTTTTTTTCCCTGGACTTCCAACAAGTATTTGAGAAATTGAAAAGAGCAAATATTAGTTTTGAATTAAAGAATAACAAGAACAAAAAAGATATTCAAGTTGAAACAAGTAAATTGGTAACAGTGAGTTCTATCAGCACAAAAGAGACACGGTGAAATTTATCATGAAAGTGCAATAATAGTTTTAATTATTGTTTTTACAAAATTAATTGAGCAAATGAGTTTCTGTGCAAACATATTTAACAACTATCAACTCCTTACAGATCTATCCTGTAAAAGCTAGAATATAACATCACATGCAATTAAATCATTTTAGTCTAGCCTAAGGAGCCCATAGTTTACACCTCTAATTATTTGGGTATCACAGTATATGACTGTGTTTTTTTCTTTTCTTAAGCATTCAGTTGTAAAAATAAACAGAAATGTTATGTTTAAACAGTCCATTTACCCTATCTGGACCAAAGAGGGATGTTACTCATACTCTCTGATTTGTTCATTTTCACAGTGGAAAATATTTAATTAAACTGCAAGAAATTTAGTACAAATTTTCTAAATAGTAATCTAGCTTTGGCTTTAAACAATCAAATAAAAAAGATTTATTGGTTATACAAGTCCTCACATCTCAAAATGGCATCACTGCTACCTTAGCCTGTGAGGCATCACAATTTTTGACATCAATATTTTTAGTTAGGATTAATTTATATCTAAAAAATATATATATTATTTTATATTATTGTTTGAATATTATTAACGTCTCTGTGGTGTGGGCTTAAGTTTTACAAGCTTCATATCAGAAACCCTTGTTTACTCATGTGGGATATCTAAGTAGACAGTATGACAACAAACTATTGCTAAAACCACTTTATTCTATACAGATATAGAGAGATTAGAATATTTTCTATCCACGGGTTTTAGCCAGTGGTTCTCTTTTCAAAGTTAAGTTTCATTAGTAATTGTTCACATTACGTGGCATGGCATTGTGAAATGGTGGAGGAGCAGTATTAACATACCACTAACAGAGAAAGATAATAACATGAACAGTAAAACTTGAGTTATTATAATTTCAAGGTAAGCCAGTTTACTAAAAAGTATAATCTGTATTTGGAAAAAAATCTGCACACAAATGTAAGGCCACTTTTTGTCTTTGTGAATTATATATTAATAAGATATATACTTCACAATATTTTTCAGTATAAACAGAGTTAGAATAATATTTATTACTCAAATTTCAAAGATTAATCTCATAGTTAGATATCTGTCCAATAAAAAACTGGATGAAACTAGCATACTGTAAAATAACATTAGCATTTTTATTTGTGAAACTAATTATACTCAGTATCAAATAGTTCTATCCTACAAATTGCTATGGAACTGTAAAACAAGATTTAACTTGAAGAAATTAAACTAAAAATAAGTCATGGAAGGTATAAATCTAATTTATGAACTAATCAAGAGATATATTACAAAATATTTTATTTTTAAATTGGTTTGGTAATTCACCACATGATCAAAACTGCTAAATATTCCCTGAATTATCTACAAGCAAAAAAACTGTGTCGAGAAACAAAAAACACAAGAGCAAACTGAACAACAACAACAACAACAACAAAGTCACAGACAACTAAATGTTCAAATAAAAATATCAATAAAGACAAAAAAGTCACCTGGACAAGTTGAACAAGTATAGGATCCAAATTACTAAATGTTGCTCTGGCCTCTACATAGAAGCTCAACTGTTGTTCAAAGTCCCTTCCATAATCAATCTGTCGTACAAAACGACAAATCAGTGTAGAAACCTGCCTCTTTTCATCATCAAGGGTTAAGGCACTGGAAACAGTATTATGAACTGTATATTTTTAAAAATAGTGTTAAAAAGTAAAAACCCGAATGTATAATTCTTTACAACATTCCAAAATATCACAATGTATTTCAAGTCAAATTCAAAAATGCTGTCAACACCACTCTGAACAGCAAATTATCAAAAAACATTTCCTTCACTGAAAAACACAAATTATATTAACCTCTATTATATTACAATTACCTCTGTATTATATTGTATTAACCTCTACTATATTACATTAATCTATTTATTATATTATGTAATACACCATGTTCACAGAATGTTTATGTTAAAAGTTAACAATTTCTTATATATGAAAAAATAACCTCATAAAATAATTCACTATACCTAAACTGTGATAAAGAAATTATCTAAAATGGAAGTACAACCATAATAGCACCAAATATAACTTCGCAAGAGATAACTACATTCAAAACTACATTCATTGCCCAACAGGATAGTTATTTTCAAAGCAAATTTTGATAACTGGTTAAGACAGTACAATTTTTCATTTTAATTTTTATCATTCACAAATGAAGTAGCTATTGGTTTCCCTTATTAAAACTTATACCAATATCACAGCTACACTTTAATATACTTAAGCTTGATCAATTAAAGTTACTTACTTCACTGAATCATGCATCGTTTTACAAATAAACATCAAAGCATTGATGACGACAGGATCATTTGTAGGCTCCCTCACAGTCCTATATAAAATATTTATACCTTAGACCAAGAAAAGTAAAGAAGTCTCAATAAACTTAAGTATTTCTATAAATAAAATATTTATTTTCCTTCTTTCCTAAAACATGAAAATAGTGGCTATTTTTCCAGCACCAATAACACATCATGAAGTGTATTAATGAAATGAAAGGTCTGGAAAAGACATGCTAAACAACAATTAGAACCAAATCTTTATTTTTGGGGTAGAAACTGTCATATTTCCCATTTATTTCAAAAGTATACAATTTGAAATTAAAAAAAAGTAAATGACAAGCTTTACCAGATAATAACAACAAAACTTAACACAGTTTAATTAAAAAGTAATGACATATTTGAAACTCAGCACAGTTGCCATACGTCATAATGAAAAAATAAGCTAACCTAACAAACGTCTCCATGACCATTTTACAAACATCCACTTTTACAGATTCCTTCTGCAGCATGTCAAGGAAGGGAAGAAAATGATCCATAGAAAAAAGCATCGCAAAATCATGCATGTGGGAAAGTATCCTATCAAACACGGTCACCAGTTGAGAGTAATGACTTTCAAAAGCCCGATCAGGATTCATGTGCTTTATGATGTCTCCAAGGAAGGTGTTTACTTCACGTTTCTGTAGTGATGCAGGAGAATGTTGATAAAATAACTATTCACTGACAACTATTTTGGAAAAAAATGTTTAAGTGTACTAGTCAAGATACTGCTGATATTGAA
This sequence comes from Tachypleus tridentatus, assembly GCF_004210375.1. Taxonomy (NCBI): domain Eukaryota; kingdom Metazoa; phylum Arthropoda; class Merostomata; order Xiphosura; family Limulidae; genus Tachypleus; species Tachypleus tridentatus. The sequence continues at coordinate 26,467,761 of NC_134833.1, forward strand.
GGTACTATTATAAAAATGTTTAAGTATACTAGTCAAGATACTGCTGATATTGAAGGTACTATTATAAAAGGGGTGATGCACATTATTATGAGCAGATAGTAAATGAGCATTTAATCCTATGACCAGTTGAACTTTCATTTACAATACTAAGGTTTTCTTGTTGTTAAGTAACAATCTGCACAGTGGGCTATCCGTGACCTATCAGTCATGGTTATCAAAACTCCACTTTTAGAGTTATAAATTGTTAGTCTTAGCACTGTGTGACAAAGGGGTGATTATAAGGTGATAATAGTGAAATAGCTGCCAGATTCATTTCTGTGATTCTTTATCCACTGTTAAGTCGGGGGCTACCCGAGTTCCTCCACTAAATTTCATTGAAACTTATTCAGGCAGTTTCTCACAAGTTATAGTTATTATACAATACAAGCAAAGAACACAGAGAGAGAGAAAGAGACAGACAGATATATAGATTGGTTTTGTTTCTATTTCTTCCTGCCATATCTGAGTGTAAAAGTCTACTTTCTTTATATTAAATTAGTAAAAAATACTGAATATACAATACACATACATTTAAAACCATCAGCACAACACAAGATCTAGGCCTTCTTTATACTTTGCATTTGTAATGGGTTACATTCACTAAAATGTTTACAAAATAATTATTTATCCATCATTAATGAGAAGTACTCAGCTGAAACATCAACTCATTTTGAAAAATAATGTTTACTGATGCTTAATGCCTAAAAACATTTTGACACTGACATTTCATATTTGCTTTGACCCTTAACTGGTCTTAATGTTATTGGACATAGAGTAATATGAGAGACAGACCAAGGCTGAAACACAGCTACAGGAAGTACCAATTATTTTCAGTTTGCTAGTAATAATGTTTGAAGTTACTGCTAAACATAAAATCTTAAGCTCTGTTCAGTCCAGAAAAAACAAATACAAGCTGCACAGAAATCACGGTTTGAGGATAATGTTGCCTGTAAACTCACAAAATATAATTATCTACTACAGTAAGCTTCAGTGCTAGTAAATCGTTCATATTCATCACATACACATTTTAAAAAATGAAGCTTTGGAATGAAAACCAAAAATTATCAGTAATTGAAAATACTTAGGCAACTAATCCATAAAGAAACTCATGGACTCTCTTTCTTTTTTTTAATATAATGACTCAATCTATTGTATTAAAACACTGTTTTCATATGTGACTACTGTTGTTCATAATCTTAGAGAGAAAATTTAATATTTAGTTAAATGTTTGTCTCATACTCACTGAAAAGTGTTTGACTGGATATTCTATCCATACTTCAGCACAGCTCATGTAGTCCTACATAAGGAACATATTAAACAATGGTACAGTTAGTACACAACAGTCAATTTAATTTGAGTGAACCATTCATGTTTTTCATGTTGTTAAAAATTTTGTTCATTTAAAAACAAAAGCATGATTACTGTTAATCGCACAAGTAACCTGTGGGCTACATATTAGTTTTTAAAAATACCAATTGTGTTATGTGCAAGTAATAAGCTTTTTTTTTTATTTGTTCTTAAGACTGAAACTTCAATTTTCCATTCTGTTGTTCTTGTTCAATATGTAGTGTGATTCACCAGTTGCCCAATAAGTGCATCTGTAAGCAATCCCAATTATTCTTTGGTCAAAGTGAGAATAAAAATGTGAACACTTTTGACTCTATCCGTATTTGATTAGATTACAATTGTGACTTAATTAATTGTTTGTTTGCATATTCTGAGGCACATAGTTTTCACTTTCAGTGTGTCTCATATTGTCACCATAATCTTCAACATGTGACATAACCACAAGGAAATGAAATACATTATTAATGAGATACAAGCTTTACTTTCTAAGTTTAAGCATAACATATTTAATAACAGTCCTTTTTGTATGTTACACGAATATACCTGATTCAATATGAAATAGTCAGATGAGTATAACAAACAATAGTTTCTTTCTAAATAAGTAGTTGTTTTTTTTCTGTATACAGTGTGTAGCATCAGAAGGAAATTAAATCACGTCTTACAAATTAAAATATATGAACAAATGTTTACAACCTGGCAATGTTTTATTTAAATCAAAGTGAAAAGTAATTTGTCTTTCAAAAGTTGTCTTTGTCAGTGGCTCGCAGGGTATACACAAGTGCAGATAAAACATGCCTAAAGTTTTCTTAGAGCACTTTTCTCCTCAGGTGTGAGATATATAATGGAATGGGTTATTCACATGAAAGTATGGTACACAACATCTGGAGATGCTAAAAGATATTCATTTTGAATAAATGCCACATATTTTTGAAATAAAATGTGATTTTTTTTTACAGAGTTTTCATCTAGGGACACCTATATTTTCATGTATTTTTGAAGTTAAATGCTGCTTAATGTGTTGGGAAGCTGAATACACCACTGAAATGAAACATACAAAGTAAAGTAATACAGACAATTTGCCAGGTTAACTTATATGATGTCTTGGATTACCTTCTTGTTCCTTCTTCAGGTCACCATCATGAGGTGATTATTTTCATAGTTTTCCATGGGTAAAGATATTTCCATTTTGTACTCACTTGTTATTGATCAGCAGCTCTGGACCTTTTGCCCAGTTTCCTGAACCTAATGTGAGAAACTGAACCCAATGTGAAATTATTTTTTTAGATATTGCCACTATTACTGGTACAGTTTCAGATCCGGTGAAACATCTACAAAAAAACTAAAACTAATCTCCATGAATACTCTTCTTATACCTGAACTGTGTGTCAGGATGAAATACTACATTCCAACACAGAGATTACTGGAAGTGCTATTTATTCCAAACAAGACCACATCTGTTTTGTTGTCAGCTGTGACAGTGAAAATGAACAAGTACTTGAATGTTCATTAGATATAGCAGTGCAATCTGATGGAAAGATAACTTTAGTCAACTGTAGAAGTAGAGCCTTCCAATTGAAAATTAGTATGGGCAATGATATGATGGCTGTTCTACCTCATCTGGTCATTACACCAGACTACAAACATAAGTGAAAGATTTTGTTCCAGAGATTTATTAATGTGCACTGCTTAGTACCTCATCATGAAGAAGTCTAAAAACTGTTCATATTTATTGTAGGCAGCAGCACAGAACAACATTGTCTTTTCAAGAACATTCAATGATAATTGCAACTTAAATGAACTACCACGCTGCAGCACAATCACTTGGTCAAACTGAAAAGAAAACCATATTTCTCAACATAATTACTGTTGTGAAACCTACATTAGAATCGATTGTGCAAGAAGATAATTTTGACCATGAATCTGCTGGTGATGTTTCATTCCTCTTGAAATCTACAGACTTTGAATTCTATTTCTACGAGTTAACTTTTAAAACATGTAATACAACTTTCAAATGTCTGTAATTTTAAAATATGAACTCTGCAACAGTAATATCTCCAACTCAACCATTAATTCCAGAAATTAAAGGCATAAAAAATAACAAAAAGCATTTACAGAAAGGTTGAAACAGCTAAAACGAAGGCAGAGAAAATCTTTATGTTGCAAAACTTCATGTAAGCAACATTATCTATGACTTATGGTTTCCAAATAAAAGATATGTTTGACCAGTTGTAAAAGCCATCCAGCTTTTCAAACTAAAGAAACTTCATCAGATATTGTCTGCATATGGTGAAGAAAGATCTTACAAAAATGTATCCAAACATGGGCTATCCTTACAGCCCTGCCAGTCACATCTTGAACTTGTGAACTTTCTTCCATATTGAAGCTTGTCAAGAGCAAACTCCATAGCACCACTGCAAATCAGTCTCAATAATTTTATGGTGCTATCAGACTAAGTGTGGTTGTTCAAGTTAGATACTATTCATGATTATTATGGAATCATTCTGCTATAGATCACTGATGAAAATAGATGTGCCTTTGTCCCTTGAATAATACTTTCACTGAGCATATTGTGTGCACATGGTGTATGTATTATTAGTGCACATATTACATTCAAGTACTATACGTACAGCATTATGTGTACTATGCATCATATTTTGTGTATTATACATTCTTAGACATACACATGTGAAATAATATTTTGGATTACACTGTCATGATTGTTATTACATAACTTGTCACTTTGTACAAAAACCTACAACTGCTACACACGTATAAGTTTATAGAAACTAGAAATTTTAAGTAAACATACTGGTTTATCAATATCCACAAGACATATTATTCAATATTTTAGTTCAACAGCCAAAATAACTGTGTAATAAAAACAATTATTGTTAAAATAAAAAACAAAACATAAATGGTACACATAAAACATACTTTTAAAATACTTTATAATTCAAAAAATTCTTATTTAGAACACACACAATAAGATTAAATTGTCAATTTTTACAGAAGTAAAAAATATCCCTTCAATAAACAGTGTAAAATAAAATGCTTGTCTTTTTTACTTGACTGATTTAAAATAGTTAATCAACACATAAAAGGTAAGTTTCATGGAAAACTAAACGAACTCTACAAAAAGAAAAAAAAAACAAATATTTGTCAAACTCACAGCAAAATACAATAGTAAAATAAACTATGTTACAAAAAATAAGACCAAAGTTATGTATCACATTTATTTTTTACAATAAAAATGTAAAACTTAAGCTCCAAATTTGTAAAATTCAACATTTTGAAAAAAATCAAAATATATATACTTTTTTTACCTTTTCATTGTTTTTATATTTGTTGTAATAAAAAGAAACTTTGAAAAAAATCTCTACCCCCCCATTATTTTAAAATGTATTTCTGAGGTACCAGGAACGATGGCTAAATGTATTTCTGAGGTACCAGGAATGATGGCTAAATGTATTTCTGAGGTACCAGGAACGATGGCTAAATGTATTTTCTGAGGTACCAGGAACAATGGCTAAATGTATTTTCCGAGGTACCAGGAACGATGGCTAAATGTATTTTCCGAGGTACCAGGAATGATGGCTAAATGTATTTTCTGAGGTACCAGGAATGATGGCTAAATGTATTTCTGAGGTACCGGGAATGATGGCTAAATGTATTTTTAATCTTCTCCTCAAATACAAAGAAAAAAATAGCTTTTGTACAACTTACAGCTGGATTTTTAAGTTTAGTTACAACTTTCCACACTTCATTTAGCATCTGCAGACGTTGATCGTCTGGTGGGTCAGCAACTACAAGGCACAGGCCAAGAGTACGATACAAGAGATGCTACCAGAAAAGAACATTTCATAATGCATTAATATTCAATATAATCATAATTAGATATAAAATATATAAAATTTTGTGAGTCTCTCTGCCTGTTTATTAGAAAATTAGGTGATGAAATTCTAGTTTTTTTCTTCCTACACACTTAAGTTCTTAATGTAGCAATGTGGTTTGTATCCACTGTGTGAAAAATTTTTAGTTTTATCAAGATTAGATATTTTATAGTGATAAAAGACACTAAATCTATCACTAAAAACAGGTTTCTATTAACAAATTAAATCTCACAATTATAAATATTAAGGATGTAATAACCAGGTTAGATTCAACATATCACCTCTCTGGATCCTTTTTGATGTCTGTAGGCTTTCCAGAAACATTACTAACAAAACAATTCTCTTATTAGTATATTCATGGATACAAAGACTATGAATTTGATGCCCTTTGAAAAGATTGCCTCTTACTAACAAATTGAACTTTCAATAATTATTCCTACAGAAAAAAAACTGTTATTTATTATTATTTTATTTTTCAAAGTATATCTCAGCTATTTTGAAAGTTAAGAAGACCAAAGAAAAAAATTCTCTACAAATCTGGGGAATGATTAGCTAAGACTAGAAAGCTCCATCCAATTAGATTTCAGTTATTTCCTTTAAGCTCCTATAATATTTACTTCTATTATTATAGAATTATATTACTCAAAGTTTTTGCTCTTTAAAGATAAAAATATTTTTATAAATGTAAAGGAGAATGAGATTCAATTAGTTTTAACAGCACTAACTTGGAATCAAAATAATAAGCATAATAATATTAAGTTTCATAAAAAACTTACCTTTTTCTTCTCATAATCAAGTGCTTATTAATGATAATGATAACAAATGCAATTTAATTTCCTGAATTTATTTTTGTCTGGACTAATTCGACCAATATATTCAAAGCAAATTTAAAACTTAAAAAGAAATCAACTTACTTTTGGAAATCCAGCTTCATCACATTCTTTCATCATTTCTACAAAATCTAGAGCTCTCTTAGCAATGAATTCTGGTTTGAAAGCAGTCATGATAGAGTTGAGAAGGAGGGCACTTCAAATATAAGAAACTGATTTGTAATTTCCTATTTTGTAGCTTGGTGCACTTATTATAGTTAATTCAAAAGAACAATATGATTGTAAAGAAAACAAAAACATTTTAAAGGAAATATACTATTTACATTTCTTTTGTTATTAGAAGATAACAAAAGAACCTACCTTCAAAAAGGAAGCTTAAAACTACAAACATAATAAAATAAAATTATGGACATATGTTTTTATTCTCCACATGACAGAATCTATCAGACTTTGTTTTTTATTAATAAAAACAAAAATTTGATCAAGTTGACCATTTTACCAGAACTAAAAATAAGTCCAGTAAAACTGTTTCTAAGAACAGAAACAAAATAAATCTTTCAAAGTGCTATCTTCTTTGATAGCTTTGTCAAATTGAATCTTTCTGGAATAAAAAAATGTGAAGATGAAATGTAAGTTTACAAAGAATTAACATTTCTGAACATTAATTAATCTAAACAAAACTATTTTGTGATGATGAGAAACCCACTTGAAGTAAAAAATGTATCTCAGGGCAGATGGTATGGGCACTAACACTTTTACAAATAAAGCAGAGAACAACATTTCGACGTTCTTAGGTCATCTTTAGGTAACCTGAAGATAACAGGTTGAAATATTGTTCTCTGCTTTACTAGTAAAAGTGTTAGTGCCCATACCATCTGCCCTGAGATACATTTAAATAAAAGTATGTCACTCGTAAACAGACATTTATTATGAAAAATAGACACAGTTAGACAAGTCCCTCTGAAAAAAGTTTGAGTAAAATTCTTTTGAACAGAAAATGTAGTGAGAAAATAAAAAGGTTTTAGTAGAGTGAATTTTCTACAGATGGAGAAATATGGCCATTTTAATTTTTTGAAACCTAAATAGGTTTAAGCCACTTTCTGAAACTTAAACAGTGTTTTGTCCAAGTTGAACTTTATCTGTAGTTATTACAGAAGATGATTCATGCTGCATTCTCTCAGAAAGCTGAAAACAGGATAGGGAAGGCTGTACTATGTTATCTATAACATGGTCTAGGCTTCTCTCATTCTGGAAACATAAAGAAACAATTTTGTTCTGATCTGATTGGACTTTTAACTACAAAGGATAGTAGTACTTTTTTAAAGGTTAAAAAGAATGGTTAAACAAGATTGTTTCTCTTTCACAAACATCTATTAACTTTCACAAACATCTATTAAATACAATAACTTAATGAAACATGTATACTTATTGAGTACTTACACGTTGTTCTATAGCTTCCTCTCACATTAAACTGCTATGGTTCATAACAAACATTTAAAAAACCCTCACTTGTCAAAACATGTATCTCCTCAAAAAATGTATATTGTAATAATGTCACTTCCACTGACATCATGTAGCATCTAATTGGAAACCCACAAGTCTCTTGTTCACTTTGATGTCAAAATTAGGAATCATCAATGGAAGCAAAAGGAAAAAAAAATGAATTATAAAACTAAGTACTTTAGCACAAATTGTATCATAAAATGTATTTACTTTCCATTTACCATCACCCTAGAATACATACAATAAATAAAAGGAAAAAGGAATAAAACAGAAAGAACAAGACAAAGAATAAGCTGAAAACAAAGCTTAAAAATAAACATACAGTGGTAGTTTAAAATATATAAGTAAAAACGGCTGGTACGGGTAGAGAAAAACTCTATGTAGAGGACTGAACATTTCGACCTTCTTCGATCATTGTTTTTACATATATATTTTTCTCTCCAAGTGGGTTTTCTTGTTGTCACAGGCTACAGTGGTAATTGTTTTAACACATTTGGAAATAATAAAAAGTCAAGACAAAGAATAAGCTTAGAACAAAGAAGATCACTGCTTGAAAATAAACCTACAGTGGTAGTTGTTTAAACACCTTTGCAAAGAAGAATAAAAATTAAAAATAAATCCTTCTTCTACAAAGATTTTACAACTGGAAATACTAAACATTGGGTGCTGTGAAACAGAACCAGAACAAAACAGACTTAACATATTTTACCTAACTAAGAAAATCTATGAGTTCCATATAACATTTCAATTAGAACAAAGCCTCATTATAATATTCTACTTAATACTAGTTTTCTCGCAAATCTAACCTGTTGCACTGAGATCGACATTTTAGAAGCACTTCTTTTAAGACTGATTCTGAGGCTCTGTAGGCTACACAATGAAGTATCCAATCAAGTGCTGGAGAGTACAGGGTTAAGTAAGTTGGAAAGTCAATCTTCTGTTCCACCAAGGTCCTCTGGACAACAGGACTCTGAAGCTTAAAAAAATGAGAAAACTGTAAATTGAACTCTCTCTTAAACACTGACTCAATCTACCTAGTAACCTTGAACACAAATACAGACAACTGAACTTGAATTGCTAATGTCCTTACTTAGATGACAAGAAAAAGTCACTTTGACAAATCAACTTAATATCATGGAATGTCTTTTGATAACCAACCAGCCAGATGTATTTTTTATGAAATGATAAGAAGGTGCAAACGATTATGGTGACAAAAACAAAATATTCATTTAAAGCAAACTAATCAACTGGACATTGGGGTTTAAATATCAGTAAGCAATCTTAAAATACTTTTCTTTCAATCAGTATCATGTGTTAACCAGTTCCACACAAAGCTAAAATAACACTAAATCAAAAACTGAATTTTATTTGATGATTAAATATATACTAATTTTTTTGCACAAAAGGATGTGAAACTGAAAAATTATCTAATTTGGTTAAAGAACTTACTCAAGTGTAATCTATACAGACTGTTCCTATAAAGCTGCAGAGTGCTGCATTTAACAAACATGTGTGCAGGGCCAGATTATTTATGAGGCACAAAAGGCCTAGGGCCTACAAAGTTCCAAACCAGAATTTTGTAATTTATGTATCTATAATTTATCTAACTTTAGCTTTAACTTATACAGCTGGTGCAGCCTACGAACATATCATCATCTTGATCCATTACTACATGTATGTATATGTATATGTGAATAAATAAATACATTTACAGCATAACCCAACCAAGTCAATACTAGAACATCCACTAAACGTAAATCACCAACAGCCTTTAGACTGATGACAAAAAATGTCACACCAATACTTTCTCAAAATAGCAAGTACTACTTTTTGTGAAATACGAAACTGAATACAAAGACAACTTTGACTGCCCTCATTATTATTAGACAACCATACGCTACATTACATTGTATTATCAGATAACCATACGCTACATTACATTATATTATCAGATAACCATACGCTACATTACATTATATTATCAGATAACCATACATTACATTACATTATATTATCAGATAACCATACATTACATTACATTATCAGATAACCATACATTACATTACATTATATTATCAGATAGCCATACATTACATTACATTATATTATCAGATAGCCATACATTACATTACATTATATTATCAGATAAGCATACATTACATTATATTATCAGATAACCATACATTACATTATATTATCAGATAACCATACATTACATTATATTATCAGATAACCATACATTACATTATATTATCAGATAGTCATACATTACATTACATTATATTATCAGATAACCATACATTACATTACATTATCAGATAACCATACATTACATTACATTATCAGATAACCATACATTACATTATATTATCAGATAACCATACATTACATTATATTATCAGATAACCATACATTACATTACATTATCAGATAACCATACATTACATTATATTATCAGATAACCATACATTACATTATATTATCAGATAACCATACATTACATTATATTATCAGATAACCATACATTACATTATATTATCAGATAACCATACATTACCTTCTCTACACCAGTTAAGAAAAATAAGAAAAAAAGCCAATGTAGTAATGATTTCAGTTATAAAGTTTTCTTACATGTCTTGGCAACACTACTGACAAATATCTGCAGAATTATTCTGCACTTTTTCTATTACATATATTCTTGATATGAAACATAAAATCAAGGGTGATCTTGTATGTTAGCAAAGTTCGTTCTAATTCTTTAGTGACAAACAACAATACAAATACATTATGATCAGACCTTAAACAGTAAGGATTTTAACAAAGATTGAGATGACTTTGAGATACTCTATAACAAAACTGAAAAAAAAAGAGTTAGGCTGTATAAAAATGTATCTCAGAACGGCTTGTATGGGTATTAATACTTTTACTAATAAAGCAGTAAAGCAGAGAACAACATTTCGACCTTCCTAGGTCATCTTGTTGTTCTCTCCTTATCAATAAAAGTGTTAATACCCATACCAGCCGTTCCGAGATACATTTTTACTTCAAGTGGGTTTCTTGTCATCAAGAACAAGCTGCACAGGTTCTCCTTATCTGAATAAACAAATATAATGATATCATATCTTATGGAATTATTTCTTTAAATAGATTCATACATTTTAATGGTAACAATAAAGCTTCACCAAAACAGTACAATTATTCTGTGCTCAACAGCATCAAGCAGTGAACACAGTTGTAGTAATGAGTAATACCGAATCACTTGACACTAGAATAAATACAGCATCAAGCAGTGAACACAGTTGTAGTAATGAGTAATACCGAATCACTTGACACTAGAATAAATACAGCATCAAGCAGTGAACACAGTTGTAGTAATGAGTAATACCGAATCACTTGACACTAGAATAAATACAGCATCAAGCAGTGAGCACAGTTGTAGTAATGAGTAATACCAAATCACTTGACACTAGAATAAATACAGCATCAAGCAGTGAACACAGTTGTGGTAATGAGTAATACCGAATCACTTGACACTAGAATAAATATTAGAATTCATAACAGTAGATAATTTCCAAAATTTGATACATTTCAAATCAGATCACTAATTAACTTTACTTTTAAACATTAAAAATACTGTAATGCCCTATCTATCTATGTCACATATTGGATACTTTGTGTTAAGAAGAACCAAACATACAGCTGTCTGATTAAAATGACAGGATGTAGTATATGAAAGCCTAGGTGTAATGGTTTATTGCAGGAGAACTGAGAAAATGAAACAAGAGAGGAAGTTGACATGAAATATAAACACTTTATTTTCAAAGAAATTCACAAAAAAAAAAAGTGACAACATGGGATGATCACCTGGTGGGAGAAAATTTGGTTGTGGGGAGTGGAACAGAACACACTGACTTAAGATTAAAGTATTAACTAAAATATATGAAAGAAGACACATTTATTAAAATATGGAACTAAACAGTTCTTGAAAGAGAACTGAAAACTAATGGTGGTGATTAATTAGAGGAATATAACATACACATAACTGACAGGATGAATAAAGAAATCATAAAGCAAATTTCGAAGTGAGCCCAACTCTTCCAAAACAAAAATAATTCTGATTGAGAACACCAATACTGCTCTCATAATCCACATTCTCTTTGTAGCCAACCAATCACAACCTTGGATCACAAATATCTAGAAACATCCCTGCTATATATGAAGCTCTAAATTAGTTCCATACCCACAAGACAATAAATCTTCCTATACAACATAATACCTAGGACTTAATTAGTAAGCAATCTTCATTATATTAACTAAGTGTTAAATGAGAACTACTGACAAAATCTTAAGGGAAAGTAGCTCCATGTACTACAAGATAACTGTCTTATAAGACAGTGGACAGCTTCCTTGACCTAATCCTTCTAGAGAATGTGACACCTAGGACTGAATTATCACAACCTTGACCAGTTACCACATGTAACTTACAAGTTATAGACAAAATATTTATCAATTTTATAAATATTAAATATGTATTATAGGAGAATATATGTTGTATCTGTACACCACAAATATACAGTTTTATTATCTAATTTAAATTATTTTTAGGTACCTGATTATAACTTGACAAAAAATCCCATAAGTTTTCCAGAACATGCTCCTGAACTTCTGGTGCTACTGACATTCCAACCTGAAATATAAAGTGTCCATTTTTCTTAAACACTTATAAAAGCAACAATAATATGAGTTATATTGTTTTCTTTAACTAATAAGGTAAACGTAAAATATGGGAAACATTTGAATTTCATGAAATGATGTTTACCCTTTATACATGCAAATTAAGCAAAAGACAGATCATGAATGAAACTTGCTTTTAGCATTAAACATATTTCTGTTACAAATATTACAATGCAGATGATATAAACAGGAAAAAAAACTAACATCATTTAACATAAAATTTCTACAATGATTAAATCACAGAAAAAAATCACAATATTAAAAAAAGTAGAGACAAACATATCTTACAACTAATAAACTCATTTTGGATAATAAAAACACCAGTTTTATAAATATATGATATTAAATGAGGAATGTTATAAGCAAAAATCTGTATCAAAAATTTAATTATTTCTGAAATAACAACAAATATATTTTTGTCAGTCACATCACACTCTTTAATAGCTAATTCACCAGAAAACAAAATACTGTGTTATTATATGTACACATTTGCAGAAATAAATGCTCATAATTTACTCATAGTACTTGGTTTTTGATTACACAACATATAAGTAAAGTTTATTTTCTATGTAATAAAATAATAGAAAAATAAAATAAATCAAACTCACTCTACATAGATAGCAACGAGCAAAAGCTGCCACCAGTGGGTCACCTATTCCTCTGATCATTTTTGTCAGGCGCATTAAAGCACGAGAATATTCACTAGATGTAAAAACAAGAAAATATTATACTTCAATACTATTAAAATAATTCTGTCTATGCTTTAGTGTGTGACTAAATTTACTTTGTTTTTATGATATTTTAACAGAATACTGTTTTTTATTTAAAATACACAGATATTTCATCAGATATTCTAATGTTCATAAGAAACTAAAGCAAAAGGAAGATCTAAAATAATTAATTAAAAAAATAATTAATAAAGCAAACCTGTCTGGTTTGGTTTGTTTTGAATTTTGCACAAAGTTATATGAGGGCTATCTGCACTAGCTGTTCCTAATTTAGCAGTGTAAAACTAGAGGGAAGACAGCTAATCATCACCACCCACTGCCAACTCTTGAGCTACTATTTTACCAATGAATAGTGGGATTGACCATCACATTATAATGCCCCCACAGCTGAAAGAGCAAGCATGTTTGGTGTGATGGGGATTCAAATCAGCAACCCTCAGATTACAAGTCAAGTGCCTTAACCACTTGGCCATGTCAGGCCAAACCTGTCTGGATATAAAATAGTATCATCCAATTTTTTAAATAAAAGCATAGTTTTAATCCTTTTACCAAAAATCCCACATGATTATTTAGATCAGTACATTAAAAACAGTCATATTGTTTATTAACATTTTGAGATTTACCATTAATTACTTTACATAAAACAACAACAACAAAACCATCTGGTTATTAAACCAATCACACAAAATATTTTCTATTCACATCTTCCACATTTAAAGATTTTGTTGCAAATAAGTATTCTTTTTTAATTTCATTAATTATTAATTTTTTGTTTTTTTTTCATCTACACCTGCTGTGTGAAAAATAAAAAAAACATGAATGTTTTAACACATCATAATGTCTCACTTGTTAAATACATCCTTACTGTACATCATATTACCCTTTTCTCCCTCAGGTTTTCAAATTTACATTTTGTTTCACAAGTTGTGACCAGGTTTTTAATTTTGCCACTCCTTCACTTTAAGTAATTAAAACAAATGCATTCATTTGCTACAGTACTAAAAACACCCTCACTGAAAAAACCCTCAAAAACCACCTTGAGAAAATTAGAAATAAATAATTATAAATAGTACACTTGATTTCCAAAATATTTATATTTTATTTTAATACTTAATGGTTAAAGATTTCCATACTGTCACAGATAAAATGTTATCACCATACGGGAAATATAAACACAAGTTGTATAGTTTTAAAAAACATGTTAAATGTTGGTGTACTGTAACAATACAAATACACACCCATGAGTCAAAAAGCTGTAAGACTTCAAGATAGCTGTTTCAACATAGAACCTTGGGATAAGTTCCCGAATAGAGGCAATTTTGAAAAACCAATTTCGACAAGTTTCTTTAGCAGACTCTGGGACCTGATCTGGAGTGAAGTTTTCTAAAAAAATAATAATAATTATTCAACAAAACTTCACTTCATAATTATTAATTAAATTTTGTAAATAAATTTACTCACTGAACATAATAATTAAAAAGAAACTTCTTTATTTCTTTAATATTATTTGCTCATTATTTAATAAAACTATACATTATACACATTTTAAATATATTCTAAAAACAATGATTAAAATGAAACAAAAACTTTAGTAAACCCAGCACAAGGAAATTTTTTTTAATTTTCTGGTCAATTATACTATAATGGAACTCTTGCTCATATGATATTAGAAAAACTTTATTATGCGATGTGCAATCTACATCTTTGCAAAATTTTTATCCTGTGTCCATGCAGATTTGCAACAGAGGTCAAGATTCTTCTGTTTCATCTCTGTTTACCATTATAGGAAAATTTTTCTCCATTCTCAGAGTGCTGATATGACGTCACAAATACGTCACAAGCAGATTTAATGCCCTGGTGCCATCTATATAAATATAATAGTACTGTCTATTGTACGTCCACATAAATACTTGGAAGGTTGTGGATGAATTTTTGTCAAAACTGGTATGGAGATTCATTAGGTTCATGGGAAAAAAACTGAAATTCTCAATTTTTACATTTTGCAGTTTGTTTATGAGTGTTTTTGTGGATTTTTTTTCAACCCTGTTGATGGATCTTCACTAAATTTGGCATGAAAGTTTGTTGGGTCCATGAGAAGATACATGCAAATTTATGGTTTAACATTTTGTTTTGATGTTTTTATGGGCGTTTTCTTGTTTTTTTTTGTAATTATATATAAAGGAAACAACTTCCCATGTCCTCAGATAACCTTTCATTAATCATAAATTTATATAACTTCCATCCTGGGTACGGGAACCCCAGCTGGTGATCATAATTTTTCAAATTTGCAAAGCTGAAAGATCCCAGTCTTCCACTATCTTCTGCAACATCAGATTGCTTTTAGGTTAGCAGTACCATTTAATAACAAGAGCTCCTTACTGTAGAGGCAAAGTACTGATAGATTTTCAATGTATTTTATTTCATTAAAATAATATGTGACAGAATCCTGACAAAATGTTTCAGTGTGTCTTGGCTCTAGAACTTTCTTTTAAAACTAATTAAAATTAAATATTTTACTTTAATTTCATGAAGTAATTTTAAATAAAGAGTTGCAATGTTAAGATGCAAGATGTTTGACCTACTCTAATGTGCAAAGTCTGGTTTTAATTGGAACTTTTAGGGGTATGTAGTAAAGGTCTGGTAGTAAAGGAGACAAGTACTAATCTACATTCTGAGCTAATAATTTACTACATGGTTCTTACTCTGGTGACTTGCTGGTGACATTCAGTCCCAGTGACAGTCATAAAAATTATACATAAAAAGAAATTAATACAAATATGGGAAAAACAATAAGAAATCAATTTGTGATTTAGAAGAACAAAATCTTTGCAAGTAATTATATGTATATACATAACCAATATAACAAGCACATAATGCTACTACAAAGCACCATAGTTTTACTTTGAGAAATACTGTATACATGTACTGTTCCTACAAACACTTAAATATGCTTGTAATGATGCTTTATTAAAGGTTACATCATTCTGTTATTAAAGTACTATTCATATGGCAATATTTGTTGTGGATACTAACATTACTTTATGTAAATTTATTGGGTTACTTAAAAATGTAAAAGTAATATACTTCTGATCTGCTTACTCAACTTTTTTTCCAACTTAAAAATAGTTGAAGATTCTGATTCTGATTTACTAGAAGTAACAGGTTCTGTAAATCTTTTTATCCCCTTCTTCACTCAGGAAGGTACATTCACAATAACTACGTAAAGTAACCGTTACCATGATCTAGTAATATCCCCTTTCACTCAAGAAAATACATTCACATTCTGTTATTGTGAAGCTATAGAATACTTACAAGAGCAGTTTGCACAAATTCAAATGGTGGTGGAATCTGTTGGTTATAAACACACTGATTTAAAAGAAAAATCAATTTTTTGTAAAGTTCTTCAAAATCTGTACAAATGCAATGCAGTTTATGTGTTTATATATGCACACATTTCTACACTGCATAATCAATAAAAGGTACAAGAATTATTTTTTTCATTATGGTATTAAATTTAAATGTGTAAAGAGCATTACCTGGCAAGGGTACAGGGTACTTGCTACCTGGTTTGTGATATTCAGCCTTCGAGTGAATTCTTTGGTACACTAATGATCCTGTAGGTTTAGAGCATATTCAGAATACTTAGTGACAGGAAAAACTATGCAAGCCATCGTAAAATAGAAAACCATTTGAAGTAAAGAAAATCGATTAGCACATTATAAAATTTAATCTTCTCCCTAAAAATATTGTTTGTATGAAACTGAATTTTAACTCTCATAAAAGTGTCAAATATTACAAGATTATATCAAAACCTTTTCAGGGACTGAAACTGGACTGTATACACAATGCTGTAAGGTCCCAACACTTCTTCATATAATATTCTGTTAAGTAATATATATATGGAATTTATATGTAATTTTCACAAACAAAAACAGACAGACAGATATTTATAAATTATATCTTCTCATACAGTTTGTCATAAACGTTTCTCAAATTTGAGGTAAAAAAACCATTCATGTATACTTATTAATTGCAAGCTCCCCACTAAACATTATACAGTTCTGTGTACACCACCTTCATCTATGAAACTCAAAATACAAAAAGTGTAATTACAAAACTCTTGGATGTTGTATTGTTTTTTTAGCAATCTTCACTTTTTAACTGCCATCAGAGATTTTAAAAAGAGATAGAGGTGTTAAGTTGGTTTAATACTTTTCATAATTTAAGACTGATTAATCCTAGTTATAAAGATGTAGATGTCTGTACTTTAACGATGATACTAAGGAAATCTACAATAACAAAAGTTTCCATTTTTCTCCCAAGGAGAACTTCTAAGACAAATCTTTTATGAATTATTACTGAAGTATCTTGGAGTGGCAAGTGAATCACAAACATTTTAATAAAACTTTACAATCACATAAAAATTTTTTTGTCAGATCTTTCATTAACCTACACTAGGGTTATCTGTTTTAACTGTCCCTACTTTTGAACTGATTAGGCTAGAGAAAAGGCAGCTATTAAACACTGCCCACCACCAAATCTTTGAGTATTCTTGTCAGACCAAATCTAACCATCAATCTTATAACCTACCAACATCTAAATGCAGGGTTTAAGTTGTTGTTTTTTTTATTTAATGGGATGTAAACCTCATCTTCACAAACTGGCATGATTGTCACTGCATCTTACTTGACCCAGTATAGAAATAAAAAAAATAATACCTAAGAATATTTTGCACAATATGTTTCAACTTAACCAAAATATTTTCTCTCAGGTATTAATGAAAAGTAATTTGTCCTTACACAAAGAAAACACTTACTTTACCATAGTTAATAAACATAGTTCTCTGTGTATTTATGTTTAGTACAGTAGCGTAAGGTTAACAGAACAATTCCAAACTCTACTTGCTCTGTACAGATATTCATTTAAATAACCTAGTATCTATAACATTCTAGAAACTTCTTTATATACTTATACAAGAACTATTTCTACTTTTCATATCACTAAAAACATCATTCCTAACAATGAAATAGAACAAGAGAAAAACAAATGATACACATAAAACTTATTAGTAAAATTATGGTTCTCTATTATGGTCAAGTTCAATCTGTTTGTTTACATTAGTGATAATTAAAATACTGTTTTCTTTGTGAATGCTAAATCGTGTGGAACATAAAAACAAAACTAAAAAATAACCATATTGAATAGCAAAGAAAATTAAACTAAAAACAAAAAAAATAACAAGTAACTGATTTATATAACCCATCACAAACTTATTTCTCTTAATACAACATATGGAGAATGTCAGGAAAATAAAACTTACCGAAGTTATCTAATATATCTGTGACGAGAACAAATTTGCTAGGATAAAACTGAGTAACCGAGGTGTCCACAAGAAGTTTGGCACACTGCAAAACAAAAAACAAATTTAAATACCATCCCAATCAACCTTATGCTATATTTGTCCAAATGTTTCACAAAATATACAGACAGTAATAAGGAAGAAAACTACTAACTATTGTACAACAATTGCAAAAATATATAATTAAAACCATGACAAATTACATTCATGTTAACTTTGAGTACAGTAGTATGCATTTCTCAGCAATATACAATGTGTAATTACAGTATTCCATATCTATTTAACTTTATTAGCCATTAAGATTCCTACACATAACATAACACAATATCTCCACTCAAATTATTTATTACTTACATCTATCTTTACATAGTATATAATATCTGCATAACATTAAAAGATCTATTGAAACTCATCAGTTCCAACATAATGTATGGAAAACAAAGGAGCTATTTGATCCTTCAAAGGCAGTTTTACACCTAAATTTGAAAAAAAAAGTAAAAATTTCAACATATCCTATATTTTTCAGAAAATTATTAACTCCACTTTAAAGATCTGGTAAACTGTGATCTCCTATTACTGCCACTTGTAACTCGTTCCCAATTATCCTCTCCTATTACTGCCACTTGTAACTCGTTCCCAATTATCCTGTTATGAAAATCAAATATTTTAGCTGGAGCCAAGAGTTTTTTTTTTTTTTTAACCTCAAACTTCCAACCTCTTGTTTTCAGTATACACAAAGAAATATTTGATTTCCTAACCCTAACGATTCTCTATGTAATCTTGCAAACTTCTATAAGATAA
This sequence comes from Tachypleus tridentatus, assembly GCF_004210375.1. NCBI lineage: Eukaryota > Metazoa > Arthropoda > Merostomata > Xiphosura > Limulidae > Tachypleus > Tachypleus tridentatus. Next base: position 26,486,992 of record NC_134833.1, read on the forward strand.
TTGCTTTTCTTTCTTTTTTAAAATTAGTATAAATTAACTGATCTTAATTTATCCCTATAAATTAATCCTTCTATCTGTGAAATAATCCAAGTAGCTCTTTTCTGAACCCTTCTGAAGAAGATAGAGAGACCAAAAGTTACACATTATTCCAAGTGAGGCCTAACTAATAATTTGTACAACACTATTTTGAATAATTCCCAATAATCAAAGCCAGTTAAACTTCAAATATTGTTAACATCATTAAATTGCACATAGCACAACATTTCCATAAGATCTACAAACCACAAAATGTTTAAAAGATTCAATTATTTCACACTTAGTTACAATGCAACCCTGGTTGAAAAAAAAACCTCTTAAATGTAATAAAACATTTTTTTTAAACTAATAGTCTGTTAAAATATTCTCAAACCATAACACTGAAAATCAGAGACAATTCTTTAAATTGTCTGTATACTAACTTAGAGGTTATTACAAAATAATGTAAAGATGATACAGTGTCTTGGTGTTTTATTTATCTCAATAAATAAATGTGGGTTACCTGGATAGCAATTTTGAGAGATCTAACTCTTTGGTCTTGATCCCAGGACTGTTTCAAAGCTTGGTTGAGTTCTTCAATCCGATGAACATATTCTTGCTGAGATAGGTTTAACATTTCTCTCACTGATCCCTAATGTTTCATTACAGATAATGGTAAAACAAAATATTTATTATGCAATATAGAATATCATGTAAATATTTTCATTTTAATCCAAATTATATACAACTTTCACACAATTAGAACAGTAAGTTCATTCACGATCTTCTGAAAGTACATAAGAGTTCATTGAAACACTGATAGTAAATATATGTCCTGTTCATAGCCTTTTGGTATAAAGTAGAAAAGCACAATAGAATTGAAGTTGTTGATATTAATGAAATAATACTTGTACTCTATAAATTGCAAACATGACCATATGTAACCTATAAAACCAAAGGTTACCAAAACTGTTCTGTTTTAAAAGTAACAAATATTTTTATTTTTTGCTTTTTAAGTTCATGTCATACCATGTGGTAGCCTACAGAATGCATAATTTTTTGTGATTGATGGCATGCATGCATTTTACTGATGTCATGACAGTAAAAATTGCAATGTTAAGCATCCTATATGTGGTGTTATTTTAGTATCTACTGAGTAACAGAAAACAAACGACTGTACAGTGGTGCCAGTGTTTAAAACATTTCTAGAGTTTTAAAACAAATGCATCACAACTTATTAAATATGAAAACATGAAATTTCTTTTGTCATTTCTTGCTAAAATCACATAAATAAAACACCTAAATACATTAAAGGCAATTTTTCAGATTGAAAGAACAAATGCCATGGTAATGCATCAACAAATAATTCAATGAATTTAACAGAAAAACCATTATGTGTAAGGTATTAATGTGGGTGTACCTAAAAATTTTAATACACTTGGGTAGTTCTAATCAACAAAGGGTATGCCTCAATTTCAGCCACCTATGATAATACACTAGGTAACTCTAGTCAAAAAAGGGTGTACCCATAATTCAGCAACATTTGATAATACCCTAGGTACCTCTAGTCAACAAAGGATGTACCCAGGATTCAGCAACATCTAATAATACCCTAGGTACTCTAGTCATCAAAGGATGTACCCAGGATTCAGCAATCTAATATTATGGGCAAATCCAGTCAAATGTCGTTGCAGCTGGGATTTAGATACCTTTAACAAATACCCTTGACAGATCCAATCAAATATGCACATACACAGGCATTAGCTACCTTGGGTAGCTCCAACAAACAGTGAACATTCTCCAGGACATAGTTAACTTTAATAAGGGGTTTGTTCCAGGATTCAATTACCTTTGATAATAACCAGGATACCTATGACCAACAGTGAATGTAGCCCAAGATTAATCTACCTTTAATAATACCCTGGATAGATCCAGTTGACAGTTTGTCCCAAGAAACAATTAACTTTCATTATACTGCAAGAATACATGGCACATTACAGAATGAACAGAAGATTATATAATATTATTCATGGAAAAGTTAATAGAAACAACTTACAATGTAAGCACTATCTTGAAAATGTTCAATAATGATCTAATATAACCTTTACATGAAAGATGTACTTTTAAAAACTGATACACAAATTTATCAAATATGTCCTTGTAACAATTTGTTTTACCTTCACTTTCAATGGTAAGATTTTCAAGATTATCAAATGTATATTAAATTAGCTTTAGCAGGGTTTCTATGAACAAGGTAACTTACCTATTAATAGAAAAGTAAATTAAGAAAATATTTCATTTATCAAAACTTTAACTTGAGTGTTCTTTTAATACCATAACTCTTGCAAGTAATTCAACTGTATACTTAAGATTAACAACCAGAATACCATAATAGTACAAATCAGCTGCAAAACTGAAACTCTCGTGGGTTTGTTGTTTTTTTCAACCTAGATACAAATTTCAAACAATCATAATTTGTACACACAACAGTTTCAGGTACAAGAAATCAAAGCTTTTATTTGAAACTATATTACTGTATATATTAAGAAAAGGAAGGAAGGAGCAGTTATAAGAATGATTAAAACTTGCCTCTTCAAAGTCATCAAGTTGTTCTAGTCGGGTCTTGACCTTATCTGTCATTGAACTCTGTGTTTTAACTACAACTAAAGTACAGAATGTGTAAGGAAACATGATAACGTATATTTTTATAACCAAAACAAAACATAATTACTTTAATAATAAGTAACAGTACAATAAATATTACATAAGATACTGACAGAAAAAGTTGAAATAGACACTGCAAAAATTCAAGTATGAAATTTTTAACCTATAAAGTAGTAAGTTTGGTCTGTTTTGCATTTTGTGAAAAGTTACTCCAGAGACATATGCACTAACCATTCCTAGTTAAGCAGTGACATACTAGAATGAAAACAACTAGTCATCACCAACCACCATCAACTTATGGACTATTCTTTTACTAATGGACATCACATCATAATCCTTCCACAGCTGAAAGAGCAGCATGCTTGGTAAAAAGGAGATTCAAACCCAAACCCATAAAGCGGCACAAAAAACCAACCTGCTTATACAAATTTCTAAGCTCCAATGAAGTCTGGTCTTGAATATAATGACTGTAAAACTAAATTTCATATTTTCAAGGAAACTAATTTTTCAGCAGAAGCCTAAACTAATTAGATAGTCAAACTTATTAGTTACCAAAACTAAGCCATCATCATGTTGTCTACTAAAACTGGTACTTTTACGAAATTGTTAACTCAACAAAATAAGTTTCCTACCAATTCAAAAAGATAAAAAATGATATTCACACTGGAATTAAATGTCAGATTTCCCCTTTTTAATGTAATTTTTTTATGCAGCACGTATAATGATTTTCTTTTACCCTCAAATTAAATTTAGCTTTATCCAAATTCTTCAATGAGAATTAACAAAAGAAAATATAATGATACATCAATCTGAGCCATGTAAAGTTCAAAACATGCTACTTATACAAATCAGGTTTTATTTCCTGTTTTGGACTGAAAAAAAGAAACCAAAAAACATATTCTTATTACACAGATATTCTAATGACTGTTTTATGTAACAAGATCTATATTTCACAATTCTTTAACCACTAAATGTGACCAATAAGTTATAGCACCATCCAATAAACATGTCCATTAGAGTAACTGTTAAATACTGTGGTGGAAAATTAAACAAAGTTGTGGTGATGATTAATGTATAATGCAAGTTTGAAAGCCATCGATCATCTACATAAATAAATGTTTCATCGAAATAGTGTGTGTGCAATTAAAAAGTATTATCACATTGTTAAAAATTGGCTCCTAGCTCAAATTTATTGAACCAAGAAATCAAAACAATGTTCTAAAACATGAATTAAAAATTTATTTCATAAAACAAGAAACTGACATATTTCAGGAACTCCTGTAATTTTAGTCTCAAAAGCAATAGGCTCTTGAAATTCACTTTCATTTTTTTTTAAATGAGAAATCCAGAGTTCTATATGCTTACAAAGTTCAATTAATAACTCATAAATATATATTCAAAATGGATATTTTATCTTGATACAGAAATATGCTGTTTGCATAGAAATTATAATCTCTCAACAATACAATTCTTGAGGTTTTGTTTCCTTCACTTTCTCAGATCTTATTAGTAGGAACCTTTAGAGCCATCTTTTCATAGCCTTAAAACATGTGATGTGAACAATCACCTATGAAGCTCTGATTTCAAATTATCTACAGGCTGTTAGATAGAGGAGATAAATTATTTCGATCAGTACGTATGGAACTGATGTAAAGAAGTAATTTATGGTCTTGTGAGAAAGTGACAAGACTTGGCTTCTACGGAGAAGATCAATGCAATCTTTCAGCTAATAAAACCACAGCAAAAATATATGTACCATGAATAAATGTTTAAAACAATGGGTAATAATTAACAAAGGTAAAATAGTCAACTGAACTTTTATTACAAAATCAGTTCAAATATTCTTTTCATAAAGTTTATCATCAGACCAAACATGGCCTTGCAGTTCTGGTTACAGGGTCACTCTCTGAAACCAGGTTATATGATAAAAAACAAAACATTGATGAAGATGAGAAAAAACAATCAAAAATTTTTGTCATAAATATGACTCAGTTTTCATCTGACTAAGTCTTTATTTTTTTCTACATAACACAATAACAAAAATACAGAACAAAATTTTCATTTACTTTGACATGTATCTTACGATGAGCTTTGACTGATAACTTACCACTGCATATTTCATGTCACTTTTGTGGATGAAACCATGGTAGTAAATGAATGATTGGCAAAGTAAAATGTATAAATGCCGTGTTCTTCTTAGTTATGTAATTAAAAATGTCCTGTTCAATCATACCAATGTGCTTAATTGGCTGTGTTCTTCTTAGTTATGTAATTAAAAATGTCCTGTTCAATCATACCAATGTGCTTAATTCGCTGTGTTCTTCTTAGTTATGTAATTAAAAATGTCCTGTTCAATCATACCAATGTGCTTAATTCGCTGTGTTCTTCTTAGTTATGTAATTAAAAATGTCCTGTTCAATCATACCAATGTGCTTAATTCATTGTGTTCTTCTTAGTTATGTAATTAAAATGTCCTGTTCAATCATACCAATGTGCTTAATTGGCTGTGTTCTTCTTAGTTATGTAATTAAAAATGTCCTGTTCAATCATACCAATGTGCTTAATTCGCTGTGTTCTTCTTAGTTATGTAATTAAAAATGTCCTGTTCAATCATACCAATGTGCTTAATTGGCTGTGTTCTTCTTAGTTATGTAATTAAAAATGTCCTGTTCAATCATACCAATGTGCTTAATTGGCTGTGTTCTTCTTAGTTATGTAATTTAAAATGTCCTGTTCAATCATACCAATGCTTGTGTGTTCTTCTTAGTTATGTAATTAAAAATGTCCTGTTCAATCATACCAATGTGCTTAATTGGCTGTGTTCTTCTTAGTTATGTAATTAAAAATGTCCTGTTCAGTCATACCAATGTGCTTAATTGGCTGTGTTCTTCTTAGTTATGTAATTAAAAATGTCCTGTTCAATCATACCAATGTGCTTAATTGGCTGTGTTCTTCTTAGTTATGTAATTAAAAATGTCCTGTTCAATCATACCAATGTGCTTAATTCGCTGTGTTCTTCTTAGTTATGTAATTAAAAATGTCCTGTTCAATCATACCAATGTGCTTAATTGGCTGTGTTCTTCTTAGTTATGTAATTAAAAATGTCCTGTTCAATCATACCAATGTGCTTAATTGGCTGTGTTCTTCTTAGTTATGTAATTAAAATGTCCTGTTCAATCATACCAATGTGCTTAATTGGCTGTGTTCTTCTTAGTTATGTAATTAAAAATGTCCTGTTCAATCATACCAATGTGCTTAACTGTGTTTTGTGGATTTTCTCTCACCCATTTATATTCTTGCATTAGGGTTGGATTCTGTGCGTGTGAAGGGCGGGAGAAACAAATGTTAACATTTTCTTAGCCAGAAAAATGTATTTCAGATAGGTTCTCACCTCTTCACACATAGGCCTGATTACAAAACTAATATTATGTAATTTAAAATACATTCTTTGTTCTTTATATGATACATGACAATCACAGAAAGATCATAAACAAAGCTTGAGTAAATGCTCCGTAGAAACCGATTCATATTCAAATTGTTTGACAACAATCAGAGATAATTTATTATATGGCAAAGAGGAAGGCATTATCAGAGTTATTATACAAGATATGTGTGTTTCTTATACCAAAGCCACATCAAGTTATCTGCCAAGTCCACCAAGGGGAATTGAACCCCTGATTTTAGAGTTGTATATTTAAAGACTTACCACTGTACCAGCAGGGGACTATAAGATATGTCACAAAATGTTCAATAAAAGTGGGAATGCATTTAATATTAAACTTGAGAGTGAATAGGGGTGGATGCTATCACATTTGAAAAAAAAAAAATCCCATTTTTTTTATTCTTCCATCTTCTTTGTTATTTGTCTTAAATAGTGGTTTTGGATGGTTTGAATTTTGCTGTTTAATATCAATGTTGAATAATATTGTATGGTCCACTCACAACTTTATGTAAGGTTTTAATTTTGATTAACAAAATTAATGACATTCTGATAGAAGCATTCTTCGTCTCCATACCACTCCCACATAAACCAAACTGGCTAAAGATGAGTCACAAACGTGGAGAAAAAATACTTGGTTGGAAAAACAACAACAATTAAACATCCACTTTGTCCCAATACAAATATTGCTAAAACTGCATAGGTCTATACATGGAAATTGAGTAACTAGTAACTAAACAACTTGGTTCAATTGTCAGGAATAACACAGAATATTTGGAACAATATACTACAATCATACATTAAAACAAGGTATATTGCTATGTTTACAGCAAATGTTTGTGAACCTTACAATATAATTGATTTTCCCATTTTTTTTCTAACAATGTGTTTGTTTATAATTGTTTATTTGCAACTGGTGTATGCACATCAACTGTGCATTTACATAATTATTCCCAGTATTACATTTATCTCACCTTTTTCACCCCCAGAGAGAAAACTGGTAGTAATAGAGAGTTTCTCTGAAGTAGTATACTTATTAAGAATAGCATTTCGTTTAGATGTCCAGGGCTCAAAGTTTTCTTCATGTTTGCTCTTTTTACTACTAAAAAATTCCTAAATAGTGAGAAAATAAAGCTGAGAGTTTAAAAAATATAATTTTTTAAAATATTAATCAAACAAATTTTTACCACTAAGGGTTGAAATGACAATACTTTTACATCACTGTAATTATTGGTCTACCACTAACTTGTTTGACAGCTACATTGTTCATTCTAATAGTATATTCTGATAAAGTATATTGTTCATGTTCTCAATATATTCTAATATCCATACTGTTCATGCAAGCATATATTCTGAGATGTACACTGTTTATGTTAACAGTGTAATCTGGTAACTATATTATTTACATTAATATCACTTCTGATACCTACATGAACAACAATTAAAGGTTAAAATATAAGCAAATGATACTAGAACTTTACTATTTTGCATCAAATATCAACTGAAGGCTTGTGATTAATATCAAGTGAATAACTTAGTGTTTTAAGACATTAAAACAACTGAAAAAAATTAACTTCATACAACACTTGTTTTAATTTAGCACTCAAGTCTAGTTAACACTTCGGATTACTGCATACACAAAACAATGATTATTGTAAACACACACATGGACATTTTTCTAATCAACTTAGTAAATACTGTCAACAAACTATTCATATACAGAGGCAACATATATCCATTTGTAGGGCTCATACTTAAATTTCTTTAGGAAGTCAGCCAGACCTTCAAAACGTACAGTTGTATATGCCTACAAGTAGTTTTTGGGACCAATCATACAGCTCATAGTAAAATGTATACTATAGTGAAAGTTATCTGCTCCATTCTTGGTTTCTCATAAGTTCTACTCCATTAAGAACTGTTTAGATTAAATTAAGTGGAATTGAATTTTTAATGGCTCTTCTAATTTTAAGAGGCCACATGGGCTACCTAGCAGACACTTTTTACACACACACTGGAATTTTGAGTGGACATTGACTTCAGGCTTCCACTAATTTCAAACTCTGCAGTTATGTATGTCATAACACATTTTATGAAGAAAACCGTCTTCAATAAATAAGATCCACAATTATTTCTGACACAAAACCTTTAATTTACTTAATTCACTTTATTAGTTAAAACTATAATTTAATATCATAATCATCATGGGTTAAGTCGCACCAAAGTGAAAGTGTTCTTAATTTAATACCCTTTAACTCATTTCCTTTTATATTTTACTTTAATATTACAGATGGTTGAGTACATTATATTAAAATGACTTTTAATGTGCACATCAGCAAGTCACAAGACAACTACAGCTGATATAATATTGCAGGGGAACAGTAAGCAACAGAATTACATTTTCACACTGTTTTATATTTAGTAGGTAGTGTGATGCCACTGAAACTTAAGAAGGGTATACAACAGTCCTTTCTGATGCAAATTATACATACATTCAAATGATAAAAATGTGATTAGATTGAAGGTTAAGACAAAAATATTCCTTGTACTTAATGTCATTAGAAAACAAAGGAATACAGATCACAATAGTATTAAAACTAGCAGTGCCATGATATTGTGGTGACTGTAAAAATTCATGCCTTACAAAATAAATGTTTGGGTCCCACTGCATTATCGAAAGTTCAGCAGTTCAATAAACTGAAATTTACTATATTAGTATATTTTGAAACAGTAAAATTTCTCTTCTACAGTTGTGCATTCTCAACTTAAAGGTAGAACTATAGTTTCTCACAGTTAAAACTAGAAAAGATGAAGCACAATAGTATATGAAAATCTTCTAAAATAGGCAGAAATATAAAATCAAATTTAGACTACATCAGGATATCCTTTTGAAATATTTTCATTACATTTCTAACAGCTATAAATTTCAATATTTGTTTACATAAATGAATGCCTAACATTGTCATGAAATAAAGCAGTAAATTTCTGAAAGGGCTAATGGATCAGATATTTAGTCAGAATGTTTTTTGTTTTTTTTTTAAAACTGAATTTATGTTTCAGTTAAAGAATGTTATGATCAAACAAAATCACATTCAGGATGAATATTTATTTACAAAATAACAAACCTTTTCATTGAAGCTAGCTTCTGATGCCATTTGACTCAGAGGATCAGTTGTCACAGCAAACTGAGAAAGTGGATCAAGACCCTCCAAGGCTGCACTTAAAGGATGAAGAGGGTCAACACCTCCCCAACTGGTGGTGGTGCTACTGGATGTTTTTCGAGGGGTCCCTGGGGTTGAAGAAGATGTACTACTTGCTGCACTACCAGGCCACCGTTTGACCTTTCCCTCTTGTAGCTAAAACCATCCACAGTACAATTTAAAGAAATATGGAGCCAAAACTTGTCCTATACATACAAACATTTAAGATACCCAAAAAATTAAATACTTCGAGACTCGTATATTTTCAGCTATTTCTTAGTTAAACTTACTTGACATTTGGAAACTCATAGTAAACAAATTACTGAAAAACTGAAATTTTGTTTTTTTGAAATCTCCCAGGTGTTTTCAACAAAGTGAATAAAGTTATAGAACAAATGTTAAACTGGATTTGCATCATGACTAAAACAGACATAAAAATTTCTAATATATACATAAGTGACTTGGTTTATTTTGCTTGTTTGAAACAGTCAAAACAAGTATGAGCAAATAAAATAACCAATATGTCTCATGATCAGGTTAACATTCTTATATGATTTCAAAAGCAGACCTATAAAACTAATAACCTTCAACTGCATACATTTGATTTCAAAGGAATAATATTGCCTAATTTTCTATTACCACCCAACTTCAAGTTTAGTAAACCCCTTTTCATGTATCTAATCCTGATCTCCAAAACACTAATCCAGTTTACTCTTATGCTCCTTCTGTTTTGCAGCTTCTATCACATGTGAGAGAAAGCTATTCCACGGATCAACTAATCTCTTCAAAATGTAATGCTGTCTTTTCTGGAAAGGTGTGTGACTTTTCCATAACTTAAAGTTGTCTCCTAGATTTACTGATTACAATGTTTTCAAAATGTTGTCTGTATTCATCTATTCCAAACCTCTAACAATTTACAAAACCTAATTATGTCCAGCAAAGACATATCAAGAGATTTCAACCTATCCTCTTCAAACCTAGTAATCCTGGTACCTCTTCCATGAATTCTCTCCAGCAATGCAACTTTCTTCCTTGTATAGAAAATATAAAACCAGCACTACAGTGAGCTGAAATTTGGATTTTAATATATATTTTAATAGTATAATTTTAAAATAGTGAACATAAGTAACCAATAATGAAAACAAGATTCCAAATGCTGTCTAAGCAAAACATTACTGAAGCAACTGATGACCTCCTACATTTTCTGTCTTCAACATTTCTGAGAATAAAACATTAAATCCTATTAGGCTTATAACTAGCTTACATAAATTGTTAAGATGGCAGCTTTAGTGATTTTGTAATAGATTTGTCAAGTTGTTGATCTTTCCTTGTTAATTTCATCTACAATTTTCCCTGCAAGATTGTAAGAATGATTACTATTGTGATAACCGATACATATAACCTTACTTTTATTAATATCAAGATGCACCTATGAGGTATTAGCACAGCTCCTCAAACAACCCAAACCTCTCTCTGTGCAAAACTGAATCATTTTTAAAAGATTAAATATCTTACAATTTAATAAAATTTGATTATTCTTTCATCAATGTATTAATGAAAGTGAGAAATAGCATATAATCCAAAGGTATAGTAATATTAATCTACTGTGATTTTTTGCATTTATGACAACTTTCTGCTTTCTACCACTCAACCAACACTTAATCCATAAAACATACTTTGTTCCCCAACAAATGCAACCATCTTATGAATTGCCTCATGTAACACCATACCCAAAAATTTCTTAAAGTCCAAAATACACTAAATCCAATGAAATGTCCATGTTCAGCTGCAAAGTTCATAAGATGTAACCTTTTTTAAAATCCATACCAACTGTCTATAAATATTCTTTATTACAGCCTCTAATAAATTCATAACCACTGATACAGATTAGTTTAACTTGCCTTTCATTGCATTAGTCACATTTCCAGCTGAATCACCATTTAAAACTGAGAAAACATACTTTTTTTTTTTTTATACACACTTGTTGTACAAGTATACATATGAAAAGAGTTTAACAGTAAAAAAAGTTAAAGAAATCAGTGACACCGAATGTCTGTTATCACAGGACATTAATTTTATATATTTTTCAAGTGATTATGTTATGGGAAAAGAAGAATAAGGAAAGTAATTGAAAACAGAATCTAGCTTTTTACATCTTGATGTAGAAGTGATATCTTTTATAACTAACTATATTTTAAGATTATAAGATGAAGTTAATTCCCAAAATTAATATTATTTTCACCTGAAATAATTCTAAACATTCATTATTACATGTTAAGACAGTGGTTTCCAAGATTTTTAAATCCACAGAACTCTTCTGGCATCATAACAATTAATGGTTTTACTCAAGATAAGTTATTATAAAAATCAAAGTCTTCAGTCAAGTTACCATAATAGTTAATGGCTTAAGTGGATGATCCACAACTTCCTCTGCTATTAAATGTCCAGTTTTCTTCTCTAAGTCATAGTTTCTTGGATGTGCTACCCTAAATTTAGAAAATCAGAAATTTCAAATTCTTTAGATAAACTGTTACTATTTAAAATCATTTAACTTTAATTTTTCAATATTAATGTTTTACTGTAATACCATGAACTGGTATTCAAATGCAAAAAACAATATAGTTTCATAAAAGTGCATTCTTAAAAAAATTATAAATACTTTGTGTGTAATCCTTAAAACTGAGCATTACATGTAATTCAATGAACAAACTACACTGTTGAAGATAACAAAACTGCAGAAGATTCATCACAACAAACATTAACAAACACATTAAAATGCAACTGTTATGAAAACTAATAAAATACAAAACTACTGCTAACTTTGATAATTATAATTTTACCTTTTTGCTTTAAAGTAATACTGATCTTATGTTGAGATCTAATTTACAACAACCTTGTATTGCTACTAATTCTTGTTTGTTTCTGATACAACATTAAAACGAGTTATGTATCAGAAAGTAATGTCCCATGCATAAAAAGAAATAAAATGTACAGCCTATGACATACATGTAATCATTGCCAATCCACATTTGCAAAGTTAAAATGTATTACCTACAACATTTAAGTCTGTAATTTTATGCAAGACTACACTATCTGTGCATAGCTGCTCCAGTTGTGAACTCATAAACTAGAGGGAAGGCAGATAATCAATAATATCCATTACTAACTCTTGTCTGACTGAATAGCCAATTTCATCTGTCACTATATTAGTATTACTGTCATATTTCAGTAAAAATACATTCAATGCCCAAAAACAAAAGTATGGAGCATGCCAACCAGTAAACCATACCTAACTGGCCAAATCTATCATAATTATTCTTATAATCTCTACTGTATCATCTCATTTTTAACTAATATTTGAATTCTACAATTATTTTGGTATTATACATAGAGAAAGAGTCATACACCTTATACATGTGATATATTAAGTATATTCCTTTCTAAGGTCCATAACTTTTTTTTAAGTTTTAGTCTTAACACAAATAAAAAGAGAAATAATGTTATTAGTAAAAATTAAATAATCTTACCAGGTGTAAGACATACTTCACTACTTAATACTTTGAGGCTTCACACAGATGTTAATTTACACCAGTATATACCGTAGTAAACAAGACTTCGACAGATTAATTTTATTATATTTATAATATATATATATACACGCAAGTTCAAACGAACTTCAGTTGTAACTGAAATGTTATAATAGAACTTCAATGTATTTATACTTCACAGAACTAAAAATATTAATATATTTTATTACACCTAACGTGTTACCAATTCCAATCTCAAAACCCTTATAAATTTTAACTCCAATCCACGTGAATTGGCCGCAAGCCCGCTTAACAATAATACTGTGGTTTAAATAAAGTAGTAAAACTGTATTCCAATATGCTATAATCAAGTTTAACGCGCGCAACACCCTTCCACGACCAAATAAATCATTAATTGATCACATGTTTACATCTAACACCATAGTTCGACTACAATCTTATACTCCAGTATCTACGACTGACAATCTGTAAACTACGCCTCCATTTATCTTTAGTGCCATCTGGGATTTTCTTTTGTAAACTTTCTAAACAAAAGATGAGGAAAAATGCAAACCACACACAAGCATAAGCATGTATATTTTGTAGGCCCGGCATGGCCTAGCGCGTAAGGCGTGCGACTCGTAATCCGAGGGTTTGTGCGAAATTTCCAAACAAACAAACAAACATGTATATTTTGTATGAAAAAGTGTTTACAATATAGGAGGTCTGTTCAAAAAATACGTGGACTGACGTCATAAAACAAAATGTACTTTATTTAGAAGTTACAGGTCTGGGACCCCTTCAAAGTACTCTCCTCCCCAACGCACACACTTATCCCAACGGTGTTTCCACTTGTTGAAACAGTCCTGGTACGCTTCTTTTGTAATGTCCTCCAGCTCCGTCGCATTTGCCTTAATCTCGGGAATTGTCTCAAATCTTCTTCCTTTCAAGGGTCTTTTGAGTTTGGGGAACAAGAAAAAATTGCAAGGAGCAAGGTCAGGTGAGTAGGGGGGTGGGGGTGGGGAAGAACAGTGATCGAGTGTTTGGCCAAAAACTCACGAGTTCTGAGGGCTGAATTTCGCAGCAACGCGGTGCATCTTCAATTTTTTCGGTCAAAATCTCGTAACAAGATCCAACTGATATCCCACACTCTTCAGCAAGCTCCCTGACAGTCAGACGTCGATTTGCCCGCACCAGGGTGTTGATTTTGTCGACGTGTGGGTCGTCAGTTGACGTGGAAAGACGTCCAGGACGCTCATCATCTTCAATGGACTGTCGACCATCCTTAAAACGTTCATGCCACTTGAAACATGCCGTACGCTTCATAGCAACATCACCGTAAGCATAGCAAAAGTTTCAGTCGCAGATTTTCCAAGTTTAACACAAAATTTCATAGCAAGTCTTTGATCATTCAGGTCATTCATTCTGAAATCCGCCAAACGAAAAAATCGCACTTCACTTAAAACCGCGTAGCTAATACACAAATGAAGATATCTGCAATCGGGAAATGGCGTCGTAATCAGCTGATCTGTGCAAACCTAGCGACACCAAGCGGATTCCCCTGGAACCAACTGGAGCCGCGCAATTCAAACAGTCCGCGTATTTTTTGAACACCCCTCGTATTTTAGAAGCAATTCTAAAGTTTCTCAGAACCTTGTATATTCTATAGTATTTTCAATATAAAATCTAACAAAATTTCTATGTAAAATTTGGTTTATGAGTCATGTAACTGATCGCGCTAGAATAAAATCAAGAAATTGCTTACATATACTCGTAATCTGAGGGTCGCGGGTTCGAATTCTCGTAACACCAAACATGCTAGCCCTTTCAGCTATGGGGCGTTATAATGTTTCGGTCAATCCTACTATTCGTTGGTAAAAGAGTAGCCTAACAGTTGGCAGTGGGTGGTGATGACAAGCTGCCTTCCCTTTAGTCTTACACTGCTAAATTAGGGACGGCTGGCGAAGATAGTCCTCGTGTAGCTTTGCACGAAATTCAAAAACAAACAAACAAAGCATGCATATAACTCTTGTCACAAAAGGCTTAAACAGTTTTGTAGATAATGGTACTAAAAACAGAAGCTTGACAGATGTTATTTCTGAACAACTAATAGCGAACATCCGTTGTCAAACAAACAAGAACACATACCATGTTTGTGTTAATGTAAATAATAAACATTATTTAGTTTCTGTAGTGCATATTGGTATATAGAAGACATATTAATTCTAGAAATAAACGATATTATAACATCAAAATGTTTTTATTCAATTAGACATTCAACATTTCGCTTTATAGCTTCTTCAGGAGTCTTCACTAAAACATAAAATACTTTGGTATCATGAGATCGTTTTTTTTGTTATTTTTTCCTAGTATAAATGAGGCCCGGCATGGCCAAGCGCGTTAAGGAGTGCGACTCGTAATCTGAGGGTGGCGGGTTCGCATCCCCGTCACGCCAAACATGCTCGCTCTTTCAGCCGTGGGGGCGTTATATTGTGACGGTCAATCCCACTATTCGTTGGTAAAAGAGTAGCTCAAGAGTTGGCGGTGGGTGGTGATGACTAGCTGCCTTCCCTCTAGTCTTACACTGCTAAATTAGGGACGGCTAGCACAGATAGCCCTCGAGTGGCTTTGTGCGAAATTTAAAAACAAACAAACTTATCTCCTCAAGTAAACATTATATATATATATTCTTTCAATTTAAAATATTTTTATTCTATTTTTCTGCCTTTACATTAATATTTTTTGTCTTTTTAGTCTTCTGACAACAAATTTTCATCAGAAAACAATAGGTGTTTCAATCTTTTCCTGGGTGTTCTGATTATTTTTGTATTTATCGTTATTACTATCTAGATGGCAGCAAATTTCAGTGCTTCAATAACTAAAATGTCAGAAAGTGAAGTTAATACTGAATTTCTTCCATTAATATATGATATAATAAGAAGGTAATTTTGTATCAGCTTTTGATTAATTTAAATTTGTATAATAATATTTGAATAATTTAATTATTATAAGAAGACATAATGTGAAATTGTAAAAAGAAGAATTTTCAGCATGTGAACTGCATAATGCTTAATCACTACATTCTACTTCTAGTCGTTAGTACTATCTTGTGTTTTCTATCAGTAATGGTATTACTAGTATACGCCGGTCAAATAGTACGTACAAGAAAATATTATCAAAAAATATTCAGCAAGTGTCTGCATCCCAGGTTTATGGTGTTACTTAATATTAATAAAATATTAAAATCACATAGATTAGAATAAATGTATTACTTTGTATAACTACAAATAAATATGATGATACTTCTGCTCCAAAGAAAATTAAGGGACATTAAATTATGAGTACAACAATATATATTTTGTAATAAACCAAAATTTCCAAATTGCAGCAACACCTTATTAAATTTTATCTTTAGAATTCAACTTTTTATTATAACTGTAAAGATCATTTTTTTCTTGACCTGAAGATGACCTAGGAAGGTCGAAATGTTCTCTCCTTATCAGTAAAAATGTTAATACTTGTACTAGCCATTCTGAGATATATGTAAAGATCATTAGAAAATTAGGTCACCTTCTTCAAGATCATAGTTTTGATGTAATAATATAGTACAGGATCCATTGGTTTGTGTGCGGTATTCAAATGTATTTCTTAAATATTTTTGTAAATCTAATAATAACTTCTTCAAGTAGTATAATTTTACAGTGAGCCATTTGAACCAATATTTTATAATCAGACTGATTACTTCTGGTACATCATTGCCAGGTTATTTCATTGGTAACAGTCACAACTATTCACTGACCTTGTTATTTATTTTGCTTAAACATCTAACATTTATGAATTTATTCACATTATGGTTATTTTTAAGTTTGATTGCTATATATGTTGTGAAAATAAACTCAATTTTCAGGACATCATTAGTTTCCCTCTAAAACTTCTATAACAGTATAAAATGTTGGCTGCCACTAGTGCTGATAACTTATTAGCTTATGGAATAAGAACAAGAATAATAAGTTACTTCACATTATTTAAAGTAACTTATAGTAATAAATCAGTGTTTTTGTTTTTTCCAAATTTTAAATGTGTCTCCTTTCATCCTAATATGTGTAAAATAAGTTAGAACTTAACCTATCGATATAAAATAACTTACTGATCACCAGATATCTTAGTTAGTTAGTTATCACCATTAGATTCCATCTAGGAACATAGGGCTGCAATCGCTTGCAGATTTTTCAACAAGTATTTAAGTGAGTAGGTTGTTAGCCCACTGCACCGAGCCGTCCCTAATTTAGCAGTGTAAGACTAGAGGGAAGGCAGCTAGTCATCACCACCCACTGCCAACTCTTGAGCTACTCTTTTTACCAACGAATAGTGGAATTGACCGTCACTTATAATACCCCCACGGCTGGGTGGGCGAGCATGTTTGGCAGGCGCGAACCCGCGACCCTCGGATTACGAGTCGCACGCCTTATGCGCTAGGCATTGCTAGGCCCCCAGATATCTTAACCACATCTTAATATTTTCCAGTAAGTCAGAATCCTTTAGGTGAGGAGATTGTCAGCAGTATTCCAAGTGAGGCCTAACTAGATTTGTTTGATATTAATTATGCCCCTTGACTTGTAAACAGTATGTTTGTAAATACAAAATTAAACTGTAATACCTTTACCACTAGCAACAGAATGCTTCTTTAGTGATTTGATTGATTTTTCTACCTCTATGTCAAAATCCATTTCTTCAGTCACATTTTTGAGTGGCTATAATAAACATGTGATCTAAAGTGTGATCACACACATTTGTATTGCTTTGCACTGTAATTAATTAAAAATTATTTTCCAAATATACATCCAACTTATAAATCGATCCACATCATTCTGTACTGCCTTAATGATATTCTCTAGTTCACTTCTTTCTTAGAGTAATGAGATAGTTATGCAGAGTACAAAAAGGCAGAAAATGTTTCTTGTAGTAAGTCTGACTTTGACTTTACCAGACTGTTTAAAATTTTTCCCACTGTAGAATTAAGATAACTGGCTATAACTTCTAAGACATATTACTACTTCCTTTAAAAACAGAAGTAACATGAGCAATCCTTAGCCACATACATACCCATTATCTGTTGACCTATCAAAAGTTACAGAATTAGGTTAAATATGTGATCTGTGACATTCTCTAAAACCCATGGGAAAAGCTTTGGTTTGGTCCTGGTGTTTTATCTATTTTAGATCTCTGTATTTTTATTTATTGCAAGTATTCTAGATTTTCCCATTTATTTCTTTAATAAGTCAGTTGCTACTCTGTGTTATTATTTTCCATGGTTTTTAGGAACATTACTATGTTGACTTAAAAGCAATTTTCTTTTTGGAATTATACAAATCCTTTTAAATGTTGATCCAAGTTCACTAACAAAAATCTCATGGCCTTAGAATTGAAGTTTTGTAAATTAGGAACTAAAACTTTATTTTATCTTTATATATTCAGCAAAGCATCAAATCTTATAGTGCAATAATCACTCTTTGCCAAATGTTCTTTACTTCAGATTAAACTATGTATAAATGTAACACTCAAAGCTCCTGTCAACTAATGCTATCAGTTGCTTGAATCAAAGGTTTAATGTACATATTTAGTTACATATAACCATGGGCTAATTTAAATAACTTACTATCAGATTAAATTCTCAGGAGCTACAAAATAATAATAGAAACAGTGATTTCAACTCTTGAAGTAAATAAATCCTTATGCACTCAAACAAGATGGTGTATAAACATGTTAATAAATAGAATTAATATTGCAGTTAATGGAAATTAACAATACAGTAAAATGAATTTTTTTAATTTTATCTTTTATCAGGTGGTTTATTATAAAACAAATATATATTTTTGTTCACAAAAAAATCATCTGGCTATAAAAATGTTTTGTAGTGAATCCTTTTTTTTTTACTTTATTACTTTCAATACAGCATTGAAAGAGATTCTCATGATGGAGGTCAGAAAAGAGAGATTTATGACAGCACACAGAAAATGCAGGAATTGAAGCAGAAACTTCAGCAGTGTAGAGAACAGATTCAGAAACTTCCTGGGATTGAATATAGCAGAGAAGAACAGTTAAAAAGGCTGGAATCTCTCAGAAAACAGTTAGCATTAAAACAAGAACTGCTGCTCAAGTACAAAAATATGTGTCACTTTGATATTCCAAAGTTATGAACTTGTGTACAAAAAAAATTCAGTAAGGTCGTCTAGTTTATAAAAGCTGGAAAGTTCAAGAGTGTGGTAGATCTAATTTCCTAATGTACATTTCACATGGGTGTATGTGCTGGTTTTTCATTTCATTGTGTTAAAAAGTTTTGTATTCATCTTCTGTAGTATGTTCCCACATGAATGTTTTATGAAAGGACTTTGATATGTAAAAAAATATATGAAATATCAGCTTTTCTAAGATGAATCTGTTTAGATAATTACACTGCAAGGTCTTAATTTTTACACTTGGACAAATTTCTACTTCATTGTCCAATAAACTCTTGAAATTCATAATCAGAAAATTTTACTGACTCAGAATGAGAATTTATATTATGTCCTTAGGTGTTGAAAAATTGTATACAACAACAATAAACATGTTACACATTAGAAGAAATAAACAGGAAGGTTTCATGAGGTGTTGCAAAAAAATAAAGTTTGTGTTATTTCAATGTAATAAGGTATGGATGCATAAATATACTATAAGTCTGTAATAGATGTTAGAATTCAACCCATGCTCTCCATTTTCATTCTTGTTCTGTGGGATCTGGTGGAAATGGCAGAAATCTTGAGTTTCCCAGGAATTGTACATTTTTACTATCAAGTCTATCAACTGGAGACTTAAGAATCCTTTCAATCTTTTGAGACCAGTGATATTTCTTCTGTATTGAGAACTAAGTGTTTAAAATGCTATAATCTTTATTAGTAGTTGTTTTTAGTTTTCGAATACATCTTTAATGCTTTAAAGGAACATTTTCTTTATGTTGCTCACAGTTGGAGGTTCCATTTGAAGAGTGTCTTCCAGTGCTTAACTCTGCTGTGTTTGTATAATGTTTATGTGATGATACATCTTTGCTATGAAAAACAAAACAATTTCTGCAGACTGTGTAAAAACATACTAATCAAAATGTATTCTTTTAGATTTGAACAAAAATCCAAGTACTATACAAGTCTGAAAATACTAGGAACTGTGATGATAAAACAGATTCATGACCTGCATTCATTTAAACTTGATTTAAAATATATATACATATTAAGAAAAAACAATGACATTTGAGATATTCAAGCTATGGAGTTTTTGTTAATGGTAGCCTAGTTTTAGCACGTCAAGCAATGGATCCGAAATTCTGTGTTTTGTGTTCTTTTGCTGACAAAGAAGAATATATTGTGCTCTGCCACTTTGGGGCTGTAGGAGGTGTGTAAAATTAGTGACAGTCATCTATTAAGTAACCCAAGAACTAGAGGTGTCAACTAGTGGGCTACCCTTTAGTCTACAAGAAATAACAAGGAAGTTATACCTGGTAATATGACTTGCTGAAGAATAAAGTCTACACATTTCAAGGCTCATTAGCTGCATACTATGTGAATATACACTTTTTACTTCTTTTTGGAATATAATTGAATTCAAGACAGCTTGTATATAAATCAAGGTTATGTCCCAGGAATGTGACATCCCTTACTGCAAATTGAGAGAAACTGGTGTTAGTTTTTTTCCCCTGTATATGACATGTTTTCCAGTATGGAATAATTTTAAATACATTTCAACTTTACCAGCTTTCAACAACTTCAACTGCAAGATAACAAAATTTTGTCTTAAGGATGAAACACTTTGTTTAGAACTTTCAAATAAACTTCCAAATATTTTTTCTTAAGAAGAGATGCATTACAAACTCTTGTCTTTTCAACTTTAACCTGGATTATGCTGTATACAAAAATTTTTTTGCTATGCAGTCTTGTATTCAGTCTCTTTCTTTGTCTCAAACTCAGTTCAGTTAGAGATAGCAAAGATTTTGCTCTGCAATACAATTTTTATGTTGACAACTTGCTATCTTGCAGTTCCTACCCATCTATTCTTAAAATCAGCTGAGCTGAAAATACTATATTTCAATTTGTTTAATGAGAAATATGAATATTCACGTAATCTCTGAAGAAAAACCAATAACTCTGAAAGAACAGACAAATGCACATTCTTCACACCAAATCCTTCCTGTGGCTCACATATTGGTAAACTTGAGGACTTATAATGGTAAAATGCAATAGGAAAAGCATATATAGCCCATAGTGTAACCTTGTCTAAAGGACAAAATGTAAACCTTTAGTGGAAAATAATTTATGCTAATAATTACCATTGAAGCATGTATAAAGATCTTGCACTGATGCCAAAAAGAATTCATGATATTCCTTAGGCAGGTTTGATAGTTTAAATGGAAGTTTTTTTACACCTCTGCAGACCTGTACAAGATGACAGTACCAGCCATTTCGTTTACTTCTGACATTAAAAAAGAAATATGTTCCACCAGGTTGTAGTGATTTGATTGGAAGTTCGTAACATTTTTATTGTAGTTTACTCTGCCACATTAGATGTCAAGTATGTACATTTATCTTGGATAAAAATAAATTTACATGGTACCTAACATATTTCTAGCAAAGCAAAGATGTCTGGATCTGCAAAAGCAGGAAGTTCACGGATCTTTTATGAGTATATGTTCCCCAAAAGATGAAAGGTTGGGCCACAGAGAAGGAGACAAAGCACAGACTTGAACAAAGAATTAAATATTAATTGAGGTCTTCACAGTTTAAAGAAACAACAAAGTACTATTATACATTGCCTTAACGTAATGTTTAAGGAGAGAAAGGAACTTATTTATCTCAGCTGTCCCTTTCTCTAAACTAAAATTATTAAATAGAACAAAAAAAAATTCAAAGCCATTTTGTGTCATTCATACAGTTATCAAGCTTTTGTTTAAAATCAATTAAATTTATTGCCTCTGCAATATCCACAAGCAACCCATTCCAAAGGCCAACCATCTTGTGAGGAAAATAAAATTACCTTAGCTGAGGATGAATCCCCACCCTGCCAAAATATATATTTTAGTGTCCCTTAGTCCTACCATTAAGTATGAAAAAAGGTGATCCATCAACACTATCAATTCTTTTAGTAATCTTAAACACTTCAGTCAGACTCTCTCTTACTCTTTTTTTTTTTTAAGAAAAAATAATTTGAAAGATCTAAACCTCTCTTACCATGGCAATACCTTGATCCCAAGCATTATTTTAGGAGCCCTCCTCTGAACCATTTCCAACAATTCAGTGTACTACCTGAAGTAAGGATCCCAAGACTTAACACAGTACTTAAAATGTAGCCTAACCATTGATGACTTGTGTGGTGAAATTATAACTTTTTGTTTTCAATATTTCTGTAGATTAAACCGAAAAGCCTATTTGCCCTAATACTAGCAACAGCATACTGCTTGGATGTCTTGAAACACTGATCAACCGTTACATCAAGATCACTGTCTTTCATAATACAGTCAAGATTATTCCCATTCAAATTATGATAAATCACATGCATTATCTTGCATTTATCATAATTAAAACCATTTTGCATTTTATCCAACTCAACAAATGATCTCATTCTTTTCATAAAGCAGAAGTTCACAGCCAGCAGTATTCTAGAGTCTTGACTATAATATTATCAGTGAATCTAAGTAATCTGTTGACCATTTCTTGATCTATGCTACTGCTGAAAATAAAGAACAAAGGTCCTAATATTGAACCCTGAGGTACTCCACTTATGACATTAACCCAGTTTGACTGAACTCCATTTGTAACAACCCTCTGCTTTCTTCCATCCAATCATTTTCGATCCAAATTGTTAACTTATTCCCAAACTTGTAGTTGTAACTTTTTTTTTACAACCCTTTTATGTAGCACCTTCTTAAATGCTTTCTGAAAATCCAGATCTACACTGTTACCCTTATCTACAAAAGATTTGTAAGGCAGGATTTTCTCTTTGTAAGTGAAACCATTTTGACTATTCAATAAAATTCTAAACTTTGTTAAATAACATCACAAAGTGTCTTTTATCATAACTGATGTAAAACTAATAGGCCTCTAATTACTGGGACGATTTTATCATCTATCTCAAAAAGGAGAGTAACATTAACTAATTTCCAATTCTCTAGTACCTACTTACTATTGAGGGACTGAAAAAAATAGTAGCAAGTGGCTCACATATCCAATTTTTAGCTTCCTCAAAACTCTTCAGAAATTATCTGGCCCAGCAACCTTATCATTCTTTAATTTTAAAGTTCCAAAATTTTTTTTGAGCTCAGAATGAATATGATCATTTTGTTTTATCTTGTCTCCATCTGTTAACTGTTCAAATTGTGGAATGTTACTTGAATTTTCTTAAGTAAAAGGCCCATCATGGCCAGATGGTTAAGATATTTGACTCGAAATTTAAGGGTTTGAATCCATATCACACCAAACAAGCTTACCCTTTCAACCATGGGGGCATTATAATGTGATGGTCAATTTTATTATTCGTTGGAAAAAGAGTATCCCAAGAGTTGGCAGTGGGTAGTGATAACTAGCTGCCTTCCCTCTAGTCTTACACTGCTAAATTAGGAAGGGCTCGTGCAGATAGCCCTCATGTAACTTTGCGTGAAATTCAAAATGAAAGAAAAAGTAGAATTTAATAATTCAACCATCAGATACTAGTCTTCCATTATCATCCTTCAGAAGATCTACCCGCCTTTCTAACATTTTGTATACCTGTTAATTTTTGTGTTATCAGACAACATATTTTTTCATACACTATTTAATGACCTAATTTCCTGTTTTACCACTTTCTTAATTTTCCTTAATACATGTTTGATGACCATGTGTTTATAACTAGGCTATCATATAAACAGTGGTGGATTTAAGGTTGTGTGGAATCCACATCCAATGTAATTCAACATAGAATAGAATTATTAATGTACCCCCGTTAAGACCATGAGTCCTGGGGCTCAGTTCCATTCAACCCCTACTTAAATATGCCACTGCATATGAACAATAATTGCAAACACAGACTGCCTCAAGTTCAAATGTACCACAGCAAAGGTATCTCGTCTTAACCATACTAAACTGCAAAAATAAAATGTACCGTGGGGTAACTTATACACAATTCTACCATTGGCGAACTTAAATCCTTAAAAAATTATATGTGAAAGCCAAATAACGCTTGCACAAACAAAAATATAGGTTAATTTTAAAATTACAAAAGAACTTGAAGATATCTCAGAAATAAAAATACATAAATCTATTATTGGGGATGGAAAACAAGAATTATCTCGTCTCAGCCACAGTTTGGTTTAAATTTCGCGCAAACCTGCACGAGGGCTGTTTGCACTAGCCGTCCCTAATCCAGCAGTGTAAGACTAGAGGAAAGGCAGCTAGTCATTACCACCCACCGCCAACGCTTCGGCTTCTCTTTTACCAACGAGTAGTGGGATTGACTTAACTTTATAACGCCCTCACAGGTGAAAGGGTGAGCATGTTTAACGTGATGGGAATTTGAACTTGCGACCCTTGGATTACGAGTCGAGTGCCTGAATTCCATGGCCAATGCCCTTTAATAAACCTGTGGCAATTAAGAGACTGTCTGAAAGGTAGTTTGTGCTGTAACACAAAATATCCAAGACCGTAAAGCAAGAAAGCTCGTTATGCCTTAAAATGTATTCTGAAAGATTACTTATCAATCACCCTAACCATCAAACTAATTTATTTCTCGTAGGCATGACTGAAAGAGTGAGCATGTTTGGTGTGACGGGGATTCGAAACAGGGACCCTTGGATTACAAGATGAGTGCCTTAACGTCCTGGCCATTTCGGGCCTGAGCCAGAATTACTAAAGGTTAAAAGGAGACCAAGTCTGTTATCCTACTAAAGATTTCGTTAACGTTCGTACAAATAAAACTTGCTCTCTCAGGCTTCAATACTGTTTTTAATAAGATGATGTCGTTAGCGTTCGTACAACTAAAACGTGCTTTCTCAGGTTTTAATACTATTTTTATATGATGATAAACCCTCGAGTATCTGACAGACGAAAACTATGGTTGGTGCTAGTTACATCAGTTATCATGTAGTACGGCTGGATACAGTTTTGTTTTGTTTTGTTTGTTTTTTTGGAATTTCGCACAAAGCTACTCGAGGGCTATCTGTGCTAGCCGTCCCTAATTTAGCAGTGTAAGACTAGAGGGAAGGCAGCTAGTCATCACCACCCACCGCCAACTCTTGGGCTACTCTTTTACCAACGAAAAGTGGGATTGACCGTCACATATTTTGGTTTTAATAGCTCGTTATACGACACTATAAATCGTCTTAGCGATGAGCATAAAGAAAAGTATGTCGATAAAATGAACCGCCTTTGACTTCATTTTTTACACCTGTTCTTATGAATAAAAACATATAAATCTTGTACTGATATGAAGGGCATCTATATTGTTCTTGATTTTACAAGAAGGGAGCGTTTGACGCTTAATATGAAACTGATGAATGAAAGTTTGCGATGTTGTATTGATATCTGATATTACAAAAAAAAAAAAAAAAAATTACCAGGCGAAGTAAATTAAATAGTTAATGCACTAATTTAATTTGTGACATTTTAACGACGATTGTAGTTTGTAGTTATTGTTTGGTTTTAACTTATGAAGTTTTAACCATCACAACATAATATTTCAGAATAAAATATATTTTTCTCGTACAGCCCTAAGTTTTACAAGAAGAAGAGCGGAAACTGTAAATACCGTGGTTGCTCGGTGTTAGGTGTTGTTTTTCAGATGTTAATTTTAATGCTCACATTTCAGCAAAACGCGGATTAATTAAAATACAATTTAACATTTCTGCCACAGTTTTTAGGTAAGAAATTGTAATTTATATTATTATTATTATTTTGCTACATCTTTTGTATTTAGTTAGGCTTAAAACACTGCAAATGCAGCATAGCCTAAGCCTAACTAGTAGTTGTACTTACACATAATAATGTACACTGGTATATCTTTTCTTACATTATGTTTTTCATCCTAAGCTTAGAGTTTGTAATACATGTTTCGTAATAACATGATAACGTGAGCAGCGTCTTGTAAATAAAATAAATACAGTTCCAAAAACTATGTGTATTAACATGTATATATAATATAAAGTTGTAGTACTTAAAATTTAAGTATAATTGTTCATCAGAATTAGGCAGAAGTGAAGGACACTTAATGTTTGAATAGGTAAGTGTTCAATAGAAAAGTAATTCCACACTAATTATGTTACAAGATGTTCTGGTGACTGTTAATTTCTTTGCTTTCCAACAAAAGTTATTTCTTGTTAAATGACATAAGAATAAGTGTGAAATGAAGAATATTTGAGATCATAATATGTGGCTTCCTACACACACATACCAGATATGAGTAAGGTAATGAAAACTCTTTGATGATTCTGATCATTTCATTGTTCCATGAAAAACATTACATATTATTAAAGAAAAATATCAGGCTGATTCATTGACATCAAAATCAGCATCAAGCAAGGAGTACAAGGGTCTATAATATACACAGATATATATAAATGACTAAGATAAGAAAAATGCTGTAGTGATTCTAATAATTTCTTTGCTCCATGACAAAACTTGTAAGTTATTGAAAAAGAATATCAATCAAATTTAACAAAATCAAAATCAATGTGGAGCAAAGAAAGTAAGGATTTGAAATATATACATGATTAATAGCTTTGTGTGAATACCTGGAAACAAAATGTGGAAAGCTTTTGTTATGTAGAGATTTAATAATGTTAATTCATGATGTGCTAGAAACACGTAGGTCCAAGAAGTCTTGATAAAACTGAAATAGAAACCCTTACAAGCTGAGCGCTTTCGAAAGGTGGACATTTCTTATAATAATATTACGTACTTAAGGTAATCTTATCACATTTGTAGTCGGTAGTTACATATTATGTTTTAATCTCCTGTATAATGGAGAGTTTTATTATAGTTTTGATGTAATTTCACTATGTAAATAATATCATAAAAGTAATTTTTTGTAATGTTAATTGTTTATATATATATATCAATCAGTGAATTCCCCCTTTTTTCTTTTGTCCTGGCTATTGGTGGGGAAATTATATTTCTTTATTTGGATAGACCAAATTATGTTGTTAGTTTCTTGTACTTTCTTATGAAGTGTTTGTACTAAGGTTTTAGAAACAAGTATATTATGTACTTTATTATCACCCCCATGTGAACATAATGCAGAATACAGCTGAACACATTTTTGCTGACATATAATTTATTTATTGAAAAAATAACTTGGCCAATTTCATATAAAGATATGTATTCATATAATTGAAGTTAATTCCTCAGCACTCCACCATGGACCACCTGATTCGACTTGAAAGGTCAATCAGAGAAGCCTTTTTCAAACGACAACACTTTGTATCAATATTCTTTGACATTGAGAAGGCTTATGATATAACATGGAGGTATGGCATTTTGCAAGACCTCCATTCATATGGGTTACATGGCCATTTGTCCATTTTTATTAAAAAATATTTAATGGACAGGAGATTCTAAATTCATGTGGTTTCAACACTTTCCTGTTCTTTTCTACAGGAACTTGGAGTCCCTCAGGGCTGTGTTCTGAGTGTCACACTTTTCAGTATAAAAATTAATGCCACCACTGAACAACTCCCTCTCACATTTGCAAATGGGCTCCATGTCAACGACTTTCACATCTCATGTCAGTCGTTGAACATGAGGTATATTGAGCGGCAGCTACAGACTGTCCTCAATTGTTTACTGAAGTGGACCACAGCAAACTGCTTTACCATTTCTCTCTCTAAAACCATTTGCATGCACTTTTGCCACCAATGGGGTATTTACTTTGATCCTGAACTCCGTATCGGTGAAGTTATGCTTCCTGTGGTCCCTGAGACTAAGTTCTTGGGGCTTATCGTTGACCATAAGCTGACCTTTATACCACATCTGAAGCAGCTACAGGTCAAATGTACAAGAGCACTGAATATCCTCTATGTACTCTCTTCCACCACTTGGGGAATTAATCAACATTCTATGCTAAAGATATATCGTGTTCTTAATCAGTTGAAACTCGACTATGGACCACTGGTCTATGGGTCTGCCAGACCATTGGCCTTAACCTGTTCAGTGCCGTAGACGAGATAACTCATCCAAGCTGATCGGTAACACAGTGCCTCGGACGAGTTATTGTTTCATGTTTTGTACATATTTCTTCATTTTGTGTACTACTATAAGTTTGGCTTAGAGAAAAAATAGTATTTGTTGCTTATTTCCTTTGTTTTAAAAATTACTCAATTTTGCTGAGAAAAACCCAGCATAGGAGCTGTCGTAGCAGCTGAAATACTTGGCAATCAACAGGTTAAAGATGCTAGACCATATTCATCATCAAGGACTTTGGGTCTGCACTGGGGCTTTCCACACTTCCCCAGTTCAGATATTATACATAGAGTCTCATGAACCTTTTTTGCACCTCTGCCGTTTGCAACTGTCTTTACTATATGCTTCGAAACTTCGTTCCTCACCAAACCATTCCACCAGGGGTTGTGTTTTTTTTCCACGATAGGCCATGCTTTTTCAAACCAGGTCTGCCATTGCTCCTTTTGGCCTTCGTATCCAGGCACAGTTGGATGAATTAGGTCTGTTCTTGGATAACATTGCTGTATCCACTGGTCAGCCCATCCCACATTCTATGTCTATTCAACCAGAGTTTGTAAAATTTTCCAGGTGTACCCCTCAGAATGCCTTGAAAAAATTCACATGTGCTCATCTACCCATATAATGAAAACTTGCCAAAGATTAGATCAATATCTAATAGTTTCTGATTTACAGCCCTGTAAAATTTAGTTATTTTGTTGTTATTTTTGGCGAATTCATTTCCGGGCAACTTTGGCTGCTTAAAGCTGCAAGAGTAATGGTGGTAGAAGGCTGAAATTTGCTACACTGACTGAATTAATCTCACAGAATTCAAAAATGGTCTCAAACCAAGTTTATCTCTCTTCATATTTGCATACTGAGGCTGTAAAATTACCTGAAAACCCAAATTTGTAAAAAAAACATTGGTTTATTTAAGAAGCAATAGCTCTAAGACTTAATATAATACAAAGCTGAATTTTGTTTTCAAATTTTCTATAACATATCAGTTGATAAATCACTAATTGTTGTAATTAAAGCCTGTTGGATCTCCTGTAACAAAATGTAGTTGCATGCAACATTTTATGATTTAGCTAAAAATAGCCCTACTTCAGGCCACAGTTTGACCATGTTACCAGTTATTCAGCCTTTTCAGATTTTTACCATATATTCTTACATCTCTGAATATGATCTACAAAAAAAATCAGAATGGTGTTCAACTTACTATTTGAGTTATAATTTTTAAAAATATCCTCTGACTATACCTTGTTTACTTGAAAAAAACAAACTTCAATTCAGGTGCGTTACTGTGTGCAAATATATCCATACAATTTTGAAGTAAGTTATGAATCCCATTGAAATATTCTACTCAGCCTTTTCCATATATTCTTACATCTCTGAACATCATCTTAAAAAATTTCAAGGTTGTGTAAAATAATAAATTATCAAACTTTAAGTGTCTCTGATATGTACCATTGGGCAAAGGACCACATTCAGGGCATTCAGTTTTTTCTTATCAATCAGGAATCAGTCCTGCAGTATTGTGTAAAAGTTTGATCTTCTTGAGCACTATGAAAAACACAAAACTGTGACAGGTATTAGTTTACATCATAGCTTTATTCTACCAACAAATTGTATATGAGAAGGCTATCAGATGATGATGTGTACACAGTTGTAACTGTTGGTAGTAACAGTGAAAGTGATGCTACAGCAGCTCAAATAGGGTCTAATGATAACAATGACAATTATCAGCCAGGGAAATATGTGGCATGCATATATGATCATGAATGGTATGTGGTAAACATAAAAGATAGATCAGATGAACATTCCGATGTGTTGTTGTCTTAAGAAAAATCAAGAAACAAATCGTTCTCATGGCCTGCAAGGTCACATAAAGATGAAAGCTGTATTCCTTTTCAACATATTCTTTGTCTGATAAGTGCACCTACCATGCAAGGTAGTAGTGCTCGCCACTATGTTCACCAAGTCAAAGTGATCTCAACATAATCAAACTCGAATTTCAGAAATTTATTCAAGCTGTCTGAACAAAGCAATGTTTATTTGATTTGTTAAGGCTAATTTATTGCCAAAGCAATTTTTGAAACATTTCATTGTCACGATTATTGCAGTTTGGTGTGACTATAATCTTTCTCAGTTATCCCCTGTTGTAGCACTGTGCTTTTTGTGTCTGATTTACCTTTGTATTTATTATATTATGAATCTTAAACTCAGCCATATCTGCATAACTGTAATGCAAACACAATATATTTGCAATTCCATGTGATCTAACCAGTTATGCCAATAAACTTGTTCAGAAATGAATTAATTCTTTCTTGTTTCTTAAAACTTCATTATTTAACATTGTGAAAGGCTGGTTAGAATATTTCAGTGGGATTCATAATATGCTGACAGGTATTTTTCAAAATTGTATGGTTATATTTGCACACAGTAACACACCTGAACTGAATTGTTTTTTCAGTAAAAACATATGGTCAGAAGATACTTTAAAAAATTATAACTCAAAAAGTAGGTTGAACACCATGTTGATTTTTGTTGTAGATCATATTCAGAGATGTAAGAATATATGGTAAAACTCTGAAAAGGCTGAATAACTGGTGACATGATCAAACTGTGGCCTGAATTAGGGCTATTTTTAGTGAAATCATGAAAAGTTGCATGCAGCTAAATTTTTTACTGCAGATCTAACAGACGTTTAATTACAACAATTGCTGATTTTTCAACTGATATGTTATAGGAAATTAGAAAACAAAATTCAGCTTTGTATCATATTGTGACGCATTACATAAACCAATGTTTTTTACGATTTTGGGTTTTCAGGTGATTTTATTGTCTCATGATGAAAATCCCAAGAGAGATAAACTTGGTTTGAGACCATTTTTGAATTCTGTGAGATTAATTCAGTCAGTGTAGCAAATTTCAGCCTTCTACCACCATTACTCTTCCAGCTTTAAGTAGCCAAAGTTGCCTGAAAATGAATTCACCAAAAATAACAAAAAATTAACTAAATTTTACATGGCTGTAAATCAGAAACTATTAGAGATATTAATCTAATCTTTGGCAATATTTTATTATATGAGTAGATGAGCACATGTGAATGTTTTCAAGGCATTTGGGGGTCACCTGCAGCCCCCTGGATGATTTGACAAGGAATGACCCACCATGGCTTCTTACAGTTCCCCAATGTGATCTTTCTTTAAGTCATCTGAGAAAAGTAGACACTCTTGATTGGAAATACTGTTTGCTATTTGCTGAACATCTTTCGAATCATCCTTCCATTCCTATTTGTAGAGATGGTTCAAAATCAGGTGACTGTGTGAGCTCTGCCATGGTTTGTTGTGGTTAGGTGGTTGCATGCAGAATCCCCTCTACAACTTCTGTGTTCACTGCTGAACTGTATGCCATTTCTCTTGCCCTGAATCACATAGAAGCTAAGCAGTACTCAAACTGCACTATTTATACAGACTCGTTTAGTTCTCTTCTAGCCATGGAATTGCTTCACATTGGTTCACATCCTGTTCTCAATGATATTTAAAACTGACTGGCCTATTTCTCTTTAACATCTTCTTTTATCCAGTTTTTCTGGATACCAGGCCAACATTGGTATTTGCGGGAACGAGCTCACCAACACTGCAGCTAAGTCTATCTGCTACGGCACTATCACCGCTGTGCCTGTTCCATACATGGACTATGGTCCTGTGTTCAGGGCTTGGCTTCATGCCAGCTGGTAGTCGACTTGGAGTGAGCAACGTGAAAACAGGCTTTTCCAAATAAAACCCTGTATTGGACTTTGGCTGTCTTGCTTTTGTAAGGATCGGAAAGAGGAAGTTGTTCTAATTAGACTACGCATTGGTTACAGTTTTTTAACTCATCGTTTTCTTTTATCTGGAACTTATGCACCAGTGTGTAATTTGTGTAACACTCAGATCACAATAAGCCACAATTTATTTTGTTGTCATCATTTCGATTCACAATGAGGGCACCATTTTAAAGATGTTCTGTCCCAGTGTTTGTCTGTAACGTTAGACAGCATTATTGGTGATGGTGACACTGTCCACCTTGGTAATGTTTTTAGTTTTTTAAAGGCCATTAATCTTTAAATGCTATTTAAGTTTTTTAATTTATACATTACACCTTTTTAATGCGGCTCCCTTTTAAAAATCACAGTTCATCTAGTTTGATTTGAAATTAGAAACTGGCCGTAACATTAAATAACTCGAAACCAGGACTAGAAAGGCCAACTTCAGGAGACTAACGCTGCTGTTTGAACTACCCGTTAGTTATCCTGGTGAGTTATTATTGTAATTTTGCTCAACGTCTTTTAAAACATTTTAATTACTTTCATTTTTGAAAATGACCATAATGTCAAATAACTTGGAACCAGGACTGGAAAGGCTATCTTCAGGTAACTGACTGGTTTTTGTACATACCTGTTAGTCTTCCTGGTGAGTTATGATTATTACAGTTATGCTACAGAAAGCCCTTTACAACTTGAATTATTGTAGTTTTTCTCTTGACGTTGAAGACAAGATGTAAACATTGGTTTTATGCTTTTTTTAACCTTAATTTGCTTTTATGAATTTTACTAAATTTATTCTTAACTTTGTACTGGAAGTTTGGTGCAGATAGCCTAGCTGCTTTGTGTCATAAAACACTAAATCAACCAACCATTAAAATTCTGACAATATATACACAATTTAAAAATGCAAGGATTTGATTTTTAGAAACACACCTACACATTAAGAAACTTTAACACTATAAAAACAAAACAAAGACCCTAACTTTGAAAAGGAAGAATTTAAAAATGTGTCAAATTAATTATAACTCTTGACACTTTAAACTGAGTTTCAAGCAATATCCAATTTGTTTTTAGCATCTTACAGGTCAGTCTTAATTTTTTATCACAGAATAATGAGATTACAAATGAACTTGCTTATGTAGAGTGATGCACTAATTTACATATGGCTGTTTGACTATAGCTGGTGAGACAAAAGCCTCAGCATCAGTTAGTGTCTGTAATTTATTTTTACTGTAAAACTAGTATTACTCTGTCAGGGTGTGAGTCAACATTATGCCATAAACAAATACAAGAGAAAGCTTAACTAAATATAGAGGCAAAGATACATAAGTATAAACATATTCCTTATTAAAAATGAATGAAATACCATCTTACATACACTCATATTGTTACTGTTTTCAAGAAGGGTTAATATGCTTTAACATATAGTAGTACTAGGGAAA
This sequence comes from Tachypleus tridentatus, assembly GCF_004210375.1. Taxonomy (NCBI): domain Eukaryota; kingdom Metazoa; phylum Arthropoda; class Merostomata; order Xiphosura; family Limulidae; genus Tachypleus; species Tachypleus tridentatus. Next base: position 26,520,293 of record NC_134833.1, read on the forward strand.
TTGTGATATACATGTACATTATTTTTCAAGACCTTTTGCAATTTAGAAACAGTACAAAATTCTTTTATATTTTTTTCTGAAAATATTTTTATTTATTTGAACTAAATGTAGTTAACATATAGTATATTTTTCTTTATATATATAAGTGAATTAAAAATGTTGAAGAAAAGTATATTTGTGTCTTTTTTTTTTATAAGATGCCCAACTGCAAAAAAACAACTGTGTGTTAGGTTCAACGGTGATTACAATGTTTATCGATAGTTGAAAAGTTTGCTGAATGGTTTAGCATATAATTTGAAACGTCATTCAATATTTACTGATCAATGGAAAGTGTGTTACATATTTTAAAAATAATTTCACATAAGTATTAAAAAAACACATATTAACATATTCTGTGAACTTGAATGAAAAGATAAATAGATGACAACACCAGTCATAAAAAACAAAGCTAAGTGTTTGTAAGTGTTAAAATTAACTTATAGAGCAAGATAGTAAATTCATTTTTATAATTTTTATATTGCTATTTTTTATGTTTATAGTTTAAAAAATTAACACAAGAATAGCATCTCAGAGAACAGAGTTAATAGACTGACACCATGGGAGAAGAAAGAGACATTGATAGAGGTACGTTTCATTTAGAGATCTGAGCTTGTGTTTAACCATACACGGGTAGCCTTTACTGAGCATGATACAAAATTTTGGTGTTTTAAATTCAAACTTACATTAAACTGGTTTTTGTTTATGTTATATCAATTAGTACATCATAAAATCTTAGCTGGTAATTCATATTTTAATAGTATATAACTTTATTTTTTAATTCTATGGGGCAATATTAAAAATATCTTAAATTTTCCGTAGTGTAACACACACAACACATTTTCTGTGTGTATCTTCTCTATTTTATCCATCATGCTTTGTAAAAAGTACAAAATTAAACATAAACTACTCAGTATAAAATCTTCATTGCTTAGACAAACCATAATTTTTATAGCCTTCAGTTTTGTTTGGTTTCAAACAGAAAATCAGACCCTTCCTGCCACACCCACCTGTCATATCCTTTCCTTCAGGATTTGTTAATAGTTCCCTCTTATGTTGAATTATATATTACCTATAACCAATAGAAAGCCAAGGTTCTCATCTATCAAATGAAGTATAGTGTAACATTGTGTTTTGAGAGATAAGTGTCAGTTTTATTTGAGTACAAGCCTCATTCTTATGGGAAAGTTAATGGCTAGCTTGGATGAAGATGTAATGGCTCTTACCACATAATTAAAAAGCCAGAAACATTTTAAGAGTTGGAGAAATTGTCTACTTTTAGCATGTTATAAGTCTATGTTCTTTGGTGCATTACCCAATTAAATAAAAATTATTTTGTGTATTACTGCCATTAGTATAAAAAGAGTAGGGTTATATGTCATTAACAATGGAAAGCAAGAAAAAATAGAGGTTTGGGTAGATATTTTAATTCTTGTTTTTCATGTTTATTCTTTATTTATTATTATAAAAGTTACTAACATTTAAAAATAGAGATGTTCTTGTAGATTAGTTGAACTGACACTTCTTCAGAATACAATGTAATACAATATGTTATTTGATAGTTGAGAACCTTGACTTTCTATTGGTTATAGATAATATGTGGTTTTGATATTGTGTTGTAGAATTTAGACCTTAAAACTAATATATATTATTATTATTAAAATATGAATTATTAAGATGTTATGCTATACTTATTGGTATAACATAAACAAAATGTAGGTTAGTAAAAGTTTGAATCTAAGACACTAAAATTTTATGTCGTGCAGTGAGAGATGCCTGTAGTTGAGAGGGTTAACATAAAAGCTAGGTTTTAGTTTACATGTGTAATTGTTTTAGAGCTTAGATGACATAAGAGTTAATGATGTTTCTTGTTTACTCTTATACTCTCTTATTCATTTCACAAAATACATGACTGTCTCTTAAAAATAAGTTTGTTTTCAGTATTTATGACAGCTTTTATAGTACATTACATGAAAATGATTTTGAATATTCAAAGTTGTAAATTACTGACAAACACAGCCAGCATAAAGTCACAATGAAATAACATGTATCAGAACTACATCTTGATGTTGTTTGACATTTCATAGGTAGTGTGATGCTACTGAAAACTGATTGTTTTTGGGAAATGTAAGAGCCCTTTTTGGTTCAAATTGTTTTTACAATGAGGTCTTGAAGATGTATTCAGATTTAGAATTTCCAAGATGGGGATATCTCTTGTACTTAATGGTTTTGAAAAACAGAGGAAGGTGGATGAACTTGAAGTATCAGGACCATCCAGAAACAGACTTTCCACAACATACCTTAGCTGTAATAAGTCAAATACAGTGACTTGTAACAGGTGAGTGAGAATCCATGAACACAATTGTCAATGGCAAAAGTTAAACACATGGCCCAGACAAGAGTATGAAACATAATTAAGAACTATCTTCATATGGGAAAAGTCAAGTTGCTTCCATGACATAGCTGTTTAATCATTGAATACTTCAAGCAACTAGAATATGAAATGTGTTTTCATATTATTTAATGTGAATACATAGTAGTCAAGCCATAAATCACAGTATCTATGGATTTCTGAGTGATTGTATTGTTGAAATGGGCTGTGAATAACTATCATCCTTGTACCACTAGATGGATTATGAAAATCAAGCATGGGAGGTGGTGTGCTTTGGATTTACTTTTTTCAGTGGAAAACATGCATCAAGATACATGGTTCTCAGCTAGAGTATAATTGAACATGGCAACATGGACTGTAACAGTATGATGAAGTTGCAAAATCATTTTGATATTAAGTATTCAACACTCAAAACGTATTTTTTTACAATTATGTTATTTATTCCTTGTCTTTATCATTCCAACAAAAATACACATTTGTGAGTAGAAAAAATACAGTTACATGCCTAATAACATTTGGTATAGCTAGCTTTGAAATAAGCAATAAAGTTTGTCAGGTGTCTATATAATTAAAAACTAATATAAACAGATAGTATTTATTTTACTATAAAAGCTACTTCTGTACTTTCTTTTATAAACTATGAGAAGCTGTTTCAAAAAGACTTTCCATCCTAACCAGTTTTGAAGCTTATGCTTAGGTAAAGTCCATTGTAAGACTTCATTGATTTCAAGTTGCTCTGGAAGTTTTTTAAAGTGAAAAACAAGTGTCAAAATAATTATTTCAAAAATTAAATAAACTCACCAAACAATGATATAATAGCATTATTTAAAGTTTTGTGATCAAGAATTGATATAACTACTAATTTTGCATTTAACCCTTTTGCATCAGGAATGTAAAAAGTTCACATCACAATTTTTTTTTACATAGTTACATTCAAAATTTAATTAAACAACATATGAATATATACTAATAAACTTGACATTAAAATGTAGTTCATAAATCAGATTTTAATACTATATAAGGTTTAATTCTTAATTTTATGAATAAATATGAAAAAGGAACGTCAATTTACTGCAGTACGAAAATCATGGTATTTGTTCTTCTCTAATTTATATACCACCCCTCAAAGAAGTACAGACTTTAATGTAGATATTACTCATGCAAAGCATAACTTTTATAGCCTTCAATCTTTATTTATTTGTGGAGCCATAAATTAGAAAATCAGGCCCACTTCCCATGCCAAACTGTCACATTATTTTTTTTCATAAATTGCAAACAGTTGTCTTTGACATTTTTAGTACATTATTTATAACCAGTAGAAAGGCAAAGTTTAATCTGTCAAATGATATGTGTTGTTTTATGTAGAGAGCATTTCATAACCCATTTAAAAGTTTTTCTCATGGGAATCACATCAAAGATCTTAGCTGAATTTTTAAAGGCACTTATTGCATAATTTGAAAGCTGTAAAAATTATAATAGTTAAGAGAGAAAGCTTGATTTTTGCATGTTATTATTCTGTGTTTTTAGGTTATTATGTAATTACATAAAATATTTTTTAGTGTAGTGGTACCATTAGAATTAAAAATAAAACCAAAACAAGTACTATATTTTTTATTTTTAACATGTATTCTCTATTTATTATTATAAAAGTAACTAAAATGTAAAATATCAGAAAGCTATTAAGTTAGACTAGACAATATAATAAAAAAATTTCTTCGTGAGGTATGGATATAAGAAGCTTATATGGTATGTAATACCATATGGTAACTTGAATTGTTTGTTTGCTGAGTGATTTACCTCTTGTTTGGGGGAATTATTAATTAGACTTAACTTAAAGGCGAATAAAATGATAAAATTAAATATAAATAGATATAAAGTGTTACGAGCATTAAGTTGTTTTTAATAAGTAATTGTGGTCTTCTGGTACAATTTACACTCACGCTGGAGATAAAAGAGAGATTTTTTTTTTGTAATTTTTATACAGTGGTTATGAAGCCAGTCAAATGTATTGGCATCTATGTATAGTTATAGTGAAGAAAATAACATAAAATTTAAAGTACTTCTGAAATTTTTTGGTATTTATTAATTAAGCTTTATAGATAATGCAAATGAAATATGAACGTTTCAGATGAAGAAAATTATTTTTAACCTTAACATTAAATTCATTTTGTTCTTGGAGCAGTCAACACTCTGGCTCCATATATTTATGTAGAAATGTTTAGTAAAAATACTGAATTAAAAATTCTGAATTTTTTCCTACAACAGACTTGTGAAGTTTACTGAAAACTTACCAAACTTCTTGATGTTACAGTTACCCTTTGATCCCAGCATACTTTGTAAACCCCTTTCTGTGCATGTCATGAAATTTTAATGAGTTAAGTTCAAAATTAAATTAAACCATTTTACTATGAACATATTTTAATGAAATTACTGTTTTCAAGTACAATATAATTTAACAACTTATATTATCTAAGTTTATTCCTTTATTTAAAAAAAATCTAAAACAGCAATTAAAACTGCAATTTTTGCTGTAACATGATCCACTCATGGTTAAAATTTTAAAGTTTAGAAACTTTTACATAAGAAACTGTGATTCATATAGACTGTCAGCATAGATGGTCAAATTACAGTTTCAACTATCTCTTGTCAACTGGGGGAAACTTCCAGGAATTTTTTCCCTTGTAAAACAACGTTCTGATATTTCTAAGATTAAGGTCAGCCATGCCCAATTACAAATTCCAAGCTGTGTTGATATGGTTGCAAGTTTACAAGCTAATTAGGGAAGAAATTAGTTTTTATGACAGATAGAGTGTGAGACAGAAAATAATTAGTTTTCAGATGATAGTTTGATGATTTGGAAGTTTGGAAATTATAAAAGAAAAGATGCTGTTAATTAAATATTATAGTTTTTGATACCATATAGCTTTAATAGTTCTCTTTGTAGACAAACTAATTGCACTTTATCCAAAACAAATCTTGATAGAATTTATATTAAAATACAATTCTTAATATGAAATTTCAGTTACAGTTTTATTTTGTATTTGATTTGAGATGAGGGATCAGAAAGAAGTTTTGAAAGTGTCCTTATGATAAACATAAGATACTAGACAAGAAATGGTTAAGTAAGTGTCCATAAACATATTTATTTGTATGGTGGAATATCAGTATTTTATCCTATGAGATAAATTTTGTATTTTCTAGGTGAGAATATTTGTACATTAGTGGTTCTAAATGTTAAGTATCAAAACTGCTACCTTGCTGAGGGTAATTATTAAAAAATATATATAATTAAATGTTTGATTTTTGTATAATAATTTTCTAATTATTATTTTTGAACAAATTTTAACCAGCTAGAAAATTGAAAATTTGTTAATTTAACTTCATCATCAAAGAAAACATCTTAGTGAGAAGAAGTAATGAAGTAAAAACTGTTTCAGAATAATTTTTTATCATCTCAGTTTGAATAACTAGTGTTCTAATCCAAAGTTTTCCTCCAAGAAGTTATTTTAATAAATAGGAAAAAATTTCTTTAGAATTATTTGAATGTAAAACTACAAGTATTGTAGATCCAAAAACATTAGTTTACAAATTTCTGTAAAATAAAAGAAGAAAAACTGGTGTCAGTTTGGTACAATTATGAAACTATTAAAGGGTGTGAATAAATGAACTACTGTAGAAAGTTGAGGTTGTTTTTTTAGTAGTTTGATCAGAATACCTTGTGGTAATTTTCTTCTATTTTCAGGACTGAGGGCTGTTTGTGGCATGGAAAGTTGGCCTGGCTATGGACATTGCTAACATGATTCATTGATAAAAGTGAAACCACTTACACCAGTCATTCATTTTGCTGATACATGGTTTTACAAATAATCTTCTTATTAGCCTGATTATTTGTTTTTAAAATATTTTAAAAGCTTAGCATTCATAAGACCATTAGAAACATTCAGAATAAAAGATTTGGTATTAAAACATTGAGTCATATCTTTGATAATGAAATACATTTTCACATAATGGAATATTTATTAACAGTCTGTATCATATAAGTGAAATCAGTATATTTAGTTTGCATAAGAAAAAGCCTATTGGTGGAATCAGCAAAGTGGTTGAGACTGATTGGTTCTGTGTACAATTAGTCTGGTCCATTGGAAAAATAGGTGGCAGAATTTGTTTAAGTTACGGCTCAGTCTTTTTACTGTAACGTCCAGTGCCTCCAGCTTATAGTAAACATTTTTAGCTAATAGTTTTGTTTTTCACATTTTCCCTCTTTATAAAGAAAGATATGATGGTCAAAACATAGCTTGATGTTTTTTGTCTGCTTAGCTTTATTGTTTGATCTAACCATTTTGAAGCCATCTAAAGTATTTAACATACAAATACCCTAATCCTTAAAGTATTATATATAAGAGTCAAATTATTATAACATAATTAATCAATAAAGAAACCAATATTTTTATTTGCATACAGTTTTTCAAAATTAACATAAATCCTCTAGTTCAAGAGTACCAAATATGATTTTAAAGCATATTGGAAGTAATAATCCAAACAATAAGTGTAGTTTTTAAATAAGAATTGCTAATGTAAAGCAAATTGCATATGTTTTTTTGTATATAGTGTAATACTATATTCTCTTCATGTATATATGTTTTAGATAGCTTTACTACAATGTAATGCTATTTATTTTTAGTTTTTAAATTTGCTTTTAAAGCAGTTCTTTGTAGTTAAGAAAGTGTGATCTTCATTCCAAACATTTCAGTACTTTTATCTTGTAAAAAGGTTTAGAGGTGTGGCATTCTTCTGATTAACATAATGAAAGTAAAATTATTTCATATCTTGCTTTACATTTTATTTTTTCAAAGAAAGCAGAAAGGATAGACAGTGGATGTATGGATGTTTATGAGCAGGAATGTTATTTTGGAACCTGCGTGTGTGCTTTAATAATAGCTCATGGTTTTAATTATTAAGAAAAGAATCTTTAAGGGAAAAAATAAAAAGTGATGTACATATTTGCAGAAAATTTGTGTTCAGCAAAATAATTTTATTTATGAATTATCTGAAAATTTACAAAACTATCAAATAGTATAAATAAAAACAACATAAGTAGTGTAGTAAAGTTTGAATATACCAAAAAATTCAAATATAAAGAATTATCAATTTCGTAGTGGACAGTGTAGATGAAATGGTTAATTTATCGTAAATATCAACTTTCTATTAATTTAATTGAATCCTCTTAAACAACAATGTTTTAGCTCAGTTTTTACTTGGTCACATTTATTGTATGTTTTAACAATAGTTCAGTGTTTTTCACCAGTGAAGTAACAAGTGACTGATGGAAGTGTTTAGATCTGTTATTTGTAAAAGCTATAAAATAAGTTATTGTTTATCTTAAATGAAGAATGAAAATAATAGTTTATTTTCAAAGACCTTTTATTTAAATATTAAAATTATTATACTAAAAATATTTTGTCTGTACAATGTGTTTGTGTTAATGGTTTTGTCTTGCATCATGGTTTGAGTGTGTGAAATATTTTTTGAAATAGATAAGTAAAACTGCATAGTTGCTTCTTGTCATTGGGGTTTGTAATTGGAAAATTAATTTTAAACACTATACACACACTCACTAATCAAATGTTTTTATATTCATTGCCATTTTTCTAGAACCATTGTTGCTGTAAAAGCTTTCTTTTGCTTTAGATATTATTTTCACATAATTTATGAAGAAACAAGAATCGTTTAAAGAAATGATTATCTGTTAGAATTAATTGAGAATATTTCTTTCATGTGAAGTTCCTGTGGTTTAGTTGTGTAAGTATGTTTATACTTCATGTGAAGTTCCTGTGGTTTAATTGTGTAAGTATGTTTATGAAAGTAAAAGTAATATATTTTTTTTAATTTTTTTGCCTCATGCTCATCCAGTTGTTAAGAAAAATCAGTTTGGAAGATGCTGATTTGTTTCACTTTTATTTTGCATTACCTGTATTAATTCCTTAGTAAAAGCAAAGTGGCACAAATAAGCATTCATGGTGGTTGCAGTGAATTGAAGTAAGCTTTAGGTATTTAGTGGTCTTGCAATGATATATTTTTTGTTTTTTCTCAGGTCACCTGCTTTTCTATCTATTTAGACAAAGACAGAGATCGCAGAAGAAGTGGTCGCAAGAGGAGCCAATCCCGTTCCCGTAGTAAAGACAGACGCAGAAAGTCACGTTCAAAATCTCGTGATAGAGGCAACAGGTATTTTGAAATAGATTTTAATGTGGATTTAATGGATTGATGGTAAATGAAAATTGATATATATATTTGATGTGTTTGTCATCCAATTTCATAAAATAGAACTATTGTGTATTGAAGGAAAAAGAAAAACAATAATACAAAAGTTTAGATGGACAAAAATTTGATACAAGGCTTAGAGAACCTGAAACTTTAGTGTATTAATTTTCAAGCCTTAATCAAACTTCCATAGCAGCAAGGAGATTTTTCTGTACGTATAACGTTATATCATAGAAATTTCTGTTTTATGGTTTGAAGAGTACAGTGAGACATGTTGTCAGGTTTAAAAACTACTACAAATACATTTGTTTTTATCTACTCACTCAAAGAAAATAGTAGTAGTTCAACATTTTTTTTTTGTAAAATGTTGGATTTGGGAAGTTGTTATTATAACAAACTAAAAAACCAGTGGTACAAAAACGACAGCCAACTTTTAATCAAAGTTTAAAAAATTTGGATATTTAATAGATGTGATTTACCAGTATTGCAAATATAATATAATGGTTCAAAATGCATTATTTTGCATGAACTGTTAAAAACAGTGAATGTTTTTGAAGTCCTAATGATCTCATTTCATTAACTTTCTTCATAGCCTAATTTTATTTTCCAACTTTTTGTTATGTATTTGTAATACACTCCTAAGATAACATAATGCTCATGCACTATTATTGTAAATAATATCCACATCAAATCATAGCCTAAAGTAATAATATTATTGTAAATAATATCCACATCAAATCATAGCCTAAAATAATAATATTATTGTAAATAAAATCCACATCAAATCATAGCCTAAAATAATAAGCAGTTATCCTAGTTTGAGGTAAAATGTTTTAATAAAAAGTTGTTAAAAGGAGAACAAAAATAAAATTATTAATTAACTTTGTCCATACACCTTAATCACATTGACAGACTTTGCAACTACCATGTAACCACAGGTAACCATGAAAGTATACTTACTGAACTTTTAATGTAGTAAGTGTATCTTCACAAAATTTAGCAAGGTTTTAGTTTTGTAGTTTTACTAAGGATTCCTCTGTGAATGTATGTAGTCAGAATACACTTCAGACTCTGACGAGCTTGAGTGCAAAATACTTTTTATCTCATTGTTTTCAGATTTAATCTGCATAATCTCTAAAACTTCCTAAATGGATATTAAGTTGTTTTTTTTCTCATTAAAACTTTATATTTTGTCAGTTATTTTCTTTACCCTAATACTGTGTGGATGTAGTTGATTTGAATAACTTTGTAACAACCCCAAAAATATACACTCTCATCAGTGATGATGAGAAAACACTTGTAGAGAAGTATATATGTAAAACCGGCTGGTTTGGGTTGAGAAAAGTTTTATGTAGAGGAGTGAACAACGTTTCGACCTTCTTCGGTCATCATCAGGTTCACAAAGAAAGAAAGAGGTAATTGATCAATAGCTGACCACATGTTTGTAAGGAGTTGTGTAACTGAGTATAGGAATGTAGATGGCGTGCTTAGATGTTTGATTATATTTATTAATATAGGTATTTTGGGCTTGAGTTGTTGTATAAGAAAGGCTTCTTTAATTTTGCATTTGTTTATGTTTGTTTATTTATTTAGTATTTGGGTGTTTTATATGGTTATGTTGTGTTTATTTGATTTATTTGCACTATTCGAAAATGTGTGAAGGTGACTTTGTATTCTTTGAATCTGGTTTCCATTTTTCTATCTGTTTTTCCAATATAGAAGTTGTGGCAGTTATCACATTATATTTTATAATTAATGTTGGTGTGGTGTTTGTCAGTGTAGGTTTTATACAGTATAGACCTTAGTTTTGTGCCTGGTTTTTGAATAAATTTAGTATTAACTGGAATGTCATATTTTGTTATTAGTTTTTGCCAAATGTTGGTTATTTTTCTGCTGATGTTGGGAATGTATGGTATGCAGCAGTATATGGTTTCATGATTTTTTAATTCGTGGGATATATTAACTTTTGTTTGTTGATTTTGCTTTTTGTCTAGGTGTTTGTGTATAACATTTTCTATGGTTTGTGGAGGAAACTTATTGATGTTGATGAAGTATTGTTTTATTTTATCTAATTCATCATTAATTTTATCTGGTGAGCATAGTTTTATGGCTGTGTTTATTTGGTTTCTTAGTATGTTGAGTTTTTGTTCTTTTTTTTGTGCTGAGACCCAAGAAACGTATAGCCCAGTATGGGTGATTTTTCAGTGGATTTCTGTTTTAAATTGTGTGTTGGTTCTTGTAATATTGAGGTTGAGAAATGATATTTGATTGGTTTCTTCCTGTTCACACGTGAAGTTAATGTTGGGTTGTATAGAGTTAATGTGATTGAAAAAATTGTGCGTTCTGTAGATCTGAATTTCGCATTCATGTCGTCTACATATCTGTACCAGTATAGTGGTGGATGTAATGCTGTGTTAATTGCTTGTGTTTCAACTTGTGTCATAAAAATATTTGCTAGAACTGGTGATGCTGGGTTGCCCATTCTTAGGCCATTTGTTTGTATATAGTTGTGGTTGTTGAATGTCTTCTTCGTGTTGAATTCTGTGAGGGTTGCTAAGAATGTCTATTGATGGGTTAGGGTCTTGGATATAGAGACATAGATTATGAGACATATAAACATTGTTTTATTGTTATTCTCACTACTTCATACTAGTTTTAACACTGTCTTTTTAATGTATCTGAGGACATGAGCAGTACATTTGTACATATAAGAGTTGGTAGAATGTTTTTTTATGCTTTTTAAAGTGTACCAATTTGAGAATTATAAGTTTCTGAATAAATAAGGAATAGCAGATTTATTATTCACTTTGCAATGAACCACTAGAATTTTTTAATAAGAATTCTATATAAAAAACATAAAAAATCATATTTCTCAAAATTAGTAGGCTGACAATTCAAAATCTCAGATAAAAGTAGATGTTTGAATTTTCCAGAAAATTTAAAGGATTGATGTAAGGTAATGACTTACAAAAGCAGTTAGTTTGATATTTGATGGTTATAATTTTAAAACTGGCATTTTCTTTGACATTATATTTTCCAATTGGTTTATTGTTACTTTTTTATGTGCAGTTTTGGTGTAGAAAAGAAAAAAACTAGAGGAAAGAATTCATCTCGTTATTGGGATGTACCACCAGTTGGATTTGAGCACATCACACCTCTTCAGTATAAAGCAATGCAAGGTAACACATTGTTGTTTCAAATGACATTTTACAACGTATGTATTTAATTACTGTGCAGGAGAGTTTGTCATCAGATTGAGATGAAGTTTAGTTACATAAGGTTTGTAGAGTGAGTTTGATGATAAAGTCATTGTTTGTCAATCATTAGGAAAATAAATATAATACCAGAGAAGCCATGCTGTTTTTTACTGTATAGTAGTGGAATTAGATGGTCAATTTGTATTAACAGTGTGTGGGTGTGTGTGTACATATATATGTATATAAAATGAAAAATAATTAAATACATAATGTTAAAAATAACTGTTTGTAGATCAGATCATTACTATGCCAATCACTGGATGTGAACCTGAGCTAGAATGAGTGGCACATCATTGATTGATGCATGCAAAAGCATCCCTAATAACCCACTTCTAGATACACTGTGTTACGTATTGTAATTTTATCAAACAAGTCTCCGATTTATTATCTTATGTATGTTAGGTATTACGATTTCAAATAGTAGGAAGTTTTAACTTGGGAATTAATTGAATGTTGCTGTGTATCAAATGTATATATCTATGTGTATGTGTGAATAAAGTTATGTAATATATAAATATGCTGAACCCATTATTTGTATCTGTGTGAAGCTGCCGGACAGATTCCTGCAACACTTATAGCAGCTCCAGGAATGGCACCAGTGCCTGTTGTAGGGAGCACTATTACGAGACAAGCTCGTCGTCTCTATGTTGGCAACATTCCATTTGGATGCACTGAGGTAATAAGCACGAAACAGTGAGCTGTATCTTACCTGGAATTCAACACATTAGTTTTAGTTAGTTTGCATTGTGATTGTATTTGAAAAGTTCTAACATCAAGCCTTTATTGTATCAGTGAATGTTGTTTTAAAAAAAGGAAGTAATGAATTAAATATAGATACAAATACAGGGATTTTTCTCAGCAATTTAATGTAACTGTTATCATCAGAAGTTTCATGTAAATTCTTTAGTTGTTAGTGAATAGCAGCTTAATTCTGTAGGAAAGAGACCATTTTAAACTCCATTCTGTGCATGTCACTGAGTTACATTAAAAATTTGATTAAATCACTTTATTATAAATGTTTTCTAATGAAATTGTTATTTTTAAGTATGGTATGATTCAAAGTTTGGTACTATATAAGTTTTTACTCCTTTACTCAAACAATAATTAAAACTTCAACACGTAGCTCGACTGTAGGTAAAAACTTTAGAGCTATTTAAGAGAAACAAGTGTGAGAATTTAGACTTTACAGTCAAAATACAAAATTTAGAAGGTGTTGAAAATGTAATTTGAGACATTTGTAGAATGAATCATAGAAAAGCCATTGGAAATCCCACAGTTGGAAAAAGCCATGCCGAGGTACGGATGAGGTAGAAAAGAAACTTGGTCCATTGTTGAGAGTAAGGTCCCTAGCACTTGACTTTACTTTCTCATCTTATACATTTTAAATTGCTTTCAGGTTTAACTTTTATATTTTAATTAATTATTTATTATTTGAAAAGTTTAATCATAGTTACAAGTTTACTGGTTTACTTATTTGTTTCCAATGATATCAAGACTTGTAAATAAAGGATGTGAGCAAACTATTTTGCCCACTGCTATGTGTCATTCCCCAATGGTGTGTGATAATTGGTCACATGTATTTTGTAACATTTTGACTTAAATGATGAAAGACTAAGAATTGGAAAGGAAAATGAAACATTGAAAATAAACTAAATGGAAAGATAAAAATGTGAAATTATGGGTAAAAAAGCAAAGATGATTCAACAAAGAGATAAAAAGACATATATTTATATTTATAAATGCTATTTTTAAATGTCAGTGCACTGTGTATTGATGATATTAGCTTGAGTTAGTGGTATGGTGGAGATAATGGAATATAAAATATAAAAATATTTACTTTTAAAATTGTTTGATATTCCTTTAAGAGTTTCTAGATATTAGGCAAATGATATGTGAAAACTTCTAGATAATAAATAGTGTTTTATACTCAAAATTCACCTTACATGTTAAGTATTCAGAATCTGAGTGCAACTACCTACATTAAAAAATGGATTTTGTGCTAACATTTGATACAAATGTAAATTAATTTCATCCATTAGTATGATTTTTATAAGCAACTTTCAAGAGAGTAACATAACCTTCTTACAAAACTGGTACTTCATTGTCATAGAATTAATAAACTTTGTAGTGATTCCTAGTAGATATATTTCAGTAGACTGGTGTTTGCTAAAAGCACATTGTGAATTTCTTTACTACTTTATTAGTAGTAAAACTATACAATTTAATATGATTAGTTATGATAACAGTTGTTGGTTTCAAAAACATGATGATACAATTATACAAGATGTACTTGACAGTACAACCAAATGTGGCTAGGATAGAAGTAGGCCAATAATTTTCTACCTGGTCAAGATCACCAGTTTTGTAGATGCAAGTATAGTTAATGGGCCAGTAATGGGATTATTGGTGGACTTTACCACTGAAGGTATTACATTATTCCATCTGTCAGAATATTAACTGGGTAGCATCTTTATGTCTGCAGAAGTTGTAGTTACAGGAGAGAGATAAAGAGACTGTAGTACAGACTGATCCTCACATTAGATATTGCTGGGAGTAACACTTAGTTTTGGAAAATAACTGTTAAAAGTATCAGCAATGCTATTAGGAACAACAACAATAGAACTCAAGTTGCTATAAACATGTGAAATCTTTGCTTGACTTTTCCTGGTTCTGCCTATTTGTGTTTTAATTGTTTGCCACAAGTGATGCATATTCTCATCCTGATAAAGTATCAAAATACCTAACCTAATGATCTGCAACTTGATTTTTAATAAGAACTGCAAGTTCCAAATATTTATTTTGAGACAATAGGTTTCCATATTGCATAAAGCAACACTACTGTTGTTATATATGTAGAATGATATGTAATAAAGAAAGAGTCATCTCAGGACAATGTCCGGCATTATTCAATTTAAGAACTTCAGTAAAAGGAAAACATTCATTATATAGCTTGTAATACTGCTTGATGAAACAGCCTACTTGTGCATCATAGAGTTCTGATCAAAATTACTCAAAGCTCCAGTGAAACTCTTAAGAATCTCAGTATTAAATTATTTTATGAATAGTAATAAACTAAGATGGAAGAGTACAGACAAAAAAGGATATTGATAGCACATAATGATCTGAAGTGCCATAATATAGAACATCATAAACATCACCAAAATTTATGTAAATATAAATTGTAGATGCAGCTGCATTAATAACCTTAGAAGGTTAGTAAATACATGGTTTAATATTTACAACAGACATCTAATTATTTAATTCAAAACCACATACTTGATCTGAAGATGTTTGGGTAAATTTGAAAAAAAAATTGCATTAAAATTGCCCCTGGAAAAAAACAACAAAAAGACAAAAACAACCAGGATTTCTGTAGTCTACTAACAAATCAAATGTGTCACTAAAATCAAACCAGTTTCCAGAAGGTGGGAAAATAAATGTAATAAAAAAGTGCAACTATACAATTTAATATGATTAGTTATGATAACAGAGTTAAGATTAAATTTATACTTTAAGTCAGGTCAAGAATAAATAACAATACTACCATCATGCCTAGAGGTTCTTCTCAAATAAATCAATATCATAACCAAGTAATGGGGGTAGGGGCTTTTCATCACATCATCATGATTCAAGATATGTTAAGATACGAAATAATAAATCACAACAAAAACATTGAGTTAATATGTAATCAGTCTTATACCTAATGTTTATGACATTTAAAAATACCAAATTAAGTTGTTTTTATTCATTGTTAATGAATTGTTGGGAAAAAATATATAACAGTTAAGTCCACAGATCAAAGTAGAGTATTAAAAAGGTCCTTTTGAAGCTCACCAGTCAAGCTCTTTGCAAAAGGACATATGTCAAAGGGAAAACTGGTGAAATTTTTTTAAAAGACAGTATGTGATAGGAGGGTATGAGTTGGACTCTCTTTGTTATATTGAAGTGAATAAAAATGATTGGAGGCTGTAAAATTAGATTATATCTTACAAATATCTGTAATTACATTAAAACTCAGAACCTCAATTAGGGGCATAAAAACTGAGATATGTAATTTGAAGTAAAGAAGTGTTATATGATACAGATTTAGAATTTATTAAAATACATCCTTTTGAAATTTAGAAACTAAAACATTAAACTTTGAATCTTAAACTGCTTTTATTTCTAAGTTTGTTGACATGCATTGATAATAAAGTTATTTACTTGAATTTTGAATCTAATTGTATTAAAATTAATGATGTATTTTTGCTGGTAGTGGATGCGTAGGGTTATGTAAGTATTTACAGTTCAAATCGTTTTAAATTAGTTCAATGCCATAGCACATGCGAAATAGCTTTGATAATACTCACATCAAAGTAGTTCTACATATAATATATTGTTAAATTTTTCTTAGTTTATTATTTAGTAAATAATAAAACCAAATTTATTTTTATCTTGATAAAGTGCTATTCAGAAAACTTAATAGTGTGTTGTAAACTTAGCATATCAGAGTTATGAATGATAAGTAACACATCCCTTGGATACCCATATTGGAGAAGTTACTGAACTATCTATGTATTTATTTATTGTTGTATTTAGTTTTCTCCCTTTGCACATAAGAGAACAATATTCTATAAAATTTATAAGTGATAGTAAAAACAGTTAGATCTGGTATTAGTGTTTTCTCATTGTGTAGTACTGTATAGCCATTTATTTCATTACTTACTGTTCCATTAGTCATACAAAATATAATTTAGTTGGTATGAAATATAAGAATTTTTTTTTCAAACATTTTCAGTATGTTTTTGTGTTGATTGGCTGTCATTCTTCTCGTCTGTCAGTCCAACATAATGAATCACTAGTATGAAAACCCTAGTTCAAGTTTATCCTAACATCTGAAACCAGTGAACTCTCTAGAGTTTTGGCTTATGCAGACTGCTCCTGCCCATTTCTGTTGTAGGACAACCTTTGTTATTTCACTTTAGAACCTGAAATATTGTCCCATTCTAGAAACAGGCAGGAGTAGTCCAGTAGAGCCAAATCTTTACTATGTTTGCACAACATTAAGTACCCCCAGATCTGATAATTAACCCTTTTTAGCTTTGGATCTAGTATTACTATGTTGGAAGAAATGAAATGATTAAATAAAAAAAATCCCATTAAATCACCTACAGAATAAAACTGTAATAAAATATTAAGTTTTGGGTTTTGCTTTAATGTATATTTGATTAACATTTGATTTGGATGTGGTAATTAAAAAAAAAAAAATCCAAATTACTGACTATGTATTCTCAAGGTATCATCATGAATTACAAACTACTAACTAATGTAGATTTTTTTTCCTATTCAGTTTTAAATTTTTACTTGGTGATCAGAAATGTTTAAAATGTTCTGCCATGATATGTCAACATATAAATATAGAACTGTAAGTATGTGGCCTTTTTAAATCCTTAGTTTTTATTTTTGTCTCAAATTATAGAAAAAACTGTATTTTTTTATTTACAGCATCCAAACTTCTAAAGCTGACAAAATCATAAATATATCGTAAAGTTGGGAGGTTATATTCTTCCCAGCATTCTCTTTACTAAAGAGCTTCTTTATTTTTTTTTTAATATGTGTTTCATGAAATTCTAAACTTTTATTTATTATAGAAGCTTTTTGTTATTGTATGCCTTCAGATAATTAAATGTTTATATATTCTGTGTAATGATTTGAAATTAATTTTATTGGTTTCCCTGATGGGTGTTTATTTTATTTTTGTTATTATGTTGTAGTAATTACTCTGGCAGTACATTTTATTTTAAGAAAAATTCCTCTTTGTAACCTGCTACTAATGGTAGATTAAGTTAGACTTTGCTTTTGGGTTGTTTTTGAAACAGCTGCACATAATTTCTAAAAGGGTAATGTATGTAACATTTATAAATGACATACAGTAAGATAAGTGCTATTTATTTTATATTAGTTTTAACTAAAACAAACAATGGTCTATTACCTGATTGTTTATAAGCATGTAATTATGTTTTGCTCATAAGCATGTGTAACTTTAAGATCAACAGTTATGGGGTATTGCACAGTGTGTTAATGTACAGTTATACCATGTAGCAGTGTTATTTCATTAAAAATTAGAAATTTACAGTCAAAATGAGGTTCAAAAAAAGTTTCAATAATTATAATTCATGATATTTGAAATGCGTGGATTTCAGATATACTTACAATTTTTATTAATATAAATTCTGAAGTGGCCAATATAATAGCAGCGGGCTGAAAAGTATTGAAGAAAAACTAGAAAAAAAAGTGCTAATGGAGTGTACATGAAAGAGTTGTTAATTTATGACTATTTAATTCAATACAGAAAAAAAATATTATATTCCTTTCTTATTTTACCATCAATGTTGAATAAATACCAAACCATGTAATGATAAAATCTTTTTTTAATCAGTGGCCTCAGGTATTACCATAGAAGAATAGTAGTGTATTATGAAGGTAAGTCAATAGTACTGGGAAGCAAAAATAAAAATAATTCAAATTGAAGTAAACATTAAAATTGAACAAACTTGTGAAGCTCATCAAGTATGTGACCCAAGCACTGGAGAAAATTTTTCGCGTTTTTCACAACTGTGTTTGTGAAAATAGATGAAAAGAATCATTTAGGAAGAAGAGAATAATATATTTTAAAGTTGTTGTAGAAAAACCTTTAAATATTGAAATTACCTTAGGAATCCAGTGTTTTCATTCATTTTTGTTTTACTTTTTAAGCCTTTTAAAATGCAGATTGTATCATTTGCCAAACTTTAATAGAAATTTTCAAAACACATAACTATTTAAAGATATTAGTACTTAAAAAGTTACAACTCCTTAAAAGTTAAATATTACTCTGCAGTTTCTAACTTATAACTCAGTTAAATTGATAAGTCTGAAAGAAACTTGTTAAACAATTTCTTCTTCATCTTGTGTTTTATACAACTGTTTATGATTGAGAAGTTATTTTCTATAATGTATTTAGTCATTAGAAATAAGTATAATTTTTAATTTAGAAAACTAATGATGAATGAATTCAAAATTGACTATTTGGGAGAAAATTTGGTGTGTTCCTGGTTGATTAAAATATTCTTACACTTGTTTTGGTGAGTGTTACATTTTTCTGGTTACATAATATTATTTTCCACTTATCAGTTATTTGATATTGAGAGTAATACCTCATATATAGTAATAGGAAAATATTTTGTTTTACAACATGTTGAATCTCAAATTAATGATGTGTTTCTTTATATAAACTGCAGTTTTATTTTTATTTACTTATAATAAGTTAACTTTAAAAATGTAAACATCTTGGTCTTAGTGGTTTTTGTTGTTTTTTAGTTAGGTTTTGGACCAAAACCACTCTTTGAGGTTTTTTTTTTGTTTACAAAAATATTTTGTTTGCAAAATTATTGTTTCTTTATGTACTTCTTTTTTATCAGCTAGTTCAATGGTTAGCAAGCTAGAAAAAAAAAGATAATTTTCACTTTAGTATATGCTATGGAGATAACATTATGTTATGCCTACAGCACTAAACATTTCTCACACTGTTCATTTTTCAGATATTTCATGAGTAGACTGATTAGAAAATGTAGAAGTTTTTACCAGCATTTTTATTATAAATAAACTTTGAATTCCTAGTGTGTGATTTTTTAATACTTTTTATTTTTTATGAGTGTGCAAGTTTATTTGCAGAAATTAATGACTTTAGTTCCTGAAAACAATTCTTAAAAACAATTACATAACAATTTTTGCAGCAGCATATAAAATGTAAAGAGGGCTGATTTGTAGTAAAATACTAATATATTCCTCTCATAAGTGTAGCTATTCTTGTTTAGTGCTGCCCTGTATATGCAAACCTTTCTTTATGCATGTCACCAGTCTTCCACTCCCCTTATTGGAATTGAAGGATTCCAGCATGTCTCTCATATGTCTCTTCCTAACCAATGGGAGCATAAAATCTACACTCTATTGAACTATCACCTTTGGGGTCATCAAGATTTTTGCCAGGTGTTAGATGAGGTTGAACTGCCACTGTGGTCTGTTATGCCCTAGTCACTTAACACCCAGGGGTCTGTTAATTGGTAATATGTATTATGGGATTCATTGATGTTTTTCTTCCTTTTATGTTTATGATACAGTTATAAAAGAGTAAAGAGTATACCTGAATCAGATATGGTTTTCTGCTTAAGTGTGATGTTATTTTCTTTTTTGGTTCTACACCTCATGATCTCTCTTTGAGCAATTCCCACTAGTTCACTATGAGATTCTGGCTATTTTGTGAAAGGAGATAAGATATTGTGCAGAAGTTAACATTTTCCAAAACTGAAAACATATTTCTGATAGATACTTACCTCCTGTCACAATTCCCACACAGCCTTCCATGTTTGATGATATGTGGTGTCAGTTTTCTGACCATTCTTAAAGAGATTAACAAGTGCAAATTTTTAGAGGGCCCTGGTTATAATAGGGGTTGTGTCTCACACCTGTTGTTGGAGAACTGCTGCACAAATATTATTTACATGAGGTTATGCAGGGGTGGGGAGTCTAGTGGTAACAATTCAAAATTTTCACCAATAGAGGGAAGTATTAGTTGAGAAAAGATATTTTATAATTGGAGATAAGCATGTGTTGGAAATACATTTTCAATTTAGGAAAATGTTAACTTTAGTTAATATGTAACAAATCGTCATCCATGAACTGTCCCTTGCAAGAAGAAACAGCTAAAAGTCTAATATAAATATATTTTGATTTACTTTTAAGTGAGTTTATTTAGTTTTTTGTATAGTTTTCAATATTACTTGTGAAATTTAATGATTAACGTAATAATGGTAGTCACATTAAATAAAAGATTGCCACTCATAAGTTTCATTTGCCAGTAGTAACATAGTTAACAGCTATAAAACAGGCTTGTATATTATAAAATAACCACTGTGTTACTATGAATATATGTTTGTATATTTTATTCCTTAGGAAGAGATGATGGCTTTTTTCAACAGTCAGATGCATAACTCTCATTTCTCACAGGGCCAAGGAAACCCTGTTCTTGCTTGTCAGATCAATCTAGATAAAAATTTTGCTTTCCTTGAAGTAAGTAATATGAAATTACATTTAATGTGTAAAAGTTTGTTGTTTTTTTCTTACTGTATGTTAGTTTAAATATTCTTAAGGAAATTAGATAATATATTTTATTCTTAAAGCTTGTTTCAGAATACATTAGCCAATAATCGAGTAGGTAACTTTTATTTCCTTCTAGTGCATTTTATTGGAAAATCAGGATGACAGTAGTTTACATTTAAAACCTTGCATTTCATTATTAACAACTCCAATAGCACATGTCCCCAAAATGGACAGCAGAACATTTACAGATTTACAATGCCCAAATCCAGGGTTTTGATTCCCTACAGTGGACTCTGCAGATAGCCCAATATACTCTAAAATAAATAAACAAACAAACCAAGAGTAGATATTAAAAAGACTTGTTCATAAATAAATAAAATTTGTAATAGCAAGAACATATTTTGATAAATTATTAATTTGGTAATTATTGCTTGAAAGTAAACTTTTATGTATTTATTGTATATTATATCACACATTCCATCCTCTAAGTATGTGAAACACAATACAACATATTAATAAAAATTCCATAAAAAAGGCATGTCTTTAAAACTACCTTCATACTAATATTTATCAGTATGTGGTACTACACATCAAGTTGTGACTACCAGTTGAGATGTTGAAAATATAAAAGAATGTGTATATATTAGAAATATAATGTAAATTACAAATAATGTATATTTTTGAGTATGGAATGAAACTACAAAACCATTTTTAGTTTTTAATTACTATAAAAAAGGATGACATTTAATTTTTTTAAGACAATGCTCAGTTTATGGTATTTTAACATTTTATAAATGTTGGACAATGAATGAGATTGTCTTTTAATGTTACGTGTAATACTAAATAAAAATATTTGATTATGAACTTTTTCAGATAGAAGCAAGGAAAATCATGTTTCATCATGTAACTGTAGTGTTACATAATGATAAAGTTTTCAGAAAACAGTTAAGCAAAACAAGTATGCACTTAGTATAATTTTCAGTTCAAGAACTTAAAATGTTTATATGTAAGATGTGTATTTTGTTGGTGGAACACAAGGCCTGGTTAAGCAGAACATGCGAGAGTTTCAGGTTGCTTTATGGGACACATAAAAAGGTTATACAGACAGGGTTGAGTCTGTTGGTTGTTGAATGAAAAACATTGGAAAGTAGTTGTAAATATTATTACTTCAGTGCATTCTAATATATTACATTTTTGTTATTTCTGAATTGATAAAAAAGAAAAGAAAAAAAATTATTAATTTTTGCTCCCACATCCCACCCACCCAGTGGTATATCTGTAGACATGCAATGCTAGAAATCTGGTTTCAATACTTGTGGTGGACACAGCACAGATAGCCTATTGTGTAACTTTGTGTTTAAATAGAAACAATTACTAATTTATAGGTTAAAATTCACAGTTATATGTGGTTTGAGAAATAAAATGAGAGCTTTGTTCTGTTTTTTTATTATTATTACTTCTCCAGTTTCGTTCCATTGATGAAACAACGCAAGCTATGGCATTTGATGGAATCATTTTCAAAGGTCAGAGTTTGAAGATTCGCAGACCACACGATTACCAGCCAATGCCTGGAATGTCTGAACAACCCAATAGTGCTGTTTCAGGTTCTGTGCTATGTTGAGTTGTCCTTTTATTTTATTTTTTAAGTTGTGAAGACATTAAGTAGTACTGAATGAATACCTGTATGTTTATTGTACATATGAGTAAAATATGCACAGTATTCACTACTGTGCAAATTTATTTTTAGACTGCACTGCTCCTAAAAATTTTGATTTGTTGGGCTTATGATTTATAGTTTAAAAGTTGTAAGAAGCATCAGAACAGGCAAATTATTGATTTTTTTTTACTTTATCTGTGACTTTAATATGATGAACACCAAATTAATAGAAAACAACAATAATATTTTAAAGGATAAACAACACATAACCACAATTGATTAACCAGGTACCATGAAGGTATACATACTATAACACTCAAAGGTACGTAATATAACCTCACAAAATTTACTGAGCTTTCAGTAAACATCACAAATCTTTTGCAAGTTTTAATTAAATATATTTACTGAAAACTTGTCTACAAGTATATTGAGTCAGTGTGTTGACTGCTCTGAGCACAAAGTGAGAATCAAGCTAAGATTAAAAATACATTTCTACATCTGAAACCTTTGAAATTTTATTTCCATAATCTCTTAAACCCTGTTACTTAAAAATCAAATGTGTTTTTACAGAAAATTGTGTTATATTCTACCTATGATACTCTCTACAATAGCTCTATAATGGGTTGGTTTATTTAACTGATCTCATAACCACTATGCCAACTTAAAAAATAAATTTAAATTACACTTTTATGCTTTTGCTGTGAATCACTTGGTGAATGTACAACTCCTTTTACAATTTCAATTTATGTAACACACAAGCAGTTTGCAAGCGTAATGTAAGGCTCATTTTACTGTGTCGATTTATGTAACATACAAGCTGCTTGCATGCAAAATGTACAACTCATTTTATGATTTCGATTTATGTAACACACACAGTTTTCTCAAGCATGCCTTGTGAATTTTTTTTATTTTTGTTCATTTTCTTACCTATTACTTAACTTATTTAACCCAACAAGTTTCTGTTTTATTTACTTTTGTAATAATACACATAAAAAACAAAAAATATAGTATTTATTTAATGAAATAATAACCTAAAAACACAGAATAATAGCATGAAAAAAACAAGCAATGTTCTTTAACTGTCATAAATTTTATGGTTTTCTAATTACATATCAAGCACCCATAAAAGTTCAGCTAAACTCTTTGATGTGATTCCCATGAGAAAATATTTTCAAAGTGGTGGATGAAATAGACAGTGCTTTTAACAGAAAACAATGTAATATGTTTACATTAAACTTTACCTTTTTGTTGGTAATAAATAATTTACTATAAAATGTCAGAGACAAATATTTGCAATTTGTGAGAAAAAAAATGTGACAGGTGGGTCTGATTTTCTAGTTTATGGCATTTGCAAGCAAAGAAGAATGAAGAGTGTATATATTAACCTGTGCCTTAGTAAATTTATATTCTAATGAGTAATTTACTTTCAACTCAGGACATCATAGAGAGGTGATGGGAAAAATAGAAAATTTGAAAGTGAGTGATGTAAAACAGTACAATTAATGATGTAAATTAATTCTGCTTATTTGGAATCGTGTGATTTGATTAACTTTGTAACCACTGTGTGACCATCAGAAGATAGTCATGTGAAAAAGTTAGGACACCCTATGAAAGCCTGTGTATTTTTGTAACATTTTGGGATATATAGATGCTTTATCTCAATTTTAACAATACTGAGAGATTATAGGAATATAACTAAACAATTAAAACTGAAGAAAAGACTTTTCAAGATCTTCCGTAAATGTAATTCTACAAAAATGCATATTCTAACTCAGGAAAAGGTTAGGTCACCCTACCCCCTAATAGTTAGTGTTACCCCCTTTGGCTGAAATAACTGTAGTCAGACACTTCTTGTAGCCATCTACCAGTCTCTTACATCGGTCTGAAGAAAGTTTGCCCCACTCCTCAATGAAGAATTCTTTCAGCTGTGAGATGTTTGAGGGGTTTCTTGCATGTACAGTCTGTTTCAAGCCACCCCACAGCATCTCAATGGGATTTAGATCTGGGCTTTGATTTGGCCATTCCAGGACTCTCCATTTCTTAGTTTTTAGCCAGTCCTTGGTGGATTTACTGGTGTGTTTTGGGTCATTGTTGTGTTGCAGGGTTCAGTTCCGCTTCAGCTTTAATTTTCTTACAGATGGTTTCACATGATCTTCAAGCACCCTCTGATACACAGTAGAATTCGTAGTGGATTCTATGATTGTGAGCTGTCCAGGTCCTCCTGTAGCAAAGCAGCCCCAAACCATGACACTTCCACCTCCATGCTTCACAGTTGGTATGAGGATTTTTCCTGGAATGTCGTATTTGGTTTACACCAAACATGTCCTCTGTTCTGGTGTTCAAATAATTCAATTTTGGACTCATCTGTCCAAAGAACATTCTTCCAGAAGTCCTGGTCTTTGTCTACATTCTCTCTGGCAAACTTCAGTCTGGTCTTCATGTTTATCTTAGAGAGCAAAGGTTTCCTCCTTGCACACCTCCCATGCAAGTTACACTTGTGCAGTCTCTTTCTGATTGTAGAGGCATGCACTTTCACATCAACAGTAGCCAGAGCCTGCTGTAGGTCCCATGATGACATGTTAGGGTGTTTGGAGACCTCTTTTAGCATCTTGCTGTCTGCTCTCGGGGTGAACTTGCTTAGATGACCAGACCTGGGCATGTTGGAAGTTGTTTTGAAAGCCTTCCACATGTTCACTATTTTCCAAACAGTGGAATGTCTGATTTCAAACTCTTTTGAGACCTTTTTAATTCCCTTACTAGACTCATAAGCTTCTACAATTTTCTTTCTGAAGACCTCAGACAGCTCTTTTGCTTTCACCATGGTGCTCTCTCTCACTTCAACAGTTAGGAGCACACCAAACTAAATGTCTGAAGTTTAAATAGGGCAAACCTCATTCAAAATGTTGAGTAACGATCTTCTAATCAAGTGTACCTGGTGTGATATGCCTGTGTGTGAGTTGAGCCATTTTATGTGGGAATAAATGTGGGGGTGTCCTAACTTTTTTCTCAGTTAGAATATGCATTTTTGTAGAATTACATTTACAGAAGATCTTGAAAAGTCTTTTCTTCAGTTTTAATTGTTTAGTTATATTCCTATAATCTCTCAGTATTGTTAAAATTGAGATTAAATATCTATGTATCCAAAAATGTTACAAAAATACACAGGCTTTCATAGGGTGCCCTAACTTTTTCACATGACTGTACATGATGTAACTAAATTTAGTATGTCTTCATGAAATTTGGCAAACAGTACAAGTGTGTTTTACACATAAATTCATATTTTTTTAAATAATTGTTTCATAAATTTTTCTGAGAATATTTGGAGTCAGTCTGACTTTGTCTCTGACTAACATGGATCTTATGGTTTTCATATTTCATTTGCATAACAACATTCTAAATTAATATCAAGTGGTTTTTTTTCTTCTGTGAAAGTTTATATTTCATCTGTATTTTCTATATTGTAACACTAAACTTACTAAATGACCAATGTACAGTAAACTGAAATAACCAGTGCTTTTTCTCTTCTCTTCAGATCTCATTTTGGAATATTATGTTTTTCTAATATATTTACAGTCATAACTGTTTACCATTTCATAAACAGTTTACTGTATTTCTTGGAGTGAATGAAGTGCAGCCCATTTATCCCTGAAAAACAACACATTAACAGATTCTTGTACACCAACATATACAGTAAGGTGAAATTATACCCTTGGCAACCACTGAATTAGGTTAAGTTTTTCCTGTAAGTTCAGGGTCAAATTAATTTAATTTTCAGATATCCATCTTGGAACATAAATAATTAAAGCAGAACATTCAAAAACTACTATAATTTAACTGACTTCTAACTAAAGTTTAAGTAGATTAAAAATATCTTTGATGCCATAAACATCAGCTTTGCTTACACACATAAATAACTTCTTATAGAAACATTCGTTGCTGCCAAGTTCAAAAGAACAGTTAGAAGCTTGAACTAGAAAATAAGTTATTTCTGTTGGTACGTGGTTTTGAAAACTGTCTTGAAAGTTAAAGGTAAATTAATATGTCAGGGTTGGGAAACTTTATTGATTTCACAGCAAATGGAGAAATTTAGACCTTTGTCATTATTTAGAGATTGTGTTTACATTACCTGAACATTGTTAATGTTATATTGAAGTTATACAAACTTAATAGAGGAAGAATGAAATGTTCTCGCATATTGTGACAACAGACTGACCGAAGTATGTTTTTTAACTATTTTCGTTTGAAAAATAAAACTTAGAACTTAAATAATATAAAAATCTCAATTATAAACTGTGTTCTGATGGTAATTTTATTTATGCATTTTTTCTGTATTAGTACTTGTTTTACTTTAAAGATTAAAATATATAAACTAGTATGAGACTTCATAGCTATTGCACTTGCACAAGTCTTTAGTTAAAAAATACATACACTACATATATTGCAAGTTAAATTTTGTGAATTGAATATTGTCTAACATTGTAATTTTAATAGCAGTGACATTTTAATTTTGTATGACATGTGGCATAAGTATAATCTTCTCGTGGCTTACACACATACATAGATTATGTGTATACTTTAATCTGTGTATGTGTTTGTTTAGCTTAAAATTGTATAGTTGAATATTTAAAACCCTAAAATTTGTTGATATTGATATACCAAAAATGAATGAAAAAAACCTTTCATGGATCTGTAATAGACATTAGGTAAGAGAAAAAAATATTTCTTATTGGTAATATAAATTAATTTTTTAGTCAAAATGAAATATAGCTTTTAAATTGATAAAAGAAACTTTAACTGGTTGAAAGGCTCAAACACAAAATTATTCATCATTTAAACAATATTTTCATAAATGGCTATTAAGGATGAACTGTATCTTGGACTGTTATACATATAAGGGACTGTATATTAATAAAATGTATTATATTTCAAACAGGTGTTGTATCAACTGTAGTTCAAGACTCCCCACATAAAATCTTTATTGGTGGTTTGCCTTCATACTTGAATGAAGATCAGGTAAATTTTACTACAGGCATAACTTAAGAGAATTATTTTCAAAATTGTATTAAATAAGTTAACCGTTACTTATGTCAATGAAATTGCATCAAAATGCAGTTTATATTTGAAATTTTAATAGCATATATGATTTAATTTCTAAGTTTAAAATAAAATATGAAGAAAAAGATGCTAAATATCAGTTTATGTTTTGTTATGTTTACCATGCAACATGTACAGTGGTTAATGAATTGAAAAGTCAAACTTGAGAGAATGGCTCCTCCGACTACTACGTTCTTTTGAAACCTCTTTTCTATTCCCACATACTTCTTTTCATAAGTGTTTATTACCAAGAAAAAGAACACTTTCCTGTGTGTAAATCTAATAGTCACTTGTAAACAGCTTGAAGGAGAAAATTATAATTTTGCAAAAACTCTAAATGTGATGAGTAAATTGTGTTGTTCTGAACATAAACAAGGATTTTTAAGTCATGTATAGTTTGTTTATAAACCCATAAAAGCTATAGGGGTTTTGTATACATTAAATTTATTTATTTAGAATGTTTTGAAAGTGACACAAATGAAATTTAAGATTTGTGAGACAAAGAAAAGAATTTTTAATCTTAACTTCAAAAAAAAAAATGATATGTACTGTATTAAACATTACAGTGTGGAAACTATGATGGGTACAAAGTGGTCAGCAGGTGGTCAGTTCAATAGGTAGTTATTAACTTGTTATTGTAATATTTACTGTTGTTAAAGCATTAGAAGTATCAACTGTAATCATGCTGTCTGTTTTGAGACGTTTATCCCATAAACCTTCTCTTGATCAAGCACAGCTCTTGTAAGTATCACCTAATTTTGTACATCTGTACTTCAGTCTGTAATACTAATACAGTAAGAAGAACACAGTAACAGTGGTTTTTTAAAAAAAAAAAATAGTGTATTTTTGTCAGTGGTGAAGAGTGAGCAGGTGAAATACTTTGAGTGTAGTAAATTTAAAATGTGAAGAATTATTAATTTTCCTCTTGTTATTAAGAGTGGTATATGCATCTCCAGTATAAATTTTGTTTTATAAATTTATACACTTAAAGTATCCCACTTTTGTTTATATATAAATAGTTATTTGTAGAAAAAAAAAATTAACTGATAAAAATGACATGCTTATATATTGTAGTTTGTTAAGATGCATACAGAATTTAGAGATTGAGTTCAAGGTTCATGGAATGATTTTGAACTTACAGTCATGTGAAAAAATTGGGACACCCTATGAAAGCCTGTGTATTTTTATAACGTTTTTGGATATATAAATATTTAATCTCAATTTTAACAATACTGAGAGATTAAAGTAATATAACTAAACAATTAAACCTGAAGAAAAGACTTTTCAAGATCTTTTGTAAAATGTAATTCTACAAAAATGCATATTCTAACTGAGCAAAAGTTAAGACACCCCCACATTTATTCCCACATAAAATGGCTCAACTCACACACATAGGAGTATCACACCAGGTACACTTGATTAGAAGATCGTTACTCAACATTTTGAATGAGGTTTGCCCTATTTAAACTTCAGACATTTAGTTTGGTGTGCTCCTAACTGTTGAAGTGAGAGAGAGCACCATGGTGAAAGCAAAAGAGCTGTCTGAGGTCTTCAGAAAGAAAATTGTAGAAGCTTTTGAGTCTAGTAAGGGAATTTAAAAGGTCTCAAAAGAGTTTGAAATCAGACATTCCACTGTTTGGAAAATAGTGAACAAGTGGAAGGCTTTCAAAACAACTTCCAACATGCCCAGGTCTGGTCATCCAAGCAAGTTCACCCCGAGAGCAGACAGCAAGATGCTAAAAGAGGTCTCCAAACACCCTAACATGTCATCATGGAACCTACAGCAGGCTCTGGCTACTGTTGATGTGAAAGTGCATGCCTCTACAATCAGAAAGAGACTGCACAAGTGTAACTTGCATGGGAGGTGTGCAAGGAGGAAACCTTTGCTCTCTAAGAGAAACATGAAGACCAGACTGAAGTTTGCCAGAGAGAATGTAGACAAAGACCAGGACTTCTGGAAGAATGTTCTTTGGACAGATGAGTCCAAAATTGAATTATTTGAACACCAGAACAGAGGACATGTTTGGTGTAAACCAAATACGACATTCCAGGAAAAAAACCTCATACCAACTGTGAAGCATGGAGGTGGAAGTGTCATGGTTTGGGGCTGCTTTGCTGCAGGAGGACCTGGACAGCTCACAATCATAGAATCCACTATGAATTCTACTGTGTATCAGAGGGTGCTTGAAGATCATGTGAGACCATCTGTAAGAAAATTAAAGCTGGAACTGAACTGAACCCTGCAACACAACAATGACCCAAAACACACCAGTAAATCCACCAAGGACTGGCTGAAAACTAAGAAATGGAGAGTCCTGGAATGGCCAAATCAAAGCCCAGATCTAAATCCCATTGAGATGCTGTGGGGTGGCTTGAAACAGACTGTACATGCAAGAAATCTCTCAAACATCTCACAGCTGAAAGAGTTCTGTATTGAGGAGTGGGGCAAACTTTCTTCAGACCGATGTCAGAGACTGGTAAATGGCTACAAGAAGCGTCTCACTGCTGTTATTTCAGCCAAAGGGGGTAACACTAACTATTAGTGGTAGGGTGTCTTAACTTTGTCCTCAGTTTGAATATGCTTTTTTGCAGCATGACATTTACAGAAGATCTTGAAAAGTCTTTTCTTCAATTTTAATTGTTTAGTTATATTCCTATAATCTCTCAGTATTGTTAAAATTGAGATTAAACATCTATATATCCAAAAATGTTACAAAAATACACAGGCTTTCATAGGGTGTTCTAATTTTTTCACATGACTGTATACTTAACTCATAAACATTGATTATTAATATCTGTTTTTCTTTGTTTTTGCAGTGCTTGAAAACAATAAACAATATATTTTATAATGCCTTAGCAGCAGAGTATTTATAGCTTTGATAGACATTTCTAAAATTTAGAAAAATTGCATATTGACCTTTGTTTGAAAGGTTACAAAACAAAATTAAAAACATTATTGGTAATTACTATTTTATTGTTTATACAGTATGGTTATGAGACTAGTGTAGATACTTGAAGTTTTACATAGAATGGATGAATCATGTAGCATTAGGGACCAGAGGTGCACATTCCACTGTTTTCTAGGAGTAGCTGAAGGTGATGATCCTACAGCTACTATTCATCATTTTTCATTATTGTATTCATCCTGACAATTGTGTTTGCATACTTCAGTTGATTGATTCCATTCTCAGAACCCAGAAACAACCTTCGTTATTCGAAAGCCTCACAACCAGTTGTTATTAAAAGAGATGTCAGGTTAGCATGATGGAAGTGGTAGTTGAGTGTTTTATGAACAGTGTTATTGGGGTAACTTCTTACACGATTATGACACATCCACATTTTGTAACTTTGACATGGGACAAGAGTATAAGAACTCATGATAATGTCATCAGGTGATTTCATTTCTTTCTCTCACAGCTTTCTAATTAATCTGGTGACAGCAGCAGTTATGCATAGTTTGTATCTTGGATTGTTATTGTAACAGTAATGTTGTAGCTGTATTAATGGTACAGTTCCAACAACATGCTCTGACATGTCTTGGAGTGTGTTACAATAACTCTTTGTATTCTCACATCCCAGTCTAATTTACATATAAACATGTGTGGTACCATCTAGTTCTGTATACGGAAGTTTGAGGAAAGGACTTCTTATAAAGTATAAGATTTCAAACTATGGTTATTGATATTTTTTTAATTTTTAGCCTGAAGAATATTTATGCTTATGGGAAACAGTAATTTATTTCATTATGTGGTATATAATATCAAAGCTTGGAAAGGATGTAGGTTTTAGATTTAGAAAAACCATTAATGTTTTGAATAAGACTATCATAATTCTAACTGTCTTATTAAAAATTACAAACCTTTCTTTAAATTTACTGTTTCGTAAGTCCCTAAATGTAGTATGAGGAATGACTACCTGGCACTATATACAGCATTTGAAAGCTGAGAAATACAATGTGTCAGTATTTTGTGTAATAACAAATAAAATAAAACTACTAAAGTTTGGTAGAATCTTCTAGCACACACTTTTAGTTGCTCTTTGTACTTGTACAATTAGATTACATATTTTTTCCCTGTCAATTTTGTTTGAAAGGTATGGTTATTTTCCAGCTTCTTATAAATTCTGTTTCTAGGTCAAAGAATTACTGATGTCTTTTGGTCAACTTAGAGCTTTTAACTTGGTGAAGGACAGTGCAACAGGACTCTCTAAAGGTTATGCATTCTGTGAATATTTTGATGTAAATCTCACTGATCAGGTAAGTTTAATAGTATGTATAAAAGTATTGAAAAGTTTACAGGTTTAATATTCTCCTGCATTCTTTCAGGAATCTTCATAAAGGATGTTCTTTTAAAGTTTTAGCTGGTTACAAGACACAGTAAGCTTTATAATATACTATGCATCTCCTGGATAATATGTGTTATTTCTTAATTGCTTATGTTGTAAAAGTACAGAAAATGGCCAATATTCCCTTCAAACTTTGCTTTTATGATCTGGATAATGAAATTTAGAAATTAACCTATTTTCTATGTAAAAATGGGCAAATTGGCACATTTTCATTGACATAAGGTCTGAATGAAACAACATGTGAATCAAGATTTACATGTATTTATACAAATATGTTTAGAAGTAAGTAGTTTTCCGAGATTTGTGACTGTAATGTAAATCACTTTCACATGTCAGCCCCCAAATATAGTCTCCTATCACGTTTTCGTTATAAGCTCCTTGGTAGCAGCATTCAAAGTCCAGTATATCCTGGTGGAAGCACTCGCCTTGCTCCTCTGAGTATGCTCCCATGTTCTCCTTGAATTTATCAAGATGAGTGTCAAGGATATGGACTTTCAGGGACATCCTGCAGACCATTTTGCCATAGTTCTTCACCAGAGTCTCAACCAGTTCCACATAATGTTTGTCCTTGTGATTGCCCAAGAAGCCCTAAACCACTGCGACAAAGCTGCCCCAAGGTTTTTTTTCCTTCCTACTGAATTCTGTGCACTCCAGGATCTTCTTTATTTGTGGTCTAACAAAGAACCAGCTTTGACCTTTGCCTCAGACAGCTTAGGGAAGAAGTCTCAAAGGTACTTGAAAACTGCAGACTTGTTATCAAGAGCTGTGACAAATTATTTCATAAGACCCAATTTTATGTGCAGTGGTGGAAACAACAACTTCTGGAGGGCCACTAGTGGCTCACACTTGACATTGTGCCTCCCTACAGAGAACTCAGTCCGTTGGGGTAAAGATAACAGGAAAACTTGGTAAAGCCTCCTTGGAGACCCAGCCAGATTGCCACCATTTTGAAGTCTCCGATAACCTCCCAACCATACTCATCATACTTCAAGGCTTCTTGCAAGGCCTTGATGCTGTTGTATTCTTCTTTGAGGTGCACAGAATGAGCCAGGGGAAGAAATGGATACTTATTCTCATTATGGAGCAGCACAGAACAGATACATTGTGGCAGAAGCAGAGCCCATCTTGACGAGTGAAGAAGCTTGAAAAATATTGGTGACACTTCCTCTGATTTTCGACTTGCACGCTTTCAGTTAACAAATCCCACTTCTTGAGTCTAGATGTCAAAAGCTAGGCATTCAACTTTGTTAGACAAAGATCTCTGTTCAAGTCATTGAGGTCTTTTTGGTTGGGGTAGAATGGGTTTCTCTCACCAGCTGCACCTCTGAAATTATAATCTGGATCTTCAAGGTCTACCTCCTCTCTAGATTTGCTGCTCTCTTCTGAGGATGGCTGCTTTTTTTCTGGCAGAGTATGTACAGGGAGCTCAGGGCAGTGTGGCACTGGGGAGGTGGATGATGGAAGGTCTGGACACATGATAGCAGATGCATTCTTGCCAGTCCGTCATTTGGAAGGTTTCACCATGCAGAAGTAGCAATTGCTTGAATGTTCAGTGGGTTCATGCCAAATTTTTGGAATAGCAAACTTTATAGCTCTCTTTTCCCCTCTGTACCATCCTGCAAAAGAGCAAAATAAAATTGTTATTATAAAGAATAAATTTATTTCATCCACAACTAAAGTGTAAGAGGTTCATGCAAAGTATCTTATATGTGATATTTTTTCTATACTATTGGAAATTAAAAAAAAAAACTTTAAAAGGTCTAAAATTTGAATAGTATAAAATCTTACTATTCAAGTAAGCAAAAATTGTCTGTCTTACCTTCTAGAGTTTTTTTACAGTACTCACAGGTAAAATAAGGTGCCCAGGGTTTGTTTTGATCCATGACAGGCATGCTGAAATATGTCTTGTAGGGTTCACACATTTTAGCAGATGCTGTCACAGAGTACTTTTTCACTGTTGTCTTGATAAATTGGCCACATATATAGCAGAATTTGTCTGGAGAATGCTTGCAACTTCTTGATGCCATCTCTGATAAAATCAGATAGGTCTATGTGTTCAATAAATTGAAATGGTGAGTGGTGAGCCCCTGTATATATATATTGCTATGGAAAGTTCTAGAAAATTCTGAAAGGTTCTTGAAAATTCTCATAAGTTCTACAACATTCTAGAAAGTAGTTGAAAATTCTTGTAAGTTCGAGAGAATTCTCTATCAGCTACTCAGCACTGAATCTACCTGGAATGTTCTGGAAAATGGGTAAATTTGAAAATTTCATTACCTAGATCACAAAAGCAAAGTTTGAAAAAAAAAATAGGTCTTTTTTTATTTACTTTAGGCATAAGCAATTGAGAAATAACACTTTCTGCCCAGGAACAAGAAAAAATAGTTACATAGTGTTATTTATATAGAAAACCTTGGTGTGTTTAAATCAAACACTTTTCTCGCTAAGTATCTGAAGCAGAACCTTTACATCTTAGAAATATTGTCTTTTTACAGATTTTCAAACAATCACTGAAATTGATTGAAACCAAGATAGTTCATTTATTGATAAAGCATTACCAGTATCAAAGTGCAAACTTTCATCTGTTAACACTGTGATTATTATTGCTGTGTGTTTTGTACCACAAAAATATAATTTAGTCTTTTCTTGACAGGTCATAGGCAACAGGATATGTCATAGCATTTGTTGTCTCGCATTCAGAAGTTTTTTAAATTACTGTCTTATGAATTTGTGTTACTAAGTTTGACATCAAACTGTAGATTATAATTCAAATTTTCATATTATACAGTATTTAATTTCTTAATTTAGTAGTAAGTATTAAAAACACACCTAAACATTGATTTTTGTGGATTGTGTTATGTTGATTGCAGCAATGTTTCAAATTAGATATTTGTGATGTCAAATTACCAATAATGACAACTTCAAATATTAAAAAAACAAATTATGTTTTCTATTTGTTGAGAATATTGCTCATGTGGCCCTGCTCACCTCTTTCCATTTTGGAAATAATACCTTATGTACACTTCTATATATAATATGTGAATAACCAATCAGAAGTTCACAATGTCTCCATTGTGTTTTTTTCAACCAATTACAAATATAAAGACATCCTATCTTTTTTTGGACAAAACTTTGTGCTGATAAGTTGAGTCTTCAGCCTGAAATTTCCCATTTTTTAAGACTCAAATACAGCTTAGTTACTAAACGTGGTAAATTATTTTGTAATTCTTTGGTATTGATATAGTAATTTATGATTTATTGATTATTCAACTGTGTATATAAAACCTAACAAAAAATATTTAATTTCACATCTTCCAGATGTAAAATTTCTTAAGTACAAAGATTGTAACTAAAAGAGATAATTGTTTTCTTTATTTTCTGTTCTATGTTTTAAGACAAATAGATTTGTGAACTTGTGTGTAAATAATAATAATATATATATATGCTATATAATGTGTAATAATTTTATAAACACTGCCGAAACAAATCACTTTGTGATATATGAGTGTGTGTATGCCTTGTCATTGTGACTTTGTGTTGAGCCATCAGTGACTGACAGATCAATGTAATAATAATAAATAAATATATATAAATATGTAATGTTTTGAGATTTAGTCTAAACATTTATGTTTTCATTATATAATCTGTAGTCACTCTAGAATGAAAAAGGCATATAATTTATATTTATTTCCTGTTTTTTTTATGGTGTTCATGAAATCGGTCAAATATTCATTGGTGAAAGTAATTGATAAAATATAAAGTTTTTTCTTAAGAAACGTTTTATATGATCTAGACATTATAAAGATTCTGCATGTAAAATTGGAAAATTTTATGATGCATAAAATTATTTTTAATCTTAAAATGAAAATTACTTTGGATGTTGTTTATCCAACATGTGAAAAGACAAAAGAGTACAAGAAGAATGTTGCTTAAGATACCTTAAGACATAACAAAAAGTCTAATATTTTGTTTGTGAAAGCATTATAATGTTTACTGGTAATTTGTAGAATTTCTTGAATGTACTCTTACAAATTTAAACTTTATAGCATGAAAATTATAACAAGCACAAAATGGTCATGAAGTTGGTCCCATGGACCAAGTCAACACTGAAAGAGTTAATTGAAAATTGACGACTCATTCAATGCACTTAATGGTAAAAAATATGAGCTACATCTTTTTTTTTTTTTTTATATATATATATACTTGAAAAACAGTTATGCACTTATTCAGAAGTTTGGTAAACCCACAAGAGTAGACTACCCTTTTTTGTTTATCAAATCCATCATAGTTTGATTTGTAAGTTTGTAACTAAAGAATGATCATAAAATGAAGTATATTTATTAATATTATAAAACTAACAGTTTGAATCAAGATAATATAAATGCAATTGTTATCATACAGATGCCAGTCGCTTAGAACCCATGAAAACAATTATACCTCAAAATTATAGCACTCAGCATTTATAATTTAGGCTATTATAAACAATAAAACCAAAAAGTGAAGAAACTGAGAAGTCTTTTGAAATCAAAGAAAATGGATAAAGATATATGTGTTGATTTAAAAACAAAAAACAACAACATATATACATGAAGAACAGTGACAGGAAATATTTTGAATGAACTAGGAGCAAATGTTAAAGCACAACCACAAGCCTCATAGTATGATGAACTTACAGTTTTATTAGTGACTGGTTTCATAACATTAACATCTGTACGTACGTAGTGGTCAGTGACCTTTGAAAAATGCATAAAACAAAGGTAAATTCTTAAGGACATTTGCCTTAATACTGCTGAAATAAAATGAAACTATTTTTCAGTGAAACATAGATATGTATATGTTATAGTTTATATGAATACGAGGGAAGATGCTCCTATGCGTGATTTATGATTTTTTATTATCATTATTATTGCAAAATTGTTTCATAATGTAATTAACAGAATGAATGACATGTAGGAATTACAAATGAAACATAGCTGCCTCATGATATGATTCTAGTTTCTGTTTTTTTGTTGGTTTTTTTTTTCCAAAGTTATAATGAGTAATGTAAGTAGTATGAAAGTGTACAATTTTAAATTTCCACTGGAGTTTATAAGTGTCTAAGTTTTTATTGGTATAACCATGTTGGAGACAGAGAGGGTAAAATTTTTTATGGTATGTGAACATAACTTCATTATATTATTATTCACTTTTTTTTAGGCCATAGCTGGACTGAACGGAATGCAACTAGGAGATAAAAAACTAATTGTTCAGAGAGCTAGTGTAGGTGCCAGAAACAGTACAATGGCTGTGAGTAACTTCTTGTATAACTTCTCATTATTTCTGTACATGCTTGTTTAGAGGCTTTTATTGGTATATCCTGATGTTTTACTGTTGTAACTCTGGTAATTTACTTGTTTTCCAAACATTATGTAATTAAGCTGATGGGAGATTTGTTAAAAATAACATTATCTCGCTTAAACTAAAATGTGTCCAATTGTTTTATTTTTTTAGTGTCATCTTTAAATAACTTCATGTGTTAATTTGTTTTGGTTATTTTCATTTCTCTTCTCAGGTTCCTGTACAGATACAGGTACCAGGTCTTCAACTTTCTGGTGGGGCTGGTCCTCCTACTGAAGTGCTTTGTCTCATGAATATGGTGCTTCCTGAGGAACTCATGGATGAAGAAGAATATGAGGGTTAGTGAGACATATTTTACTCTTTTTCCATGAATGTTAGCATCAACAATTTGAAAAAGGTCTTTAGGGAAGTCATTAATAATAGAAAACATTTTCAGGTACAATCATTATTTAGTTATTGTAATTCCTTTACATCAGTTTAAATTTGTGAAGTTACTTGAAATGTGCAAACTATATTGTATCATAAACAGTTCCTTACTCTTCTTGAACTGTATGGTTCTTGAGAAACGTATTTTTTCACAGATAGTTGTAAGGAATTTCTTTTTAAAAAGCCAGTGAAACCAAAGAACGTTGTTTTATTTTATTCTGTGTTTGTTCATAACTCACTGGTTAATATGAGAAACAAAAAAGTGTAAATATTAGGATAAAAATAAAATGCTATTGGAAAATTAATAATCTTTGGTATTTGTAAAAAACTGTTGACTATTTGGGTAGTTCATAAGTTATGTATCATATGTTGTATAGATATTGTGGAAGACATAAGAGAAGAATGCAACAAGTATGGAGTGGTTAAAAGTCTTGAAATCCCTCGACCTATAGAAGGTGTAGATGTTCCTGGATGTGGTAAAGTAAGTGTAGTCTTGAAATCTCTCGACCAATAGAAAGTGTAGATGTTCCTGGATGTGGTAAAGTAAGTGTAGTCTTGAAATCTCTCGACCAATAGAAAGTGTAGATGTTCCTGGATGTGGTAAAGTAAGTGTAGTCTTGAAATCTCTTGACCTGTAGAAGATGTAGATGTTCCTGGATGTGGTGAAGTAAGTGTAGTCTTGAGATCTCTCTACCTGTAGAAGATGTAGATGTTCCTGGATGTGGTAAAGTAAGTGTAGTCTTGAAATCTCTTGATCAATAGAAAGTGTAGATGTTCCTGGATGTGGTAAAGTAAGTGTAGTCTTGAAATCTCTTGATCAATAGAAAGTGTAGATGTTCCTGGATGTGGTAAAATAAGTGTAGTCTTGAAATCTCTCTACCTGTAGAAGATGTAGATGTTCCTGGATGTGGTGAAGTAAGTGTTACATTGAGACTGAAACTAACTAGAAATATATATGCTTCTTACAGACACACAAATATATTGTTAATGTTTTATTTCTTTTCATGGTAGATTTCAAGTGGTAAAGTGAGACATTATTGAGCTTGAAAATTGATATTTTTAGGCCTAAGTACAACTTAGCTACTAAACCTGCAAAATGATAGTGGAATTCTGTGGTATTTGTAAAGTAATTTATGATTTTTGATATTTTAAAGTGCATATATAAAGCCTAAAAAATATGTTTCACATTCTCTAAATATGAAATTTATTAAAGCTTAGCAAATTACAGCAAACAAGTATGAAGTTAATAACTAGAAGATACAATTGTTTTCTATCCTTCTTTATGAAATGTAACTATATTTTACAAAACATGAATTTACTAGAACATAACCCATACATGTCACTTTGTAATGGCCAGTCTTATATTATTAGAAAAGGTAACATGAGTGTGCATGTGTTGCATCATTACACCTTTTGTAATGTTAATCAGGTGTGGCTGGAAAGCCAATAAGGTAAAAATAATAAATGTGTATATAGGTATATAATGTTATGAGATTTAGGCTATTAACACTAAACATTTATGCTTTTGTGTTGTAATCTATATTCATTCCAGAACAAACACATGTAATTCACATCCGTCTCCTAATGTCTTGCAGTGGTTACGAAGTCAGTCAAATTGACCAAATCTGTACAGAGAAACAATAGTGTAAATAACAGATAAAATATAGTTTTTTTCTATTAAAAAAAGTTTTATAATCACCTAGAGATTTTTAAAGATTTCTGATGCATAAAAGTATTTTTAATCTTAAAATCAAAATTACATTGCATGTTAGTGGTTAATATTCAAAAAGGAAAAATGAATGAGAACTCATTACTCAAGAAAATCTAAAACTCAAGAAATGTAATATTTTGTGTATGAAAGCCTTGTAATGTAAACTGATAATCTGCAAAACTATATTAGATACACTCATCAGTCAGAGAGACAGTTATTTCTTCTTATAAGAGAAAGTAAATAGTTAGATGAGAATTGTATGTAGATATTTATCAGAATTTGATGAAAGAGAATATCTTTTTCTATATCCTTTTTTACCTACAAGATTTTACTAGACTACTGCAGCTAAACACAGCTTCAGCACTGGTTTTATCATCAACTGAAATAAACATCAAATTCTTGAATTCACACTTAAAAATGAAGGGATCTCTCTTCATCGAAACTCTCCATATGACCATGAACAGTGACTGAGGCATAAATTTAAAAAACATGGTCTCTCTTCTTATTAAAATAATATAAGTAACAAGTTAGACAACAAGAAAATACATCCAACTTTACTTTGATGGTACCTTATGACCTGTGTACACTGATACTTTGTTTTTATGGTCACTATCTTCACAATTTCATACCACTTTGTTTCACTTATTCAAACAAGGTTGGGAGATGAAATTTAACTAAAGAATAAGAGGAATTATTATCACTTGGTCTGAATTCTTCCTTGTTAACAAAACCCAAAAAAAAGATTCAATCATTGCTACATCAACAAACCTGATAACATGCAAAGAAGATGAAAAGATATAAAGAGTTACTGTACAAACATTTTACCATAAATTTTGACTACCTCAAGAACATTTTGGAAGTAAAACAGTGCTGAAAGAAAATGTAGAAGTGTTCTGAACAAATGAAGACAATGTAAAGACACCAAATTCAACTGTAGATGTAAATATTTAACATCATGTTGATGGCATCTCAGGTCTACCACTGCTTGAAACCTACAAAGAACAAAAAAACATTCATGTTTCAAAACACACTTGATAAAGTACAAGTTGCTGTAAGTAAATGAAATTATTAATGACAAAGAAGAAAGTATTTTATTCCAAGTAACTTCAGAATGTTCAGTTTACCTAAAGTACAGAAGCATAATGTTCGAAATAGTCTTACAGCTTGCAGTGTTTGACTTGATGAAGACGGAAGACTTGTGTTGTGATTTTTTCCCTAAACGTTTTTAGACATTCCATGAGGTGAACTGAGTTAAGTGGAATTCACCTCTGTGTTTATTTATTTTTATTCTTTAGAATATGTCAGAAGGAATAGATATGCTATTACTTGAAAATTCAGACAGGAGTGTTCATATATATATATATATGTATAATCAAATCGGATTGTGTAAAGTTTAACTGTGTTAGTGAATATACAGAATCACTGTATTTTCAATCTTTTTTTTTTTTTAAATAATAATTCTTATAAGTATGGACTGAAGAACTGAATGTCAAACAGAACTGTGTTTTGTTTTTCTTCAGGTTTTTATAGAATTCAACTCTGTTATTGATTGTCAAAAAGCTCAGCAGAACCTTACAGGAAGAAAGTTTGCGAACAGAGTTGTTGTCACTTCTTATTTTGATCCTGATAAGTACCACCGACGTGAATTTTGATTCATCCTATTTCAGAGAGAAAGGTCATCATTGTTTGTTGTAATAACAATATAATCTACAGGCAAAAATTTCTTATGTTATTGAAGTCATTGTGAAAATTTACCCAAACACTTCCTTTCATTGCAAAATTTTAAAAATATTTACCAATTTTTATAACGTTTTTAAGGATGTGTGAAATGTAACTTAGAAAAACAGAAATAAATACAAGTTTAATCACTGAGTGGTTTCAGACCCCTTTTTTTAAAATACAAGATTGATATTTACTTTTGATTTCTCTAATTAAGTCACATCATTAATTGAAATAACTGACTGCAAGTTTCATAAAAAACTTTCCATTCTGTGTATTAGAATTACTATTTGTTAAATTTAAAAGTGAATAAAACTGTAATTAAGATCACTTAATAAAATCATTGTATACCACATGATCTTTTAAAATAATTAAGAAACAAATGGTAATTATAATAAAGGATATGAGTGTGAGTTCAGAGCCATCTTGTGGAACAAAATGATTTTAATTTAATGTGAATTATGTGTAAATGCTTTCAGTTTTATCAGTTATGAAGAATATATCAGATTTTCTATGATGGATTGTTTAGGTAAAGTATTTGTAATGAGTACAATGAAATGGACGGCAACTGCCTGGTGTAGAAAAACACAAACGTAGAGGACAATGTTGCTAAAGTCTTCCACCTTCAGAAAAATGGAAGATGGAAGACTTTTGAGAAATGTCATCCTCTACACTTGTGTTTAGATCATACAGTTGTCTAAAAATAAAAACTAAACTTATGAGGATATAAGGACTAGATTGTACCATTTGCTAACAACCAAAAAATAAATTACATGAGTATCCAAGGGCAAAATTATGCCACTGGCTGAATCTTGAAAGTAAATTAATTAGGATTTAAGGCTAAATTATACCATTGGCCAAATCTGGAAACTAAACTTATGAAGATTCATTGTTAGATTATACCATTGGCTGAAACTAGAAATTAAACATGATGATCCAGGGGCAAGATTATACCAGTGGCTTAATAGGGAAACTAAACATATGATGACCTAAGGACAAGATTATATCATTGGCTGAATCTGGAAACTTAAACTTATGAGGATCCAGTGTTAAGGTTATACCACTGGCTGAATCTGTAAACTAAACTTATGAGGATTAAGTATTAAGATTATACCATTAATTGAAGCCAGAAACGAAACATACGGTGATCCAAGGGCAAGATTATACCATTGGCTTAATCTGGAAACTAAACTTATGAGGATTCAAGGAGTAGATCATACTATTTATTAAAACTCAAATATAAACCTTTGTGGATTCTTTATAGTTGTGTAGCATTTGAATTAAATGCTTCTTTGCATGTTGTTATTTATTGAATTCACAAGACTATTACAAAGTTAGTTTATAAAAGAAAGAGTACTGTTTCTACAAGTGATGTTACAGCTGATGTCATTGTTGTATTACCTGTTTTATTTATATACGTTCTACTTTCAGTTAACAAATAAAATATAGATGTAATGTTTTTTATATGTAATTCTTAAAGCAGGTGAAATCCATGTATGTTTCAACATTACCTAGAATATTGTAAAATATTTCTTTGTTTAATATTGCCAGCACTGTCCTGTAATACAAATATGATATTCTATTCAATAGGTTATGTAAACTGAAAAGATCTCAGTGAGCTTATAGGTTTATATAGATAATCGACTGAAATTTAGAATATAATAAAATGCACACATGTTATTCTGCCTCTAATTTATTGCATTACAAGAAATTTAGTATTACTAAAAATTTATAAGGTTCAGATATTTTCTTATCATATAAAGTTTTTTTTTTTATTGAGCATAAAATTGTCAACTAAAACGTGTTTATAATTATGTAATTGCCTTGGTAGTTC
This sequence comes from Tachypleus tridentatus, assembly GCF_004210375.1. Lineage (NCBI taxonomy): Eukaryota > Metazoa > Arthropoda > Merostomata > Xiphosura > Limulidae > Tachypleus > Tachypleus tridentatus. The sequence goes on from NC_134833.1 coordinate 26,563,478, forward strand.
CAGTTTTTGTCTGGTTTCATTTTTGAAAAGTTTCAACAAATTATAATTTACTTTTAAATATTACAGAGTTGAAGGATCACACCTTTTATATCAGTTTATTACCTATTTCCCATTATTCTGTCATTCAAATAAATTGTCTTTTGTTTAATTTTTTATGACATATGACAATACCTTTCAGTGTACTGTATATTTTTAAAAACTAATTTTGTTGTATTTAGTGTATTAAGAAGTGAGATCATAATTAAAAACAATCATTTTGTGGTTCATAACGTTCATTTTGTAAATAAAATTTTATTTGTCATAATATTACTGAAGAAACTACAGTAGCATCTTGACTAGAAACACAAATTCAACAAAATAATTGTTGGAGGTGTATTAATTAGGACGTTAAATCACTGCTAGAAATTAGATCAACAAGACAACTAGAATTATATTAGTAATTCAAAAGGAAAAATCAACATTACTGTCAAAAATGTATCAGTTATAATAAAGTCACTGCTGAAGATTAGGGTAAACTTTACCTGGCAAGTAGCAACATGGTTAGAAATGTAACCTATTCTCTGGACAAAGAAACATGACTGCTGTAAAGTTCTTACTCTAAGAATAATATCATTTCTGAAGTTTTAAAAGAATATAAAAAAAGTTTGTATGTGAGAGTTACAATCTTGCTCCAGTTCCTGACTGAGAAATTATATATTTTTTTTAATTGGGGGGGGGTGTTTAATGTCTTTCTTACATGTTAGTAAAACTTTAAAATATTTGTACTTTTAATGTAAGTGCATTGCAAAAATTTAAACCTGAAATATCACTAAGCAAGTTTTTATATCTTTCGATTTCATTTTATGTATAATTTCACCACGCTATACATAATTTTAATAACATGTATTTTGTATTAAAACAAATGATTCATCATCACACTGAGGAAGATCATGTTATAATAAATATTTCTTTGATTCTGATGATAAGAAACTTATTCTTCGAGAAGGTGTGACCATTCAGAAATGTATCTTCTTATGGCTTTCCAAAGTGACTTGGCAAAGTGGCATCATACACTACTAGGCCTGCTTCTTTTCCCTGGCGATAGTCACCACACTTGTATAGTGGACTAGAATTTCTATAGTGATGGAGTAAAGCCTCTGTTCTTTTGACGTACCTAATCATAGCTTTACCAAGTTGGCTTGTTGTACTGAACCCTGCCACTCGATCTACCAGCTCTGGACGAGCTATGTACTTTGATCCCCAATAACCCTCAGATACTTGCCTTCTCTCAACTTTAGTCAGGGTATGTAATTGAGGAAACTTACCATAGAAGGATGGATAATTTAAACAGAAGTGGGCGTGAAGAAAACGATATTCTCCATACTGAAAAGCTTCGTATCCAGCAGGATTCTGTAGTTGAGTTACTAATTCTTGTAAAGAACTAATTTCAGGTACCTGGGGGACAATAAACTGATCAACATCAACAACAACCACTAACCCATATCTATAAGAGTGACGTAATATACAGTCTTGAATACTAGCCACCCAGGTGCCATGTCGCCGTGGCAAATGAAAGCTTGTCTTGAGCCCTTCTAAAATATTTAGTAAGAGAGGGTACCAAGGAAGAATGTCGATAGCAACTCCATTGTGGGATAGCTGATACAAGAGTTCTCGAACTTTGTAAGTTATACCGAGATCATAGAAAGTAAATCTTTTGGCTCCAACGCTGAGATAGTAAGCTAAGAACTCTGCTACCTGAAAAGTTGAATTATGAAGTTCAGTTAAAGGCTTAATACAGACTGCTATCTCGTTTGGGGAATATTCTGTACGTTTTACGTCATCCATATTATGAACACGTATCCACAGTGCCTTAGAGAGTGAGTCGTTATTTCTTATAATTGTTACTTCACGAGGAACGTGTTGGTTATTCTTTGGGTTACAAACAAATTCAACAGAGACTTCATGCCATTGATACTTTTCCATTTTTAAAAATATTGGTTTAACTCCGTGAGTCCATGTGGTTGAAAATCTTGTAGATAGCATATCTGCATAACGTAATACGCATTTCAAGTCACTAATCATACGCTCTGTGTTATCCCGCCAATATTGAGTACTAAGACGACCAATAATTCGTATCACTGGTGTGGCCGATGACTCTCTAGGTCTCGAGTCCCAGTAGGCTGAATAAATGCTGACCGTGTTGGTCACTGCTTCCCAAGTATCCAGCCAACCATCGTGTTGTTGTTGGATGAAGGTCAGTGGTCCTGGTGGGTTTATGTAATTTTTCCAGATACGAACGTTAATGTACCAGGGAGACAGTCTGGTCTTACTGCTTTTATTGAGAGTGAAAATATTACGTATTTTTTGACCAATAAGCTCAGAATGAATGACGCCAGAGCTCAGCTGACTAGCGAATTCTACAAGGAGCATTACAGATAATGTATTTATAAGAAAATAAACAATAGCTACACAAATTATTAAGAAGAACAAACTCTTCATATGGACACTCAGTGACCGTTGCCTCTTCCTTTGACGAGATTTGGTTGCGGCTTTTGTGGAGACTGGAAATAAAATCACTTTGCTTTGGTTAATGGGAGAAGGTGTAACGTCACTGGAAAATATAAAATCACAAACTTTCACATAATGAAGTCTTGTATGTGATTTACATTTATCAATACCAATAAAATTTAGTAAACAGAGAATCTGGTTGATAAATTAGACTAAAAAAAATGCTCTCGTGACTTTTAATTGTGCTTTACTGACGAAAGTTAAGTGTTAGAGTGAAAAGGAGTAACTTACAACAAAAAATAAGGAGATTACACTAGCTTGAAGCTACTTATCGTTATATATATGTGTGTGTGTGTACTAGCTGGAGTATACGCCCCTGAACGGAAGTTATACAAGTTCGTGCTAATGAAAGGTTATCTTAAGACAAAAAGTTGCTTCCTTGATATGTAATTGTGAAATACGCTCATAATAACTGCAAATTACAAATTCGCATGGACTGAACCTCACATTACGAAGTAGTTGCATGAACATGCATCACTTAGTAATATTATATTTATGTGTATATGGCTTGCAAATCATTACATCAGAGTATACAACTATGGAATAAGATGTATGTATATATATATACATTGCTGGCCAAAATCTTAAGGCCAATGAACATAAAGAAAAAATATGCATTTTGCGTTGTTAGAGTCAACCACTTATTTGAGTAGAGCTTCGAAAGATGAAAATAAGGAAAGGTAAAATAAAAAACTTTTTTTAGCATTTGATAAGGAAAATGTGAACACTATGAAATTAGTCTAAATACTAGCTGGTCAAAAGTTTAAGACCATACGGAATCAAAGTGTTAATCGGTAAACACGTAACGAAATTTAGTCATTTGTGTTCAAGCATTAGCGTTGTCGACATCTCCTGTGTTACATTGGGTAAAAACATGGCAAAGGCTAAAATGTTGACATAGTTTGAACGTGGCAAAATTGTCGAGCTGCAAAAGCAAGGTCTCTCAACAACGTGCCATCGCTGGTGAGATTGGGCGTAGTAAAACTGCTGTTGCAAATTTCTTAAAAGACCCTGAGGGATATGGAACGAAAATTTCAAGTGGTTGGTCCAAGAAAATTTCGCCGGCGTTGAGCAGGAGGATGCGACGGCTTTTCCGGCAACACTCCAGCCGATCGTCGAACCAGATTAAGGTTCTTACGGACGCATAATGCAGCTCAAGAACAATAAAACGGCATCTACAAGAGAAAGGCTTTAAGAATCGTAAACTTCTTCAAAGGCCACACCACGAAACAGCTCGGTTAAACTTTGCTGAGAAGCACCAAATATGGGACGTAGAAAAGAGGACGAAGGTTTGTTCTCTGATGAGAAAAAATTAACCTGGATGGTCCAGATGGCTTCCAACGTTACTGGCACGATAAGGATATCCCACTGGAGACATTTTCTACACGACACAGTGGAAAGGGTTCCATCATGATCTGGAGTGCTATCTCCTTCCATGAAACAATGGAGCTTCAGGTTATACAGGAGCGTCAAACAGCAGCTGGCTACATTGGCATGTTGGAGAGAGCATCCTTATTGACTGAAGGCCCTCGATTGTGCGGAAATGACTGAATCTTTCAGCAGAACAACGCTGCAATCCACAATGCCAGCAGGACAAAGAAATTTTTCATGGCGAATAACGTGATTCTTTTGGACCATCCAGCGTGTTCGCCCGAAATGAATCCCATTGAAAATGTTTGGGGTTGGATGGCAAGAGAAGTCTATAGAAATGGACGTCAATTCCAAACATTGCATGATCGTCGTGAAGTCATCTTCACTATTTGGAATAACATTCCATCCAGCCTTCTGCAAACGCTTATATCTACCATGCCACAGCGAATGTTTGCAGTTATTCGCAATGACGGCCATGCAACTCACTACTGTGACCTCTTATTGAGTATTTCCTACGCTGTTTAGGACTTCTTTTTGGTATGGTCTTAACCTTTTGACCAGCTAGTATTTAGGCTAATTTCATAGTGTTCACATTTTCCCTATTAAATGCTAAAGAAGTTTTTTTTTTTTTTTTTCCCTTTTCTTATTTTCATCTTTCGAAGCTCTTCTCAAATAAGTGGTTGACTCTAACAACGCAAAATGCATATTTTCTCTTTATGTTCACTAACCTTAAGATTTTGGCTAGCAGTGTATATATATAAACTACGTACACGAAGTTACATTTAAAGTAAATGCTAAATATTCTCGAGTTCTGAAATAGGTGAATGTTTTACCCTTTTCTACCTTTTGTCTTTTCTCAGTTTTATACTTTTAACAAGAATATCTTTATAGATTGAAACACAACTTCATGATAGTGTTTGAAACTAATTGTCTTTGTGACAGTAAATTTGATATCCAAAAATATACATACATATCCAGGCTTTAACTTAGTTATCATTCTCGAGACGCAAGTTGATAACGAAGGGTGTTTGAGACTCATTTTCCTTGCGACGGTAAATGTGACCTTCAAAAACACGCTTACGTAACTAGCCTTTAAAATTACTTGTCAATAAACATTGATGGGCTTTCCTCACTTTGAAATTAATTTGTATTACGCTAACAATTTCAGTGGTTTACACATATTCTGCTGCTTACCTCTCGTAATTAAACTGTTTTCGAATTTCCGACATTGTAATTACTTCTTTGTATGAAACGATCAGATGTAGCTGCGATGATGTGGTCTACTTTAAACAGCGAGCTTCTCGCTCACTGTACACAAGTTGAACGTGAGGTTTCCGAACCAATAAAAGCAATCCTAACACTCACGACAATGGCTAACGTATTACTCAAAAAACGTTACATAGCTCAATTAACAGTGGTTACGAAACAATTGCAGGATAAATGTTCCATTGAAGTAACAGTTCTTAAAACTTGCATGGAAGTCGAATACATCAGTAACTATACTTGTAAATGGAAATCTATTTTTATCCCTCACTGTGTTCAATCAGACCCAAACACCTGTTGTAGAAGTGAAACACCTGAAACAACAGCTTGTTGATTTAAATTATCAGAAAAAAACAACAACAAAAAACTCCTCCATCATCCACAGCACTAACTTGTCGTAAAAATAGTATTGATTTATTGGTCGATGTTTCCTTCAGTTAACATGAATATTGAAACACTAGTTTACGAAAGTTGGATACATGATTTCTATATTTAGCTGCAAGTAGTAGAAACTTAATTGGTTCAACTTTAATGATATATAAAATTTGTTTCGATGGATGACAACAGAAAAAAATCTAGAATAACAGTAAAAAAAATATATATATATTTGTTTGTTTGTAGTTAAGCACAATGAGCTGTCTGTGCTGTTCCAACCACGACTATCGAAACCCGATTTTTAGCATTAAAAGTTTTCAGACTCACTTCTGTGCCACTGGAAGGCTTAAAAACATTATTATTGTTTCCAGCCCACTATATGTTACTTCCTGTTGATATTTTACTGTGGGGTAGGGATATTTCATATCAGTGTGCATTTAAGTAAGTTTAAAAACAATAAAATTTTATTGTCATAAGATACAAGAAACTTATGTTGTAGAAGCGTGATCTATAGCAACGTAGTTCAATATTGCTCGAGAGAAACGTAAAAATAGCATTAGCACACGCCAAAGCCGTACTTTTAAAGTTAAACTAAAACGTTTCCAGGAAGGATGCGGATTTTCAATGATAAAAGGAAATATAACCATATACATAAATATAATACAAACAATAATAACATCATAATGTACTCAACTAGTGATAAAAATATATTTGAAAATAGATAAAAAAGACTTAATACAGAAAATTAGTAAGAATTTAAATTCTATCTTTATCCAGGTTAATTGGCCATTGAATGAATTGGAATGACTGAGGATGATCATAACATGAAAGATATCAAAGAAAATCCAGTAAAAATATATATGTGCATGTAAATTCAATGCCATGGTTGAAAGTTAAAGTCTTTAAGTTATATATAATTTAGACGTTTTGGATGCCTGGGTTTTACAGAAGTGGCTTATTTCTCATGCTGGATGCCTGGGCAATACATCAAGTTGTTTTCCTATTTGGGTATGGTCCATGCATAAAAAACTGTTTTCCCATTTTGGGTACCCAGACCCTTTTATAAATGATTTTCCTATGTTGAGAACCGTTATGTTTTCCCATGTTGAGTACTTGGGCCCATGTACAAATGATTGTTTTTCCCATGTTGGGTACCCAGACCCATGCAGAAATGAGTGCTTTTTCCATGCTAAACACCTTGACCATACAAATATGGCTGTTTTCCTTTTGTGGGCATCCAGACTGTACAGAAACAAGTTTTCCCATACTGGGTGTCCTGATCATGCAGAAATTGCTGTTTATCCATGTTAAATATATAGATGATGTGAAAATGTATGTTTTTCTACATTAGGATCCAACTCAGAGTGTAAAGCAGCATTACGAGTAACCTTTCAATTTCTTGCCAACTTTGTCCTTCTAATAATTTAACTAAGCTGCATAAAAACAATATTTATCCTCCAATTTCTTTCATTTATACCATCATTACTGTTTGTATTCTGTGGTTTTTACTAAGCTACACTTGCATTTATAAGAAATTAGTTTTTTTCTCCAAATGACCATTAATATTTGTTCTCAAGTTCTCAAGAAGGGAGGGAAGTGCACTTACTTTGTGGTAGCCTACATACATGTAGTGTTTTTAAATGATTATAAATGGTTACTAATACTGTAAATGATAAACACTTATAAACTTTTAGAAATATTTAAAAAAACTAAAATTGAGTTACTAAAAATTCCACAAATGAAAACAGGATCCTGAGTTTTATTAGATAATGTGACCAATACATTTCATTGTTATATACCAAGTACATCTTTTTTCTCTTGTTTAACAAAAGCTTTGTAACTTTTATTTTTATAAAATGATGTTATAACGACTTCACTGGAATGTTTCAAAATTAGTAACACATCATGACGTATGGGAGTTCATCTTTCATAAAATGTCTCCTTTTTTTACTCATTCCTGGTTGGTGTTCAGATTCACTCCTGATATATAAAACTTACTTGGTATATCAAAGTGTACCTTTTAAAAAACATTTTTTAATTGTGGGTTTACTTGCTTGTTGTTAAGCACAGTTACATGATGGGCTGTTCATGCTCTGCCCACTGTGGGTATTGAAACCAAATTTAGTCTTATGAGCATTCAGACTTAATGTTAAGCCTTTAATAGTGGGGAAATTTGTGTTCAAGTTACCTTGAAGATTTTTTTTTTAAACCATGTGTGTGTATGTCACAGAAGTAAAACTCTACCAAGAGATATAGACATGGCATCAGAAAACTCAATACTATGAAAATGTCCACATTTCTGACTATGTTAATTATCAAATTTTTTGAACTTAAAGGAGGATAAAATCTGAAAGTATTCTGATTTTGACAGACACTGTCATCCAAAAATGACCAAGAAAAAAAAAGTCCCCAGAATCAATTAAATAAAAAAAAGGACATGAAATTACAGAATACAAATATATGTAAAAATAAAAAATATGTTTAAAGGAATTCAATCACCCATACATTTTTTATAATAAAAAACAAATTCACAAGATAAATAAGAAAACAGCATGGCATACTAGTATTTATGTACAACAAAAATAATTCATAATATATAACAATTTATCTTAAGTAAGATCTCACCAAATATATACTATACACTTTTTTTTTAAAATGCCAAGACAGACACAATTTACATCTAGTTTATGTTAACAACAGATCATGTTATGTGCCTCTTGTGGTTTCATACTCACTAGCCTTCAATGTAAACCAAGCAGTTACTAGATAGTACTGTTTTGTCAATTCATGTACAAGGTATTTCTAACCTTAAGGGAAAGCTACATCAAAAGAGGCATTGGGTAATTTTTCTGATTTTGGAGTCCTGATACACCAGAATAGGCACTGTCTAACTGAAACAATTTCAGGTCCTGTCAAACCAAGTTCAGAATATAGCCCTTTTTCTGCTTTCAATGTAATAGGCACTGTCTAACTGTAACAATTTCAGGGTCTTGTTGCACCAAGTTCAGTAAAAGACATTTTTATATTTTTGATGTACCTATAAATCAAGATATGTACCACCTATCTTCTGTACATTGTTACAACAAGTTGAACATGTTATTAATTTGGTTGGCTTAGCCAACTTGAATGGGTTGACCCAGCATGCAAAAAAGGACTTGTTTAAATAAACGTAATCAATCAATTCTTTAACTAACTGTGAAGACAGAAAAACAAAAGCCTGTGATTTTGTTTCACTTGTAATTTTGGCTTATTAAAAAATGGTTTTAACACTCATCTCTGAAAATATACAATAGGTACACTAGGAGAAGAAGACTGGTAATAAACAAAAGATACTCATTGTGACAAAGAATCGCTAACATCTGTTATTTGTAAAAAAAATACATTTTCGTTTGTATTATTCCATTTAAAGTTATAGAAATAACAGCTAAATGACTTAAATTATCATCTGGACTTTTTTTTTTTTTTTTCATAAAGTGAATGTCTTTTTGGTTCTCTTAGGCCCACCACCATTGAATAAACATCTGGTATTAAAGTTTTACCAGACTTATCTTAAACATTCTGCACACAGGCTCATATTCATGTTAATGTCTGAAAACCTTCATAATTTATCACACAACAACAAGTGCTCTTCTATAAATAATCATTCTGAATAGTTGTAGGTATAGATATAAAAATAGATTTCCATCATAATTATACTGTAGGTGAAATATAAGTGAATAAATACAAATATATATGGCATAAAAATATCAGTCCTTAACGTTTGGTTTTTGAGATAATGTACAGCACACAATACCTACATCACAGAGAATGATCAGTAAATGCTATTCTTTCACAATCAACGTTTATATATCATTTTGTTAAAAGGTAAAAAAAAACTTGGTTTGGAGTGTAACAAAGAATATCACGATCAAATGAAAACCTAATAATTAGGATTCAACCTGTTCATTCTTTAAAGATTTGTGCCTCAGCCTTAATTTTTTTCTGGATGATTTTTTTTGTACCTTCTGGGGTGAAACTCTGCAAGTGAAGTTATCATGCTGTTTGGGAGAATATTCTGGAATGTTTCTTTGAAGTGTCTCTGAAGAAAGCGAGCTGATTTCTTCTGGTGAAAACTGCACATGTACTTGACTGGAGAAAACAGGGTAAAATTCTGGCCTAACTATCTTCACAGACTCTTTATTAAAGTCCTCAGTTAAGCTTCTTGTTGCATTATCACTGATTTTGACATCTGAACTGAAAAGGTTGTTTTTTGGTGCTTCGCTCTTAACATTTTGAGCAGCTTGTTCTGTTGGACATGTTACAACATCCATGATACCTTGTCTGTATTGTGAAGGGCGAGCCAAATCAGACTTAACACCTTCCACAAACTGATTCACTAAAATATTTTGTCCTTCGTCTGCTCTAGGAATGGATTGTTTAATACACTGAGCTTCTCCATTAATGTTTACAGTATCCATAGAAGTGTTGGGAATAGCTTTTTCAGCTGCAACTGCTGCTACGATACTCCCATACTTTTTGATCAATGTTCGTCGCCACTTCCAAGGTGAGCCGGGAGTAAAGGATTGGGTGTTCTTGTCCACCAACAATGGGAAAAAACTGTTTTTATCGTAGTAACAAGAAAATACTGCCTCATCTTTACAACACTGTAGAGATAAGTAGGAATGAATTAGGAGTCGAGGAAAACGAGATGTGAAATAATCCACAAAATGCTCTGGAACAGACCCCAAAGACACCTGCAGCTCACTTGAAAGTTCTCGATAGTGGTGTTTCTGTGTATGTTAGAAATGATTAAAATTTAGTTCACCTACTTATGACTATCATGTGACATATTTTATTTTAAGCCAAAAATTCAACACAATAGGAACGAATAGCAATAGTTACTGCAAAAAAATGTTGTATTTTATATATGATAAATACAACATATTTTGAAATAAAACATTATATTTTATCCATTTCACTGTAATCTATAACTGAAACTAGATTCAAGACAGTAAATAAATAACTAATTCAAAATTTGAGATGAAGAACATTACATGTGTAACAAGATAAAACTGTTGAAAGAATAAAGCTGGGTGATCGTAAAATTTGATAACCGATTACTCATTAAGTTGAATGATCCATTACACTCAGCTAATCAATAATTCTCACAAAAGACTTAGGTAGTTGGAATAATTAAAAATAATAACTGGAAACATTCATTTTGATTAGTTCTATATCTTTATTAATTGTCAATCCAACTGTACAAACTTTAATTAATCAAAACTAATAATGAGAAATCACAATAGAAATATTTTGATAAGTTTGATTGTACGAATAACTGAAAACAACAACTTTGATTAATTATTATTTGTGTAATGTTATTTAATTAATTAAATCATAATTTTAATTTATATCACACTACATGATGCTCACAAACAACTGATTAACTGAATTAAATCCCTTGCTCTATAAAGAATTAACACTTAAGTGTCATAATGACAGAATTTTTTCATCTTGCATATTAACATTTGTACAATTTATGCATATGATTTTCACACATCAACTGATTGTTTAACAAGTTTTTAACCTTTGTCCATCTCAGCCAAAATAAGTTGATCAAAGTTTGAGATGTTAGCTGATTGTTTAGCTTTGGTTTCGTTCTTTGAAACTATTCAGTTTTCAAACTAATCTATCTTAGTTTCAGAAAGAGCTAATAATATCTCTCATGTTACGTATATTAGTTATTCTACAAACCAAGAAAAGAAAATGACAAATTCAAGAGAACTATAATGTAAAACCTCATAAGAGTTACCATAAAACTATCACAGTTTCTGTGTTGAAGTTCTGTTATATTTCAGAAGATGTAACACTAATATCAAACCAAATTTGTGTGACAGCTTCGAGTCAGTAGAAGGAATGAAACACCATCCAGAATTATCCTGAAGTTTAGAAATTTACTGTAAACACTTTCAGTCTTACCCCCTCACAAAGTTAACTTGATTCAAATCAAAATATAAACCTCAGTTTATCAGTGCATTTGAAATTCTCTGTATCATTAACAGTCGTAAAAAAACTATGAATAACATTGCTAGAAAATACTGCAATAACACAGATATTAATATTAAATAATACTGACTAAATACCTTATTTCTCATTGCTCTCATTAAGTCTCTCACCAAATGCCCTTTGTAAGTACGAAAACGCATCAAATCTGGAAAAAAAAAAGTGTTAATGGTTGGACTGTTTTAAAAAGCTTTGTTTAATTGACTGAGCTATTTTTAATCATTTATAGTAATTCACTACACACGCTTCTTTGTCAAACATACACACATGACTTGGTCAGTCAAAAGGCACATGTGACAATCTTTGACAGTTACATTTAAACTTTAACTTTTTTAACAATTTATGTCGATGAACTTGATTTTTCACAACTTTCTACATTTTAGTTAATTGATTTATAAAAGAAATATTAACACAAATTATCAGTCTTCATCTCTGTGTGTCATATGTTTGTTTTGTGCTCTGTAATTCCCTTACATTTTATAAGGGTTTCAAAGTCTTCTACCAATAAGAAACATAAACTATACATAACAAAAATTGAATCTCCCACCTTGGTGTTTTGCTGACATATCAAAAAGTTTGTCAAATCCACCCTCCCATCTTACTGTGGCTTTCAAGGAAGTTATCTCAGTTGTGTGGTCTTATTTGATGGACAAGTCTATAACCAATAGAAACAGCTTTTTCTTTTACCTCTTCAGAAATTTTACAGTTATTTCTTTTGGCAGATATGCTAGAGAGTTGGTGCAAGATTTCATCGTTCAGCTTCAAGCAGCAAACTTCTATATAACTTAGTTTGTAAGACAGTTAAATTGTAGCAGTTTTGTGAAATTCAATTCTAGTGTGAGAGACATTTTTTGTGTTCTGAAATGCATATTTCAAAAGTAGATGTATTTTTATTTAAATAACCAGCTTCATGAAAACTGCTGAGGCTAAGCTTAATTATGTTCCCTCACACATACAGGGAATACACTTCACTCATAACAGTTGGTTAATTACTTACTGCTGTGATTCACCACCTTTGACCAAGAACTCTTTATACATTCTACAGGGTGGGTCTAATACTAGTATAATAGCAGATTATTATTATTATGCAAATGGGTTTATGCTGTTAACCAATCTTCTGACTACAACCACTGACTAGTAACTTCAACGTACCAGCTTGCAGTTCTGAAGTTATGTGTTCTGTCCAGTCTCCTTTCACCACTTCTAGTCCTCCACGTTCTAAACACATGACAACAGGGCTGTCAGTGGGTTCTTTCTCTATACGGTCACTGACATCCTATGGAAACAAAAACCAAGACTGTAACAAGGTATTTATTTTGATTCAATTACAGTTAAAAATGTAATGACCATGTCATTAACTTTCACTCCATGGAATTACATTTTACCTTGAGCATTTTTATTTAAACTACAACAGCCTTGATTATATTGATGTATCATGAGAAAAGATAAAAAGAACAAGACATTATGAATGCATTTCTCTACATTCCAATGATAGGGTATCTTTATTATATACAAGTAAAAATCAAAATTTCTGGATGTCTATATAAGTAAACCACAAGTTATTCAGTCTACTTACCAACTACATGTCCAAACCTAACAAGAATTAAACCACAATACCAAAGAGAATAATGACTTTCTACCTTAGTTTCCTCCATTTGTATATTCTATATACGTAAACCACAAGTTATTCTGTCTACTTACAGATTACAAGTCTAAACCTAACAAGAATTAAACCACAATACCAAAGAGAATAATAACTTTCTACCTTAGTTTCCTTCACTTGTCTATTCTCACCTGAAAGAATGCAAGTTGCTTCATTTTGCACCAAAATATTGGATGTTTAATGACTGCCTGGATGGAAGGTCTTTCATTTGGGTCACTTTTCAGCATTTGTTCCACAAGAGTGCGAGGTACAACATGTTCTGTAAGAAATATGTGAGACAAACAAATTTAAACTGTTGAAACCTTCAGTATTAAAATTATTACAAAACAAAATACACATGCAATTAATATTAAAAAAATCAGAGGGTAAAAATATATTACTTTGAGCATGGCCAAAATATAAAACTTCTATTGTTAATAGTCCAAAATAGAATTTATGGGATTATGAAATGTAGCATAGAAATAAAATAATATGTAAATAGAAATGGTAAAAGGAATGTAAAAAAAAAAGAAAGCAAATAAATAAATAGGGTACAAAATAACCATCAAGTAAAAATACAACATTCCTTATTAAAATAATCTGCAGAGCATTGCTAAAGAAAACTACAATCAGATTATAATGGTAAAGATTATTTGTATGTATTTCAATCTTAAACTTTCAATTTTATTTTAATTCAAACAATTTCTATTTTAATATGAATTTTTTATTTTCTTCAGTTTTGTGTAAACAATGCCACATAGGTTAGTAGTAAATTACAATAATACTGAGAGCAGATTTTTAAAAAAAAAGTCTTTCTTTATTAGCCCTATAATATTTTGATAAATTATAACATGAAATTGTTAAAAATCATTGTCAGTATTATTGTGATATAATGTTAAACAAGCTACCAGTAAGCAGATCATACTTCACTGGTTTACAACATTATATACTGTACAGGTTGTTTCTGTAGCTACTTCAGTGCTTTTGAATTTTATTTGTATTATGATAAACTACTCATTCACCTCAATATATAAGAAAGTGTGCCAACGTCTCTGTAAATAATTAGTCTCATGAAGACAGAATACAAACATTTTAAAACACCCCTAAAATAATTTTCTTATGTGTGTAGCCACATCTGTACAGGACAGTGTATCTATGAGCTTGTCAAATTTTGTTTGTTTTTTGTTTTTGAAATTCATGCAAAGCTACACAATGGCTACCTGTGCTAGCCATCTCTAGTTTATCAGTTTAAAACTAGAGGGAAGGCAGCTAATCATCACCACCCACTGCCAAATCTTGGACTACTCTTTTACCAACAAATAGTGGGATTGACCGTAACATTATAATGGCTGCACGGCTGAAAGGGCAAGCATGTTTGGTGCAATGGAGATTCAAATCCTAATCCACGACCCTCAGAGTAAGAGTTGAACACCTTAACCCACTGGGCATGCCAGGCCAATTCCAAGTTTCTAAATCATCTTAAAGTTATATATTCAAACTGTTTCAGTAGTTTTAATCATCACTCAGACTTCATCAGAAATACCGAAATTACCTTCTTTGAGCTATGATTAAGCCTTATTTTGAGAGAAACATAAGTTCTTGAAAATGTACACCAGTTCTAATTTAAGGTGTTCTGATACCAATTACCTACCATCTCCAGTAACCTCACTCAAGTTATACTCTCCACTAAGTATATTAGCCTGCCTTCTGAGAGAATCACCAAATGGGTGTTTTCCAGAGGATAACACATAGTAGAAGACACATCCAAGAGAGAAGATATCCACTGCACAAGTCTAAATATCACACATAAAAAGAAAAATGTATTAAATCAACCAGTAACGTGTATCAAAATTTATTTTTAAAGTATGTATCAATATTGATGTCAATCATAAAAACAAATCTGTAGTCTTAAGTTATACATTAAAGGTAATAAAAGGTGTGTCACTGATTTATTAAAACTTAGATAAAATAGAACTTTGAATTATAAACAAAGTTTTGATATTGGTGTACATTGATAATAAAGTTGTTTACTTAAATTTTGAATGTAATTCTGTGAAAAAGAGCATGAAAACAAACTTTGACCTTTCCTTAAAACACAGAGTTAAATTCTTTCCTAACCAACGATACATAAAAAATATTTCAGATCATGCATTTTCATTTCAGGAGATGATTAAAGAATTTTTAACTCAGCATGACAAAGAAGAAAAAACAATTTGACAGAGCCAAGAGATTACACACCTTTTAAAATATAAACTCAAAACCACAACTGTTATTTATGCTACAATTACCAACAAATGTGAATATCCACCACAAGAACACTTAATTTTAGCTTTTAGTTGTTAGTGTTGCTGTAATGCAAACAAAAATATATTTTGTAAAGCCTAACTATGTCCCAAAATGTTTAATAATTTAGTACCCAGGTGTGTATAAGTTAATATCCTTCTTTGAACTATGTCTAATTATTAAATATTACTGAAGCATTCAATCAGCCATCCTGAATTATTAAAAAAGAAAGGAACAGTTAGCATAATATTTACTAATAAACTTAAATGAGCAAAAACTAAAAAAAAAATTGTTTTCATCAAGTACAATAATTGGTATTTCCCACATAAAGAGGAAAATACTCTTCCTTTTATAGCAATATAAATGTTAGTTTTAAAGGACTCAAATACGTAATCATCCAGTTTAGTATATTTGAAAAGTGTGGTTAAAATTTTCAGTTAGGAGGACAACAAGCCTTCCAAAAATGTATTTTTTAATTTTTATTTTGCATTGTATGACCCAAGTTTTTAAAGGATTAACTTAATATTACAAATGGTACACATACATACACACACGCATCATTATTCTTCCAATTTTTAAACAACTAAAACTCTTACCGTGCGTTTCTCTCCAGTTAAAATTTCTGGAGCAATCCAACCTTCTGTTCCAGTGGCTCCAGATCTCCTGGAGAAAGACATACGTCCCTGTGCTAGTTTTTTACATAACCCAAAGTCTGAAATCATAGCTTTGATTTCTCCTTTTGAATTGGGCATAGATATCAACACATTATGAGGTTTAACATCACGATGAACTGTAAGAAAGTATATAATAACATTTAAAGATTCTTATGTTTTTCAACAGTTCAAATGTAAAAGAAATTTTATTTTCCTTGTGACAAGTTTCAGCTTTTGGGGTGGCATGTTTTGCCAAACATCAATACAAACGTTTTTCAACAAACCTGGTTCGAATATTCTATGTGAAAAGCAGTCTTAACTACAAACCTGCAGTAGTAAGAAGACACTGAAAATACAAAAATCGTACAACACTGAAAGGGAAGAAAACCTCTGTGTGGTTATTACTGAAAAATGTTGAAGGTACAGACAGTTTTGTACAAAGTACTGGAAAGATACATGTATTTCCCAAATGCTTGAGAAATATGAAACCTTAAGCCCTAAGAGCACACAAAATGATATAATCCACAGTGATGCTATACCTTTAGTTTCCAGTTAAGAACTATTAAGGAAAATATTTGAATTGAATGTTACAAAATACATTTCAGTAGCTTTTGAAAACAAGTTATTATAAACTAATGAGGCTGTAACCAATGTTATACTTTGACCTTTGAAGATTTGAAAAACATTACCAAAACGAAGGAACAAACTTTTAATGGTAGTAATTTACGTATTGATGTCACCATTACTACTAGTTCATATCTGACTGGAAACATTTATTTTACATGTAGTCCCCTGTAAAAGATACTTATTTAAAAATAGTACTTCTCTAATAAAGGATGTTTTCCACTTAAAATCTTTTGTACTTACATGTTTATTGGTTTACTAAGAGTTAGAAGTAAATAGGTGTTGGGTAACAGCTGTTTCATGTGATGAGCAGTCAAATAATGAATCAGCAGTCACACTAACTAAAAGCTTCCAAGGTTGTTTAATTAACTTGGTTCAATGTTGAATACGAAAATTCTCACAAACCACATTTTCTATTACAAGTCAAGACATGAAATGCAATTTAAAAATACTCTATCAGAAGAAGGTGATATTTAAAAGTTATGAGCCAAGTTAAAACACACATTCATTAAAATAAATGGAAACATATCCATTAATTTGATCACTTTTTTATGTATAACTTTTCTTTCTATAGAATAATAAGGTATATAAAGTCAGCAGTTACAAAAAAGACCAGCCAGCATAATGTAACATTTGTTATATTTTTACTGAAATTACCTTCAAAATGTAACATTTGTAGTACGTTATAATTTTACTGAAATTACTTTCAAAATGTAACATTTGTATTTGTAGTATAAGTTTATGAAACTATTTTACAGTTGTAATAAGTTTATTGAAACTTTCAAAATGTAACATTTGTAATATAAGTTTATTGAAACTATCTTCAAAATGTAACATTTGTAATATAAGTTTACTGAAACTATCTTCAAAATGTAATATTTGTAGTATAAGTTTATTGAAACTATCTTCAAAATGTAACATTTGTAATATAAGTTTATTGAAACTATCTTCAAAATGTAACATTTGTAATATAAGTTTACTGAAACTATCTTCAAAATGTAACATTTGTAATATAAGTTTATTGAAACTATCTTCAAAATGTAACATTTGTAATATAAGTTTATTGAAACTATCTTCAAAATGTAACATTTGTAATATAAGTTTATTGAAACTATCTTCAAAATGTAACATTTGTAATATAAGTTTACTGAAACTATTTTCATTTTTGGAAAAAACACACTTGTATAAAAACTCTCATTACACACAAAAAACATGCTTTACATAATACTACACAGAATAACACACACAGATACAAGAAAAAAAAAAAAAAAAAGAAGAGAGACCTGAAATGCCATTGAAAGATATGGACCTCTGTTCTAATTAAAATATTATGACAGCTAGAGTATTTCAGAGTTCCAGCTTTGACCTTAATAATGCATTTAATAAATACATTAATGATATGTATTGTGCAAAAAAGTAAAACATTATTATAAATCTCTGAATGTTTTCAAAATATAAATGTGTTCAAAGGTAAACCTATTTGGTAGTTCAAATTCTCTTACATATAATCTTAGAAATTTCATTCATCTCCTACAACCTTTTTACTTTCTGTAAATACAGAGAATTAATAAAAATAAACATCAATGTTTTTCTGTCTTTAACCTAAGAATAAAATACCAGGATACATTTTTCTCTCTACTGATATTTTTATTATACATACCAATATCTAGTGAATGAAGGTGTGCTATACCAGATGAAGCTTGGTAAAGAAGTATCGTAGGCATAAGGTTTCTTCTATCAAATGCTGGTTTTTCTACATACTCGGACAGTGTTGCAGAACATAACTCTAAAGCAATGTAACGAAACTGCTTGTCTTCTTCCTGAGAATAAGAAATTAAAACAATATAATCAGTGGATTTTTTTTATGAAGCCTGTTACATAACCAAGGAGATATTAGATCATACATTTATATTCTCTTGCAAATATGTATTTTAGATGCAATTTTAAGGTTAGTTCAACACATAAAAGTAAACACAAAGTCAAGCTTATGTCATTCAATAGCATGAAACAATAACTTAACATGCCATTTTTCACAAAACTTAATAATGTATGATTTACTCTGATTGGTGCTAAAAGAAATAAAACATAACAATCTCAGTTTCTCTTTCTCGACCAATACATTTTATTTTTCTTAAGTGTTACAACACAGCTTCTCAAAATACAATAATGTTTAAGATTTTGAGCAGAATATGAAATCTAGTTAATCCTTTTGTAACAAGTCATGGGTCAAGGGCCATGTCATCACATTTACTGACTTGCATTCAAACTTTAATATCATACAAGTGTTAATTTCTTAATTTAAAAGTAAATATTAAAATAGCACATTTAAATGTAGATTTTAGTAAGTCATGTTATATTAAATGCAGAAATGTTTGTGATGCCAAAATACTGAGTCTGTAGTTTTGTACAAATTAGGAACTCAAAATACTAATATTAACAAGCTACAATATAAAATAAGAACCTCATATCTTTTTACTTTGCTAAGATATGGCTAATGTACCGAATTAAATACAGTTGCCCCAATTCACTTCTTTCCCTTTTTGGAAACAGTTCCTTATATGAACTTACTTCAATATATGACATGCAAATAAACAATTGCAGCTTAGAATGTACCCATAGTGGTTTTCTCAGTCATTTCAATCTGTGAAAAGCCTACCATATTCTTTCAATTCAAGATTTCAAGATTTGTGTCTTTAGTCTAAATACATCTTAGTTACTAAGTTTCATAAATTATAGTGGAATTCTTTGATATCAGTATAGTTGTTTATGATATTTTGGTTATTCAACTGTATAAATATAAAACTTAAAAAAAAAACAAAACAAAACACACACACGAAAAGGCTTAGCAACCTACATCCAGCAGCAACCCAATACAAAGGTTGTAGAGGGAAGACATAATTGTTGGCTTTACTTTTTCATTTACTGTTCTATATTTTAAGAAAAATAAGTTTAATAATTTATTTCTAAATAGTAATAATATATATACATATATATAAATATAATAATTGAAATGGGACCGTATACTACAAAATACTATAGTCCACTAAAACACAGCCTAAAAGACAGAGAAGACATAAAGGTCAGTCTTATATTACTGGATACATAATTTGATTGCATATGTACCATGTCAATGCAAGTTATGTAATGTTGGTTAGGGATCACTGGAAGGTCAATGTAATAAAAAATATATAAATATATAGCACTATGAGACTTAAGCTACTTAGACTAAATATTTGTATTTTTATGTTATAATATGTAGTAATTCAAGCATTAAAGAATAATAATTTATATTTCCTAATTTTTATGATGGTTACAAGGTTGGTCAAATGACAGACCCTACACAAAGTATAGAAAATAACATAAAATACAAAGTCTTACTGAAAACAATTGTTTGAAATGTATTTAGGAGGTTTTAGACATTAGGCAAATAATATTTGAGATTTTTGGGATAAAAATAGTTTTTTAATCATAACATGAAATCACTTTGCACTCAGACAAGTAATGAAACAAGTTATTTTCACAACAAATCTTTAGTAAAAATATTTCATTAAAAAAACTGATTTTTGTTATACAAAAACCTTGTAATCTTTACTAAAAGTTTAGAAAATTTTTGTGAAGATACAGATGTTGTATGAAAGTTATAGTGCAAATAATTAATGTGTACAAATGTGTAGACAAACACCTGTCTATTATACCAAGCCTATAGTGAAAGGGTTAACTATGTTGACTAGTAAGAAAAACCTTGTTTATAGTCCTTCCTCAATCTTATACATTTAGAAGAAATAAGAACTAAGAGAAAATAATATAGAAGTTATTGTACCACAAAATATAAATCACACTTCTGAAATAAAGCTTTTAGCAGGGGAGGCATTTGGATAAACAAACATACATATAAAGATGTCTAGATAGTGAAAACTATTCCAACAAATACAAGTTAAATGAGAAATGCACAAACCTGAGACTCAAAAATTTTGCATAATTATTAGTTAATCAAACAGATGGATACACCATTTGAGATTTTCTATTTTATTTCTTTACCAGTAATTTCATTGCATGATATACAGCTACTAGATTAACAACAGGGCTAAAGAGGAAAGTATTATAAAAATAATACAGAGAGTTTTAATACATAGAAATAATGAATAAACAACAGAGAGTACAGGAAAAAAAAAAGGCATGTATTAATAACTATTTTAAGCCTAAAAAAAACAAAAAAAACCTTCATTTATGTTGTCAAGTTAGGCCTAGCAATTTCATTTAAAAGAATCCACAATGTCAATTGGCAAAAGAATTTCTAACATAATGATCTCTTATGGTTTTATTTTTCATACTAGGAGTACACACATAGCCTTGCTTAACCATAAAGCACATACACACACAGTTGAATTTTTAAACAATGTTTTCAGTAATTGTTCACATCTATCAAACACTCAATGAACTTTGCAAGCACATAAATAATACACCTTGCTATCAAAATGTAAACACACTGGTTAATAACAATAGAATGAGTTAAAACACGTGCTTCAAATGAAATATAAATAAATAAGTAGAGAGAAGTGCATGTGGTTGAAACTTAATCCTTTCCTCATTGTTAATATTCTTGCTTGAGATACACACACAAAATTTCCTCACCATGCAGAAGTAGCGAATAACATTAGGATGCTCATCAGATTCTCTTAGCAAGTTTACTTCTCTATCAGCAAAATTGAAGCACTCGGGTAAGATTCGTTTTACAGCCACTTGTCTACCATCAAAAGATCCTCTAAGGAGCAATAATGAATTATTTTATGTCTTCATTGTGATAAAAACAAAATTCTGTTTTAAAATGCAAAATACATACAAACACACAGGAAAAGCAAAATACAAATAGTTTTTATTAAATTAACATCCACCAATCCAGTAGACAACTTAAAGTAACAGACATTCACAATTTTTATTTCTTGAGATCTGACATTGGTTTTACTAAAATATGGAAACTTGTTTTTTCTGAGAAAGAGCTTCTAAAAGTTCATGGTGTTTATGCTGAGTCCACAGAATTAAGTTTGAATGTTTGTATTTGAAAAAGCTTTTGTTTTATTTAAAATAAAACATTACCCACACATCAGACTATTTAAAACTTCTTTTTCACACACACACATTTAGAAGTGTTATAGCTAACATTGTTAAAATCAGTTTTTTAGCAAATAGCATTGATAATATAACATTCAAATAATAAAAAATTAAACAAGGAACAATGAAGACACACCATAAATTAAATTTCATAGTTATCTAGATGTTACCTGTAAACAAATGTCCCCTCACATCCATGACCAAGAATGTCATGTGGCGAAAATATTATCTTTCCAACATGGACCCTACCATCTTTATTTTCTGTAAAACCAAATGAAAGTTTTTTTAAAATAACTGTTTTGAGAAACAAAAATCAACAGAACACACACTTTCACATGAGGAAGAAAACACTACTAAATATGAAACTACCTCTTTTTGGTAAACCATATTTCACATGTACTCAAATGTAATGTTTTATATCACACATATATTATAGCTTAAAGTATATATTTATTAACTTGTGGTTTACATTCCCATACAATTAGATAAAATATCATATCTACATCTACAGCAATTAAGCCTAGAATTGTCAGCCTGTTCACATTTTGTGTGTACAGCAGGTAAACCCAGAATTGAAACTTTTCATGTTTTATTTCTGCAGCAATAAAACCTAAAATTGCAAGACTTTTCATGTTTTTATGTCTACAGCAATTACACCTGGAACTGTCAGACTCTCCATGTTTTATGTCTATAGCAGTTTAGCCTAGAATTGTGAAATTTTCAATGTTATGTCTACAGCAGTTATACCTAGAACTGTCAAACTTTCCATGTATTACGTCTATAGCAGTTTAGCCTAGAATTGTGAAACTTTCAATGTTATGCCTACAGCAGTTAAGCCTACAATTATCAGACAACACAAGCTGTCTACAGCAGGTATACCTAGAACTGTCAGACTTTCCATGACATACTTTAATTGTTATGCTTTTTCTAACTTTGTAGACTTTATTTTAAAGCAAACTAAACACAACCTATCATTTTACAAGACTACTTGACTGAAACTAATCATAACAGATCAAAGCCTGCAACTGATCATTTTAACAGTCATATCATAAAGTGAGCATTTAATACTTCTGTTGTTACTTTTCATAAAAAAATCAATGGTATTACCTGTAGTAACAAAACAACGTTCATTACAAATGAAAAATTCTCTCTTACTTATTTTAGACAAAGTTCTTCAATAAATCTCCTTGTATCCAAAATTATTTTTGGAAGAAAAACAATAGCTTATTAATCTATTATTACTTTTTCTTCTGCTTTAACTTTCTTATGTTTACCACAAAAAATGTTTGACACGTTCCTTTCTGGATTAATTTTATGTGTATTTAATGCACATTCTTCTCTCATATACCTTTGTTTAAAGGTAAGGTGTTGTCTTATACAAAGATGCATGTTATTCCCTCATGTATGTATTGTAAATACATCTATAAAGCTCTAAATAACAACATCAGAATTTTATCACCAATGTTAATAAAATGTGGAAGATATAAGTATTCGGTCATGAAAGCTAAATTTTAAATTCTGATTTTATACAGAAGTAATTCATCATAATCAGTACACTGATGTCAAACTGAATTTTATTTTTAAATTTAAAACTTTTTCGTTCTTGTTGAAGATTGCAAATATGTCACTAATTTACATTTGCAAATATGTCACTAATTTACATTCTAACTGTTTATTAGTACTATTACATTCTGTTCTATTTAAAGTTACATTTTTCTGGCTCTTAAGTAATGTTTTTAGTTCATACAATTAAAAAAAAACAATACTTCAATTATAGTTATGAAGCATTCATACCCAGTATTACTTGTCATATTGTTTGAATGTATACTTCTATTTGTATTAAAACTATTTCATTCAAAAGCTGCTTGTAGATGCAATTCCAGTACAATGTCTTCCTGACAGTATAAAATATTTCAAGTTTGTACCCATTGCCTAAAAACACTGTTTAATTACCAAATATAGATAATGTTAATAATGTGAATGCAATTTTTGGCAAATATGTAATTATCATGTAAACAAAGAGTTAGTATTTAAAGAATGAATGTGTAAAACACTATTCTTATATATTTGTCTTTATTTGAAATTGAGTTTCATAACTGAAACTTACAAAAGGTTTTCAAGTACCCACCTTGCAAATGATGTGAATGTATCGGTCGAACCTGCAAACCATTACTTGATGACCTTTGATATTCTTTTGCCTGCAAACCAGTTTTACCATTTATATTAAAAAAAATGTTTTGATTATTCATTCACATCTTGTAAACATAGCTATATTTCTAAGACAAAACAAGAGGTAATGTTTAATTATAAAGGTAAAAATGTACTGTTTAGCAGTACTATTTATACAGTACACACTATCTTTGGTTTAATGAAACAAAACAGTTGATTTAGTCTTTAACTTTTGGACTGGTGTACAGTTCTTTGACAGAGGTTGGAAGATATAAAAGAAATGATGGTTTGAAAACTAAGGACTAAACAAAAAATAAACAATATGGTCATTGCAGTGGGAAAAATACAACTAAAAACACCATATCCAAACTATAGAGTTAATCATTAAAAGAGGCTTAGCTTTGCTTTTTAAATTTGCCATTGCCCATAGTTATTAAAAATGGAATTCTCTAAACTTGTATAACTCAGTGACAAGTGGTAAATAGAATCATAGTTTAGACTTCTTGTTTATAATTAACATGTTAATCAACTTGACTGCTAAATATTTGAAAATGATAAATTAGTAGATATATATTCTAAACATTCTTCAAATCCTATATAAATATTGATTTATTGTGGTGAATAACACACAACTAAAAACTTTTTTATATTTATTTTATGAAGCTACCAACATATTATAATTGTTCGAATTTTTGGAAGTTTAAGTTAAATGCTTTACAAAAAATTCATTGAAAAATTTAGAGAACTGAATCCCATATTAATACAATAAAAATTACTCATTATGGAGGAACACTAATCACACACATAAAATCAGAAGTTATTAAACACAACACTAAATTAAAAATAATATATGCCACTTTCACTGAGAATTAACACTCATAAAACAAATCTTTTGAGGTCAAGCAGGTAAACATTTATACAAATTCTAAAGAACCAAAAAAACTCAATGAAAAATTTTTTATTTAATAAAACTTCAAATATTCTATTTTCACACAATGTTTTATGAGCAAATATGGTTCCAATTGTAGAAAATGTTAACGTGTATTTTTTCACTGCTGAGATGTTTGCAAAGTACTTTTCTACAGAACTGTGCAATAGAAGGGTTTCTAACATATGTAGAAATTTAACCTCCTAGTTTCTTTTACTTAAACTATATATATAAAAACATAGGTAAAGTATATTGTAAGTAAGGACGATTTCAAGTGCTCACACACTCTTCACCACTTCTTTATCCAACAGGAATTATTATATCTTTTAACGTAACGATAACTTGTGGAGTAATGATGTTAAAAATTATAATTTCTTTAATCTTTCATATATTCAGTAGAAGGAAGTTCATTATCTCTGTTAAATTTAGAGAAACAATTTCCACGTTTCTATTTTTCTTTCTATGCAATAATAAATGTCTCTCTAGAGAGATAAACACTGCTCTATCTAGTATAATTAATTCTCATTTACTGTTTTTTAGCTTTAATTCTATATCATAATTACTTTTGTCATTGATGTAGCCTAATTATTAGGAAATAACAAAATACAAGACCAACCTGTGGATAAAGATAGGCAACAAAAATCACTAACAGAATGATCACCAACATCCAAAAGCTAGACAAGTTCTCTACTGATGCTTCTTTCCAAATTTTGCTGATATGTGACAGGGTTGTTGGGGCTGAAGTTTTTCCATCATGATGATGTTTTGTTTTTTTGTCTTTAATATCAAAAGGCGGTGGAATATATCTGTCGGATTTAGTCTTACCAGCATTCTTTGTATTACCGTTAGGACTCATGTCAGGATCTTTTTCCTGGTGAGGTATCCTGGGAAGGATTCTAAGATTAGAACTGGTGCCATCTTCAGTTTTTCCATCAATCATTAATCGAGGGGTGATGGTAGCCAAGGAATACTCAGGTATCTCATAGTGGCCTGCAGAAAATAACAGTTCATCTTGAAAACAAAGTAACTTATAAGTCTAGCAAAAAAGTAAATTACTAAAAATATCAAAAAACAGCAATCATTTTACAGCTTGAGACACACAAGATGAGTAAGCTTCACTTTATCCCAAAGTAAAACCAAAAACTACAAAACTGATTAAAAAAACAACATGTAAACAGTAGTGGTATTTTCAGGTAGTACAAAGACAAGAACCAAAGATTACTTCTTTTATCTCTAAAATAAAAAACTCAAAATTCTACTAAAAAATGAAAATAAAATGTATCTTTACAAGACTCACAACATACAACTGGTTAGTTATGTCTTTAGGACCAAAGTTATTATATTAGAACTGTGTAAGTGCTAGACCCTAACAGGGAGACATACATCACTCAATGAAAACAACTCAAAAGAGAATATTCTACACTCATCATGTTACTTAAGTAAAAATATTTATTTCTCAGATATTTCACAGCAGCACCTGAAATTGCTTTATGAAAATGCTACCATCATAAGTAAGACTATTAACCTTATGTGTACCAGAACAATTTCATGTATAAGAAATAATGGAAACAAGAAAAGCTTATTTGACACAAAAAAAAACCAAAGTTTGTAATAAAGCATTCTTATGAAATATCTGATGATCTAATTCTAGTCTGAGTGCAAGATGACTTTCATATGAAGGACAAATATACTTTATTATAGTTTTCATATTTTATTTACATAACTTGTAGACACTCTTGAATAAATATCTAAAGTTTTTATTCTGTAAAACTTTATATTTTCTTATTCTCTCTACCCTAACACTAACCATAATGAAGTCACCTGAAAAAAAATAAAAAATTTCTTTCTAGAATGACTGTAGTTTGTAACAGACAATTAAAATTATTTACTCCAACAGCTTCAGGCCTCTAACATTTTCACCAATGCATTCCTCAAATTTTACTTGGTTACTCTCGAACCAAGTTTAATTATTTAAACTAGTAGAACAAGGCAATAAATCACCTGAAAAATTGCATACTTCAATGTATGGTAAGCAAAGTATCAAATAACATAACACAGAAGCAATTAGCATGCATACCTTGGGGAGAAATTTATACATATGATTTTTTCCTTCATTTTGTTTATCTACCCTCACAAATTTCTAAGTTTTTAAATTTAATTTCAGAAAGAATTACTGATATTTTTTGAAATATTACACAGGAAGGTAGGGAATAGCATGTAGGTTTCAGTAGAGCAAGGAAACTTTACACTATAAATAAAAGTCATGCCTTTATACATTAAGTGCATAATTTATACCAAACAGAGGAGAAAATAAAGAATCTTAACTGGGCAAGTTGGAGGAAAGAAGTGTCATGTTACACACAAGAGTGAAGAATGGCCATAATCAAATATTTCTCTTTCAAGTTAAGAAACTGAAATTTGAAATATAATGCAAGCTAAAGTACCCGTCCCTAGTGAAGGGAAAATTTTGAGTTAATATATCAACTTAAATTATTTCATGGATTTTATAGAGGTTACTTGTGTTACATCACCCACCACAAAAAGTAATTATTGAGCATCTCAGTCATGTTAACAATAATGTACAATAAACCTATATTTTTATTCTTAAAGTTACATCACAATTTGAAATGTGAATAATAGTATGATTAATTCCCAATAATTTGCTGTAGAATATCCTGCATGCAAAATAAAAATTAAAATTAACATTATTCATACCTGTTCTCCAATTATTTCAAAAATAAATTTTGACCTTACCTGTGCTCACAACTTTTCAAATGGGAGACAGAAAACCACTGCAGTTCTCAATATATATATATAATTAAAATTTGAATTAAGGTTAAGTTTTGGTGCTACATTCACAGGAAATTTTAAAATTAAATTCTGAATATAAAATGTCATAACATACACCAATACTTGAATATAAAATGTCATAACATACACCAATACTTGAATATAAAATGTTATAACATACACACCAATACCAACCACCTGTACACAGTGGATTAATTAA
Organism: Tachypleus tridentatus; assembly: GCF_004210375.1. NCBI lineage: Eukaryota > Metazoa > Arthropoda > Merostomata > Xiphosura > Limulidae > Tachypleus > Tachypleus tridentatus. The sequence goes on from NC_134833.1 coordinate 26,591,494, forward strand.
ATATGTAATGTATGAATATAAAAACAACTCTGAAATATAAGTCTCAAACACTGATAAATTTAGAACTTTTGTTTTTCTTTAATATTATCAGTAAAAGATGGGTTTTAGAGAATCAAAGAAAAAGAACACTGATGAAACACTGAAAGTAATGAGCAGCACACGGTGACTTGCCAAAAATTAAGACATCTGTTGAATGTGAGGGATCCATCTTCAGAGGAATGTAATTTCCAAACATGGGTATTTCAAAATGATTAACATGTTCTGTGGTATGTTCAGCTGCAGGAATAATAGGTTGGTGTTCAGTCTTAGGGCCTTCTAGCAGTAGTGGCTGAAGCTTTCTAAGCTGAGAAACAAACAAATTGAAATTAATTCATGCCAGTAAAATCAAGCACAATTTGTAACAAAATGTATCCTTATTAACATAAAAGACTTTTATTTTTGTAAGTCAACAAAATTTCGTTATAGAATTATCTCACTGGGTGATAATATCCAATAACAGAACACAAAGTGTCACCAAAAGTTTTCAATATTTAGTAACACCATCAGAAATTAGCTCATGAAATCCTGTAATAAAACATCAAAAAATAAAGAAAAAAATATTCCAGCATGTGCAATTTACAGACATAAGGAACTGTTACTTTTCAATACCAAGTATCAACTGGTTAATAAAGTTGAATGTCATTTCCTTTAGCCAACAGATATGTATGAAGATAAAATAATGCTAATTTGTATTTTCCACAATTTTCTATAATTTGCTTACTTTTAAATGTACTTGTTGGAATTAACTTTAGGACTCAAAACTTTAAAAAAGTACAATCTTTATTTCTGGTGTCAGTGAGGACATTTTTAGAACTTTATAGCTAATATAAAAATGTTAAGAGTTTTTCTTTTTTATTTTATCGTATTTCTGTTTTTATGTTTATAATAGGTTGCTTTGCATTATCCTTAGTGGTTTCTCTCAGTGTTGATATAAAAACTGATTTCAAGAGCTGCTTGAGTAACTTAACTGAATATTAATAATCAATTACAGTGGATAAATTACTTACCTTACCTCCATCATGAGACAAACAAACAAATGAACAAGATATCTAATTGCCTGTCCACACAAAATAAACATATTATCTTAAAATCTGCCATCTGAAGACACAGATTTTTACATAATTATGAATTCAAAGTATATAATGTATCCAACTATCTATCATCTACAGGCAGATAACACGTAATGGTAAATCAGCATTTACCATCTGAGTGTATACAAGTTATTTACCTTGATATATTCTAACATATGATAAACAAAGTAAATCCAACATCATTTAATCCTAAAAGTCAAACCATTTCACTCTATCATCCAACATCAATTTTTTTTATTTTTATGCAGTTCCACATTTGAAATCTTGGAAAGATTCCACAGAAACATTTTATGAGAATTCTTTGCTATCAAACCTCAGCAATCATAAATTACACTTCACAATGCAAGTTTAAATGAGAAACAAACAATGAAAATATAAATGTATTTATTATATGTTCCATTATACTATCATATTCAGAAAATGTTAATATCAAACATGTTTAGTGAAAACACATGTTCTTCAGACTCCCAGATTATTTTTTAAACAACATTTTAATGAGTAACAATTTTTAAAGAAGTAAACAATGAATTTTATTCATCAGGTAGTTTTGAATGCAATTTCAGTTTCACACTACATTTCCTTGTATAAATATGAAAAAAACTGACTTGTAAATTTAATATAAATATCACAAAAAGGTTTACTTACAGTTATGACAGCTGTCAACTCATCTACTAGTGACTTAAGAGCATACAGCCCATGCTTGTGTTGACCAATGTACAATGTTGGACTAAAAGAAAATTATCAAAACTTCAGTAAGCTGAACATTTCTCATTAACATCACTATATTTAATCTGTAATTCACCACAAAACATTCTGACAAATTAACTCACAGAAGAACTTCTCTTGGTGTCATATATACATATATAAAAAGCACAAAAATGTGTGCGATTGTCTGACCCTTATCTAACTACTCCCAGGTCACTGGGCCAATCTCAACCTACTTTGTGGGATGAAAGTTTGGAATAAGAGGCACATTAAGTGGGGTTTCCATCCCCATTATTGCTGTTGTTGACTATTTACTATTTTTGACACCACATCTCTACACAAAAACAAAACAATGTTTATTGTATTTTCTACAGAACGACATACACAGTGTAGGGAGGACACACAAACCTCTTACATACCTCAAAGAGTAAACTAGCAGTCTTTATGAAAAAATACAACAAAATCAAATGGCTACTGCTATTACACTACTTCATAAACTAAGCTGAATTATCTACTCCAGCCACCAACACAAGGCTGACATGAAGAACAGTTTGTTGAATTTTACATGCTTTCTACTTTAACCCATTACCTTTCATCTGCAGCCCATCAGACATCTCTGCCTTCAATGACCATCATTTAACTATCTCTCTCAACATGTGCTCAATCAATTTAATCAACCACATGACCTCTTTTTACTCATTTAAAATCTTTATAGATTTAATACTTCTAACTTTGAACATAATGTGTGTGTCTTCACAAAATTTGGCAGGCTTTCAGTTAACACCGTAATTCTTTCTCATATAATATTATTAGTGAGCATTTTTAATAAACTAAAAGATTTACCCATTAACATATTGCATATTTGTTTTGACTACTCCGTACGCAATGTACTTTCCCTCATCTCAAAAATCTCAAATTTCCTTTGTGTAATCTCTGAAACCTTCTAAATATATTTCACACATTTGTTTCCAATAAAACATTTCATCTGTTATTTTCTCTAATCTAACTCAAAACAGATTCATTTTTTTGGCTGACCCCAAACATCAAAAACAAAATACCCATTTTTTCTTTCTAGAATGACTTCAAACCACAACATGAAACAACATTAGTTTGTCCTAAGTAGTTCATAACAGTATACATCAATTTATAGTTATATTTTATTACCCTTTGAACTGTGTCTCACTACTGTCCACACCACAATATGTTGTAAATCACTTGGGGCACATGCAACAAGATACAATACCGAATTAAATTAATTACATGCTACTTATGTGCACGCCTTGAGAAATAACTTTATTATGCTGTTATCTAATCTAGACTATTCTAAAAAACATCCCTATTTTTACATTTTAGTTGCTTTTATAATAATAAATATGAAAAACAAGAAATAAATTACTTAATCTTTTTTCTTGCTGTTGATTGTCGATTATACTTAAGCCTACATATTTTACACTAATGTTAGAAGTACATTAAATAATTTTCATTTCACAGAACACAAACTAATGACATGCAAAAAAACAGAAAATTTCCCCTAATGTCTTAGCTCTAATCTGTGGAAATATGTAGATCTGGAAGTGTGGAAGGAAGTGGCAAACTTGCTAACATATGAGCTTTGTAAGGAAGTGGCACACCTATTAACATATGAGCTTTGTCCAGCCATCTTTGCAGATCATCTCACAGGGAAGGAGGAAGTGAAATGAGGGTGATAAAAGAATTCCATGCAAGGTTCCAACATTTGTAAAGCTCACACTGAAGGTAACTCACATTGGCACAAATGAGAGGAGCCAGTGTAATCACAAATGGCCACATCTCCACAACTGATAGAACCTCTTAAGCAATAAGTGAATGAGCCAAGAGAGAACTATGAACCAAAAGTTCCACTGAACAGAGACGTAAAGAAGAAAGCAGAGCGCAACTGATATTTAAGTTGAAAAATACCCCTAACTTGACCAGAAATTGAATGGATCGAAGGAATGACTTCTCCAATTTGATTAAACAACCCACCAGAGCTGCTACAGAAAGAAGTTTGTGAGTACAAGTGTCTGATTCCTGCTCAGAATGAGCCAGTCATCCACAGAATGTGGGTAAAGTATAAAAGTCCAAACCATTCGACAAAACACATAAACTACAAAAACAAATCTGAAGGGGAGGGCTTGAAATTGGTAAATTACCCCAAGATAAACACACCAAAGGTAAATGCAAGACTGATGTGCTATAGGGATGTGTAGATAAGTGTTGGATATATCCATTTTTATCATCCACAACCCTGGAAAAAACACCCATCTCAGGGTGAGAATAAACTCCATGCGAACTAGCATAGTGAAATGGGGCGAGATAGATTGATTACCACTTGTCAAAGACCAGTTTTCTTGGCAACAATAAAAGGTTTGGAATAAAGCCCCAGAAAGAATGGAAACTGGTTTGATTTTCCACTGCAAAATCAATTCTTAAACCACTTCTGAGAGATGCTAGCAGGTCAAGGTATCTCAAGGAAGAAGAAAGGAAACAGGACAATGAATCCTTCTGATAAAACCCATGTCACCCATTGACTATTGAAGAAAAGATGCCTGCAAGGAAGAAACTTGAACAGCTGAGCCCCCCAATTGACCTGACCTCAAAGAGAAGTCACCGGTGCTGGTGACTACGGTGGATACACCATCAAGAGAATCGGAGAGAAAAAGTACCTTAATTAGATGAAATAAGTAATGGCTGGGATGGGGAAAAGACAGAAATCAGGAATAGAAGGCACATGAGGCTCTGACCAAGACAAACAGGCTACCATAGTTTCAGGGACTGTATCAAATACCTAATATCTCAGAAAAGGTAAATTCTTGAGATACGTTGATAATATGATGAACTGAGTCAAAACTGCATTCCAATCTTTAAGGCTCCAACAACAAAGAAGCTACATCTATAACATTTGAACCAAAGAAGAAATGTGAGCTAATGTGGAGAACAGTATGGTAAAGATACCTGCAAGAAAACCCACAGGGTGTCTGTATAGAGCTTCAGAAAGGAAATATATGATAAAAGATACCATAAAAGGATGGTTAGGGTAAGATGTAGGTGAGAATACTGAGCATGGGGAGGACTAACATTTTAGTCAAGAACTGCCTCCCCTCTCCAAATGGGTAACAAGGAACCTAACAACTGTTGATCTAAAAAGAGATAGTTCACTCAATGCTAGAAAAAGGTGAACTAATCAGAAGTTCTTGAGGGGTGTGGCATGCTAATTCCCCTCACTTAATTGTGAGAAAAATTGATCAGTATGCACTCAAATATCAGGAGAGGGTAAATAAGAGAAAGGTCAAAGGGATAAAACATCATCAAACTGAGAAACAAAATTTGTAAAGACCAAATTAGGCCTAGGTGATTCCTCAGGCTGTCAATGGGAAAGAAAGGCAAACTCTAGAAGCAGGAAAAGACATCAAAGTCCTTGTCATGCTGTACAGGTTCAACTGACTCAGGAGAAGCCTGAGCAATATCTGGAAACAAAGGCTGACCCACATAGCATTTAACCTTCTGATGTATTAAAGCTGACAGATCCACTGTAAATATCACCTGCTCCTGAGGCCCCAAAAAAAATGCATGTTACTGGTGTGGCCTCCAAAATGATAATGTGAACTTTGGAATTCATTGCATGAGAAGAGATTCACAAAATTTTAGTTTAGCAACGAGAATAAACTGATAAATATTAATATAGGAATTGGTGGAATTTATGAAAATAAAGTAAAAAATAGACCACTTCATGGAAAAGAAAAAAAAATTATTTGTCATACAGGAAGCACTGTGCATACAAAAGACTACGTCTGAACTCAAATGCTGTCAAATGAGAAGTGATAGCTTGGTAAAGGAGTGTAGAGAGGGCCACTGGAGCATGTCATGGTTCTACTAGTTAATAAAGTGACATATGACGATTTGCATGAGAGACACGTTGGAATGTTCCATTTCCAATAAAAGGCTTGGGGAATGTGTAAAGAAAAAAATCACATACAAAGGACAGCAGTGAAAGAAAACAACTAAACTTGTGAGTGAAGGAAAGTACCATATTAAAAGTCCACAGTAATAAAAGAAAGTTTGTTTGGTGTAAAAAATAATCTTTATGATTGACAGAACTTGTCTGAATAAATAGCACTATAGATTATTCATTCCAATTCTTCTTCTTTTTTTTTTTTTTTAAGCCAGAAAGATAAACTGATTATATCACATGATAATCACAAAGTTGTGGGTGAGTCAACTGATGGTTTACTCAGTTCACATAGGTCAACACCTATTGGCAAACACTCTAGTGTGAGCCATTTTTTACAACACATTATCACAAAATAATATCCATGAAAGACACAAATTTCCAGAAATTCATTAAAATGTTATTTTAAAAACAAACAAGAAATAACTGTTGCTTACATAAGTCCTTTTCTTTGTTGGTGGTCAAGTTTCCAGTTCATAATCCACTGATTCATGTGCTCCAAAGTTTCTATAGAAACTGCCTGAAATGGAAGACGCCTAAGTCCTTCTTGTTCCAGAAGAAACATGGCCACTATTGGAGTTCCATAATCCTGATCCCATAAAATGTTTCCTAATTTCACATGAAATGTTTCAGATTTAATTGTACTGCACATTGCTACTATACTAAAATTAAAATGCTACATCTAATGCTTAAACAAACATTCCAAGTTATTCAAAAGAATATTAAATAAGGAGTTATGGTAAGCCTAATTTTCAGTCAACAATTACATGGTTTTTATCACTGAAAGTTAAACCAACATACTGTCTCTCGAAGTTCAGTAACAGCTAGCACACAGCAATAAAACAAAAGTATAATTACAGGTATTAATAAGATATTATTACATGGTTTTTATCACTGAAAGTTAAACCAACATACTGTCTCTCGAAGTTCAGTAACAGCTAGCACACAGCAATAAAACAAAAGTATAATTACAGGTATTAATAAGATATTATTACATGGTTTTTATCACTGAAAGTTAAACCAACATACTGTCTCTCGAAGTTCAGTAACAGCCAGCACACAACAATAAAACAAAAGTATAATTACAGGTATTAATAAGATATTATTACATGGTTTTCATCACTGAAAGTTAAACCAACGTACTGTCTCTCAAAGTTTCAGTAACAGCCAGCACACAACAATAAAACAAAAGTATAATTACAGGTATTAATAAGATATTATTACATGGTTTTCATCACTGAAAGTTAAACCAACATACTGTCTCTCGAAGTTCAGTAACAGCCAGCACACAACAATAAAACAAAAGTATAATTACAGGTATTAATAAGATATTATTACATGGTTTTCATCACTGAAAGTTAAACCAACATACTGTCTCTCAAGTTCAGTAACAGCCAGCACACAACAATAAAACAAAAGTATAATTACAGGTATTAATAAGATATTATTACATGGTTTTCATCACTGAAAGTTAAACCAACATACTGTCTCTCAAGTTTCAGTAACAGCCAGCACACAACAATAAAACAAAAGTATAATTACAGGTATTAATAAGATATTATTACATGGTTTTCATCACTGAAAGTTAAACCAACATACTGTCTCTCAAGTTTCAGTAACAGCCAGCACACAACAATAAAACAAAAGTATAATTACAGGTATTAATAAGATATTATTACATGGTTTTCATCACTGAAAGTTAAACCAACATACTGTCTCTCGAAGTTTCAGTAACAGCCAGCACACAACAATAAAACAAAAGTATAATTACAGGTATTAATAAGATATTATTACATGGTTTTTATCACTGAAAGTTAAACCAACATACTGTCTCTCGAAGTTCAGTAACAGCCAGCACACAACAATAAAACAAAAGTATAATTACAGGTATTAATAAGATATTATTACATGGTTTTCATCACTGAAAGTTAAACCAACATACTGTCTCTCGAAGTTTCAGTAACAGCCAGCACACAACAATAAAACAAAAGTATAATTACAGGTATTAATAAGATATTATTACATGGTTTTATCACTGAAAGTTAAACCAACATACTGTCTCTCAAGTTCAGTAACAGCCAGCACACAACAATAAAACAAAAGTATAATTACAGGTATTAATAAGATATTATTACATGGTTTTCATCACTGAAAGTTAAACCAACATACTGTCTCGAAGTTCAGTAACAGCCAGCACACAACAATAAAACAAAAGTATAATTACAGGTATTAATAAGATATTATTACATGGTTTTATCACTGAAAGTTAAACCAACATACTGTCTCTCGAAGTTCAGTAACAGCCAGCACACAGCAATAAAACAAAAGTATAATTACAGGTATTAATAAGATATTATTACATGGTTTTATCACTGAAAGTTAAACCAACATACTGTCTCGAAGTTCAGTAACAGCTAGCACACAGCAATAAAACAAAAGTATAATTACAGGTATTAATAAGATATTATTACATGGTTTTCATCACTGAAAGTTAAACCAACATACTGTCTCTCAAGTTCAGTAACAGCTAGCACACAACAATAAAACAAAAGTATAATTACAGGTATTAATAAGATATTATTACATGGTTTTCATCACTGAAAGTTAAACCAACATACTGTCTCTCAAGTTTCAGTAACAGCCAGCACACAACAATAAAACAAAAGTATAATTACAGGTATTAATAAGATATTATTACATGGTTTTCATCACTGAAAGTTAAACCAACATACTGTCTCTCAAAGTTCAGTAACAGCCAGCACACAACAATAAAACAAAAGTATAATTACAGGTATTAATAAGATATTATTACATGGTTTTCATCACTGAAAGTTAAACCAACATACTGTCTCTCAAAGTTCAGTAACAGCCAGCACACAGCAATAAAACAAAAGTATAATTACAGGTATTAATAAGATATTATTACATGGTTTTCATCACTGAAAGTTAAACCAACATACTGTCTCGAAGTTTCAGTAACAGCCAGCACACAACAATAAAACAAAAGTATAATTACAGGTATTAATAAGATATTATTACATGGTTTTCATCACTGAAAGTTAAACCAACATACTGTCTCTCGAAGTTCAGTAACAGCCAGCACACAGCAATAAAACAAAAGTATAATTACAGGTATTAATAAGATATTATTACATGGTTTTCATCACTGAAAGTTAAACCAACATACTGTCTCTCGAAGTTCAGTAACAGCCAGCACACAACAATAAAACAAAAGTATAATTACAGGTATTAATAAGATATTATTACATGGTTTTCATCACTGAAAGTTAAACCAACATACTGTCTCTCGAAGTTTCAGTAACAGCCAGCACACAACAATAAAACAAAAGTATAATTACAGGTATTAATAAGATATTATTACATGGTTTTCATCACTGAAAGTTAAACCAACATACTGTCTCTCGAAGTTTCAGTAACAGCCAGCACACAACAATAAAACAAAAGTATAATTACAGGTATTAATAAGATATTATTACATGGTTTTCATCACTGAAAGTTAAACCAACATACTGTCTCTCAAGTTTCAGTAACAGCCAGCACACAACAATAAAACAAAAGTATAATTACAGGTATTAATAAGATATTATTACATGGTTTTCATCACTGAAAGTTAAACCAACATACTGTCTCTCGAAGTTTCAGTAACAGCCAGCACACAACAATAAAACAAAAGTATAATTACAGGTATTAATAAGATATTATTACATGGTTTTCATCACTGAAAGTTAAACCAACATACTGTCTCTCGAAGTTCAGTAACAGCCAGCACACAACAATAAAACAAAAGTATAATTACAGGTATTAATAAGATATTATTACATGGTTTTCATCACTGAAAGTTAAACCAACATACTGTCTCTCGAAGTTCAGTAACAGCCAGCACACAACAATAAAACAAAAGTATAATTACAGGTATTAATAAGATATTATTACATGGTTTTCATCACTGAAAGTTAAACCAACATACTGTCTCTCGAAGTTTCAGTAACAGCCAGCACACAACAATAAAACAAAAGTATAATTACAGGTATTAATAAGATATTATTACATGGTTTTCATCACTGAAAGTTAAACCAACATACTGTCTCTCGAAGTTTCAGTAACAGCCAGCACACAGCAATAAAACAAAAGTATAATTACAGGTATTAATAAGATATTATTACATGGTTTTCATCACTGAAAGTTAAACCAACATACTGTCTCTCAAGTTCAGTAACAGCCAGCACACAACAATAAAACAAAAGTATAATTACAGGTATTAATAAGATATTATTACATGGTTTTCATCACTGAAAGTTAAACCAACATACTGTCTCTCAAGTTTCAGTAACAGCCAGCACACAACAATAAAACAAAAGTATAATTACAGGTATTAATAAGATATTATTACATGGTTTTCATCACTGAAAGTTAAACCAACATACTGTCTCTCGAAGTTTCAGTAACAGCCAGCACACAACAATAAAACAAAAGTATAATTACAGGTATTAATAAGATATTATTACATGGTTTTCATCACTGAAAGTTAAACCAACATACTGTCTCTCGAAGTTTCAGTAACAGCCAGCACACAACAATAAAACAAAAGTATAATTACAGGTATTAATAAGATATTATTACATGGTTTTCATCACTGAAAGTTAAACCAACATACTGTCTCTCGAAGTTTCAGTAACAGCCAGCACACAACAATAAAACAAAAGTATAATTACAGGTATTAATAAGATATTATTACATGGTTTTCATCACTGAAAGTTAAACCAACATACTGTCTCTCGAAGTTTCAGTAACAGCCAGCACACAACAATAAAACAAAAGTATAATTACAGGTATTAATAAGATATTATTACATGGTTTTCATCACTGAAAGTTAAACCAACATACTGTCTCTCGAAGTTTCAGTAACAGCCAGCACACAACAATAAAACAAAAGTATAATTACAGGTATTAATAAGATATTATTACATGGTTTTCATCACTGAAAGTTAAACCAACATACTGTCTCTCGAAGTTTCAGTAACAGCCAGCACACAACAATAAAACAAAAGTATAATTACAGGTATTAATAAGATATTATTACATGGTTTTCATCACTGAAAGTTAAACCAACATACTGTCTCTCGAAGTTTCAGTAACAGCCAGCACACAACAATAAAACAAAAGTATAATTACAGGTATTAATAAGATATTATTACATGGTTTTCATCACTGAAAGTTAAACCAACATACTGTCTCTCGAAGTTTCAGTAACAGCCAGCACACAACAATAAAACAAAAGTATAATTACAGGTATTAATAAGATATTATTACATGGTTTTCATCACTGAAAGTTAAACCAACATACTGTCTCTCGAAGTTTCAGTAACAGCCAGCACACAACAATAAAACAAAAGTATAATTACAGGTATTAATAAGATATTATTACATGGTTTTCATCACTGAAAGTTAAACCAACATACTGTCTCTCGAAGTTCAGTAACAGCCAGCACACAACAATAAAACAAAAGTATAATTACAGGTATTAATAAGATATTATTACATGGTTTTCATCACTGAAAGTTAAACCAACATACTGTCTCTCGAAGTTCAGTAACAGCCAGCACACAACAATAAAACAAAAGTATAATTACAGGTATTAATAAGATATTATTACATGGTTTTCATCACTGAAAGTTAAACCAACATACTGTCTCTCAAAGTTCAGTAACAGCCAGCACACAACAATAAAACAAAAGTATAATTACAGGTATTAATAAGATATTATTACATGGTTTTCATCACTGAAAGTTAAACCAACATACTGTCTCTCAAAGTTTCAGTAACAGCCAGCACACAACAATAAAACAAAAGTATAATTACAGGTATTAATAAGATATTATTACATGGTTTTCATCACTGAAAGTTAAACCAACATACTGTCTCTCGAAGTTCAGTAACAGCCAGCACACAACAATAAAACAAAAGTATAATTACAGGTATTAATAAGATATTATTACATGGTTTTCATCACTGAAAGTTAAACCAACATACTGTCTCTCGAAGTTCAGTAACAGCCAGCACACAGCAATAAAACAAAAGTATAATTACAGGTATTAATAAGATATTATTACATGGTTTTCATCACTGAAAGTTAAACCAACATACTGTCTCTCGAAGTTTCAGTAACAGCCAGCACACAACAATAAAACAAAAGTATAATTACAGGTATTAATAAGATATTATTACATGGTTTTCATCACTGAAAGTTAAACCAACATACTGTCTCTCAAGTTTCAGTAACAGCCAGCACACAACAATAAAACAAAAGTATAATTACAGGTATTAATAAGATATTATTACATGGTTTTCATCACTGAAAGTTAAACCAACATACTGTCTCTCAAGTTTCAGTAACAGCCAGCACACAACAATAAAACAAAAGTATAATTACAGGTATTAATAAGATATTATTACATGGTTTTCATCACTGAAAGTTAAACCAACATACTGTCTCTCGAAGTTTCAGTAACAGCCAGCACACAACAATAAAACAAAAGTATAATTACAGGTATTAATAAGATATTATTACATGGTTTTCATCACTGAAAGTTAAACCAACATACTGTCTCTCGAAGTTTCAGTAACAGCCAGCACACAACAATAAAACAAAAGTATAATTACAGGTATTAATAAGATATTATTACATGGTTTTCATCACTGAAAGTTAAACCAACATACTGTCTCTCAAGTTTCAGTAACAGCCAGCACACAACAATAAAACAAAAGTATAATTACAGGTATTAATAAGATATTATTACATGGTTTTCATCACTGAAAGTTAAACCAACATACTGTCTCTCGAAGTTTCAGTAACAGCCAGCACACAACAATAAAACAAAAGTATAATTACAGGTATTAATAAGATATTATTACATGGTTTTCATCACTGAAAGTTAAACCAACATACTGTCTCTCGAAGTTTCAGTAACAGCCAGCACACAACAATAAAACAAAAGTATAATTACAGGTATTAATAAGATATTATTACATGGTTTTCATCACTGAAAGTTAAACCAACATACTGTCTCTCAAGTTTCAGTAACAGCCAGCACACAACAATAAAACAAAAGTATAATTACAGGTATTAATAAGATATTATTACATGGTTTTCATCACTGAAAGTTAAACCAACATACTGTCTCTCAAGTTTCAGTAACAGCCAGCACACAACAATAAAACAAAAGTATAATTACAGGTATTAATAAGATATTATTACATGGTTTTCATCACTGAAAGTTAAACCAACATACTGTCTCTCAAGTTTCAGTAACAGCCAGCACACAACAATAAAACAAAAGTATAATTACAGGTATTAATAAGATATTATTACATGGTTTTCATCACTGAAAGTTAAACCAACATACTGTCTCTCAAGTTCAGTAACAGCCAGCACACAACAATAAAACAAAAGTATAATTACAGGTATTAATAAGATATTATTACATGGTTTTCATCACTGAAAGTTAAACCAACATACTGTCTCTCAAGTTTCAGTAACAGCCAGCACACAACAATAAAACAAAAGTATAATTACAGGTATTAATAAGATATTATTACATGGTTTTCATCACTGAAAGTTAAACCAACATACTGTCTCTCAAGTTCAGTAACAGCCAGCACACAACAATAAAACAAAAGTATAATTACAGGTATTAATAAGATATTATTACATGGTTTTCATCACTGAAAGTTAAACCAACATACTGTCTCTCAAGTTTCAGTAACAGCCAGCACACAACAATAAAACAAAAGTATAATTACAGGTATTAATAAGATATTATTACATGGTTTTCATCACTGAAAGTTAAACCAACATACTGTCTCTCGAAGTTTCAGTAACAGCCAGCACACAACAATAAAACAAAAGTATAATTACAGGTATTAATAAGATATTATTACATGGTTTTCATCACTGAAAGTTAAACCAACATACTGTCTCTCAAGTTTCAGTAACAGCCAGCACACAACAATAAAACAAAAGTATAATTACAGGTATTAATAAGATATTATTACATGGTTTTCATCACTGAAAGTTAAACCAACATACTGTCTCTCGAAGTTTCAGTAACAGCCAGCACACAACAATAAAACAAAAGTATAATTACAGGTATTAATAAGATATTATTACATGGTTTTCATCACTGAAAGTTAAACCAACATACTGTCTCTCGAAGTTTCAGTAACAGCCAGCACACAACAATAAAACAAAAGTATAATTACAGGTATTAATAAGATATTATTACATGGTTTTCATCACTGAAAGTTAAACCAACATACTGTCTCTCGAAGTTTCAGTAACAGCCAGCACACAACAATAAAACAAAAGTATAATTACAGGTATTAATAAGATATTATTACATGGTTTTCATCACTGAAAGTTAAACCAACATACTGTCTCTCAAGTTTCAGTAACAGCCAGCACACAACAATAAAACAAAAGTATAATTACAGGTATTAATAAGATATTATTACATGGTTTTCATCACTGAAAGTTAAACCAACATACTGTCTCTCGAAGTTTCAGTAACAGCCAGCACACAACAATAAAACAAAAGTATAATTACAGGTATTAATAAGATATTATTACATGGTTTTCATCACTGAAAGTTAAACCAACATACTGTCTCTCAAGTTTCAGTAACAGCCAGCACACAACAATAAAACAAAAGTATAATTACAGGTATTAATAAGATATTATTACATGGTTTTCATCACTGAAAGTTAAACCAACATACTGTCTCTCAAGTTTCAGTAACAGCCAGCACACAACAATAAAACAAAAGTATAATTACAGGTATTAATAAGATATTATTACATGGTTTTCATCACTGAAAGTTAAACCAACATACTGTCTCTCAAGTTTCAGTAACAGCCAGCACACAACAATAAAACAAAAGTATAATTACAGGTATTAATAAGATATTATTACATGGTTTTCATCACTGAAAGTTAAACCAACATACTGTCTCTCAAGTTTCAGTAACAGCCAGCACACAACAATAAAACAAAAGTATAATTACAGGTATTAATAAGATATTATTACATGGTTTTCATCACTGAAAGTTAAACCAACATACTGTCTCTCAAGTTTCAGTAACAGCCAGCACACAACAATAAAACAAAAGTATAATTACAGGTATTAATAAGATATTATTACATGGTTTTCATCACTGAAAGTTAAACCAACATACTGTCTCTCGAAGTTTCAGTAACAGCCAGCACACAACAATAAAACAAAAGTATAATTACAGGTATTAATAAGATATTATTACATGGTTTTCATCACTGAAAGTTAAACCAACATACTGTCTCTCAAGTTTCAGTAACAGCCAGCACACAACAATAAAACAAAAGTATAATTACAGGTATTAATAAGATATTATTACATGGTTTTCATCACTGAAAGTTAAACCAACATACTGTCTCTCAAGTTTCAGTAACAGCCAGCACACAACAATAAAACAAAAGTATAATTACAGGTATTAATAAGATATTATTACATGGTTTTCATCACTGAAAGTTAAACCAACATACTGTCTCTCGAAGTTTCAGTAACAGCCAGCACACAACAATAAAACAAAAGTATAATTACAGGTATTAATAAGATATTATTACATGGTTTTCATCACTGAAAGTTAAACCAACATACTGTCTCTCAAGTTTCAGTAACAGCCAGCACACAACAATAAAACAAAAGTATAATTACAGGTATTAATAAGATATTATTACATGGTTTTCATCACTGAAAGTTAAACCAACATACTGTCTCTCAAGTTTCAGTAACAGCCAGCACACAACAATAAAACAAAAGTATAATTACAGGTATTAATAAGATATTATTACATGGTTTTCATCACTGAAAGTTAAACCAACATACTGTCTCTCAAGTTTCAGTAACAGCCAGCACACAACAATAAAACAAAAGTATAATTACAGGTATTAATAAGATATTATTACATGGTTTTCATCACTGAAAGTTAAACCAACATACTGTCTCTCAAGTTTCAGTAACAGCCAGCACACAACAATAAAACAAAAGTATAATTACAGGTATTAATAAGATATTATTACATGGTTTTCATCACTGAAAGTTAAACCAACATACTGTCTCTCAAGTTTCAGTAACAGCCAGCACACAACAATAAAACAAAAGTATAATTACAGGTATTAATAAGATATTATTACATGGTTTTCATCACTGAAAGTTAAACCAACATACTGTCTCTCAAGTTTCAGTAACAGCCAGCACACAACAATAAAACAAAAGTATAATTACAGGTATTAATAAGATATTATTACATGGTTTTCATCACTGAAAGTTAAACCAACATACTGTCTCTCAAGTTTCAGTAACAGCCAGCACACAACAATAAAACAAAAGTATAATTACAGGTATTAATAAGATATTATTACATGGTTTTATCACTGAAAGTTAAACCAACATACTGTCTCTCAAGTTTCAGTAACAGCCAGCACACAACAATAAAACAAAAGTATAATTACAGGTATTAATAAGATATTATTACATGGTTTTATCACTGAAAGTTAAACCAACATACTGTCTCTCAAGTTTCAGTAACAGCCAGCACACAACAATAAAACAAAAGTATAATTACAGGTATTAATAAGATATTATTACATGGTTTTCATCACTGAAAGTTAAACCAACATACTGTCTCTCGAAGTTTCAGTAACAGCCAGCACACAACAATAAAACAAAAGTATAATTACAGGTATTAATAAGATATTATTACATGGTTTTCATCACTGAAAGTTAAACCAACATACTGTCTCTCGAAGTTTCAGTAACAGCCAGCACACAACAATAAAACAAAAGTATAATTACAGGTATTAATAAGATATTATTGCAATCTTTGAACATTTCTGTTTGGTAAACTTAACATGCAAAGTGCATCTAATAAAATAAAATTTGAAAGGAAAACTAAAATTTTTATGTTACATTGAAAAAACAAAAAAAAAACAGCCAGTGTATAAAACTACAAAGTTTTGAAGATAGTAAACAAATGTCAAAGCACATAAAAAGGATATATAAACTATTAATAAAATAGTAAAATAATACATGAATTACAAAAATGAATTCTAATACAACAACCAGACAATTCTTTTCACTCAGTAAAACATGAAACTGTTAATTTATATATTCATTTGCTTTTATTTTCATATTGATATATAACTACAAACTTGACACCAACAAGTTATAATAAAGGGTTGATACATAAGAAATGCACACAGTTATAACATTGTTATCACTGTTACAAGATGAAAATATTATTGAAAAATGAGATAAAAATACAAACACTTATCTAGCAGAGGAATATCAGAATAACTTGAAAATAAGTTAACTTTCACTATGATAATTCTGTAAGTACAAATATTTTGCTGATAAGTACATAACATGACAAAAACTGGAAACTTAAGTTTACATGTATAACTCTTAAAGCCTAGCAGCTAAGCTTTATGACCACATAATCCATAGCTTATAGCTGGCTCTTTCAAATCTTTCTGTTTTTAAATGTTGTTATCTGTTAAGTTAGAATGAAGTCAATCCACATAAATTATTTTCTCAAAGTGGCTTTAGACCTTCTACACAGAATTAAATTACTGAAAAGTTTTCTCAATCATTTATTGAGTAATCTAATCACTTTATCATAATGAAATGGTCTTATCTTTCTTTTACCATAACAAAACCTTTAAGTGAAATAAACAGGTCATTACTTACAATAAATTCAAGCCTGTTAAATGTGACTGGTAAGACTAAATATTATGACTTAATTATAATTTTAGTGACTTCAAAAACTTACTTATCAATAATAAGTGAATATATATTGTAGTTTACATGTACAAACTATATAAATACATATATATAAATGCAATCTATTTTAGAATAATTAGATAAATACTTTATTTATTTATTTATTTATTTACTGCAAGAATTTTAGTTTGAAGTGGACTATTCAAGGATTACATCAAATTAGTTTTCCCAAAACTTTCACTTGAAGTACATAATGAAATTGTATTGGATTGGAACCTATAAAACTCAAACACACTCAACTAGTTAAACTTTGATCGTAGTTTAGTTAGGCACAGAATAAACCAATAAACAAACTAAAAGCCACATAACTAACTAATACCAATATATACTAGCTTAACTCTCTCAATACCACTTGTCAACAAGACCAACTACTTGAACTCTTTGTACTCATTTAATCTTTTTAAATCTAACACTTTTAACCTTCAATACAGCGTATACATCTTCACAAAATCTTTTAACCCTTACATGACAGCTATTATCAATTGATGCTGCTATCTATAACATTCCTGCTTTTTAAGTGTTAATTAATACTAGAAGTATTCATACAAAACAAATCATATTTTTAGTGAAGTATTTTTAACAAAGTAAAATAAATATTTGTCCATGAATATAATGAATATGTTTTAAATAATCTCCAGGTGCAATTTAATTTTAATGTTAAAATTAAAAATACTTTTCCTCATCTCAAGCATTTTGTGTTTTCTTTGTGTAATCCATAAAAACCTGCTAAATGAATTTCAAATGATTTTTAGTACAACTTTATAGTTTATCTGTATTTTATACCCTATCTTAAAATGGAACTGGTCAATTTAACTGATGTTGTAACCACTAAAAAAATTTGAAATAAATTTTAATAACCCTTTATTCTTTCTAGAATGACTTAAAACTGTAACATGAAACTACATTTGATTATCCTAAGTAGGTCTAAGTTCATAACAGTGTACATCTATTTATGACTACATTTTGTTGTTTTATTGCTGTGTGTAACTATTGTCCACACCATTATAAGTTGTAAATTACTCGGGGCATATGTAGTACACATTACATCAATGAATTACTTTACCCACAATCTATCATGAGCTGCTTGCATGTGTGCCTCATGAAATATTTTTATTATAATAATAGTATTATTTATTTTACCTGATTTAATGTTAATTAACCAAAATCCCTATTTTTATATTTTATACATATAAATAAAGAATAAACATAAAAAACTAATAAAATGCTCAACAAATCGTTTTTTTTGTTGTCTATTGTCAAAGAGAGTTAATTCTAGTATTTTATACCGATAACAGTATACACTTAATTAGTTTCATTTAATTAAATAATGCACTAAACAATATAGATTAACAACATGCAAAAAACAAATTCCCTCACCTCTCAACATTTTACTGCCTTTCTAACTAATGACAAAAGTTGTTACAAATTAATCCATGCTAGTCGTTAATTTTCTTACAGGAACAATGTTGGTACTTGAGTAAAACTAACATTTGACTGTTCAGAACATAACATTATACATCATCTGACAGATGAAAACGTTGAGTTTCTGTTGTTTATAGATAATATATATAATTAAACATGAGAGAGACATATTAACGAATTATGAAAGAGAGAATGTGACAGGTGTGGCAGGAGGTGTCTGATTCTATATTTGATACCTCTGCAACCAAACAAAACTGAAGACAATAATAAATGTTGTTTATCTGAACAGTGATGATTTTATAGAAAGTACTTTATGTTTAATTTCATACTTTTTGCAGGGTTGGTGGATAAAATAGGGAAAAAAAGAAGCTAAGAGAACACATGTCAGGAGAAATACAGGGTTTTTTAATACTGCCCTGTAGAACTAAGAATTTGAAACTTGCATACTATTAAAATACACAAGACATCATGTTACTGTAATTAGTTTAACATAAATAAAAAAGTTATGAACGTAAGACACTGAAACCCGTGTCCTGCTCAGTAAAAGATGCCCGTGGCAACAAGATTAACCCTTTTTAGACCATAATGGTGTCACTGATGTCTCCTGATCATTTTCTTCATATTAATTTACTTTTTAAAGAAATTATATAATTTGATTTAGTTTTGATAATTTTTACATGGCCAAATGTTCAAAATTTTTTTGGGAAACACAATTCAAATAAAACAATTAGTAACAAAAAATGTTTCTTCAGTTTACTGCTGTAAGTCCACCTAACATAAAAATTTAAACAAAAAATGTAAATGTTGTGGTTGAATAAGACCTTCAAATTTTAACATGGTATTAAGCCTACAAGTTTTTGTATGATAACATAAACCCAGGTTTAAATATTTAAATGAAAAATTATTCTGAATAATTTGTTGTCAAGAGTGCTGCCACATATATTCCTTATCACAAGTAAAGTTATGAACTAGTTTATTAAGAATTTTATTCATTTTTCTTCTGAAAGAAAAAAAAACTAATAGGTACAAAAAGAGATAAAATAACACTAACAACATACATCCCTTAAAAGTGGGTGATTTCCAAAATATTTATCAATGTGGCCCAAAATATTCAGTCCTAGAACAATTACTCTATTCATAATGGATGACTTAATCAGGTATAATTTGATGGGCTATATTTAACAGTAAATACTTGACTATTTCATGAAAGAGTGTTTAGGTTCATGAAACTCATTTTTTTGCTACTGGATTTACATTTCTATTTTTTTATTAATGAATGTTAGACAATATCTGATAAAGAATTTAGACTAGAAACATTACTAACTATTTTTGAAGTGTGTATGCTGAAATTGAAATTTGAAGAATTTTGTTAGGTCTATGAGTCTTGAGTTTATTTGATACTAACAACATAATTTCAACAACAGTCACCCAACATATGTTTGCTTGCAGGTGGAAGTACGTAATTCAGAGCCTGTTATTGGTTGGTATTTCCAAACCAACATATTTTACAAGTGAACTGAGATAACCATTAGCTATGGCTTGCCATAAGTAATAAGAGAGAATCTTCAATGTTCATGGTACTTAAAATTCTTTTAGGTAGGTTTAGAGAAATTAATCTATAAGTTCTATATGGTACCAAACATAGGGTGCTCACATACCTGATTCTATTTCATTATTCATAAGGACCTCTACCAGCCTTCTCTCAAATTGAAATTATTTTAGGCAGGTTTAGAGTAAATTAATCTTTAAGACCTTGGGCATGATCAAATATATCAATCAAAAGTGTTTGACTTCCTGAGTCCAAATCAATCAAGAGATGACACAGCTATAAACTAAAAATTTTTACTTGAAAAACTCAGATCCATTGTATGAGCTGCTATGCTATGGCTTAAAATGTGGGATGTATGAGATATAGAGATTTGGGCTTTCAAGGAGTTTTTCTGATAAAAAATAAATGATTTTCCAGAATTCTAAGTACTGGAAAATTTGTTTTCAAAATTCCATAACTTAAATTTTCACAACATATACATATGTTAATATATATTCAATGGAAATGGAGGACAGCATTTATGCAGACTAATAAGATAACTGCTCTGTTTTGTAAAGCAAATACTACGTGCTAAGTTAAACTATCAGAAACTCACCAGTTTCCCTCTCTAAAGTTAGGATTCTCCCAGTGGAACTGGATGAAAAATGTGACAATTCTGAAAATGAACATGTTTTGTTTAGATTCAATCATGTAATATCACAAATAATGATGTGAAACCATATAATATTTTTTCAATACTTGACTCAATGAAACATAGTGTTCTTTCTAAAATTTTAAAATAAAATTAAACTTAATACTTACCACCCTGTTTTGTGTAATATGTTTTATCTATCCACCATGTCACTATTATTCATCATTCATAACACGTTTGCCAAGATTAATTTAGTTTAGTAAGTTGCATTTAGAATGATCTTTAATATCAGTTAAATAATGTTCACAAGATGATGTAACTTTCATTTAAAAACATTTAAAATGCAACATTTAATTAAATTAGTAACAAAACAGCAAGGCACATGCAGAACAGTCAAACATTTTATACACGATAACAGCAGTGAATTAAATATGTAAGATTAACAAACCACCGACACAAAGCTACAAGTTTTTGACATTATTATCTGTTATAGGTTTTACTTTGTGAAATGAAATAGATATACTTGATAAAATAAATCATGTTTGTTTTCAATGTGTAGAAAAGGTGACACAATTTCAATGCAAAAATACAATTTCCTTAAATGTAAGTTATTATTTTTTCAACAACAATTGCTACTTTTGGACCAGCACATCAAATGAAATTCCACTTACCATAGTCACCTCCCATTTCAAATGTGGCATGTGCAGAATAATCATAGTAAGTCACATTCCATCTACAGAAGGAATTACAGAAAAACATTTAAACTTTAAAATGTTTTAACTGTTAACAAAGGTTTAAAACTACTAATTTAACTGAGAAAATACATATCTAAGCAACTAGCAAATGAAAGATTTATCAGAAATTGAAATAGAAGAAACACTGATGAAAGTATAATTCACTGTGATATTAGTCTGTTCTAATATGAACGTACACAATACTTTTCTGTTCTGGGCTGTTCAGAAAATAAAGGTTGATCTAAATCTTGAAAATCTATATTATTATTATTATCATAAATATATTCAACTTATCACATAAAAAAAATAAAAATAGTCATCTTCAGTTGAGAACACATTTATAACAGTTATAACTTTTGTTATGAACAAACACAAACAAGATATTCACACACTTTCCAAAACTTTGAAGTTTTAACATTCAACAAAGTATTATATACAGTAAAAGAAGTCGATGCTTGATACCAAACAACAGAGTTCAACACCTCTGAAGTCAAGTTCACTTAAAAATGAGCTGTTTAAAAGAACCAGAAAAAAACAAACATTATTCTTAACTATAATGCAACACTAACCTCTTCTCCCTCGTTTTACTGTCATACATGGTTATTTGAAATTCTGAAATATCAAGTTTAATTTCAATTAATTAAAACATTCTACCATACAAGACTACAATATTTAACAAAACATTTTATTTTATTTTACTGTAATATTAGTAAAGCTACAAATAAAATATTTACATTCATTCATGTTTTG
This sequence comes from Tachypleus tridentatus, assembly GCF_004210375.1. NCBI lineage: Eukaryota > Metazoa > Arthropoda > Merostomata > Xiphosura > Limulidae > Tachypleus > Tachypleus tridentatus. Next base: position 26,614,275 of record NC_134833.1, read on the forward strand.
TTTAAACTGATTAGGTTATAATTTACATATCAGTGAAGTAAAGAAAAGATAATTTGGTACATAGTATTAACATCTGAAGTTAACTTATACTGATTGTTCAAAAAACAGTAATTTTATATGTTTTGTCACTGAAGCTAGTTTTTAATTACTGCAATGATACATAATGGGAAAATTAAAGTAAAATATATATTTTATCAGGTTTTAGTTACGTTTATAATAATAAAAATCATGAAAATAAAAACAAAAACTGTCAAGTTGGGTATAACTTTGTTAACTCAAAATACAACATGTTCAGTATTTAGGTTAGTTCTAGACAAATCAAAAAACTTTTGTGAGGTTCTTCATTGGTTTCTAAGATAAATGAAAAGTGTAAAATTGGAGTTAATGATTATGGGGTTTCTAATTTTATCATCTGATTTCAAATCATCACTTCTCTTAAAGCATCAATTACAGTAATATCACAAAAAGCAATTTATCAGTTGTCTTTCATTAACCACTACTTTATTAGAGAACAAATCACAAGTGATTTTATAAATGTAATGTCACCATGCAATATTGACTTAGGTAAAACTGACAGAAGACCATTAACAACAATGTTAGAATATGATAAACCATAGTTGGTATGAAGAAACACAAACAAGATATTCAAACACTTTCCAAAAAACAAAGTTGTTTAGTTTGTTGTTTCAGAAATTAATGCAAAGGATACAAGGAAGAATAGAATATTATATAATTCATTTTAAGATCAAATATTTAATTTATTTACCTTTGTTTTTCTTCTACTGGCAAAATTAACACAGTTTTGCCACATAATGGCTGAAAATCCTTGTAAAATCATAACTGACCTGTTCGACCAATAAAAACTGTGTTGTCGCTAGCAGCAGGACAAAGATTGTCTGCATCTTCCTGAGAAAGTGTTTCAAACTTGGTTCCTGTATGAGGGTCTATAGCATACCAAGTGTCAACCTTTTTACCTAGGAAAACAACGATAACAAAAACAACAACAACTAAGAACAGGAAAAAAAACAAAAACTACTACTACTACTTTTTAGAACACCATATAGGCTTAACAACAAACTCAAATTAGGCAAGAAAAACTATACACTAGAAATCAGCATACAATTTCAACTACTACTAAATAAGTTTCATAAGATATATATACAAAATGTAAAAAAATTACATTGAGAAATAACACGAGCATAAAGATTAACACAAAAATTAAACATTTTAAGACTTACAGTGCTATGGTAAAAAACCTTCCAAAGAAAATTAATAAAGCAAAACTACTATAAGTTCAATGAATAGTATAATGGCAGGACTTCACTGTGGATCACTTCTAGATATGATGACCTGACAAAGATGATAAATTGAATGTACATCACAAAAGATATCCTTAAATATTAACTACTGAACAGATCTAATGCATATTAATATGACAAAATAATTGGTTTAAATTACTAAATATGTGTGTGTGTATATTATATATATTAAAAGAAAGAAGTCCATAGACTAATGAAAAAGGTTACATGTATGTTACAATAGCATGACAATCTTTTAATTTCTGATAAAATGAAGTCTATTAATCAATGGTGGTCACTCTTAATTATACAGTCATAAAGATTGTATGTTGATCAGAAAAAATAGTAGTCAAATTCAAGATGACAACTGTTGCTGAGGTCAGTATTCTGTACATGCACTTAAATGTAATTATTAATTAGTTACAAGAAATTAACCAGTTTTTATCTTATATTTCAGCTTCTAATTTGTAGCTATCTTCAGAGACATCCTGGTAAAGACTATTCTAGTGGTGGTATTGGATGAAATTCAATCTGTGTATATAATTACACTTAGGAAATTGTTAACCATTGCAACAGCTGATGTCCAATCACCACAAACTTACCATAACAACTACTTACAAGATTAGGAAGATAAATCAACGTGAGCTTAAATAACAATGTAAACAGATAAATATGACAAAATTTACTATTTAGGATGACTAAGCTGTATCTAGTAACAAAGTAATGTACTTAACATTTATGAATTTCTCAATCTATACTGAGCTCAACAGGTATTGAATCTATTGAAACAGTTTTTGAAAGGATTTAAAGAATAATTCCCTACCATAAACAGCTCTACAAATTAGTGCAAGATCCATTATTACTTACATTATTGTAAGTATATTGAGTGCTTACAATAACATTGCTTTCCTCTGCATACTTATAAAGTAACTGAAGCAAATAAATTAATAATGTTTTCTTCAGTGTTAGATGAGCAATGTTAGAAAAATCAGTAGGGTTTACCATTTGTAAAATAAAACACATTGTTCAAAAACACAAGATTAAGGTACATTATGAATGATATAAAAGCCCTAACATGATGACTTATGGGTAATTAATTATAACCATGCTTCTTTGTGAGCTTGTAAAAGGCATCAACACCATAAAAACTGTTGTTGTTATAAGTGACCAACACACACACATGGTGTTCCAGTCGCTATGTAATCACCGACCTCAGTCAGCCTGAAGAGCTCTAGACTGAGCAAAACATGTTTTCAGCAATGAATATGATGAATATAAAGTGGTTTAAAAACTAATTTTTGAAAATCCCTAAGGGACTAAGTTATGAATACAATATTAAAAATATATAACAGTCCAGAAGGATGTCTTTTGAGAAGTATAATTAATAATATTACGAATACTTAATGTTCTTTACAAAATGGTCTTTAATTTTCTCATATGCTGATGATTTCTGTACAATAAGATTTAGGCCACTTTATACCAAAATCAGTCTTTTGAATTGGCCTGCAAAATATTATCATTGAAATAAATGCTTGGATACTAAAAATAACTGTTTATCGTTACACTAGTCCAATTTTGTAAACAAGTAACTCTCTTCACAACTTTGAGTAAAATACTGTTTAATCCTGCTTAATATTACATTTCTTTAAAGTGACTAGGAAAGGCACGCTTCAATGCGTGTCAAGTGTAATATATTCACTATTACATATTTGTTTTAATATCTACATTTGGTTCAGTTTAATGCATGTAACATATATTGTTAAATGTGTAACGTGCAAATCCTGCCTGTTCTCTAAATTTGTAGAAGATTCTCGTTGCTAGGAATCAAAAATATATATTTTATGAAAGTACTAGTGTATTTTTGATTGCTGTTGGATCAACTGAACTTTCTAACACTTTACATAAAAAATATAAATTGACAAGCCAAGAGATAGTTTATTGTTTGGTCGTAACAGTGAGTATACTATAATTCTTCAAAGCTATAACCTCAATAAACTCTTATTAATCAGAAAACTAAATACTTGACCAGGCACATTTATAGATTTTGAACATTACAAACCTTTTAACTTCAGTGAATTAACTTTGGACATTAATATTTCTAAGAGGACATTAGATGCTGTTGGTGAAAAATTTACACGTGTTTCAATCTAGCTAGCTGTCAAGAGAAGTGTAACAATATCAACTCACTTGTCATGGACTTGGACCATCAATAAAATATTCAGTTCCAAACCAGATAGTAGACTGAATATTGTTTATAAGTTTGTAAATTTGTATATATATAAATAATTATTTGTAATAACTGTTATTATAAATTGAATTTTTGTTTGTATATTTCAAATACATTTGTGTTAAGAAAGAAAACTGTGTACCAATCTTGTTGGCAAATATCATAAACTTGATATATACTGATATTCAATTAACTTCTAAATTAAAATTTTCAGCTATCTGAGATAAATTATAATATGCAACATAAGATAGAAATTAACTTGAGCAACTGCTATTCTACTAACTAAAATTATAAATTTACTGTTATTCTATAAATAAGTTTAATAGGTACAAATAACATGTTCCCTGTAAGAAAGAATAACGACATTCAGGTCAACAGTAACTATATGAAAATTCATAAAAACAGCTTTAACTCCGGTTTCTTAATAAGGTGTTAATATGTGAAGAAACTATAATCCAATATTTTCTTGCTGATAAATATCATTCCACAGCTACTAAAGGTAAACACTTAACACTAATACTGCCTCTCACCAGAATAACAAAATAACAGAAAACATTGAAAAGGTGAGTAGTTTTAAGGCTATGATGTGTAATGATATGTTCAATCTGTAATTATTTATGCATAGTATAATAACATCTTTTATTAATATAATATATATATATATATATATATAACATTCTGATGATGAGGAACCAACTTTTAAAAAATAAAAAATCTGGAGATGACTTGAGTGGTAAATGAAACCTTTATTAGAAATGTACAATGTTTTGACAAGATTATGTCAATATTAGATACCTTTTAATATAGGACAGTGTAAAACAAAACAATAAGTCTGCCACACAGTCCAGAAATATATTAAAAAGACACAGACTTGTATTCACACTGAAACACTAGATGATCTACCTGTATACAGTATCCCATCACTGCTACGGCACGGTGAAGCAGCTACTAACTCTGGAATAGTGAAAGGGAGTTTCTTGAGTGATTGCCTTCCATCAACAACACCATAGACATAAAGACTGCCATCTTGTGGGTTTGGAAGGAAAGTTGGTCTAAAAATACAAAATAAATGACATGTTACAGGGTTCACTGAATAATTAATATTACAAGAATTGGTACACAGGAACAGTTAAAACACAAATTGTATTAGATTTATCTTTAAGGTTTGAATAAAACAACTTTGAACTTCATTACTACAGATTAAGTTTTATATAGCAAAAATAACATAAATAACAAAGTACATTTAAGTTTCAAGCACTTGTATAAAATAACTTCAGATAAATGAATTAAAATAAAACACTTTTCCAGTTGTTATGCACTTGCATGATACTAATGTGAGATGATGAATAAACTATAACTGCATTTCAACACTAACTACAAAGCTAAGAAAGGAGTAAGTGATTTGACAGGGTAGAAAGCACATTAAGACATTGAAAGTAGAATAAAAAAACAACAACAGTGATTTGATTAAAACCAAACAACCTTACTTAGAAAAACTTAGTTGCAAATTAGCTAAAATGGATTAACATTTCCACATTCTTCATATAATGTAATTCTTGAAGATATAGCTAAATTCCCTACAAATATTCCACAATTATACCAACAGATTCAAAGAAAACTAATTTCATTCATCAATTAGTAAAACAAAAATCTTCCAGACACACCTAAAAACATATAATTATAAACTTACGTAAACAACCATTTGTAGAACTTGAAGACAGCATACTAAATAAAATATCCATTCTACATATAGATACAACCATGGTAGATACAAAATACAACCTACCAGAAGAACAAAGAAAACATAAAAAATCAAAATAAGGTCAACAGTCAGGAAGCCATGATGTGTAAACCCAACTATAATACATACCCAACAGAATATTGAACTTGTGAATTTAAAGTCATCAACATAACAATTCTACTATGATACAAAGGTAATGACAATGCATACATAGACAAAGACACCATTAAGTTCTCCAACTGTGATGACAGGTAGACACTACATGAAGAAAACACAGAATAAAAAAATTAACCAATCCCTTCAAAAACAACAGAAAGAACTTGAAACAGAAACAAACAACAAACAGTGTACTGCAGCACCCCTCCCACACACATCTGTGGTTTAAATGTTTACATAAATTCACAAGCAAGACTGTTCTCTCCATCCTATAGTTAAATACAGACATTCAGTGTCATCTCTGACTTGATGTTTTGTGTATATGACCACACAACAGGTACAGCATCCTTACATATTAAAATCTCAGTCCAATCTTTAGATATTACAAAGGCAACAGAGATAACCTCATAAAATACAATGATAAGATTCAATGTATCCAATCTATTCACTAATGCACCAATCTTCTAAACTACAGATTTTCTTCCAGTAGTTTGAAAGTGATGAAACTCTTAAAGAATGATCCAACTGATAATCTCCATGACAACAGAATTCTAAACCTGCTACTAACAAGAACAAGGACCAATCATGTGCTTGCTGCTACCACCAATACCCAGTAACTCCTACATGTAACATTTCATACATAAAAACTTTAAAAAGCAGCTCTGAGTTCCAAAATTTAGCTTAGATATGGTTACAACATATTCATAATATGGACATTCAATGCAAACAAGATTAAACATTTTATGAACAACCACAATATAAAGGATATAGACAAAAACATACATTCCAAGATGTGATGACTACCAAGACACACAGCTGATGTACCACAAGAAACACACAAATGAAGATAAGTGGTTCAACTTTAAATCAAACCATCTCAACATTGTAAAGATGGAAGTCACAGATTGTCTACTTACTTTAATGAACAAAACCTGTAACACTAAAAATCTTAATAAGGAGAAAGAATAAAACCAACTTTACAAAATAGAAAACAGAAGACAAACTTCATGAATAAACAGTAAAAACATTTCAAGCACATAATCACATCACCTCATGTCAAACATCTCTGTGAAAACATACAAATAATACGTAAACAGAATAAAGTTAGAACATTATTCAGAGGCCACCAACGCAACAAAATAGAAGTCAGTATATATCAAACCACCTGCAGTCCTAATGAAGAGCAAAAATGCCATTTACAACACCCACTTGTGAATGTGTACTCCAATATATTATGATAATAAAAACAACTCAGGAGCATAATAGACATAAAAGGCCCCAGGTTTATTAATAAAAAAAATGTTGTTTTTTTTGACAGATTTCATTCAATGATTTATCATTACTTGTCAGAGATAAAGATAATAATAATTACATGGTAAACTATTGTGGATAAAGATAATAATAATTACATGGTAAACTACTGTGGATAAAGATAATAATAATTACATGGTAAACTACTGTGGATAAAGATAATAATAATTACATGGTAAACTACTGTGGATACAACTAGAAAATAAAATTCAGGTTCTCTCACATACAATAGTATAAACATCACTACTAAAATTTTTGTGAGCTTACTGCTTATGAAAAAAATATAAAGAAACTGACATTGATAAATTTTCAAAAAGAACATGTAAAAACACTAATTCAATGTTTCTTAAATATCATATAACATTTTTTAACTGTTATTCACTCACCTTTTAGTTACATCTAATGACATTTTCAAAACAGGTTCTGAAAAATTTTAAAACTGAGTTATTCTGCAAGTAATAAAGTATCATAATTTCTTTATACACAAATCATTAACAATCAAAAACCACAATGAACTGAAATCCTGTTTGAATTCTGCTACAATATATAAAAGTAACATATTGTCAAGCTTTAAAAACTTCAAACTGAACAGAAACTTTTATTTTAATCCAAATAACTACTTTCATCAGTTAATCCTTTAAATATGTCAGTCTAGTCTCTTGTGGTTCTGAGTTACTTTGTAAATATAAAAGTTTATTTTTTTAAAACATCAACTAATATATATTTACATTACCAATATATATAAAGTTTTTTTTAGCCACCTGACTTTCCTAAATAGTTTTATGATAATTCTGAGAGGCCACAATCCACTGGATTTCTTTAAGACTGTCTTTTATCTGATATAATTTACAAATTTCATGTTCCTGTGAGAAATTTTATGACAATATTATAAAGTAACCTAATTCTCAGTGCTCAACTCACCTGGGTATCTCATCTAAATCCTGGTGTGCTTGTTTACTGCTCAGTATCTTATTAAAATCACTTACCATTCTAATACAGTGGGTGAATTCCACCTAGCTCACTTGTCCAAAAGTAATTATGAAGTAGTTACACTGTAAGTTTTTAAACTATACACCTATCTTCTCAAAATTTTGCAGATTATCAGTAAATATTAAAAGTTATCCAAATTCAAGAACAATATCTTTAAATTAACTATCTGCTTGTGCATTTTTTACTTTCAAATGCTGACTATCCAAAATTAAAAACACTTTTATGCATCAGAAAATTGTTATATTTCCTGTGCTAAATCTCTATAACAACTTAATATCCTCCAGATAATTATCAAATCCTTTTTTTAAAAAAAAAACTTTATATTTTATTTGTTATTTTCATTATTGTATCTCTGTATGGATTTGGTTGATATGACTGACCATATAACTACAATAAAAAATAAGAAATAGATATAAATTATACTTTTTTTAATTCTAGAATTATTACAAATTATAACACAAAACTATACATATTTATTCTAAATAGTTTAAATCTCATAATATTTTATATATATAATAATTTATTTTTTTATTTTACTGACCTTTCAGCAGTGTTTGATGAACATCATAGAAGTTGAATGATGCAGCACACATACATTCATGTTACTGTATCTAATAATATAAAACTCACCTTTACAAAGTGACCTCTTTTGGCTGGTTAAGTGGACCAGTAATTTGTAAAATTTTGGTTAAAATACACTACATTCATATATACATTCTCATTATTTACAAATAAGTTTATAAATTTCAGTTATTTTTTTAAACACAAAACAGTAAATAAACAAGTATAGGAAATAATTATCTCTTATAGTCACAAACTTTGTACTTGTTTTCTGCTTGCCCCAATTTGCTAAGCCTTATCAAATTTCATGTGGAGAAAGTACAACAAAATTATTTTCAGGTTTTATATATACATTTTGATGTAACAAAAATGATATTACTATATAAGTATTACAAAATTCCACAATAATTTATCAGATTTAGTAACTATGCTGTATTTGGATCTAAAATATAATTTTTTTAAGTTCAATAATATTTTACCTTACCACTTGGAATTTACCATGAAAAGAAGGGAGTTCCCACATAAATATTTCACAGAGGCTCAGCAAACCATGTCAGGAACATTCTGAGCTTTCAATTTCATCTCCTAAAATGGAAAGATGTGGATGGGGCCATTGTGTTTGATTCACAAAATGTAGCAATATCTTGGCAAATAGAAAAGATCAAAAGTTCTTGTTTTTTATTCTGGCTTGTAAGTAGTAGTAATATGAGTTCCTGATCCATAAGAAACCATAGGCTTTAAATTTAGACATTATAAACATCTAATGTGAGCCAATAATGTATTCAATGTACCACATGATAAAAAAATTGATGTTCAGAATTTTTTTTAATATTTACTTTTGAATTAAGAAATTAACTAATGTATAATACTGAAATATTTCAATTATAATCTATAATGTGATATCAAACTTATTAACACAGTAGTTCTTTACAATTTGGAAATAAGTCTACAAACATGACCATAGGAAGACCTGTCAGACCCAGTTTGGTAGGGTTAAATGTTCTAGTTGCTTCAATTAGAGACTTGCATTTTAATCCCTACCTCGTAATTTGAAGACCAATCTGCCCCAACCTTCACCAATTATATTACTATCCACAGTGGATTCACTCTTTTCACAGATCTAACATTACTCTACAGTCTATTGGGTTTCTTTTGCTTTTGTTTGAATTACAAAAAACACAGGTTTAGTTATGCTTTATATAAATAACACGAACATACCAACACAGTGATATGTTGCTATACATGGAACCATGGTAAACATGTTTAACATCTGTGTATTCGATTCACAGCAAATTCCCAACTCTTTAACAATGTAATGCTCTCATAGATAACATGCAGATAGAGATGTAACAGAACCCTGGGAGTAAAGGATAAATACAATAATGGGAGAGTAAAGTCTGAATATAATATTTCTTCAGGCCAGAAAAAACAAACACTTCCAACACATATGGTTACACACTAAGTTAATGTGATATTAAACTTAATTAATACTGATTAAGACTAAGAAACGATCATATCATATGAGATTTGAAACAATAAATCACAGATGACAATAATTAACAGAATAGGCTTTGACTTTGTAACATTTAGAAAAAGTGGAATATGAGTCCTTAATCCAGTTGTTACACAACTGGTGAAAGAACATACAAGTGTGTTTGGTTTCAGCCCCCATGAAAATACTTTTCTTAATAATAAATGAATTTAAGGAAGTTTGATCAACTAAGTAAAGGAGATTTAACCTCAGAAGAGAAAGTCTTGTCACAAGATGCAGAATATTCGAAACATTCTTGGAGACATAGTTGGTTTTTATTAGAAAATTTCAAGACTGACATTGTAATATTTAGTTATAATTCACCAATGAAAATAAGTCAGTAAACTGACCTTAAAGTTTGTACTAATTACCAACATAGGAATTTTAAAATTGTTGAGTATTTGAAACAGTATTCAAGTGAAATCAAAGTCAATAAAAATAAAATTATGCTGTCAAATATAATTTCTGTGGTATTTTTAATGAGAACCAATTGTAAAATGGATTATATTTAAGTTGAATGAAATTCATTAGATAATACAAATAAACTTTAACATCATAGCTCACCTTCTTTGAAGGACCAATGAACCAGCCCTGTGTACTGACTAACAGCATACAATGAGCCATCCAGAGTAGAAACAAGTAGAGTTGGTTCCACAACAGCCAAATTTTGAGACTAGATATTAATAAAATAAACAATTTAATATCTTCTTTTCATACAGTTTTTAAAAGTATTGTGTGTTTTATGAATTTCACACAAAGCTACATGAGGGCTATCTGCACAAGCTGTCCCTAATTTAGCAGTGTAAGACCAGAGGGAAGGCAGTTAGTCATCACCACCCACCATTAACTCTTGGGTTACTCTTTTATCAAGGAATAGTGGGATTGATCATCACTTTATAATGCCCCCACAGCTGAAAGGGCAAGCATGCTTGGTGTGATGGGAATTCAAACCTGCAACCCTCAGATTATGACTCAAACACCTTAGCTCACCTGGCCATGCTGAGCCTTTTAAAAGTAAAATGAAAACACATAAATACAATTTATAAAATGTAACTTTTCATTTTTAAACACACACAAGATGTATTTATGGATGGTATCTCCTGCCCAAATGGATATCTCTAGAACTTGAATGTAAAAATATCACACATCTTTAGAGGGCTACCATAACGTATTAAAAGTTAAAGCACGTAGATACACTGACAACACAGCAGTATCAAACAAACAAAACTGACTTGACATAGCTCAGCATGTCTATACAACTAATCTAGTATTTGAAAAAAAATTTAACACCTGTAAAAAAAGCTTTACTTTTATTTAGACACAGTCTTATCAATCAAATATTTTCCTTCGAGATTTATAACACACAATGTTGTAAGTTGGTTGACCTTAGAGTTAGAACATTAATGCAAACTTCTGAATACACTTTTTCTTTTAATAAATTACAAATTACACTGTTTTAACTTTGTGGTTAAGTTTACAAGATTATCCAAAGATCTAAGTATGATCATTCATAAATTTATACCTTGTCAGAAGTATTTCAGCATGGAATATAAGGCACATTATACAAATGTTTCATTCCATATACAACTTTTGAATTTAAGAATAAGATACGGGTATAAAACTTAAGATTTCAATGAACTATTGAATTAGTTTTGGTTCTATAATTATGAGTTGGACATCAACAATTTAGGAGTAATATGGACTAGTCACTGCAATGATTTTGGTTTAAAACTAATTTGTGATTGAAGACATAATTTTCAGGTTTTTTATACTTGTTTTCTCCAGATCATAAAACATAAAAAGGATTAGAAGAGATTTGATTTCTGTCCTAAATTATTACATGCCTATCAGCTCATTTCTAAGAAAAAACAAGCTACAAAAACAGAATGTGATAACAAAATATACATTTTTATAGCCACAATAAATCATCCAATCTTTAATGACAAGAGATCACTTTTCAACCTCAAACCTCAGAATCTTATCAAGACCAAAATAGGCTTCTTTTGTTTTTACAAAGTTAACCAATTTCTTATAATAATAAAAAAATAACAAAGGATTCTTCATACATAAATGTATGCTTATTTCTTTTCTTAAGGTTAATTTAACTGCAGGTGTTAGTTAAGACGTTTAATATACACACTTATTTTTCAACTATTTATTATATTTTTACATTAAAATAATTAGTTTACACTATTTATGAATTCAGGATTAACTTAACTAAACCTCACAAGACATCATTGGGGTTATAAACAAATATATCGATAACAAAATGGGTACAGAACTGGTAAATCAATACATCCTAATTGTTAAAAGTTTTTTGTTTTGGGATACTGCATACTGGTTTTGAGACCAGAGTATCACAATACCAACATTATTGTCCATGTATCATCCTTTTTGCTTGTTATAATCATTGAGAATGGAAGGACTAGGAGTTACAAATAAAAATTCTGAAAGAGTAGAATTTATCTTCAACAAAAATTGCTATCCTAACAAGGTGTCTGGTCTTTGGAATGGGTTTCCTCCAGATGTGAGATATACAGTACAGTAAACAGAGAATGTCTTACCCAAATATTTTTATATAGTCTACCTTTTATTTTTTTATTACTTTTTAAAGACATTTTGAAAGCTTGTTTGTTTGTAATTTTGTTTGTTTCAAAGTAAGAATCTAAATAGGTAATTAATTTGGTAATTATAGCTTGTATTTTTTAAGATCAGAAATTACACAATGTTGCAAAAGATCTGTCACTTTGTTGCATACAATTGGTGTCTTGTTAGAAACAGATGGTGCTATTTCAATAAAACATCCATCTATCAAATGCATTTTTCAGTCAAATACAAGAGACTAAAATTTTTCAAAAAATGATTTGAAAATACAAAAGACATACAAAAAACAATTTTGTCTGAATACACACAAAAAAATGACAATTCATCTAAAGAAAAACTTAGAACAAAAATTGAATCACTGCTCAAAAAATGTTTGGATATTTATAAAAATTAGAGAAATTTTCGTAGTCAACTTCATTTAATCACTGCATTCAAGTTTTATAATTTTTCACAAAATATGCATCTTATGCTTTAGCAAAGTACCAAATTTTTGCAAAACTCTATTTATAATGGGAATGCAACATCAAATGTTAGTTTGTTGTGAGAGTGGATAATCATGGAGGTGAAACACTGTCCATTAAGACTTTGTCCTAGATCCATACAACACATCAAAGATATTTTATTAGATAAGGGGTGCCTTTCATCATATGACAGACTAGATGGGCCAATAGATGGCCCTTGTTGACTTTAAACTTTATATGTTGTGTCCTGTTAACCTGGATTATTTTGAAGTTTTGTTGACTAGTTTGTTACAAATAACGTAGATTTGATGCTTTAGGTGATGGAGAAAATTGCTTTGCCAAATAATCTTGTTTCTTTATGTTCTTATAAGATTTTTTTATCTGTTTAAAAAACTAGTTCAGAATTATATAGAAAAATGCCCTTTTATGTTGCATTTAAAATATTATTTGTTTAGAATAGTATTAGGCATGGCTTGAGTATGCTTAACAGGCTTTCAAATGCTTTTTTTATGAATGGCTTTATGTCACAAATTAAATTTATAAACACCTTTCAAAGATTTCCTAGTTTACAAACAAAACTACTATGTGAAAATCATATTTTCAGCAGTGCAGCATACTTTACCGATGTGTAAAACATGCAACTGCAGCATACAAACAACTTAGACACAGTTTATTTTTCTAATCTGGGATTAAGGTGTAAAGTCTAATCCACTATCCTGATTTGTAAAATAATGTTTATACTATCAGAGCCAGTTCTATGAGGCTGTAGGTCCTGAAGCCATACTCATGATTGGGTTTTTGAGATTATACACTAGAAGATTACAACATTTGGCTACTGAGAAGCAGGGCCTGAGGTGGTTGCCTCAGTAGTCTCACTTTAAGGCCAGCCCTGTTCAGTGGTGAAAAAAGCTCTGATTCTAGTTTTTATTGCTCTTCATTCTATTGTTTTTGTTTATATTTGTGGTCATCATGAAATAAGTAAGCCTTACCTCCACATGGAACTCTGTCCATATTTTGAAAACTAAAAAAAAAAAAAACTATTATTTTTGGTTGTGTTAGTGACAAGTCAAATGCTTATTTGAAGTTCCATTTCCTTGTGTTAACTGTATCATGTATGAGTAGGACTGCCAAATTCTGGAATTGTTCAAGTGAGACTGAAATTGATCAGAAATAACCAAAATGCAGATGGTCAAACAACAATTTGCTACAGAAAGTTACTAATTACTCCAAAAAGGTGTTGAGTGTAGGCACAGATGTGTCAACCTGGATGGGTGAAGGTTGATAGCAATGTAAAATAATCAGTTAAGCATTACACTATCATAAATAACTTCAGGAAAACCTGTAATCTGTAAAGAACAACTTACACAAATAAGAGCATGTTAATAATACCGTTGTAGTAGTGATGGGTAGTTGAGCTTAATCTCCATGATAATTAAAAATATTTATTATTAATTTTTGGGCTTCCTCAGACTACTTCTTCCAATTCAACAAATTTACGGGAATTACACATTAATTCCCCTTCCCCAAAAAACTTGAAGAAAATGTAATTAATAACACGTCAACAGTAAACATATGAACAGTGTTCTGGTCAAAACCTTGTACATACCTTATTTTGAATACTTTGTGAATTAACTTTATCAAAATAAAATACATGAATGATAAAACATAAAGCACATACTAAATAACCTCTGCAATTCATTACAGTATAGTTTCTAACATCACTTTCAGAATACAAACAAAGGTTTAAACTAAGCCTACATGAGTTTAACCAGCACGCTTGCAACCTTTCAAAAATTTATGACGCAATAACACACAATAATAGCAATTACATAAATATGATGGTAACAATTAAAATCTGCTGTTGTAATTATGAAACTTTTATATAACACTCAAAATCCCCTAATTATTTTTAATGTGGTTTATTATTACTTTATTCACGAAATTCAGACTGAAGTTATACTTGCAAATATGATTAGGCATTGGATAACAAAACGTGGAGCAAGTTTATTACGAATTTCGCGTAAAGCTACACGAGGGCTATCAGCATTAGTTGTCCCTAATTTTGCTGTGTAAGACTAGAAGGAAGACAGCTAGTCATCAACACTCACCGCTAATTCTTGGGCTACTCTTTCACCAATGAATAATGGGATTGACCATAACTTTATAACGCCCTGACGGCTGAAAAGGCAAGCATATTTGGTGTGACGGAGATTCGAACCCGCGACCCTCGAATTACAAGTCGAGTGCCTTACCCATCTGGGCATGCTGGGCCCTTATTTAGGTAATATAACACGTAATCAGTCTGAAACATTGTCTGGAGTGTATTAGTTAGCTTGGACATAAGTCGTGAGGTAGCTTAGCCAAACTGATTCGTTCATAACTTTGCTAAAGGTAATCGTTTTTCCTCCATGAGGTGAATTTCACACCTTATTTATTTGTGTTCGATAAATAAATGTTACGTCCAGTCCATTTAGTTTCTTTAAACTGGCTCAATATAATTTTCGATATATTTTGCGAACTCTTCCCATATACAGCAAAACTATTTAACCTAATCGTTCGGATATCGATTTAACTGGGCAACCAGCTTCTTGTTTTGGCACTTGCCAATTACAATTACTCTCGCGTAAGTGAATATTAAATAAGTCTATCTTGTGATGGAAAGATCGATTACGAAAATGTCGTGTACATATCCATAAATAACAACATTCAACAATGGCTTCCATTATGAAAGGTTTAAGTGGGAGGGGCTACACATGGAACAGTTTGGCCCGGCATGGTCAGGTGGGTTAAGGCGTTCAACTCGTCATTCGAGGTTCGCGGGTTCGAAGCCCTATCACACCAAACACGCTCGTCTTTTCAGTCGTGGGGGCATTATAATGTGACTATCAATCCCATTATTCGTTTGTAAAAGAGTAGCCTAAGAGTTGGCGGTGGGTGGTGATGACTAGCTGTCTTCCTTCTAGTCTTACACTGCTACATTAGGGACGGCTAGCGCAGATAGCCCTTGAGTAGCTTTGCGCGAAACTAAAAAAAAACAAAATTGTACATAATTTTTTAAATTTTTTTTCTTAATTAATTCATATCCTTCTTGATATTGGTTTATACAAATTTTGTCATTATTAAATATTTCATTCAGATATCACCTTTTTGTTTTGTTGTTGTTATAAAAACAAAGTTTCAAATTGTGCTCGGTGTCTGCTGTAGCTTGTGCTCACTTCGAGTTTCGATTGAAACTCGGTTTCTAGCGTTAAAAGCCGCCACTAGGAGGGGCAATATTTTAAATTTAATCAACAACTGGTTTAGATTATTATAATAAATTTCATATAAATAAGATTTATAATTGGTGCATTATATAAGTTATTATATTACTGTTGTCAACTGATATTTTTATGAAATACTGTGGCTAGTCAATTTAGGTATTTTGCTTGTTTTTGCAATGAAAATATAAAAGCCATGGAAAAATAATCACACAAAGACAAACGTGTTGTAGCGCAAGTGTTGTTTACGCTTGATATCAGCTGATAATACGGATTGAACTTTGAGCTGTATAATTTAGTTGGGTGTTAGAGGATGTGAAAATTCAAGAAGTGGGTTGTAAGTTGTAACTTAAGTTATGGATAAATTTATTTTATTTCGATTTCTTAATTCAAAACAAGTATTAAAATCTATAGTAATTTTCAAAATTTTATGCCTTATTAAAATCTTTACTCATTATATTAATATTGTAATAATGTAGGCTATATCTGTGTAAATGTATTCTTTGAATAAAAATTTAACATTGATATCGTATAATTATAATAATACTAGTAACATGTTCCATATATTATTATCATGTTAACTAATTTAACATAATCAAACGTCAGAGTATTATTAAATTGAAGGGTCAACAAAATACATTTACTGATGTTCATAATTACAGTATAACTATAATGTATTATTTAGGCCATTACATTTGTTCAGGTGTAAGTTCATATCTAGTGTCTGTTTGTAAATTACATTAGCCATCTTTTCTGTTGACACTGCTGCTGAATATCACTGTCAAAGGGTAAAAAGTGTGAAAAAGTTGATTGAGATCATAAATAAGCATTCCACAGTTATTTTTGGAAGGAAAGAAGATGTGTAATTTGTTTTTCTTTCCAGCATAGCATACGTTTATTTCTTGTGCTCAGTGGTACTAGTAGATTATGTTATACACTTATATACATACATAAATTTATATACCTACAATTTAAGGAGAACAAGAAACATGTTTACCAATCTTGGCCATCCCATTCACTAAACTGAAGCCAGTTGTTATCATTCAGTTACTTATAAAGCTTTCCCTTAAACTTCCTTAAGTTAATTACATCCACCATGTATCTAATGGCAATTCATTTCAAAGGCTCTGCTATTATAAAAATAAAACTGTCTTAACTGACAAAATTTATATTTGTCCCTTATTCCCATTAATAACACATTTGAGTATGAAAAAATATTATACATTAACACTATTAATTCCTTTAACAATCTTAAACACTTCAAACAGATCTACTTCATAGATCTCAATTGAACCTTGTGTGACAATTTTTCCATCTCTGCTATCACCCTAGTAGGTCTCCTCCCAACTCTTTCCAACAATTCATTGCTTTCTTAAGGTAAGGCACCTAAAATGGAACAAAATACTCCAAATGTGGCTTAATCAATAAACGCAGTTGTGGAATACTAATATGCTGATTGTTTTCATGTTTTGGATTTAATGTCTGTTTTATCAATGTAGATGACTGATATAAGTGTAGAAGTCTTGGTGTTAATTTGATGCCATAGTTGGATGTAATAGTAATATTAGCTTGAACATGCAGTATTTACTGGGAGAATATAAAATTTTATGTTTATGTAGCAAGTTATGTTCTATCTATCCTGATTTTAAAGCAATTGCAAGTTTAATCATTATATACTGTAGTTCATTACTTGAGAAGGTATTAAATGTTAATTATTATGATAAAAATTTTGATTTCTAATTAATATTCTTGGAAAAAGTTAAGAGTTGAGGACAGTAAGAAACCTGTTGCTCCAATAAGGCTGTCCCATATTTTAAATTAACAAAAAAAAGCTAAAAAAATTCAAAACCAGCTCTTGTTTCAATATTTATCAACCTTCTTAAAATGCATGCACTACAGCTGAAAGTAATCCATTCTAAAAAGTAATACACACTGTTAAAAAAATTAAAGGTTTTTTTTCTTCTTCAGAAAATTACTATTTCTATCTTGGCAAATGTATTTTTGTGTCTTTTTATTTTACCATTCTAACCATTAAGTATGAAGAAAAGATGTATCGGTTACACTAAAAAACTCAATTATTTCTAATTAATATTTTTCTTTTATCAATAGATACAAATTTTGGACATCTTAACCTCCTCATCTGGCAACCTTTCCTTCCCAAACATCATTAAATACCTTTCTAAAGATTCAATGTCTTAAGATAGGGAGCCTGAACTCCATTTTATAACAATCCTCTGTTTTCTTTCATCCAGCCGTTTCTCAAACCAAGCCAATTTATCCTCCACATCTGTGTGTGTGTGTTTGTATATATAGTTATTCTTAGCAGTCATTTTGTGTGGCACCTTGTAATATGTTTTATGAAATTGAGATGTATTAAATTCTCACCTGTACCTTCATCAAAGAATGTTAGAAGATTTGTCATGCAAGATTTTTCCTTAGTGAAACCATGTTGAGTGTCAAACAAAATTTAGAATTTTGTTAAACAAAGTTTTAAAGTATCTTTTAACACCCTTTTAAAAACTTTTACCACCAGTGATATAAAACTAATAGGTCTATTAACTTATGAACAGTGTTTAGTACTTCTTCACAAATTGGAAGAACTTGTCTTCTAGAACTTGCCCACTAATTTAAGGATTTAAAAAAAAAATTGTAAGTAATCCAAATATCCAATCCTAACTTCCTTCAGAAACCTTTGGGAAATATCTGGTCCAGAGCCTTATTATTCTTTAAGCTTTCCAATTTTTTCATTCAGAAAAATTGCCTCGAGACAACCATGTGTAAATACCATGCCACGTTGATAAACGTAAAGCCTAATATATTGTTTTACATTATTTTTTCTTGTTAGTACAGTGTAAAATTTTTGCAAGTTGTATATAAATGATTATCTGTGTATTTAAGATACTTAACTTGAAGACTTTTCTTGTTTTGCAGATATTGAACATCAAACCTGTGACCAAGTTCTTGCACTGATCTTTTCCATAAGTATAACACAACTCATCAAGAGTAAAAAACATAAACATTTTGATAATATCACACAAAATGCAGTCTAAATTTAAAGGGAAACAAGCCCCCAGCATGGCAAATACAATTTCTTTCCGATTTAACCCAATAGAAGAAAATCTGGAAGAAGTTCCAGAGGCAAAAGAAACATGTATAGGTAAATCTAATAAAGTGGCCACTGAAAAAGGTCTCAAAGATTCAAGAGCACATCTTTTTCATAAAACTGTTTCTATTCAGGGTACTAGAAAAGGCTTTATGAAATTTAATTTGACATCAAGTTGTGAAAAAGATAAAAATGGTAAAGTGGTAGAACAAACAAAAAATGAAGGGAAAGACAACCAAAGATTATTAGTGGAAGAAGTAGTTAGAAGTAAAGTAGACTCAAAATCTATGAAAGAAAACAAAGTAGATGATACATTGTCTGCTCCATTGCCTAATAAAGATGTAAGAAATTCATCACCAAAAAAAGAATCCGTGAGGGAATATATTGCCAAACTTGGAAAACGCACATCTAGTCTTGATACTTCTACAGCTGCAGATTGTGAATCACGTTTATTTCTTGGTGGGATAACTGAACGCTTAACCAAAACTGCTCATGAAAAGATGAATAAAGATTCCGTTCCTGGTGCTCATTCTGGTACACAACACGAAGAAAGGAAACAACTATTTACTGGTTCCCAAAAGGAAGATTATTTGTCAGAACAAATAGCACATGTTGAAGATCAAGTGGGAGTGCAACTACAGGGTTCCATGAATGAAAGCAGTCTGAAAGTGAATACAGATATAGTAGAAAAGGGCAAGGAGTGTTTGCAAGAAGAATTTATTTCTAATAGTCATTCATGCATGAAGGTAGAAAGTACAACTTCATCTGAAAGTTTTAAATGTGCATTAGACCCTAAAATGTTGGATACCAGTGTTACTTCCTCTATATCTGACTCATCCAGTCAACAGGTCCATTCTAAAGTCAGTATTCCATCATCAGTAACGTTTTCCTCCTTATTGGCATCATGTACTTCATGGCCATCTTCCAAGGAAGGTAATGACTTAGACACGTGGGAGTTCGTAGTACAAGAAGAGAAAGCAGAAGCTCCACATGTAATGCCTGTTATGGTTGAGAAACATGAAAAACTTGAGAGTGTGAAACATACAAACAAATTGTTGAAAGTTTACATTGATATATTGAAGAAAAGATGGAACAAAGCTTCCAAAGCATTCAGAAAAATTTATAACTTGTCTTATGTACGATTGTTTGTAATGCTCATGTCCTTGATTTTTGCAACTAGGTTTTTGCCATCATATTTTTCTGGTTTTATCATGGGAGCATGTCTCTCGGGACTTGTGGGATATGGATCTTGGTGGTTGTTCAGACCTCCAAGTATGAAACAACCTTTGGAAATTCCTGACTATAATACATTACCTCCTTTGAAGGTACCAGTGGGAGTACCAGTGGAAGATCAAAATATTTACAAGGTAAAAGTATTTTGTCACTTACGTTACTTTTATGATAAAGCTACTAATTTTGTTTCTCTATCTTGAATAAAAGTTATTATGTTGCAAATGAAAGTTTATGTACTTGCAAATGCATATTTGTGATTAGTATAAGTGATGTACCTACTTTAGTTAAGTTAATAAAGAAACTTATACAGTTTGTAACAAAACTTTTTTTTTGTAAATTTTCTGTCACAAAAAATATTAGAATAAAGTTATATGCACATGGTTTTTAAAGTGCAATTACATATGTATGTAGCATATGTAGAGTGATGCACATCTATCCTAAAATGTTTATACTTAACAGACCCATCCACATAGAAGTCAGTCATAGAATGAGTCTAGATATGAACTTCCAAAGCTTTTACTTGTTAGGTCACAGTTTAGGCCATTTAAATAGTTCATTGAGGTAATTTCTTCATTTATCAAAATCACCATCTCAGTTGACACATTAATGTATATATACTCTCTTGAACAATAATCAATAAAAAGCAGATAAATCAGAAATTGAACTTGCAAAGTGTATCATTTATGTTTAATAATTTGCTATTCCTGATCCTCTCATACTAGTATTGTCTTGTTTTTTATGTAGTTGTACCTGTAATTTAGTAATATTTTGACGTTACTGTGTTTTAGCTGTTTTTGCCTTGTAGTTTTTTGCTTTATTAGGTTAAATTAAGTTTCCTTTTTGGTAATATATATTATTAAAACAAGTTGGAGTTTCTGGGCTTGACTGTCAACTTGCTTTTGTTTTAAAATATTGTGTACAGTTTATTCTATTCATAAATTTAATGATAGCACTTCATTGCCATATTATATCTATATTTAGCTGCTGTCTTATCTTGTAAGTGGTGTTAATTTATTATAATATTAACTTTTTTGTTAAGTGATATATTTTTCACTTATGAAAGTATCTGTCTTTTAAGTCTAAACTTATAAAATATTGTGAAGTTTTATATAAATAATTTTTCAATCTTCAAGAATATTATAAAAACTATTCTTTTGATAAGTTTTTTTTTCTGTTATTTGGTTTTATAAAGCTTAAGTTAGTGGAAAAATTAAGTTAGAAAATTATTAAAACTAGATTAGTTATTTTTACATTACAGACAACAGGAAACCACTCTGTCCTGAAAGGTTGTCCCTATATATCCCTAAAAAATCCTCTCTAAGAAAAGCAAACTGACCACAACTCATTCTTCCTAGTAAAATAAAAATAGTTTCAACTAGAGCCTTACCTGTGTTTTCAAATCTTAAACTTCTTCATTCTTGTCTGTAGGATACAGCACAAAGAAATAATTTTGTATACTTAAATGCTAGGAAATAGTTGTCTAGTCCCAATGCTGTTTCTTTAATCTCTGAATCTTTTCACTTAACATTAAGGAACTGATATCTACATGATTTAGGTTAATTGTGCAGGATTTCCTAAACAAAATGCTTAGATTCTGGATTTTTGCAAAGATTATTTCCTGTAAAAACAGTTGAGAAAAAACACTTCGGTCATCTTATAGTTTGGCCTGACATGGGCAGGTGATAAGGGCATTGGACTTGTAATCTGAGGGTCATGGGTTCAAATCTTCATCACGCCAAATGTACTTGCCCTTTTAGTCATGGGGGCATTATAATGTGATGGCCAATCGCATTATTCATTGGTAACAGAGTAGCCAAAGAAGAGACAGTGGGTAGTGATGACAAGCTGCCTTCCATCTAGTCTTACACCACTAATTTAAGGGCAGATAGCCCTTGTAGTTTTGTACAAATTCCAAAAACAAACATTCTATAATCCTCAACAATCTTGCCTTCAGCATCTTTCAAGGACCCAATACCTACATTATTTTGTTTACCACATACAAAAAAATTCTTTTGTTAGTTTTAATATTGTCAACCAGCTCTTTCTTATAAGCTCATTTTGATTTTGTAATGCAATTTTATAAAATGAAATTCTAAATCTTGCTGTAAACCTTCCAACCTTCTGCCAGTTTAAATTTCTTAAGTTTTTCATATTTATCCCTGATTTACTCATTTATATTCATAATTAAAATTTACTTTGGTTGGAACTTTTTTGTTATCCTTTTCCTTCTTTTAAGCAACTGATTTTAAACAAATGTTTCACAAATATTCAACTTTTAAGTTACTTCACTGTTGGCAGGTCATGTCTTATGGCTTCAGAATTTGTTTTTTTGGAAATTAGGTTCTAGTTTTGTTATCTTGCTATACAGCAAAACTTTACATTTAATTATGCAATGATCACTCTTCCCTAGTTGTTATCTCACTTTAACTCTTTCAACTCTTCTACCTTAATTTTAATTAGTGGTTAACAATCATTGATATACTATGCTCCCAAAGTCACCTGAGTTATGGGGGAATGAGCCAGAAGGTTGTCCAAATGGCATGATAATCTAAGAATTGCTGATAAGGAGAAATAAATGTAATGACCCCAATTACTTCTGTATGTGGGATGATCCATCTTTTGTAGTTATACCACTTTTAACAATAAATTTAAAATGTCATCTTATGCAGGTGGCTCCCTGACCAGTTGTTGTAGAACATTCTGAATCATTGAAGAAACTTCTCTCACTACATGATTCAATACAATTATAATCAATTTTGAAGTATCCCAAAAACCAGATGGCAGTTTAACCAAAACATTCAATCAAAACAAAGCCAAAGTTAATGTAGCCCATGGGACTATTTAGCACAATATAAAAACAAAAGTTTAAAACTACTCTTACCACAACTTAATACAAATGATTTCACAAGTTTATTATTCAAATGAAAAATGATTATATCAAAGAGTAAGTCTGCATCTGGACTTTCAAAGCTTAAACCTATTTCCACTAGTTTTCAAAATTGTGTTTCCAACCTTTTTATTCCACTTTTTAAATGAGCTCAAAGGAAAATTGTAAAAACATGAAATCCATTCTGAAAGCCTGAATCAAGCCACATCTTTATATTAAAAGAAGATAAGTCTAAATACAAAAAGCCTTTCATTTGTATTTAGTTTTCTAAAATCAGTATAATATTTTGAAAATTTCACACTGGATCTAGATATAGGTTTGGATTACTTGGATTTTCAGAATGTTTTGGATAAGATGGCACATAAAATACATTTTTTGATAGATTAAATTTGTTGTTAAATGGATTGAGAGTCAGCTTATTGACTGAAGACAGGTGGTTATTATTAATGAAGTCACTGTTGATTTAAGTTACTGGATACAATAGTGTTCTGTAATAGGTTTTGTACTGTTTCTCACTTTCAATAATAGTATGTATAGTGGTATAAACTTTAAATTGATTAAACTTTCAGGTTATTTAAATGGGTATTTCAAGTTGTATTGAAAATGATAGTTTTTGTGCAAAGATATTTTCATACTTTGGTATGTTGGGTTAACACTTGGCAGCTACTTTTTAATCATGGTTCACGTAAGGTTAATATATGTTGATTATCACAACAATAGTCATTCTTATTGGAAAAACTATGGAAAAGTGATGAGAAAAATCTATCTGGATGTAGATATTGCAAAAATGTTAACTCTCCTAGACAAATGTGTTAACCAGTAATAAGATAAACCAAGTTCTAGGCTGTATACATATCATGTACAAATTGAATTTTATCATTTTACTCTATAATATGCTATTTAGACTTTATTTTAATATATTAGTCATTATACTTAAGAAAGGTTGAGTTGCTGGAAAGAGTCCAAATAAGAGCTACCAGGATTATTTCAATTTGGAATGGTCATTGTAATTTGATGAGATGGAAGCTCTTGGAGAAGAAGAGGATTCAGGCAGATGATTGAAAATTTTAAAACTGTTAGAAGTTTTCAATTTGCAAATATAGAATGTACTTGTGTTAAAATATTCTGTAATTACGTACGTGTAGGATGTGAAAAACGTGGACATGATTAAAATTAATTCAGTATTATGATAATCTTGAAGGAATTATGATAAGATTAGATGAGCATTTTAAATATCAAGGTTAGAATGATACAGAAGGATGATTTATAGACAAGATGGGTCAAATTACCCTTGTCATCTTTCAAAAATTAGTAAATGGATGCATCTGTACTTCCTCAAGTGTTGGTACTTTGTGTGTTGAGAGGACTGAAACTGCATGCATTATTTCTAGCAAGACTTCACTAAAATCTTCTACAAGATAAAAACAGAAATGTTATGTGTGGAATGTGGTGAATTATAATCTAAAGTAATTGATTTATTCATGTAAATCTTACAAATTGGTGATGTAATTTACATTCATCATTAATCATGCATAAATTAATATTGTATTTGGGAGTGTGAACCATAGTTTGCTTTATGATTTTACAAATGAATCCTTTAAAAGCTTTTTTATTTAGTATTCCTCTATGAATGTTGCTTAAAGGTAACTGTTCTGATGGTTTTAGTTCTTAATAATGATATGGATGTGAAAAGTTACTTAAGTTGGTTGTATGTATCTTCAAGACACCAATGAACCACAGTTATTTTCCAAATTTATGCTATGTGCAGAATTTGTGTAGTGTTTTAATGACACTTTAAAATCACATTTCATTATGGTACTGGTATGGTATTAGATTTCTGTAACAAATCTTGTACCATTTATGTTTGTCTTTTTTAATCTGTAATAATAAAATATGAATGTATTTATGCATATTTAGGGATGGATGGATGAGCTACTGGTTGACTGTGAACCTGATACATACCATATGCAATCGGTATATGTTTGTCTAGATGGTTCTTCACTATTTTTGTCCCGTCCAAAATATAATGTATCAAAACAACCCATGTGGAATGAGCATTGTGATGAGCCAGTGTTTATTCATCATAGACACTATGATTTGAAAGGTGCTACTGTATCTTTACCACCAGCAGGTTTAACCAGAAAGAGGTACAAGTTAAATGTTATAAAATACTTTTATATGTAAATATCTCCAACTACTCTCAATTACAAATTTTTCTTCATATTTTGTATGGTATTAGTTACTAAACAAAGCTTTAATAAGAAAACTGTCTAGGAATAATTTGCTTGCAATATTTTGTTCATTATGCATCATTACATAAAAGATTTAATTCCATGGCATATTTTCTCTAATCCTGTAGTTGTACTATATGTGGAGAAAAAACTAGGGTTATTAATATGACATTATGAACTGTTAATCTAACTAGTGTATAGCCCATAATAAAGGTACTATCACCCCTCAACCTCAGAATATAAGTTAATCTCACATTTCATACCTAAATTAAATAAACAAATTTTACAAAGTGAAGTTTGATTAATAGAGAAGCAGGAAAGTGCAGTCAAACATTAGTAAATTCCTCTGTAGGCCAATCAGAATTAAGATTATTTATGCAATAAATTTGTGGCATATTCATAGTATAATTATTGGTAGCAACTGGCTAAATTCACAACTTTTAATTGCAGAAAAGCCAGTGCATTTTGGTAACACTATGTTCCAATAATGACTTTTATGCCATGTTGTTCAGCAAGTAAGGTAACCTAATATTGTAGTCAGTCTATGTGCTGAAAGTATAAAATGAAATGTAAATACAACAAAACTGGAAAAATTAATTTATTAGAGTATCAGTTGACTAAAGAGGTTTGTTTTTTATTAAAAGCATTAGTGATATAAAATAGTTTAATACAGAAACAATTTAACTTTAAAATTGAATCAGTATTTTTTCTTTCATGATAAATTTTATGCATTTGGCTCCAGGTTAGGTGATCTCATGCTGTCTTTAGGCTTATTGTACAAAGACTCACTACACTTTCATGCTGCCTCCCTCATGGGCCCCTTTGCAATCCTATCATTAGAATTATAATGGGTAGATAGTAATTGAACTATTTTATATGGATTTTGGATTTTATTATTCCTCCTGTTTTGAGAAATCAACTGTGATGTGTGACACACACACACACACACACACACACACACACACACACACACACACACACTGTTTTGTATATGTTAGACAGCTACATTTTTCTAAGTATTTTCTCCAGGTGTTAAGTTCTCTATATTAGCATAAACTTTCTGCATTGTAAAAAAACTAAATTTTATTTTCACACATGAATTTTTATAATTAAGGAATATGTTATTAATATTTGTAAAATAATAATTGAGAAATATCAGTAGACATTTAAGTTTCATGGAAATAGGTCTCTTTGTGATAAATTTGTTGTTTTTACATTTTATTTAATTTTTCTTTTTCTACATTATTAGCCATCTAATGTGTTTTTTGATTTGTTGTACTAACCATGCCATATACCAGTACTTTTAAACTTTTTTTTCACTCAATACTAAACTTTTTTTTTTTTTTACATCTCACTTCATCCAAAAATATGTAGTTTGTACTCATTTCCATCAGTGTTCTGAAAATTTCTGATATG
This sequence comes from Tachypleus tridentatus, assembly GCF_004210375.1. Taxonomy (NCBI): domain Eukaryota; kingdom Metazoa; phylum Arthropoda; class Merostomata; order Xiphosura; family Limulidae; genus Tachypleus; species Tachypleus tridentatus. The sequence continues at coordinate 26,641,282 of NC_134833.1, forward strand.
ATACTTACCTTATTCTCACAAGATTCACTGTTCTCATTTTTTACTAATGCATGCCACAACCCTTATGCTCTCCTCTGTTGGGATTGTAAGATTCCAAAAAGTCGCTGATGCAAATCGTCACGTCACTTGTTGACCAGTAGGAGCATAACATGCTCATGTGACTCCATCTACACTCCCCTACCCTAACCCTCACTTCTTGTTTGGCAGCATTGGAGTTCTTTAGTTCTAGTTCAGACTTGAAGTTGTTTCCCTTTCACTTTATTTAGTTTAATTTCCTTTTATTTTAAAATCATTTTTTTACCATATCCTTTTCCTTATTCTCTTCATTCTTCATCACCACAACATCTTTCTTTCCCCCATTCTTATAATTTATCCTGTTTTTCCCTGGTGCATTGGCTGCCTCTGGATTTCAATGCTTCCAAATTGGTTGTTTATTTTGTACTTTATTTCATTACTTTATCTCTGTTCTTCTTGCTTAATGTTTCTTCCTTTCCTTGTTCATTCTAGTGTATTCCCTCCCCTCTTGACCTGCAGATGGCATTGGTTTTGTATATTTGCCATGTGATTCCATGCACACTGTACCAGAATACATATTCTCTTCTGTCTCCAGTTCATTCCTTCCTTCTGTCTTCATCTCCTTCTGATGTTGACCTCTTTATGTTTAATTTACTTTTTCATCTTTTACTCTTGTCAAAATCCATATGGACTTTTATTTCAGTACATGATACTGTTCCTTATATGTTGTTTGCTTAGTTTCCTTCAGTGGTCCTCATTTCTTTTTCCCTTTACCCTTTTAAGTTGGGTTCATGGTTTCATCTGTTGGCTTATTCCTCATGTTGCCTTCTCAGCTTCCATTTTCCTCAGCCCCTGTCTGCCTCTTCACCTTTTTCCCTTGTTCTCCTTCTAGGCCAGTCTTGAAGAAGATTCTGAATTCAGGCATGTTGTCCACTGCACTAGTGTTTAACTCCCATTATCTCCATCACATAAGTTTCCTTGGGTAATTGCCTACTACCTGTGGCTATACTTCACATTTCAGTGTTGTATGGAGATTGGATAAGTCTTTCTTATTGCTTTCTTTTCTTACAATGACTCTTTAGTTGCCCTTGAATCCTGCTCTGTGGTGAGTGGTGCCTGACCAGGTATTTTTTAACTATTAAATACACACTGTACATCATATTGACTGTCCATGACTCTGCACAGTCATCATAGAAATGAGACGTTCCACAGGATCACTTGTGGTTGAAAAACTTCATGGTATTTGCTTCATATATGTCTGTTCTGAACTGTACTGCCCATGGATGATATGAATAAGGCAGATGGGGATAGCTGCCCATGTTGTTCATGCCTTGAATGAAGAACCTGCCATGGAGCCCTTGCTACTTTCCACTTCCAAGGGTGGTTCTGGGTGGTTGACCATGAGACTCCCTTCTGAATGGGTTCCACATAGATGGCTATAACCATTCAGTTGAGAAAAGGGTGATGGTGTAAAACAAGACATAACCTCCAGTGGTGTGGCAGGTATAAATATTCTACCCTCAGGGATGTCAGTTCCTTGTAGAGGAGTATTTGGATCATAACAAACTAATACACCACATATAGTTACACCTTCACAACATTTGGAGTTTAGCTGTAACATACAGTTCATCCCTTCAGTTGGGTGTTTATGTCCTACCCTCATATGTTGTTGGTTCCCTGCAGAGGAGATTTTGGATTATAATGAACCAATCCACCCACATCCTCACATAGGTATAAATATCCTGGAATTCATGCAGATCTTAGTCCCCAATTCCTGAGTTAGAGATAAAGGAGATATGGTCCTCATCCTACCCTTCTGGGATGTCATTTCCTGTATGGAGGAGGCATTTGCTGCTGTCTCTCTGCTGTATATGGTCTGCTGCACCCTGGCCATATAACTCCTCATGTTTTCTGTTCTTGTGTTTCCCAAATTATGCACAAAAACGAAGAGTATACCTGTTTCAAAAGTGGTGTTATGCCCCCCATTTTTATCTCATAATAAAAGGTATCTTATAGCTGCTTTCAGTGGTATCTCTGTTTCTCCCTTGCACTGGGCCTTTCTCCCATTTCAACATGACATTCTGTCTAATCTTATGAAAGAGGTAAACACTGTATCAGAAGCTACAATTTTCCTTCATGAAAATGTATTTCTGATGGTACTTACCTTCTCTGACATTTTCCATCTTTTCTCCCCACTACTGCCAGTGTTCGTTCCTATTAAACTTTGAAGTGAGGGTTAGGTAAGTGAGTGTAGAGGAAGCCTTATGCATCATGTGAGCACTATTGGTTAACAAGTAATGTTTGATGATTTGTATGAAAGACATGTTGGAAACTTCCAATTCCAGCAGGGGGGAGGGGGGCATAAGGCTCATTGCATGTATTAGTAAAAATATTTGCAGTTAGAGGGCAGCACCAAACAACAATAGCTAATCTTGTGCAGAGAGGTAAACACCAATTGGAAATACATTTTCAGCATAGGAAATTTATAATTTTATTTGGAAGTAGATATTACTTATCCTGTAATACACATTAAGCAGGAAGTTTTAATTAACATAAATATTTGAAACCTAAATAGTCATTATGTCTAATAAAATTTCTTAAATATTTAAAAAAAGATAAAATTTTAATCCTTATATCTTAGAATTTTAAGATTGTTTCAAGTAGTTGTGTCATTTATTTATGTGGCTTGGAAATACTTCAATGAATGTTCTTCTTTTCTCAGCTGAAAAAAATTAATAGTTTTTACTCACAGTTAAAGTTTGTTTTAGCAAAGTTACTTAAAAATTTATTTATTTATTAGGTTGTGGAATAAGAAGTATCCAATATCTATTGTCATCATTAATTCTAAAATATTCCCTAATGAAAAAAGTGAAGCTAGTTCTTGTACATTGGATCCTTCCTCAGGATTTAAGATGCCTCTAATGGATTCTTCTAAAAAATCAGCTAGTGACACCCAAGAGAATTCACAAAACAGCATAAAAAAAGAACAAAACTTGTATTTATTTGCTCGAACTGGGCGGGAAAAAGAAGAATGGTATCATAAATTTCAAAACGCTAGTGAACCACAGACTGAAGATGACAAAGAAGAAAAAAGTGCAAACTCTGAACAAAATAAAAGCGATGTTAGCCCTTCTAAACAGTCAATGGTTACAGATATTGATAACTATTCAAGAGGATCAGTAGTTATCATTAAAGAAGATATTATTTCAGATGAAGTGAAAAAGGAGAAAAACTTGGATTTTGTCACATACATGACGGCACTTTTAAAGTCAAATGCAGGAAAGATAACTTCTGATGCTGGATCTGGTCTACATAAAAATAAAAGAACAACTTCAGGATCAGTTGGGAAAAGTTCACATGACTCTAACAAAAGTTTATTATTTGCACGTAAGGATGCCACCTTGTGGCTTAATGCTTTTATCCGACGAATATTTTATGATTTCCTTTCCAAAAACTACTGGTCTATTACAATGGCTAATAAAATTCAGCACAAGCTCAATGAAATCAAAGTAAGTGCATTAAAGTATTCATAATTTTTTTTTTTTCTTTTGCCTAGTTAAACTGATATCAAGAAACTTAAACTCCAAATCCATTATTTCGTAACATTCTGATTGCTGGTTCATTACTGTGCAGACAGTCTGTTTAATTTCCTGTTTTGGTGTATTTTTCTTGTGGACTTACTTTTGAATATATTTTTGTAATATATTAGCCATAAACAACTTCTGTTCATGCTTACTATTACTTAGAAGTTTAAAAATGAATAATTTCTATTTAACCGTGTAGCCTGGAAGCCATTTTATCTTGTTTTATTACACTTGGTTAATTTCTTATGTACTCTTTAACCTTTTAACTCTTGAATAAGAATGGTCAACTAATTGAGTTTCTTGGTCTTTTGATATCTACATGAGTTTTATGGTAATCTATTATGCTTATTCTTTCATCACGGCTTCTCATGTTTCACTTATGCTTTCACCAAGTTTTAGTTTTTTGTGTCCATTTTATTTTTCTTACTATGTTGAGTTTAATGCATGATACCTTGTACTGTGTTTAATACAAAATTATTATATAATCCAAGATGTACAAGCAGTAAGTGAAGTTGTCTGTGCCAGATAATTAGGCAATACTTCATTGGTTGGGTAAACATTTTTATTATAACATGTTTTGGTCATTTTACTGATGTTAATTATGCTTTGAGAAAGATGTTTCATGCTGTTCTTGGACTACTTACTCTATTATCCCTTCCAGCAGTACAGTGGTATGTCTGCAGACTTATAATGCCAGAAACCTGGGTTTCGATACCCATGGTGGGCAGAGCACAGATAGCCTATTGTTGTATCTTTTATTTCATACCTCTCTTCTATTCTTCTGATTGTTTTCAGCTGTACTTGGCAGGTAGATGTCTTTCTTAATGCTTAATACCAGGCTATAATATTACCCTTTTCTAAGCATGGGAAGGATCTCAAGATTCCAACAAACTATTGTGGGTTTCAATGACAGTGGTCCATCATGGACTTCCTTATTCAACTTGAAACATTGATCAGGGAAGCCTTTCTCAAGAGAGAACATCTAGTTTTTGTCATCTTCTAGAAGGCTTATGACATGACATGGAGGTATGGAATTTTACCTGACCTCCACTGTTACAGGTTGCATGGCCATTTGCCCATTTTTATTCAGAATGTTTTACTCAACAGGTTATTCTAGGTTCATGTGGGTTCTACCTTTTCTTGTACATTCCCACAGGAATTTGGAATTCCTCAGGGCTGTCTTGAGTGTTACATTTTTCAGTATTAAGATCAATGTCATCATTCATCAGCTTCTTCTGACTGTTACAAATGGTCTATACTTTGACTTCCTCATTTTGTGTCAGTAGTTGAGTATGAGGTTTATGAAGTAGCAGCTTTTATTCCACACATCAAGCAACTTTGTTTGAGGTGTACCAGAGCACTGAACATCCTCTCTCCCATCTATTAGTTACCCAAACAATGCTTTATGCTAAATACCTATCTTGCTTTCATAAGGTCAAAACTTTATTACAGGTTTTTAGTCAATGCTTCAGCCAGGGGTGCCTAAAATGCTGGACTGTGTTCACCATTAGGGGCTCCAGCTCTGCATGGGGGCATTCCTCATATCTCTGGTCCAGTGTTTGCATACCAAGTCCTATGAATCACTTCTACATCTTCAATATTTGGAACTCTCCCTGCAGTATGCTACTAAACTATGATTGTTGCCACAGCACCTCACCTGGGATTGTGTTTTCCATCCTCAGTGGGCTGTTTTATTCAGTAAAAGGTGGACCATTATTCCACCATTTCACCTCTGTATCCAGGTGCACATGACCAACTTGAGTTTGGTATTGGATGACATTTCTAGATCTAGTGTTTGGCCCATTCCTCCATGGTATGTTACCATTTCCACTTTTGATCTTTATCTGAGTTGCTTGAAGACAGCAGGTGCTCCAGACTGGAAGTACTGCCTTTTTTTTTTTTTTTTTGCAGAACATCTCTAGAATCATCCCTCCATAGTTATTTATACAGATGGTTGGAAGTAAGGTTCCTTTGCAGGCTCTGCCATGGTTTATCGTGGTTCATTGGTTGTGCACAGACTCCCCTTTACAGTTTGTGTTCACTGCCAAGTTGTATGCCATCTCTCTTGCCCTAGATCATGTAGTAGTTAGCCAGTACTTGGACTGTATTGTTTATACAGACTCTTTAAGCTGTTTTTAGGTCCTGGAATTGCTTCACATGACTTCTCACCCTGTTCTCCTTGATATTTTGAACTTTCTGCTCAAATTTTCTTTGTTGTCTGTTTGTATTATGTTTTTTGAGGATACTGGACCACTTCAGCATTTGGGGGAATGAGCTTGCAAACACTGCAGCTAAATCTGTCTGTTTTGGTGCCATTGTGGCCAGGTCTGTTCTGAATATTGACTGTGGTCCTGTGGTTGAGCATTGTGTTGCCTTTGTGACACTCGTTTCACAGTAGCACACATCTTACTGTTGTGTCATTGTATGTTACAGCTGGGAGTGGCTGCACCACCTTAGACTTGTTTAACACTCAGAATTTACCCTTGACTTTGGATGGTGACATTTTCTGTCTTGGCTGTGTTTTTAGCTTTTTATAGGCCATTGACCTTTTAAATTCTATTTAGGTTTTACTTTTTTCTAGGATTTCAACAGTGCCACCAAAAAATAACAAAAAACAACAAAATTATATGTTTTAGCTCATATTGTTTATACCTTGTTTACGTTTAATTATTGTATATTTGTTGCTAGGTTTTTATTTCTTTTTTTACCTTTTTATTGTTTTTCAAGGAATTGTGAAACAATTCCCTTTTTTCTTTTTTTTTTAACAAAGGTTGGCTCACTCTTTTAACCACCTATTTGGTGCATATAACCTCATTGATTTAATCCATTAAATGCCAAACATCCAAAACTTAATGGTCTATGTTTATCCATAAATATCAAAGTCTCCTAACCTAATTATCTGTATTAACTTTCTTTTAACTTTTATTAACCATGTTCATTTATTCTACTTATTTCTCACAGGAGTCAGTTATATTTTTAAAGATTGAAAAACAATCTATTTTTCTTTCTCTTTACAGTATTTCAGAGTTTAATCAATCACTTTGTCTGTTGCATCCTCACTGTTATTCATCTATTTGTGTCCATTATTTATTGTTAACAATCTCAAAAAATGTTTTTACATCTTCCACGGTTTTTCTATTCGTTTCTTCCACAGAAGCTTATCTCATTAAATTTATTTATTCCATAACACTCAGTTTCTTTACAATCTCACTTTGTTTATTTTACTGAATAATTTGTGAAGCTACTACTATTACTACAGACTTAAATTTATCATAAATGTGTACATCACATTGCCTTTACTTTTACCTACCAGTTTAACTGGTATATTTCATGAAAATTTCAAGTTTCCTTATATTACATCATTCACATTATATTGCAAAAGAGTCCTTATTAACTTTTTCTCAGTATATATTACAATCCATATATTAATTTCTAAAGCTGCAACCACTGTTTAAGCCTGTTATTTTCTAGTAAGGCTACTACCATCACTGACAACTTCACTAGCCGTCTTAGTTTTTGTTACAAGCCATAACTATCAACTTTAATGATTTAATATTTTATTTCTTAATAATTAAAAGTGCATAAATTAACTTTAATTTACAATCTACAGAACTACTCTCTGACATCCAAGCCTACTGTTTGTAAAAATAAAAATGCAAGGTAATATATTTGGGTTATCACAGTTTATATTACATATTGCACGTAAAATGGGAATCTACTCAATATTTTGACTGAAGAAAAGGATCTTGGAATGCAGGTGGATAAGTAAAGTTATCAAGGCTACGTTCTGTTACTAATACAACATTTAAAAGGATTATAGGGTATATTATTGACATTGATTACAAGTCAAAAAAAGGTAATTATTTGTTTGTATAAAATCATTATTTAGCTTCATTTGAAGTACTGTACATAGTTATGATATCCTTATTTAAGAAAGGATATTGATTTATTGGAAATAATGCAGAGGATGGTAACAAGGGCTATTTCTGGGATGGAAGGGTTATCTTAGAAGGATAGTTTAAGATCTTTTGAACTAATTTTTTCTTGAACTTATTGAAGTTTTAAGATTATTTGAGAATAAAGTATCTGATCTCCTTTTGCTGAATTATGAAGACAGCTGGGTGGAAGAACTGGTTTAGAGTTATAAAAGACAGGCTAACTTTCAGTTAAAACGTTTTTTTTCTGACAGTTGTGATTTGGTTTCTAGAACAAGTTAACATTGGCATTATTAGAAGATTGCAAATTGTAAGAGTTTAAAAGGGAAATCAATAATTCCCAGAAAAGTAAAGGGCAGATTTAAGATTTTACTGCTTTTAAAAGTGACTGTAGATGAACAATCATGAGAAACCAAATTGCATGTCCCTTTTTATCCATATCTTATTTTAAAATAATTCTCCATTTTTTCCCAAACCGTTTTGAAATGGCCATTTTTTTATTTTTTTGTGGGGGTGGTAGGTACCCTCCTTCATAGAAGAGCTTCAGCTGATAGAGATAGATCTTGGAACGAGCATTCCTGTAATTCATCGAGTGTCTGATCCAGCCATGGATCAGCAAGGGTTGTGGATAGACATGGATGTCACCTATCAGGGGTGTTTTAAGATGACTTTGAAGACTCAGTTAAACTTGTATAGATTTAAAAAATCTCAAGAAGTACTGATGGCTCCCAAGACCTCATTTTTGGAGCAAGAAAAATTGCAAGGCTCTGACAGTCTGTTTTCCAAGTAAGCCACTCGTATGTCTGTATTGTGGAACGACATGTTTGCTTCTTCAGATCAGTAAGATATAAACCATTTCAACTATCTCCTATTATCTTAAATTAAGATGTTTGTGGATGATTTTTCTTTTATTTTTTTAGTTTTGCAAATTATTGTTGAGAGATTCTACACTTGGTATTTCAGTATCTAGTCAATGTAGAAACGATTTTTTTTGAGAAAGTGAGAAAATGTATGTATAAGGATGTTTTTCATAGAGAAGTTGATGTTCTTTCATTATAAGTTTTAGCAGAGAAATCTCATAAGCATTTACAAAATTCTTAAGTTATTGTACATACTTGATATGCGTTCATAGTATTATTTTGATAAAAGAATTTATCTTATAAAAACAAAACTAAGTCAAAATTTAATGAATTTCAGCCCTGTTGATTGAGATAATACCATATTCATTATGTCAGAAAGCTGTGTAGTTTTAAGAAGTATTTATACAAAATTATTTAAAACCCTATAACCCAAGTGCTTTTGGAAGGTGGACATTTCTTCTTTGTGGGCAAACTGATATGGATGTGTTACTAAACATTTATGATTAATTTTTGTCAGTTTTTTTAAACTTGCTAAACTATGTCTATTTTAATTTATTCACATTTTATGGTATTGATTAATCATCATTTTATAATCTTTTTAAATTATTTTATTTGAAAGTGTTGATTCAGACTCTTGTTTTAACCAATAACAATTTATTTTGGTATTTTTTACATTTCTATTGAGAGGATGATATTCTGTGATAAGCAAGTAAGAAATGGTAAACACATTAAAAACCTGACAATACAGTGACTTACCAAAGTACTTTTCAATTAACAGCAGTAATTAGCACACATTTAACAAAGCAATTACCAAATTAGGAATAGTTGGCTTTCAAATTCAATGGGGGTCAACATCAGGATGAGGAGTTTTAGTGTAAGAAGAAAAGTATTTAGGATCTTTCAATGTGGTTCTTGAGTCAAGTTACATGGAAGGAAGGGAAATAGTCCCTTTTTGTCATATTATGTAAACTGTATATCCAAGTAGCAGTATGATGATTAAACAAGTCTGCTGTTGCTCATCCAGAGAATCTTCCAGTCTACTCTCCTGACCAGAAATTAATATTCCTCAGATTCTTGTTTCTGTTCAACATTGTAAAGTATTCTATATCTCAAGTAGTCAGTTAAATGAATGAGCAGGATGTGACATAGCAATAGCTGATGTGTTTTTGAAAGAGTTACTTGTATGACTGTAAAATAGCTAATTGTTTGCAACCACTGTTTAACATATTATTAATAATATCTTGGTTTATTTTCTGTTTCATGGAATTTTTTTAAATACATAAGATTATTTTATGGTTCAAAATAGGAATCAATATTTTGATTACTATAAGTGAATGAACACCATTAATTTAATAATTTGATATATTTTAATGTGGTTGATACACTGGCATGATTCATGATCATAAGTATAATCTAAAAGCACCTTATAAAATCACTGAAAGAATGTTCCATGCATGAGGAAGTTGTGGTATTTGGATTGTTATTTCTTTACAGAAGAAACATATAAATATATAGTTAATGTCTTGGTACAACTGCTGAAAATTGTTTACACATTTGCCATGATGCCTTGTAAGAGCTCTCACCATTACGTATAACAAACTGAGCTAGTCTGTAGCATGATTAGCATTAGATGTATTGCACCTCTCCACCTGTAACAGGGTGACATGTTATCCTTACACAGTACTCCCTCTCTTCCTTCTTGTGATCTTTGTTTAAACCAGAAGCTCATTCCTTTTTCTTGGTGCTACACTGTTTAGATATAGTTTCTTAGTTTTTTTGTCAAACAAATAATTTGTAAGTAGTACATGTGAGTAACTTAAAAGTGGAAAATAATTTTAGTATGTCAGGCTTTTATAAGGTTGGATTATTTATAATAGGTGTCTGTGATGTGTTCCTGATAAGTCTCAACAACAAACAGATAGCACACAGCTCACTTGTTTTAAAATAATAAGTATATATTGAAAACATGTCAAATGTATGTACAAAACTCATTACATTATTGGTAACATCGGTATGACAGACAAGTATGAGTTTGAGATGATATTCACATGAAGAATGAAAATACTTTTGTCCATCATACAATTTGTACATTGCTTTTGCATGATTTCTTATTCCACAAAATAAAACCTAGAGTTTTTTTCAATATTCTTGTATAATAAACCTGGTATTTATTACTCTCTACTATGGACTACCATTAAATTAAAAATGTGGGCTAAAATGAATAGTTGACAACTCTGACAGCACATACAAAGTAACATGTTGAATGGCAGTCTGTAAATAGTCATGTCATATGCACTTTCATTCTCACATGGAGATATGGTTAACATTGGGAAAGGGTATAGGCAGATGTCAGTTTTTATCTGGGTTTTGTTTAAAACAAAATACAAAAAAAAAAAGTTGAAAAATGACTTTGGGGAAAAAGACTGAAAATGTGGAATACAAATATACAATATTTTGATATAGTTTCATGGATCTTTTTCAATACAATTTTCACATTCACGATGTTCTTCAAAAAGAATTCTTTTAGTCCATGTCGGTGGCATTTGGGGGTACTCTAGTGGTGAAAAATGTTATTGCTATAGTACATCAAATGATTGGTTCTATTGTACATTCTTTGTATTTTATATGGAACTCGTGGCATTTTGCTTAGGTAATTTAATTCTACTGAACCCCCCCATGGCTTTGAATGATTTTAACAAGCTCTTCACATACCTTGCCTTTGCTTCTGGTTTTTCTAACCCTGACACTTGTTCAGGAAACAAGGCCCAGCATGGCCAAGTAGTTAAGCCACTTAACTCGTAATCCAAGGGTTGCAGGTTTGAATCCCCATTACACCTAACATGCTTGCCCTTTCAGCCATTAGGCATTATAAAGTGATGGTCAATCCCACAACTCATTAGTAAAAGAGTAGCCCAAGAACTGGGAGTGGGTGGTGATGATTAGCTGTCTTCCCTCTTGTCTTACACTGATAAATTATGAACAGATAGCCCTCGTGTAACTTTGCTTGAAATTCAAACCAAACTTACTGTTCAGGAGATGCTCATAATGTCAATTCTGGTGTCTCTTTAGAACCTAAAATGTTCAATGAGTGTTTCATTAATTTGTCCTTTAAAAAATTATAGCATACACACTTTTTTGTTATTAGTATTTTTCAGCTAAATACATTTAAATGTTTTAGATCATATGTTTTGAGAAGTGATTATGAAGATGGTGCAGAGTCACCTAGTGATGAAGATGCAACTCACAAGGACCAATTTGACAAAAAGTGAGTGAGTTTTATTTCTCACTAACTTTTGAAAGTTGAATGGTGAGGTTTTAATGATGTATACACAGTTGTATTAGCTGTTTTGTAAGTGCAAAGAGATTGTAAATAGTGATAAAATGTAATCAAGTGCTTCTTAACATGCCTTTGTTTTTTGTGGGGGGTTAAGCAAATTACTTTCCTAATTTTGAGGTTTTTGCTTACTTTTCTGATGTATTTTAAATATATTTATTCTAAGATAGTAAAAAAGAATTATTAGAATAAACAGCAGTTGTTCCTCAGCATACCAAGTATAAAAAATAAAATCAATTTATAATTGATTCCATAAATAAAAACAGAAAGGGAAAAGAAATATTTATCTCTTCAATTTGCTAGTTCTGTACTGGTAGCAAAGTGACCTATAAATTTTGTATTATGTACAAGTTTAAGTATCCATTCTTTATCTGGATTATGAATGTGAGAAAAAAGGTTGGAGTGGATGTTATAATAAATAGCAGAATGTTTTTTCTTACTTGCTAATAATTAATCTTTCTGGCTTTAGTTGTACTCTTCATGCTACTGAAGGTACGCAAGTCAGTGTTTTCCACGTTATTTTGTCGCCTGCCTCACAGCAGCAACGGTGATCACTCTTAAAATTGCTTCCACCACCAAAGAATTTCTGTCATGTGGTTTTGTTGTTATAATGTAATTCTCACTTATTTCCTGAATGCATGTTATTTCTTGATAATATTTTTCAACCTCTTTCCCCTCTCATTTAAAGGGGTTGCATTCCATAAATTGGAACAAAAAAACTGACTTAAGTGATGTCAGTTGTTTTACTTTTCAGGCATAGTTTTAAGTTCCAATTTGCCTTGCTTTAATCAAAATCGATAACAAAGTATTGTTTTGAAATTTACAAAAGAAAGTGACTAAATGAATTTTTGAACAATGTTATTACATCAATTTGTTGGTTTTTTTATTACCTAGGTTGCTGACTGCTCTGGATGCAGGTGCAAAGACTAGCAGTAACATTGGTACAAAAATTCCAAAATTTGTAAACAAGTTGATTCAATCTCGTTATTTTCAGCAAGCTACAGAAAATAAATACATCAAACAAGCAATGAAAGAAATTTCAAACACACCTGTATTCCTTACAGTTGAAGTAGATGGGGTGGCTGGGACATTGGCACTTAATATTCCTCCAGCACCATCTGATAGACTTTGGTAAGTTGTTTTTAGGTTTTGAGTAGCTGAGTTGTTGTTTTTCAGTATTTGAATTGTAAGGTTTTTAAAAATTTAATCTTTCAAATAGAAGTGAGTTGAAGGATGAATTTTCAACTTGCAAACTTTCTTTCAAAATAAGTTAAATTACCAAACAATTCCTTCTGATTTTATACAGATGAAAAATTGAAATTAATACTCTTAAAGTAGGACTTATTACAAACCAAGAACCTTGTATCTCTGTTGTATGATTGTAAAAACAACAGCTGGTAAAGATAGCGATCAGTTGATCTGAAGTATAATATTTTTATAGTTTTTCGTGACACGTAATGTATTGATACATTTATGTTTTGTTCTACTGATGCAACTTGCAGTATTGTTTTACATCTGTTTTTGTGTACTTGAAGCTGAAAAGTTCACAAAATATTTTCAATATTATACTCTTTATTTAATTTCAGGTATGGTTTCCGTGATAATCCAAAGTTATCTATAACAGCAAAACCCAAGTTAGGTGAAAAAATAGTTAATATTGGACATATTACTGAATGGATTGAAAAGAAATTGGCCTCAGAGTTTCAGGTGAGTGAAATGTACATATGTTTAACTATTTCTTAACCCCTCAAGTAAACAGGTTTTATGTATACACATACATCATGAAGAGACACTCCCAGGTTTCAAGTGATGTGTATATAATATAATTCTAACTCGTAATACTATTTATGGGATCTCTTTGTTTACTCATAGATAGCATGCAGCTTAATGTTTATTCTGAAATACATCATGAATTGTAACTCCTTTTACAACTGTCTCTAAACATGGCCATATGAAAATGAAAAATTTCTCATGAATCGAGAAAGTATGAAACACCAATTCCTGGATGCCTATCTGGATCACCCCCTTATTAACTCGGTGGTAAATCTGAAGGCATATAATGCTAAAAACTGAATTTCAATACTTGTGGTGGGTGCATCTCATAGTTTAGTGTGTACTTTGTTCTTAATGATGACAAATCATCCAGATCAACAAATTCAAATAGATTACCTGAAAATTATTTCCTTATCTTATACCTGAAAGAAAAAACAACAAGAAGCATTGTGTGTTATATGGGAAGGAAGACAAAAGAATTGCATAACTGGTGTCCAGTTGCTGTTTCAATCTCTACCAAGCACTCTGTCATAAAGTAGACCAAACGAAGGCACATTGCTGGGTAACTATATAAATCAAAAGTTGTATTAGATATAATTTATACACAAAGTCAATCATTATAGCTAAGAAAGAAAAAAAATACTGAATGGAGAATAATCTATCTTGTATTAAAATTACTCATTTAATTCATATACAGGCTCAGTCATTTTGACCAACCTTGTAACCACCATGTAACCTTAACTCTGAATGTTCTAAACATGTCTTCACAAAATTCAGCACTTTTTAAATAAATATAAAAGAATAGGATATTTTATAATAAAATGTATTTACTAAAGATTTGTATGTGCATTGATGAAACCTTTATTGTGACACTCTAAATGAAAGATAATTTTTAGAAGGGAGGATAAATACAAAATACATTAGCTTTTACATGTGTAGATGTATAATTTGTCTTATGATGTACTCAATCAGCAAGTTTGTTATATTATGTACATAAACATGAAGTGTGATTTAGTTTTAAAACATAATAAATTTTTGCATTATTTCACTCTTAAATAATTTTTTTCAAGTGCTAGTGGAATGTGTGTTCAATTGGTTATATAAATTTTTTCAGACTTTTCAAAACTAAGCTTTAAAATATTAAACAAATTAAAGTTTTTATCGACTATTTGAATAGTATTTTGATCAAAACTTGGTTTTCCTTTATTACATTATTTGATGGAACTTTTTCTCTTGTTGTATCATGATCCATGGTAGTTGTTCATAATAAGGATTGCTCATTTCTTTTTTATTATTTAATATTACAGTTTTTAAGACATAGTCAAAATAGGAATTTGTAGTTTGAGGAAATATCAACACTATGTTTCAAACCTTAAGTTTTGTTTTTTTTACTATTTTTTCAATTACATTTTCACTTTAAGCTTCCTGTGTTTTCTGTATTTTTTTTTTTGAATAATCCATATTTACAGGAATGGACTAGACTCTAAAATTTTACTGAGTGAAAAGCTATGTACTTTACCACAGGAGCTGACAGGGTTTTTCTTGGTGTCTAGTTAGGCCAAACCACACCTGCCTATTCCTCCTTCTTAAATTAGAAGTTTTTAAATATCTTTTGAAATGTGCTAACACACATTCACAACCATGACATGGTCTACCAAATATACTTTGCAAGCAAGCTTTGTTGGTCTAAGTAAAGAACACTCATCACACAGACTAAGAGTTTCAAAGTAAATGGAAAACAACTAAATTTTTCAAATTAAATTTACTTCAGAGGGTAAAGGTTATTGGAAACTCAAAGAGTTGATTGACAAGATATTTTAAGGAGATGATGATGCAAGAACTGAAAAAAAAACATTTTAGTGGCAAGTTTCTGCAAGTCTTCTTTACCATGTTGATTGTAGTCATATGTGGCTAGGAACCATATTCAAGAACTGCACAGTTTTCTGCCCATGGATACATTTGAAGAGTTTGATTGTGTAGAGATCAGCAAAGTCAAGTAGACAACCAAAAAATTATTTTCCATATCTCGTACCTTAAAGAAAAAGAATCTAACAAAAAAAAGATGCTTTGTGCTATAAGTGAAAGATAAGAAACAAATTCTATAACTGGTGTCCAGGTTATTGTTTCATTCTCTGCCAAGCATCCTGCTTTTGGGCATACCAAAAGTATGTTGTCTTAAAGAAATATTTTTACTAAAGATTGCCTGTGAATCTATGAAACCTTTATTATGGATGTCTTGAGTGTAAGGTGATTTTTACTGCAAGAAAAATAGAAAATAATTAGCTTTTATTTATTCAGATATAGAGTTTGATTTACAGATTACTTGGTCAGTGAGTCTATGTACACCAGGTATAATCTTTTGATATTTAAATGCAGTCCCCTTAAGGTAATAGAATATAGACCATACATTATAGTGTAGTGTATCTTCTGATAACAGAATTTGTAATTTTAATGAACGTCAAATATAATCTGTGGATAAGTGCATATGATGATAAAATATAAAGTTTTCTAATATTTGTATGTAATTTTGCTGTAGTAATTGCTTTTTTTTTAATTTTACATCCATTTCTTTCACATATTTCTTTTTGTATCTCAAAAAACAGTAAATTATTGTTATTTAAATAATCAGTTTTGACTACTGATTAAGTATGATGTTTAAATATAATTTGAGTTTTGATATAAATGTTGTTTACATGCATGATGCAAAGTTTAGTCATGATGAAATATATATATATATATATATAATATTTTTTTTTTTTTAGGTTTAGAACTTTTTATTGTCTATGGGCTTTATTTAATGTGTGTATACATAATTAAAAGTTACTTATTATGTATTGTTTTTATTTATGCTGGCTGAAGACCTGTGTTAAAAATACAAATGTGCTATGAACCTATTGAAACCAAGAAATATAAATAAAAAATATATTTCAGACTTCATATTGCTTTGGATATATACATTTTGCGTTATTAGACCTAACCACTTGTTTGAGTAGAGCTTCGAAAGATGAAAATAAGAAAAGGAAAAATAAAAAACTTTTTTAGCATTTAATAGGGAAAATGTGAACACTATGAAATTAGCCTAAATACTAGCTGGTCAAAAGTTTAAGACCATACTGAAACGAAGTGTTAATCGGTAAACACGTAACGAAATTTAGTAATTTGTGTTCAAGCATTAGCATTGCTAACATCTCCTGTGTTACATTGGGTAAAAACATGGTAAAGGCTAAAAAGTTGACAGTTTGGACATGGCAGAGTTCTCGAGCTGCAAAAACCAAGGTCTCTCTAAACATGCCATCATTGGTGAGATTGGGCATAGTAAAACTGCTGTTGCAAATTTCTTAAAAGACCCTGAAGGATACGGAACGAGAATTTCAAGTGGTTGGCCCAAGAAAATTTTGCTGGCATTGAGCAGGAGGATTCAACAGGTTGTCTGGCAAGACACCAGCCAATCGTCGAACCAGATTAAGGCCCTTCCGGATGCAAAATGCAGCTCAAGAACAATTAGACGGCATCTACGAGGGAAAGGCTTTAAAAACTGTAAACGTCTTCAAAGGCCACGCCTCCTTCCACACCACGAA
This sequence comes from Tachypleus tridentatus, assembly GCF_004210375.1. NCBI lineage: Eukaryota > Metazoa > Arthropoda > Merostomata > Xiphosura > Limulidae > Tachypleus > Tachypleus tridentatus. The sequence goes on from NC_134833.1 coordinate 26,658,361, forward strand.
ACAGCTCGGTTAAACTTTGCTGAGAAGCACCAAACATGGAACGTAGAGAAGTTGATGAAGGTTTTGTTCTCTGATGAGAAAAAATTTAACGTGGATGGTTCAGATGGCTTCCAACGTTACTGGCACGATAAGGATATCCCACCGGAGACATTTTATACACGACACAGTGGAGGTCCATCATGATCTGGGGTACTTTCTCCTTCTATGGAACAATGGAGCTTCAGGTTATATAGGGGCGTCAAACAGCAGCTGGCTACATTGCCATGTTGGAGAGAGCATCCTTATTGACTGAAGGTCCTTGCTTGTGTGGAAATGACTTGATCTTTCAGCAGGACAATGCTGCAATCCACAATGCCTGCAGGACAAACGACTTTTTCATGGTAAATAACGTGATTCTTTTGGACCATCCAGCTTATTTGCCCGAACTGAATCCCATTGAAAATGTTTAGGGTGGATAGCAAGGGAAGTCTATAGAAATGGACATCAATTCCAAACAGTGCATGATCTTCATAAAGCAATCTTCATCACTTGGAATAGCATTCCAGCCAGCCTTCTGCAAACGCTTATATCAACCATGCCAAAGGAAATGTTTGCAGTTATTAGCAATGATGGCCGTGCAACTCACTATTGAAATCTCTTGTTGGGCATTTCCTACCCTGTTTAGGACTTCTTTTTAGTATGGTCTTAAACTTTTGACCAGCTAGTATTTAGGCTAATTTCATAGTGTTCACATTTTCCCTATTTGTTTTTCTTTTCCCTTTTCTTGATTTCATCTTTCGAAGCTCTACTCGAATAAGTGGTTGAGCTTAACAACACAAAATGCACATGTTTTTTCTTTATGTTCATTGGCTTTAAGATTTTGGCCAGCAGTGTATGTCCATACATATATAAACCTGTGTGTATATAATTTTTTTTTTTTTTTTTTTTTTAAACAACAGAAAGTATTGGTAATACCCAACATGGATGACTTGATTATTCCTATTATGCATTCTGGTCTGAAGTCAAGTGGAAGCAGCAATGGAAGCTGATTGTTTTGAATTAGAAAACTGGTACAGCAAACTGTATGTTGTGTTAATGTGTTACTGTGGTTTGTAAGCTAATCAGTGTTGAAGACTGATGGTATTTGGGTTCAAATGTCTTGTACATTGTTGCATTCATCCTTTGAAGTTTTGCTGTGATTGTCAGTGTAGGTATTCGTATTATATAGGGCAAATATGTATTATACATAAAACAAAAAACTGTAGAGAGCAATGTTGTACGTGTGATATTTTCAAGCTATGAGATTGTCAGTAAACATAATTTAATTTTTAACTTGATTTATTTATAACTTATGGTAAAGTGTTTAAAGTTACATGAAGTTTACTTCAACTGTACTTTCATTTTTATTTTCCCACTTTTTGAAAATGATGAAAAATAACTTGATGGTTTACCATATTGTTGAGAGTAGATTTGATTGTTATATTAATATGTAGAAGATTGCTTATTACTTATTTATTCAAATTAATTTCTAATTTATATTACATTGAGTTTTAATGTTCAAGAGAAATACCTCAAATTAACTAAACTGTGTATTGCTGTTGTCTTCTGTTGGTAAAGCTGGGCCATACTTGTTTACTGTAGTTAAACTGTTATGATCAAACTAGCTTGACTGATCTTTAAGTTACAGCTAAGTATGCCTAGTGCTATATAAAAACAAGTTTAAAAAGAACCAGATATTTTCATTTTAGATTTACTTGTATTGTCTTCCAGAACAACAAAATTAATTGGGTTTGTTATCAACCATGATGTGTTTTGATATGTTGTTTTTGTTTTAATATTTCTATTTTACTCATTGAATTACATTCGTATAATAATTAGCATGCTTCTTTATAGTATATCTTTTAATAGCTGATTGAAATGAAGAAAATGTGTCAAAAATGTAGGTACTCTCTAGACTACAAATAGTTTTATACTAAATTCAACAAATTTTCTTTACTCATAAATTATTTTTGGTAGTGGGCTATTCTGCAGAGTTCTGCCACCAAGAAACAAAGGAAAGAAACAAACAGATGTATAACGAGGATATTTTTTTCTATCCATATAATTTAAATAAAGTGATAAGTACACTATAATGTTCTCCTGAATTACATTTAAATTGTTTCAAGTATTTAAAAAAAAAAATCAAAATTATGCCATGCAGAAAGACTATTTGTCATTGGTATTAAATGATAAGATTGTACTTTCAGTTATCTACATAATCATGGAGTTACATTAATTTTAGATTACTCTTAACAAGGTTGGCCAATAGTTCCAGCACACTGGAATACACATTTCTAACTGTTAACAAAATGTTAGCATAATTATAACAAATTTCTAAGAGCATCTTTACAATAATAAAAAATGTATTTTTAAAACTTTAAATTGGACTTTGTTTACATGAATGAATTTGAAATTACACTATTTTTCACATCAATAACTGTTCTTCCTGCAGACCATTATTTTCCCTTTTTGAGTTCAGTATCATTTTTCAGAATTTTAAGCAATGGAATTACAAGAACAAATTAGATGTACAAAATGTTTTTCAGGTGTTTGAGGAGCTACTGAGCTTCAGTCTTCTTTCAGTGGACTTTTGGGGTATCTTGTACTATAAGAAACTGGTGCTTTTCTATTTTATATAAGACTTAATGTAATCAGGAGTGTATAAAGTTTATAGGCCTAGAGAATATGTATTTAGTAAGAAAAATTAGAATATTTTTTGTATCAGTTGTACATTTATACTATTACTAGTGTGTTTCACACAGTTTATTTTCTTGTTACTATTTATCAAAATATTTTGCTTTGTTCTCTTTCAGTTTCCAAAAGCTTTTAAGGATATATTTATCTAGTCACAGTACAAAATATATATATATAGGCCTGGCATGGTCGAGCGCATAAGGCGTGCGACTCGTAATCCGAGGGTCGCGGGTTCGCGCCCGCGTCGTGCTAAACATGCTTGCCCTCCCAGCCGTGGGAGTGTATAATGTGACGGTCAATCCCACTATTCGTTGGTAAAAGAGTAGCCCAAGAGTTGGCGGTGGGTGGTGATGACTAGCTGCCTTCCCTCTAGTCTTACACTGCTAAATTAGGGACGGCTAGCACAGATAGCCCTCGAGTAGCTTTGTGCGAAATTCCAAAACAAACAAACAAAATATATATGAGCTGTATTGTCTGAAGTTTACCATAATTAATCATCTCCCTGCAATTTTTTTTAATTGTTAAAAGTCATTGATTTTGGTAGATGATTTTTGCACTTCACAGTTGTATTTTGTATCTCGGTCCTTGTATGACAAAGGCGCGTATTTTTTAATGCTGATATTTCAATCCCAGTTTGTCTGCAAAATAAGAGTCCAATTTGACCCAACTGTAGTTTTTCAGATTTTTTAAAGAGGAAAAGACCAACAATGCATATGTATTCATCTTGCGTTGTTTATCGAATATCATGCTGTACTTTTTTTTTTTTTAGGTGAGAAAACAAAATTTTGAGAAACTGGCTTTGGTGTTTATTTAAAACTCTGTTTTGCAAATAAAGGCTGCATTTTTATGTTTCAGTTATTAAATTTTTCAGAAATAGCCAAATAATATAAATAAGAATTGTCTAACTTTATCCTTTTTCTAAACAAAATGTAGTTGTGATGTTGTACGTAATGAAAATGGCCAGGTGGTTAAGGCACTCAACTCATAATCCGAGAGTTGCGAGTTTGAATCCCTGTCACACCATGGGGACATTATAATGTGATGGACAATCCCAATATTTGTTGGTGAAAGAGTAGCCCAAGAGTTGGCAATGGGTGGTGATGACTAGCTGCCTTCTCTCTAGTCTTACACTGCTATATTAGAAACAGCTAGAGCAGATAGCCTTTGTGTAGTTTTGCACGAAATTAAAAAAACAAACAAACATAATGACAAATTGTAAAAATGTATATTTAATTGTATATGTCAGTTGAGGAAGTATATTTATGGAAGTAAAATGCAAAATGACAAAAACCCTATAACTCAAGCACTTTCGAAAGGTTCTTGAAAAAGAAAGGTCCAGATTTCAAAACACTTGGGTTATAGGTTGTTTTTTTTATCATATATATCGAAACTTGTTGAACCTACATATTTTTCTGATATCAAGAACATCTATGGAAATAATTAACTGATTCTAAAAATTTTGTACTCTGGTTTATTTTGTCATTATAACGTTTCTACTTTAATGTTTTCTAATCTTGGTTAATGTGATTTCATATTCCATTTTGTTGAATTAATAATGTAATAATGTTACAAATGTTTTCATACGTGATAGAACGTATTTTGTAGTCATTCTGTTTTGTTAGCAAAGATTTTAATACTAATGCATTCCACAGATCAACTCTTCAATTTAGAAAGAAATAATTTTTATTGGTTAAAACTTATTAATTTGTATGTATTCAATTGTTCATTTTGACTGTAGCAAAACTTGACTGGATATGTAAATTTATTATATAAATTATTTAGTCTCTGTAGGTACGGTATTCTGTTTTGGTTTGTGTGGCTTTACAATGATGAAACAAAATATCTGCAGTTTTCTACAGTTTTTAAAAAAACAGCACAAACATAAAATATATGCCTTTGAAGAAGATGATTAATATATGAAGTAATATTCACAAATAATTCTGATTAATTTTCCATATAAAATGCACAACAGCAGCAGTAATTAATGATATTAATTGCAATATTGACATTATTATTATTTCTGTTACTCAAGTTAATTGCAAAAGCTCTCATAATCAACAAATTCATGAACCTACAAACATTAGTTCATAAGTAATTTAGAAAAAAGTTATTCAAAAACTTAATGTCTTCACACAACCCCATCATTATTTGTAGGGTTGAAAAGATTATCATATTTGCTTTCATTTCAATTTTTCAGGTTATTTTTTTTGTAATTACTAAGAATTTGCTTAAAGTTTTCTAAACATGCATTTATAATTATTTCTTTAGATAATATTAATTCATGTCAGAAAAATCCTACAGGAAAAACATGTTTTAGTCATATTTGAATATTGAAAGTTAACAAATGGTTGGGATCCCATATACATGATATTTTTGCTGAAAATCTGTTAGATTGTAGATTTCATTTTACATTACTCTTAATTTTTCCATTGCAGATTTTAAATCAGTTAAAAATATCACCTGTGATTTGTCTTCTCTCTTGCACGTTTACCTTTACATTTACCAGAATACCTTTCGTGCAATACTATAAATTATTAGCTGACTGGATATGGCATAATGGTATATTTGAAATGCTATTCATATATGTAATGTATGAATTTCAAAATCTCTGTTTAATGCTAATGCAATCTACAGTAAAACTTAACCAGAACATCTCAGTAAATTTTCATTTACATGCAACAAGTGCTTACCTGTTTTTATACACAAATTACCATTGACAAAACTGATGTAGTTGGGTCAAAATAGTTTCTATATTAAATTAAATACCTGTTTTTGTTGTATTTTGTTGTGATTTCTACCTAAATACATTATTTTCTACTTTTATTGTGATCAGCATTACATTATATATTAGGTAAAACAGTAATCAGAGTAATACATTTTAATGTGATAACAGCAACAGATGAAAAATTCCTTCTGAACAGTAAACTTAACTCAATTTTTCATACATTCTTTATTTGAAATTCACTGTATGAATTTTTGTATCTTGCTGTGTTATCAGTTAGTTGTGTGATGTTACATATTTCAGCCCCTCAAGGTGTTTAATAGATTTTTTTCTGTGTTTTTTTATTTGTGTGCTTGTGTTTGTATCCTTGGCATTCCAGAAACGTTAGTGATAATGATCGTTTTTCAACCTTAAAGCAGCTGCTTTTCATAGTTAATCCTGTTTATGAAAAATGTATATAAATAAAAATATTTTAAAAAGTATGAACAAATGCAGTTAATTTTTGTTGAGAAATTTTGTTACTGACATTATTTCATAGTTAAATACATTTCTGCTAAACTAAATACATGTATCAACAGTTTCTCTGTGTAGAACTTTTTTTTACTGTTTTCATTTAAATACCTTCTAGGTGATTTTGTGATTACACAGCAATGTCATGACACCTGTTTTTCTATTATGTTTAGTTTACTTTTTTTTTTTAAATCGGCAATAATAACAGTATGGAAAAAAAATATTACTTATCAAAACTTAAATAAGGACTCCAGAAGGAGTTTTTTTTTATTAATTAACAATAATACTTAAAAATAATACACATGAAATGTATTGTACAAATGTTAGCTAATTTGTAATTGTTCCTTGAGGGATAAAATTAATATGTAAACATTATTGTTTATTAAAAAACTACATTCAAATTAAATGTGACAAACTTTGCAAGTCAACTAAACTCCTATATTAATACTATCATAGCAAACAAAAGCAAAAAATTGAACATAAACAAGAGTTGAGTGAAAATTAATGCAGAAGGACTTATTTTTGTAGTACCAAAACCATGCACAACTTTTGTAAAAAAATTCAACCTTTTTTTTTGTACACATTAAAGTAATCTGGTATCAAAACACTGTTTTTTGCTAGTATTGAATCTTGAAAGTGAATAGTAATCATAACACTGCTTAGCTACCACTAGCTAGACTAGTGGTTATATCATTATCATGGAGTTTTAATTTGCATTTCGTTGTTTCAACCTACTTTAAATTTTTAGTTGACTATTTCATTTTTCAGATTTCAGGGTTAAATGCTTCAAGGTTTACTTAATTTTTTTATGAACCTTTACTATTTTTATCACTAATTATAGGGACACTGCCATATTAACAAGTTCTTCCTGGTTACTTCTACAAGTTTTATATTTAGTGCTACTGTGTCTTAGAGTTCACAAGTCTAGAACTGCCCTTTTTTGTGTTCTGTATCAGTTCAAAACTTTATGGAGGGAATTATTTTTAATACATATCTGAAACTTAAAATATTTGTTTCCTTAGTGGTGATAATGGACATGTTTATAGTTGGTGTATCCCCCCCATCCCATTGAAAATTTGTCCTAAACCCCTTTAATGTTTCAAACCTTCTTTGGTGGATATGTAAATTACAATTTAGGGCTCCTTTTTATAGCTCTGTTGGAAATAACTGCCTCAGTCTATGTTTATAACTATCATTTATTTCTTTACATTTTCTTTTGTAGTGGATAATGATGGTTGCTTGATGTGACTTACTGACTAATGCAGGGTAAGTCACTACTAAGTCCTGAAAAATTTAGATTGTTTTTGTGAAATTACTAAAATAGTGGTAGTCGTATCTATGTTGATTCATATTCAATTTTTTATATTTGTTACATTTTTCTCTCACATTTAAAAGCTCACTGCACTGAGATATAAAGGAAACCAGAGTTTTAAATTTAGCTCAGAAGCTGAATAACCTTGCATTTTTTCAGTGAAATGAAGTATTATAAATGTACTATGTGTTTATTTGAAAGCTTCAGATTTCATTTCAAAAGCCAACTTATAACCCTTTACATAACAGTCTCTACTATCAGTGTTACTGGACTAATGTGAGCTGATATTGCTTAAAATTGTAGGTTTTTGCTTGTTTTGATGTGAATTTTATGTGGTGTGGGTTTATATCTTTTAATGACAAAATAGTTAACTAAAATTGTCAATTTGGATATTTCTAAGTGCAGAATTTTACTTTTTCTGATTCAACTTTTTAATCAGACATAAATGGTCTGCTTTTTGACTTGTTGCATACTCTACACAGATTATTAATTTAATAACATTTCCTGTTGTCTTTCTTGAGAAGAGTCTTTTGATTTTTTATATTTTGCTATTCAGACTGATGATTCTTTCTGTGCTATACAAAAACCAAAATCTTAAGTTTTCCTATTTGTAAAACATTATCCACTAGCTTCAGAAAGTCTTCTTTGTCGTGCAATTAACAGTTGGTGAACAACAGTATTAACGTTTGTTGTTCAAGAGTTTATGCATTTAGATTCATTTTGTGGAAGTCTTAATTTTTAAAAAAATAATTATTAAAACATGCACTAGATTTTTATATTAGTATTTTTGTCATAGTTTTGACTTGTGCTAGATTATTTCTTGAATAACATTTTCTTTTATCTTGATTTAGGATGTTTAGTAGCAGTTTACTTAACAGTATATGAAGTGTTATAATATTTTCCTTATTTACTATTACTATCTTTATAATTACTGTTCTTTTATATATTTTTGATAAAATAGACAAGCCACTTGTGAGTTTTTTTTTAATCTTTAGTATCTGGAATTTATTTTTCTCTTTGTTGCAGCATTACTTCTGTTTAATTCTTTATTAATTTAAATTTAAGATTATTTGAAGTACATTAAACGTTTCTGTTTTCCTAGTTTAATCTTATATCTGAGGACTTCTGAAGTCAAAACTTGATTTTGGGAACCACACTGCATTACAACTTTAAGGTGATTTGAAAACAAGTACAAATCTGTAAAGCAATGTTCCGGTGTTATTTTACAAGTTAATTAGAAGGAGCTTTTGATTATAGTTGTGATAAATAGTGAAAATTTAGAAACAATTAGTTGATAATTTCCAAAGATATGTTGGCATTAATGTGTTTTTCAATGAAAGTACTTTCCAAAGTAGAGAAGTTCAAATGTACCATATAAGAAGAAAACCAAAGTGGTGATTAACATAAGTTTCTTTATTGGATATCACTTGTGGAATTAAAAATATTTTAATCACCTTGTTATAGTTCTTAGACACCTCCATGTAGGTTAATCTCTATTGCTTACTGTAGTTTAATAAATAGCCTCAATCTTGCTTAAAATAAATACCAGTTTCTAAATTTTTAAAAGATTATCAGTTTTGTTATAGAACATTTTGTGTTGTTCTTGGAGAGTATATAGAAATATTTTGTTATTCTTACTCTGACCGAGTTAAATCCTTTTCGTGATCAACTGAAGTACTTGATAAGAGACTTAAAACTGATTTTAAAATTTGTGATGTGATAACATTTTCTTATCCCCCTCCACCTCATGTGTTAAAAATTATATGGCTTGAACTGAAGTTTCCATTTTGATAAATTCGGTTTGAGAAATCTATTTAACATTAAACTTCTTGAGTTTATGGTTTTAGTAATGGAAATAGACATCTATTTTCTGTAACTTTAAACATTGCTATTTAAAAATTGTTACTTTATTTTAATATTGAAAATATGTAATTTAATCAAATAAGCATATTTTAATAATAATAATAATAATATTGCTAAAGTATTAACAAATTAAAAAAATAGTTATGTATGTTAACTTACTGTTGAGAGGATCTGTGTTGTAAATTACAAAGACATTTTGTGCAGCTTTCAGAAAATATCTCTGGAAACATTTATATTTCATTTAAATTGTTTATAAATATATTAAAGAAAATGTTATTAACTGCATTTGGTTTGATTTTCATCCTGGAATGTGAATGCACAAAAACACAGCCTGACACTGATGTTAAGTTGTTCATCTGAGGATGCAACATTACTCTGATGCTACATGAAAATGCTTTTAATTAATTTCTTAAATTCAGATTAAATAATGATTTATAGTGATACAGTGTTAGCTTTAAGTTACCATAAGTGCAAAACAAAGTACATTGTTAGTTTATATACAGAATAAGGGTCACTTACAATTTTTTTTTAAGAGATTTATCTTGTTCTAACATTAAAAGAGAATATGTAATATATGATTTGACTTTTCCTGTATAGTTTAATGACATTTGTATTACAATTGTAACCCATAAACAAATTGTGTAGTTACCTAAAAAAATCTCTGTTAAAGACTACAGTTATTGATGAATACTCTGCCTAAACAATCTATCAAACAGTACAGTTATTGCTACTTGCATTTTAATACTGGAAATGAATGACCTAATAACACCAAATTTTGTTGTCTTTCTTTCATTGGATGTTTAACATTCTGCTTCACAGAAACGTTAAATGACAGTCCAAAGTTTCAAATTGTTTTAGTGATATATTCAATTAATATTTATTATTTAAACATTTCAAGCTTTATATTGGCAGTTACTGCTTATATTTTAGTAGAACTCTTCTGAAAAAGCTGTAAAGTAAAACATTGAATGTCCAATTAAAGTAAAATAGGAAATTTCGTATTATGAGGTTGTTTATTTCCAGATTAAAATGTCTTCCGTACACCAACATGCACTACAGAAGTTAAATTATATTATCATACCATATATTACAAATAATCCGTAGACATACTTATGAGACTCTCTTCAAATATCTTGAAACAACTGAGTTTACAAGGCCTCTTGGAGATGCCTATTTCAGTGTTGAATGGAAGATAAGTACAATGAGAATAAAGTTAGTTATCAAATTTTTTTATTTTTTCCTGGTGCAGAGTTGGATTTTATTCTCATGTGAACAGTTAACATGTGGACTTTAGATGTAATGTGAAATGTGTTTCATTTATCATCTTTCCATGATTGTATAAATTGTCTTAATATCTTTTTTTGTACATATTATTAACTTCTGTAAAGATATGTTGAGAGAGCCACTGATGTATTGTTTCAGTTCATATGCTCATTTTTTGTTTTGATTTTCAAAGAAATGTTTAATAAAGAGTACTTTAACATGTTAATGTAACTTATCTTTTGGAAAAATAAGTGATGTAAAATAATAATTACCTTTATAATTAAATGTTTAAATAATTTTTGGTACTTATTCAAGGAGAAAATCCTTTATTATTAGTAGATTCTCGTGTAGAAGCATACCCAACTAAAGTTATAACCTTTAACCTCCCACTTGGTTAAATTATTTTTGCAGACTTCATTTTCTGTTAAATGCCTTTGTGAAAATACACAATTTTAACATAAAAATTTTTAAATTTTCTGTTAAATGCCTTTGTGAAATTACACAATTTTAATATAAAAAATTAAAAATACTGAAATCTTGAGATTAAATATCATTAACTAACCTCTGAAGTTTTTGCAGGTTTTTGTAAAAAAGAAAAAGAAAACATTGCAAAAGAGAAAAAATATTTGTCTTTGAATCGTTTCTACAATTTATAGTGTTAGGACAAAACAGCTTAAAGTAATTAGCAGAACTAACTACTGATCAAATGAAATACAGTAACTGTAGTTCAAGAAACATTCTAAGAGTATTCACACTGTCAGTTATAATACATTAGAATATTAAAAAAATCAACTTGTGACCAAATCATCAATTGGAGAGCATGTGACCATCCTACATTAACATGGTTTACAGCTATTTTATGTATGACCAGCTAAATTTCTCACAGTTATGGATCTGGCAGGACTAAACTTGGACTTGGGGATATCCTTCTCTGTAGGGGGTGGGTTCTCCCACAAAATGGGGATAAAATGCTCTGGAAGGTTACCCAAGCTTGAAGGGGACCAAATAGTAGGTTTTCAGGTTTACTGAACCCATATTTGGCATCATGTGTTTCTCTTGATCCTTTGGGCACCATGTTTAACTGTGTATGCATCTTTATTCAGTAACCCATTACACAGTTTTGGAACTAGAAAGATAAAATTTGGCAGGTGATGTATTTGTGTATACAGCATTAGGGATTAAAACATTCCTAGAAAATCAGCCAGGTATGATGAGGACCTGAGAACAAGTTTTCAGGGTGGCTGAAGCCAAATTGGATATTGGTAATCTGTTTGTTATCCTTCCTCAACATCCCTTGAGTGCTATGTTTGAAACTGTGTTCATTCAACCTCTTCACCACCACTTGCGTGCGCACTCACGCACATACTAAAAGGCCATGTGGTTAGGGTGCTTGACTTACAATCCGAAGGTTGCGGATTCGAATCCTGTTCCCACCAAACACACTTGCCCTTTCAGCTGTAGAGGCATAATGTGATGGTCAATCCCACTACTTATTGGTAAAAGAGTAGCCCTAGAGTTGGTGAAGGGAGTATTGACTAGCTGCTTTCCCTCTAGTCTTTCAATACTAAATTAGGAATGGGTAGCACAGATAGCCCTCATGTAGCTTTGGATAAAAATCAAAATAATATCATGGGTTTATGTTCTGATATGGATTTCCCTTTAAATGAAGGAGCTTAATTGGGACCTCTGTGAATCATTGTGGGCATTTGAAACCTTGCAGTATAGTATGGATATTTTACACTGATATTAAATAAATTAGCTCATAATAACACTTTATACCAATTAGCACATTTGGATATTTATGAAAGCAACAAGTGATCACATTATCAACTTTACAGAATATTAAAGAGGACACTGAAATCAGTTAACATCACATTGTTGAAGAGAGCTATTAGGATGATACTTGGGATGGAAATGTTATCATGATGGTAGGTTAAGATCTCTAACCTTGTTTTCTCTTAAAAAGGAAAAAAGGAGATTTGATTGAGGTATTTGAAATTGCTAAGGAAATTGATAGTATTAATGCATCATTTTTCCACATTTAATGGTGAGAATGGTGACATTAGGAAATACAAATTTTAAAATTGACAGGAAGGAAGTCAACCTACACCAAAATAGCTTTTTTTTTTTTTTTTTTTTGACAAGGTGGTTAGTCTCTGGAACAGGTTGGCTTGAAATGGATGCAGTTATTTTTAGGGAATTTAAGGTTAAGCTTCATAAGTATTTGAATGATAAGGACTGGCTTTGTATATAATGTGCCAAATAGTAGGTATTCTTTGGCAAAAATATCCTGTAAAGTTTTAGTCATTGCAGATAAGTTTATTTACACAAAAAATGAACTGCCCTATATATTGCAAGATTACTACATATTTTTCACAACGGAGTCTCAAGTTGATACAATGTTAAGCATCTATTCATCTGATGTATGTATGTTGTAGAGAGGTATTCTCAGGTAAAAGTGATTTCATTCAAGAGTGACATGATAGGTCCACAATATAACGGGAGCTTCAACCAGTAAATAAATATTTTTTAATTCTCTGAGGCTGACTGTGTTCATGAAAGACAGTAACTGGACACAAATGTGAAATCACAATGTATACATACTTTTATTTACAATTACAACCAACAATGTGGATATTTAATTTGCATGATGGAGAGTCAAGCTTTTACTTTAGAGCTCAAAATTAAAAACTGTTAAATCTAAAAGAGCTTGTTCCAGTCAGAAAATATTACATATTTACCCATACTTTTATACATTCTCAAGGACAATTTGTGCTATCCACATGATTGTTGGTCATCAATTAAACATAAAGGGAATTATATATTTTAGATATCACTGATTCATTAGTGCAAAAAGGGTTACTGACTACTTTTGCACACACTGTATAAAAACTTTGCAATAAATCTTTCTCTTGGGAAAATAAAGACAGGTAAATTGCAATGAATGATATATTACTAAAGTAAAAAGAACTTAATGATTTTCTTGACCAATGTGTAGTGAAAAAAGCTGAATAACTTAAAAACAGTATTAATAATTCTATATGAAAGTAAGGGAGCAACAAACACCTAGTATATCTCGTTTGTTTGTTGTTGAAGATGTGTACAAAATGGGCTTTTCGTGCTGTGCCTACCACTGGTTTTGAAATCCTGGACCAATCAATAAGCCATTGGAAGATATATAGTAATTTACACCACGTCCTCTATCATGAATATCATCCACTCTTTTGAAATTTACTGTATTCTGAGACATTTAGCAAATAAGGTGGGTGGAAGAGTGACATATTCTTTAGCATGTAAACAGGCCTTTCTAGTTTGTGATAAATTGTTGTCTAAAGATTTTATTCATTATTCTTGAAAATTATATTTCCATGAAGGTAACAAGCATTTGTATTCTAAAGACAACTGGTGTGGGTATTAAAACCTTAATTAAAATAAATTTTCTGTCCTTTATTTTAATTAAAGTTTAAATGCCCATAACAACCATCTCTATAACACATTCTTTAGTTCAAGTGGGTTTCTCATTATCATGAAATGTCTATCCTGCTGCAGCAGCAATCTTGAGAGCCATCTAAAAGTATCTATGTATCGTATATATGAAAATAGACTCGCATCAACTCATTATTATCAAAATTATAGCAAGATATAAAAATAGTGTGATATAAACAAGTTTTTCTAATTAATGTAGTACCAATAGTTTATTTAATTGTGTATGCAAATATAAAATATGTTGCCACAAAACCATACAAAGGTTAATGAACAAGTTTTATGTTATTTTACAAAACACTTTCCTTTTTACGTTCCTGATTTACTCTATGATTGTTGTATGAAGTAAATGATGTTTACACATAGCAGCACCCTTTTCTTGGTGCTGTAATTAAGACTAACAAAAACAACAGTTCTGTTGCAGGCTACCTTAACAATCTCATAGAATACTATGTAAATTAACAACACTTATTTACCTGGAAAGGAAAATAATTGACTAGCGATGGGATCACTCCATTCCCATTCAGATACACATTTAAATAAACTTAAAATCTAGTTAAGATGTGCTGATATTTCCAGTACGTGATAGCATTGGAAAGATAATCTAACAAATTTCAGTAAATTCTTAAACACCTTAATTAAAATCTAATGGTCATAATTTTCACACATAAATTAGAATCTAACAAGCATACACAATTTTAGATGTTAACGTAAAAAATAGAAAACAACACAGCGACCACCAGTATTTACAGGAAATTTCTTTCTGTTATGTATAAGACCAAGTCCTCCCCTCTTACAAAAAATATTTTTCTTCTTTACATGTGTAAACCATATTATACAACTTTGTACCCACAAAGAATATTTACAGATTGAATTGAGCTACATGAACACTGTACCTCTATATACGGGTTTCAATCCTCAAAATCACAGAGCTTTTATTAAACTTCAAAGCCATAAAATATATTTACTATAGCCTCTCCCTTACTGACAACATAAAGCATAACAAATGTTTTATTCCCTTTAGTGCCAAATATTGATAATTATATTATCAACCAATTTAACTTGATCATTGATGTAAAAACTGTATTCACACCTTCGCATAAAATGAACTCCTTACAAGCTGATCCGAAAGAACTACTTAAAGGAAGGAACAAAAGCAATGCATATTTACTTACTACGCTATGCGAAAGTGGAAAGAAATATATGACAAACGTTATGCCCCTAGCAAATACGACTCAAAGAACACCAAGGCCACAAGTGTAAATGTAAGTCCAAACATATGCTTTAACGTGTCATCAATTTAAATCAGGCTGAAAAGATTGTTAAGAAATGATAGAAATAATCAAAATAAGATATATTTCACTAAACAGTTGTAATAACCCTAGCAACATCAGTGGTATTTGGTTCTCGTACATTTGACCGGTCCTGACCTTTATCTATACTCCTTTTATCTGTTAACTCTATTGTCTTCACATAAACCATTATTTCTTTTTATTCTGTACTTACATTTAAATCCTGTATAGCTCAACGATAGATCATACCTTGATGAAGACAGACCAGTTTATACTTATAAATCGTTGTTTGCCAATTTATTATTATATATTATAATACGTTTTATTAATGACGGAGTACTCTTTCCTGTACCTCACCACGCATTTAATATAAAAATCCCTTGCATATTGCAGGGCCGATCTTAGTGTGCGAGGCCTGAGGCTAATAATCAGGATTGTTTTCTCAAGTTTCAACATTAGAAGTATACAATCTACTTGAGGCACGCGGCTTGATGTGGTTACGTCATTGTCCGGCCCAGCATATCCAGGTCGTTAGGGCGTTCGACTCGCAACCTGCTGGTTGCAGGTTGGAATCTCCGTCACACTAAACATGTTCGGCCTTTCAGCCGTGGAGGCATTGTAATGTCACAATGAATCCCATTATTCTTTGGTAAAAGAATAGCTCAAGAGTTGGCGGTGGGTGGTGATGACTAGCTGCATTCCCCTTAAATCTAAAGTTGGGACGGCCAGCGAAGATAGCCCTTGTGTAGCTTTGCAGTAATTCAAAACTAAACAAATAAGAATCAGTGGCCTCGCCCTATCCTTTGCTCTTCGGTAAACCTATAAGTCATTACAGTGATCCGAAAATGTCATCGTCAAAAGACTCTAAGACACAAAGAAGAAACGAGAAACAAAAGAGGTTAAAAATCTTCGGGAAAAGTTACTTATGGCTCACCCTGTATATATTACAAAACATAGGAATAATAACTGTTGATCTACAACAACAAAAAATAGTTCTAAATAAATCGAGTTATTGTTTGTAACATTATCATAAAATGAGTACTCTAATGAAGTAACTGATATATATAGGATATTTTTTACACATTTATACAAAAATATTACATTATTTTATTTAGAATGAGAATTTAATTGAAGTATCGTGACTTCTGTAATACCAAGTGAGAAGGTTTTATCCGCCATATTTGTTACGCAAGACAAACTTTTATAGTTGATTGTGCTTTCTTAGTACTTTTGTCGATTGACGATTTGTGTATTAACCTATTTATCGTGAAAGTAACTTATAAATAGAAAGTATAAAAAATGTCATTCCGTGGGCGTTCAGGACAACGTAGGTATGTTGAAAAGTTAAGTTGAAACATTTTTTTAATTTACCATTTTACTTTCTAGTAGTAGTAGCACAGATATTGATACGTAGTACTTTTAGCACAAACGTTAACAACGTACTTACCTTATTAATGTTTCTATATTCTACTTGTACATAATTTATTAATGATAACTATTGCCGAGTAAATGATATCTGCCATTTAGTTTATTAACAGTTTAAGCACTAGGCCCAATGCAATTTTTAATGTTACTGTTACCAAGTCAGAAAATATCGCATTTGAGACATCGAAGAGAATCAGTATGATAATGTAGTCCCATACAGTTGTAAACTCTCATTTTATTAATATGAATATGATCTTAGAAGATCGAAGCGTTGTTTTGTAATTTATTTTAGTTGAAGGACTAATACCAGCCGTCTTGAGAATACAAATGTAGCCCCTTATTTCCGTAACTCGGTAGATAACTAGCTAATTAATACAAGGTATGAATGATTATAAATTACAAGTGCTTCATTGTACTAATTTATAGACTTATTGCAATTTTTCTTTCTAGGCCTTTTTATATTCCAACAGTTAACATTCTTTTTAATTTTTTAATATTTAACAAAATATTAAATTAAGCAACAGCCACTTCCTCCTTTTCCCATACTTCAACCCTTGCACTTCCTCATTAGTTGTTAACAGTAAATGGTACTTAATACTCAGTTATTGCATAAAAATTTGTATTAGTAACTGTGTTTATGCACATAGTTCCTGTGTTATCGAAATAAACTTATGATTTTATAGTATTATTAAAAAATAGTCTAAAATATTTATTGAAGAATGTTATTTCTAATAATGTAATTCTATATTCAAGTGTATCTCGTGATCATGGTGGACCTAGGTTAAGAGACAGTAGCATGGGACGTGGGGCTAGTCAGGTTGGACGTGGAGGTGGCTTTGGTGGTGGTTGTGGTGGCACACTCCGAAAAAACAGTTTAAAGGGAAAACAACCAGGAGATAGACTTCGTAAACCCAGATGGGATATGAGTAAATTACCAGTGTTTCAGAAAAACTTCTATGTTGAACATATGGCTGTGTTGAGAAGAACTCCAGTAAGTATTTTTTGGGTATATATTTTATTAAAAGTTCAGTGACGTGAGCTGTATTTCATAATCAGTAAAAGATTCATTGTATTTATACATAAAACTGTACAAGTCAGAAAGCTAATTGTACAATTGTAGTTTTGTGATAGTATTGGGAAATTAAGATAGTACAGAACTTCAGTGGTAAACACTCACTAACTCAGTTCTGCCACCTTTCAGTGTGTCACAAAAAATTAACTATGTTGGTAATTTTCAGTTTTCTCCATTTGAGTACTGTGTAGTTTTGATTTCAAAATTTAGTGTACTGTATCAATATTCTTGCCATTTATTGGAAGTTTACTTAAGTGCTGTTACAAGTCCTGAATGCTGAAGAGTTTGTTTTTTCTTTATGTCATTAAATATTTTTGGAACAGAAAATGGTGTATTTCTTTGTCTGAGAATGTTCATTGGGTTTCTTGGGCATTTTTTACGATGTACATGCTTTGTAATTTTAAGCTGTGCATCATTAATCAGGGAGATGGTTGATAAAAATACTCTAACTTCAAGTTATTTTTCTGTTTATAACTCTGCATTAAAGCTAGTTTACTAAGAAAAACAACTTATTTAGGAAGAAGTTGAAATGTACAGACGAGTCCATGATGTTACTGTTCGTGGGCGAAATGTTCCTATACCTGTTCAAGATTTCATGGAAGGAAACTTTCCACGTACGTTTCACAGCTTTTTTGTTTTAACTATACTTTATTTTCATAATTTAGTGTATCTTAATGGTGTTTGTGATTGTAACTTGTGGTTATTTGTAAATGTAATATAGTTTGATATGTAATAAAAGAATAAACTATTAAAATGCTAGTATAAATTATTTTTAAGTAAGTTAAAATCATCATAAATTTTACATGCATGAGATTGTTTTCAGTTCTTCATTTTTATCACTTGTTAAAAAATTCATAGCTTGAGAATTATTATAGAGTGAAAATCCTAGATGTTGTTACATACTTTACTTTTGTTGATCTATGTTTTGTTATCATGGAAATTTAGTATCATGGATTCTATAATGGTGTTAAATGTTACATGTGTAGGATTAGTTTTCATTATTTGCATTGGGAATTTTGGTTAAGTTATGGACTTTTAAGGATTAAAATGTTGGTGAATGGAGTATTGATTAGTACAGCATTTCTTACATCATAATGCATGTTCTCCTCCATGTTTGGTGATCGGTGAAGCAAAGAGTAAAGAAACAATTGGGGGTGCAACTTAAAATATTTGAGAGACACTGCAGTATTGTAACACAGACCTTGATAAAAACTATTAAGCCAAGGAGATTGAAAATTTTATCATGGTGCCTGATATTTTCTCAATTTATTTGTTCCTACAGATGTGCCAAATAAAACTCAAATCTAGAACAGTTCTGGATGATTGAAAGTCTGGAACTGTTTTTGTGGAATATAACTTTGTTTGTAGGATTTTAATGGTGTATTTAGCACTTCATGTTTTTCAGCAATGAAGCATTGTGGCTGAATAATTCATTTTGTTTTTCTTCATTCTCCCAGTTTAACCAATCACTGCATGACTGAATCAAAGGTAGTTAGTTCATGACATCATATGTTCATTAACATGCACTAATTGCTGTGAAAGTTAATAAAAATAGCCCCAATTTTCAAGTACAAACAGTTGTGAAGTTAGGTTGAGCACTCCAAAAGGCCTTTGCATATCATTGTACTGGATTGTAGTGGTGAATAGAGTGGACTTATTCTGAAACAACCTGCTTGGTCTGTTGATATTGTAGTGATTAATTTTGTATTACTTTCATTCATTACAAGAATCCACCTAAGTTATAGTTATTTAGTATACTATTTTAATAATTCTACATATTGAGGTTGAACATATGCTGTATAATAAATTTTAATAAGATGCCTTTAGTTGCTTAGTGTAAACTGTCTCATACCATAGCCACAGAACTGACTTAGAATATATTCCATAACTTTTCTGTATAAGATCTGGCTGCTAAGTTCATGCACTGGTTCCTAGATATGAAAATATTTATTTAGGCCTGTTCTAACATTATATTAATGTCCTTATTTTCATATTTTTTAAAAGGTAATTTTCAAATCTCTTCATTTATTCCTTGTGGGCCACTTTATTAAATCTGTATTGGAGGATTAATTTTTAGTATGCACACATTCACAAAACTTGGCAAGCTTTCAGTAAATATTAAATTTCTGTTTTGTACAGATAATTAAATTTTCTAATAAAGCATTTTTATTAATGATTTGTATGTGGAATTATGAAACAAGGTGATTTGTATGCTAAGAATAAAAATTATTTTCATCTTACAGTTTCTTTATTTCATTTGCATAAATATGAGAAACCCCTAAATGAATGTTGTAAGTTTTTGTTTTTGGTAAAGCTTTATATTTTATCTTGTATTATCTCTACAGTAATACTTGTACTGAAATCAGCAATAAAAATGAAAGGTTCAAATTTTTATGTATACCTACATACTCCACCACACCTTTTTATTTTTTTGTAGAATAATTATGTATTGCAACAGACAATGACCCAATTTATTCTAACAACAAAAACTAATAAACTTTTTAAATCTAGGTTTGGAGCTTTGTGTAAACAAGCAATCAAGTTATCAGGATACTACTGTTGAATCACAGTTATGCTTCTTGATATGCATATGCTATGCTGGTGTTACGAGAAATTTTTTTATTTAGTATTTCATTTAACGTAATATTTTTCTAATTTCAAATATTAGTTACTTTTATTAAAAAACATTTACATGTAAAACAAGGAATTTAGTATTTGTATCTGGAATAAATTTTTACCATTTGTATAGAAAGATGCCAAGCCTAGTTTTCTTGTAATGATGTTGGTCAGATTGTTCATTTTTATTTCAGATACACAGTTTAGAATGCAAAATATCTTTCACAAAAAAAATTAGAATGCCATAACATTACTGTAATTTAACTGATTGTTAGATATACACGAACATTTCAATTTCAATTTTACGTAAAGGTTAAATGCACTTGCGTTTAGAAGCAGTAGTTTATCACAGATTTACTTATGTAACTGTTTAAGAATCATACATTGTGTAGTTCCATTGTAAAGAATTGGTGCTTGTATTATTGTGATGTGTTTATAGAACCTTCTAATTCCAGAATGTATATACTTCCATTCACACTTATAGCTGTTACTGAACTGCCACATTTCTTCCTTTGCTCATGTAAGCATTGATTTGATTTTTTTGTGTTTGCTCAAGTCTTTAGTACCCCCTGTGGCAATGTATACCTTGTAACAGTCTTCTCATAATTCCAAATGCAAAGTGCTCCTATCCTGGGTCCTCTGTTGAGTGCAGTTGTTTCATGTCCTTCTCATCATTGTGGGAGACATGAAATTTTCCTTGTCTACACAATTGGAGAGTGAGAATTAGTGTTCATAATTCCGTATGGGATGTTTTGTTTTCTCAGGTTGAATAAGATTTACATGATCCTGTCATCCTGAGCTTGGGGTGTTGTCAGATTTAGGAGAACGTTTGTCCATTTCGGTGTTGCTTGCTTTTCTGTTGTGATTCCCATGGCTCATAATACATCACTCTATGGCTACAGATTGGGATCCATTCACACACACACACACACACACACACACACACACAGAGTTTGCAGTCCAGTTGCCCTAGTCCTACCAACATGGGATGTAGGGACCATGGCCCTTTCATTACAACCATAGGTAAGGAAACCTTGGCTATATGTTTGAAGCCTGGCCAGTAATGATTGTAAACCATGTAAAATTCCACTCATAGTACATGAATTAAATCCTAGGTGAAAAATATACCTGTTATTAACATAACGTAATTCCCACACTAGAATACCTGTTTTATGTTGATACACCCAAGGTCTGTGCAGACAATTTTTGTATGGATATTGTCCTCCATTTTATCAATGTGGGATTTTAGCTATAAGTGTGAAAGGAGATAAGTTTGTTTTGTATGTTACCATTTTCTTAAATTGAAAATGTATTTCTGAGTAATATGAGGTCGTGAAACAAGTTGTGTTTCTTTTACTGTCTGGCTGAGTACTATGAGATAATGAAACAAGTTGTGTTTCTTTTACTGACTGGCTGAGTACTACAACATAATGAAACAGGTAGTGTTTCTTTTATTGATTTTGGCTGTGAACTGAATATGCTAGATTTTTTTTTAAGAAACAATTTTTGATTTGTATGCATATGAGTCATGTAATGAAACTTATTTTGAAAAAATAAAAAGGAACTGTGCTCTGTAATTACAGCTTATGTGATGTCTGCTGTTCAGAACCAAAACTACAAGAAACCCACGCCCATTCAGGCACAAGGATGGCCCATAGCTTTGAGTGGAAGAGACATGGTGGGAATTGCACAGACAGGATCTGGAAAGACATTAGCAGTAAGTTTGATTTTATTCATCAAATGTAGTTTTCTTCCAAGATTGTGATGTATGTGTATAAAAGTTGTTTAATATTTTATGATATCTCTATAACAGTATTGCCAGAAGTAAGGTGAATATGAAACTGTACCATTGTTATATGTTGGTCAGGTGTTTTATTAATATTAATATATGATGTACTTGTAAAGCACTTTTAGTCAAAAGTATTTAAGAAAACTACCTACTTGACTACTGAAAATGCAAAGATGGTCATGTACTTTGGTTGGGTAGTCTGCAAGAAGATGAGTAAGATCAAAATATTTTCAATGTACTAAACACCTACTGTTGTTTGGTGTCTTGACTATTTTTGTAACAAAGATAGTCCAGATGAGTGCTATATTGAAGCGTTAATATATCTTTATATAAGGTTAAATCAAACCAATGTGTGTGTTACTTTCAAATTGACTCTTTTTTTGTTTTCACTTAGGTTTTTTTTTTGAGTGAATAATAAAGATTTCTGTTGGTTGTTCTGTTTACAACTTATAGTGGTTGAACAAACACTTAAATGTTCTTAGATATGTTCTAACAGGTTTGGGGACCTTTATTGGAAATGAAGAATACTTTTAGAGAATGAATTTTGAAAATTGAGGAAATATAGTTATTGGGGCTGGTATTTTTCTTTTCTTAAACCACTGTAACAGTACTCTGAATAAATGATACATATGTTTTTTGCAAAGTTTCACATGTTAAAATGAATAAATGTTGGTTGTCTACTACAGTAATTAACAGCTCATGAAGATACTTTTATGACAAAAGAGGTGATAAGTGAACAATAATAGATTAAAATGTGGTTTATTTTATTGTTAATAAAGAAGTTAAAAACATTACTTATGTGGGAAAGCCTACATTTTATTTGAGGGGAGTTCATTTCTTTCAGTTGGGGGATAAATAGGAAGTGTATCCTTCAAAGGTGTATGTGTAGATTAACCATTGTCTTCTGTTGTTTTTTAATTAAAATTTTCACTTATTCTTATTAACAATTATTTAAATTTCTTTGCCGATTCTTTTGTTGTTGTTGTAACTGACCATTTTTTGACTGGTTATTAAGTGATCAGCTAAAGATAACTAGTTTTAACTGTATGTAGAGAATTATTTTAGCACATTGATGAAATTTGTATAAATTTGTTTCAAGTTGAATGAAGTCTGAGGTTCAGTGTTGCTGTTTCTTTATTATCTTTACTATGGAGCAGAGAACAGGGTAGTGCTAATACTTGTTAGTAGGTAATTGTGAAAATGGTAATATTCTTGAAATATGAATGAGGATAAAACGAAAAGAAATTGAGATCAACAACATTTTAAACATTTCTTTGATAGGATAATTCTGTTGTAGAACTGAACTATAAAAGTACATAGTATTTGTGTAAATAAAAACCATGTGCTATTAGATAATTGATTCTTTTCTTCCAGTTATTAGTTGAATAAAATGGATGAAATATTGAACTCTTTGGTTTTGTCTATGATTAACAAAATAAGTAGCAAGAGTGGTTTTTCTGAGTTTTTAGTAACGTAGTTCTTAAAAAAAACATAAATTGTATAAAAATGATTTTTATGTTAGGTGCGACTACAGAAACTAATGAGTTTGTCTTCTTAGTATAAAGCACTTTGGTAGAAGTGAATGTTAATTAAGACAATAAATAGTAGTGTATGTTAGATTTTGTTAGCATTATACAACTACTCAAAATGAATATTCTAACTACGAGCAGAAATACCTGTTCTCTGGGCAGGTTTAACTACTAGTTGCTGTGAAAAGCTGTTGGACCTGTGGCCTTTTCTGGAATTGTCTGATAGTTCTACAATAATGTAATCATACTTGACATTTGGTTATTTTCAAGATCCATGAGATAAAACATTATATTGAAATTTACACCATCATCACAGGATTACATTACAGAGTAGATGTTGCCTGTTGAAGTATTTCTTTGTAGATGCAGTTATAAATTAAAGTTCTTTGCTTTTCTATTGCAACACTCGGGAGATTTTTTGCAAAAGAAAAACAAATAATTATTTTAAGTTTATTTTTTGATTGTTTAATATTTGAAATTTCTTTTTTGTAACTTTTATTGGTTAAATCTGAAACATAATATGTGTGGAAATTTCAGTTGTTTTATTTATTACTCAGCTGTATAAATATTGCTTAATTATAAAAGTATTGACCAGTTTTAATTGGTGTGGTAGTTTATGAGATCTGGGTTTTAGATGTGTGTGTTGTAAACTACGTTATAATGAGATAGGAAGATTCTTAATGTTTTTATTAAATGTTTCACATGTGCAGATTTGTAACATTTATTGTACATTAAAAGTGGACATAGTGAAAAATTACAGAGCAGAGAGGAATAGTTATTGTAGTAGGTTAGTGTAATCCAGTTTTTGGTTTTTAATTGGGAGTATGGTAAATAAACTTTGCTATATAATTAATTATGTATATTAGAATAACTTTGATATAAGTCTTTAAGGACTGTGTTCTGAATTGTTGTGAAATGTCTTCTGAAGCTGCATAATTATAAGGAGAGTTGGAAAGTTTTGCTTTTGTAAAACAATTCACATTTTAAATGATTCTTAATAAAAAAAAAGGTTGAAATAGAGGTTACTGGTTTAAGTTCTGACCTGGGCTTTTATGTCTAAAAATATTCCTAGAAAAGGTGATTTCATTTTTGAATATTTGCTGTGTCAGTTATAACATTCATACTTTGTATTGAATAAAGGTCAGTTTTATATTACTGAATACAGTAACATGAGTGCATGTGCACTGCATCAGTGAGAAGTTTTATGGTTGTTTTTTTGTTTTTTTTGGTAGTTACAAGGTTGGTCAAATTTACAAATCCCACAGAGTAGCAAAAATAACAGACAAAACATAAAGTCTTACTGAAAGCAAATGTTTGAAATGTATTTAGGAGGGTTTAGAGATTACACATAATTGTTGTATGAAGAATAGTTTTTTTCATTATATCATGAAAAACACTTTGCAGTCAGAACAGTAAAGGCTTGATATTTTCACATACAAATCGTGAATAAAAATACCTCCTTAAAAATCAGATTTTTGTTTACAAAAAAACTTGCAAACTTCACTAAAAGTATACCAAATTTTGTGAAGATATCCATACCACATTAAAGATATAAATATTTAACATGTGCAAATGTGTATAGAAACTTGTATGTTATTGTGAGCCCATTTGAGAAAGGGTTAAAAGAAGTTTAATACAGGTTAAACAACACCTAAGCAAAAGAAATAAATGGTGTTTTAAGTTTCAACAAAAGAAATTATTTGATTAGTTTTTACGTATAGGCATCATATGTATCTGTGAGTATCTATAGATATTTTTTTTTACAGTATATTCTTCCAGCCATTGTTCACATCAGTAATCAGCCATATTTAGAAAGAGGAGATGGTCCTATTGTAAGTGTTGTTTTCTGAATTAATTTATAAACACTTTACATAAAAATATGAAGATAGAGATTGAACTGAGAAACAGAGGTGATGACTCTCAGTCTTTGTATTTCAAGGAGTGTACAAGTTAATCTTCTGTTATCAAAGGTGTCGTTATTTACATGAGGGATCAATATTATCTATTACATTTAACTTAAAGTAATTATAAGTAGTGGAGTGATATATATAGTGTAGAAAGTTAAAGTCATTGCATAATCTAAAAATGACAGTGGACAACCAAAGCTTTAATTTACTGTATTATCATGCTTACAAATTTATGTATGACACCAGGATTTTTGTTTACTAATTAGACTTTGTTATTTTCTGTGTGTGAAAATACTTTGTATTTTAGGTTTTAGTACTAGCCCCAACTCGTGAATTAGCACAGCAGATTCAACAGGTTGCATCAGACTTTGGTCATCTGTCTAGAATTCGCAATACCTGTGTATTTGGAGGAGCACCAAAAGGTCCACAGCTGCGTGACCTTGAAAGAGGTTGGTGTTATGTGTCAGTTAATTAATGTAGTATCATGACAGGCTAGCTATCGCAACATACCTTGCTTTTATTATTGTTAGCAGTGCTCTGTTCCTTTTTAGAAAAATTATATGATTGTATTTTTAATTTAAGATACTACACTGCAGTTAGACATAGCTCTTGTGGCTAAGGTCAGTTACTGACATTTTATTTTATCTGCAAGGTTCATGATAAAACTAAGATGAAATTTGTAATTTATTAATTGTTGTATGTTTTATTGTGAAGAAAAAAGTTTGTACATCATCTTTCTGAGTTTGATGTAACATTATTGAAATTATAATTTATCATTCTTGCTTTTATAGTAGCATAATTTCATTATTTTGCTATTGAAACTTTGAAACTCCAGATTCACATTTTATTCATGTTAAAGCTCTAGATTTACTCTTATCATTTTAAAAAGGAACTAGTATATTGAGGGATGAGTATTACTTTCATAAACTTTTAACTGTAATAAATTCCAAGGGCCTTATTATGGCTTGTTGAAAGTGAAGTCAGCTGTTTAAAAACTAGTCTTAGAAATAATATTTTATGTATTTAATATTTAGTATCTAAATTTTAAAGTATGTGTTGTGAGTGCAGTTTAAGAATGAAAATATTTTAGAAAGTGTCAGTCTTATCAAGATTTTTAAAGTTAGAAGGACCTTTAGAAAAGTTGTGATTTTGATTAAACTGTTTAAATGATTAGTGTGATGTATACTGAAAATTAAATTTAATTAATGAAAATGACAACTGTTTGTTCTCATTTAACAAAGATATTCATTTAAAAGAATATCAGAAAAGTTTGATAGCTTTAAGGAAAAAAAAATGAGTTTCATATCATATCTGGTTCTATCAAGTATAATTTAGATTTTGAGTTTTAACATCATTCACTCACGAATGTTTCTGTTTTCTTAGGAGCTGAAATCTGCATAGCTACCCCTGGCCGTCTCATTGATTTTCTGGAATGTGGCAAAACAAACCTTCGAAGATGTACATACTTAGTTTTAGATGAAGCAGATCGCATGTTGGACATGGGCTTTGAACCTCAGATTAGGAAGATAGTTGAACAGATCAGAGTAAGTTTGATTGTTTAAACCTACTGCTGCTAGCTCAGTTGAACTGGGCTCATTACCATGAAGTACTAATTATATTTTCCATACTATAAATTTTAATATATTTTCACAAAATTTTGTAGACTTTCAGTAAACATTACAAGTTTTTTATGTACAAAGTTGTTTTTTTAATTGTTTTTACCAAACATACATCTCTGAATGTAGTTTTTTCTTTTTACCAACCCAAGTGTAAAGTGATTTGTATGTTAAGATTTAAAATACTCTTTTTCATATCAAAAGTCTGAAGTTTCATTTGAGTAATTTCTAAAACTTCCTAAATACATTTCAGTATTACATAAGCCAAACCTTGCTAAGACTCATCTTATGAATCCTTGATATTGTTAATGCTACTTTCTTACTTTTATGTTTAATTCTGTCTTCTAAAAGTTTTTTGGACATTACTGTATTATATAACTTACTTTTTAATTGTAGTATATGATCCTTTTATAAATTAATAGTTTGCTAAAAATATTATAGAACAGTTTATTTTAAATTTATTATTTTCTCAGCTTTACACAAACTTTTTATACTGATAAACTACATTGAAGTAAAAACAGATTTTTCCCCAGTGATTTCCTTTTATTTATTCTATATATTAATTATTCCTGTAAAAAAACAAAGCACTGAAAGAGTATGTTAATTTGTAGCCTGATAGACAAACACTCATGTGGAGTGCCACTTGGCCAAAGGAAGTGCGAGCCTTAGCTGAAGATTTTTTAAAGGATTACGTACAAGTGAATATTGGAGCTCTTCAGCTTAGTGCAAACCACAACATTCTTCAAATTGTTGATGTGTGTCAAGAAACAGAAAAAGAATACAAGTGAGTTGTATTTCAGAGATTTAAAGCCTTCTATATGTTTCTGTGGTTTTTTTATCCATGGTTATTTTGATACTGAATTTATATTATTCTGTAATTTACATTTTGTATTTTGCTTGTAAATCTTATCCTTGTACTATTTATTGCACTAGATTATTGAAGTTGTTGGAAGAAATCATGGGTGAAAAGGAGAACAAGGTAACTTAGCAAAACATTATTATTTATATAGAGCACCTAACTAGTATCATAATTCAGTGAATCGTAGTGTGATACTATCTGACCATGTTCTGCCACAGTATTTCAAAATGTGACTGGTATAGATGAAGTAATGTAAACATTTTAGTAATTAAACAAGTTTGAGTTTTTTACTTAAAACTTCCAAGTTTAATTCACAAAGTTTACAAATGTGTGCAAAACTAAAGTTCTGCTTTACAAAAGTGGAAGACTTGGATGATTTTTTTTCCTTCAGAATTCAGTAGTTGTATATCAATTGTTTGTATTTATTCTGTTTATAATTGTTAAAACCTTGTGCCCTGTATTTTTATACAACTTAGTATATATTTCTTGAATGAATAGCAAAATGAAATTTGATCCAGTTAGGGATATTTTAGAATCTTGAACTTATTTTTATGAGAGTGTGTTTTAGTCTATGAATTTTGAAATTTTTTTTTGTAGGATATATCATGTTTAAGTTAAAAACTATTACAGCAACATTTGTGCTGCACTTATGTTAAGCTCATACACCATGCTACAAATATATCATGTTACCATATTGATATTTGTGTATATACTGAAGCTTCATAACATATTTCAACTTAAATTGATTCTTTGTGTCCTTTTTTACTTCTAATCTCGTTATGACTTAATTTCAGGTACAGAAGAATCAGTATTGTATTAACCATGTTTTAAATTTGAGTATGTAGTAGATAACTTCATAACTGTACTTGTTAAAAAGAATCAAACATTTATTTTTTAAGACTCTGGTTTTCGTCGAAACCAAAAAGAAGGTTGATGATCTTACAAGAAGAATGAGACGGGATGGGTGAGTGTTATGTTTTACAGTAATATCTTATAAAGGAAGCTGTAACCACTGGAAGACTTCTCTAGGTGTGTAATGGGAATCTATGAAAAGAAGGTTGATTTATGTCAGTTTAAATGGTATGATGCATAGATGTAAACAGATATCATGTCAGAAACTGTTGCTATGCAGCATTCATAATTCATATTTGTGTATGTTTGTGTTAAAATGTCTTAAATACAATCAATATGAACACCTGTTTTTTTGTGTTGCTTTATTTTTATATAGATTTTTGTGGTTAAGAGAAAGCTTATCCAGAGATGTATGAACAGTTTATAAAAGTTTGTATGAGCTATAAGTATAGTCTTATGGCCATTTGTATTGGACAGGGAGTACAAATACAAAATTCTAATATTCATAATGTGTTTATAAGTGTTATGATGACATCAAAACAATTTTAGTATATATATACTGATATTTATTGCATTAATCTTGTGTAAATGTTATGTATTCTGATACATCACTATTTACCAAACATATTTCTTATTGCAATGATATTTGAAGTATCAATATAATTTTGAAAAAGGGATAAAAATTGAAAAACCTCTAAAATACAATAAGTGAAATCCCATAATAATAAATTAAGTATATTATAAATATATATTTTTTCAAGAAACTACTATCCTGAGAAAGTGTAATAATTTGTGTGTTGGTTTTCACACAATTTTGTTGCTATGACAGTCTAGTTGCTAGTATTTTATGATGTCACAGCATATAGTTCAGAACTGTTGATAATGGAGTTGAGTTTTTTTAAATAGCTAGAACCAATGCCTTAAAATGATTGGATAGAAGAGGTGATAATTCATATAAAGTGGTTTGAGTAATAATTTCCATTTTCTTAGTATGTTACCTTAAGGTCCTATAAAGGGAAACAAAGGATTGTAATGTTAAGTTTATAGCATTTAACTAATGAAAACAAATCTAGGAGTTTGGATCTATCTTTGGATAGATTTTCATTCAAGACATTTTTTTAATATTAAATAGATAATATTTTAAAGCTGCATCAGGTAAACTTCGTTAGGTTGACTAAGTGTAGTTAAACAAAATATTCTGATTTAAGTCCTTGTTCATTGAATGTTATTGTTAGTTTTTTTTTCTATTCTATCAGATGTATTAGTTATTAAAAATATATTTGTTAGATATAATCTGGATCAAGAATACTGTTTGCAAAAATTGTGATATCTAGTCCGAGAAATACAAGTGACACCGTTTTGAAGGGTGTGGTCTTTTGTCACTGATAATTCTTTGTTAGTTTTTGCTGTGTTTATTATAATTGATAACTTCAATTGAAAAAGTAAAATGTCAAAATAATTTTGGAATAGGATAAAAATTAAGTTGAAACTCGGTAGGTATTTAAAATTGAACTCTGATCAACAATGGAAGAAGGAAATTTTAACTATTTATTTTTTAAATTTTTACCACAAACCTTTGTGATGTAGGAATTTTAAATCATTTTATCTGGATTTTTCAGAAACAGTAACTAGATACTATCTAGTAAACATATACTTAGTTTCTTCTGATTTAATTAAGTACTTCCACTATGTGGAGGAAGAAATTGAGAGGTAATATGTCACCCATCTGAAGATTACTAGTATACAAACTTTAATGTATAACCACTATGATGAATAATCAAAATAACCTTGTTTCTTGCTTAAAGAAGTGTTGAACTTATGAAGTGTCATTCACTGTTTACCAAAATTTTGCATCAAAGTAAGCTTAGGGTATCACAAAGAACTGAAAAAATTAATAAGTAACTTAATCCATTGAAGACATTTCTTTACATAGAACTGACTAGAAATACTTAATGTAAAAAATTGGTACTTACGAGGATTAAATTACATTGAATCAGAATTTGGATATCCTTACTATCAGTAACATGTTTGGTCATAATTGGGAAAGAAATATATGGAAGATTTTATCAACATTCACAAATGCATTGTTTGTCACAGATGGCCTGCCATGTGTATCCATGGAGACAAAGCACAACCAGAACGTGATTGGGTATTAAATGGTAAGTATATTCCTTAAGATTGTAATTCATTCTTAGAAGTGCATCGTTTGTAGGTTTGTTATATTGTGTTAAACACCAGTAAAGTGTGATATGTATTTATTTACGTAATTGAGAAAATGTTATAAAATGAAGTATTTTTCTGTTTACAAAGACTGTTTAGCCTTTACCATAAACAGTGTATCCGATCTTCTGTTTATTAAAATCTGTTCTATAGTTGTTGAGAGAGGAATTGTAATTTACTCTTTGATTAAAATGATATCTACAACAGATGTAACTCTTTTATATTGGTTTTAAAATACTGGTAAACCAAAAGTATTTGATTTTCTAGAATATGTTTCTTATCGAATCTTCTTAGCACTAAATTGTTAAGTATGTTTTTACTTTTGTACCAGCCAGCTATAAATTCTAACGACATTATAATTCTTTTTAAATGTGGACATTATCTAAGCACTGGTGAGCTTCAAGTGATTAATGAATGGTAATAATAATAATAATAAAAAATGAAAAGTGTATTTATTATATTTTTGTTGTAAGGAAATATGCAGAGATGAGTTTTATACATCTAACTTTTTTGTATATCATTAAAAATAATATCAGAACTTTGTTTTTTTGGATAAGAAACAATTAACTGAAGACATTACTAAATGAAGACCTGTACTCAATAGTGTTTGCATGAAATCTGACCATTTTGTTCATTGTTTTTAGGACTAAATAATTAAAAGGGATTTTCTGAACTTTTTTTTTTGATAAAATAAACATTATAGGTTATTTACTTTTCAAATAACTTGTTGTGTGTAGCAGCAACACTAGTATTTTGAGAAATTTGAAAGGAATAGTAAAATGCTTTTTGTAAAGCATCTGTTTATGTTAAAGCCAAGTCTCACAAGCCTATTTCAAGTTTTAATAGGATAAGAAAGACAGAATTTATTAGGCTGACGTGTGATTTTTCTTATGGGAAAATACTGTTTTAGTTTTGTGTTAAGTTGCTCTAAACTTTGTAACTAGTGCTAGTAACTATGACCAAATAGATTCATGTTGTACAAGTTTCACCATGTCTAGATAGATGATATTAGTTAAAGAAGGCTTGTATTATCTGGAATAACAGATAGGTCTGTTGTTTGGCTAAGTTGTATAAAGTCTACTAACATCTTGTAATGCTTTAGCTTAATTAGGAATGAAATAAACACAAAGAAATCAGTTTCACATTTCTCAGTATGTGTTAAAAATATGTGTAAAGAGTTTTTTATCTTTTAGCATATTAAATACTGAAAGTTAAAACAAATGCTTCTAGTTATAGTTAATAAATACATATGGTGATTAGTAAATAATAAAAGGTTGCTATTTGGTGTTTTATTAAGTAACAGGGTGTTAAGAATCAAAAGACATCAGTTTCGTACATCATTAGGGAAAAATATCAACAGTGGAATATGTTGATCTTTTAGAACATAGGCTGAAAGTATTTTGTGATCATGTTATGATTTATAGCTTGTATTTGTGCTTACTTATTAATACTATTGTTTTATGATTTAATTTTATAGAATTTAGAGGAGGCAAATCCCCAATTCTTGTTGCTACTGATGTGGCTGCTAGAGGCCTGGGTATGTGTTGAATACATTAATTCAGTTTAATGGTGGGTTTTAGCATAACCTGTAAGATAATTATCAGATAAAGTACAAAGTTTTATTCATTTACTACTAATTTCAGTATTGGTTATTGATTTTATTTTATTAATGTATATTTAAATGTATGAAACATAGACAGTAAAAAAAAACGTGGGTTTGGCATGACAAGATTGAGAGGGCATGTTCGATTTGATATTAATTTTTTAAAATAAAATATTTAGATGTAAAGTTTAAATATTTCAATGTTCATATTTGTAATAAATGTAGGTTTTAAGGTTTTGTACTTCTTGAATATTTGTTAATGGGAGGTTTTCTTCTTTCTTTTTCAGAGGCACTGTAATTATTGGCAGTTACATTCGGTGCCTCTGTAGCTGGTTCATCTGTTCCTTCGCAAGGTTGTACCTTCGTCCAGGACCTTGCGTAGGATTTTTTTTGGCTGACTTCTCTTACTATAAATCCATTGGTCAGTCAGATGTGGAGTCCACTCGTTCCCTCTCTGTGGCAGCCGTGCACCTGTCATGTCATCCCCTGACTCTGAGTCTCCTGGTAGTCATCCTTACCTGTGGTTGTGCTGTCAAAACAGCTGCTCTGGTTTATTGTATTCTGTGCAACATTAGGATTACTAAAGCAAATGCAGCAGTAAGAAATGTTCAGGTATCAGCACAGCAAACTATTCTACATGTAAGTTATGAACTTGGGAAATTAACAATACAGAAAGAGAACAATAACCAGAGAGCAGCTACTCAGTGGGTCCTTATAGGCAAATAGCTTAGCAGCCAAGTGGTAAAGTGCCATTAGGCCCTGACAACGTCCATACTTCCCTCCAAGGACGTACAGGGCTGGCTTCTGTAAGCATCTTGCCTGTCTCTTTAACTTGGGGCTCGCAGTCCTGCTGATGACTGGGGCAATACTTAATTGTTGTTACCCACATGGAGTGAGAGGAAATGAGGAGACCATTCAACCACAGGTAATTGGTTGGCTCTTGTTTTGATCATTTATTTTTTTTAAATTTTTTACATAATCTTTAGCAGAGCCTTGATCATTGTAGCAGTTTCATAATGTAAGGTGATTTGAAACTCTTAAATATTCTTAAATTTTTAATTTTAAAGCTTTGTTATAGACTTTTATAGTTTTTGGAAATCTTTAGTTCACAGAAGTATTTAATTTTTGAACAGGAAAACCTGAAAGTAAGTATCCATCTTATTGATACATTAAAGTAATTTATATATAAAAGCAAAGGATAATTCACCAGTTACATGTAATGGTTGTGAAAAAATACCAAATAATTGTAATAGTATCGACATATTCTTTATCTTAATTGTGATTTTTGTCCAGTTTTTTTTATATAAAGATTTACAGTAATACATTTTTCAAGTTTTAAAAAAAACTCACTACCATAGACACATTAAATATAAACATTTGTATTTTATTTAATTTCAGTGATGCAAGGTGAAGTTTGTTTGTTTTCCTTAAGTATACTGACTTTTTCTCAAACTTTTACAATGTTTATATGGTATATATTAAATATACAGCATTCCTTGTTGAAAGATCATTTACTTGTAAAATTAAAATTAGTTTAAATTTGATATGTTATTGCTTCAACTGTTTCCTTAAATTCATTAGATTTCCTTGTTTTTCTCTTGTGTCACATGCTGGTTGTGACTGTTATGTACAGATGTTGAGGATATAAAGTTTGTCATAAACTTTGACTACCCCAACTGCTCAGAAGACTATGTACATCGTATTGGACGCACAGCACGAAGCAACAAGTCTGGCACAGCCTATACTTTTTTCACACCTAATAATATTAAACAGGCTAGTGATTTGATATCTGTTTTAAAAGAAGCCAATCAGGTTGTTAACCCAAAACTGTATGAACTAATGGAGATGTCTAAAGGAGTTTCTTCAGGAAGAGGTACAGTTTTTTTTCTTGTAATTTTTAAGAACCTAAGGTCTACCAAAGAGTGTTTGGTAGGAAATTTTGTTAATAATTTATTTTTAATTTAGATGCACCAAATCGTACAGAAACTAAATCTTGATCATTGGTAAAATAAAAAAAATTTCCAGTGTCTGTCTACAAGTCTCTTTTGCAGCAAAGTTTTATAATATAAGATCCGATTGCTGTGATTTATTTATTGGGAGAGGAATCTTGAGATTTTTAACTTTCAGATGAAACTTTGCTGAAAACAACCACATAATGTAATGTTTATATAATGAAATAAGACTATAGTTGCAACACTGTCCTCTTGTGTAATCTTTACCCTTTTGTTCTATCTGTTAATTATTGTAAGACAAGTGTATGTTTGAAAACATGATAAAAATGAATAGCAGTTTAACTCTATAAACATGGGGGTCAGTCATTTAGACCGATCGTGTGATCTCTTTTTTTTCTTGTTTAAAATCTTTGTAGATTTAATACTTCTAACTTTCAATATAGTGTGTATATCTTCACAAAACTTGGCAGTATTTCACTTAATATTACTTGCTTATTACCTGTGGCACCAGTGCATGAGATCTCTCTGTGATGTATTCATGATGTCATATCTACACCTTGAGAATGGAGAAAAATAAAGTACTCCATGATTGAAAACATTTGCAAAAGTAAAAAATCATGACCCCTATTGCAAATCTACATGCTCACAAGTTGGGGGTTGCACATTGCATAATAAATTTTTTCCAGTATCACATAAGTACGAATTACATTATAGTACAAGTTGTTAACATACGAAAATTGTATTTTTTTTAGTGATGTATTTCTAATAAAATAGAATAAATATTTGTCCATAAATATAAGTATTTTAGTAAAACTTGATAGTTTTTGTTATTTTCTCTAATCTGACTCAAAATGAGAATGGTAAATCTGATTGAACTCATAACCACCAAAAAAAAAAAAAATTATATAAAGACTTCATATTGTGATATAAAAACCAAATTTAATTATTTAATTAATTTAAATCTGACATTAATGAGACTATTTTTTGTAATATACACTTTAACAACCGGCTAACTATTCCGATTCTAGCCATATATTGCTCACCAACCAAAAATATCGACATTAACTTCCTTCAAAAATGTGTTAATCGTAAACCCAAACCAATTATTATTGGAGACTTTAATTCACCGCACACAGAATTAAGGGGTAACAGAGACACACGCAGAGGATCCTGCATAAAAAATTTTATTTCTAGCAATAAAATGCACTTAATTAATGACAATACACCTACACACTTCTCAGCCGCTAACGGCTCATATGATGTACTCGATTTCATCATCGCACCCAAGGACATGGTTAATAGAATATCTAACTTTAAAGTGCATGATGAAATCACCAGTGACCACTTCCCCGTATCATGTATGATTCACCCCAGCCACCGGCTGTGGCGCACGTGACTCCTTCCGCATACACCTACACTGAAACAGACTGGCTCACTTTTAATGCCTCTCTGCACTCATACCTACCCCACCCAATCGAACATGTAAACAACAAAACAGAACTAGACAAATATGTTGATCAAATTACAGAAGCCATAAAGAAAGCCACAAAAACACAATTCCTAAATCAAAAGAAAACAATCACTTATTCAATGGACTCTAACACCAGAAATTCACGCACTAATAATCAAACGCAGACAATTACGACGAATACACTACATCACACGTGATCCACACATTAAAACAGAAATCAATAGAACAAATACAAAAATTAAACAAGAAATTAAAAAAGTCAGAGAAAACAATTGGCATAACTTCTGCAAAACTTAGAAAAACCAAGAAAAATCCAAAAGAATTCTGGAGAAAATTCAAGAGTATTAGTCAGACAAAAACACAAATCACATGTTACAACACATCACACACAACAATAAAATCGCAAGGACGGACGTAAGAGAAAGCTGACTTATTAGCTGACTATTACAAATCCGCTTTTAGCGATTTAAACTCAGTAGATTTCGACACACAACACCAACACCATGTCAACAACTACATAAATGCAAACCAAGCTTCATTCTCACCAGGATTTCCGGAGAGACACTAGAAGCATACTCAAATTCAATCAATAGAAAAAATAACCATAACCGAACTAAAGATTAATATAAAAAACTTGAAGAACACTTCCCGGACATGACCAAATACCAAATATTATTCTCAAAAAAAGTTCCACTCTCCTACTACAACACCTCACAAACATCATGAACATTTCATTAGCGACAGGGTATTACCCTGACACATGGAAAAAAGCCATCATAACAACGATCCCCAAGAAACAAACTAACAGAACAAATCCAGATAATTTCCGCCCCATCAGTCTGTTAAGCTGCCTTGGCAAACTGATGGAGAGAATTATCTCCAACCGTCTCCTCCATTTTTTGCGAATCAAACAACATCCTTCCAGAATCTCAAAATGCCTCCAGAAAAATAGACAAACAACAGATCACCTCACACGACTCACGAATCAATATACAAAGCTTACAACAACAATCAAGTAACCATCGGGTATTCCTAGATGTCAAAAAAGCATTCGACAGCGTTTGGCACAATGCCATCATATACAAACTAAACCACCTACAAATAAATCCTACGATAGTCAAATGGATTTCAAATTTTTAACCAATAGAACAGCACAAGTAAAAGTCAATAAAACCATATCCAAATTATTTAATATAACGGCAGGAGTGCCCCAAGGATCAGTCCTCTCTCCACTTTTTTTACATAATTTTCGTCAGTGACATACCTTTTCCAAATCTAACATACACACACAATTCACAATACGCAGATGACATCGCAATCTGGAGCACCTCCAGAAACCCAGTAATGGCCATGTCTCGCGCACAAGAATCACTAAACAACGTCTCAACATGGAGCAACAAGTGGAGGGTCGTGTTAAATCCGACAAAAACACAAGCAATCACCTTCTATAGAAAACTAAAGAAGCAAAGAAAAAATCTAGAAAAATAAATCTATCACTTGGAAACACAACCATCAACATGAGCAAAAACATCACATTCCTTGGCGTCACTTTCGACACAAAACTAACATGGAAAAACACATAAACAATATACACTCATCAATAAGAAAAAGGATTTCATATCTAAAGACTATAACTGGTAAACAATCAAAATGCGCTTTCGAACACCATTATACAAATATACAAGGCTTACATCCGTCCACTAATAGAGTATGGATGTCAAGTAACATACAACATGTCAAACAACACACTCCAAAAAAAATCCAAGTGCAACAAAACAAAATATTAAAATCCGCATTCAGTTTACCATCTTTTACACCAACAAATTATCTACACCAAATTAGTAATTTACCAACTATAAGAGATAGAATAACAGAACTTTCTCTAAAATATTATCGAAAAGCAGAAAACAGAAACAAACTAATGGCATCACTACACAAATTATCAAGTGCACCAACAAAATACATATCACCATACAACATATTTCAAGAATCACAATCCACTCAACAAAGAGTTTAAATACATAAAACTATGTTATTAACATGAATTCCTTTTTTTTCAGGTACAGGGCACACGACAGGCAAAACTTTCGCCTGTCGGGTGTGAAAGTGGGTTTTCTCGGGTACTCCCGTTTCCCCACATCAAAATCTTCAGGCATTGGATTTCTAGATCCCAGCCCAGGCAACCTTTTGCCAGACCCAGAATCGGGCCGTTTGATTTGATCTGAACTTGAATGAATTACATTCATGTTCACATCTACCCAACTTTTCTTTTGAGACAGGTCCCGACCTTTCCTTCTTTCCACTGCTACCTTTGCCTCCACCCAAAAGACCATTTAGTGAGACATTCCTCACCCAAAAGTCAAGAATAATAACGATAATTAATTTATTAAAATAATAATAATAAAAAAAACCCACCACTTAATCCTAATAACAATCCACGAAGGGGACGAAGAGGAACTACAAAGTTCCTGAACACCCCAGTTGGAGAGAGAACTTATAAAACCACAATTATTTATTCTAATTCTCTCTAAGTTTGTAGCACTATACATCTATTTATAACTAATTTTTATTGTATTATTGCCTTTTGAACTGTGACTAACAACTGTCTGCATGCTTATAAATTCTAAATCACTTGGGGAAGGTGCAGCTCACATTATACTATTGAATTACATTACCCATGAGCTACTACAACTGCTAAAACCAGCTCATGTGCATGCCTCGTGAAACATTTTTATTATATTATTATTTATTTTACTTAATATAATCTTAACTAGCCTAAAAGTATCTGTATTTTACACCTCAGTTGCTTTTTTTAATTATACATAAAGAATAAACATGAAAACCAAAAAATAAAATACTTATCAAATTTTTTTCTTGCATTTAGTTGTTAAAGAGAGTTAACCCAAATTTTTTTACACTACTCATAGTATTACAATTATTAATTTTTATTTAATTATGTGATGCTTCACACAATATAAACTAATAATATGCAAAAAGTAGACAAATTCCCTTCTCAGAAATTTTCTGGATTCCTGACTCGGCAACAACAGTTGTTAAAAGTTTATCCAAGTTAGCTGTTAACTTTACAGTGGGATTGCTGTTAGAACTGAGTGAAACTGACATTTAACCATTCATAACATAACGTTGTACAACACATCATTTGATAGCTGAAAACCTTGAGTTTCTATTGGTTATAGGTAATGTATAATTAAATGTAAGAGTGAGCATCTGACAGGTGGGGTCTGATTTTTTTATTCAATATATCTGTAACCAGAAATGAAGACTTTAATAAATGTGATTTATCTGAGCAATAATTATTTTTAAGAGAGTAATTTATGTTTAATTTTGTACTTTTTAGAGGGGTGGTGGATAAAGTAGGGATGATGACATACTAAGAGAAAATATGCCACAATAAGGAAGATTCAGGATTTTTTAAAAATATTGACTAATAGAGTAAAGAACCTTAAACTTGTGTACTGTTAAAATATAAATTATTAGCAAAGATTTTATTATATTCTAATTGGAATAAAATAGACAAGTAGTTTAATAAAACTTTGTGTCATGTGCAGTAAAGAATACCCCAATGAATAGGGTTAAAGTTAGGTTAGTTTTTCAAGCAGTGTATAGACTCATGATAGGAACACAAATATCAGGTTAAATTATGTTTACACAACTTGCTGCAGGTTGGGATGTATGAAAACTATTGTGTCACATGCTATCTTGACCAAATTATCATGAAACTAATTACTGCTGATGTTGAAATAGTTGATAATTTGTAGTTTTTAACTTGTCTGAAGAACGTCTGAGCTGTACTGTCTGATTATGTTTTACTCGGAAATCTAGTTTAATGATTATTCTAGTTAAACATAGAAAATTAGAGGAATTTACTTAGCATTAGAAGTAAATACATTGTTAATATTCCCTATTAGCTCAGTGATAAGTCTGAAGGCTTTAATGCTAAAACCTGAGTTTTTATACTTGTGGTAGGTAGGCACAGCACAGAAGACCCATTGTGTAGCTTTGTGGTTAACAACAAACAAACATGTTTTAAATATGGTAGGGTTCATAAAAACAAATCAAAAAATGTTGTCTTAATGATAACAGTTGAGTAAAAGTTTGTTGGAATTTTATCATATATATCATAGTTTTCCCTTCTCAGCGATACCCAAGGTAAGTCTTCAGGTCGGATTTTTTTATCATATATATCATAGTTTTCCATTTTCAGTGATACCCAAGGTAAGTCTTCAGGTAAAATTTGTGTATCTTTTATTTCTTTTTTATTGCTTATGATAGATGTTATATATGTCCAAACTGATAAGTTTTTTTAATTTTATTTTTTATAAGTCTGTAAGTTGGGGTGTACAGTATTTTTTTTAGTGTTGCATTAATCAAGTTGGTGTTGCTGGTGTTAATGTTGAAAATTATATTCATTAATTATATATTGTGAAGGTCGTAATCGCTGGAAGAATCCTGGTAGTCAGGGAAATGAGAACCGTGGTTACAATCAAAATTATGGACGAGATAGCAGAAGAGATAGTAGTCAAAGAGGTGGTAGGGACAGAAGTGAGAGGGGTCGTAATGACCATGACCAAAGGAGAAGATCAAGCTCTAACTTTTCAAACCAAAGAGGAACAAGTAAATTCAGCCACCAGTCACAACCCCTTCTTCCCCAGCCTCAAGGGATGGGAAATTTTAACATGGCCAGCCATTCTGGTAGCAGTGCCTCTGGAGGTCCATCAAGTCAGAGAAATGGTAAGATGCTTAACTCACACCATGGAAAGCTGGTGAACCAGCAAGGACAAGGACAGAGTCAACACTCTGGAAGCCAGCCAAACCAGATGTACAACCATCAACAGCCACAGCAGCATGCTGGAAATATGCATATGAATGGACCAAGTGGTCATAACCAGCAAGGTCCAATGGGAATGTCTGGAGTGATGATGCCCAACATGTATGGGCAATATCCAGGCCTCCAGATGCAAAGAGCTTCATCAGCAATGAATG
This sequence comes from Tachypleus tridentatus, assembly GCF_004210375.1. Classification (NCBI taxonomy): domain Eukaryota; kingdom Metazoa; phylum Arthropoda; class Merostomata; order Xiphosura; family Limulidae; genus Tachypleus; species Tachypleus tridentatus. The sequence goes on from NC_134833.1 coordinate 26,699,433, forward strand.
GAATGTTCCAATCTCCACCACCACCACCTCCTCGTAACTGAAATTAGGAAGAACATTGTATCATCTGTTGACTCTTGCTATTGTTCTGCTTTGTCAACCCCCACTCTTCATGGCTGAATTTGTGAAGTAAAATGTATCATCTGTAAAGCCTTTCTATTCTAATCTGTTCTTGTACTGTTTTATATAAGTTATAAAAATTTCATTATTAGGTTGTTTCAAAATGTACTAATTCAGTATGAGCTGTACATTGTTATTTTTCACTTTTATGGTTTTTATAAGTATAAAAGTTACTTCTTATTGCTAAATAACTTATTGTTATTTCTAGCTGTTTTTATTGTGTGAATGTTCACATGATAACAGAAAATCACTAACATCAAAGCTTGAATTCTTTTGGAAGATGACTCTTCTTCTAGAGGTTCTTATGGTGTTAGGCTTTGATAACTTTGAACTGTTGTTATTTGTGCAAGTATCAGGTGATGTATTTTTGGCAGTAATCAGTGTGGATTATCTACTTTTTATGTTTGAAAACTTAGATATTTAGGTTTTCTTTGTAAAGTGATCTGTGACTCCTTTGTTAATGAACACATTATTGAGGGGCCATGAAAAATGACTTTGTACAGTATCGTGGATATCACTCTGTTTTTCCTATAATCTATGTTTTATATGTGTAATAAAAAATGATAAAATTAAAGTACTTGATGTGTTAAAAGTACAATGATTTTGCATTTACAAATCAGTTATATTTTTATTGTTAAAAATGTTTATCAAATCATCAGATCTAAACATTCTATTTAAAATAATTTTTATTCGTCATTAGCGTTAGGAAAATGTTTGGCTGTTGCTTTCATTATGTGAGTGGGTCATATGGTGTCAATGTACTGTAACTAAACTGTTTGGCAAAATTTATTTTTAATGCTCAACAATTAACTGCTTTTGTGCTTATTAATCCATAGCCTGAAGTGAACCAATTAACTAGTGCTTTCATATTTCAGCTGTAATATTTTTTAATTCAGTAGTTTTGTCATGTTAATGCTGTTTTATTATTGCACACACATATATAGCTTTAACATCATAAAAAAAAAAGCTAATACTTCACAAAATCTGTTATTTGAAACCTGTAGTAGATACATTCAATTTATATTGTTGTTTGATACATAATAACACAAAGTCCATTGATTTGAAGGTCTCTACCTTATGCCATTGTTGTCTTAAAAATTATATTACTAAGTAAACAGTTTGATGTCACAAGAGATAAGTTAAGGATAATTTAGTAGGTTTCAAGTTCCAATAATTTAACTGTAAAATGTGTGAAAGTGACATTACAGGTAGTTTTAAATTAGTAGTTGAGTGTTCATTTATAGATTTAACAATGGAACTATAAAAGTGACGTGAACGTTTTTAAAAGTGATGAAACAAGAAAACGTGTTTTTTTACTACAGAAGATGGCAAAATAAAGCAATTTTTTAAAATTAGGATACAAATCTGTTAAATTATTGAGTACCCTTGTCTTCAGTAAAGTAGTTTCAATGGTGCCATTACTAATAAATTCTACCCTGCAACTTTCCTATTTTGAACAACAAAAATTGACAACTAGAACCAAGTTGATTTGTGTAGGAAGTAAACTTAACCATTTAGGCATCAAGTTTCCCATCACAATGGGATTCTTAATATCAGTAGTGATTACTTTATCCAACTGGTTATTGATAAGGTTTCCTATATATCTGACCAAAAAAAAATGTAATATTTAGTTTCTAAACTTCTTTACACCAAATGTTAAGGCAAGCAAAAACAAAATTGCTCATTATGATGCAATATGTGGACTCTAGCAGTAATGAAGGGTCCATAACATGTTATATTCTGTGTCATGATTAGGACCAAATTGTAATCCTGTCACATTATGCATGTGATAATTAAAATTCTGCTCTATTTATGTATTTATGCATGTGATTTGCTCTTGTGTGCTTAACATGCTAACCACCATACAATACTTTGAAGTATTTAAAACTAATCATGCTACAATTAGTACAGATTGAAAAAGAGCTCAAATGATTAGTGATTAGAAGATTCCAGTCCACTGGTTGGTAACCTTCAGGTCTGGCTATGCTTGAATCCTGAAGTTTCTAATCCTTATACCAAATTTATTTTGTGTGTTGCCATAAAAAATTGCCTTTTTTTTTCAAATGATGTATCAATAGAATAACACTATATTTAAATACTGTTCACATATTTAGTTTATCAATTAATGAGATTAATATTTTAAAATAATGGCTGTTCTGTCTATATGAACAGCATTATTTGCCTACCATAAAAAGCAAAGAGGAAAAAAAAGTGACCTGTAAGTAGTTGGAGAATTCTTATTAGAAGGAAAGGCTTTGCTTTACAGATGTAACACCAAATCTTTACTTTCATTTGTTTTCCCATTAATGCTTTTCAGGTCTTCAGCTATGACTTTTATCATTCAGTTTTTCTCAGAATATTACATACATTTGTCTCCACACAAAACAAGTTGAACTTGGCTTAACTTTTGTCATAGGTTGAGCTAAGTTGTTAAAAAAGTTCCTTTATGTTCAATGAATACAGATCAGGTGTATGAAAATTACATTTTAACCATGACTGTTAACAAACAAAATGTGTTAACAAACACATTCTTACAATCTTTGTCCTAAATCATTTCTGAGTGAAACCAGTAACTGGGAGTCAAACTATATGTACTTTCTGCAGGGTATCCAAAAGTGTTTCAATAATTTCTATCTCTTGCTTTCAAAGTTTGTGTATTATGCTGTGTTGCAGCCTGTTAACAGATCCGACCAACAATTAAACACATCTACTTAACAAAGGACTCAACTTCGCAATATTACCTAGGTACATTCCAACCTTAGAAAACAAAACATGTTTAGAAGATCTAGCCAGGAGACTTGTGACACATTCTATGGAAAACAACCACCAGAAAGAAGACAACTTAGATAATTTTATTGACATCCAACAGCCAAATTTCCCAATAAAAATTTATATTTTCCAGAAACACTTAAAAACAATATCTTAAATGATTTTTTCAAAGAATTTTCTCACAAAACCATCAAAATAATTTCACAAAACAGAAAGCTAAAAAACATTCTTACAAAAAGAGACATTAATTCCATTAAAAACCTAAAACAAGATAAAAACATAAGTCTAAAAGCAGATAAAAGGTAACGCTATAGTCATAATGAACACGAATGAATACATCCAAAAAATGAAGGACATCCTATCAGACATGAACAAATTTAAACCAATACACACAAATCTAACAAAGACACACGAGACGTAACTGAACAAAATACTACTAAAAATGAAAAAAGCCAACACAATTTCACAAACACTTTATTCCTACCTACGTAAAACACACCACAAGTATATGGCATCCCAAATCTCATAAACCAGATTGTCCATTACGACCAATAATGTCCACATATGAATTGTTTAATTACAATCTTGGTAAATACATAGCATGGGCATTCTCCAAATATGTAACATCAGCCACCTCATTCAAAGACTTTAATTTCAAGTCTAATCTAAATCAACTTAACCATAAAGCCTTAATTGCCAGTTTCAATGTTATATCCCTCTTTACATAAGTTCCAACAACTGAAGTCTGCAAGATAGCCTTAGAACTCTATATCCAAGACCCTAACCAACTATAGACATTCCCAGTAACCAATTAGCAACCCTCATAGAATTCACCACGATAAAGAAAAACTTCATGTTCAAGAACCAAAACTATATACAAACAAATGGCCTAAGCATGGGCAATCCAGTATCACCAGTTCTAGCCAACATTTTTATGACACAAGTTGAAACACAAGCAATTAACACAGCATTACATCCACCACTATACTGGTACAGATATGTAGATAACACGGTTGCGGGATTCAAATCTACAGAACACACACTTAATTTTTTCAATCACATTAACTCTATACATCCCAACATTAATTTCACATGTGAACAGGAAGAAAGCAATCAAATATCATTTCTTAACCTCAAAATTACAAGAACCGACACAATTTAAATTAGAAATCCACCGAAAAATCACCCATAACAGACTATACATTCCTTAGGACTCAGCACATGAAACAAAACAAAAACTCAACATGCTAAGAAACCAAATAAACACAGCCATAAAACTATGCTCACCAGATAAAATTAACGAATTTGACAAAATAAAACAATACTTCATCAACATCAATAAATTTCCTCAACAAACCCTAGAAGACATTATATGCACACACCTAGACAGAAAGCAAAATCAACCAACAAAAGTAAATATATCTCACAAATCAAAAAATCACAAAACCATATACTGCTGCATACCATATATTCCCAACATCAGCAGAAAAATAACCAACATTTGGCAAAAACTAGTAACAAAATATGACATTCCAGTTAATACTAAATTTATTCAAAAACCAGGCACAAAACTAAGGTCTATACTGTATAAAAACTACACTGACAAACACCACACCAACTTTCTTCCTTTGTGAACCTGACAATGACCGAAGAAGGTCGAAATGTTGTTTGTTTCTTTACGTAAAATATTTTCTTAACCCAAACGAGCCGTTTTTACATATATATTTCTCTACAAGTGGGTTTTCTCGACATCACTGATTATAACTTTGAGAACTGTTGCAGATGTGTAAGAAAGTTTCCACAATCCTTACTTGAAGCATCTTGAGCAATGGTAAACCTGTGAACTGGCTCCAGTAGTGTAGCTTTAGCAGAGACTGAGATTCAAGGTAAAATTTGACATACATTACTGTTTAGGAATGGATAATCACCATAATACAACCAAAAACTAATGTTTATGAAAATAAAAGATATTATATAACTAAGATATTGATACATTATTTGAAATACAACCACATATTTGTAATGAAAAAATATGTATTAACCATACTACAAGTTGTGTTTAACACAACTAATATGACTTTTAACTTTTCTGTAAAAGCTGAAGAATCAAATGCAATAAGATTTAAGTTTAATAATAATAAGACTTAGAAAAGGAATTTACAACAATTGTAAATATGACAAAGTACACAGAAAAACTAAATGAAATTTAACAAAGGATGTATTATTATACCACATGCAGCTAGTATTAATTAAATATAATAAGAGCTTAAATGAGAGGTAAACTTGTGGTGGTCAACACATCGAAGCAGTTTAGTATTACTTTTTCAAATTTCCAAAGAGATTAAAAGTTTAGATGTGGAATTTTCAAAAAGGTTGTGATATTTTACAAATATTTAGATTATCATAATTAATAGCAACAATATTGTTAAATTACCTATGATTAACCATCACATTATAATGCCCCCACAACTGAAAGGGTGAGCATGTTTTGCGCGACAGGGATGTAAACCTGCAACCCACAGATTACGAGTCGCACGCTTGGCCATGCCGGGCCTCAGCACTAAGTTAAAAATGGAACAAGTGTTGATTATACCAAAGAAACAAGTCATGAATTTTTCAAATTGGTGACACAGCACCATTGTGTAGTGCAAGTATCTACAGTTTCTTTCAGAATTATTGCACAAAGGTTATATGGAGAGTTATCTGCACACAACTGTCCCTAATTACGAACTGATGGGTTAGAAGGAAGGAAACGTGTTCAAAGCACTCACCAGTAACTTGTATGACTGAACTGTGGAATCTGACCATAGTTCATATAGAATACTAGCATCCTCAAAGTCATGCACATAACATTACAAAAAACTGTCAGATAGTCTGCCTACATGGTGAAATTGACATACCAGATTAATAAAATTATAAATTATTAAAATACATGTGTTAAAACAAGAACAAAAATAACTGGAAGATATATACAACACTACATAAAGAAATCAACATCATTTATTGGTCTGATTTTAATATAAGATATGCAAACAAGAATCACAAGGAAGTGTGAAAACACATTCCCAATAACAAGAGCTGAATATGTAAATAAACCAACAATTACATTTAAAGTATTTAGTGTTTGAGTTTGTTAAATATCAACAAAACAAAGTCAGTTAAAAGTTGTTAACTGTAGTTTACTTTTCAAATATGGCTTTACAATTTCTTTAACACTCCTACAAAAAGTGGGGCCTAATAGGCCCCAGAGCAACTTGAAAGGTTATCAATATTAGGCTAATAATTTTGTATTTAAATGAAATTGCCATTTAAATCCATTAATGAATGGATTAACAAGATTCCCACTGTCCCTATCTACTATCTAGCGAAACCACAGCCAGGGGAACGGGCTTGGAGAAATCAGGACTAGAAACGTCTTTTCGTAGGAGTGTTAATGTTAAAGAAAACCTTATTAAAAGTTACCAATTCATGATTTACTGAAACTTACAGAGTAGACAGTTTATATCTACTAAAATTATGACCTAAAAAAAGTATAAAAATACATATCTTGGTACACAAATTTGATCTGCATTTTGAAGTAAACCAATTACTGATGATGTGAATAAATGTTAATTTGAAAGTCATGTTAAAAATTCACATTCTTGTTTTTAAATAAGATTCCTTATCTTCTTTCTATTCTCAGTTATGTGCTTTACAGTAGTGAAATGACTGCCATGTTTTGTATTTTCTGAATGGTTAATCCTTAAAAAAAAAGCTTCTTTAAGAGTGTATTACAAAAAAAAGTTTTTTGCAACTCTTAAAATTTCATATTGGTATCAATATAACAGGAACTACAAGTGCTGAACAGTCAGTTTGAGAACTTACTTTGAAAAAAAAAAGTTTCTTTTCATGAGAGAATTTCACAAAACAAAAGGCTCTTCTGTTATATATAGTTGGTTGGTTTAAGAACATATTTGCTTTTATGTTTGTATCACATACATGCATGGTTTTATTACACCATGTTGAATAAATTGATTTGAAATGAATACCTCCCCTTTGATACATCTTACAGAAATGACAATTGTCAAAAAGCAGCCAATTTGGTAGCAGACCTTTGCACTCAGTAAAATGACAAGGAACTGTGTCATTCCAAACAGAAAGTTCCTTGCAGCTACTAAGCAAATTTGAATGTTAGATATACCCATTGCATCGAGAAACAAACAAACATTTACATCAGCATACCATTGCAGGCAGTTTCCTTTTGCTTAAAAAACAAATCTAATTTGTTTTCTTTTTGAAATAACAATACAATTGTAAATGACCCACCAGACTATCATATTGGATACATGCTATGATCTAAGACATTGGGTTGATTGCATATTTTTTATTTATTCATTCCTACTTTAGGAAATTTACCAGTGAACTGTTTTAGTTTGCTTCTGCTAGTATATTAAAATATGCCAATCAGAATTCAGAATTATGTCTATTTGGGATACAACAGACACAGGAGTTGGTCTAGGTGCTACTTATAGCATCAGCTTTTATGAGTATCGTTTATGGTGTGAACTATATTAAGTAACTTTGTTATAGTTATTATCAAGTTTCTTTAAGCTATTTACTAATCAGATTTTTATGGTAATGATTAATAACACAGTGTAATTTATCTTACATTTAACACTAATTATTTGTTTACCATTTTCACACAAATCTACTTTACTATCATTGGTAGTTCACTACACCTTCCATCTTTAACACCCAGGCCCATTGACATGGAAGGATATCTGGAGTCAACAGTGGAAAATATATCAATACACCTCCTGTTGCAGCCTTTTTAAAGTCCAGAATACCTTTCACACCAAGTACTGAGATTTTGGAAGTGCTTTTCAAAATTGGTGCTCCTAGATAAAGCTGGTTGTTCTTTGGCCAATTCAAAATAAATGCATACACAGTAGGAACAATAGTATTCTTCCTTCCTTTTGTGTACCTAGACAAAAACACAAGCAGAAAAAACAATCTATAAGGATTAAACATTAAAAACATATAATGAAAGCCATTTTATTTGTCATAATACTCATAACAAGCATAGACACTGAAAAATGGCTATCTACATGTATCAAAATGTAAATGATGTTTTGATACATGTGTGGAAAAGTTACAAAGTAAGAAACATTTCTCTAAAATTTATAGGTCTATAAAAGCATAGAATTATTATGATGCACAATAAGCACACAAGACGGAAATTTTGTGTTTTTCAAGAGGGACTGATGACACTCCTGTTTCTTTCTCATGGTTATTTTTTTCCAGAACTACTGGAGAGAAAAGAAGTCCTCTTGTTTATACATGCACCTTTATGACCATGAATGTCCAATAACGTTTTGTTTAGCAGCTAAAATTTAAAGAACATAAGAAATGTTTTCTTCTATAACATTAAAATTTTAGGATAATTGAAATTAGACCTCTATAAAATAATTTAAAATGTTTTAAAAACAACTGAACTGATAATCTTTACGAGTTTATTTCTGAAAAAAGGAAATGGAGTAAAAGGTTTTTCTTCTAGAATTTCCATATGATTATAATGATGTCTGATTTTATGGTATATTTTGAAATTCTGTAAATAACACAATCAAATGAAAGAAGAATTGAAATGATGATAATTCACAGAGTGGAAAAATAAAAGAAACATTCAAAGTGTTTCATTAGATGCTAATCAACCTGTGAAAACAATACAAAAAGAATGACTCTGTTAGACATTTTACTTGACAATACAGTACAGAGAGTGCCATCCTGACAGGCCTTCGATATATCAATAACATTATGTCAGCTTGGCACAGGATAAAGTGGCTCTGCCAGCTATTTCATGTAGGAATAGTCTACCCAGCTTTGCTTGATGAGTAACAAGATTTTATCAAATATTTTACTTACCATATATTTGGTGTAACTGTATCATTTTGATAGGTCCAAGGTCGACTTTCATAAACAGCTTCGCCATTTACGTTTAACCATTTTCCAAGGTTTCGAAGTCTTTCTTCAAATATTGGTATGATTCTACCATCATGAGTGGGACCAACGTTAATCAGAATGTTTCCTCCACAACTAATGGAAATTAAGGGAATAAACAACTGAGTTCATCTTTCCAACATTAAGATTGACTGTGTGAGTTTATTAGAACTGCATATAAAACTAAAGTAATGTAAGTTGCAACTGTAGGCTTGACACAAATATTGAAACAAAATTTAAACATTTAATTTGTATGGGAAATGTAAACTCTTCACACGAGGTTCACTACTCAGTTAATATATCCACTGGTAAGATTTGAAAATATAATTCAATTTTAATAACTTTTCCTTAATGGAAAATTGACTGCAGAGCTTTGCTTTATAACAGAATGTGTGAGAAGCTTTGAAATGCTAATACTATATTGTATTAATAATGACGTAACTACTGAATATTAGATTATAGTTTATCATTAAGCACATAGCTATACAATAGGCTATTTGTGTTGTGTGGGAAATGAACCCAAAAGTTTAGCATTTCAAGCTTTCAGGCTTAGTACTGAGCTACTGTAGGAAATAATTCTAGATTTGCATAATTTTGATCAAGCAGATAAAAGTAATTTGTATTAAAAAAAAAGCATAACAAGTTATTTTTTATTTCTGTAAATTTTTAGAGAAAACTTCTTTAAGCAGCTTAGAACAAAAAGGGACAGATATAACTTCAACCTGTTCTTGTTAGTTTGCATCATGCAGAGCACTGCTATCTCCAGTGTAAAGATAATAGGAGACACTGCTAAAAACTTAAAAAATGATCATTTATATAATTGTATTGGTAGTAATTCTTTGCAACTTGTATCAAAAACTGGCAACATTCAGTTCATTATAATTACTTTACTGGACTGTCTTATTAGTTGTTGTATTTCTACAGTTACAGGGTTCCCACTCTTTCTAAACTTTAAAAATTAAGGACTTAGAAAATCGTCTACATTAATTACTTGGATGCACGACAAAGGGTACATTCAACACTAAATATTCAACTCTGAATCACAGGCGACATCAACTAATGACTCATTGATGATTTTATGTAATGGTTAGAAGACATGTTTACTGTGTACATTATACATCACTTTACTAGTTAGAATATAGTTCCACTCAATACCCATACCAAAATAAAAGATGCACAATATTTCATTGACAAAATTAAGCCATTTTTAAGAGATGAGAGGAACTTCTGCCAAAATTAAGTTAATTTTATTAGCTTTATTAAGATGAATATAAAAATTAAAGAGTTTTCAGGGACCATGGAAACTGAATTATCCTATTTCATTTTGTTTTCTGTATTTTGGAGTTTTCAATTAGAACTGAAGTGTAGGTGAACTAGTGTACTATAACTCCTTCAAATGAGGCTAGAAGATCAGTTTCAATGAGATCGAAGTTTATTTTTATGATAAAATATTAATTTATAGGAGAACTAATAGATTGATGTTGCAGACAGAATAACATCTAAAAGAAGTTTCTTCTTGAATCATGTGATTTATCATAAGCATGCCAGCTACACTTGTTTCCATTACTGGGTTTGAAGTTTGATTTAACCCTTAAACAGTGGGAATGTTGTAAGTGACAACATCAGTTGATGATGGCTGCCGTACAAGGGTTAATAACAATATGTTCATAATATATAAAATCTAAGAACGTATATAGTAAATGTAACAAAACAACAGCATAAAGTGTTCTGTGACACTAGTTATATCAAAATACTTTACAGTGCTACTGAAGTGTTGTCATCCAAGCATTCCTCATGATGTACAGTTGAAATGCAAAGATGTCCTTAACATACTTTCTACTTTGGATTTTTGTGCCTCTTTCAACAAAGTGATCATTGCAAACAAGTTTTAAAAAAACATCACATCCAATCCATATGTACATATATTATTTGACATAGTGTAATAACTTTCTCCATTAAGACAATACAATTACCTCACAGTTTCAACTAGGATACTAATTAATTCTTCCATACTCAAGTAGTCTTTCAAATTAGCAGTTCTTCGGTAGCCCCAAGAATTCTTGTCTAGCGTCATGGCATCTTCCCACTTACGATTTTGTAATTTCCCTAAAGGCATCAAAAAATGTAAGACATTGGACCTAAGGACCTTTAAATAATTTTTTTCCCAATGAATGAGTAAAACATTTTTCAAAGGTAGCCACTTTCTAATTGAATAGTGAATATGCTGAAACCAGAATATTCAGCCATCTATAACCAAACAAAACTATTTGCTAATTCTGTCCTGTTATAACTATCAAGTACCAACTCATTAGATACCAAAAAGTAACAATCAATAAATTTCAGGGACTGAGTTCAAGTTCCCAGAACTATAATTGATATGTAAAAATCTACTTCGTCTCTAACTTAAAACTTTAAAGAGACAGTTTGAACATGTAATTAATGTGAAAACCATTTACATGTTTTTTGAAAAAAAAAAAGTATTGCACTAGTATTGAAAATTGTAAATTTTTCCTTTGGTCATGTTCTATTTATTCCTGCTGCTTCATTACAATGGTATCTACAGTGATGTTTCTATGAGATTAAACTGTTTTCTTTAACAACCGTGTCAGTTATCTTCCTATACAGCTTGTTTTAACCTGGTTGGTATCTTAGGTCTACAATTTTCAACTGTATTCCAAGCAGACCAATAGACATAAATGTCCACTGATGGACTTGAAGGGTATCTGTTTAAACAGTAATGTGGTGACTATGATATTTTGGGCCATCTTTCTTATAAAAACAAGTCAATGGCTTCAAATTGTGGTTTGGTTTTTGTAAGCCTTTGTCAATGTGGTTAACATTACCAGGATATATGCTCAGTTTCATTTCTGTGATGTTTTGTGCAAGAGAATTCTCTTTAGTAATTATAGTCTTTACACTGCTTGGAGCTCATTAGTGTGCCAAATGCTCAGAATGACTACTTTTCTTCTAACTGTTGTATTTACTCTGCTGTGTGTCATTTCAAAATTTTCCCGTATGAATAGTTCTCTTTGGAGAGACCAATGATATATTCCTTCAGCCACTAAGCAAAACATCTACTTTCACATGCAAGATACATACTTCCTTATCAAATATCTGTAGGTATAGAACAGTGGTTCCCAACCTTTTTATGCCCTGCACCCCTAAAAAATTTTAATATGTTCTTGCACCCCTCACAGTAATGATTTATTTAAGAATAAAGGTGAATGTGGCAAAAACAAGTTTTTATTATTAGTTTTTAATGGTATATAAACAAAAACGAAACATTTGGAAAAGAAAAAATATTACAACAAAACTAAAAGTTACATAAACCCTACATGGCCTACAAAAAAATAAATTTTTATCCATACATGAAATGAAATTTCTTTCAAATGACTTTCATAGTATTTCCAAATGATCCACAATTCCTTTACACACACATGGAATTAGTGACTCATCCTCACCTACCATTTCTTTGAGTGATGGAAAATTTGAAATATTCCCTCTTTTAACTTGTCAACACCAGAGATGTAACTTTTCTTTCAAAGCATTTAACTTTTTGCAGCATTTCAATGTTTACGTTTTTCCCTTGAAGAGATACACTCCAGTCATTCATATGAGTGAAAGTATCACTCAAATAGGCTGGCATTTGGTTGAATTCTTGTTATTCTATTTCTCCGGGCAGATCATAGTCACGTTTCTTCAGAAAAGTTTTGACTTCTTCTCGCAGTTCAAAGAAGCGTGTTAAAGCTCTACCATGTGACAGTCAGCGGACTTCTGTGTGGAAAACCAAAACTGAATACTCACTTCCAAAATCTTCACAAAACGAGGCAGTGGTTCAGAGCGCGACCCTTAATCCAGTTGATGGTCTTCACAAAAGTGTCAAGGACCTTTTCCAACTTTGGAGGCAATGTTTTTGATGCCAAAACATGTCAATGAAGAAAACAGTGAGTACCTTGCAAGTACAGAATCTCTTGTTTCATCAGTGCAAAAAAAATCCTGATTTATTTCCTAGCATAGCAGGGGCACCGTTGGTACACACAGAACCAATAATTTGGATAATCTAAATCATATTTTGCAAAGAAGTCCTTCACACACTGGAAGACATCTTCCCTTTTGTGATTTTTTCAGATCTTCACAGAACAGGAAATCTTCCATAATGGCACCATCATGGACATACCTCATTAATGCTGTGAGTTGACTGCAATTTGCAACATCAGCTGTTTTGTCCAATTGAAGGGAGATTTTCGAGGGACTAGCCCTGATATCTGCGATAACTTGGTCCAACTTGTCCAAGCTAAAATCACCAATTTGGTTTTGAATAACATTATTTGATAACAGCACTAATTTTAGCTTGTTTGAGGCTTCTTTTCCCGAAACAATTGTTGCCATTTCTAATGCATACGGTTTTATCACCTCTTCTGCAATTGTATGGAGCTTCTTTAATTTGGCTACTTTATACACCATGTGGTATGAAGCCATTAGCAATGGTTTGTCAGCAGATATAAAACCTAATTTTGGAAGGGATGTTCGAGAATCAAAGCGGGCCCTTCTACCTTTCAATGATTCAACATCATGGCCTGCAACAGCTGCTCCACCATGCCAGTTGTTGAAGTGTTCCTGTAGCTTAGATGGCTTCAAATTTGCGTTTGAAAGGACAGCATCACAAAGCATGCACTGGGGTTTTTGCAGATCCTCAGTTGTTCTGATGCAAGTGAAACCAAACTTCACATAATCATCATTCCATTTCCTTTTCTTTGACATAATGAAGTTTTTTGCACGAACACAGAATCAACAATGCACTGACTACCATAGCATCACGCATGGGTTTATATACTCTGCGAGACTTTCTTGAACATTTTCAAATGTATGTCACATGACGTCATTGATTAATTCTGGATACTTCTGGAAGTTTCTCGAGTCATGATCATGTGAATACATAACATGAATAAATAACAGACACTTTAAGATGACATTCACAAATGTAACCTAATTAGTTGTGCTGAGTATTTAGGTAACGTTTACATTTCGAACGTAATTTTTGAATATATAAGACAGTACCCTTAATATAAAAAAAAAAAAACAAAAAAAACTGAAATGTTATCTCGCACCTCCTGGAATGCTATCTTGCAACCCTGGTTGGGAACCACTGGTCTAGAACATCACATCTACAGAGAGACAATAACTTAATTTACATTCATTTTCATATAAATTTATAAACGATTCTTTACACCAATTCCTTTTAAAAACTAGTCCAGTATTTATATTAGAACATATACTATTGTACTTATTTTAGCTAATGATAACAAACAAACTGTTACATACTTACCAGGATTATATTTATCCTGACAAGTGAAGAAACCACCATGATGACAAGCAATGCCTGAACCCCAGCGATCATTGACCACGACAGTGTTCCTCACTGGACTATGGAAACAAAAAAAATTGTGTTAATTATAACGACATGCACACATGAGGTTCAGATAATTATTTTATTACCATGATATATAGTAAAATGTCATTCTCATTGAACATATAGATATATATTTGTTATAACAATGTAAATTGGAATAGATATCTTCCTTGTAGAAAAACAAGAACCGTTAAATGTCAAAAAACGTTTTTGTTACCTATCTGCTCAAGGTTTTTAGGGCAAAGTCCTATAGCTTGTGAAAAGTTTCATTGCAATTTCAACTTTATTTATTGAAGTTTTTTTTAAGCTTATGGTAAGAATATTCTTAACATTTACTTACTATAAGGTGAAGAGAAAATTTGGAAGTAATTACGTGAAACCGGACCATGACAAAGTGTTTGTGCATGAGTACATGAGCTAGATTTTTTAAAACGTTTTTTTTATAATGTTCATTTAAGCATCACTATCTGACATTTTGTATAATCAATACATGTGTAGAGTTTGTAATGATTTGGTTTCATCTAATGATGTACATATTATCTCTTCAGTTTGTAGGAGTTAAGGATGGTATTCTTATTAGAGTGGCAAACCTCTTCTAAATAAAACAATTAATACAAAGGAATATTTTCTTAAGCTCCAGAGTTTGGCTGTTATGTTTGTTCATGTTGACAGCTGATCTTTTTTTTGGCACTACATTCATTCATACCTGTAGCCGATTGTTTCTTGAATTATGTTGGTTCACACTAGTAGTTGATCTATTCTGGTACCATTTTGGTTCGTATTGGTAACTGATCATTCCTTAAACCATGTTGGTTCCTTCTGGTTGCCGATATTTATTGGTATTAGTAGCAGATCATTTCTGGTACCAAGTTGGTCCATACTAATAATGTGTTTTTGCTATACCATCTATACTGTTTTATACCTGTAGCTGATATTGTTTAACTAGTTTTGTCAGTATATCATGTTGATTCATACTTGTAGATGATTCTTGTTAGTACTCTGTAGATCACTTCATATTTGTAACTAAATCTGTTAGAACCATGTCTACCAATATTTATTTCAAAGTTTTCATTTATTCTTAGTTATTTCCTATAAAATCACAAACATACAGTGTCAATTTCTAGTACGTATGTTAAGTAATTAAAATTGTCAAAGCTAATTAACAGGCATAAATTATAAATGTAAGGAAAAAAATTTTGCTTTGCTAAATTAATTAAGCATAATGTTACCTTTTATTATTATTTTTGTTTGCTATAGTAAAACAGCACAAAAATGATTTTAAACAGTAAGAGGTACAAAATCTATCAGGAGCACAATATTAAGCAAAGGTTGTTTGTTGGATTTTCTATACAGCACAATCTCAGTATTTGCAAGAGATGTTGCCAACTTATTTTTAGTTACTTATGAAATCATGTGAAAATGTAACATACTTAATTACACACAACATGTTTTGAACCAATCCATCAAGTAATTAAAACATGTTAACTTACTGATAAATAAAATATTTAAACTGAAAAAATAAAATGCTCTTTGAATAAATTACTTATAATTAAAACCTAATATTAAATTTATAAAACATTTAACCTGTTGTAAATGAAACAAAAACATTCCAATGGGAGATGTAGAACTACTTGCTTTTATTCAGAAGTAACATAATGCTTACTCAATTATTACTCATTAATATAGTAATAAAGTGTGGATCTGTGAGTAATACCTTTCGTTGTAAAGCCATGCAAGAAATCCTGTACTGTTCCAGTATGTATCTGGAGCCTCCCAGTCTCCATCTGACCAGATGACTTCAGGTTTGTACATGTTCACCAATTCTATCAGTTCAGGCATAGTCTTGGTCTTAAACAAAGTATATAGTATGGAAAAGTAAAAAGTTTACTGGTGGCGTAAAACTTGTACTCACTAATCATTTGACATGGATTTATTCATCAGGATTTGACAGAAACAATATTTTCAGTTGTAATATTTTTTGTTTTATTATGTCTGGTTTGCTCTGTAACTACAGTAAAAAAAAGATTTGATATTTATATGTATTTCAGAGTTACTTTGCTTTAATTTCAACTAATAAACTTGATTGTTGTACACACTGAGGTATGAGATTATTATAACATATTTTCAAATCAATTTAAAACTTATAAATGAGGAAGTGGAATAATTTTGCTACTTAATATCTGGTCATATACATTTAAGATTACATTTTTTCTTCATTTTAAGCCTAAAAATTAACCTTTATTTTTCTTTGCATCTTTCTATGCTACATGAAACTTTCTTGCAAAATTAGATGATGCAAGTATATATATATATATGTATAAAGATGAATTTTTTTAAAAAATGCTACAAATTATTCAATGCATATACAAATTATTCAAGCATACCATCAATAATAAAAAAAACTCTCTTATCAAATTAATTTGTTTAAAAGTACTAACACTTTAACTGCCATAGTCCTGTACGTAGGATACACTACATAACTTGTTTCAGTTTTAAGTGTGACACTAATCAGACACGAGCTTGGACTTTTATACCATCTTGAAGAAATAGTTTTCCCTCAAACTTCCCAAAGTTCAAACAGATAATGGAATATTAAAACATGTATTTTTATTCTTTATTGTTTGTCCAGAAATAAGCCTGTCACCATGTGAGGTATTTATGAAAATGGCAATAAAAAAATTAAATATGATATCTTGAAAATTAACATGAAAAACATGTGATTTTACACATTATCTTACAGCACATTACTTAACCCAGTATGACATCTGAAAGGTAAATATACATAAATTTACCTTTACAAAGAATTGTGACTTCCAGTCATTGTTTTTATCATACAGATACAAAGGATGGAACCATTCAAAAAGAGAGTGGTAGATTCCAAAGTGAATATTAGTTTTCTTTCTAATTGCATTTGCCAAATCACCTGGTACAAACAAAGCGAAGGAAACTATTATTTCTTAACACACACTTCATCTTTTGGGAACATGTTTCATAAATATTTTCTTGTTACTGCAAAGTAACATCTACTTATTTCCATCAGTGCTAAGAAGGATATGGCTTCAAGAAATATAATTTATTTATAATACTCTTGTTTGGGTTACACTCTCATTAACACATTAGCTCCCACATGGTGAGTCATGCTCATTTTCTTTTTAAAGGGTCACTTATTGGCTGGGACACAATGGCTACATATACATTCTTCCTCAGAAAAGTAATTGTGGGACCCTGGAAAGTATCGGCAAAATAGGAGCCAATATGTTAAGAAAGTTTACTTAGCAAGCTAGAAATATTCTTTAAGCTTCACTAACAAACTAGATACTATTATTATTTTAATATATAATAAAGACCACTTTCAGCCATACAGAAACTCTTCTGGGTTATTATGAATATATTAAATTACAGAAAATTATAAAACAATAGTATTTAGTCTCCTTAAAGATAAATGTGTGTGTCAATTAGTTATATATAGACTACATAACAATAAAATTCTTCCATCTTCAAATGATTTCAATGTACAATTAAGTCACGAGGTACAAAATGTAACACTAATTTCTTGGGGCATATTCATGTGATATACAAGAGATTAAAAATGTTGTTTTGTTTTACAATAAAATTAACTGATTTGGAACTCTATATCCACGTTTTAAGGAACAAGTGCAAAGTTTTATGAAAAACTTGTGCATTAGTTAATACACATAATGTAAAAAATAAACAATGAAGTTTATATTACTAGATATAAAGAAAACAAAAACATGCTGTCTGCAGTGACATTTATTTTTAAAAGTAAAATATAAAAAAGTGATAGTAAACCTACCACCTACTAATAGAAACAATATGCTGCAAAGTTGATAAATTTCATAAAAGATAAACATAACAGGGCATATTTATAAAACTACAATCTATCAGCCAAGAATAACTGAAAAGTTAAATAAGAAGTTATATTCAGAAAAGTAAAAAAATAGCAACTGAAATCTATCAAAACTTAATCAGTGAAAAACTGCCTTACTAGAAGACATATAAACATGGTAAACATGGAAAAACTGCCTTACTAGAAGACATATAAACATGGTAGAAAAACTGCCTTACTAGAAGACATATAAACATGGTAGAAAAACTGCCTTACTAGAAGACATATAAACATGGTAGAAAAACTGCCTTACTAGAAGACATATAAACATGGTAGAAAAACTGCCTTACTAGAAGACATATAAACATGGTATAAGACGCACAGCAACTAAGAGAACTCATTTTCTAAAGAAGACGGTCATAACTCTGTAAGCAATTAAGTGCATAAATAGTACAGCCAGGCAGTTAGCTTGATAGAAATTATTACCACTAGAAACTTGTTACATAAAATAATCAATTTATGTCATAATTATTCAACTAATTACAAAATTAATGTTTTGATTATTATAACTATTGAAGTAATTGATCAGTTACTTTGAAGTTCAATTTAATCCATTAGTATAAAGACACATGAAAATAGTCAACTGATTAAAATCAGTGTTTCAGATTATTACAAATTATCAAATCTCTGTGAGAATAATCAATTAGTTAAATGTATCTGATCAAAAGTGAGTTCACCAACTAATCAGTTATCAAATTCAACTAATTCCCAACTCTAAAAATGGCTCAGAAAAATGTGTTTTTATACAGTAACCACACCTAGTAGGTCACGTTTTGGTCCAACATCCACAGCATTCCAATTCCAGGAGAATTTTGAAGGCCACAGCGTGTATCCCTCATGATGCTTACTGGTCAGTACAACATACCTAAAACACCACAACAACATGAGTCTTAATATACAAATGAAAAGCAAGAGAAATAATGGAAACTATTATACATCACTAACAAGATAGAAGCTAAAGTGTTAAAAACGTTTCTAAAACAGCACAGAAATTGATGGCTTATAATCACATGTTGAAAGTAATAAAAGCACATACAAAATTGTAACAATAAATCTGAAAAATTAAAACAAAGGGCAATTAATATTTTAATTACTTATAGCATACATCTAAAAATAGCAGGAATAACACTTTAATATATGATATTTAAAATAACAAAAGTACAAAATGAATCACTATTACTAATAGTGCCAATGGTTTATAAATACTTGTTAAAATAAACAAAAGTGCTGATACAGTAGCCAAGTAATCTATTATTAACTTAATACTAGTGTTACTTGAAGATATCCTTGAACTCTGATGCAATATGTTATCTGTAAACTCTTTAACCAAAACTGAAATTCTGCACTTGATATAAGTAAAAAAATCCACTAAAAAAAACAAACTCAGTGGTTATTTGTGGCCTGTCTTTCTCCTTTTTCAGAGATGCTTCATATATGAACAGGTAAAATAAAAAACATTGATTAAAAAGTTAATAAAAATACTTAAAGGTTGCTTTACTGATGATATGCATATGATAAGATTAAAATAGTTATTTTTTAGACACTCAAAGATTTGATTAATAACATTCAGGAGTGTACAGTGAGTGTAAAGTCACATTACTTATCAGTAAAATACTCAAAGCTCTGTGTCAGCGCTAAATACAAGATTGGGAATGTTGATAAAACAAAAACTGTACAGAGATCTGTGCTAGTGGTTCTGGTTAGAGACATCTATTGAGATTATATGTATATGCCATAAAACTATTTTTTGTCAAAATAATATAATAAAAATACTTCTAAATTATTGTGTAGATGTAATGATGTTCACTAGTTTGTTTTTTTTAGAGCAACAGGCAATTCCTCGATGATGAATAATTAACTTTGACTGTAAGCTTTATATCCTGAATAAACTCTCTAAATATCTAGCATTATAGCAATTTCAATTATCAAAGCAAAGATACACTAATTGGACACCTATAAAAAACTAAAGTGTCTTACCTCGCTCCTGATGCATTAAAAATCTCAGCCCATTGCTCTGGATCATAGAATTCGCAAGTAAAACTTGGAGCAAACGCTGCATAAGTGAAATTTGGTTTATAGTTCCAATCCATAAAATCTACAAAAGGTTTCAATTTTCTTTGTTGCCACTGTTCCCAGAACCATTCTGAACCAAAACTGGGTACAGAAAACACCCCCCAATGGATGAATATTCCCACTTTGCTATCATCATACCAGTACGGTAAAGGTCGGCTGTCTATAGACTTCCATGTAGGTTGATACTGAGAGCTACTTAGCACTACAAATCCTAAGATTAACAGTGATGCAAGCGAAAACATCTTCAACGTAACAAAATCTTCACGAACTTTTACTATGGTACTTCAACGATTGTTTGAAATTTATCACAGACTCACGCTGTTTCTACTTCCAGAACCACCTCTGAGTCACGTGCAACTAAGTATCTTTTTGTAACCAAGCTGTTGTCAATGTTATCTCACATGCGCAGTACAACGCTAACTTGTAAGTGTTATTGCAATAATATCTTTCAAGATAGCTTGAACGGCTAGTATTTTTTGTCGGGTTTGAAATCAAGGATGTGTTTCGTATACATTTTTAACTCTAAAGGCAAAAAAAAACTATACTTTAAAAGCCACCTCAGTTGAATCACGAACCGATATTTGACTGATTTGTAATTTGCATTTTTTCCTCCAGCCCCATTCCAAATAATGACACCAAAACTCGAAACTTCCCTTAATCTACATGTCAAGAGGAATGAGATATTTGAAGAAAAAAAGTTTTTATCCTAGAAATGAATCAGTACGATACTACAAAATACGTTTAACTTTCTATGTTCCAAAAAAGAAAAATCGCCTCATCCCACTGTCAACAAGTATGCAGCATCATTTTTATTATGTCTTAAGGAAATTAGGAATTGTCAAAGACTTAAATAAGATATGCGGATAGTGTTTTTATGGTACAAAGATCGAGTAACATTAGTAAAACTATATTGAAGGAAAAGCAAAAAAAAGCAGTCAATAGTTTCAAATATTGATGCTAAATAAATGTACCTTAGAAAACAATTTTCTTGTTTGTCTTCGTGTCGAATGAAATTTCATAGGTTGAATTTATTTTATGTATGTTTTTTTTTCAAATGGTTGTGGGTGTGTTTTTTTTCTTCTAGCAAAGCCACATCGGGCTATCTACTGAGCCCACCGAGGGGAATCGAACACCTGATTTTAGCGTTGTAAATCCGTAGACATATCGCTGTACTAGCGTGGGGCTTTTCAAATGGACAAAAGATGTTTACTATTCTATTGATTCTGTGTGTGTTTTTCCTATGTCAAAACCACATCGGGCTATCTGCTGTGTCCACCAAAGGGAATCGAGCCGCTGATTTTAACGTTATAAATCCAGAGACTTAACTGCTGTCCCGGCGGGTGACCTATTGCTTCTGTCTAATATGAAAGTAATAATTTTAAAATTATATACCTGGAAATTACAGGAAATACGATTATAATGTTTTATTGAAACGTCCTTGTTATGGAGTTTCAGTTTTTAAAACAACAGTAAATACAAAAATAGGTAGTAAGTTGTATCTGAATTGCTTTTCTATTGTCTTTAGTGCTAAGCCAAATTAGGCTACCTCCTGTGTTCACTGTGAGAAATCGAACCTCGAATTTCATCATTTTTACCCCGCTGTTAAATCGAGGGGCAAATGAAATGCAGACAAATTTAAAGGTGCTATAGTCAGTATAGTAGCACGAAAGCAATAAAAGAATGAACTGCAATGACAAAAAATATGAGAAAAACCTCTACAGATTAGACGTATAATACACGTACGTAAAGGGGGAAAAGGTTGAACACTTGCTTTGTATCAAATTGTGTAACCTTCATTTGACCATTAAAATAAACTAGAAAAGTAATTTTGAAAATTTATCTCTTAATAAATCACCAGCATATTACGATTAAATTTTGTATTCTTTGACAGATTGTTTAGGCAGAGTATTCATGATCAAACTTTGTAGAATGAACGGCAAATGCCTATTGTGGAGACACAAGTGTAGAGGACGACGTTTCGAAAGTCTTCCGCCTTTTGTCTTCAGATTGAAGACTTTTAAACAGAACGTTCACACTTCATAATTTGTACGCCCCAACTATTACAAATACTACGATCAAGTAGTATTTTGCTACACGGTAGCAAAAACTATTAATTTATTAAACAGTTACATCTCTATACAAAGTTAGAGTGAAACACTATTTTTGCTTATATTCAATCAAATGGTTCGGTCAAACACTTATTGACTTGGAAAATTTTAACATTTACGAATACCATTAGAAAAAGCGATAATAAAGTTTTTAATGTTATAAGTAGGTCCTACATTATTTTTCTCCCTCCCCCTCGTGGCTCAGCGATAAGGCTGAAAGCTTATTACGACAAAATTCGAGTTTCGATACCAGTGGGAGGCAGAGCAAAACGCAAATAGCCCATTGTGTCCCGGTAAGACTGGGTGATTAGGGCATTCACTTTAAAATCTGAATATCGCGGGTTCGAATCCACGTCACACCAAACATGCTCGCCTTGTGAGCCGTGAGAACGTTATTATGATTCGTTCAATCCCACTATTCGTTGGTAAAAGAGTAGCCCTAGAGTTAGCGATAGGTGGTGTTGAGTAGCTGTCTTTCTCTAATCTTTTACTGCTATACCAGGGACGGCTAGCTCAGATAACTCTCGTGTAGCTTTGCGCAAAATTCAAAAACAGGAAAACAAACTTATTGTGTTTAGCATCAAACAGGATTCTGTAATCAACTAATTTCTTCAGTACTATTTTATTCTTGACGTCTTTTTAAAAAATTTACGTTAGTGTTTAAACCGTACTATGAGATAAGTCACCTTATTAGTTTAATTTGTCAGATCATAGTTATATATATATATATTAATGTTTGTTTATTTGAAATTTAGTACAAAGCTACACAACGTTTCTAGCATTGCGAGTCAGCAAAATTCTGCTGTGCCACGAGGGGGCAAAAAATATAGATTTAAATGTATGTAAAATAGAATAGTAAAGATTAATCAAAGTAATTTGATACAAAAACAGTCTATTATATTTTCTTGAATAAAAATTATAAAGAAAAATAATGCATATGGAACATAGACAATGAAAATTTATGGTATTTCAAGGTTCGTGATGAAACTAGAAAACAGTTACGTGATCTTTGCTGTAGAGAGAGATTCGTGGATATACTATTGGAAGAACAAGAACTGACTTACTGCAAGCGGAATGATATACACGACATTTAGAGGGCCTGGCATGGCCTAGCGCGTTAAGGCGTGCACTTCGTAATCTGAGAGTCGCGGGTTCGCGCTAGAGTCGCGCCAAAACATGCTCGCCCTCCCAGCCGTGGGGGCGTTATAATGTGACGATCAATCCCACTTTTCGTTGGTAAAAGAGTAGCCCAAGAGTTGGCGGTGGGTTGTGATGACTAGCTGCCTTCCCTCTAGTCTTACACTGCTAAATTAGGAACGGCTAACACAGATAGCCCTCGAGTAGCTTTGTGCGAAATTCCAAAACAAACAAACAAAACAGACATTTAGAGTTACGACGAACAAAAATAACACTACTGACAAGAAGTAAGAAAATGTTGATAATTAGGGCTGAACGTCTAATGGTAGAAAACTGTCAGTGTTGGTTATTTGATTATGTGAAGCGATTAAAATCAAACGATGTATTTGAATAATAAAAACAATTAATTGTATTTCTGAGTGACTGGTTTATATGTCCAAACTCTCTCAGCAATTACAACAAATCTAACAGATAATCTGTTTTCACTACCAGAATCATTTTTGTAGCTGATAAACTAAAACATTAAATTACTGAAGTCGAGCAGTATCTCTGCTCTACATAAAATAGTCCCAAAAAGTGATATAGGATACAATCAGCTCATGCAACTGATGGACTTTTTGCACGGATTCTGGATCCTGTTATAAAAATAACTGTTAGGATTAAATTAGCACTTCATCTTGATCCCATTTGCCATGTTCCAAATAGAAATATAGGATTATTTGTTTATTATATAACAATTGTACCAGTAGTATTTGCATACCATACATCTTCCGTTACTACGATTAACCAATAAACTATGTGATAAACTTAATCATATTATTACTAAGACTAACCATAACAGTTTATTTTTAAATCCCTTGGTGGACTTCAGCAGATAGCCCGATGTGACTTTGTTATACTAAAATAGACAAACATTTTTAATTATGAAGTTATCAATAAGCTTTTTTGTCGCCGCGACAATTTTCGACCAACTTTTCTTGTTTGTAGTTTAGCACAATGCTACAAAGAGGACTATCTGCGCTGTGCCTATTATGGACATCGAGAAATGAATTTTATCAGACTAACTTAGGATGATACAGAAAAGCTACAGAGATACAAAGAATGACAGTAAAGGCAGGGGGAAGACAAACTGATAAACTTTGAGTACAAGTTTGTTTTCTTATAGCAAAGCCACATTGGGCGATCTGCTGAGTTAACCGAAGAAAATTGAACCTATGATTTTAACATTGTAAGTCTGTAGACTTACCGCTGTACCAGTGGGGAACTTGGGCACAAGAAGGAATAAGAAAAGTATGTTTATTAAGTTGATATTTATTTACAATTTAAATAAATTAATTGAAAGAGGTTAGGTTTGAATTTCACGCAAAGTTACTCGAGGGCTACCTGCACTAATCGTCCCTAACTTAGCAATGACAGACCAGCGAGAAAGCAGATAGTAAACACTATCTCTTAGGTTACCGTTCCACCAACGAATAGTGGGATTGACCGTTAGATTGTAGTGGCTCCCACAACTGAAAGGGCGAGCACCTTTGGTGACGGGGGTTTGAATCCGTGACCCACAGATTTGGACTGAGGTTGTAATAAAATATAATTAGTTGGAATATTGTTTACTCAGTGGAAATACACCAAATGGTTAAATAAAATAATGTGAAAATGTCTACAGGACACTTAATGGAAAATGGAAAAGAAACATGGGTAAGTGAGAAGGAAGAAATGGTTAAAACTTCCAAAGAGACGTATACCTAAGAAATGGATTATAAAAGTGATAAGAATACACTACCACGGGTATCGAAATCTGGTTTTTAACATTGTAAGTCCACAAACACACCTTTGTGTCACACTACCACGGGTACCGAAATCTGGATTTTAACATTGTAAGTCCACAAACACACCTCTGTGTCATACTACTACGGGTATCGAAATCTGGTTTTTAACATTGTAAGTCCACAAACACACCTCTGTGTCACACTAATACGGGTATTGAAATCTAGTATTTAACATTGTAAGTCCACAAACACACCTCTGTGTCACACTACCACGGGTATCGAAATCTGGTATTTAACATTGTAAGTCCAGAAACACACCTCTGTGTCACACTACCACGGGTATCGAAATCTAGTTTTTAGCATTGTAAGTCCACAAACACACCTCTATGCCACTGAGGATAACCAACATGAGACTAAGAACGTTATTATTATTATTTTTCAAACTTGTTGGTTCCTCTATGGACTCACAACACTGACATCTGGGGTTTGATTGAACCAGTTGATAGCATGATGTGGATTTGCTATAATCTTCACCAACTCAATTTGTATTTGAGTCTAAGAAGATAAAAATAGAAGAATATGTATTATATGATTGTTTCATATCCACTTGATTTCAGTTTAAACAGAATAAACAACGTAGCAAGTAGTGGAGGTCTGCTGTATGTTTGATTATTTTCTTTTATCAGTTTTGATAAAATAGTGTAACAAGTCCTACACTTCTAATCCTTTAGCTCCAAGTGGTTTGTTTATTGTAGATAACCTCTGTATCATAGCACTACAAGTTTCTTTTTACGTAATAATTTTTAATAATTAACGATTTAGAAATCTTTAAAATACAGAATAATGAATTACACATTTGAACTGCATTATTCAACACTATTTAGAAGTGTAGCATTTGTTTTTTTGAAGTGGTTGTTCGAAAACAAAAAAATGTGAAGCTCATAACTTATCCAACATCACATACATTTAACTAACTTTAAAGTTCATCACAAGCTGTCTATCAAAAATCTGTGTGAAGCATCCACGTCAGTATCCATGAATAAGTATACCTTGTTGTTAATAAAAAGTAGATTTGCTTTGTTTTGAATTTCGTGCAAAGTTACACAAGAGCTATCTGAGCTAGCCATCCCTAATTTTGCAGTGTAAGACTAGAGGGAAGGAAGCAGCTCATTACCACCCACCACCAACTCTTTTACCAATGAATAGTGGGATTGACCATCACATTATAACAATATGGAAAAAGATGATGCATGAACATTATCAATTCAACTACAATCTTACACATCTCAGTCAGACCCCTCTCTTAATTCTTCTATGTTCAAGAGAAAACATTTTGAGAGATTACAGCCTCTCCTCATACAACATACAGGCATCATGCTAGTAACATTTTTCAACAACTCTGTGTCTTTCCTATGATAAGAAGCACAAGACTGAATACAGTATTCCAAATGTGGCCTAACTAATGACTTATACACTAAATAAACAGTTATGAACTCTGGCTCTCTATTGGAAGAAAGTATAAAACTCTAGGTTTTCTTCACTACAGCTGAACTTGTTAGGACTAAACTTGTAGAAAATCAAAGAAAACTACTACAACTAAAAAACCAAGTAACACTCTGCTCAGATGAAAAACATTCATGAACAAAAACCCTGTTTTCCATCTCTCACAGTAATGTGATCACATGACCGATCTCTCTCTCTCACAGTATTCTCAGGCTTTGGATGTAGACATTGCCATGAGAAGGAAATTGCTGCATTTCTTCAGGCAGGTAAGACTGAGGGGAAAAATTTGATCTGATAAACAAGGGAGACAAGAGCAAAAGGTCAAGCAAATACCAATAAACTCTAACAGACCTGAACTAAGTGTTTTCACACAAGGAACTGTGTAGAAACAAATAAAGATGATGAGAAACTACATGGTACACTCATCTTTCAAAACACGGCTTTGAAAGGTTTGTGCCAATTTCACAGTTTACTGTTTTTATTAGTTGAATAAATTAGTGTCAAAATTCCCTAGAATAATCAACTAAATAAATCTATTTCCAAATATTATTATTTTTGTTTATTCCAAGTATCGTAGACTCATGTGAGAATAACTGTTTAGACAAATGTAATCAATTAATGGATCTGGTAATTAATCAAGTTCCACTAATTGTCCAGCTCTAATCTTTAATTTTTTTTTAAAGATGTATAAATTTGTTTTCTGTCCATGTGTTGAAATGTTTTGCATAATAATATTTAAACTTAAGACAGTTTCACAAATGAACAACATTTCATAATAATATACAAAAAATGACTTTATTTTTAAAAAAAGTACATGTGAAGGTGATATTGAACCAAATTTGAATTTTTCTCTCTCTCACATGTTTAAATAAAATAACACACCAGTCTTTCCACTTAATCAATATGATGCAGTCACTGAAGACCTAGAAGCTTTTCCACTGGTGTATACTTCCAATCATTGTCCTTCAGTTTATCTGCTAACTGTCTTAAATTTGTCAGTCGTTGCTCATGTTGCTCTGAAATAAAAGATGATGACATGCTTAAAGAGATAAAGTTTTGTAGAACCATGTGTTTCTTTTTAATAGTATATTTATATAATTATAATGTTGTTAAAGCCTGAAATTCATTAAAGAAACAATACCAGATTCACCTCTTCCAACACCACATGCATACTTTTTTAAAATTAATTATACATATTTGCTAGGTTGACAAGCCTCAATAAATTGGAATTTGTCTACAAAATGAATGCTTACCACACAGAAATGTAAGCTACTTATAATAAAAATTCTGACTTTAAAACCAAATACTTATTGTTAATCCCACAGCCTTTGAAAAGAGACTGTCTTTAAAACTGAAGCATTATGTGTATTCACCTCAGTATTTTCCCTGATAATACTGGAAAATGTTTAACACCCTTTAAAAATAAGAAGTGCTTCTTCAATCTATGCCAGTGATAGCACTTAACTTTTGTCTTTACTGAACCTCCTCATCACAGGAAAAGGTGAAACACTCTAGCAAGTTCATGTGTTACACATTTCATAGTTGTACCATCATTATGAACTATGTATTTATCATGTATATTCCTAATATCCTGTCTTCATTGTAAGATACAATTTATATCTGGACCACACATGTACAAGGAAGCACGATAACCTTAAATAATTTTGATATTCAAGTAAATGTTTTACTTAAATGAACATTTACTTAGAACTAAGTTAAAAATCATATATTTAAAGTTATTTTAATCATCTGTATCTACAAAATTATTTTTATTGTGTAACAAGGTACTGTACTTATTTCTTAAAATAATATTTCATTATTACAACTGATTGATCATACTGTTTACTAGTATATATATTTAAATATCTTTAAATGCAACTGTTTGAAAATGCATAAACAAATGACTTTTTTTTTTTAATAACTTGATATTTGTTTATGTACATAGGTTTTCAAATATAATGTTAAATGAATAAAAACATGGGATCAAACCTCTTTCCATAGTTCTCACACTAGTCTCAACATCATGTTCAAACTGTATCTTTTCTCTGTTGTTCAGGCCATTATTTCTTTCTAAACCTATAATTAAATACATTAAAATTTGTCTTATAAGTTGTACTGAGCCAGTATTACAACAGTCCTATATAAATACAAACTATAAAAAAAAAGTCAAAGCTAAATACTCTGATTCTGTATTTTATAAATTGTTTACGATTTGCAGTTTTTTATTAAGGTTGCTGTTTTGCTCTTATAAATGACCTATTGTATGAGAAATAAAGCATACAACATATTTTTTCTGTCACTTTTAATCACTGCTCCTTTGCACCTAAAATGGTTTTTTCATACTATTCTTAGGTCTGAGCTCACTGATAGCCTTCTACAAAGCACATTATTGTAAACTTCCTGGAACTCAAAGTAACAATTATAGATTACAGGCTGAATACTAGTCTCTTAAAACAGTTGAAATTGACCATTGAACATATTTGCTGATTCTGCATGAGAATTTATAAAATGCTACCTATTTAAATTAATAGATTATGTATATAAAAAAGTTAATGCATTTAATTTTAGGCTATACATTTTATATCATGTGAGCCTATCCAATAGTGAAGAAAAGAACCACTTATTCAAGTCAGCTCTGTTACTAGCACTACAGATGATATACACTTTTTGGGATTATTTAAAGACATTAATTATCTTTCTATAAATCACCAGTTAGGCCTCATTCACCAACGTGTAAAATTTCTGGTTTGATTTTTCTTTTTTAACTAAGAAAGGGTGTCAAATTATTGGAAAGTGTTTACAGAAGTGCTACTGATATTACTCCAGCGATGGAAAAATTATATCGCTGGAATACGTTAAGAACTATAAAATTATTTCCTCTTGATATAACAGCTCAGTACTAGTTGTAGTACTAAAGTAATATAAGGCCTAGTGAATTATATATTTCAATACAAACTATTCACTAATATAAAGGTTTATCAAAATCATCTTTCTATTTAAGGAATAATAATAATTATTATTATAATACACATAATAATTGCCAGTGTTCCTTTGTGCTGCTATAGTCGTACCTATATGTATTGCATTGAACAGGGTGATTGAATCACTGATAGGTGATTGAAACGAAGATACAGCCAGGGATTTTAAAACAATTGCTTAATAACAAATTTTAGGAAGAAATTATGTTTAAATTCTAACGACTATTATCATAATTCCATAACTTACAGACCACTTACTAAAATTTTGTATTCGTTCACTATTTGAACGTTGTTTTTGAAATAATGTTTTCCTCGGTGAACCGAGATTTAAAGACGCCATTAAACTAGTGCTTCCACCTACTTACTTGAAGAGTACACGAAAAACTCGAGAAGTGAATAATTTAGTGTTAATAACTAGAAATTGCTCTGGGACAGTGGTTATCAAACTCTCTCAGTTTAGGACCAATATTACGAGGTTGAATATTTATTCCAAATTTCTCAAGTAATTGAAAAATTGACAGAGGATAATAGTGTTCTGACAAAATGTAAAGACAAACAAACAAATAAAGTAAGTACAATAATAGTTTTAAAAGAAGGGGTTTGTGAGGTGTAAGAGGGGCTTGGTGGGAGGAGAGTGAAGGATATCCCGTGACCAGTCTTAAAGAGATGTTCTATTTAATGTCAATCTTGTTTAGCTAAATAACACTCGTAACGATCGTCGATAGTGTATAATGCAGGATGGAGTATACAATATCTTGGTAAAGCATAAATAGGCCTCGCTTTTCATCTGTAGTTTCTGATGAAACTTTCAATGCATTGATTCATTTGGTGGCTATAGTTATCACGATGTTAAGATGGCTATTGAAACTAGTTTGTTTGTCAAAGTTCACCTCCCAGGTACTTCAGTGAGGGAAAACAGATGAAGGAAAAAACAAACAAACAACAGAGTAACAGAAATCTAGTCGCATTTCGATGTTAAAATGAGTGAGCTATGTCTTAGAGCTACACATGTGTTTTTTGTTTCAAATATACACTTAAAGGAGTTACTTAGACGTATGCTGCTTGTGTTGTCCGTTTGCAATTTTGGGATAAATCCAACAATATTTTTAAATTTTTTTAAATCCAAATTCTTGTTATTATTTTTTTGTGATGACGCAACAGAGACTATTAAAAAAAAAAGCAGTTGTGGTCAGTAGGTTGTGTACAATATCGTATATCCTACAGTTAAACAGGTATCTAGATTACTGATTCAAATATTTGAAGGAGACTATTTGCTTTCTCTACCGTATTCTAACTTTCATACATCATGTGTTTAGTAATGTGGTGTGGATTGTACAATACATATATAGCTTCTGGAATAGAGTTTTCGATGTTGTAGCAGTGCTTCTGGAGGTCCATCAAGTCAGAGAAATGGTAAGATGCTTAACTCACACCATGGAAAGCTGGTGAACCAGCATGGGCAAGGGCAGAGTCAACACTCTGGAAGCCAGTCAAACCAGATGTACAACCATCAACAGCCTCAGCAACATACTGTAAATATGCATATGAATAGACCAAGTGGTCATAATCAGCAGGGTCCAATGTTTTAAAAAAGGTTGAGAAACAAAAACTTTATGACTATTTAAGCTTTAGATTACCCTTGTACGAGTGCTGTGCCTTCTTAGACACAAACTGCTGACAGGGGAAATCTTTTAACCCTGCGTAACATCGTTCGTAGTTATAACTTTAGTATTTGTAGTATAATGCTTCATTTCATTTAAAATTATCTTGAATGCATTTGCAAGTATATACTTATTTATATGATAATATACGTGAATTACCTGCTAGGACAGGTGGTTAGAGTGCCTGAGTTGCAATAATTTATTAGTTAATAAAAGAGTAGCCCAAGAGTTAACCATAGGTGGTGATGACTAGCTGTCTTCGATATAGTCTTTCACTGCTAAATTACGGACGGCTAGCGCGGATAGCCTTTGAGTACTCTTGCGCGAAATTTAAAACCGAAATTTATGTGCTTATTTCTAGAAATACATTTTAATATGTGCTATTCTTTATTATTTACACAATTTAAACGTAAGCATATAATTTCCTTTATAGTTTTGTTCACAAAAGAGTTGGTATCTACTACTTGTAAAACATACCACTATATATATACATATATACCATACTCTTTATATCTTACAATGAACTTTTTTAACTGTTTAAACTAGCTATCATTTTCATCAGATGGCAGAACCAAAGCAACTTTATTCTTTTCAGCCGATATTTTATGGTTGGTTCAGCAAGACCAGGTGGTTAGGGGATCGGCTCGTAATGTGAGGGTCGCGAGTTCGAATCTCCATCATACCAAACACACTCGCCCTTTCAGCCGTGAGGGCTTTATCATGTTACGTTCAATCTCACTATTCGTTGCTAAAAAAATAGCCCAAGAGTTGGCGGTGAGTGATTACTAGCTGCCTTCCCTCTGTTCTTAAACTACTAAATTAGGGACGGCTAGTACAGAAAGCGCTAGTGCAGCTTTGCAGGCCTGACGAGAGGGGAGTCAGGCTTCCCCTTTACATAATAACACTTAAGGAAAAATCGTCCCGGGGCCCGACCGTCCTCTCGACGCCCCTGTAACTTTGCGTGAAATTCGAAATCAAACAAACAAATTTTATTGTTATAATTTGTTTGGAATTAGGCACAAAGCTACACAAAGTGCTATCTGTACTTTGCTCATCATGGGTATTGAAACCCGTTTTGTAGCGGTGTGAGTCCGTGGACATACCGCTGTATCACTAGCTGTAGCGTTAAAACCCTGATTATTGAAATATTTATGGCACTAAAATCCGTTATATATTAAAAAAATTTCAAATATTATGAAAACGTTTACTGTTGTTTTAAGGAATTCTAAAAAAAACACCGCACGTATGGCGACGTAATTTGTATTCGTTGTACGTATGGTTTAGAAATGTGTTTGTCTAAGTAAGTCTCGAGGCGCTGTAGGTACTGATGCATCATCAGTGATTTTCGAGCAGGTTTTACCTAGTAGCGTCCATATCCTTCATAGGCACTTGTCTTTAATGAAGCTGTAAAACACTATGGAAGGCTCGACATGGCCACGAGGTTATGGCGTTAGACTCGTAATCTGAGGGTCGCAGGTTCGATTCTCCGTCACACCAAACATACTCACCCTTTCAGCAGTGGAAGCATTAAAATGTTACTGTCAATCCCACTATTCGTTGGTAAAAGAGTAGCCCAAGCTTTGGCGGTGGGTGGTGATGACTAGCTACTAGTTGGCTTCCTTACACTGTTAAATTATGTACTGCTAGCGCAGATAGCCCTCGTGTAGTTTTACGCAGAATACCAGAAATAAACAAAAGCTATGGGTAGGCAGATAGTCAACACCACTCAGCGTCAACTGTTAGACTACATGTCACTAATGAAAAGTGATAATGACCGTCAATTATAATGTCCATTCACCTCAAAGGGAACGAGTGACCGCGATTCAAGCCCTCAACCAGCCGATTGCGAGTCGAGCGCCTATAGTAATCAGGTTACACCAAGCTTTACCTTATATACTTATAACTGAAGCACAAATGTGTTTATTTCTTGTAAAAATAGGTAAAGAAATTAATTCACATACGAAAGACGGAAAGATACTAACTGTTGGACTGAGTCAAACTTGGCTGAATTTAGAAAAAAAATTGTTCGTTACACTGAGCTTTACGTTATTATTATCCTGTTATTCACATTTTTTTAGACATTCTGTTTTTGTCCCTCACTACTGCTGTGACTAGGCATTCCGTTTTAGACGGCCAGGCATGGCCAAGTGATTAAGGCACTCTATTCATATTCTGAGGGTCGCGGGTTCGAATTCTTGTAACACCATAAATTCTTACCCTTTCAGCCGTGGGGGCGTTATAATGTTACGGTTAATCCCACTATTCGTTGGTAAAAGAGTAGTCCAAGAGTTGGCGGTGGGTAGTGATGACTAGCTGTCTTCCCTCTAGTCTTACACTGCAAAATTAGAGACGGCTAGCGCAGATAGCCCCCGTGTAGCTTAGAGCGAAATTCAAAACAAACCATTTTAGATTACTATACCGTGAAACTATCCGTGATTATATTATAAAATACGAATAAATTTTATTGAACTGTATCTGTACGTTTATCTCAAAGGCTTCTGCAACATATAATTGCATAGAAGTTAGTTTTGAACTTTTATTAACAAGGCAGGTAACGACGCTCTTTTAACTTATTTCAAATTTATGGGCTATTGTTTTATTTGCTATTTAAATAAATAATACATTCCGGTTTCTTTACGCAGATTAAGCTTTAGAGATCTGACTCTAGTATGAAGTTTTGATTAAGTCTAAAATAAGTTTAAGACGTATATCTGATATCATCTCCATGGGCGTCATAAGAATGGAAGTGTTTTCTGAACTTCCGGACTAGTGATTGATATTCTGAGATGCAAATCAGAAGGTCCAAGGTTTCTGTCGCATCATCATCACACTTTACTCAGTTCCTTTATTCGGTTTCATTCAGTAATGCTGTGCTAAATTAAAAAAGTGTCAGAAAACGTTTAACTGTGTAAGGTGTAATTCGTTCGACATAATGACGGTACGGCGTTCTGGTTAAAACAAAAACGCAAGATGAGTTTACAAGTATGTTGTATCCACGAGTTCCTATCGCCTTACAAATCTGTCTTAAGGAGTCGAAGAAACGAGTTATGGCAATGATTGTGTGTGTGTTTTATTATAGCAAAGCCACATCGGGCTATCTGCTGAGTCCATCGAGGGGAATTAAACCCCTGATTTTAGCGTTGTAAGTCCGTAGACTTACCGCTGTACTAGCGGGGGTCAATATGGCAATGATTGTGCTGATTAGTTCCCTTTTTATTTGTAGTAGTTCAAAACTGGATGGTTATATTCGAATCCTAGGGGTTTCTGACATACTCTTTTCACCCATGTGTGCAAAATATGGTTAGGCTGAAAATACTAATAATTATGTCAGCTTCTATGTCAACTCCCGTTACCGGTGGTTTAACAATACACCTATAACGCTAAATATCGGGGTTCAATCGGGTGGACAAAGCACAGATAACACGTTGAGTGGCTTTGTGCTTTATAACAATAAACATATTTATGACAAAATGTGTAAAGTGCAATTTTTGCTTATTAATCACATCTAACTTATAGATAAAGCTGAGTGTAAAAACATTCAGAAATAACTAGAAACATAAATTGAAAATGGCTTCTCTCTTCAACGTTAGGAAATCAGAAATACTTACAATAAAACTTAGTCTAATTCTTTGTCCACCAGAAAATCCTTCTAATCGAATAAAAACTGTCTGAAAAGTAGCACGTATAAATTCATTATACGGTTTCAATAAATGCCCAACGCCATGTTATTGTGCTTTATATTAATTTTTCTGTCGCTCTCATGACCTCACAACACATAGAGGTCAATAATTTCCAAAGCATTTCCAATGAATGAAGAAGTAGAAATCTTAATAAATATTACTACACACTACTGATATTAGTAGTACAAAAGACAATGGTATTGAAATTAAATAAATTATGAATTATAACAAACCTAAGGCAGTTGTTCAGTATAAACGCTGACATAGAAATCCAAAAACTAGATGGAATTCTAGGCGTAAGAATAACCAGGATAAACCATATGCTATACGACTGAGAATAGTAAATATTTTTTGCTATTATTTACGAAAATGGCCTGGCATGGCCAGGTGGTTAAGGTACTCGACTCGTAATCTGAGGGTTTCAGGTTCGAATCCCCGTCACACCAAACATGCTAGCCCTTTCAGCCGTGGGGGCGTTATAACGTGAAGGTCAATCCCACTTTTCGTTGGTAAAAGAGTAGCCCAAAGGTTGGCGGTGGGCGGTGATGACTAGCTACCTACTCCTTAGTCTTGCACTGCTAAATTAGGGACGGCTAACACAGATAGCCCTCGTGTAGCTTTGCGCGAAATTTAAAAAACAAACAAACTAATCTACGAAAATATGTACATAGCGGCATCTAATGACGAGATTATAAACGTATAACTGATACGAGATCTTTAAGACAAGATTTATTGGGCCATCTGGAGTTAATAAGTTAGTTGTTAAGTAAAATAAAGCGAGTTTTGCACCCTGCGGATGAATATTTTATGCTTTTTTTTATTAATGACGAAAATGTTTTCAATACAAATTTGTAGAGAATAATGTAATTCAGAAAAGTTGGAAGAAGTGGTGCAGAGTGAAGACTGATCGTATATATTAATACATAATCTCACATTAAGAAATATTGTACAAGAGATGTTATGTACCAATCTTCAGAAAATCATTATTTAAGGTGAAAAAAAAGTTGCTAGAGTGTGACAATACTTATTAGGTTCGTAAACTGTAAAAGTTTTGTGTAGTGCTTTAAGATATTGACATTAAGACTAATAGTTTTGAAATTAGCTACAATAATGTAATGATGCCTGGTATATTAACTTTAACCGGGCTCTCGTAATTACCTGTCACTGTTCAAGAACTTAGTAATGTCACATTGAATTGCAATGATAGACGGATTCCTAGTTGTTTTGGGATTTGAATTTCAATATTCATATAATGAGGATCTGTTTAGGTAGGACGTCACTTTCTATTCCAGGCTATATTACGAAATTGATGATTATATACAAGATTAGGGATGTCTATTTCAACCCAGCGTCACAGCCTAATGATAACTTGGCGGTTAGGAATGTCAATTACAACCGCACAATACACTAATTGCTGTTTAGCTGGTTAAAATTACTGATGCCATTAATTATGGTTACTTTTGTAATAAATTCGTTTAATCTTGACAACAGACCAGTTGAATTATTTGGGTTTCCTTATTCTTAGAGGAAACGTGTAAATATAAATAAAATTTGTAAAGTCCAATGAATCAGGTATTATTCAGTTTCATGTTATGGACTCAATTGGAACACAGAAACACTCCAGGAGCCATAAATTTGACTTATATAAAGTAAGTATGTTTGAGGAGAAAAATGTGGAAATCAAACTGGAATGTTTATAAAATATTCCTATTTCTCTTCTAATTTATAAATGATGACAAGCTAATATAAATTTAATGACTAGGAATTCACTACTTAGAAATAAATGTCTGGACAAGGCTTAGGTGGATTTGGTTGTTTTGAATTTCGCGCAAAGCCACACAAGGGTTATATGCGCTAGCCGTCCCTAATTTTGCAGTGTAAGACTAGAGGAAAGACAACGAATAGTTGGATTTACCGTCACATTATAACACACCCACGGCTGAAAGGGCGAGAATGTTTGGTGTGACGGGGATTCGAACCCGCGACCCTCGGATTACGAGTCGAGTGCCTTATAATAAAAGTAATACGTTTTCTACTAGCTCATATGGTTATTTTAGAATTGAATTATTCGATGCAGCTGGATTATTTTCGTAGATACTTCTGATTATTTGTGTGCTAACAAAAATATTTAAGATTTCGTAAGAAATACATCAAGATTCAAAAGTTTCAAGTTTAAATTATGTATACAGTCTACTGTAATTGTATATATTACCAATAACCAAACATAATAAATTCTAGTATGAGAACCAATATCCAGAACGCTTCCTAAATATTAGTGCCTGGTCAAGTCATTTGAATTGTAAACTGATGGTCGCGGGTTCGAATCCCCGTCACACCAAATATGCTCGCCCTCTCAGCCGTGGGGAATTATATCATGTGACGGTCAATCCCACTATTCGTTGGTGAAAGAGTAGCCCAAGATTTGGTGGTGGGTGGTGATGACTTGTTGCTTTTCCTCTAGTCTCACACTGCTAAATTAGGGACGGTTAGCGCAAATAGCCCTCGTGTGTTTTTGCGCGAAATTCAAAACAAACATAAAGATTAATAAAATAAGGCAAGAAACAAAAAATAAATGTACTGATGAAGAGCATTAACAGTGAGACATTTCTTACAACAAGGAAAAAATCCAATAGTTGAGTATCAGATGGTAATCTGAGGGTTGCACTGATACTTTACGAGAAGACTGGTCAGGTTGTAGGAGTAAGAATAGATTTCTTTTATTGATTTTACCAATTACCAGTGGTTCACCAGCTGTATGCTGTCCTAATGAGTTCCCATCTTTTGTTTCTCATAGCTGAACCATGTGGTATACTTTGTTTTCCAACAGTCTCATTCCATTATAATGTAGACGAAGACCTTTAATTTTTGTAGTTTTTGCCTTACTAGTGTAGAGTCAGTCGATATCCTTCCGGTAGAGTTTGATAAAAGAGCTTCCTTTGTCAGCTTCCTAGTTTAGCTTTACCTCTACGTGGATTAGTACATACTTCCAGGTGATGTTCTTACTATACAGTTGTTTTGTTTTCTTCCATCAATTTGGGAACTGATCACTGTGGATTTCACGAAGAACTAACTACCCGCGAGACAGTAGCAAATATTATGTTACTGACACTGTTTATTTGCCAGAGGAGAAGTTGTCTCATGGTTTGCAGCTCCATTCTTGTGCTGCTCGAACTTTCCATCAGCTTTATGCAAAATGTTGCTGCTCTACAAGAAGATGTTGACTCAGTAAACTCTCTTGCTGTATCCAGGGCATGTAGGAACTGTGGGAAGCTGTGATGAGAGGTGATTGTCCACCACAGTGTTTCATTTGTATGTTGACAGGTTTTGGTTCAACCTCACTCATGACTGTTCCCTGAAGCGCTTTTTAGTCAGTTCCATGTTTGATTGATCTGTGTGAGATCATTTTATAGCTGGAATATTCCAAATGAAGATGGTAGTGGCTCTATGATGAAATGGGTGGCCTTCGCACCGTACGAACTATTGTTTGTAAGCACCATTGCTTGTAAGCACTATTGTTTGTAAGCACTACTGGTGCTCTGTGATGCTTCTGAGGTTTGTGAGGTAAAAGAGGGTCTTGATAGGGGAGGGAGGTGGAAACTGACGGATGTTGCGTGACCAGTCTTGAAGAGATATCTTATATAATTTCAGGCTTAATAACACTCGTAACGATTGTCGGTAGTATTTAATGCAGGATGGAGTATACAATATTTTGATAGAGCATAGGTAGGTCTCGCTTTTCAGTTGTATCTTCTGCTGAAACTTTCAATGCGTTGATTCCTTTGGCGGCTATAGTTATCACGATGTTAATGTAGCTATTTGTATGGCTGGTTTGTTTGTCAAACTCCCAGGTACTTCAGTAAGGGATGGCAGTTCTTTCAAAAGATGGTGATGGCCAGGCAGGATCAAACGACCATCCCACTACTGTAAGATATCTAAAAGACTTACTGTCTTCTTATTTTAAACCAAACACTCTATTTTTACGTAAAGAACTTAAACTTTTTGGTAGAAAAAAAAAAGACCCACCCTCATTCTGTTACGTCTCTGGTTTGTCGTCATCAGCATGTCTGTTGTTGAGTATGTAGAACTTGGTTCTGGTTTTACGGGATTTATAGTCATTCACGATGTATTTTAGGCAACTATTCATGAATTTGGACAAATATTCTAGAACTCATTAGTCCATATCTGAGAGATGTAACCTGTTTTCCCGTCATGTTGATACTGTAACATTAACTTCAACTAGTAGACCTTTGTAAGTTTTTGAAGATGAAGATTCTTAGATACCCTGGACCCGTAGCTCCATCTTTAGATTTATTCGTATGTATCTCGTACAACACTTTTGCACAGTAGTGTACGACTTCTATATTCGGACAGTGCTGTACCAAAGTCACAAACTACTTTCAAAGAACAATGGAAGGTAAACCACAGGTTAAACATTACAGTTTTATTAACCTTCATATTTAGTACAACAGAAACTCAGTGAAAGTGCTTGAGTTCAACAAACAGTTAATATTTTGTGTGTCCCCCTTTAAACCACAGGTCAAATATTACAGTTTTATTAACCTTCATATTTAGTACAACAGAAACTCAGTGAAAGTGCTTGAGTTCAACAAACAGTTAATATTTTGTGTGTCCCTCTTTTGCTTTAATAACTACAGACAGTTTTCAGGCATTTTTGCAGCATATGTAATCAATGTGTACTTTGGAATTTTACTCTAAATGTGTCTAATACAATTGGAAGTAACTTTTGATTTGTCAAGTTTTTAATGTATCAAATCATAATTGGGTTGAGATCGAGGCTCTATTGACACCATTCTATCACTTAAATGACGCCAGCAGCTTCTTTCTTAGCTAAGTAATTTCTGCATAGGTTGGATGAGTGTTTGGAATCATTAACGTTTTGGTAATAGATTCCTTTTCCAATAATATGCAAACCACTGGGTATACCATTAGGTATCAATATCTGAACGTACTTGCCCTATTTCTTTATTCCATCTATTTTGTGAATATATTCTGTCGACTAAGCAGAACATATCTCTGAACCATCACATTACCTCTCTCATGCTTCCTGGTAGGTGTTATGTATTGAAGTAAGTATATTTTACCTTTTTCCCATCAAACGTACAATCTAAACTTTGAACGAAGTATTTAAACGTTGGACTTATCTGTCCATAACGCCATTTCCTAATCATCAACAGTTCAGTTTTTTTTACTTTTTAGCGAATTTCAGTTTCTTGACTATATTTGGAGGTCAAAGTAAAGGTTTTTTTTTTTTTAAATGCTACACAACCAAATATTCCGTTTTCATTGAGTGTGCTTGATACTGGATATCTGGACATTTCTATTAACAGTGTAGGAACTGTGGGAAGCTGTGATGAGAGGTGATTGTCCACCACAGTGTTTCATTTGTATGTTGACAGGTTTTGGTTCAACCTCACTCATGACTGTTCCCTGAAGCGCTTTTTAGTCAGTTCCATGTTTGATTGATCTGTGTGAGATCATTTTATAGCTGGAATATTCCAAATGAAGATGGTAGTGGCTCTATGATGAAATGGGTGGCCTTCGCACCGTACGAACTATTGTTTGTAAGCACCATTGCTTGTAAGCACTATTGTTTGTAAGCACTACTGGTGCTCTGTGATGCTTCTGAGGTTTGTGAGGTAAAAGAGGGTCTTGATAGGGGAGGGAGGTGGAAACTGACGGATGTTGCGTGACCAGTCTTGAAGAGATATCTTATATAATTTCAGGCTTAATAACACTCGTAACGATTGTCGGTAGTATTTAATGCAGGATGGAGTATACAATATTTTGATAGAGCATAGGTAGGTCTCGCTTTTCAGTTGTATCTTCTGCTGAAACTTTCAATGCGTTGATTCCTTTGGCGGCTATAGTTATCACGATGTTAATGTAGCTATTTGTATGGCTGGTTTGTTTGTCAAACTCCCAGGTACTTCAGTAAGGGATGGCAGTTCTTTCAAAAGATGGTGATGGCCAGGCAGGATCAAACGACCATCCCACTACTGTAAGATATCTAAAAGACTTACTGTCTTCTTATTTTAAACCAAACACTCTATTTTTACGTAAAGAACTTAAACTTTTTGGTAGAAAAAAAAAAGACCCACCCTCATTCTGTTACGTCTCTGGTTTGTCGTCATCAGCATGTCTGTTGTTGAGTATGTAGAACTTGGTTCTGGTTTTACGGGATTTATAGTCATTCACGATGTATTTTAGGCAACTATTCATGAATTTGGACAAATATTCTAGAACTCATTAGTCCATATCTGAGAGATGTAACCTGTTTTCCCGTCATGTTGATACTGTAACATTAACTTCAACTAGTAGACCTTTGTAAGTTTTTGAAGATGAAGATTCTTAGATACCCTGGACCCGTAGCTCCATCTTTAGATTTATTCGTATGTATCTCGTACAACACTTTTGCACAGTAGTGTACGACTTCTATATTCGGACAGTGCTGTACCAAAGTCACAAACTACTTTCAAAGAACAATGGAAGGTAAACCACAGGTTAAACATTACAGTTTTATTAACCTTCATATTTAGTACAACAGAAACTCAGTGAAAGTGCTTGAGTTCAACAAACAGTTAATATTTTGTGTGTCCCCCTTTAAACCACAGGTCAAACATTACAGTTTTAATAACCTTCATATTTAGTACAACAGAAACTCAGTGAAAGTGCTTGAGTTCAACAAACAGTTAATATTTTGTGTGTCCCTCTTTTGCTTTAATAACTACAGGCAGTTTTCAGGCATTTTTGCAGCATATGTAATCAATGTGTACTTTGGAATTTTACTCTAAATGTGTCTAATACAATTGGAAGTAACTTTTGATTTGTCAAGTTTTTAATGTATCAAATCATAATTGGGTTGAGATCGAGGCTCTATTGACACCATTCTATCACTTAAATGACGCCAGCAGCTTCTTTCTTAGCTAAGTAATTTCTGCATAGGTTGGATGAGTGTTTGGAATCATTAACGTTTTGGTAATAGATTCCTTTTCCAATAATATGCAAACCACTGGGTATACCATTAGGTATCAATATCTGAACGTACTTGCCCTATTTCTTTATTCCATCTATTTTGTGAATATATTCTGTCGACTAAGCAGAACATATCTCTGAACCATCACATTACCTCTCTCATGCTTCCTGGTAGGTGTTATGTATTGAAGTAAGTATATTTTACCTTTTTCCCATCAAACGTACAATCTAAACTTTGAACGAAGTATTTAAACGTTGGACTTATCTGTCCATAACGCCATTTCCTAATCATCAACAGTTCAGTTTTTTTTACTTTTTAGCGAATTTCAGTTTCTTGACTATATTTGGAGGTCAAAGTAAAGGTTTTTTTTTTTTAAATGCTACACAACCAAATATTCCGTTTTCATTGAGTGTGCTTGATACTGGATATCTGGACATTTCTATTATTTGGTACAAGGTTGTTATCTTATGTTTGAGATCAGTAGCAGTCCTCCTTCTGTCCTGAAGGTTACACAAACAAAGATACTTGACATTAGTAGCATTGAGTTTAGGTGTTCTGTTTCTTCCTTTTTTTCAAATGTGCTTGTTTCAGTCTCGCGACCTAGGGTGCACTTGAGAGTGTTTGTGGAGCATTTCGAATCTGTAGTAATTTGTTAAAAAGTTCAACTAACATCACGTAAAACTTTTATTGAATCTTTCTTCTCTATTGACAATTCTCTACGGCGCCTTTCTTGGAAGGAGGCTGTGACATGTCAACAAAACTTAATATATACAATGTTAAACACTGTTTTTATGAAGGTTTATTTGCAGAGTGTTATTAAAATGATTTCTTCTAGCATATACCGGTATCATATGGTAGCTCCTGACTAGCTTCTTTCTATATAGTTAAGACAGTGTACGGAGTATCATGACAGTTATTTCAGGCCCTAAATTTGACCGGTATGCTCATTAAGGCAGAACTGTTATATTCAGTTATTAACCCGTCATGGTATACACAGTGATTTGGTAAAGGATTCTACTACAAAGAAGATAATGACCCCAAACACTCATCCGACCTAAGCGGAAATTACTTAGCTAAGAAAGAAGCTGCTGGAGTCATTCAAATGATGTAATGGTCCCCCTTGGTACAAGTATATGGGAATTCTAAAGAATGATATTTAATTTCACCTTGGTTCATTCATTTATCAACAGGGATCAGTGAAGCATTATCATAGGGTTGACATTTACATTCTATAATGGGATAGAGAGAATTAGTTCCATAAACTGGA
Source organism: Tachypleus tridentatus (assembly GCF_004210375.1). Lineage (NCBI taxonomy): Eukaryota > Metazoa > Arthropoda > Merostomata > Xiphosura > Limulidae > Tachypleus > Tachypleus tridentatus. The sequence continues at coordinate 26,742,779 of NC_134833.1, forward strand.
AATTATTTCAATACATTATCTTGACCTAACGCTTTTTAACAATACTATAAGTAGTTGTAGCTTACATAGAAACTATTGTAATGGTTATTGTAAACTAGCTAATATAAGGTAGTTAATAGAAACTAGTTAATAAAAACTAGTTAATGTAAACTAGCTAACAAAAACTAGTGACTGTAAACTAGTTAATGTAAACTAGTTAACAGAAACTAGTTAATGTAAACTAGTTAATAGAAACTAGTTAATGTAAACCAGCTAATAAAAACTAGTTAATGTAAACAAGATAATAGAAACTAATTAATGTAAACTAGCTAATAGAAACTAGTGAATGTAAACTAGCTAATAAAAACTAGTTAATATAAACAAGCTAATAGAAACTAATTAATGTAAACTAGCTAATAGAATCTAGTGAATGTAAACTAGCTAATAGAAACTAGTTAATGTAAACAAGCTAATAGAAACTAATTAATGTAAACTAGCTGATAAAAAACTAGTTACTGTAAACCAGCTGATAAAAAAACTGGTTAATGTAAACAAGCTAATAGAAACTAATTAATGTAAACTAGCTAATAGAAACTAGTGAATGTAAACTAGCTAATAGAAACTAGTTAATGTAAACCAGCTGATAAAAAACTGGTTAATGTAAACCAGCTAATAAAACTAATTAATGTAAAATCCAATAACAATTAAAGTGTTTTAAATAATTTAGGGCAAAAAGAAATATGTTTGACATAATTAAAATATAGGATAAAAAGTGAAATATCGTTTAGAGCTGATATTTTAAAGGGAAAACTAACGGGATTCAGGATAAAAATTCACCTGTTGAGTGTCCGATTTAGACACAGTTTTTATTTTCGTCATCAAAGTGAAGCGATCGTCTAGGAAAAAAGCAAATATCGGATCTGTGATGTCGAGAAAACCCACTTGTAGAGAAATATATATGCAAAAACGGCTCGCATATGAATATCGGATCTGTTGATGAAAAAATAATCTGTATTTGGTTTGTTTTGAATTTCGCGCAAAAGCTGCACGAGGGATATCTGTGCTAGTCATCCTTAATTTAGCAGTGCAAGGCTAAAGGGAAGGCAGCTAGTCATCAACACCCACCAACAACTCTTGGGCTACTCTTTTAGTAACGAATAGTGAGATTGACTGTAACATTATAACGCCCCCACGGCTAAAAGGGCGAGCATGTTTGGTGTGACGGGGATTCGAATCTGCGACCCTCGGATTACGAGTCGAGTACTTTAACCAGCTGGCCATGCCGGGCTCTGTACTTGATAAAGTGACATAACATAGAGTTTTAATTTTTAGTTTGTTATATGACGACATTAGATTTTTGACTCAACTATTCAAACATAAAATCGTATCGTGTCACACTAAATTTGTTTTTCTACTTTAAATGTAACCTAAGGAATACACATTAACTAAAAATGATGTCTAAAAAAGATATGAGGTAATATAATGATACACAGATATTTTTTACAGAGCAAATTATAATGTTGTTGATTTAAAACTGTTATTAAACTGCCGTTTCTTCTTTAGCAAGTCATGTATAAACTTAACATAAATATTTTTTGTACCTCACGTTGTTATGGTACTGATATCTAAATTTTTGACGGTTCGAATTGTTAAGTAGAGATAACTGCATTCCATCCATCGTATTTTTAATAATTTTCATTAAATTGTAATTTTGACTCATCCAAGGTAGGGCCCTCCCAGTGACTCAGCCGTGTATCTGCGGACTTACAACGCTAAAAACCGGGTTTCGATATCCGAGGTGTTTGAGCACAGATAGCCCATTGAGAAGCTTTATGCTGAATTCAAAACAAAACAATCCAAGATAAGTATACGGTACAATGGAGGTTCATTTTTACAGTTTATAAAGTATAAGGTAATGTCACATATCTTTGACTTAATGAAATTACATGTATAGAAACTAATATCCCTCCGAGTTAAATTGAGTTATTATTAAAGAGACTACTTTCTGTATTACCTTATTTGGATGCGACTTTTTTTCTAAATTATTTCACCAAAGATACACGTCATGGTACAAAAATATCTATTAACTTTAAATGGTTTCCTTCAAATAAACTTATCTAGTTTTGTTTTGATCGTAAACAGACCAACTTACTCGTAATATAAAGAGAGAATATCTGGTTTAACATGATACCAGAAATAATAAAATGGTTTAAATTAAGTGAATCTAAGAAGTACAGTACCTAATAAACAAGTAAGTCTAGATTATACTAAGAACTTACCAGTTCCTTCTGGTCAAATAAGCTTGACACATAGATCAGAAATAAAAATCAGTTTAGTGAATAGTATATATATATATACATATGTAGGTAGATTAATATATTCGTGTCACTAAGAGTTTATATTTTCGTTAAAGAGTTACCAATAACACTATGTAACAAAATGTTTATTTTTCTTGTTCCTGGGCAGAAAGTGTTATTTATTAATTGCTTATGCCTAAATTAAATGGAAAAGACCTATTTTTCTCTTCAAACTTTGCTTTCGTGACCTGGGTGCGTATAACGAAGACATGATGGGAGACTATATTTGGGGGCTGATACGTGAAAGTGATTTACATTACAGTTGCAAATCTAGAAAAACTATTCACTTCTAAACATTTTTGTATAACTTTATTATAAATACATGTAAATCATGATTCATATGTTGTTTTATTCAAACTTTATGTAAATGAAGATGTGCATATTTGCCAGTTTTTACATAGAAAGTAGGTTAATTTCTAAATTTCATTATCCAGATCACAAAAGCAAAGTTTGAAGGGAATAATGGCCATTTTCTGTACTTTTACAACATAAGCAATACTATTCAGGAACAAAATTTGGGTTACACAGTGTAATGATTAGACTGTACCGATTCGCGAGCTGCGTGCTATGGTTGTTGTCGATATTTTCGACTCACTATCCTTTTTCTATCTTCTTAAAAGTTTCTGAATTATGTACATAAGCAGGAAAAATGAGAGGGAATATATTTTTAAAGCTCCTCGCGATAGTCTCACGAGAACATGCTATAACTTTCAATACGTTCAGAAGAGGCCATCAGTTTCAAATGGTCACATATTTTATAAGTACAAGACACACCTTATAATTTAGGCCATAGTCATTCCACGTTAAGCTCATTTCTTGGGCTTCTTCAGGGTAAACCGTTTATGTCAACAGTCATACACTAACAAGTATCCTAAAGAAAAAAGATGCAAGTTGATCACTGTTTTATTTGTTTTCTTTCAACGGTAACTTCTTAAATTTTTATCTTTATTTATTTAACGTATCTGTAAAATGAAGAAAAAAATAATAAAACAGACCTCAAAATTACGACTCGAAAATTTTAAAAAATAATAAGAACGCGCTTGATTAAGAAGTAAATAAATCATGAGATACCATTAATATTTGTAATACAAAACTAGTTTACCAATAACTTTAACAAACAGCTTAATTTAATCTGTAGTTTCGTGAAATATGAAGTGAATATTGGAACTCTCCAGGATAATACCCAATCAGATTAGCGAGTATTGGAGCTTATCAATCTAATACCAAGTTAGAATAATGAGTATTGAAACTTATCAAGCTAGTACTAAGTTAGAATAATGAGTATTGGAACTTATCAAGCTAGTACTAAGTTAGAATAATGAGTATTGAAACTTATCAAGCTAGTACTAAGTTAGAATAATGAGTATCAGAACTTATCAAGCTAGTACTAAGTTAGAATAATGAGTATCAGAACTTATCAAGCTAGTACTAAGTTAGAATAATGAGTATTGAAACTTATCAAGCTAGTACTAAGTTAGAATAATGAGTATCAGAACTTATCAAGCTAGTACTAAGTTAGAATAATGAGTATCAGAACTTATCAAGCTAGTACTAAGTTAGAATAATGAGTATTGAAACTTATCAAGCTAGTACTAAGTTAGAATAATGAGTATCAGAACTTATCAAGCTAGTACTAAGTTAGAATAATAAGTATTGAAACTTATCAAGCTAGTACTAAGTTAGAATAATGAGTTTTAGAACTTATTAAGCTAGTACTAAGTTAGAAGAATGAGTATCAGAACTTATCAAGCTAGTACTAAGTTAGAATAATGAGTATCAGAACTTATCAAGCTAGTACTAAGTTAGAAGAATGAGTATCAGAACTTATCAAGGTAGTACTAAGATAGAATAATGAGTATCAGAACTTATCAAGCTAGTACTAAGTTAGAATAATGAGTATCAGAACTTATCAAGCTAGTACTAAGTTAGAAGAATGAGTATCAGAACTTATCAAGGTAGTACTAAGATAGAATAATGAGTATTGGAACTTATCAAGCTAGTACTAAGTTAGAATAATGAGTATCAGAACTTATCAAGCTAGTACTAAGTTAGAATAATGAGTTTTAGAACTTATTAAGCTAGTACTAAGTTAGAATAATGAGTATTGAAACTTATCAAGCTATTACTAAGTTAGAATAATGAGTATTAGAACTCATCAAGCTAGTACTAAGTTAGAATAATGAGTATCAGAACTTATCAAGCTAGTACTAAGTTAGAATAATGAGTTTTAGAACTTATTAAGCTAGTACTAAGTTAGAATAATGAGTATCAGAACTTATCAAGCTAGTACTAAGTTAGAATAATAAGTATCAGAACTTATCAAGCTAGTACTAAGTTAGAATAATGAGTATTGAAACTTATCAAGCTAGTACTAAGTTAGAATAATGAGTATTGAAACTTATCAAGCTAGTACTAAGTTAGAATAATGAGTATTGAAACTTATCAAGCTAGTACTAAGTTAGAATAATGAGTTTTAGAACTTATTAAGCTAGTACTAAGTTAGAATAATGAGTATTGAAACTTATCAAGCTAGTACTAAGTTAGAAGAATGAGTATCAGAACTTATCAAGCTAGTACTAAGTTAGAATAATGAGTATTGAAACTTATCAAGCTAGTACTAAGTTAGAAGAATGAGTATCAGAACTTATCAAGCTAGTACTAAGTTAGAATAATGAGTATTGAAACTTATCAAGCTAGTACTAAGTTAGAAGAATGAGTATCAGAACTTATCAAGCTAGTACTAAGTTAGAATAATGAGTATTAGAACTCATCAAGCTAGTACTAAGTTAGAATAATGAGTATTGAAACTTATCAAGCTAGTACTAAGTTAGAATAATGAGTATTAGAACTCATCAAGCTAGTACTAAGTTAGAATAATGAGTATTGAAACTTATCAAGCTACTACTAAGTTAGAATAATGAGTATTGAAACTTATCAAGCTAGTACTAAGTTAGAATAATGAGTATTGAAACTTATCAAGCTAGTACTAAGTTAGAATAATGAGTATTAGAACTCATCAAGCTAGTACTAAGTTAGAATAATGAGTATTGAAACTTATCAAGCTAGTACTAAGTTAGAATAATGAGTATTGAAACTTATCAAGCTAGTACTAAGTTAGAAGAATGAGTATCAGAACTTATCAAGCTAGTACTAAGTTAGAATAATGAGTATTAGAACTCATCAAGCTAGTACTAAGTTAGAATAATGAGTATTGAAACTTATCAAGCTAGTACTAAGTTAGAATAATGAGTATTAGAACTCATCAAGCTAGTACTAAGTTAGAATAATGAGTATTGAAACTTATCAAGCTAGTACTAAGTTAGAATAATGAGTATTGAAACTTATCAAGCTAGTACTAAGTTAGAATAATGAGTATTAGAACTCATCAAGCTATTACTAAGTTAGAATAATAAGTATCAGAACTTATCAAGCTAGTACTAAGTTAGAATAATGAGTATCAGAACTTATCAAGCTAGTACTAAGTTAGAATAATGAGTATTGAAACTTATCAAGCTAGTACTAAGTTAGAATAATGAGTATTGAAACTTATCAAGCTAGTACTAAGTTAGAATAATGAGTATTGAAACTTATCAAGCTAGTACTAAGTTAGAATAATGAGTATCAGAACTTATCAAGCTAGTACTAAGTTAGAATAATGAGTATCAGAACTTATCAAGCTAGTACTAAGTTAGAATAATGAGTATCAGAACTTATCAAGCTAGTACTAAGTTAGAATAATAAGTATCAGAACTTATCAAGCTAGTACTAAGTTAGAATAATGAGTATTGAAACTTATCAAGCTAGTACTAAGTTAGAATAATGAGTATCAGAACTTATCAAGCTAGTACTAAGTTAGAATAATGAGTATCAGAACTTATCAAGCTAGTACTAAGTTAGAATAATAAGTATCAGAACTTATCAAGCTAGTACTAAGTTAGAATAATGAGTATTGAAACTTATCAAGCTAGTACTAAGTTAGAATAATGAGTATTGAAACTTAGCAAGGTAGTACTAAGTTAGAATAATGACTATTGAAACTTATCAAGCTAGTACTAAGTTAGAATAATGAGTATTGAAACTTATCAAGCTAGTACTAAGTTAGAAGAATGAGTATTGAAACTTATCAAGCTATTACTAAGTTAGAATAATGAGTATTGAAACTTATCAAGCTAGTACTAAGTTAGAATAATGAGTATTGAAACTTATCAAGCTAGTACTAAGTTAGAATAATGAGTATCAGAACTTATCAAGCTAGTACTAAGTTAGAATAATGAGTATTGAAACTTATCAAGCTAGTACTAAGTTAGAATAATGAGTATTGAAACTTATCAAGCTAGTACTAAGTTAGAATAATGAGTATCAGAACTTATCAAGCTAGTACTAAGTTAGAATAATGAGTATTGAAACTTATCAAGCTAGTACTAAGTTAGAATAATGAGTATTGAAACTTATCAAGCTAGTACTAAGTTAGAATAATGAGTATTAGAACTCATCAAGCTATTACTAAGTTAGAATAATGAGTATTGAAACTTATCAAGCTAGTATTAAGTTAGAATAATGAGTATTGAAACTTATCAAGCTAGTACTAAGTTAGAATAATGAGTATTGGAACTTATCAAGCTAGTACTAAGTTAGAATAATGAGTATTGGAACTTATCAAGCTAGTACTAAGTTAGAATAATGAGTATCAGAACTTATCAAGCTAGTATTAAGTTAGAATAATGAGTATTGAAACTTATCAAGCTAGTACTAAGTTAGAATAATGAGTATTGAAACTTATCAAGCTAGTACTAAGTTAGAATAATGAGTATCAGAACTTATTAAGCTAGTACTAAGTTAGAATAATGAGTATTGAAACTTATCAAGCTATTACTAAGTTAGAATAATGAGTATCAGAACTTATTAAGCTAGTACTAAGTTAGAATAATGAGTATTGAAACTTATCAAGCTAGTACTAAGTTAGAATAATGAGTATTGAAACTTATCAAGCTAGTACTAAGTTAGAATAATGAGTATTGAAACTTATCAAGCTAGTACTAAGTTAGAATAATGAGTATTGAAACTTATCAAGCTAGTACTAAGTTAGAATAATGAGTATTGAAACTTATCAAGCTAGTACTAAGTTAGAATAATAAGTATTGAAACTTATCAAGCTAGTACTAAGTTAGAATAATAAGTATTGAAACTTATCAAGCTAGTACTAAGTTAGAATAATGAGTATTGAAACTTATCAAGCTAGTAATAGTTAGTAACGTGAATAGTGTTTTTTGTTTGTTTGCTGACCTGAGATGTGCAGACGAACCTTCAACAGGAGAATCTGTAGACCACGGTAGAGAGTAAGGCGAATCAAGGAATGCATCAGAGGTAGAGAGTAAGGCGAATCAAGGAATGCATCAGAGGTAGAGAGTAAGGCGAATCAAGGAATGCATTAGAGGTAGAGAGTAAGGCGAATCAAGGAATGCCTTAGAGGTAGAGAGTAAGGCGAATCAAGGAATGCATTAGAGGTAGAGAGTAAGACCAATCAAGGAATGCCTTAGAGGTAGAGAGTAAGGCCAATCAAGGAATGCCTTAGAGGTAGAGAGTAAGACCAATCAAGGAATGCATTAGAGGTAGAGAGTAAGGCCAATCAAGAAATGCATTACAGGTAGAGAGTAAGGCGAATCAAGGAATGCCTTAGAGGTAGAGAGTAATGCAAATCAAGGAATGCCTTAGAGGTAGAGAGTAAGGCCAATCAAGGAATGCATTAGAGGTAGAGAGTGAGGCCACTCAAGGAATGCCTTAGAGGTAGAGAGTAAGGCCAATCAAGGAATGCATTAGAGGTAGAGAGTAAGACCAATCAAGAAATGCATTACAGGTAGAGAGTAAGGCCAATCAAGGAATGCCTTAGAGGTAGAGAGTAAGACCAATCAAGGAATGCATTAGAGGTAGAGAGTAAGGCCAATCAAGAAATGCATTACAGGTAGAGAGTAAGGCGAATCAAGGAATGCCTTAGAGGTAGAGAGTAATGCAAATCAAGGAATGCCTTAGAGGTAGAGAGTAAGGCCAATCAAGGAATGCATTAGAGGTAGAGAGTAAGGCCAATCAAGGAATGCCTTAGAGGTAGAGAGTAAGACCAATTAAGGAATGCCTTAGAGGTAGAGAGTAAGGCCAATTAAGAAATGCATTAGAGGTAGAGAGAAGACCAATTAAGAAATGCATTAGAGGTAGAGAGTAAGGCGAATCAAGGAATGCCTTAGAGGTAGAGAGTAAGGCCAATCAAGGAATGCCTTAGAGGTAGAGAGTAATACCAATAAAGGAATGCATTAGAGGTAGAGAGTAAGGCCAATCAAGGAATGCCTTAGAGGTAGAGAGTAATACCAATCAAGGAATGCATTAGAGGTAGAGAGTAAGACCAATCAAGGGATGCCTTAGAGGTAGAGAGTAAGGCCAATCAAGGAATGCCTTAGAGGTAGAGAGAAGACCAATCAAGGAATGCATTAGAGGCAGAAAGTGAGGCCAATCAAGGAATGCATTAGAGGCAGAAAGTAAGGCCAATCAAGGAATACATCAGGCCTCTACGTCAGAGATTTTCTTTTTAATTACATCCCTGGCGAGAAAAAAGAAAACAAATATTTAAGCTTAATGAGATATTAGATATCCAACTGGTGAAGTAAATCCTTACGTTGATTGTTAGATCGCTCTATTTAATTCATTATTTGTATGATGTGATGAATAAGAGTAATATGTAGTAAGAGAATTACTCATGTAAAGTTGTAAGTTTTGACTAACATTTTCAACGAAATAATGCAGTCTAAAGGTGAACTTCTAGTGATGAAATGCAGGGGCGAATTTAGATCAGATTGGGCCTGGAACAGTAGAATAACATGTCTCCCCGACCACTGGTGCAAATAGTTCTTTTGCCTGACCCTCAACATGATTTTGATGAATTATGTCAGCTGGATTTGCATTTGGCAATTTTAAAATGTTAGTGTGTTTCAAGGCTTAACTTTGTAGTTAAATATTAGAGTTTAAATCCATTTTTGGCTTAAAGAATTGTAATGTTAGAATTTGGGCTTCGATTCCGGCAAACGGTAGAGCATGTGTAGGTCATGCTACAGTCTTGCAACAAGATAAACAAGAACAACAAAAGAGTTACGACTTTGTAGGTTTACGTTTTGTGAAACGTATGTGAAATTGATATCTGAAGTCTATCACTGCCTCCGTTTTTTCCTAAATAACACAGGAACCTCATCCTTTACTTAAAAGAAAAATATATCATTATAAATTTTTATATGGAAGGTTATCCTATTTGCGGGGAAACTTGTGTATATTTTAATGCATTTTGACTTTGAGATACAATCTATAAATGTTAGAAAACAACAACAGACAAAATAACGATAAAGAATATGTAGGCATATTTTATAATGACAGTTTTACTTGCTTTTTATACATTTTAACACACTAATTTATATTTGTCCCTCGCAGTACATATATGTGACCCTTCATTACATTTATTTCCCCGAAGGATGGTCATTCGCAACACTATACATTGGTGTTTTTTTTTTCTGTCAGTCATTCAGTAGACACAAGAATGACGTCAATAAAATGTGCGCATACAATAAATCACGAGAAGAAATATGCAGTCTATAGGCTACAACACAGCATACCAATGAACTTCAAAAGCAAGAAATAAAAATATTTGTTACACTTAATTTTGGTTTTATTTACTCTTGAAACAGAACACTTTTGGGGATCTTGCGGAAGTACATCAAGTATTTAAGTCACATATTTTCATAGACAAAACTTTGTTGTTTCGAAGATTCTTAAATAGCTAAGTTAACATACGCAATTACAAAATATTAAACAATTCCTGAAATCAAATCAAACAAGTTTATTTCAGTGGATACTAAGTGGGTTTAAACTTCTGAGACTTTACTTTTTTTTTTTTTCGGTTAGAACGCGTGTGTGTATTTGTGTATTTTTATTATAGCAAAGCTACATGGGGCTATCTGCTGAGCCCACCGAGGGGAATCGAACCCCTTATTTTAGCGTTGTAACTCCGAAGACTTACAGCTGTACTTAAGTTCTCAGTTCAGTTTAAAGTAAGCTGCTTTGAAAAACAACGAACAGGCAAGGATTGATTTGGTTTTGAATTTCGCGCAAAGCTACACGAGGGCTATTTGCGCTAGCTGTCTCTAATTTAGCAGTATAAGACTAGAGGGAAGGCAACTATTCATCACTAACCACTGTCAACTCTTCGGTTACTCTATCACCAAAGAATAGTTAGATTGACTGTCACATTGTAACGCCCCCACGGCTAAAAGGGCGAGCATTTTGGTGCGACCGAGATTCGAACCCGCGACCCTCAGCTTACGAGTCGAATGCCTTAACCACCTGAGTAATGATTCCTTCTTTATCAGGCTCGACATGGCCAGGTGGTTTAGTCACTCGAGTTGTAAGCTGAGGGTCGCGGGTTCGAGTCCCCGTCACACCACACATGATGTCTCTTTCAGTCATGATAGCGTTATAATGTGACGGTCAATCCCATTATTCGTTGGTAAAAGAGCAGTTCAAGAGTTGGCGGTGGGTGATGATGACTAGCTACTTTTTCTCTATTCTTACACTACTAAATTAGGAGCGGCTAGCGCAGATAACTCTTGTGTAGCTTTTTGCGAAATTCAAAACAAACAAACAATAATCTATGAATCCAAAATAATGTTTGGGGTTTCCGTACTGTAACTGCTGAGGAACAGATATAACTGTACATCGATTGGACTCGTTACCTGCAAGGAATGGTAATTTGGAACAGTGTAAAATATATATTATTTATAGCATAAATAGTGCTGTTTCAAGGGATAAACCATACTTAGAAAAAATCAAATCGAAAACAGTGTTCAAGCTGTAATTGAATTTCATAATACAGAGAGAGATATCATGCAATATTGAAACTGAAGTAACAATAGTTATTTATTCACACTCAATGACGAGAAACAAAATTTATCTAAACAAATGTACTTTTCAAACAATGTTGTACAAAGTATAACGAAAGATTGAGCCTGAGAGAAGAACATATGCGAAGTATATCTAATAAACCTATCAGCTAACCAGATGTTGAGGTTCCTGCGTCTTAGTCAGTGTACGACGACATTAGCACGTAGCATGTTGTTTTCTTTTCACCAATGAACGCAAAAACTTCATTGATTGTTCAAAATATGCACTCATATCCTTGTTATGAGCCACAGTTTAGATTTTCAAATAAATCAGAGATTTAACACAAGAGTAGAAAAACAACTAAACTAAAGAATTATGGAGCGAGAGTTTTTTTTTTTATCGTTATGATAAATATTAGACTAAAATGAAAGAAAACAAACAAACCAAAGAATCTTTGGAGAGTTTTCACTTGCTTTAGATACAAATTCATATCTAATATTACGTTAACTTTATTTTACCTACAAAGTGATTCCTGCAAATACTGCGAATGATTATTTTGTATCATAATTGTCTGTCTCTAATCATGTTCGTGAGGTTGAAACTAAAACATAAAAATATGGTTGAAGGTTGTGGCTACGCGTAGTAGTATCGTGTTAGTATAAGTACACAAACCGAGATTTTCGGAAGTTTTAATAATGTAACATACAAGATTAAAATGACAATTGGTGTAACGAGACTCGTAGAAAAGTTTTTAATGTAAAACTTATATTTTGTACTAAATATTAGCTGTATTAGCGTGACTAGTCGAGTGACACGTATTGTGACTGGAACAGAGAAGCATCTTTAAAAGTATTGGCAATTTTAATTATTTTTAAGCCTCACGTATCCATTGTTTAAGACGTAAAAATGACAGTAATGGAAAACTGCACAGGAATAGATAATTATCCGAACTAAACGTTTTTCTCCTCTAAAATCAAATGGATTCGTGATTCTAACAATTTTGTTTCATCCAAACGATATCATAAACAACATAAGACAACACACGAATGGATTCGTACGCCAATAATTTTCCTTAGTCAAATACATCACAGACAGCAACGAAATCTTTGAGTTCTTCAAGAAAAAACAACTTATTTCAATTCGTTTCCATCTCATGTTTTAAAGAACAAAAAAACAACAAAAAACAAACAACAACAAATGGTACTGTAAGTATAGTTGATCCTCTGTGTTAGAGTGGATGATAAAAAACAATATCTTGGTGTGAATTTATAGCTCTTTCGTGCAGACCTGCAAAAAAATAAAAATAAACAGAGTTGTACAAACAATCAATTATTTATTTTTTTGATATGTGAACTAGTGTAGATGTCCGAAATTTAACGCAATAAAGACCAAATGGTATTGATTTCAACAAATTCAAACAAGCCCCCAAAATTAGTGTTACATTACGATAAAAATATCAAAAACTATGATAACGAGATGGCGCTGTTTTTTTTTTTTTTAAATATTTATCATTCACTGTAAAGAATGAAAAAAACACACCTGCAGAGCTAAGTAGGTTATTGCGTGATGTTGTGTCAGGGTGATCGAAGAAACTAAAACACAGTGCAATAAATCAGAGAGAGAAAGAGAAAAAACACAATATTCAATTCACCCCGCTACTAATGACTCGGTGAATGTATTTCACTTCCTACAGTCTGAACGAAATTCCAAAAGTGGCGTAGAATATAAACAACTTTAAAAAAATGCTACTACCCATCGTTCATATTGTGCATTATGCTGTAAATCTTAGAAACAGTGACATTTAGTGAAATACTTTTAACGTAAAGAAATAGCAGAGGGCTTATGATGATTGCCTTTCTAAAGGTGATAAAATCATAAGCCTAATGTGGATTCTGTGGTATTGCTAATTTTTTGAGGTGTCAATAAGGCTACTTTAAAATGCACGCATTCACGTTAAATTTCATACACACCACCAGTAGATGGAAAGATGGTAAGCGGTAGTTTTCACGCGTAAAAAATTTACCGAGCTCAATGCCCACGACAGACGACGAGAACCGCAAAAATTACCAAGTAATTTAAGCGATTTTAAAAACGTTTATATTTTAAGGCACGAGTAGCGATGAGTGGTGATAAGGAGAAACCCAAAACCTGATATCGAGAAATTTTAATTTAATAGAACACATTTATACTACAAAAATACATGCGTAAGAAAACTTATAAACTTATGAAACAGAGGTAAGAAGAAGATAAACTTATGAAAGAGAGGTAAGAAGCAGAGAGATCATAAACTTATGAAGCACTGTCAAGAAATAGAGACGATACGATAAACTTACAAAACAGAGGTAAGAATGAGATAAAATTACAAAACAGAGGCAAGAAATACAAAGATGATAAACTTATTAAACAGAGATAAGAAATACAGTTATGATAATCTTATTGAACAAAGCTAAGAAATACAGAGATGATAAACTTATTAAACAGAGGTAAGAAATCCAGAGATGATAATCTTATTAAACAAAGCTAAGAAATACAGATATGATAAACTTATTAAACAGAGGTAAGAAATCCAGAGATGATAAACTTATTAAACAGAGGTGAGAAATACAGATATGATGATCTTATTAAACAAAGCTAAAAAATACAGAGATGATAAACTTATTAAACAGAGGTAAGAAATACTGAGATGATAATCTTATTAAACAAAGCTAAGAAATACAGAGATGATAAACTTACAAAACAGAGGTAAGTAATACCTTAAGAGATGCTTATTGTATAATTGAAAGAGATAAAATACAGATATAAGTATTATTTTCATAGTGTTACGCTAAACGCAATAAACATTGGCGATACGAAAACTTAGGATAATGTAATATGTTTTATTTTTTATCATAAATGTTAGAAAATGTATGATACATTTGCACTGATTTTACTTTTTTACAAGTCATTTTCAAGAAACTAAAGATCTTTCTATTATTAACTTGAAAATGTACTTGTTTTTCACGTTGTGAAACTATGACAATCTTCAATGCATAGTCAGTTGTTAAAAACGTCTGATTTATAAAAATATTTTTCTATTGACATATTTAGTAGTTTTAACTAATATACTCTAGCTATACTGTGTAGTTGTGGCAAATAACACATAAGTACTTGTGCACTAACTAGCTTAGGCCAATAGCAAATATTGACTCGGTGAATGTATTTCACTTCCTAGATTCTAAACGACTTTCAAAAAATGACGTTGAATAGAAACATAAACATCACTACACTAGCCCGATAACAAATATTAATGTTAAGTGGTTGCAACCAATAGCAGGAACCAATGTTCATTTATTCCACCTAAACGAAAATAGCGATATTTAGTAGTCTTTTAATTAACCAATAAGAACATTTGTTCACAGTTTACTTATAATAAATACGTTCATTTATACTATATTAACAATGAAGATGTTTTACTTTTTTATCTTAAAGTACTAACTATGAAGTGAAAGGTGTCTGAGATAAAAACCTCCTGTTATCTACAACATAAATTCATACTTACTTAATTTTTGTATCTGATGCTGTAAACCAAAGTTGAAAGTTACAAACATATAAAGTGTGAAATCTTTATAAAACATAGTGAAAACTGTGACAATATTTGCTATGTAAAAGAAAATTATTCACTTAGATCTTCGACAAAATATAAAAACAAAATATAATGATTTATTTTTCGTTACAGGATATATTGAAATTATGTTAACTTGGCCCAGCATGGCCAAGTGTGTTAAGGCGTGCGAGTCGTAATCTGAGGGGCGTGGGTTCGCATCCCCGTTGCGCCAAACATGCTCGCCGTTTCAGCCGTGGGGGCGTTTTTGTGTGACGGTCAATCCTACTATTTGTTGGTACAAGAGTAACCCAAAAGTTGGCGGTGGGTGGTGATGACTAGCTGCCTTCCCTCTAGTCTTACACTTTTAAATTAGGGACGGCTAGCACAGATAACCCTCGAGTAGCTTTGTGCGAAATTCAACAAAAACAAACAATCTGTCAACTATTTTTGTAAATATTATTAAGCACAAATAGACCACCTGTGCTATACCAACAGCTGGTATGGAAACTCAAACTGACGTATTATAGAACTAAATGTTAGATAACTAAATGATAGACTACATGGAAGACAGCTTGTCGTTGCAACCCATCACCAACACTTGGGCTATTGTGTTAGACCGATCAGTTGGAACTTACACTATTCTGATAGCTTATTACCTATAACCACAAAATATAGGACATGAAACCTCAGATCATGGGCCGACTTGTTAACCACTGGACTGCAGTCGGTCACGAGTAAATAAAACAGACTGACAGTGTTAATAAAAGAATTTATGTCGTAAGTATAAAACATTTAGCATTCTAAACATACGTTCATGAAGAATGTTAACACGAAGTGACAAAAATACATTTATCAGCTTAACTCTTTAAGAGTACAAACCTGATAATTTAGGCATTCATCGAATCAAATATTATTCAATGTTGACATTTTATTATCTTTTATTTTAAATACGAAATGGAAAAGAAAGAAAAAACGTGACAAAAAAGTCAAAAGTTTCTTCTTATAAATGAATAAAGAAAATTCACTTAATACTATATTTTACCCAGTTGACAGGGGTCTCTTTATTACTAGCTTTAGAATATTTTAATATGCAAGTAGGTTGAGGACGTTTTGTCATTACTTTATGATAATAAGACAATAAAAACTAATCTGAGACACGGTTCCATTCTATATTTTTACATCGTCTAACGTTATTTCTACATACTATGTCATTCGTTTCGTTTTTTATTGCTTTTGTCAGTTTCAAATTTTTAATCGATCGTGTTGAAACCCTGTGAAAACGTGCAAGTTTGCAATGATGAGGGTTTTGGAAATTGGAAGATAACAAACACACATACTTTCTTTGGAAGATAACAACCACACGTACTTTTAATGGAAGATAACAACCACACATACTTTCATTGGAAGATAACAAACACACATACTTTCATTGGAAGATAACAAACACACGTACTTTTATTGGAAGATAACAAATACGCATGCTTTTATTAGAAGATAACCACACATACTATTATTGGAAGATAACCACACATACTTTTATTGGAAGATAACAAACACACGTATTTTTATTGGAGTATAACATACAGAGGTACTTTTATTTGAAGGTAATAAACAAACGTACTTTTATTGGAAGGAAACAAGCACATGAACTTTTATTGGAAAACGACAAACACGAACTTTTATTCGAAGTGTAGTACTAATTATAAGTAAAATATGTTTAGAATCACAAATGTGGCACCCCTTACAAGTAAAAGTATTTTATAGAATCACAAGTGTAGCACTACTTAAAGTAAAATTACATTTCGAATCATAAGTGTAGTAGTAATTACAATTAAAAATATTTTTAAAATCACGAGTGTAGCATTAATTACAAGTAAAAGTATATTTAGAAAAATAAATGTAGCACTAATTACAAGTAAAAGTACA
Source organism: Tachypleus tridentatus (assembly GCF_004210375.1). Lineage (NCBI taxonomy): Eukaryota > Metazoa > Arthropoda > Merostomata > Xiphosura > Limulidae > Tachypleus > Tachypleus tridentatus. The sequence goes on from NC_134833.1 coordinate 26,759,534, forward strand.
TTTAGAATAACAAGTGTAGCACTACTTACAAGTAAAATTATATTTAGAATCATAAGTGTAGCACTACTTACAAGTAAAATTATATTTAGAATCATAAGTGTAGCAGTAATTAGAATTAAAATATGTTTAGATTTAGAAGTGTAGCACTAATTGCAAGTAAATTATTTTTATAATCTCAAGGGTAGCACTAAATATAAGTAAAAGTATATTTAGAATCACAACTGTAGCACTAATTACAACTAAAAGTATTTTTAGAATCATAAGTCTAGCACTCATTACAAGTAAAACATTTTTAGAATCATAAGTGTAGCACTACTTAGAAGTAAAATTATATTTAGTATCATAAGTGTAGCAGTAATTAGAATTAAAAATATTTTTAGAATCACGAGTGTAGCATTAATTACAAGTAAAAGTATTTTTAGAAGCACAAGTGTAGCACTAAATACAAGTAAAAGCATTTTTAGAATCAAAAGTGTAGCAGTACTTAGATGTAAAATTATATTTAGAATCATAAGTGTAGCAGTAATTAGAATTAAAATATTTTAAGAATCACAAGTGCAGCACTAATTACAAGTAAAAGTATATTTAGAATCATAAGTGTAAAACTAATTACAAGTAAAAGTATTTTTAGAATCACAAGCGTAGCACTAAGTACAAGTAAAAATATATTTAGTATAATAAATGTAGCACTACTTACATTACAAATAAAATTATATTTAGAATCATAAGTGTAGCTGTAATTACAAGTAAAAATATGTTTAGATTTACAAGTGTAGCACTAATTACAAATAAAAGTATTTTTATAATCAAAAGCGTAGCACTAATTAATAGTAAAAATATGTTTCGATTCACAAGTGTAGCGCTAATTACTAGTAAAGGTATTTTTAGAATTTCAATGGTAGCAGTAAATATAAGTAAAAGTATATTTAGAATCACAAATGTAGCACTAATTACAAGTAAAATTATATTTAGAATCATAAGTGTAGCAGTAATTAGAATTAGAAATATTTTTAGAATCTCAAGGGTAGTAATAAATATAATTAAAAGTATATTTAAATTACAAGTGTAGCACTAATTACAAGTCAAAGTATATTTAGAATCACAAGCGTAGCACTAATTACAAGTAAAAGTATTTTTAGAATCACAAGTGTAGAACTAATTAAAAGGAAAGAATATTTACAATCACAAGTGGAGCACCAATTATAAGTAAAATATGTTTAGATTCATAAGTGCAGCGCTAATTACAAGTAAAATTATATTTAGAATCATAAGTGTAGCTGTAATTAGAATTGAAATATGTTCAGAATCACAAATGTAACATTAATTACAAGTAAAACTATTTTTAGAATAACAAATGTAGCAATAATTACAAGTAAAAGTATATTTAGAATCACAAGTGTAGCACTAATCACAAGTAAATGTATATTTAGAATCATAAGTGTAGCACTAATTAAAATATGTTTAGAAACACAAATGTAACACTAATTACAAGTAAAGGGACATTTAGAATCACAAGTGTAGTACTACTTACAAGTAAAATTATATTAAGAATCAGAAGTGTAGCAGTAATTACAAGTGAAAATATGTTTAGATTTACAAGTTTAGCACTAATTGCAAGTAAATTATTTTTATAATCTCAAGGGTAGCAATAAATATAAGTAAAAGTATATTTAGAATCACAACTGTAGCACTCATTACATGTAAAAGCATTTTTAGAATCACAAGTGTAGCACTACTTAGAAGTAAAAGTATCTTTAGAATCATAAGTGTAGTAGTAATTACAAGTAAAAGTATATTTAGAATATAAATGTAGCACTACTTACACATAGAAGTATGTTTAGAATCATAAGTGTTGCTGTAATTACAAGTAAAAATATGTTTAGATTTACAAGTGTAGCACTAATTACAAGTAAAAGTATATTTAGAATCACAACTGTATCACTAATTAGAAGTAAAAGTATTTTATAGAATCATAAGTGTAGCACTTATTACAAGTAAAAGCATTTTTAGAATCACAAGTGTAGCACTACTTACAAGTAAAATTACATTTAGAATTATAAGTGTAGCATTAATTAGAATAAAAATATTTTTAGAATCACAAGTGTAGCACTAATTACAAGTAAAATTATATTTAGAATAATAAATGTAGCACTATTTACAAATAGAATTATATTTAGAATCGTAAGTGTAGCTGTAATTACAAGTAAAATATGTTTAGATTTAGAAGTGTAGCACTAATTACAAGTAAAAGTATTTTTAGAATCACAAGTGTAGCACTAATTAAAAGAAAATATGTTTAGAATCACAAATATAACGCTAATTACAAGTAAAAGTACATTTAGAATAATAAGTGTGGCACTAAGTACAAAGTACAAGCAAAAGTATTTTTAGAATCACAAGCGTAGCACTAACTACTAGTAAAAATATGTTTAGATTCACAAGTGTATCAGTAATTACAAATAAAAGTATTTTTAGAATCTCAAGGTTAGCACTAATAATAAGTAAAAGTATATTTAAATCTCAAGTGTAGCACTAATTACAAATAAAAGTATATTTAGAATTATCAATGTAACACTAATTATAAGTAAAAGTATATTTAGATTCATTAGTGTAGGATTAATTACAAGTAAAAGTATATTTAGATTCATTAGTGTAGGATTAATTACAAGTAAAAGTATATTTAGAATAATCAGTGTAGCATTAATTACAAGTAAAATATGTTTAGAATCACAAATGTAACACTAATTACAAGTAAAAGTGTGTTTATAATCACAAGTGTGGCACTATTTATAAGTAAAAGTATGTTTAAGTCTAATAATTCAGGTTTTTTCAGCAGTCGTTGATTTGCTAGAAACGTAATAGTGCTCTGACTCATTTTACTTAGATAAGGTCAAGTTTCATTGATACATGAGTAGTCAAGTTTTTCACACACTTTCACTTTTAACGACACCGTATACCTAACATATTATGTGCTCAATAGTACTGCTGTTGTACACCGTTTTCGTAAGAAGTTAAGGCCTCAACAGTACTGTTGTTGTACTCAGTATACGTGACACGTTATGTTCTCAATAGTACTGTTGTAGTACACTGTATACCTAACATCTTAAATGCCCAAGAGTACAAAAGTACCGTTGTTGTACACAGTGTATGTAACGTCCTAAGTTTTCAAGAGTACAAAAGTACCGTTGTTGTACGCTGTGTATGTAATGTTCTAAGTTTCCAAGAGTACTGTTTTTTTACATAGTGTAGTAACGTTCCAAGTTTGTTCACACATTCTTAGCTCAAACAAGTTCTCAGTTTTATCAAGGAATTTCTCAACATTTTTCTTTGCATTAGAAATAGCAAAATGCCTGTTGTATTTGTTATTCAAAATTACCGTGTGTACTAGATATTAACGATACAGAATTTACATTAGACAATAATGTACATTAAATATCACCAATAATTGTACACACAGATGCCAACCCGACAGTAAATACTGAAGGTATGGCAATACGATTATATGGATACATCGTTCGATAAGACACGATATTTGGTAAACTTTCAGTCAACTTTAAAAGTCTTTTGTACAGAAAAACTAAACATTTATAATGAAGTATATTTGCTAAAAAATGATTCTTTCCTTCATCAAAAACATCACATGTAAGCAGAGGCGTAGATTTTTTACACCCGATGGAAGGGAATGATTTTTGCAACCACTTATGTAGACTGTTCAATTAGCAAATTGGTAATCTCTGATTACGTGAACCTGAAAGCTGTAAACATGCAGTCACAGAGTAATCTTGTTGCCACGATACTTCAAGGTTTCCATGTAGGTTTGTATAAGTGAGGTGTTGTGAACAGTTTTCAAAATGTTAATAGAATAAAGACAAGTGTGTCACAAATTAACTGCCACATGAATTTATTCCTGCACACTGCTTAGTATAAAAGATGGCCATTATACTTGACAAGGTTACTAATAACTTTCATTGCATGAATTACGTTTTCAAATATTAATAAAATTAGTAATTACCCTTGATAAGTTTATATCTACTGAAAAACTGTTCATGTTGTTTGATAAAAATAATTAAAATGTCTTTGCGAACTCTTGAAAATTACACATCAATACAATGTAGCACATAATTATTCATACTTTTCATTGAAGTAATATTCATTTAGTCCTCTAGTCTACATGTTCCCAAACGTAGACCTCCTTTGTGATGATCTGTTTATGAATTCTTTCATAAGCTCTTCTATATTTATCTTGTCGACCTCATCTTTGTGAGTGTGACAAACTGCCACATGGTTTAGGTGGCATTGAGACACAGTTGACCTTAACCACGTCTTCAACCGTCTTAATGAAGAAAAGCTACGTTCACATTTGCAGCTTGATACTGGACATACAAGCAAAATTTTCATGAGAAGAAACACTTCACTAAACATCTGCTGGCTTGTTTCATGCATTTTACAGTAAGCATCCTTTGCACCTTTCAGAGATACTGCTTTTGTTGTTCCTTTGAACCTGGGCAACTGAAACTCGAGCCGTTGTGCAGAGATTTCTGGATAGAAGTTTATAACCGAGTTGTCAATCTTGCCAGATGTGATCATGTTCTCAAGTGCCAGATATTACCTCAAGTCATTGTTGTCTGCATTGAGTCTAGTGGTCAGATGTTCTATGACTGTGCCCACAAATTCAAAATATTGGCTTTTGTAGTAATCTCTAGCTGTTGCAGAATGGTGTGCTGAGCCATCACCTGTGATCCTTTTGGGGGGTTTGCGAATGCGTGGTAGTTCAATAGGCACCAGATCTAGGGAAGTTACCTTTTTCTCAGCTTCATCAAATATCTTGTTGTAATTTTCCTCTGTTCGCAATACCCGCAATTGCTCAGCTGTCATTGCAGATGCTTCAATCATGCCAGATACTGTTGCTGATTTTGCTTGGAATGCACGATTTAGTTCGTTTAATGCAGCTAATGGATGCCGAGCCATCAACAATCCTAAAACAGTCTTTCCTTTGTCAAATCTGTTCAGCAGACCTCGTGCTTTCACTGCTACATCTGATTTTTCATTTGCTAATTCAGACAAAGAATCAACAGTGTCACTGTAGTGATCATTAGCACATGTAATTGCAGATAGGTGGCACTACCAGCGTGTTGGACACAGTGGGCGGATGTACTTAACTGGACCATTGTGGCTGTCTGACGATACAATATTTTCAAAGATTGTCTTGTATTTGCCTGACCTCTGAAGCAAGACACCAAGTTCACGTACCCACTGGATAGAATCTCGAACACAATCACAAGCTTCAACTGCATGTTGCATTATTAAATTAGCCTTGTGTGCTCTGCAGTGAAAAAAACAAAGCTGATGGTTGCTTCTCTTTTATTTTTGCCTGGCATCCACTGTAAGCACCACTCATGTTAGCGGCTCCATCATAAGTTTGTGCTCTTAATCCTGACAGTGATAAGTTGAGTCTAGTCAGTACATCAAGTATAGTATTGATATTGATGCCGCGATATTTAACCTAGATATAGAAGTCTTACCAAGGGTTACAAAGTTAGACGGTTTTGTCTGTAATTTATCATATATATTACTAACATTGTCTTATTCAGGTCCTTTATAGTGATTTCGCAAATTCTCAGGTTTGATCAACTAAATGACAGAAGACAAGAGAAGTACAATAGAAAAGTTAATGTCTGTATACTTTGTTACTGTTAATTTCTTATGTTACCTTACATGCAGGGGCGTAGATCCTGGGGGTATGGGGATACATCCCCCCTTCATTTTAGGTGGGGGTATGGTGCATACAATCATCCCCCTACAGTTTGGTCTGTTGAATTGTTTTATTGCATCACAGGCCTACAAATTGTGTGTTTGTTCTTGTGATTCTCGTGTTCTTATCAATCAAATTACATAATTAGGCCTAGATGTAGGCTTTTTTCAGTAGTCCAAATGTACATCTTTAATATAGGCGTGCTTCTAAGCTTTTCGATCTAAGCAATAGTTCGTAAGTATCAGTCAGTAGACCTAAGTATACATGCAAGGTTTGCAAGCACTATCACAGAATCTACCTACGTCTTGTACGTAGTGTAAGATTAAGTAAAATTTTCATCACAACAGATTGAACAGAGCATGAAATTCGAAAATATTACTCCCAAGCGTAAACTGTGATCTAGATCTGGCATGCCATTTGTAGCTTGTAGTTGTATCAAATTTATGTGTATATTGTGTAGTTTTCTTACGCCATTTGTTCTTATGCATGTCTAGCCGGTTTTATTGTCGAACGCCTTACTCTCCTTAGCTGCCGAATCCGCTGACCATAGTGTACGTTTAGTGTACGGTTAACGACAGGTTCGGGCCGCTCGGATCCAGACGGGCCCTACATCACCCCCCTCCGGTCCCTTTAGTCTGAGCCTCGATTTTATAACAGGGCTCATTAGACCTGTGTTTGTGGCCCTCATTAATCCATGAAATTTCAGCTTATCACCGCCCTCTAATAAAGTGCTGGTGCTTTATAGTAAAACAACAATATATTCTCTTATCATAGATAGTAAAAATATTGTATTTTCTTGTATAATTAAAACACAAAAGGAACGATTTCAACGGCCTGAAACCTCTACTCGAATTGTATTGTTAGTTTTTGTTTAGGTGTTTTTATTTAATAGATGTGTTTATAGACATTATATCACAATGTGTTTGACTTTTGATGAGATTTAACAGGAATATAATATATTTGTGATTAAGTATTTTTCAAGAAACTTGCAATTACTTGTAACTAGCACACATTATTGTCCCAGCGATGCCCAGGCGGTCAGTCGGCTCGGTAGTCACTGTGAGGTTCGCGCGTTCGACTTAAATACATTGTACAGTTCAGTCCCACTTCCATTCTGTTCTATCTTCGTTCGTTGTACGTTAGAGTTTTTCAATAAAGACTGTATTTTAGCTTGTTGAGTCATCTGGGAAACAGATTCCAATTATGACAAACAAGCGTCTGAAACCTTCCGATATTAGACAGTTCTGCAAGCCAGTTGCTAGTACTACAAGTGACAATGTAGATGCAGATAATCCAACAACCTCAAGCAAAGGAATAGAAACTTGCCATACAGAGGAAATACCATGTTCATCAGAAGACGAGTCTGAAAATGCTTGTGCAACTATTGCACATCATGAACCACCAAATAGTTGTGAAACAAGTTTGTGCAGTAATGAAAAATCTGACACTCCACAGATACAGTGTGGAAAGCCATATCATTCAGACGCACAACTAATACCATGACAGAAAGCAAAATCTCAAAATATCAACTTCCAGGGCAAGTGGTTTGATGAGTTCCCATGGCTGCACTTCGACAATCAGACTCAAAAAGTCATATACTTTCATTGTGCTAAGGCGGAAAATAGAGGCCTTTTTACAGGGAAATTGGAGAGGCTAGTGGAGTATACCTTCATACCCACCAGTTTTTGCAACAGGAAAAAGGCAAAACAGAAATTCAACGAACACCAATCCTCCTCTCAGCACAGATTCGCTATATCTCCAGAAGGTTCACTTGATGTAACTTCAGTGACTGTCCAGCTACATGATGGAAAAAAGAAGCAGCGGGAAGAATGCAAAAGAAATCTGGACAAAATATTCAGAAGTTTATGTTTCTTACTGCTTCAAGGTTTAGTATTACGTGGACATACTGATACGGAGGGGAACTTCCTGCAATTAATGATGCTCCTGGAAGAGGAAAATCCTGAGTTTACGGCCCACTTGTTAAAGAAAACCACAGTAACATCACCCCAGGCTCAGAATGAAACAATGGAGATGTTCAGTCATCAAATACTGATGAACATAGCACATTAAGTGCAGCAAAGTAAAATCTTTGCATAAATGGTTGATGGCACTCAAGTTGTAACAGATGCCGAACAGGAAGCAATATGTGTACGATACGTAGATGAGAACCTTGACGTCCATGAGACATTTCTTGGTTTGTACAGTGTTTCCAATTCAACTGGTGAAACAATATTCTCAAGTATCAATATCAAATATCAAGTATCGATATCGTATCGTCTGCTATAATGACATGTAAATATTTCAACAGTACAATACATAGTAATAGTACACATCACTAATAGCTTTATGTGTTGTAGGTGTTTGAGATTTGATTTGAACCTATCGTAATGTAACATTGTATGTGGAATTTAGAAGGGCGTGATATGTTGGTTTGGTTTGAATTTCGTGTAAAGCTACACGAGCGCTATCTGTGCTAGCCGCCTCACTAATTTAGTAGTGTAAGACCAGAGGGAAGGCAGCTAGTCATCATCACCAATCGCCAACTCTTGGACTACTCTTTTACCAACGAATAGTGGGATTGACTGTCACATTATAACGCCCCCACGACTGAAAGGGCGAGCATGTTTGATGTGAGAGGGATGCGAACCCGCGACCCTCGGATTACGAGTCGACTGCCTTAACCACTGTGATACGTGAAGCATTCCATTTGAATAATATAGCAGTGACAGAAGAAACATATAATTTTATACAGTTATATTTAACAGTCAACTTGCTACTTCTAGTATATGACTGATATTAGATTATATCTTGGAATATGAGGTTCATGAGCACAGGAGCAATGCGATGATATATGAGATCAGAGCCAAGCTCACAAGTTCACCCGTTTATAGCGAACACTTTTGTTGCGTAATTATTCGCAATTCTGGCATGGCCAGGTGGTTAGGGGGCTCGGCTTGTACTCTGAAGATCGTGGTTTCGAATCCCAGTCGCACCAAACATGCTCACCCTTTCAGCCGTGGGGCTTTATAAAGTAACGGTCTACCCACTATCCGTTGGTGTGAGAGAAACCCAAGAGTTGGCGGTGGGTGGTGATGACTAGTTGCTTTCCCTCTAGTCTTACGCTGCTAAATTAGGGACGGCTAGCGCAGATAGTCCTCGTGTAGTTTTGCGCGAAATTAAAAACAACAACAACAAACAACTTTTCCGCAGAATTGGACCTAGTAATATTTTAAGATACGAATCATGGTTCAATTATAAATCAATTTGGTTTTACAAATTGGCAGCGAAAGTTAGCGAGAATGTGGGTTACGTAGCGACGGTGTCGTCGAAATAAATGATAAAGTGTGATGTGAAACAATGTGGTGCATACCATTTTTACCGTGCAGGATTCATAGAAGAAAGTTTTCAAAGGCAAACAGATCAACGTTTGTTTTAAGGCAGAGTGTTAAAGACTTGTACTATGATTCCCCACTTTCCTGGAAAGTGATCTGCTTAATTTCTAATTTACACCAAGGTCCCCCAGTGACACAGAGGGAAGTTTCAGGACTGACATCGCTAGAAACCGGGTTTCGATACCCGTGGTGGTTATAGCACAGATAGCCCATCGTGTAACTTTGTTCTTAATTCCAAACAAACAAATGTATACCAATATAAAATGTCAGTATATTAGATTTAATTTCTCAAAATGTTGGAACAATGATAATAAATATTCGTAAAAATGCGTTTATATTGGTCCTCCGTTGGTACAGCGATACGTCTATTGATTTACAACGCTAAAATCAAATGTTCGATTCTCCTGGATGGATTCAGTAGATAGTCCAATGTGGTTTTGCTATAAGAAAACACACAAACACACACACTGGTACAACGGTACGTCTACGGATTTACAACGCTGAAATCAGGAGTTCGAGTTCCCTTGGTGGACTCAGCAGATAGCTCAATGCGGTTTTGCTATAAGAAAATACACAAACACACACACGCGTTTCGACTGGCCGTTAAAGTGGCAAAACAGTTTAATGATAATTTATAATTATAAAGCTTTTATAACGTTTCTATCCTGATGGGTAACCTCTATCAGTAATATATTTATTAATGGTACTACTATCTACACTATGGTAAGTAAGTAATGTCTTAAAATGGCTCGTGTCTATGATAAACGCCTAGTCTATCCAGACTTGTGACATCCAGTCTGTATGCATCAGTATGAAACTGTTATGATATTACGTGTACATCTCGAGCCAGCTCAACTGTCCTATTTGATTCCACCTACACCCCCAATTAACTTAAGATCTGAAGATAATCTACATTTTCAGGACAATGGAAGAAAAAATAATGTTCTCAGTGCCAACTATATAAATCATAGCAAATAGAGATTATTTAATAATTAAAAACAAATCTACTATTAGTGATCTCTTTACCAACCCTAAATTTCCCTCCTAAATTTAAGGCTTAACTGAATATCCAATGTATACATCAGAAACTTCATTCGAAGAATTGTAATTTCCAACAAAGTATCGCTTATAACAACTAACCTGGGAATGAGAATATTTGTTAAGTTACACCGCAACCAGAAATTTTATTGTTCAGTCACAGAGATGAGGATAAGCCAGTAAGTAAAAAGGTGTCATAGCGTTGTGATTCTTGTGTACTAGACGCCCGCTAGTACAGCGGTAAGTCTACGGATTTACAACGCTAAAATCAGGGATTCGATTCCCCTCGGTGGGCTCTGCGGATAGCCCGATGTGGCTTTGCTAAAAGAAAACACACACTTGTGTACTAGACCCCCGCTAGTACAGCGGTAAGTCTACGGATTTACAACGCTAAAATCAGGGATTCGATTCCCTTCGGTGGGCTCTGCGGATAGCCCGATGTGGCTTTGCTAAAGAAAACACACACTTGTGTACTATACCCCGCTAGTACAGCGGTAAGTCTACGGATTTACAACGCTAAAATCAGGGATTCGATTCCCTTCGGTGGGCTCTGCGGATAGCCCGATGTGGCTTTGCTAAAAGAAAACACACACTTGTGTACTAGACCCCCGCTAGTACAGCGGTAAGTCTACGGATTTACAACGCTAAAATCAGGGATTCGATTCCCTCTCGGTGGGCTCTGCGGATAGCCCGATGTGGCTTTGCTAAAAGAAAACACACACTTGTGTACTAGTACTAGACCCCGCTAGTGCAGCGGTAAGTCTACGGATTTACAACGCTAAAATCAGGGATTCGATTCCCTTCGGTGGGCTCTGCGGATAGCCCGATGTGGCTTTGCTAAAGAAAACACACACTTGTGTACTAGACCCCGCTAGTACAGCGGTAAGTCTACGGATTTACAACGCTAAAATCAGGGATTCGATTCCCTTCGGTGGGCTCTGCGGATAGCCCGATGTGGCTTTCCTAAATGAAAACGCACACTTGTGTACTATACTTTATTATTTAGTGGCACGTGGCTGTTGCTGTGATTAAAACCCATGTATTCTACCTTTACATTTCCAAGTTTCACAAGTTGTAAGTTGTGTAGAATATCTCCATTTCACTATTCTTTTCAGCTGGATAAGGTCGAATTTAGTTTGGAAGATTTAGAAAGATCGCAACATTATCTGGTAAAATGAGAAGAAATATGATACGAAAATTTTAACATCGAATTTATTAGGTTTTTGTTGGCATGTATAAAATTACCGATTCCTAGTTTTTTGGGATTATAGTTATCGAGTTAAGCAAATTCTGATTCCTCGACTGAGGTACCTTCAGAATTTGACAGTGATCGATGTGGGCAGATGAAACGTTCCCGGGGAAGGGCTCTCAATCCTACCTTGTCGTTACATCTGCTGCGTGAATAATGTGTCGACATGAGCTGGGCACTGCTATCAATCACGTTTTGTCGACAGTGGGTTAAAAAAACAAACAAAACAAACTCGATTAAAATCAAAGCTTCAAAATATGCTATACAAATTTGAAGAAATGTTGGAAAACCTCACGCTTAAACTCAGAAATATACACGTGCTGGCAGTCCTTTGCTCTATTTTTCTCAAATCGATTTTCTCGCTTAAACTTTTATGCGTTGTACAAACTCTTAAATTAATACTTTGAAAGATCATTTTACTTTTGAATAAGAGTTGAGTACAAATTACAGTAGCAAACAATAAGAAATTATTGTTACCTTTCTCAAGAAAAGAAAGAAAGAAGAAAAGAAAAAGAATGGAGCGCAATGTAATCGTTTTGTGTTGTGAAATAGAGAGAATAATCGAAAATGACCAATAAGTTTATAAATAGACTAACTATTTTTCCGCCTCTGCGATCTTTAAATCAGTATTCAACACTATTCTGTTTATTTGTAAACTTGAAAACAGAATAACAATTTTTTTTTTATTTGGGTCACCTTAACACCAATATTTAAGATCCAAGAACATTTTCCAACTTACTCAAAATTTATAAAAGTTAGATAACAGTATAGAGTAGTGTGTTGTCTGTCAGCCAGTCAGTAGACACTAAAATTACGGCACATAAGTGACGCTTAACGTTTCAGTTTTTACTGCTGTGATGTCAGTAAAATACCTGCATGCTACGAATCACGAGAAGAATTACACACTCTGTAGACCACAACAGTTAATTGTTTAGGGTTGTGCCTATTGTTAATAAAGCGTTGAATTTTTTATGACCAATCCATTAGATTCATTGAATTTCTAAAGTAAGTATATTACAGAAAATTTAAAAAATGACATTTAACCCCAGTAGTTGTGTACGTCTGGATGTAGTTCAGAGTTCATACTAACCGGAGATCAGATAGCGATAATTTTTCTTGGAATAACTTGAGATATGAGTAAATAGAGCGATAAAGTCTGATTTATTATTCTAATGATTGAATTTTTTCAGGTAGGCTTAGAATTTAACAGGTGGTTATCTGTTACCTTTTGCAAATTTTATATAGTCAAAATGAAATTATAAGTAGGTCTAGCTGAAGTCTTAATTATTTTGTTTCAACTCGGATAGAGATGAGAAACCTTTCACTTGGATTTCAGATCTTTTGCACGTATAAAAATTATAATTAGATGACATTAATTTTCTAAAGATAGTCAAGCTTTTCTTTCTAAATACGTTTGTGATCTGTCATATTCATATCTAAAATATTCTTGGGTTGAAAAAATGTAATACAGCAACGGTTAGCAATGGTACTGTTTTAAACCATTTTAATTATTATAAGCTGAAAGTTTGTTACAGCAATGGTACTGTTGTGTAAACCTTTGTAATTATTACAAGTTAAACGTTTGGTATATAACATTAGTACTGTGGTATAAACCACCATAGTTATTATTACATGTCTTTTCTCATTTAATAGAAAAACTATCTAAAGCTCACTGTGTTCCCTTGTTTTTCAGTGGTAAATTTATAAACTTAAAACACTAAAATCCAATGTTCTATCCTCCGCAGTTTAAAAGAAACAACCAAGAAGCTACTACTTAACACTGTGATATAAAACATCTTCAGTGAATTTAGTATCTAGAATGAAAGTTGTATTTAGATTTTTAAAAAAAAATATATTTAACTGACTAGCACATTCATAAACATGGCGGAATCAATTTGTTTGAACACAAACTACGATATTAGTAAACAATGTTGTAGCTGGAATGTGTAAATGTGTTGTAGCTGGAATGTGTAAATGTGTTGTATCAATGACGTTATTCGAAATATTTCTTTGTTTGTTCTCGTTGGTTTTTTATAATTTCCGCAAAGTTACACGAGAGCTATCTGCGCTAGTCGTCCTTAATTTAGCAGTGTAAGACCAGAGGGAGGGCAGCTAGTCATCAGCACCCACCGATAACTCTTTTACTAACGAATAGTGGGATTGACCGTAACATTACAACGTCCCCATGGCTGAAAGGGCGAGTATGTTTGGCGCGATAGGGATTGGAACCAGCGACCTTCGGATTAAGAGTCAAACGCATTAACCCACTTGGCCATGCCGGGCCCAACTTATTGGAAGTTGAACAATGTGCGTGATATGTTTGCCCCTTATCTTCACAGTACGAGGTGCGAATTTAATTGAAGACCTCTATATTTAAAGCAGTCGTAGTTTTATTCAAGAATATTTTTCACTGCAACAGGTTTAGATAACGGGTTTTCTATTGTGGTGTACGTTTGTTACTAAACTGCTTGGTGACAGTATATATGGTCGTGAATCACATGTTTTCCACCTGATTTTATAGGAAATTACACCATACTTTACTACAATATAAGGTAAAAAATTCACAATAGATACGTGTGTATAATACTGGCATAACTATGTATATATAAATATATTCAATTTGCAGAAACGGTAGCTGTATTTTAAATTTGTGTTACAATGTTTCACTTCATATAATTCACTTCTAACACAAACGCCAGATAATCACAGTGCTTAGGTGGATCGAAGAGTATCCGTTTTCCTAACATCTGGTTTGTTCCCGAGTAATAGATGTGGATTCTTACTCGTGGGAAACTGACACCAATACACGGAGTAGACATCGCGAAAAAAGCCTGGTCAGCATCACGCTGTTAGTGTGCCTCAATAAACACACACAGAACGTGCAGAATTTTATAGATCAACTGGGCTATTTGAGTTTCGGATTTATCGAATATTAGTATAGGATCTATAACTACTTTTCCCATTAAATAGCGACGTAAATAATTTCAGGCTTTAAGTTAACTTTAATACGTTTGTCGTTCGTGGTTGCATGTTAATCTTTTGGATAAGAACACTGTGATTTAAACAGGTTCACACCGTGTTCAGGATTTACACTCGAAGGGACGTGACGATTGGTAACCCCAACGTCAGAAACAAGTGGAGATGTTTCATTTCGAAGTCCATTACGAAACAATTAAGTAAAGTTTAAGAACAGTTAAGTAAGGATTTGCTTGAGTAAAACTGATATCACACTTCATATCGACTCTTGTGTTTTTATCTTTCATCCAGCGATAATTTATTGAGAAGGGTATCACGTCGCATAATTTTGAATTGTAATGCATTTAAATGGTATGCGAATCTAGGTACAAAGATAAAATATTTTCAGAAAGAACAAAAAAAATGAAACAAAAAAACTACTAGCCACATTGTTTCCGTTCAAAAACAAAGAGTTGAAACTAATATGTGTAAAACATATTGTGAATTTTAAGAGTTTTTATACTTATCAACTTATCAAGACAACGAAAATTTCCATTAATCAAAATGTTGTTATACTGTACGTTTAAGAATTGGTTCGGAATAGCGGTGATATTTTGATGGTGGTTATTCGTGCCGAGAACCTGACCGAAAGGATGTAGGGCATATTATAAAAATACAATCATTCACGATGATTGGAAACCACTTGAAGTAAAACTTTATTCTCATGATAGCTGGTATGGATATTAAAACCTGAAGTTGACCTAAAGAAGGTCGAAACGTTGTTCTGTTCTTATCTTAATTAAAGCTTTAATATCCATACTAGCCGTCTTGAGAATACAAAAGTACTGTCAGTCTTGTCTATGGTTTAAAGAGGCGGGGGATATTATTGGCTAGACTATCCTCCCTCTAATGAGCAGTTATGACTTGATGGAATTAATTCTGAAACATGCGATGAATAGACATATAATGGAGAACAACACGGTTAGTTAGCTGTTATAATTTGTGTACACAAGACAAATTTTTATTTCACAAGCAACAAATAGACATGACAATTAGCTGGTCAGGTAAAATTATACCAGTAAAATAAATCACATTTGTGAACAACAACAACAACAAAATTTTAAAATAGATTACGTTTTAGTTAGACATTCGACAATTCTTAAGATGTATATACGTTGGGTAATAGTAATTAATTATTGTGAAGTAATTTGTTGTGTATGCTTGTTTTGTTTTGGAATTTCGCGCAAACCTACTCGAGGGCTATCTGCGCTAGCCGTCCCTAATTTAGCAGTGTAAGACTAGAGGGAAGGCAACTAGTCATCACCACCAACCGCCAACTCTTGGGCTACTCTTTTGCCAACCAATAGTGGGATTAACCGTCACATTATAACCTCCACACGGCTGGGAGGGCGAGCATGTTTGGTGTGACCGGGATTCGAACCCACGACCCTTGGATTACGAGTCGAACGCCTTAACACACTTGGCCATGCCGGCCAATTTGGGTGCAAAAAAGGTGGCACAGTTTGGGTTCATAACAAGTTAGAATGCGTTATAGTTTCGTTCCATAAGAAGGTAACAAAAGTTAGGCCTATAAAAAAGTGATATAACTTAACTGATGTTCAGGTTTGACTTAACAGTAACCACAACTTTTATACATTTTGTTTGTCTGTTCTTCTTTTCACAAACAATAGAAACAGCAGTTTTTCAAGAAATTTATTTGCTGTCCTGGATTCATTTGTTAATCTTGTATATATTGCGAACAGTAGTGTCTGTCTAAGCGTTCGTCTGTCTCTCGGTTGAAAAGCTGCGCACGCAGGCAAAGTTCAACATTTACTTTTGAAATGTGGCCTGGCATGGCCAAGCGCGTAAGGCGTGCGACTCGTAATCCGAGGGTCGCGGGTTCTCGCCCGTGTCGCGTTAAACATGCTCGCCCTCCCAGCCGTGGGGGTGTATAATGTGACGGTCAATCCCACTATTCGTTGGTAAAAGAGTAGCCCAAGTGTTGGCGGTGGGTGGTGATGACTAGCTGCCTTCCCTCTAGTCTTACGCTGCTAAATTAGGGACGGCTCGCACAGATAGCTCTCGAGTAGCTTTGTGCGAAATTCCAAAACAAACAAACAAATGCTTTTGAAATGATGGGAGGGAGAACAGACACGAATAATATTTACGTCATGTTTGATTTCACAAGCAGGATATTCTACACTAAATTATCAGGAACTATTCCATTCCACATTGACGTAACTTGATAAAAATGTAGGTTTACCGTGTTATGAGTGGTTCTTACTGTGATTGATTTGTTCAATAATTACTTTTCACAGCGGAGGGTGTAAGTAGCTAAGAGCTTTATTTAGTTCTGAATGACATCAGAAGTATGCTACAATTAACGCTTTAAAAAAACATATTAAATAATTTAACTTTTCCCGTTATGATATTTTTCTTGCTTATAGATATTTTAAAACTAAAAATATCTTCCGTACCCCAGAACGAAACATGTTACAGTTGATTGAAATCTAACATATTTTTTAGATTGCTGATGTACAATGTATATGTATTTTTTTTCTCACATAATTTTTATGACTAAAGGTCCCTACGGTAGGTGGCCAGTGGGCACGACCCATGCAGGTCATTACTGTAGGTTATCTTATACTGTGTGGTGTCGATGATTATATGTTTGTTAAAAAGATTCAGATATTGACAACTCAGAATAATTAGCATTCATTGTTGAACTTTGATCGGGCAGCTATGGTGTTTTTAAGGAATAATTATCATATTTTAGAAATTATTAATAAAGGTAAGTTAACTGCGCATAGCTTACAGTTAGAAAGTAATAATGTCCCGGCATGACCAAGCGTGTTATGGCGTGCGACTCGTAATCTGAGGGTCGCGGGTTCGCATCCCGGTCGCGCCAAACATGCTCGCCATTTCAGCCGTGGGGGTGTTATAATGTGACGGTCAATCCCACTATTCGTTGGTAAAAGAGTAGCCCAAGAGTTGGCGGTGGGTGGTGATGGCTAGCTGCCTTCCCTCTAGTCTTACGCTGCTAAATTAGGGACGGCTAGCACAGATAGCCCTTGAGTAGCTTTGTGCGAAATTCCAAAACAAACAAACAAACAAAAAGAAAATAATAACTCATACGTTAATTAAGATAATTTTATATAACAAATTAACAACAAAAATAACGTAATGATGTCATGAATCAAATCCATTGTTGCAGACTAAAACAATAACTTGGCACACCCTGGTGGGTAGGGTGCTCGACTCGCATTCTGTGGGTTGTTGGATCCAAATCCCTGTCACCGAACATGCTCGTCTTTTCAGCCATAGTGATGTTATGACGTAATGTTCAATTCCATTGCTCATTGGTAAAAAAGGAGTAGTCCAAAGGTTAGTTGTTGACTAGCTCATTAACTGTCTATCACTTCTAAATTAGAGGCAGTAGTGCAGGTAGCCCTTGATAGATTTGCGCGGAATTTAAAACAAACCAATAGAAAATCAGAATAAAAGAAATACTAATGGTGAGGAAGACATGTTTTATTTCAGAAATCTTTAAATGTTTTGTTTTACCATACAGGAAAGCATAAAATACAGAAAAAGCATCGAAAAACAATAAGAAGAAATGACATAACAGATAAACAATGTTGTCAAATGTGTAAATTATTTAATACACTGTAACATTATAAAACAGCATGTACAAATCGTAAATATAACCCTAAAAAGTTATTGTCTCAGCCCTAGTGACAGAACGGTGCGTCTACAGACTTGCAACGCTAGGAATTGGTTTCGATACCCGTGGTGGACAGAGCACAGATAGCTCTTTGTGTGACTTTGTGTTTAACTACAAACAGTCTAAAGATGTATTCTTCCATTTTCTATTCAAAATCATTCCCACGCAGGAAGTGTCTGTTTGTTTTTGACTAGAAGGAAAGCAGCTAGTCATCAACACACACAGCTAACTCTTTGGTTACTCTTTATCAACGAATAGTGGGATTGATCGTCACGTTATAATGCCCTCACAGCTGAAAGGGCAAGCATGTTTGGTATGACGGGGTTTCGAACCCCCAATTCTCAGTAAATGATTGGACTTATAACGCTAACAGTTGACCTAAAATAATAAAAAAAACTCTTGTCCTTTGAAAAAGAGCGTCAGGTTTTATTTTTTAAATTTATAGAAAATTGGACTTTCTTTACCTACTTGATTTTGAAAGTAAATAAACGTTCTACCAGGAATCTCAATGTATAGCAGGGTAGCCTGAATCGACTGAAATGAAAGCCCGTAATTTGAAATTTATATCAAGGAAATGTTTTGTACGTAAGATGGAACGCTGGTTACTTTACTCGCTTTCCGCTTAGTTTATACTTGAAATCTGTTAAACGAAATAACTAAAACGAGCTTTAAAACGTTTATCATTCTACAGATCCCAACATTCAGCTTCTGTCTTGTGTAAAGTTAAGAAAGTTGTAAATAAACAAACACATTTAATTATATTCTGTACAAAATAAGTGATAAGTTCATCACTTGAAGTGGACACCGTGCTTTAGTTAGCCTTCTTTATAGTATAGCTAAATAGAACATTTACTGTAGAACATATAAAACATTCTTTCAGCTAATTAATATTCTTTAAATACTGAAGTTTTCAGCCGAAAATTATGTTTATTAATTCGATCGGGTAGGGAGGTTAATAATTAAAAATAGAGCAAATCAGCATATGAAAATTATGTTTATTACTTCAATTGGGTAGGGAGGTTAATAATTAAAAGTAGAGCAATTCAGCATATGAAAATTATGTTTCTTACTGATCTGGTAGGGAGGTTAATGTGTGTGTGTGTTTTCTTATAGGAAAGCCACAAAGGGTTATCTGCTCAGCCCACCGAGGGGAATCGAACCCCTGTGGGAGGTTAATAATTAAAATAGAGCAAATCAGCATATGAAAATTATGTTTATTACTTCGATCGGGGAGGGTTTGTTTGTTTCTGTTTCTTACAGCAAAGTAACATAGGGCTATCTGCTCAGCCCACCGAGGGCAATCGAACCCCTGATTTTAGCGTTGTAAACCGAAGACATACCGCTGTACTAGGGGTAATCGGATAGGGAGGTTAATAATTAAAAGTAGAGCAAATCATATGAAAATTATGGATCGGGTAGGGAGGTTAATAATTAAAAGTAGAGCAAATCAGCATATGAAAATTATGTTTATTACTTCGATCGGGTAGGGAGGTTAATAATTAAAAGTAAAGCAAATCAGCATATGAAAATTATGTTTATTACTTCAATAGGATAGGGAGGTTAATAATTAAAAGTATGATAGATCAGTATATAAGAATAGGATATACATAGTCTTATATGTTTAACGGCTAAGATTATTCCATAATTTTACTTCTTGTGCTTTCTTTCTGTGAACAGCATTGAAATGCATATTGTACTGGACGTTTCACACATTTACCGTTTATGCGTTTCTTACATCATACAGACGTAAAAATTTTTACTCTCTAACGTTTCTCAGTAAAAATAAACAACAAACGCATCTGTCTTTGGCGCTGAAACGTCTTTCCAGTTAACTTTCTAATATGAACATGTTGCTTAGTTCATAGACCTCCAAGTTTCAAAACTAACATATTCTACTTTCCTTTATTTAGAGAAACGTTTGAATAGTTATTTATAGTACAGAACACAAGATGAGGAATTGTTCAGCTTGTCTTTGATCAGACAAGAAAGTATGAACTAAGACACCGTGTGTATGCCACCTTGTGGCATCATTATTATCTCGTTTTCGATTTAATGTTCTACAGTGTTTAATTGACTTCATCCACATCTGTGTCCATGGATTGTGATTGATGATTATTCGCTATCTCTTTCTACCGCTCGAAGAAGAAAGAAACACTTAACACTTAACAAATCATTGATTATTTAAATTAAAGTTACTTCTTAAAATGATATCCAGCAAACATTAAGACAGAATGACAGTTTTCAGGTTGACTTGGTCTAATAGTTATCTGAAATTAAAGTCCATTCAAAGTTGTGACAAGCTCGTCAGAACAGTGACACTTCCTGGGCCCGGCATGGCCAAGTGTGTTAAGGCGTTCGATTAGTAATCCGTGGGTCGCGGGTTCGAATCCTGCTCCCACCAAACATGCTCGCCCTTTCAGCCCTTTCACGTTATAATGTGACGGTCAATCCCACTATTCGTTGGTATAAGAGTAGCCCAAGAGTTGGCGGTGGGTGATGATGACTAGTTGCCTTCCCTCTAGTCTTACACTGCTAAATTAGGGACGGCTAGCGCAGATAGTTCTCGAGTAGCTTTGCGTGAAACTGAAAAACAAACAAACATCAAGGCTATAAATGTGACTTATAGGTTTCGAAACCATTTGAAAAAAAATCGATATAAGTTTTTATTTTTACATCGATAGGATTTTTGAAGCTAGTAAATTATTGAAACAAAGTTGATTTGAATAAATTTTGAACGTGAATCACTTTCTTAGTGATTTTGTCATTTTTAACCAATGATGAATTTTCTTTAATTAATTGCACACGAAGAGAGCTTGTATTTGATTCCTCTCTGTTCCTCCGGTATCTGAAAATCCGATTTCGGTACCGGTGTGGAGCAGAGCACAGATGACCCCTCGTGAAACTTTATGTTTAAGAATGACTAAACCAAAGAGATTAAATATTATGTTATGGTGTATTACTAAAACAAAATTCACAATAATAATTATTTTTCGAAAAAAAAAACGTACATAACGGCATTTTAATTAAACACACCCTGCACATCTTCCGTAAGTGCATCAATACATCTGTATATGTGACACAGTACATAAAGTTGAAAGATACGATACACAGAATTAGACGTTGTCACTACGACTAAACTCGCGTATATAACTCATATTGTTTTGTTGTTGTTTTTGGTAAGCACCACGTTACACAACGGGAAGTTTGTGCTCTACCTCACGTGGGTAGCAAAACCCAATTTTTAGAGTTCTAAATGCACATTATACGAGGGACCTTTAGGCGTTGTTTTCCATATGTTTTGTTCAGAGTTCTTAATGTCTTGTTGAAACACGTGGACACGGAGGCGTGGCCTAGTGACTAGCGTGCCTGCCTGCGGAATGAAACATCCAAGATTCGAGTCACGATGTACCACTGAATGAGGTCGACAACCTTCAGCTATGGAGGACATTATAACCGCGAGAATAGGTGGCGCTTAAGTTACAATAGTAGTGTTGGTGGGTCTGCCTGAATCTTAAGGGTCTCCGATTTGGCTAATGAATATACCAAATACCCGTAGAAACACGTTGTTACCCTTTAACAAGAACCCCGTGTGAAAGAATTAATTATTGATGCAAGAGTTCAATACGAAACTGGAAGACTTGTTTGATTGCTGTTAAACTATTTCCATTGAACTGAAAGGAAATGATAAAGCAAATGTGCGCCATCATGGTTTAATGTGTCACTATAGAAACACAGATATAGCTTCAAATGATTTGTTTGTAACGCATGAATAGAAATGATTTGTTTGTAACGCATGAATAAACAACAACAGAAAATACTGTTTATGATTGTCAAAATGTATCTCAGAACGGCTGAAGATGACCTAGGAAGGTCGAAACGTTGTTCTCTGCTTTATTAGTAAAATGGTTAATAATCGTACTAGCCGTTCTAAGATACATTTTTACTTCAAGTGGGCTTCTCGTCATCAGAACTGGTTACGGTTATGTATATTAACACACATCCTAAATCAGTTTCACTTGACCGAAGAACGTGTTATTTCAGCTTTACCTTTGCCTAGAAACAACCCACTTGCAAATTTATTGGTTTTTCTTCCTCGATGTCTTTACAAACTATTACTTTGAATTTTTCACATTTTATTTTAGTTTTCTTCCGTACTTCTAATCTCATTTGTTCTTTCATTTCAATTTGACGAGATTCAGAACTGATATATTGTTTTCATTTCGGGATGTAACTTAGCAGCGTAAGAATGTGCCACGTGTAGCAAACGTGCGGAGCCGCGTGTTTGGCAGAGGTGGTGTATAATTTCAACTTTGTTCAGGACGAACTGAACTTTGTCTTCTAGACATGAAGAAGTGAAGTGTGCATAGAAATCGTAATAATTTTTTTCTATTTTTATTTCCTTTTAAAGAATTTCTTTTATGATGAAATCTGTAATATGTATTTTAGAAACAAACAAAAGTTCGCTGTTTCGTATTCTTGTGCAGTACTTTGGCTCTGCTTAATCGTAAACTGAGAAATATGTGAAACGAAGTCGAGAATTACAGAATTCAGAAACAAACAACACAGAACGTAGAACAACCTGCACTTCATGCTAAAATGTTGTTTCAGTGTCCTTCATACGGCTCTTATGATGTAAGGATGTCAAATAGAATACAAACAATAATATAGGGATGACCTAGTTGTACATAGCTCATTCCTGGACGACTTTCATCATATTTTAAAGTAAAACTTTCTGTCACTGTTCACTTTTTAGCGTACATATTTGTATTGTGCCTATCGAGTACCTTGGTCTGTATGGAATCATCCGACTCTATGGTAATTCCACTTTTATGAAAAAAAAACATTATATAACAAAAAGGACAATCTGTGCTCTTCCCACCATAGGTATCGAAGCCCTGTGTTTAGCAGTATTAGTCCGCAGACATACCACTGTATTATTGGAGGGAACAACAAAAATATATCGGTTCGTAGTATTTTTGAAACTGTTGGTTAGGGAGCTCGACTCGCAGTCTATCGGTGACACGTGCGAATTTTGTCACCCTACACCCTCCCCCTTTCAGATGAGACTGAATGCGTTTCGGAAAGCTGTGGTTGTACGATCACTCCAATATACCCCTAATTAGGACAACACGATGTCGAAGCCAACGATTTCAAGTAACAGCATGCTTATCTTACAATAACATATGAAACAATTAAAATGTATGGTCATACTTATAAACATGATGTACACATAGTTACGTAAAGGAAAATAGTAAATGGTATTATACTTACATTAAAATATTCTATAATTACTTTTTCTCCATATATACCCATTATGACGAGAAACAACCCCTCCTCTCCAATCAATATAACATGATAAAAGCTCACTTTATTTTTATATCTATGCTTCAAATAACAAAATAAAACAAAAAAGTGATTTTATTGCATTAATCAAACGTCATATCTAAAATGATTTTTTTTTTGAATTTCGCACAAAGCTACTCGAGGGCTATCTGTGCTAGCCGTCTCTAATTTAGCAGTGTAAGACTAGAGGGAAGGCAGCTAGTCATCACCACCCACCGCCAACTCTTGGGCTACTCTTTTACCAACGAATAGTAGGATTGACCGCACATTATAACGTACCCACGGCTGAAAGGGCGAGCATGTTTGGCGCGACGGGGATGCGAACCCGCGACCCTCGGATTACGAGTTACACGCCTTAACGCGCTTGGCCATGCCGGGCCATCTAATATGAATCTTTCAGTTTGTTTTGAATTTTGCTCAAAGATACACGAGGGCTATCTGCACTAGCCGTCCCTAATCTAGCAGTGTAAGACCAGAAGGAAGGCAGTTAGTCATCACCGCCCACCGCTAACTCTTGGGCTACTATTTTACCGACGAACAGTGGATGCGACTGCTATATTATAATGCCCCCACGGCTGAAAGGGCGAACATGTTTGGTGTAATAGAGATTCGGACCCACGACCTTCAGATTACGAGTCGAGCGCTGTAACCACCTGGCCATGCCAGGGCCCAATATGAGACTTATTGGTAACTGAGTTTAAGTAGAACTTATTGTAAGTTGCATCTTCAGTTAGTTTATTTATATAGCGTTGTATCGTTTTATTTGTAGTTAAGCACACAGTAGGCTATCTGTGCTGTGGCCACTGTGGTAACTGAACATTCAAACACCTAAAAAAATGAGAAAGAAGGACATTTAGATACCTAATAATTTTAGAGGGTAGTTCAAACTTTTCAAACTTCGCAATTACTTAAAATACACATAATGGAGAGAATATATATAGTATAGAGTAAATTAAGCTGGAATATAATAGGCCTGCATATATACAGGCTATACAATAGAGAAATTTAAACTGGTAATATAGTAGGCCTAGAGCTATACAGTTTACATAATAAAGGACAGGTTTGCTAACAGTTTGAGTTCATGACACCATGAAAACTAAACTATTTCTTATTAAACGAAGGCCTGGCATGGCCTAGCGCGTTAAGGCGTGCGCTTCGTAATCTGAGGGTCGCGGGTTCGCGCCCCAATCGCGCCAAACATGCTCACCCTCCCAGCCGTGGGGGCGTTATAATGTTGCAGTCAATCTCACTTTTCGTTGGTAAAAGAGTAGCCCAAGAGTTGGTGGTGCGTGGTGATGACTAGTTGCCTTCCATTTAGTCTTACACTGCTAAATTAGGGTAGCACAGATAGCCCTCGAGTAGCTTTGTGTGAAATTCCAAAACAACCAAACAAACAATTATTAAACGACGTCACTTATGACCATATAAGTGAGAATCTTACGTGTTCAACGACAGCCAGTAGTTTTAAACGCTCTCATATAATAAAGTAAATTAAAGTGGTAATGCACGAGGCCTAGGTCTTTTTTTATGCTTACACTTATATAGTGTTGTACTTGGTGCATATCTGTTGTAATTATTGTTTAATTTTATAATACACACGTGATGTTTGAAGGTTCTGCTTCGTCATTTTTTTAGGTGTCTAACTGTCCTGGATTTATTTACTGAGTGTATCAAAATCCTGTTTTGGCATTATAAGCCGTCAGACTTTCGGCATTCGACTCGTAAT
Organism: Tachypleus tridentatus; assembly: GCF_004210375.1. Lineage (NCBI taxonomy): Eukaryota > Metazoa > Arthropoda > Merostomata > Xiphosura > Limulidae > Tachypleus > Tachypleus tridentatus. The sequence goes on from NC_134833.1 coordinate 26,784,713, forward strand.
CCGAGGGTTGCTGGTTCGAATCCTTGTTACACCAAACATGCTCGCTCTTTCAGCTGAGGGGGCGTTATAAGGCGACGGTCAATGCCACTATTCGTTGGGAAAAGAGTATCCCAAGAGTTGGCGGTGGGTGATGATGACTAGCTGCCTTTTCTCTGTTCTTACACTGTTAAATTAGGGACGACTAACGCACATAGCCCTGGTGTAGCTTTGCGCGAAATTCAAAACAAACAAACTAATCGGCTAAATTGTGACAGGTAAAAAGCTATTGCTCTACGTTTGTAAAGTAAAGGGAACTGAAGCTGAAGGACATACAGTTGGTTTTTGTTTTAAATTTATGTTTGAGGTCGACCTTTTATATGTTGCCATGTTACCAGCACAACTTGGCATCTTGGAGAGTTGTTGTTTCCATAGTTATAACTAAGTTTTGAATGATGTCAAGTCATACAGTAAGATCTACATCTACGGCAATTAATCGTGTTGACAACTTTAGTTTTCAAAAAGTATTATTAACGCTCATTAAGAACCACCAGAAATATCTGTCGATTTGTATGCTCTTCGGTGTCAAGTAATCAGTGCAAACCTGCTGAAGCGGTTAATAAGCGCTTTTTCAACGGCCTCAATTGTCCATCTCTTGACATTCGCCTTCCAAAACGACGTTCAGAGGATCGGGTTACAACGAAAGTTTCGAATAAAGAATACATTTTTCAGCCTTACGTGGGATATAAGAAACTCTAACTGAGCTTTTGTGACAAAGTAAATGGTCCAGTGATAAAACAAGATAAAGAAACAAACAATGAGGGTATAAATTATTTAAGGCAAACAAGATTATATTCTTCCAAGAACATTTATTTCTGACAAACGATTGTTTTCGTTCATGAAGTATTGTCGAGTCCTCTTTTTTGTTTGTTTGTTTGTTTGTGTGTGTGTGTACGCAGGAAAACTTTCATTTCTTATCACCAAATCCAAACAAATGGTATTCCGAGTTCGATCACGTAATCTCGGCTGAGACATCAAAATGCGTCAGATTATGCCAACACTGCCGAGGTCTGATCGATCAACTGATGCCGTTCTACTTTCTGAGCCGATTTGTTGTGAGAGAAAATACAGGTGGCGTATTTCCTCTGTTTCTTCCATCACAGCTGGTGTCCAGCATTTAAGGACCTTGCATAATTTTTCTTAAATAGATATTTCAATTTCATTCTTTCTAATTTTTGGAGCAATTATTTTGTATCGTAAATTAAAGAACAACAAAAATCAAACATGCCCGTAAAATATATGAATAATATTAACCTTGTGGAGCAATGTAAGCAAACTGTTTAGGGTCAAATGTTTTTCGAATATCTACATTTACAAGTCATTGTGGTTAAAATGTCACAAGATTACTGGTGAAGAGTGAAATTCCTCATTTGGCAGTGAAAATCTAGAGGAAAGGGAACTAGTCATCACTATCCATCTTCAACTCTTGGGATACTCCTTTACCAACAAATAGTGAGATTGACCGACACATTATGTCGCCTACACGGCTAAAAGGGCAAGCGTGTTTGGTGGGATTATTATTCCAACTTGCGACCCTCAGATTGCTCATCAAATGTCCTAACCACCTGGCCATGCCGGGCCCACCCTTATTCTTTAAAAAAAAAGTTAACTGTTCCAGACGTTCACTGTAAAATCAGGTTTTGACGTAATTTTAAAATAACATTTAGCACAGTTATTCAACACCAAGTTTGGTAAAACACCAACAACACTGAGGTGAAACTAGTTGATACTGTTTTAATATAATTAGCATTGGCTTACAAGGATATCGCCTGAGATTGTGTTTAAAACATAAAGCTTACTTACTGTGTTTTGCTTCAAAACACAGTCCTTCAGCGGATCAGCGATACGCTTGAGGTGCTTATCATGCTAGGAATTCATTCCCTGCAGTAGGCAGAGAGCAAATAGCTCTTTGTAGGTTTGTGCTGAATCGGAAAAGTAAATAATCCTTCAGAACAACGCGATACATTTTATGAAATCAATTTTAATTTAAATTTAATAAATATTCAATTTTCATCAACGTCAAAGGCATGTTGTGTTGTTATCTTTGCTAACGTTTCGTAACTGTCTTTTTTTAAGTACGTTAAAATATACTCTTTTTTACATTAGTCCAACGTTAAGATTATTTTTGTTAAACATTTTTTTTCTATATTTTCATATTTTATTTGTTTTTTTCTTAAGAACATGATCAAATTTCCATACAAGACAAAAAAAAATTATATCTTTCTACTCTAATGACTCGATTATTTACATTTATTCGTTCCTACCACTTTAACGTAGCGCAGATATATCATTGAGGCTGACAGTTGTCTTAACCACTAAATAATCCACGAGACTAGGAAGTAGGTCCATATAAAACAGTTACTACACGTTAGTTAAGCTTTTCTCTTATACGCCGTCATCAAGGCGTATTTTGTTTTTGTGTGTAGACACAATGAATAAAACAATAAAACCTCAGAAAGCAAAAAAAATAACCTGTGTTACGTTTTCTCTTTGTTAAGACAAGTTGTTGATGGTAAAAAAAATGTATTTTAACCTAAACAACTGCCTAGTTTATGATAAAATCACAACAGCTAAAATGTTGTATGGTTAAAATCAAGAACAAATACAATATTTTACTGGTGTTGAACTTTTGTGATAATTCTTATTGTTTTAATTAATCTCATTTTACCTGTTTTTATTTTACGTTGGATTTTAGTTGGAATGTCTCAAAATTAAATATATTTTATGAAATAAGACAAAACACACTATGGTAACATATATTATAATTTAGTGTACTACATATAATACTGATGCTTTTGTTTCGAAATATAATAAAGTATTTCAAAGAGGAAATGTAATTAGTTTAAGAAATACAATCGTATGTTGAAGAACTAACAGCAAATGTTTTATTTTTTTTGTTTCGTTCGTTCTTTAATTTTATTCTTTCTTTTAAAAAGTGTTTCACCGAACATTGAGTTACTCTTCACGCTAATTTCTCCGGATGTGTTCTACTTGGGCTGCTGGTGAGACAATGATTTATACACCCAAAGAAGACACAAAATAATTTTACTGAAATTATTTTAAACAAATCTCATTACAAACGAGAGTTCGTTCTCATAGTTTGTTGAACTTATTCTATTTATTTTTCTATCATCGTTTCAGAATAACCTAACAACTAAGATAATCCAAGCTTCGTTCTGCAAATTGACGAAGGCTTTTCTGTATTTAGTGTTCGTTCTAATAGTGTTGAATTTCGCGCAAAGCTACACGTGGGCTATCTGCGCGAGCCGTCATAAATTTAGCAGTGTAAACCTGGAGGGAAGGCATCTAGTCATCACCATTCACTGCCAACTCTTGGACTACTCTTTTTACCAACGAATAGTGGGATTGACCCTCACTTATAACGCCCTCACGGCTGAAAGGGCGAGCATGTTTGGTGTGACAGGGATTCGAATCTGCTTCCCTGGGATTACGAGTCGAGTGCCTTAACCACCTGACCACGCCGGGCTTTATATGTTATTAATTAAGCATAAGTTCTTTTGAGCACTTACTTCGCATTACGGAAGTAATGAATCAAACGAAACGTTTCATTACGAATTTTCTTTGAATTTGGATACATGTTGGAATATGAGGTATTGTCTTGTCCTGTCCACAGAACAATACCGATACCTACACACACACACACGTATATATTTGTATATATTACCAATGCTTTGCCATTGAAAACTACAGATTTAAAAAAAAAAGTTATTTATATTCAATTTTCTTCTTTGTATTCTATTTTTCTCTCTTTTCTTTCACACCAAATACCCGGATGTACTGAGTAATAACTAAGTAAAAGCGTAATAACCGGTTTTTTTGAAAAGAACACCGTCTCCAAAGCCAGACTTCTTATTAACGGTACTGACGTTTTTCAACTGAGAAACTTTGTATGGCCAAGTGTATCAACAACAAAAGTCGCTCTTTCTATTGACAATACGGATATGAAGAGCCACGGATAAAATAAGCGGATACACAAGTTTCTTCTATAGAAATGAATTTTTTTTTAATGCCGGTGAACCAAAGTCTATCGTGAAAAAATTCCTTCAGAAGCGACATTTTAAAAGTTCCAAAACAGATTCAACCATACAACATGCTCGAGATGATAAAAAAAAAATTCTCACCTGAAATTTATCATTACTAATTTACTAATTGAATGATAAATTTCAGGTGAGAATTTTTTTTTATCATCTCGAGCATGTTGTATGGTTGAATCTGTTTTGGAACTTTTAAAATGTCGCTTCTGAAGGAATTTTTTAGCAGATATTTTCTGCTAAATCTTGTAAATCTTCATATATCTTATGAAAATAATAAAAAAATCTTGCATTTTTTTTACTGAGAACTGAGTTTAATATAAATTCCTTTTGAGTCTCAAATGTTTCTAGATGGAACAGCGGTAACTTCTAAGAAATTACAACGCTAAAATCTTGTGTTCATTTCCTCTCGTTAGATATATCACATAGTCCAATTTGGATTTCTTCTAAAATAAACGAACAGTCTGAGAAAATACTACTGAAAACTGATGTCATTCAAATATAGCCGACGTTTCTTTCTATCAAAAGTTAATCAAGCGGACGTAATTTTAAACATGGAAACGAATTATTTATTTCTTAAAAAGACATTTCGAAAAGAGTTACAGAACTTACCTTTATGGAATGTTTGTTTTGCGAAAAATGGATATTTAATAATTTTTGATGTACAAACAACAGTTACTTCAAACGTTTTTCAGTTGACGGCCCGGCATGGCCAGGTGGTTAAGGCACTCGATTCGTAATCTGAGGGTCGCGGGTTCTAATCCCCGTTACACCAAACATGCTCGCCCTTTCAGCCGTGGGAGCGTTATAATGTAACGGTCAATCCTGCTATTCGTTGGGAAAAGAGTAGCCCAAGAGTTGGCGGTGGATGGTGACAACTAGCTGCCTTTCCTCTTGTCTTACACTACTAAATTGGGGATGGCTAGCGCAGATAGCCCTCGAGTAGCTTTGCGCGAAATTCAAAAACAAACAAACAAACATTCTTCCGTTGACACTTAAATATTGTAGACAGTCTAAGTTTTTTCTTTTTAATCATGAACGAAAACACTTCCTCAGAAGAAGTTTTAGTGAACGATAAATCTGTTTCATATAGCGATGTATCTCAAGTTTTGTACATGTTTCCGCCACGTAGACTCCAGTTTTACTGGTGGTGTAAACTACACGCCGTTCCATTTTCCTCTTGCCATCAATCTCGATAGGAAGATTGTTTGTTTGTTTGTTTTGGAATTTCGCACAAAGCTACTCGAGGGCTATCTTCGCTAGCCGTCCCTAATTTAACAGTGTAAGACTAGAGGGAAGGCAGCTAGTCATCACCACCCACCGCCAGCTCTTGGGCTACCCTTTTACCAACGAATAGTGGGATTGACCGTCACATTATAACGCCCCCACGACTGAAAGGGCGAGCATGATTGGCGCGACCGGGATGCGAACCCGCGACCCTCAAATTACGAGTCGCACGCCTTAACACGCTTGGCCATGCCGGGCTTCGATAGGAAGAACAATACTAGGTTGAACAGACTATTAACAATGTTATCTGCACAACATCCCATTATTACATTGTTAGGTTATAATACACGATTTATTGTTGTAGTCTAGATAAACATCTCATTATTAAGTTGTTAATGTAATTCACTATTACAATCTGTTACCTACTGGCAAACATCTCATTTGTTAATGTAATTCACTATTACAATCTGTTACCTACTGGCAAACATCTCATTTGTTAATGTAATTCACTATTACAATCTGTTACCTACTGGCAAACATCTCATTATTAAGTTATTAGCTTATAATATACAATCCACTGTAGTCTTCTGGATAAACATTATTGAGTTGTTAGCTTACAAAACACGATCCATTGTTGCATTCCGGATATAATTGATATTAATAAGTTGCTAGCTTACAGTATACAATCCAATGTTGTATTCAGCATAAAAAATTACATTATTAAGTTGTTAGCTTACAGTATACAATCCATTGTTATATTCTGGATAAAAATTGTCAGTTGCGTAGCTTTTTTATTATGTGAAACTGTAGGGTTTGTGCAAAATACTTTTCTCGAAACTTACTTTTCCAAGGCACGAAATGGAAGGAGAGCGAGAGATTCTTCTCGTGAAAGCTACATCCCCCGCCCGACATACTTTCGAGGCGTGAGACACGATGGAGCTACCTTAGTGGTTCGATCGTGCTTCATGCGTCGGAAATATGTGGGAAAAAAAGTGACTTCCAATAGTCTCAGCATAATAGAAACAGCGGACGACGAACAACGACTCCGCACCAAAGAGAGCCTGCTTATCAAAGAAATAGGACCCACACTGAATAAAAATTAAATCGCAACAAGTCTAGTGTTGAAAATCTGAATAATTCGTAAGTAAATACATTCGACTTTCTTTTATACGTTTAAAAGCAAATAGTCCAAGATAGCTGTGGTGTGAGCAATACTTTTATTGAAAGTATTTCTGACAAATAGAGGTAGGACGAATGATAAAGGTGCACCGAGTATTAATAGAACCAGAAATGGAAGTAGGACTAATGATGAAGGTGTACTGAGTATTAATAGAACCAGAAATGGAGGTAGGACTAATGATGAAGGTGCACCGAGTATTATTAGAACCAGAAATGGAGGTAGGACTAATGATGAAGGTGCACCGAGTATTAATAAAACCAGAAATGGAGGTAGAACTAATGATAAAGGTGCACCGAGTATTATTAGAACTAGAAATGGAGGTAGGACTAATGATGAAGGTGCACCGAGTATTAATAAAACCAGAAATGGAGGTAGAACTAATGATGAAGGTGCACCGAGTATTAATAGAACCAGAAATGGTGGTAGGACTAATGATGAAGGTGCACCGAGTATTAATAGAACCAGAAATGGAGGTAGGACTAATGATGAAGGTGCACTGAGCATTAATAGAACCAGAAATGGAGATAGGACTAATGATGAAGGTGCACTGAGTATTAATAGAATCAGAAATGGAGGTAGGACTAATGATGAAGGTGCACCGAGTATTAATAAAACCAGAAATGGAGATAGGACTAATGATGAAGGTGCACTGAGTATTAATAGAACCAGAAATGGAGGTAGGACTAATGATGAAGGTGCACCGAGTATTAATAAAACCAGAAATGGAGGTAGAACTAATGATGAAGGTGCACGAGTATTATTAGAACCAGAAATGGAGGTAGGACTAATGATGAAGGTGCACCGAGTATTAATAGAACCAGAAATGGAGGTAGGACTAATGATGAAGGTGCACTGAGTATCATTAGAACCAGAAATGGAGGTAGGACTAATGACGAAGGTGCATTGAGTGTTAACAGATCAAAAAGGAAAACAATGAAGATGATGGTTCAGAGAGCAAACAAGGTAAACAAAACAACAACTTTTTACTCGAGACACTCTATTGAATGACAACAAAGCTGAGATACTAAAATAGAAGCAAGACCTGAAACTGATAAGAAGCTAAGAGAATTTCTACACACACTGTAAGAAACTAATTTTGAGGAGTAAAATGAAGAAAGTAACAATCTGTCTAAAACATAGATATGATCCCATTCAGAAATGTGTCAAGCAACGAAACGAAATCAAAGAATGAAGATAAACTGGAGGTTCTCAAAGCTGTTATGAAGAAAGTTAAACATGTATTGAATTAAAACTTGATCGAATATTGGTTTAAATGTGTGAATGTGTCTAAATATCTCTGACATGGAAGAAACCTTAATAAAAACTTTAATAATTCCCGCGGAATGAAAAACATATTTAATCCCACTATGTGGTTAGTTTGTTTTTCCTCAATACTTTTGTGACCTCTGTTTACCAAAAGTGTTTTTTCTTTTGAAGGGAAATTAAACAAAACCTGGATGACCATACCAAAGGATGAAACTCTGACGTGGCAGTATGACTTTATAATAAAAATCTTCCGACAGTCATGAAGTAGCTTTCTTTAACTCATTTTGTGTTAAACAGAACGAACAGGAGGGGACTTCTCCAGGAACCAGCTTATTATTCATAATTTTAGGACAACACGTAGGCTAAAAAAATTAATTTAACACCAAAAATACGATACTATATAATCTAAGTACTTTCTAAAGGTGAACCTTTCTTCTTCCTAGTTTGGCCCTGGAAGAGTTATAGAGTATCGTATCTTATTATATCATGTCCAAGATGGCTGCGCTACCACTAGGTTTCAACTAAAAATGACGTCACGACGACACAAATTAAGCTATTAGTATTACGTCATTCAAGATAGCCGTAGCCACTTTCATTGTTTGTTTGTTTATTTTCAAATTTCGCGCAAAGCCACACGAGGGCTATCTGCGCTAGCAGTTCCTAATTTAGCAGTGTAAGACTAAAGGGAAGGCAGCTAGTCATCACCACCCACCGATATCTTTTGGTTTCTATTTTACCAACGGATGGTGGGATTGGCTGACCATTATAACGTCCCCATGGCTGAAAGGGCGAGCATGTTTGGTGTGATGGAGATTCGAACTCGCGTCCGTCAGGTTACGAGTCGAGCAGCCCAACCACCTGGCCATGCTGGGCGCCATCTTTGATCAATCAGAAATGTTGTCATATATTATAGACATATTCACTGAAGGGGAAGTTAAATCAAATATGAAATATTTGAATGTTGTTAGGTCATAGAGATCAAAATGAAACGAAGGTGAAACAAGTTTTTAGCTAAATGATCAGTTTAATGTTGATGTGTAGCAGCAACACAAAATACATTAATCCAAACAGAGGTCTAAATGGTTGGAAAGAGCATTAGTCGAACTTCGCTGAAAATAAAAGCAATAATTATACAACTTTTATGTGGATATTAGTTTCTTTGCAATATCAGATTTGTCTTTAGCTATGTAATAACAACAATAATACAGCTGAGACGTGGTGCTGACGAAACTGCAAAGGACACGTTTTGAATTAAAAACATGATTAAATATTCAGAGCAAACATCTTGAATACACAATAAATATTTACATCTTAATTGGCCATTCTAATTAATCCGAGTTAAGTTGATGTATCATATAATAAAGCCCAGACGTCACTAACATACTCTTCTGTTATGAGTGACACCTGATGAGCATAAATTTAATTAGTATTTTTAGTCTACCTCTGGTGGCTTAATGATAAAACTTACGAACTTATAACATTCAGTTCTAGGGTTTGGTCTCTGCCACATGTACAGTGGAAGAAGATACTGCGTAGTTTTGCGTTTCACAATAAAAATTTTGAAACTGAACGTATTTATGTGACAAATATCCCCCTAGTGGCATAGCGGAATGTTCGCAGACTTACAACGCTAGAAGCTGGTGTCTGTAACCTTGGTGGGCAGAGTGCTTATAATCCCATCGTGTATCTTCGTGCTTAACTTCAAAATAAACAAACATGTGACAAATAGGCTTAACGGCCAAATCAGAGGCCTGAAGGCTCAGGAATAGTCGTTCTTAATATAGAGCTACAGACCAGAAATAGAAAAGGCAAACGCTTAAAAATTCGTCTTCTATCTGGCTACTTACAACAATCCGAATAGTAGGATTACGCATCACTTTTATCACACGTCCACAGTTGGAAGTGCAAAACACATTCAACAGTATTTGTGCAAAAACAAAACACAAATAAACACAAATGATTATAAAATAATAGAAGAATCATAATAGGTACATTAGTAAGACTGTAGTTTAAGTGGTAAAATAAGTGTTTTATTAAAAAAATGTCAAAGTAATATAATCTTAAAAAAAACGTATGAACTTCATTATAAATTTCATTCATAAAATAGTTTTTCGAATCTGAATTGAATGAAAACTTCTGTTAAGAAAGTGTGAATTAAAACGTGAAAATTGATCAAAAATGTATTTAAAAAAGGACACGTAGAAATATGAATTTTTGGATGTTTCTTTTCCTAAATGCCCCATCCTCCAGTGGTACAGCAGTATGTCTGCGGACTAACAACGTTAGAAATACGGTTTCGATACCCGTGGTATGCAGAGTATAGATAGGCCATTGTGCAACTTTGAGCTTAAATTTAATAAACAAACAAACGTTTCCTGTTTATGTATAAAGTTTATCAAAGTGGGAAGGAAGCCTGCTTTTAAAAATAGAGCTTTAAATTAACACTAGATGGCGGTTTGTAACCATTGGTTCCCTCGGAGTTCATAAAGGAGCTAATGTTAGGCGCGAGTGCTCTAGTTGTGCTTATAAAACACTCGGAGAGCTGGATGTTGTTTCATTCAGGGTCTAGGGTTTGAGAAGAAAGACAGCAAAGGATGCTTCTTACTAAAATAGCTTTCGTACCTTCTCAGGTGCTACATTTATGAAATGGTGCAACAAACGTATCTTTAGTTACTGTTGCTCTCTTAAGCAAGTTGAAATTGTGTAGTTAAACAACGATGGAAAACAGAAAGTGAAGTGTCACCGAGTTTCTGTGTTAGGAAGGTAAGGATATTGCTTCTTGTAGTTTTAAATAAATACAGTTAATATGTCTTTACCAGTTTCGTATGGAGTTTATCTTGCTGGTTCTTCGTTTAAGGTATATTAATCAGTTGGACGATAATCACCAAGAAAAAGAAGAGAAGAAAGTTGTTAGAGGAGACCGAACATTAAAGTCTGTAGATTTCTTTGCTATATACTATTGAAGAAAACTTAGAGGTAGATCTAAGTTTAGCAGCGCCACGAATAATGATTGGTTTGAATTTCGCGCAAAACTACACGAGGGCTATCTGCGGTAGCCGTTCCTAATTTAGTATTGTAAGACTAGAGGTAAGGCAGCCAGTCATCACCACCCACCGCCAACTTTTGGGATACTCTTTTACTAACAAATAGTGGGATTGACCGTCATATTGTAAAGCCCACACGGCTGAAAGGGCGAGCATGTTTGGTGTGACGGGTATTCGAATCCGCGACCCTCGGATTACGAGCCGAGTGCCTCAACCACCTGGCCATGCCGGGCCTACGAATAATGATTAACATGGGTTACATTTGTAATTCAGTTTATTAATCCGTTTCTACTATCATCTTTTTTACTTGTGAACGAAACAATAGATACTGATATTATAAACAACAACAAATCTAATAATGAATATTGATATTATAAACAACAACAAATCTAATAATGGGTATTAATATTATAAACAACAACAAATCTAATAATGGATATTAATATTATAAACAACAACAAATCTAATAATGGATATTAATATTATAAACAACAACAAATCTAATAATGGATATTAATATTATAAACAACAACAAATCTAATAATGGATATTAATATTATAAACAACAACAAATCTAATAATGGATATTAATATTATAAACAACAACAAATCTAATAATGGATATTAATATTATAAACAACAACAAATCTAATAATGGATATTAATATTATAAACAACAACAAATCTAATAATGGATATTGATATTATAAACAACAACAAATCTAATAATGGATATTGATATTATATACAACAACAAATCTAATAATGAATATTGATATTATAAACAACAACAAATCTAATAATGGGTATTAATATTATAAACAACAACAAATCTAATAATGGATATTGATATTATAAACAACAACAAATCTAATAATGGATATTGATATTATAAACAACAACAAATCTAATAATGGATATTGTAAACAACAGCAAACCTAACAAAAGATATTGATATTATAAACAACAACAACAAATCTAATAATGAAATAGCTAAGACTGTCGCATTTCTATGGGAAAAATAAATAGAGTTATCACAACCGCTATAAAAACATAAACTGAGAAAGAAGTCAAGGTAAGAAATTTCATTTTGTTGTATACTGGTAAGCGACTAGAATACAAAATAAAACGTGAAAAAACTGTAAGATAAAGAATTACTGATATATTTGACCTATAAATACTTGCGTTCAAAATATAGCAACACCCTCTCTGATATGACAGAGGTTAGACAGTCGTGTTCGATTTCCGCGAAGGAACTTTATTTTAAACAAACAAAACAAATTAAATATTAGACTTAGGTCACCATCGAGGTGACCAAACATGATAACATTAGGTCCTTACAGAAGGACTAGTACTAAGGTCTGTATATAACAAGAACATAGATGCGTATTATGATTTTATTGTACTCATTGATACACTGCTGGCCAAAATCTTAAGGCCAATGAACATAGAGAAAAAATATGCATTTTGCGTTGTTAGACTCAACCACTTATTTGAGTAGAACTTTGAAAGATGAAAATAAGAAAAGGGAAAATAAAAATAAAAAACTTTTTAGCATTTAATAGGGAAAATTCGAACATTATGAAATTAGCCTAAATATTAGCTGGTCAAAAGATTAAGACCATACTGAAACGAAGCGTTAATCGGTAAACACGTAACTAATTTAGTCATTTGTGTTCAAGCTTTAGCGTTGTCAACATTTCCCACTGACATATCCTGTGTTACATTGGGTAAAAGCATGGCAAAGACTGAAAAGTTGACAGAGTTGAAACGTGGGAGAATTATCGAGCTGCAAAAGCAAGATCTCTTTCAACATGCCATCGCTGGTGAGATTGGACGTAGTAAAACTGCTATTGTAAATTCTTAAAAGACCCTGAGGGATATGGAACGAGAATTTCAAGTGGTTGGCCCAAGAAAATGTTGCCGGCATTGAGCAGGAGAATTCGACGGTTTGTCCGGCAAAACACCAGCCGATTGTCGAACCAGATTAAGGCCATTACAGACGAAGAATGCAGCTCAAGAACAATAAGACGGCATCTACGAGAGAAAGGCTTTTAAAACCGTAAACGTCTTCAAAGGCCACGCTTCCTTCCACACCACGAAACAGCTCGGTTAAACTTTGCTGAGAAGTATCAAACATGGGACGTATAAAAGTGGATGAAGGTTTTGCATTACAGACGCAGAATGCAGCTCAAGAACAATAAGACGGCATCTACGAGAAAAAGGCTTTTAAAACCGTAAACGTCTTCAAAGGCCACGCTTCCTTCCACACCACGAAACAGCTCGGTTAAACTTTGCTGAGAAGTATCAAACATGGGACGTATAAAAGTGGATGAAGGTTTTGCTCTCTGATGAGAAAAAAATTTAGCCTGGATGGTCCAGATGGCTTCCAACGTTGCTGGCACGATAAAGATATCCCATCGGAGACATTTTCTACACGACACAGTGGAAAGGGTTCCATCATGATCTGGGGTGCTTTCTCCTTCTATGGAACAATGGAGCTTCAGGTTATACAGGGGCGTCAAACAGCAGCTGGCTACATTGGCATGTTGGAGAGAGCATCTTTATTAATTGAAGGCCTTCGCTTGAGTGGAAATGACTGGATCTTTCAGCAGGACAACGCTACAATTCACAATGCCCACAGGATAAAGGACTTTTTCATGGCGAATAACGTGATTCTTTTGGACCATACAGCGCCTTCGCCCTAACTGAATCCCATTGAAAATGTTTAGAGTGGATAGCAAGGGAAGTTTATAGAAATGGACGTCAATTCCAAACAGTGCATGATCTTCGTGAAGCCATCTTCACCACACCACTTGGAATAACATTCCAGGCAGCATTCTGCAAACGCTTATATCGACCATGCTAAAGCAAATGTTTGAAGTTATTCGCAATGACGGCCGTGCAACTCACTACTGAGACCTCTTGTTGGGCATTTCCTACTATGTTTAGGACTTCTTTTTCGTATGGTCTTAAACTTTTGACCAGCTAGTATTTCGGCTAATTTCATAGTGTTCACATTTTCCCTATTAAATGCTAAAAAGTTTTTTTTTTTATTTTCCCTTTTCTTATTTTCATCTTTTGAAGCTCTACTCAAATAAGTGGTTGAACCTAACAATGCAAAATGCATATTTTTTCTTTATGTTTATTGACCTTAAGATTTTGGCCAGCAGTGTATGACATCGGAGCCATAGTTAGTTGATGCAAGGTATGAAAAAAAAGATTGAATTTGAAATAAGTAAATATCTTAAAATGAATTTGATATAATATATCCTTTATTGTAACTGTTTCTCGCGTGTATTTGCGTTTAATATAAGAAAATACTGATGGTATAAAAATACGTTATCGTTATTTCACAATTGTCTAAGCCTAGTAACATTCGGTACAGTTTATCAGGTTTTATATGTCGCATGATAATAAAAAACAGTAACCTCAAATTCGAATCATCAAACAATTCTTAAGTTTCGCTTCACTTTAGGCTTTAACGTTCTGCTGTTAGGTACAGCTGAAATCCCACCCTTCTGAAAGAAAGTCAAATTCACGTCTCTTTCAGTCGTGTCTGAAAGAACTTTATTGAAGCCAAATGAATGCAGTGTATAGTTATAAGCCGTCTTTATTTCAATACGTTTCTTCGGACGAGTGAGGGGAAGAAGTAGACAGATACGAGTAGATGTTATTAAATTTGGTGGGTTTGGCAGAATTCGCAGAGAAAGTAAAAAAAACAAAAGAGAAAGAAGACCGAAGTGAATTCTATTTAACAGACAAAATGTGGAGTTTCAGAAATTCGAGTTTCGAGAAGTTTTCTTATTTTAAAATAGCAACACCTTTAAAAGTACAAGCTGCGGCGCGTGCATGGATAGCTTGTCCAGATGAACATTTCTTTTGTTAGCTTGAGAAGAAAGTGCGTGAATGGTATGCTAAACGTTTGTTGTTACTTGTTTGTTCCGCATCACAGCGCTCAACAAATTCTGACAGGTTTACTGCAAGCTATAGTAATATAATTACGCAAAGATTTTTTTCCACACACAAAAAAGGGGGTCGCCAGTTCAAATACCCGTAACTGACATTCTTTTCCTTTCGGACGTGAGGATGTTATACTGTAATGGTTTATCCCACTATTCGTTGGTAAAAAGAGTAGCTCCAGCGTTGGATATGTGTGGTGTTAAATAGCTGCCTATCCTCTTGTCTAGGCCCGACATGGCCAGGTGGCTAGGGCACTCGACTCGTCATCTGAAGGTTGTGGATTTTAATCCCCGTTACATCAAACATGTTCGTCCTTTCAGCCGTAGGATCGTTATAATGTGATAGCCAATACCAATATTCGTTGTTAAAAAAGTAGCCCAAGAATTGGCTGTGATGACTAGCTGCTTTTCTTCTAGTCTTACACTGCTAAATTAAGGACGGCTAGCACGGATAGCCTTGTGTAGCTTTGTGTAAAATTCAGAACAAATGAAATCAAACTTAATAAAAAACAAACTGCCCTGTGATTGTTAACCTGTGAGCTTGACGATTTATAAAAGCTCAAATATGGGGTTCGATCACTTTTGCGTGCAGAGTGCAAATAGATCATTATGCAGATATATGCTTAACAACTAAGAAATAAAGTGAAAAAAACGAACGTGAAGCGTACAAAGTAATCATAATTGATATGACTAGACAGCATTATAGATTCTCTATTCGGAATGGTGTTTACTGCGCATACTTTTCAGTAATCGATGTTTTCTTTGTTTTTGTTGCTGTAAAAATCTTTATAATGGATGTTATTCGCTGCTTCATCAGTCTGCCTACTGTATATTTCTTAGTGTGTATTTCGATATTTTCCCTTTTCGTTTTGTCTCCAAAAATCTTTACGATAGGTGGCGTCATTTTTGTTTTCTTTTGTAATTGTAAATTCTTCTGCAGCATAGGGAATTGTTTCGAAGTTGTTTTGTTTTATGCTTTTGATAGTTTGATATTTGGAGCATGATCTGAACTTGAGGCTAAACGGCCGGGTTATAACTGAAGCGTTGTGCGTTGTTAAACGCTTATGATACAACTTTTTTTTGTTTGTAACTGATGAGATGAAATCTCTGACTTGACTTTTACACGTCTCCCTATGTAGTATTTTGAAACTACTTGATATCGTATCTGTAAACTATTATATCTTTTTTTTTATAAGGAGTGAGTGTGTATGTTCTTTTTTATTGTTTCTTGCTAGTAAGAATGTTCAATCTATCTGACTATCTATCTGTCTAAAGCATACTACAAAGTATGAATTTTATCTGTTTTTCGTAAAAGAAAATATATACATATTGTGATTCGTAGCTGAATAAACTTTGCATTTATACTGCAATTCGCGAGGCTTAGTGGTAAATTTGTAGCTTAATAACGTTAAAAAACGCGTTTTGATACCTTTGGTGAGCACAACACAGATAGCCCATTGGTAACTTTCTATTTAATAATAAACAAACGAACAAACGGAAAGTTTATGACATATTATAGTGTCATGTTTTTAAGACCAAAGTTGGTGAATGAACTCATGTCTAAGCCTTAAATATTCTGGGATATTTTACGAAACATTTTACGCTTATAAATAAAGATTATTTTTACTATTATACGTTGCAATGCAAAACCATGCTTAAATTAACAACTTTAAGTGCTCAACATGATCGGTCAGAATTGTTACTAACTCCGTGTGTTTACGCTTCAAAAATTTTTGGTAATCCAGTTAAGCATACGTATCTATTATAAAAATACGATTTTTCAATATGTACATGAGCACTCAATTCGTGATCTGAGGGTCGAGGGCTCGAGTCCCCGTCACACCAAACATGCTCGCCCTTTCAGCCATGGGACTGTTATAATGTAACGGTCAATTCCACTATTCGTTGGTAAAAAAGTAGCCCAAGAGATAGCAGTGGGTGGTGATGACTAGATGTCTCTTCTCTAGTATTACATTGTTAAATTATGGATCGATAGTGGCAGATAGTCCTCCTGTAGCTTTGCGTGAAATTCTAAATAAACAAACTGTATTTGAGACCAGCTAGAGTATGTTAATAAAAATAGACAAACATACTTAGTGTCTATAAAGAAATATGTAGGTTTTTCAATCTATATTTGAAATATTCTATACAGGTGTTGATAAAAAACACTTTCTTGAAGCGACGCTTTGAGAGAAATAAAGACCGGAATCTTTAAAACGAATATTTTGTTTTTTTATAATTAAGCACAAAGCTACATAATGGGCTATCTGTGTTTTGCCCGCCACGGGCATCAAAATCCGATTTTTAGCTGCGTTTTGAAAACTTCATTGTATTTATAAGTTTGATTTAAAAACAAATTTTTGAATATAACGTTTATACAACAAGTCCAGTTGTTTAAACCCAAGTTTAACATTAAAAAAGTTCAGTTTATTTGAAGCTAATATTTTTACTTTTACTTTTTTTTTTTCTTTAAATAAAATCGAATTTAACATCTTATTTTATTTAAGGATAGGTTTTATGCCCAACGTTCCAGTTTTTCAAGGTTTATTTTTAAAGTATAGCTTGTTCACAGCTGATATATTTGCTGTTTGAAAGTTTATTTTTAAGACCAAGTTTTGTGTTTAACTTTCTAACTTGTTTGAAGCTAATCTTTTTGTTTAATATATAGTTTGCTCACAGCTAATATTTTTGCTATTTAAAAGTCCATTTTTAACCATTCTAATTTGTTTAGAGATAATATTTTTGTTTTAACACAGTTTATTTACAGATAAGATTTTTGTTGTTTAATGTTGTTTTTTTTTCTTATAGTGAAGCTACATCGGACTATCTAATGTGTCCGTCGTGAGGACTCGCACCGTTGATTTTAACGTTGTAAATCCATAGACTTACCGCTGTCCCAGTTGGGAACAGTTGTTTAAAAGTCAATTTTTAAGTCAAAATGTTTAATATTATAAAAGAAATTAAAAATGCCAATGCATTAATATTTCTTTTCATACGTAACAGCGAAAAATATAGAACTAAAGAATACAAATATAGATTAAGGCAAGGTAGAAACGATCTTCAGCTAAAACAATTGTATTTTTCAAATAAGGTCTTTGGCCTGCGGAATGGGTTGTCTTCGGATGTTGTGCAGGTAGTAAATTTGATTGAGTTCACAAGGAAACTTAAGACATAAATGATTGATAAAGGCTGACTTTATTTTATTTTTTGTAGTTTGTCTTAGAGGATGGGACAACTGGTGGATCATCAGGTCTCTTGTTGTCCCTAAACATTATGTTTTGTGTTTAAATTCTCAACTCGTTTAAAGCTGACCTTTTTGTTTAATTACAGCTTGTTCACAGCTAAGATGTTTGCTGCGTAAAAGTCCACTTTTTTAAGTCCATGTTTTATGTTTAAATTTCCAACTTGTTTAAAGCTAATATTCGTTATTTAAACTACACGCGTCGTTATGATATTACGTATAAGCTCTTGAAGCTGAGATTTGCACTTGTAGACTAGAGTTTAAAAGACGTAGGCCTACATCTCAACAAATTTATACATTAGTCGCTTTTTACTAACAAGTAATCTAATCTAGACTGATTTGCTGTTGTTGTTGTTGTTTGGAATTTCGCACAAAGCTACTCGAGGGCTATCTGTGCTAGTCGTCCCTAATTTAGCAGTGTAAGACTAGAGGGAAGGCACCTAGTCATCACCACCCACCGCCAACTCTTGGGCTACTCTTTTACCAACGAATAGTGGGATTGACCGTAACATTATAACGCCCCCACAGCTGGGAGGGCGAGCATGTTTGGCGCGACTTGGGCTACTCTTTTACTAACGAATAGTGGGATTGACCGTAACTTATAACGCCCACACGGCTGGGAGGGCGAGCATGTTTGGCGCGACTCGGGCGCGACCCCGCGACCCTCAGATTACGAAGCGCACGCCTTGACGCGCTAGGCCATGCCAGGCCCGACTGATTTACAGCCAAAGTATACAAGACCAAGCTGACTGGCATGCAGTTAATTCGCAGTTAGCTCCTGATCGATCATGTAGATGGGTCTTTAAAAGATTTCTCTACAGTTAAATACCAGACAATATCAAGGCTTCACATGTAATTATAATTCCTCCTATTTTCATTTTTATGTATGTCAAGGGGTATTTCTAGTACACTTCGTATTATAACCTTTTCATGGGATGTAAATCGGTTAAGAAAAAAGTAAACAAAAAAAGAAAGGATTAAATACGCAGTTCAATGGTATCAAGCTAATATTCAGAATAACAAAGATTTTCATGTTGAAGACTACTTCGGATTTTCACGGAAAGTTCACGTCACGAACGTGTAGTTTATACCATCTTACTGAACAGGTAACTGTACTAACAAAACTACTCCGTCATCAGCACTCGTCATCATCAGTTAATTGTACTTATCTAAAATATGTTACGCTGAGAGATGATACAAAAATTCGTACGACATAAACTATTAAATACATAATCTTTTGAATACCTAGAAGTACTAAAGTCACTGTGGAGAAGTTTTAGGGTAAATTTAAATGCTTACAAATGTGCAAGATATCGTAGGCTCCAGAGTTAGAAATATACATGTGTAAAATCATTCGACTAAGTGACTATACTACTGTAACAAGCATTAAAATTAGTCCGCAAAGTGAATATATTACTATAATAAATGTTAAAGTGAGTTCTTTCAGTGTTCTACTATAACAGATGTTAAACTAATTATATTAATTGTAATACCGTAACATGCATTAAAACTAGTCCTTAAAGTGAGTGTACTGCTATAACAAATGTTAAAATCATTCCATACAATAAATGTATTGTTACTAAAGGCTCTCGGATTTTAAAGATGATCAGTTAATTTGAGCAATCTTTATAAATATCAAGATTAATACGTGTATCATTGACGATGGATTTACTAATTTCTAATATTTTATAACACGAGTTAAATGTTTTCTATTTTAATTTTATTTTATACACACCCAACTTTGAAAGAGCTAATACATTTAACACCTCTCTAATCTATGGCTCTGTTCTAACTTATCTGTGAAGTACGAACATCACATATCACACAGATCACGTAAAAATTACGAAATTAAAAATTCAACGCTGAGTTTTTTTATTCATTTATTTTACCTTTACCAATGTCTACTAGATAAAACGTTTTATCATACATGTACTGTTAAAACCCACAGAGAAAGGTTCCTGTTCGTACTGTGTACGGTGGTATACCTATTTTAAAGCAGCATATAAACGCCTTGTCCGCGAAAAGCAAATACCATAAGGCTATCACGTTTTATGAATTATTCCGAACGCGAATATGATACCGACAATGTGTCTGTCCACTGGATCGAAATGCCTGCTGAAGGAAGATACCAAAGATGTTTACTAAAAGATTTTTTATTCCCGGGATGGCTCTAAAACTATTATAGAAACACGCATTTGCTTAGTAAGTTTTTTCATGGTAACATATTTCATAACTAAAGACTTAACGTTCTATTTACACAATTTTCTTACTACATTTTGTAACATATTTGGGATGAATGCCAAAAACGTCTTTTATTTTTATTTTTTTACTATCTCCACGTGCGGAACATCCATCCAACTATAGAATGATAATACTATAAAAGCCAACCTTCTCCCATCTGTCAAACAAATAAGATTTCACTGTCTTAATCCTGATTACTAACCGTAAATTTACTGGAGTTCTGTATGTATTTGGTTGAAGCGTAATTCCCAAACAAGAAACAGTAATCCAGAACAGAATACCGAGTTTCAAAGGAGATATACTTCGAGACCCTCTGGGGATACGGTGTAACCAGAACCAATATCATTAATGTCTGCACTGGTCTATTGTGTCTTTATCGGTTTAGCATGAATTTACTTCAGACACGTTACTTGCTACGAAACGTTCGGATATAGCGAAGTCAATCAGAAGGGTAATGAACATTTAACTCGGGGATACAGCTTATTCACAGTTAAAACCAATTTCGATATTCCGTAGTAAGGGCTTTCCGGCACGTGTTGGATTGTTATTAGCACCGTTGTTCAATGGTAGTAATCGATTTGAAATTACACCTAAAAACTGTTCAAGATTAATTGAATAATTATATACTAAGAGTCTCAATAAAATAAGAGTTTTTATTTTTCCATAGAACAAGTGTTCTCTGTCACAGAGAATTTTTTTTGGAAAATCCTGGGTGCATCGAGGTTATTTTTATCTGTAAAAACTTTTCCTCCATTGTTCTGTTCCCTTTACAAAACGTGTTTCGTAAGTCATGTTTCCATGGTAGTGTATAACCAAACTTTTTAAATAAGTTTTAACGTTTTTCATAAAACTATTCTTAAATCTGTGATAGAGCACAGAAGGAACAGCAACTATTATTTCTATCGTGGTTTAGTCGTTTTTTTTTTTATCCACCAGCTAAGCAGTTTGTTGCATTAATACTCACAATGCATTTCTAAGGTTTGGTTGTTGTTAGGCACGAGCTATACGAATGAGCTATTTGTGTTGTTCCCACCACTGGTATCGAAACCAGGATTTATCGTTATAAATCCAGGATCAGCCACTATATCGTTTTTAATTCCAGTTCTAACACGAGTTTATTACTTTTCAATTTTTATAGATTTCGATCAGTGGTCGATTTTAAATCATTCATAGATTAGCAAATTAAAGATTCTTAGCAAATTAAAGATTCTTAGTGCATTCAGTTTTTTTTTTTTACTTTTAGCTAAGATTTTTATTAAACTTCTCACTCCAAAATTGAAACCGGGTTACTTGTTTTTTGTACAATTCTACTTTTACATTTATATTTGCCCCCCCCCGCTAGTACAGCGGTAAGTTTACGGATCTATAACGCTAAAATCAGGGGTTCGATTCCCTTCGGTGGGCTCAGCAGATAGCCCCATGTGGCTTTGCTATAAGAGAAACACACACAAACACACACCCTTTACATTTTCAGAGTTTACCGATGATTGACCAACTTCAATAATTAGAAATAAATACATTTCAACAGATTGACAAGGACGAAGAAATAACCGACTTAAATAATTAGAAATACATGCACCTTTGCTGAATTTTGCAAGTTACTAGAGAACTATCTGCGCTAACAGTCTGTAATTTAGAAGCTATAGGCAAGAATGAAGGGTTAGAATTCTTGGGCTACTTATTCTTTGTCAACAAAAAAAGGGGATTGACTGTCACAATACAAAAAAAGACGAACATGCTCGATCACAGGATTTGAGCCCTCGATCCACTGATTGTGAGTCGAGTACCTAATCACCATACCACACATATATGTTGTTTTATGGTATCTAATCTAAGTTTCGATAAATTAACAACAATTGAACTGAAACTGGGAAGCCTGCCTGAAATATTTGAAGCGTGTTTTATCATTCTGCATGGATCTTAAATGATGTTACAAAGCACTGATTAATTCGTGACTTGGAATAAAATACAACCAATACAACGTTCCCTCATGCTTCTCTTATGATTGGCAAGTTCTTGTAGGTTAAGTATAAGGATTGTTTTGCAATGTTAGCTTGGTGCCAGGATTTAGAAGTAAACTCAATCTCCTGTGTTGGCTGAAACTCGTGCGATACTATTGGGTTTACGGCCGAAAGTATAGTTAATATCGAGAATCACTAACTGATAAAACAATGTATTCTAATATCTATCAAGAAGAAAATTATATATAATTAACTATTTTCATTTTTGAGTGGATTTTTGTTTTCGATCTAAGTAGATAATGTGCTCTGATTGTAAGATAATTTTAATTTTCAATCTTTGTGGTTTATCGAGAGAGAGAGAAAAAGAGGAGGTAACTCCGATATGGTCGCCACTCCAAACACGTTGTAATCTATCTCATAGATCTTTAGTTGAAAAATCGACGGCCCTTGGTTTACTGTTCACTGACTCTTGAAGATTAATGAACATATGCAATGTTCCAAAGACCGCCTTCTCAACCCCACATCTCGGGTTTACTGGCTGGCAGATAAGTAACTAAGTAACTGACCTCAACTTCTACACGTTTGTATGGGTGTGAAACAGGAGAAATACAAAAATAAAACAATACATTCCAGAAATTTACAAAAAAATTATATACAATTATTTCCAAAATTATCCATATTTTTTTCCCACATGTTAAGAGGAACTTGGTTTATTTGCTTGCTTTTCTGTTAATTAAAACATGAAAATTTGTTTGAATTTTGCGTAAAACTACACGAGGGTTATTTGACCTAGCCGTCCCTAATTTAGCAGTGTAAGACAAGATGGAAGGCAGCTAGTTATCACCATCTTCCGCTAACTCTTGGGTCGTTATTTTACCAACGAATAGTGGGATTGACTGTCATATTATAACGTCCCCACGGCTGAAAGGGCGAGCATCTTTGGTGTGATGGGATTTGATCCCACGACCCTCGGATTACAAGTCT
Source organism: Tachypleus tridentatus (assembly GCF_004210375.1). Taxonomy (NCBI): domain Eukaryota; kingdom Metazoa; phylum Arthropoda; class Merostomata; order Xiphosura; family Limulidae; genus Tachypleus; species Tachypleus tridentatus. The sequence continues at coordinate 26,807,907 of NC_134833.1, forward strand.
AGCCACCCTAACCACATAAAAAAAGTCAGGTCTTGTCTGCTGGTTAGCATGATTGTGATGTGAATGCGGAGATTCATGGCTTGTGACCCGTTTTAATGCCAAAGAAAAATGAACAACAGCTAAATGCGGCCTACAATTTGTGGCTCTATGATTACGCTATAAAAGTAATGATAGAATCCCTCTATCTGATCAGACTATAGAACTAAAAATGGACGTGTAAAAACATGTTATTTGCTCAATACAGGGTACCACTTTTAATATATTAAAAAACATTACAGTTTATATAAGCACAATCCAAACACTCTTCCCGTGCAGTACTTCCCAGAAAAATAATTTTTTTAGAAATTTTTTCAATGAGGTGTTAATAGTATGATTAGACAGCCGTAGGGTGGCGTTTTTGTCAGTCTATCTAATTTAGAATAATAAACAGGAACAAACAAACAAAAAATTTAAAACAGGCGAATAAATCATTGTACAGTGATTTGATAAAAAGGATAGTAAATATGTAAACGAATGTCCACAAATCTGAATTACCAAAAAGGTATATGGAAAGCGTTATATACGAGTCTGGCTGTAAAACGTGACACTAATACACAGATGAGGCAATGGTATGATGCACTACCAATCCCACTATGACTGAACTGAATAAATATAACTGAAAATAACTTGTGATCGTGCTGAACTACGATGAAAGGTGAGAAGTGATATTCAGTTGCACATCTTTTATTAAATATGATTTGAAAAGTATATTCACGTATTTTAAGAAGAGCATGTGAAATGCGCGAGTACTGTTTCTTTTACTGGTATAAAGAAAGATAATAGTTACAAATTAACTGAGGTATGTAATTTTATCATTATCTTAGACAAAATTATCGCATGTAGTTATTGAGGGATATACAAAACAACAACAGATTCTACGGTTCAAGTTATTTAAAGAGAGACAATGCAACTTAATTAATAAGCTGAAATCACATTTGTATGAGAATATATGTGGGCTTAAGAAAACGTTGAATTAGGATTCTCAAACTTCCCGATCCACAACTTGCAGTATTTTATTACAGACCAAAATATTGTGGATAATCCGCATTTAGAATATTTAAAAAAATTGTACGTGATATATAAATATACATATATCAATATTTTATATATCGTGTATGTTAATAAGCAATTCAATTTGTCATTAAAACTTGTGAAACAATCCTGATTTCTAAACACCAGTCATATTTGTGAATGTGTAATAATTACTTATAAACATTACGCATGCGTGGGTATAATGATCATCCATAATAGTGTAATAAAGACGATGCTTCTTTTGATGTAATCACTTTATTTGATGTCAAACTTGTAAAAACTACCAAGAGGAATTATTTCTCTGTTAATTTTTAATTATACATCTTTATTCAATGTTTATTTTTTTTTTATTTCTACTGTTCTCAATCTACAGTCTATTTGATTTATTTCTTCTTGTACAACTCGAGATTAATTCCTTCAATATGGAAAGGGGGCCGTTTTAAACAGCACTTCTACATTTTTATACTCAGCTAAAAAGCCTGAACACTGTTTTTGTCTTGTATCTAAATCAGTTGAAATGTAATTGCTTTCATACAATCCGAAAGTAACTGACTGTTTCACTTCTAACTAATTTTAAAGTTCATATTTGACGGTTCATTATATTCCCCTTATAATACCTTCGTACATAACATCTAGTATTTTATGTATTTTTTTAATTGTCTTACACAATTCAAAGATTATGATTTAATTTATATACATTGTTTCAAGAGATGTGTTAATGGATCCACTCTCAGCCTTAAACATTGAAATATACTTTACAATACCGATCGGAATGACGTACTTCTCGCATCCTGCGATAGTTTAAAGTTCATAAGCAATGCCACAATTGACGTGGTTGTAAATATGTTTCATTTTGCCTTCAAAACCGTCATCGAACGTCACCAAAATAATTTTCAGTAATTTATATAAAAGCATGGACCAAGATCGGATCAAACCAATATTAAACAATAAGGGAAACGCACTGTTTTGCTCGTTTAGCTTTGGTTTAAGTATATTATTCTACAAACTTGTTCACTCTTATCCATAGACAAGATTTTAAACTATTATCTGGTATAAGTTCAGTGGTTTTAATGTTTTGGATGGTTGTGAGTATTGATTATTGACCTTATTTAACGGTTATTGTCTTTGATACCATGAGATTTTGTTTATTAGTCATCGACTTTGATACATAGTGGCTTTGTTATTTATTACTGACTTTCATACAAAACTACTTTTTTATTGTCTAACTAACAACTACTTTCATACAAAACTACTTTCTTACTGTCAAACTAACAACTTATACGACTGAATTGTTATTGAATATGATTCGATAGTACTTTCTTATTGGTTGCCTGGTTTGATCCAACACGACTTTCCTTACTAAATTACACACTATAATTCAACCAACACGGCTTTGTTTATCAATACTTGATTCGATCTAATTTGACTTGTTTATCGTGACTTGATTTGGTCTGATTCATTTCATTTGTTGTTACTTGATTTGATTTATCCAAACTTTGTTTATGATTAGTTAATCTGGTCCAATTCGACTTTCGCCCAGCATGGCCAAGCGTGTTAAGGCGTGCGACTCGTAATCTGAGGGTCGCGGGTTCGCATCCCCGTCGCGCCAACCATGTTCACCCTTTCATCCGTGGGGGCGTTATAATGTGACGGTCAAGCCCACTATTCGTTGGTAAAAGAGTAGCCCAAGAGGTAGCGGTGAGTGGTGATGACTAGCTGCTTTCCCTCTAGTCTCACACTGCAAAACTAGGGACGGCTAGCGCAGATAGCCCGCGAGTAGTGTTGCGCGAAATTAAAAAAAACAAACAAGCCAATTATAGTAAATATTTAGTTTAAAATACTTAGAAAGAAACGACTTTTACACTCGAGGTATGTGTAATATACATTTTTAATCAATGTTTCGCCTTTACGGCTTCCCTATAGTTAACGTACATAACAGTGTAAGTGTTTTTTTTTAACATTTTTTATCGAATTTTGTAAACCTCTCTGGTATGTACTGTGTGCGCGTGTTTTCTTAAAGCAAAGCTACAGTGGGCTATCTGCTGAGTCCACCGAGGGGAATCGAACCCCTGATTTTAGAGTTGTAAATCCGTAGACTTACCGCTCCACTAGCGGGGGGCATGGTATGTACTAGAAATTTTGAAAGAAAAAATATTTAGTTACACATGATATTTATAATAAATTTACTAATTACGTGTTTCTTAGCTGCAAAATATAACGGATGCATTACTAACCTCTACGTTTTGTTAATTTCTGTTTCCGGGATGTTGCTAAGTGGTTAGCGTATGCATAGATCTAAAGGTCCATTTTAGCTTTCCATTACCGCCACAAATATTAACTGTTAACACTTCTAAGGCGAGAGTGCGTTATAAGAGAGACAGTGGAGTTACACTATTTGAACAGACAAGAGAAACTTAAGTGTTTGCAGTGGGTACCGTTCACTAGCTGTCTTTCTTTTACTCTATCATTAAGGAAGACTAGCACATCTAGCTATGTGAGAATATCCAAAAACAAACACATTTGATGTCTGGTTCTGTACAGTCCTAGCTATAACATAAAACTTCGTTACGACTGCATGTTCACCGCAGTGTTCCCATATTATTGACTCCCAGTCTTAAATTATTGTAGCTGTGACTCCACAGTCCACACTCTTCATTACGACTGCATGTTCACCACAGTGTTCCCATATTATTGACTCCCAGTCTTAAATTATTGTAGCTATGACTCCGCAGTCCACACTCTTCATTAGGACTGCATATTCACCACAGTGTTCCCATATTATTGACTCCCAGTCTTAAATTACTGTAGCTATGACTCCACAGTCCACACTCTTCATTACGACTGCATGTTCACCACAGTGTTCCCATATTATTGACTCCCAGTCTTAAATTATTGTAGCTATGACTCCGCAGTCCACACTCTTCATTAGGACTGCATATTCACCACAGTGTTCCCATATTATTGACTCCCAGTCTTAAATTATTGTAGCTATGACTCCGCAGTCCACACTCTTCATTACGACTGCATGTTCACCACAGTGTTCCCATATTATTGACTCCCAGTCTTAAATTATTGTAGCTATGACTCCGCAGTTCACACTCTTCATTACGACTGCATATTCACCACAGTGTTCCCATATTATTGACTCCCAGTCTTAAATTATTGTAGCTATGACTCCGCAGTCCACACTCTTCATTACGACTGCATATTCACCACAGTGTTCCCATATTATTGACTCCCAGTCTTAAATTATTGTAGCTATGACTCCGCAGTCCACACTCTTCATTACGACTGCATATTCACCACAGTGTTCCCATATTATTGACTCCCAGTCTTAAATTATTGTAGCTATGACTCCGCAGTCCACACTCTTCATTACGACTGCATATTCACCACAGTGTTCCCCATATTATTGACTCCCAGTCTTAAACTTATTGTAGCTATGACTCCCAGTCGCAGTCCACACTCTTCATTAGGACTGCATATTCACCACAGTGTTCCCATATTATTGACTCCCAGTCTTAAATTATTGTAGCTATGACTCCGCAGTCCACACTCTTCATTAGGACTGCATGTTCACCACAGTGTTCCCATATTATTGACTCCCAGTCTTAAATTATTGTAGCTATGACTCCGCAGTCCACACTCTTCATTACGACTGCATATTCACCACAGTGTTCCCATATTATTGACTCCCAGTCTTAAATTATTGTAGCTATGACTCCGCAGTCCACACTCTTCATTAGGACTGCATATTCACCACAGTGTTCCCATATTATTGACTCCCAGTCTTAAATTATTGTAGCTATGACTCCGCAGTCCACACTCTTCATTACGACTGCATATTCACCACAGTGTTCCCATATTATTGACTCCCAGTCTTAAATTATTGTAGCTATGACTCCGCAGTCCACACTCTTCATTACGACTGCATATTCACCACAGTGTTCCCATATTATTGACTCCCAGTCTTAAATTATTGTAGCTATGACTCCGCAGTCCACACTCTTCATTACGACTGCATGTTCACCACAGTGTTCCCATATTATTGACTCCCAGTCTTATATGATTGTAGCTATGACTCCGCAGTCCACACTCTTCATTACGACTGCATGTTCACCACAGTGTTCCCATATTATTGACTCCCAGTCTTAAATTATTGTAGCTATGACTCCGCAGTCCACACTCTTCATTAGGACTGCATATTCACCACAGTGTTCCCATATTATTGACTCCCAGTCTTAAATTATTGTAGCTATGACTCCGCAGTCCACACTCTTCATTAGGACTGCATATTCACCACAGTGTTCCCATATTATTGACTCCCAGTCTTAAATTATTGTAGCTATGACTCCGCAGTCCACACTCTTCATTACGACTGCATGTTCACCACAGTGTTCCCATATTATTGACTCACAGTCTTATATGATTGTAGCTATGACTCCGCAGTCCACACTCTTCATTACAACTGCATATTCACCGCAGTGTTCCCATATTATTGACTCCCAGTCTTAAATTATTGTAGCTATGACTCCGCAGTCCACACTCTTCATTACAACTGCATGTTCACCGCAGTGTTCCCATATTATTGACTCCCAGTCTTAAATTATTGTAGCTATGACTCCGCAGTCCACACTCTTCATTACAACTGCATGTTCACCGCAGTGTTCCCATATTATTGACTCCCAGTCTTAAATTATTGTAGCTATGACTCCGCAGTCCACACTCTTCATTATGACTGCATGTTCACCGCAGTGTTATCGTATTGCTTGGTTGGTTTGGTGTTTTATGGCACAAAGCAGCTTGACTATCTGTGTCAAACATCCGGTAAAAAGTTAAAATTAAAGTACATTTAGTAAAATTCATAAATGGAAATTAAGGTTCAACAAAACAAATTTAAAAAATATAAAATAGCATAAAACCAATGTTTACATCTAGTCTACAACATTAAGAGAAAAACTACAGTAATACAAGTGGTAGAGGTCTTTCTGTAGCATAACTGTAATTATCATAACTCACCAGGAAGACTAACAGATAAGTATAAAAACCACCATCAGTCACATGAAGTTGGACTTTCCAGTCCTGGTTCTGAGTTATTTGACATTGTAGCCATTTTAAAAAAGTAAAGTAATCAAAATTTTAAAAGACTTGTAGCAAAATTTTAATAACTTACCAGGATGACTAACAGGTAGTTTGAACAGCAGTGTTTGTCACCTGAAGTTTACCTTTCCAGTCCTGGTTTCGAGTTATTTGACTTTACAGCCATTTTCTAATTTCAAATCAAACTAGATGGACTGTGATTCTTAAAAGGGAACCACATTAAAAACGGTTTAATGTATAAATTAAAAACTTAAATAGTATTAAAAAGATTGACGGCCCTTAAAAAACTAAAAACATTTCTAAGGTGGACAGTGTCACCATTACCAATAACACTGTCTAACGTTGTAGATAAACTTTGGAACAAAACATGTTTAAAATAGTGCTGTAATTCAGAGTCATAACGACGGCAAGAAAGTAAAATGTGGCTTATTGTGATGTAAGTGTTACACAGACTACACATTGGTGCATCAGTTCCAGATAAAAGATAACGATGAGTTAAAAAACTGTGACCAATGCGTAGTCTAATTAGAACAACTTCCTCTTTCCGATCCTTACAAAAGCAAGACAGCCAAAATCCAATGTAGGTTTTATTTGGAAAAGCTTGTTTTTGCGTTGCTCACTCCAAGTCGACTGCCAGCTGGCACGGAGCCGAGCCTTGAATACAGGACCATAGTCCATGTAAGGAATAGGCACAGCGGTGATAGTGCCAGAGCAGATAGATTTAGCTGAGGTGTCGGCGAGCTCGTGCCCGCGAATACCAACGAGGACCGGTATCTAGAAAAATTAAATAGAAGTAGATGTTAAAAAGAGATGGGCCAGTCGGTTTTGAATATCGGAGAGAACAGGGCGTGAACGAACGTGAAGCGATTCCAGGGCCAGTAGAGAACTTAGCGAGTCAGTATAAATAGTGCAGTTTGAGTACTGCTTAGCTTCTATGTGATTCAGGGCAAGAGAAATGGCATACAGTTCAGCAGTGAACACAGAAGTTGTAGAGGGGATTCTGCATGCAACCACCGAAACACAACAAACCATGACAGAGCCCACAGAGTCACCCGATTTGAACCATCTGTACAAATAGGAATGGAACGATGGTTTGAAAGATGTTCAGTAAATAACAGACAGCATTTCCAATCTAGAGTGTCTGCTTTTCTCAGACGACTTAAAGATACGTCACATTTGGGGACTGTAAGAAGCCATGGTGGTATGGACTGACCAGTGGATACAGCAATGTTATCCAAGGACAGATCCAATTCATCCAATTGCACCTGAATACGAAGGCCAAAGGAAGCAATGGCAGATCGTCTGTTCTGAAAAAGAATGGCCCACCAAGGAAAGAAAATACAACCCCAGTTGGGATGCTCTGGTAAGGAAGAAAGTTTAAAAGTATATAGTAAAGACAGTTGCAAACGGCAGAGGTGCAAAGAAAGGTTCATGAGACTCTATGTATAAGCTCTGAACTTGGGAAGTGTGGAAAGTTCCAATGCAGAGCCGAATTTCTTGATGATGAATGGGATCCAGCATCTTTTAGACCGAGGTTCTGGCAGAGTCATAGACCAGTGATTCATAGTCGAGTTTCGATCGATTAAGAGCACGATATGTCTGTAGCAAAGAACATCGATCTGCTCCCCAAGTGGTGGAAGAGGGGACGTGGAGGATGCTCATTGCTCTTGTATATTTATCCCGTAGCTGCTGATGTGTGGTATAAAGGTCAGCTTATGGTCAAAGATAAGCCTCAAGAACTTTGTCTCAGGGACCACAGGCAGCACAATGTCACCAATACAGAGTTCAGGATCAGGATGAATACCCTATTGACGACACAAGTGCATGCAAACGGTTTCATAGAGAGAGAAGTTAAAGCCTCTAGCTGTGATCCACTTCAGTAAACCATTGAGGGCAGTCTGTAGCTGCCACTCAATATACCTCATGTTCGACGACTTACATGAGATATGAAAGTCGTCGACATAGAGTCTGTTTAAAACAGTAAGAGGGAGTTGTTCAGGGATGGCATTAATCTTTATACTGAAAAGTGTGATGCTCAAAACACAGCCTTAAGGGACTCCAAGTTCCTGTAGGGAAGAACGGGAAAGTGTCGAACCAACATGAACTTGTAATCTTCTGTCCATTAAAAAATTTAATAAAAATGGGCATATGACTACGTAACCCATATATATAGAGGTCTCCCAAAATTCCATACCTCCTTGTTGTATCATAACCCTTCTCAATGTCAAAGAATATTGATACAAGATGTTGTTTGAGAAAGGCTTCTATGATTGACGTTTCAAGTCGAATCAGGTGGTCCACGGTGAAGCGCTGTCGTCGGAACCCACATTGGGTGAGCGAGAGGAGGTTGTTTGGTTCCTGGAACCAAACAAGACGAGCATTAACCATCTTTTCTAAGATCTTACAGAGAGAGCTCGTCATAGCAATTGGACGGTAGTTTGAAGGGATCTTGGGATCCTTTCCAGACTTAGAGAAAGATAAGATAATAGCCTGGGGCCAGGCATAGGGAAGACATTTTCTTGCCAGATTCGGTTAAAACAATTAGAAGAAAAGCAAGAGAAGCAGTAGATAGATGGTGCAGCATTACATAGAGTACATCATCAGGCCCAACCGATCGATGAAGGGCCAGTTGAAGTTCCACCAGTGTAAAGGGATGGTTATAATCATAGAGACAATCAGCTCGAAAGGAAAGAGGTGATTGCTCTGCCCAAGTCTTGATGGCTAAGAAGGTGGAGGAAGAAGCAGAAGTGCTAGATACCCGGCAAAAGGTTTCACCTAGAGCATCGGTAATACTCCAGGTATCACTTACTTCCTGGCCATCAGAGAGCAAAATCGAAAGAGGGGACAGAATTATATTGCCCACTGACCCTCAAATCTTGTCCCATATGACTTTGGAGTTGGTGGTAGAAGATATGCTGGTTGTGAACATAATCCAAGATTCCTTGTGGCTTTCACGTCTTACCCATCGAGCATACGCACGGGCCTGCTGGAAAGCGATGCGGTTCGATATTTACGTGGGATATCTACGGAAAGTATCACCGGCCCGTTTTTGAGCCTTCCGTGCCATGAGACAGACAGGATTCCACCACGGACGAGGATATCGTGGAAAACGTGTCGAGGTTTTAGGAATACATTGAACAGCTGCTTGTATAATACAGTCAGTTACTGCTGTCACACACTCGTTTATTGATAGCTTACAGATGATAGTAGGATCAAGTTCTGTGAGAGCAGTGAAAAAGGGCCAGTTTACTTGATTCAGCTTCCACCAGGGCACGCGGATCGGGTGGCATCGACCACGGCTAGTCTCTCTCAAAATTATGGGAAAAGTATCACTGCCTCGTGGGTTATTGTCAACCCTCCATGAAAAGTGGGAGAATAGTGAAGGGAGCAAATTGATAGATCAATAGCAGTAAAGGACTGACTAGGTGCATGGAAATAAGTAGAAGAACCAGTATCGAAAAGAGAGAGGTTGTGATCAGAGAGCACACGCTCTACAGAGCGACTCCTTCTATCAATATCAGCACTTCCCCAGAGGAGATGATGTCCATTAAAGTCCCCAGGATTAGACAGCAACTGTTCAATGAGAGCATCAAAGTCTAATTGCTCATATGTCTCTCTAGGTGACAGGTAGAGAGAACAAACAGTGATGGTAAGACCCAAGGCTATGGCCTCCATGGGTGTGTCGAGTGGCAAAGACAGGGTGGGCACATGCTGATCAACCAACATTGCCACCCCTCCATGCACTCGTCCTTCACACAGCCTGCCCTTACTGCACAAAAGAAAGACATACAGGACGGTAGGAAGCAATCAGTGTTTTGATGTCATCCAGATTAAAACGTAAACCTCGACAGTTCCATTGTATCAAGCTGGACATTTTTACTTATGTGTAGACGAATTGGGTGGAGAACTCTTCTGTTTACGACCACGTCTTTTTTCTTTACTGTCTTTATTCGAGGGAGGTCGATCGACCTCCATGGATCCTGCCCTGGGTCGATTAGGCAGGTCTTTGCTGTTGGAAGAGGATTCCAGTGACTGAGGACGTAAAAGAATGATTGTTTTGCATCTTTATGTGGGAGAAGATGTATCTGAAGAAATGCTCATACCCAGAACCAAAGGATGTGGATCTTTTGATTTGTTGGAATGTATGTAAGGGACAGAGATGGGTGTTAAAGTTGATTCATCAACTCTTTTAACCATGGAGTTCAAAAGACTTTTTATTTGTTTTGAGAACGATTCTTTTGGAGGCAGGGAGAGATCTGTCTGCACTCTCACTGTAGTTGTGGAACGAAGTGCAGTAGCATACGTCCTAGATGAAGTTGTAGACAGCAACTTTCGAGCCTTAGGACAACTAATGTTATGAATCATTTTCAAACGCTGAAACTCTTTTTATTCCAACTGTTTAGAGCAAGAACGAAGGTAGGACGGAATAGAGCCATTGCAATTGACGCAATGAGGGTCCGTTTCACACTCATAGGCATCATGGTCCTTGCAAGTGCAATGAGCACACGTCAAGGAACCACGACATGACGTCTTTGAGTGACCAAACTGCTGACACTGGAAACACTGGGGAGAGTTTGGAATGTATGGCCGTACTCTGCAATTAAGGTGACTTGCCTTGATGGTGGAAGGTGGACGTGGTAATGTAAATGTCAGAATGAGGATATTGGTCAGCATCGTAATTTCACCTTTGCAAGTGGAGATACACCTCACTGCAGGAACTCCTTGTGTGAAGAAACCAGCGAGAAAATCCGACTCGGATATGTTCTTCAAATCCTTCTCAACAATAACTCCTCGTGATGATTTCAAAGTAGCATTAGGTGTAACCTCAATAGGTATATCCCCAATCGCCTTGGAATGCAAGAGGAGTTCACTGTGTTGAGATGTGGATGTTTCCATCAATAAATCATCAGATTGAAGCTTCTTTAGTGACTCTGGAGAGCCAGCAAGTCCTTCTAGTCCCTTCTAAATGAAAACGGGAAACATTTGCCCTAGAAGTTTGTCTTAAAGAGAATATAGTATAAGAAAATGAGGAACAACAGGTGTTACAGATGTTGAAGATTGCTGCTCAGAATCTTCAAGACATGGACTATTTTTTCACTATTTTATTTAAGTTTTTATTTGGAGTATTCATAATAAAAGAAGGAACATTTCAGTGCCTACTGACTCCACCCATCATGGAGCCCTACGAGGGAACGCACTACAATGCCAAACAAGGACACTGCATCAACATCAGGGTTTCGTGAACACTACGCCCAAACATCAGCATTAAATACAATGTTCACAACACCTGTTGAGAACATCCAACACTGGTACTTGGTTGACCCTAGCCCAAGTGGACCAGCCAATTGACCCAAAGGGGGCCACCCAAAGGCCGCCCATCTTCAGGAATTCAAGGCCAAAGTGGTGTGTTAGGGTTGTACCCCTCAACCACCAGAATTATCTCCTCCACTTCACGGTTCACCACGCACGGCAAACACGTGGGCAGATGTTTAGATCCAAGAGGAGGTAAACTGAAAGAACAGAACCTTCCCTGGGAGGTCCCCTCACCACCTACAGGAATCCACACCGAGGGGGTTCCCGTATTATTGACTTCCAATCTCTTATAATTCTAGCTATGACTCCACAGTCCACACTTTTCATTACAACTGCATGTTCACTGCAGTATTCCAGTATTATTGAATTCCAGTCTTAAATTATTGTAGCTATGACTCCACAGTCCACACTCTTAATTACAACTGCATGTTCACTGCAGTGTTCCAGTATTATTGAATTCCAATCTTAAATTATTGTAGCTATGACTCCACAGTCCACACTCTTCATTACAACTCTATGTTCATCTTCGTGTTTCTTCATTCTGGAAATTCAGTCTCATGCGGTTCTTGCTATAACTTTACAAACTGTTTCACAAATGGATATTTATCAAAACATTTCCTTATCTTTGACTCCTAAGCTCATACGATTCTAGCTGTGGCTCACAAGTCTCATAACACCAGCATGCTCATCATAATGACTGTGACTCACAAGTCTCATAACATCAGCATGCTCATCATAATGACTGTGACTCACAAGTCTCATAACACCAGCATGCTCATCATAATGCTCCTTTATTCTCGATTTTCGGTCCTACAAAACATTAAGCCTAACCTCACAATTCTACAATGCAGTTTCACATTCATTGTTTCTTTATTACAGAGTTCCGATTCTGCAAAGTTTTAGTTGTCACTACAAATTTATTCAGTACAATTTCTTGCTCGTTAACATTTCTCTATTCGTAATTTTCAATCCCGCAAAACTGTAGGTGTCGCTCTACCTTTCTTTAGTATAACTTCGTCGCATGATTTACCTAACGTCATTTCCGTCAATAACCACGTAGTTCTTCGTTATTAATATGTGATCGCTACGCTACATCTTTATTATTGGTTTTCGGCCCTGAAGGGTTTTAAATATTACTAGTTTTCGTTCTCGATTTCTGGTCTTCTGTATCTTGAGATGTGGTAGTTAAGTACAATATTTCAGATTTTTGTTTCATCAATAGTCCAATCAATTCAATAAACGGTGACCACTTGAACTATTTGGTGAAATAAGCATTTTATATTTTTCTTCACATATTTTGAAGATTTAATTCAGACAGTATGAATCACGTGTGTAGAGATACTGTAGTTATTAATCAAGACTTCTCTGATTCTTGGGCAAGTCACGGTTGATAGCGACTATTAGAGTGTCAGTTTGTGGTTCCTCGAGTCCATGATACGTGACATACTTCACTCCGACCATTCCAATAAATAAATAATAATAATAATGCACCTCGCATTTTGTTGTTGTGGGAGGGTTAAAGAAGTGACTGGTGAGGACGAGTGTTGTAGAATAACAGACTTCCCTCTGGTTTACAAGTTAAAAATTAGGGACGACTAGCAATTAGCCCTTTTATATACTTTTATATATGACAGAATACCCAACTCTGTCAGCCAATTAATGTCGATTGTTTTGTTTTTCATTCCACAGGAATTCTCGAGTACTTCCGATGACTGTCGAGGAGTCAACAACTTCTACACAATCTTACGGGGAGTAATGACACAATGACGACGTCATGCACGTACCCACTTCTGTTTGTTGTCATCATCACAGAAATGAGGGCGCCATTGTCTTCAGCTTTGTGTGGTGTGTCAGAATTTTCTTGTAATAATGGGAAGTGTGTACGGCAAAACATGTACTGCAATGGCAGAGAAGACTGCGGTGATGGCAGTGACGAGCCACGAGGTTGTGTAGGTAAGAATGACGTCACACTAGCAAACAGTTTAATGAAAAAACGTTTTCTGAAGACTTTTTCTAAAGCTGTAAATGACCATTTGATATTATTGTTAAGTATCTTATTTTTTTCTTGTTTAGCACAACTGAATTTTGTACTTTTAGAACTCATGGGCAGGTGTGTTTTGTGAGGATTATTTAGTAAACACTTTGCTCTCAAACTCATGGGTTAGTGTATGGCTAAATAGTTAGTGTACATGTTTGTGCATTTGAGTGCATAGCTTACATTACGCCACTGCAAATCCGCGCCCCACACTTTTTGACCGTGAGTGCGTTATAAGAGTGACAGTCAAATCTTACTATTTGAAACCTACTGTTGACCAGTTGCCTTCCCTCTAGTTACTAATTGAAAATTAGGGACGGCTAGTGCAAATAATCTTTATAGCTTTGCGTAAATATCCGCAAGAAACAAACAAACCAGAAACGCACTTGAAGCTTTAACCTGTTGGATCAACATGGCCAGGTGGTTAAGACACTCTACTCGTAATCTGAGGGGCGTGAGTTCGAATCCCCATCACATCAAATAGGTTTGCGCTTTTCGCCGTGGAGGCGTTATAATGTGATGGTCAATCCCACTATTCGTTGGTAAAAGAGTAGCCCAAGAGTTGACGGTGGGTGGTGATGACTAGCTGCCTTCCCTCTAGTCTTACACTCCTAAATTAGGGATGGCTAACGCAGATAGCCTTCGTGTAGTTTTGCGCGAAATCAAACAAACTTTAACTTGAGAGTGAAGGAACACGTGATAACACATCATATTTTACTTCTTAATGTAATTTACATTTTCTGTACGAACTATATACTTAATATTGTTGCTGACACAGAGTACTTAGTTGTTAATTATATTATACTAGAAATTTACATGCAGCGTTGTTTGGTAATCTGATTGGTTGCGCTCTACATTGCACACGCCCAAATGACAGAACAAAAAAGAAATAAAGAGATCTCGTATGCTTTAGTTTAATACTTTTCACGATGTTCTGTTTTGTTTGCTTTATTATTTGAACACCGAAATTTATTAAATCATATTTTGGTTTTAGAGCTATATGAACTAAAAGAAAGCCCAAAATGTTGGCATAATTTTAATATGAATAACAAATGAAAATTAGAACACTAACCTGCTCAGTATGTAATATGTCGCACAACTTTCTATAAAAATAGTTGTGTTGCATCATCTGACACAAACTTGTATAAATATTAAATTCCATTGTTTCATCGCTGGGGACTCTCACCTTTAACGATATTTTCGACCGTAATCCTAACAACGTGGAACGGAGTTGAACAGTTTAGAAGATTTAGGCTAGAAATAAATCCTTATATCAAGCCAAAATTAAAAAACAATCACTAAATAAAAGAACAATAATAAAACTAAACTTAGAAGTATTAGCATAATATGTATTAAACATTCTAAACTAATACTCTTAATGAAACTAACAGTTGTAATAATAGAGTTTATCTTACGGTACATACACTAACTGTTGGCTAGAAGTACTGTCGTTGATTTAACGTTCGTTAAACTTTAGGTAAACTGTGTTCAAAATAAAAATTGATGGTCTTATAACTGGGTAAAGCTTTTTAAGTTACATTACATATAGCGGTTATATATTTGTCATGGGACAGTATAAAAGCTCATGTAACTGGTTGTCAAAAATTGGCTTTTTAACTCTACATTCTTGGCTTGTATCCCTCTAAAAATAAGCATTTTTGATATCAAATTAGGGACGTTTAAGTTTGTGCAGAGGAACGAAATAATTTGAAAGAGAAAAGTGTCTCAGTGAAACAATACACCAGGAATTTGATTTCAAGTTAATTTCATGTCATTTTACACCGTCATTGACATTTACAGTCAACCCCCCCTAATAAGTTTTTCGAACGGTCCAATTTTTTCTCTTTCTTGAGTATATGTATTCGTGTCACGAGGCAACGATGCGCGATGGTTTAAAATTAATTTTAATTTAGCTATTTATACAATTCAGCTAGTGATATAGAAATTATTAAAAATCAAAAAATCAACTTCAAAGTTCAGAACTTTATATAATAAGAGTGAACGATAATAATGTAAGTATCGAGATTTATCAAATATACCCTTCTTTCTGAGGTATTCTCTTTACTACACAAAGAACAGTCATGTAGAAGCATTCGCTGAAGATCAGAGTCAATTTCGTCAAAAAGTAATTATTATTTTTCTTATACTTTAAGTTGTATTTTAACAGACGTTTTCGAGTGAGTTATTTTGTTCAATTTTAGTCGACACTTTTGATTTAGTTTCGATTTACTCGATACTTATGAATAAACCATTTCATGTTTATGTATTAGTTGCTCTTGAACGTATCTTATATTTGAATTTCAAGTCTGCGCTTCCAAAAATTGTTATTTTCAAATTCTAGTTTATGTTTTTAAGTGTACTTGTGTTTTAGTCTACATTTCTTGTGGTATACTATCAGTATTCTATTGGTCTATTTAATTTTCTTGTGGTATACTATCAGTATTCTATTGGCCTATTCAATTTTCATGTGGTATACCATCAATATTCTATTGGTCTATTCAATTTTCATGTGGTATACTATCAGTATTCTATTGGCCTTTTAACTTTCTTTTGGTATACTATAAGTATTCTATTGGTCTATTCAATTTTCTTGTGGTATACTATCAGTATTCTATTGGTCTATTCAATTTTCATGTGGTATAATATCAGTATTCTATTGGCCTATTCAATTTTCACGTGGTATACCATCAGTATTCTATTGGTCTATTCAATTTTCTTGTGGTATACTATCAGTATTCTATCGGTCTATTCAATTTTCATGTGGTATACTGTCAGTATTCTATCGGTCTATTCAATTTTCATGTGGTATAATATCAGTATTCTATTGGCCTATTCAATTTTCACGTGGTATACCATCAGTATTCTATTGGCTTATTAAATTTTCATGTGGTATACTATCAGTATTCTATAGGCCTATTCAATTTTCACGTGGTATACCATCAGTATTCTATTGGTTTATACAATTTTCTTGCGGTATACTATCAGTATTCTATTGGTCTATTCAATTTTCATGTGGTATAATATCAGTATTCTATTGGCCTATTCAATTTTCACGTGGTATACCATCAGTATTCTATTGGTTTATACAATTTTCTTGTGGTATACTATCAGTATTCTATTGGTCTATTCAATTTTCATGTGGTATAATATCAATATTCTATTGGCCTATTCAATTTTCACGTGGTATACCATCAGTATTCTATTGGTTTATACAATTTTCTTGTGGTATACTATCAGTATTCTATTGGTCTATTCAATTTTCATGTGGTATAATATCAGTATTCTATTGGCCTATTCAATTTTCACGTGGTATACCATCAGTATTCTATTGGTCTATTCAATTTTCATGTGGTATACTATCAGTATTCTATTGGTCTATTCAATTTTCATGTGGTATACCATCAATATTCTATTGGTCTATTCAATTTTCATGTGGTATACTATCAGTATTCTATTGGTCTATTCAATTTTCATGTGGTATACTATCAGTATTCTATTGGCCTATTCAATTTTCACGTGGTATACTATCAGTATTCTATTGGTCTATTCAATTTTCATGTGGTATACCATCAATATTCTATTGGTCTATTCAATTTTCATGTGGTATACTATCAGTATTCTATTGGCCTATTTAACTTTCTTTTGGTATACTATTAATATTCTATTGGTCTATTCAATTTTCTTGTGGTATACTATCAGTATTCTATTGGTCTATTCAATTTTCATGTGATATACTATCAGTATTCTATTGGCCTATTAAATTTTCATGTGGTATACCATCAGTATTCTATTGGTTTATTCAATTTTCTTGTGGTATACCATCAGTATTATATTGGCCTATTCACTTTTCATGTGGTATACTATCAGTATTCTATTGGCCTATTAAATTTTCATGTGGTATACTATCAGTATTCTATTGGCCTATTTAACTTTCTTGTGGTATACTATCAGTATTGTATTGGTCTATTCAATTTTCTTGTGGTATACTATCAGTATTGTATTGATCTATTCAATTCTCATGTGGTATACCATCAATATTCTATTGGTCTATTCAATTTTCATGTGGTATACTATCAGTATTCTATTGGCCTATTTAACTTTCTTTTGGTATACTATCAGTATTCTCTTGGTCTATTCAATTTTCATGTGGTATACCATCAGTATTCTATTGGTTTATTCAATTTTCTTGTGGTATACCATCAGTATTATATTGGCCTATTCACTTTTCATGTGGTATACTATCAGTATTCTATTGGCCTATTAAATTTTCATGTGGTATACTATCAGTATTCTATTGGCCTATTTAACTTTCTTGTGGTATACTATCAGTATTGTATTGGTCTATTCAATTTTCTTGTGGTATACTATCAGTATTGTATTGATCTATTCAATTCTCATGTGGTATACCATCAATATTCTATTGGTCTATTCAATTTTCATGTGGTATACTATCAGTATTCTATTGGCCTATTTAACTTTCTTTTGGTATACTATCAGTATTCTCTTGGTCTATTCAATTTTCTTGTGGTATACTATCAGTATTCTCTTGTTCTATTCAATTTTCTTGTGGCATACTATCAGTATTCTATCGGTCTATTCAATTTTCATGCGGTATACTATCAGTATTCTATTGGCCTATTCAATTTTCATGTGGTATACTATCAGTATTCTATTAGCCTATTCAACTTTGTTTTGGTGTACTATCAGTATTCTATTGGTCTATTCCATTTTCACGTGGTATACCATCAGTATTCTATTGGTGTGTTCAATTTTCTTGTGGTATAGTATCAGTATTATATTGTGCTATTAAATTTTCACGTGGCATACCATCAGTATTCTATTGGCCTGAATAATATTTCGTGTGGTATACTATCAGTATTGTAATAGTTTGCACAGTCTTTCATATGATGCACCATATGTATTCTAATGGTCTGAACAGCCTTTTATATGGTATCTGTTAGTATTCGTATGGTTTGAGCCAGTTTCAATATAAACTTCCTGTCATTACTCTGGTACATCATTATTTGAACGTATGATGCTTCTGTCAGTTGAAAGATTACCCCGAACTATGTTAATACGCCCCTGTAGATTAATATAGGGCATTGCACTGTTTTAACAAACGAATTTTTTTAGTTAAAATACCACTTCGTGCGTCATTATTTCAACATATATGCCGCTTTTAGCTAAAATAACACGTTGTAGTACTTTAACACATCACTATTTTGACATGTAATGTCTCTATCAGTTAAAATAAAACAATATACGTCAAAACAACAACAAGAAAATAAAACCATACTACATCAGTTTCTAAACATGTAATGTCTTTGTTACTTAAAGGACACGCAACTGTGTCTTACTTCTGCTGCCCATTGATTGAATAGTTTTCTCCCATGTCTCATAGGGAGCCTGTTCAGCGTCATGATGTGGCTCGAACTTCAAACCTTCAGATAAACAATCTTGTACACAAACCATAATGTTTCGCCAGGTTCATTTAAAATTAACATGACATTTATAGGTTTTTAATTACTTCTACCACCGAAGACGGTCGGAGGTTAGGTTTTCACGCATGTTTCTGTGTTTGTCAGCAAAATTTCTCGAAAAGGGCTGAATGGATTTGGATGAACATTGGTATACATTTGGAGTATAACTCAACTTAAAAGTGATTAGTTTGTAGGTCAAAATAACAGCGAGATCACGAAAAAAAAAATTATCTGTTAACATGCGGAATCGATTTTTTGCACTATTTGTGCTTTTTAACTCAGTCAAAAATGATTGGATTTTGATGAAACTTGGTGGACGTATGTAGAATATTATTGCTCATTGACCTATCAAAAATTGTCCTTTTCCGTTGATAACGAATGACATAGCGCATACATTTTCGTATTTTTTGAAGGCTGAATATGATCGACTCTGCGTGGCAGAGGTATGAGTCCTGCTGAGTACTCGTGTAGTTTCTATTTCAAAGCGCATGCGAATCGTACTGATAGCCAATAGTAAACAGTTGTGAAATATCTTAGTTTTCAAGCCACCAGGTGTTCAGAATAGGAATCAAGCTGAAGGGCTTAAAGGTAGGTCCAAAGCTTAATTTTCTCTGTTTTGTTAGCTGTGGGTTAGCTGTAAAAGCAACAACTTTTCTCGCCTTTAGGTTAAGAGTAGTCGCATATGTGAAGGAGCAATTGAGGAAATGCCCTCCATCTGACCAGCATATTTGAAATAATGATGGCTGAGATGTCTGAACACTGGGAGTCTCTTACTTAAGATAATACAGTTTATGTTGTAAACATAACATATAGAAAACGAATTAAACTATAAAGAAGTATTTACTGTTATATTATAGTTGCTGTCAGTTATTGGTACTAGGCCTAAAGAAATGCTGTGCTATGGTAAAAACCACAACTTAAATGTTTACAGTTATACTTGTAAGATACTATGCTTAAAGAAATTCTGTGTAATTATACAACCATCGATACTAGGTATAATTTTTACAGTAGTTGTTTCGCGCAAAGATAATTTCTTGGTTTCGAACTCCTGAAAAAAGAAAACATGATGTTTTTATGAGTAATTTCAAAGTTAGAAAAGTATGCAGTAAGAACAGAGACTCGTTAGTTCTTATTTTATATAAAACAATATTTGAGATATGTTACAAATTGCTAGTCTATTTTTATCGTGAAACTAGAACATTATATTGTTAAGAGGACAGGAAAACTGATGAAACGATACTGTATTCTGGCCAAAAAAGATAATCGGTACAGCTTTATTATTATGTAATGTAAATAGTGTCGTACCTATCCGCTAGGGATAAGTTTACAAGTTTTTTCTCTTCATTTATATAATACTAACTTTTAAATGCAAGTATAATGACAACCACAGAAAAAGACAAACACTGCACTTTTACTTACCCCTGAATCATATAGCGAAAGGAAGATGTTACGTTCTGATATAAACCTTCTCTTTAAGGAATATTGTTAGAAATTACTGGGATGAAATAATGCGAAACTATTTCATTCTTATTTGAAGGAAGTGGTAGAAAGAATAGGAAGATAATCGGTTTTATGTTATTTGTTTGTAACGTATCATAATTTGTCTCGAACGAGTCTCCGATTTATTACGTTGCGTATATTAACGTATTACAATTTCGAATAGCCAGAAATTTTAATGTTAATTTAGAAGTTAATCGAATGTCGATATTATCAAGTTTATGATACTTGCCAACAAGATTGATACACACAGTTTTCTTTCTTAACACAAATATATTTTACTATATAAACAGTACAACTTATAATAACAGTTATTATAAATAGAGTTTATATTTGTAAGTTTTACAAACAATACTAAGTCTCATATTCCGTCTCGAACTGAATATTTTGTGGACGATTCACGAGAAGCGAAGTAATCCTTTGTTGATACACATGTAAAAGGGCCCAGCATGGGTAAGTGGCTAAGGCACTCGGTTCGTAATCCAAGGGTTGCAGGTTCTAATCTTTATCTCATCAAACATGCTTGTCGTTGCATCCGTGGGGGCGTTATATAGTTCGGCCAATCCCACTATTCGTTAGTAAAAGAGTAGCCCAAGAGTTGGCGGTGGATGGTGATGACTAGCTGCCTTCCTTCTAGTCTTACGCTGCTAAATTAGGGACGGCTAGCGCAGATAGCCTTCGTGTAGCTTTGCACGAAATTCAAAACAAACCAATCCATATGTTAAATCCACTTGACGGAGAAGCTAGCTAGCTTGAAGCATACGTAAGGTTTTCACTGCACTGACGACAATATCTAATGTCCTCGTAGAAATACTGAAGTCAGAAGTTAATTCACTGAAGCTAAATGATTTGTAATGTTCGAAATCTATAAACGTTCCTGGTAAATATCTGTAGTTTTCAATTAATGAGGGTTTATTATAAGTATAGCTTCCGATGTTCACAGCATACTGACTGTAGCAAATGGACAATATTGAAACTGTCTCTTAGCGCGTCGATTTATAATCTTTAGGCGATATTCTCGAAAATTCAGTCTGCCCAACACTACTGGTATTTATGTACACATGTATACAATGTTGATTCTTACTCTCGAAAATCTTCTACAAATTTAGGGAACAGGCGGAACTTTCGCAATACACATTTAACCATATAAGTTACGTGCATTTCTAAATATATATTTAACTAAAACAAACATTGATATTAAAATAAATATATAATGGAAAATCCGTTACAAGTTTCACAAAGGAAACAGTAACGTCTATCTTCAGATCATGGGATATTGTGTTGCAAAACTCACGTAGTTTGGTTTTCATCATCTTTAATCCTACAATATCATTGAAACAAAAACTCATGCACTCAAACCAATTCATTCTCAGGTTTCTGAAACATAATTAAAACTGTTCGAAATATATATATATATAAATTAGTTAACGACCTGTAATATGTGTTACCTATTACTGTGCAGTATGCCGTAAAGTGTTTAGTACCTAGAAATTACCACAGTAAATGGTTGAGTAGGTTACATTAAACGATTAAAATGCCTTATTGTCTGAGAAGATTTTTAGTAACATTATAAATTACTGCAGTAAACGGTTAAATGCGGTAGATTAAACGATATTAAATACACAAATCAACAAGTTCCATGACAACCACAGCCGATATAAAGTTGCGTTGGGATTGAATATATGAGAAGTACATTTTGATATTGTTTGGCGTTTCGTAGGTAGTGTGATGTCACCGAAAACTGCTCGCTTTTGGGAAGGGTATAATAGCAAGATGGAAATATTCTCTTTTCTTAATGGCGTTTGAAAACAAAAGAATATTGATCAGTCTGGGGTACCAATACCATCCAAAAAGAGACCTACAGCAAGTCATATTTTTGCTATGGTAAGCAAAGTTTTGTAAAAAGTGAGAATTCACATTCAAACACAATGGTCAATGATAAAATTCCTTAATATATCCAAGCCAACAGAATGCAACATAATCAAGAAGAATCTACGTCTGGAAGAGCTAATAAGTCGCATGTTATTAATTGCTTCCATAGCATAACAATCCAACACTGGTGTACTTCAGGAGGTGGATAATATGACGGTATTTTTGCTATTCCATATGGCAATTTGGCGTTCTTAAACACTACATAGATTATTAAAAGCCACCCAGAGAAGAGGTTGTGCTTTGGACATTACAGCATTTGGACAGTGCCTTTTGAAATGAAAAATGCGTTGCAAGACCGTTGTCAAGATAGATGCACGGCCGTCAAATAGAATATGACCAGTCGTGGCGACATGAAAACTAATTACTTGATGAGGCTTCAAAATCGGAATTAACTTATGTATTCTTTAATAACGTAAAACATTATTTTATCATCAATGAAGGCTATCATGGTTCTTTTGTGCTACACAATCTAATAACATTATTTAATATCGTAGAATTTGCCAGTTTACTTATTAATGTTCTAAAATTCACCACAGTACTTGTTGGTTATTTCAAATTTACCATAGCGATTCTTGAAACAGTAGAATTTGTCATCATGCTTATTGATACCTAGAATCTATTATGATGCAAACTACTTCTTGATAGCGTAGAATTTGTCACACCGCTTCTAATACCATGGAATATGCTATATTACTTCTTGAGTGATATGTATGCTACATCTCTCTCTTGTTTGGTTCATTTTTTCAAGTTCAGTGGCCAGCTCTACATAGCTTTTTTATTTAGCAGTAATTTCTTTTACTTGTAACTGTTTGTTTATTTTTATAAGATGGCGTACTTGAGTTATTAGGTGATACAGTGTTTTGTAGAACGTTATAAATTTTGCATAGGATAATAATAAAATAACTAGTTGAAGGTCATGCAGACTGTTTTGCTCTACCAAATGATAATAAAATAACAGTTACTGCTAGAACTAGGTAGACACTAGGCCTGTTGAATGAAGATGATGAACAAAAATAAGAAATCTTGGTTTTGGTCATTCACTAGTTTTCGACTTTTGACGCTCTGGATAGCTGAAAAGCGGCTTATACATCGGAGACAGAGTGACTATGGCAGGTAGATTTCCATGCCTAGCTTATGGTGACCTGCAGAGAAATTCAAATCCAGACAATTTTTTTATTGCTTTAAGCTTCTGTGTCATTCCTCTGTAGTTTAGTTTGATCTGTTTTAAATTTCGTGCAAAACTACACGAGGACTATCTGCTCTAGTCATCCCTAATTTAGCAGTGAAAGAATAGAGGGAAGGCATCTAGACATCACAACCCACCGCAAACTTTTAGGCTACTCTTTCACCAACGAATAGTGGGATTGATCATCACATTATAACGCACCCACGGTTGAAAGGGCGAGCGTGTTTGGTGGGATGGTAATTCTAACTCGCGACTCTCAGATTTCTTGTCAAGCGTCCTCACCATCTTGCCATGTCAGGCCTCCTTCCATAGCGAGTACTAGCTCACTCTTCGATTCTAGTAGTTGCTACAGTTTTTTGAGAACAACTTTTATTTATGTATAAATTATAAAATATATCGAGATGTCATCAAATGTCTTCATTCTACAGTCATGCCAAATCCCAATGTCCCAAAACGAAAGCGTGTAGAAATATCAACATCATTAGAAAATGGTATTTATTTATATAAGAAAGCAATACAAGTAAGTAAGTGTCCGAGAGGCTTAACTTGGTCCTATGCTACTATGGAGACTATCAAAAACTGCTTTAAGCAGATCAAAATGTTGTCGTAGACTTAACGGAAAAAAACTGTTGAGGTGTCAAAAGTTACTAATGAGGTTGATTATGGAGTTCATATCTTAATATCGAGTAGTAATAATAGTAGAAGAATAGTGTTGTAGGTCAAACCACCAAGAAGTCAACTATATATATATATATATACTATTGTCGATACAACGTTTCAGGCAATACCCTTCTTCTGGCATTTGAATAATAATAATACCTTTAGTACCGAGGTGTATATTTAGTGATTAAATCTTGACATTAAACTACACATGTAGAAGTGTGAATTGCCCAAAACATAATGTCGACAGTAGTACATATATCTAGTTAACTTGGTGGTTTGACCTGTAACACTTTCTTTTATCTCTTTCAACAACCACCACGCGTAATTTTCTACATAACAACAATACCTAGTCAGCTTGTAAGAGTTGTCACATGAAGACATCACTTCTTTCGTGTCTCTTCATTTAGAGTATAGTGACGTTAAATTTGCCATCGAAGATGACCCATCAGTTAGTCTAACCTTGACGAACAAAATAATGACCCATGTGAAGGTGATGACCTAGTGTGTTATTTGTCTAAAGCCGCTGAGAAGTTTTGAAAGATAAAAAAAAAATCCAAACCAGACTTTGAGTATTTGGAAGACGATTTGTTGTCTGTTTGACATATTTTGTTGTCTGGTAGTAAATCACTGACTTGAGGAAAAGGATGCTAATGGGCAGACGATACAATGACACTTTTATCATGAAACTTGTTTATTTACTGACGAGTTGATTTTTGTTTACTAATTTGCATTTTTACATGTACTGATTTACAACACGTATGTATTCACAGTGTCTATTTCTAATATTCGGATATATCGTTGATACTAACAAATTATTCTGCTATCAGTACGTTTGAATTAACAAGGCTTCTCGGTTATGAGACTTTTGTATTAATATATGTATTCAAACAATTACCTTTCTGTGGAAGTGTGTATATTAATAATTATACTCTTTGTACGACTTATGTATTTCAACAATTAAACCTTCGTACTGGCTTTTTAATAATAATACCTTTAGTACCGAGGTATATCTTCTGATAATTAGATTTTGGTACTGAAGCATGTAGTGCAGTAATTAAATCTTAAGAAAGTGTTTTAGTAATTAGGTCTTGGTAATGAAATATATGTATGCTAGTAATTAAGCTTGAGTACTGAGTATTTATTCTAGTATTTACAGAAAGCTGTAAGTTCCTTCTAATAATAATGAGTGTATTGTATTTTAGAAAGTGTTTGTTATTGACAGCTAAAGGATATTGTAACATAATCCTTGTTTCGAGTTTTGTAGTGTAGTTATTAGTTTTTTATTGTGTGATTTGTTTTAAAGGAACTGTTTTCAGACATCTAGGATATTGTTCTAGTTCTTAGCTTCAGGTATATTATATTTTACATCTCTTTTTAATTCAGATAACTGAACAGGAGGCATTTAATAATCACACCAGTTAGAACGAGTCTCACGTCATCAACAGAAAGCTTTGTTTTTCTTTAATCTGTGTAAGTGATGGAATAATTGAATTTAAATAAATTATTGCGAAGTGGTGACATATTTTAGCAGTGGAAATTCTGGATAAGGTACTATTTTATCTCATGCTGTCAAGTATATTATTAAAGGGTGTAATTTTCTTCATCACAAGACGATTTTGTTCACCTAAACAAAATATTAATGATAAAGCTGTGCGAGACCGAATGTTGATACTACAACTGTAATCAATATTCTTTTGAAAGGTTAATGTTATATAATAGAACAGGAACTTTATAATAACAAGAATTTACTTTAATTGATAGAACAGGAAAGAAAAACGTAATCAACGAATTTACAGAACAGGAACGATGTAACATAATTTACTTCAATTTGTAGAAGCCCCCCCAGGTGGCTCAGCGGTATGTCTGCGGACCTACAACGCTAAAAACCGGGTTTCGATACCAGTGGTGGGCAGAACACAGATTGAGTAGTTTTGTGCTTAATTTAAACAACAACAACCAACAACATCAATTCGTAGAACAGGAAATACGTAATAAAAGAACAGGAAAACAAGTCGACAGATCTGTTTTAGTTAACAGAAAATATAAATGTAACACGAAAACTGACTTTATAGTTTGTAGAATAGGAAATACGTAAGAAAATAACTGATTTAAGTTAAAAGAATGGGTAAAAGTTTCCCTAATAAACATACAAGTAAGATTTTTGGCTGAACACAGAATAAAACAATTTCTTCTTCATTCAGATAAATGTAAAAAACTATGCCATTAAACATTACTAGTTAGTATGAAACAAAGTTTCAGTACAAAATTGAGAAGTTTCTTGTCATACTTGAGCATGCGTAACAGAATATTTACGGGTAAATAAGAACATTTTATTTTAATAACATAAAATTCATATGTATTACACAAACGTGTTCTTTGTTAAACTCCTTTTAATCTCTACTTTTATTACTTTTAAAGATGTAATTTCATTGAAGATGGAGCTCTAAAGAGAGTTGTACTTTCTAAGGTTATTGTAAATGAAATTACTTGTAGTTTCTTTTTCTTCAAAGTCTATATACAACTATATAGATGTAAGAGAATCGACAGTAACTTCTTTTATATTGTAATACTCAAATATATCCCTAACTAGCGCCGCGAGGGTGCTGTTATATCTTTCATCAGGCTTAATAGAAACCCATTAGTAAGTTCGACGTTAATGGAACAACCATCGTAACACGGCCCTTTGTATCGGTTTTTGTGCTGTTGGAACGTGGATGTAAACATCGGATATGTAAGACCTGCAACGATATATCCAGGAAAGCATTTTTTGTGATACAGAAGAGAGATTAGTGGATGTTATTCTATGAAAGAGAATTAATATTACAGAATTAACCATAATGCACATTCACTAGTCTTAGTTGTATTTTTTAACATTTTGCTCTCATATTCCGGACCTTTCAATGAGGTAGTAAAGAAGTTTTTATGTTTTATGGAACTTTATAATGAATAATATTTAAAGTTTCTTTGCCAATTTACTGTAATTCTTTTATACACAGTCTATATTTACTACCTCTTACATCGTCTAATTTTTCGTAACGCCATCAATTCGAAGTGTAATACATTCAGCAGAGATAGCAGCTTTGTACTTAAAAATTAACCAAACGAAGAGCATAATAACAGAAAGAAGATGGTTTTATATATAATTATATTTTATTCAAATGAGATATAAAACACTTTCTGGTAGTCTAATAATACTAGTAATTATGTTAACATCTAAGAAAACACCAGTATAAAAAGCTTTTTTTTTTTTTTTTAAATTACATCTTGGTTTCGAGTTCTTTTTAAACAAAACCAGAAAGTTTAAGTAAGCACCTTAGGCCTTGTAATAAAAAGTTTTTTGTCTGTTAGCTTGTCCACTATTTTAACCAAAGACTTATTTATCCCTTGAAATCTTTCCCGGATGAAACCTGTATTTTATCTGCTCAGATTGGAACCACTAATATACATATACCTATACTAAAGTTCTGTTTTGATTATCAAGTCTTTTAGTGGATACATCTTCGCTGGTTCAGGTTTTAGAAGTTTCTTAATTTTGACCATTGATGTCCCTTTCCGTATAAAATATCTTAGATATCAAAAAAGGAAAAGTGACAACTTGAGTGAGATGAAAATCTCTCTCGGGGCTTGGGTATCATATGTACCCTGGAGGGTCAGGTGCTCTTTGACCTCTTCCTCCTTTACTTATGTGGTCATGCAGTGTTTGATGGTGTTAGTTACTGCTTTGTGGGTCAGAGTGGGCTGAATTACTCCGATCCTTTTCAGGGCAATGTCCAGTACTTGTATACATGTATAGATATTCTTTTGCCCTATCAGTAAGTTTGTTTGTTTTTGGATTTCGCACAAAGCTACTCGAGGGCTATTTGCGATAGCCGTCCCTAATTTAGCAGTGTAAGACAAGAGGGAAAGCAACTAGTCATCATCACCCACCGCCAACTCTTGGGCTACTCGTTTTACCAACGAATAGCGAGATTGTGTAATATTATAATGCCCACATGGCTGAAAGGACGAGCATGTTTGGTGTGATGGAGATTCGTGCCCGCAACTCTCAGATTCCGAGTCGAGCGCCCTGACTACTTGGCCACGCCGGGTTGATTCCTGAGAAATAACAAAATGATGGCGGATAGCAATGCAAACGCTAAAAACTCGTATGAGCTTCAAGACAAACACGTTATAAACACTTCTTGAGAAAGTTTACATCAGTTTAGAAATGAAAGTTCGTCTTACAGTGTTTAAAGCTCATGTAGTGTCACATTAGCCGTAATTACAGCTTCCTACCTAGTTATGTTACGTCTTCACCAGCTCACAAGAGCTGACATCGTTCATATCCTACCTAGTTATGTTACGTCTGTGTTATGTGGTGTTCATCATCACCAGTTCACAAGAGCTGACATCGTTCATATCCTACCTAGTTATGTTACGTCTGTGTTATGTGGTGTTCATCATCACCAGTTCACAAGAGCTGACATCGTTCATATCCTACCTAGTTATGTTACGTCTTCACCAGCTCACAAGAGCTGACATCGTTCATATCCTACCTACTTATGTTACGTCTTCACCAGCTCACAAGAGCTGACATCGTTCATATCCTACCTAGTTATGTTACGTCTTCACCAGTTCACAAGAGCTGACATCGTTCATATCCTACCTAGTTATGTTACGTCTTCACCAGCTCACAAGAGCTGACATCGTTCATATCCTACCTAGTTATGTTACGTCTATGTTATGTGGTGTTCATCACCACCAGTTCACAAGAGCTGACATCGTTCATATCCTACCTAGGTATGTTACGTCTGTGTTATGTGGTGTTCAACATCACCAGCTCACAAGAGCTGACATCGTTCATAGCTGCACGTTAAAGCTAGTCGTGATGCGGGTTTTGTTACTAAATCTGCCATTATCCAAAACTTGGAGCCGACATTACTAAAAACTATTGTCCCTAAATTGTTCATGTTGCGGTTTTGATGACTAACAGCGGACGTTCTTCAGATACAGAACTACAGTCTTCTGCCAGTAATGGTGTGATTTTTGTTACTAAAAGTTTACACTTCTCAAAACTGCAGTGTGCTACCACTTATGGTGTGATTTTTGTTACTAAAAGTTTACACTCCTCAAAACTGCAGTGTGCTACCACTCATGGTGTGAGTTTTGTTACTAAAAGTTTACATTGCTAGAAACTACAGTCTCCTACCTCTCATGGTGCGAGTTTTGTTACTAAAAGTTTACATTGCTCAAAACTGCAGTGTGCTACCTCTCATGGTGCGAGTTTTGTTACTAAAAGTTTACACTGTGACCTTTCATACTAACTTTCTACAATTTTCTTGTTCGATTTGTAGTTGATGATATTGTTCTAAATTAAGTTACTTTATATTGTTTTCTGTCAATAGTTGGGAAGACAAAGAAACAATAAAAGAACAAGACTGTAACGAAACAGTGTTGTAAAGAAATATACAAGTTCGATATTTAATTCAATTAATTAAGAATGGATGTCATAAGTGTATTATGTCAGTCATGAGTTTTGGTGATGGTATAAAACATGAAACAAATTAGTGATCTTCATAGAAAATGTCGGACGTGTTAAATGCAATTTCAGTGACGCCGTCACATAAAGTTGGAAAAGTCTTTTGAAAAACAAAAGACGACGTTTTTCTAGATTGAATTAAAAATCCTTCAGTAGGTTTAACAGTATCTTTAATTTTAGTTATTCTAGTACATCTCACGTTTATCTGTTGTTTCAGGGTAAAGTAGCTATAAATGAACGATATCCTAACAAGGATGAACATCAGTATTAATAATTCATTAAATTAATTATGTATGCTTGGAAAGTATGGGATTTATTGATCAGCTTGGCACAAAATGTTATTAAAGAAAGAGAAAAACCTCAAACGAAGTTCCCGTTCATAGGATAAATGTATAAACACGAATGCCACATTGATCGGGTACTATAAAATTCATGAGTTGCAAGATACATTTTCAAACTAGAAACGACTACAGTAATTTAGTTAGGTATCTAGTATTTTCATTCTATGTGACAGTTGAGCTAAACTGTTGCGTTAGAGGTCCCTGGAGGTCAAGTATAGAAGTGCCTAATGCAATATCGAGAACAACTAGTCAACAGAACTCTCCGCTTACACGGTTCGTCTTTACAAAACAGCGTGCATGAGGGTAAATTTTGAAAGTCGCCCACAGATGAAAGCGCGAAGCGTGTTGAGTGACATATCTCGGGCTCGAACCTTGGATGTTGCGACCTGTTGCCTGACACGCTAACCAGTAGGTAGACCACTCTCGGTACGCTTAGATTAGGATATGATAGTATTTAGTGTCAACAGTTTATATAATATTAAGTCTATAGCGTCTTCCAGTAAAGTATTACCAATTTATAGAAAAACGACTTTGCAATTTTCTACTTTAATTCACGAGCTGGAATGCAAACAAACTTACTAACGAAATCTACACAACTAATAACATATGGCCAGATGGGTTAAGGCATTCGACTCATAATCTGAGGGTCGCGGGTTCGAATCCCCGTCGCACCAAACATGCTCGCCCTTTCAGCCGTAGGGGCGTTATGATGTGACGGTCAATCCTACTATTCGTTGGTAAAAGAGTAGCCCAAGAGTTGGCGGTGGGTGGTGATGACTAGCTGTCTTTCTCTAGTCTTTCACTGCTACACCAGGGACCACTAACTCGGATAATTCTCGTGTAGCTTTGCGCAAAATTCAAAAACAGGCAAACAAACCTATTGCGTTGCTTTGTGCTTAGCATTAAACAAGATTCTGTAATCAAATAATTTCAACAAATATTTTCAGTACTATTTTATTTTTGACGTCTTTTTAAAATTTTACGTTAGTGTTTAAACCGTACTATGAAATAAGTCAACTTATTAGTTTAATTTGTCAGATCATAGTTATATATATATATATAAAATGTTTGTTTGTTTGAAATTAAGTACAAAGACGGTGGATGGTGATGACTAGCTCTAGTCTTACTCTGCTAAATTAGGGAGGGCTAGTGCAGATAGCCTTTGAGTTGCTTTGCGCGAAATTTAAAACAAACAAACAAACTAATAACATTTTGATGGACTGCCTTATATTATATCAGATGAACAAAAAATATGTTAATTATTGTACAATTTAAACAACTTGTTAAATTGTAACCTTCACGTACTGTAAAACCGTAAATCTCTATTTCAATCTTAGGTTTAAGAGTGGTAGGATGATTAAACGCTGTGTGTTATTCTACGGTAGTTTGGTTGTAGTTGTTTTAAGTGCACTCTCTAACCAGAATATTCTTTCTGTTTTCCTTGAGATCATGTACATGCTATTTTAAGTAGTGCACTTAGATATGATGATGCACTTAGATGTGATGACGTTTATTCCAAGAGATGAATAACATTTAGAAAGGTATTCAGAGAGTGACTGTGTGACTTGTTTTGTATGAGAGATGTTCTTAACACTGAATTTATTTGTCAGTAGCATGCAACAGAACCTTCAATGGGGAAGCTAACGTGAAGTACAAGCTCCACATCACTGGGCCTTTCCATCGTCAGATTCCCTTCCTCTGTATCGTCAGCTTTGTCGCTGATGGTTCTCAATATGGCGACCACGTGGAACTCCAGGTTCTTTCCTTCAACGTCGGATCGCTTGAAAAAGGAAGGTAATCCTTCTATATAAGTCTAACCATTTCTCACCAAAGAAACATATCAGCTAGTAGGCTTAAGCTTCGAGGTTTGATTTGTAATTTTTTTTTTATGGAGGAGACCAAGTTTATTGAAATGTTTTAAAAGATTTTGACTTCTGCGTTCATGGTACTAATACAAGGAAAAACGCCAACATATAAGAATTAACGTGTTTTGCTTTATAAATGTTATTTTAACTTACAAACCTACCTACTTTGGAAGAAAAAAACATGCAGACACGAGAACACTTAAAAATATTACAGATTGTGTATTTTTAATTCGTTCTGTTGTACTAGATACTCTCGTAAGCATTACTTGGACATGTAAAAAATGATGAATTTAAGTAGACACGAGTCTACCCAGGTGAAACAACCTTAAAAGCAGTATTTCTGTCCTTTTCTGTTTCGTTCCAACTGTATCAGACTTTTGTCTACTTCACAAAACGTTTCAGTTGCCAATAACAATTTTATAAAGGAAACGCGATGTTTATTCTGTTTCGTTTTTCATTTGTGGATATTCTTTATCTGAAGACTGGTTAACAAGCAGTGCTTCATTGTGTTATATGATTTATATTGTGTCTTTTCAACATGATTTTAAGATGGGTTTTCAAATACTGTCACGAAGGATTAATGACATTGATTAAAATAGAGACATAATTTTTCGTTTTGTATCTGGATATTAAGCAATCATTATGCTTTTATGTGTACCTAGTTCTTATCTATTGTGTTTTCGTGATTAATGTTAAATTATTCAAAGACGTAACGGTTTTCGTTCAGTATAGTAACGTATGTATATTTTGCTTGTTTTTTATAAATAAAACACGAGTTTAAAATATTATTATTAGAAACTGATAATAAATGATGAATTATGATTAATTTCATTATAAATTTAAAACATAACGACAAAAACAGCAACCGAAATTTGTATTTTTTGTTAGAAGTTTTGTAAATAAAATATTGTATTTAGTGTATTTCGTGATTATTGAAAATGTGTGATATTTTGAAAACACTAAAAAATGGAAGAAGCACTGAAGACATTTTGTAACTTCTCACAAGCTCAATGATATAGAGAAAGCTCAATAATCAACATCTTAATTTTCATTAGCGGTAGAAAATGCTCAATAATCAATATTTTAGCAATTTTTAATAGTGGTGAGAAATCCTCAGTATTAAACGTGTTAGTATTTTTCATTAGCGGTAGATAATGCTCAATAATCAATATTTTAGCAATTTTTAATAGTGGTGAGAAATCCTCAGTATTAAATGTGTTAGTATTTTTTATTAGCGGTAGAAAATGCTCAATAATCAATATTTTAGCAATTTTTAAAAGTGGTGAGAAATACTCAATATTAAACGTGTTAGTATTTTTCATTAGCGGTATAAAATGCTCAATAATCAATATTTTAGCAATTTTTAATAGTGGTAAGAAATCCTCAGTGTTAAACGTGTTAGTATTTTTTATTAGCGGTAGAAAATGCTCAATAATCAATATTTTAACAATTTTTAATAGTGGTTAGAAATCCTCAGTATTAAACGTGTTAGTATTTTTTATTAGCGGTAGAAAATGCTCAATAATCAATATTTTAGCAATTTTTAATAGTGGTGAGAAATGATCAATATTAAACGTGTTAGTATTTTTTATTAGCGGTAGAAAATGCTCAATAATCAATATTTTAGCAATTTTTAATAGTGGTGAGAAATTCTCAGTATTAAACGTGTTAGTATTTTTTATTAGCGGTAGAAAATGCTCAATAATCAATATTTTAACAATTTTTAATAGTGGTGAGAAATCCTCAGTATTAAACGTGTTAGTATTTTTTATTAGCGGTAGAAAATGCTCAATAATCAATATTTTAGCAATTTTTAATAGTGGTGAGAAATCCTCAGTATTAAACGTGTTAGTATTTTTCATTAGCGGTAGAAAATGCTCAATAATTTATATGTTAGAACCTTTTATTAGTATATTACAAAATGCTCTAATGTTAACACTTTTTATTAGCGGTAGAAAATGCTCCATAATCAACATGTTAGTAACTTTAATTAATACTAGAAAATATCAACAGTTCTTTAATTTATACACTATTTTATGAGTTTTTCGAGAAGATGTGTTAATAAAAATGCTCCACACTTACAATAGTGGGGACCCGGCATGGTCAGGTGGTTTAGACACTCGACTTATAATCCGAGGCTCGTGGGTTCGAATCCCCCCTCAAACCAAACATGCTCGCTCTTTCCGCTGTGAGGGCGTTATAATGTGACGGTCAACGCCACTATTCATTGGCGTCGGGTGGTAATGACTAGCTGCCTTCCCTCTAATTTTACACTGTTAAATGAGGAACGGCTAGTGCAGATAGTCCTCGTGTAACTTTGCGCGAAATTCAAAACAAACCAATACAACAGTGGGCGTGTTATAAAAGTGGCAATTGGTTTAGAGTAGCTGCTTCATGAAGCACGTGTAGCCTTGGTAAGCAAATCTGAATCAGAGACTGTTTAATTCGTTGTGTATTTAAGTTGCTGTTCCGGTAAGAAGACAAAGGATTCTGTATGTCAGTTTTGTTACCAAAATTAGAGATTGTTTTAATATTGAGGAAATCTTGCAGTTAATTCACTAACAATACGACATTTGTTATTAAATGAAGTTTGACGATAAATTTAATTATTAGAATATTTTAAACTCTACTGGTGGCGCTACAGGGAAGACAGGGTAGTTGGGCCCACCTGAAATGCTGTTGGATCCATCAAGCTAATGTAGTCCATTGATCTAATTTCAAAGTTATTCCACATTTCGATCTATTATGTGTCTCATTCCCCATTCTACAATTAAGAAAAAAAAATAGCGCTGGGAACCTCAATTAATTATAACTAAGCCTTATATATTTTTTATCATTAGAACAACGCTTGAAATATTGGATTGGCTTGTTTTGAATTTCGCTAGAAGCTACATGAGGGCTATCTGCGCTAGCCGTCCCTAGTTTAGCAGTGTGAGACTAGAGGAAAGGCAGCTAGTCATCACCACTCACCGCCAACTCTTGGGCTACTCTTTTACCAACGAATAGTGGGATTGACCGTCACATTATACGCCCCCACGGCTGGAAGGGCGAGCATGTTTGGCGTAATGAGGATTCGAACCCGCGACCCTCATATTAGAAGTCAAGCGCCTTAATCACCTGGTCATAGCGGGCCATTGAAGATAACTCAAACTACTTGTTTCAGTAAGGTAATTTTTAGGTAGACAGCATCCTGTATTTTGAATGAATATGTTAACACGATGATGTTTAATATCTTAATGAAACTTTGCAGCAGACTTACCGATAAAAAATCGAATACACGTTTTAAAGGAGTTTTTTTATACTTTAATCTCATGATGTCAGATTAAAGAAATCTTAATACAAAGTGATAAAACCCTATAACCCGAGAACTTTCGAAAAATTGGTAGAGAGAGAGATCCACCTTTCGAGGCACTTGGGTTATGGTTTTTTTTTTATCGTTTTACATTAAAAGTTCTTGAACCTTCGGGTATTTGTCTCGTCATATCTCACTATTCATTTATTCTAGTTTTATACTGTGTTTGTGTTTTCCTTATAGGAAAGCCACAGTGGGCTATCTGCAACCGAACGGATGGTTAGTCTTGTAAATCCGAAAATTATCGCTGTCACAGCGGGGGACTCTAGTTTTATAATGACAATAAAAATGTTTGCGTCCTTTACTTTGTTCGATTGCTTTTAAACGCAATGCGTACTACAAAAGGGGTATCTGTACTGTGCTCATCACGGGTATCGAAACTCAGTTGTTAGTGTAATAAGCCTTCAGACTTACCACTTGTTCACTGGGTGGTCCTTTGCTTGTCGGAGTCTAATTATTAATGATGTTTTAAACAAGATGACATAAAACTGGATCTGAAAACACGAACAACTGGACTTTTGTTTCTTGAATTTCAACAAGCG
Source organism: Tachypleus tridentatus (assembly GCF_004210375.1). NCBI lineage: Eukaryota > Metazoa > Arthropoda > Merostomata > Xiphosura > Limulidae > Tachypleus > Tachypleus tridentatus. Next base: position 26,843,802 of record NC_134833.1, read on the forward strand.
ACGTGTTTGTATCCAAATCGTTCTATAGACACCATATTTCATCACAGGTGTAAGTATCCAAATCGTTCTATAGACACCATATTTCATCACAGGTGTAAGTATCCAAATCGTTCTATGGACACCATATTTCGTCACAGGTGTAAGTATCCAAATCGTTCTTTTGACACCATATTTCATCACAGGTGTAAGTATCCAAATCGTTCTTTTGACACCATATTTCATCACAGGTGTAAGTATCCAAATCGTTCTTTTGACACCATATTTCATCACAGGTGTAAGTATCCAAATCGTTCTATGGACACCATATTTCGTCACAGGTGTAAGTATCCAAATCGTTCTTTTGACACCATATTTCATCACAGGTGTAAGTATCCAAATCGTTCTTTTGACACCATATTTCATCACAGGTGTAAGTATCCAAATCGTTCTATGGACACCATATTTCATCACAGGTGTAAGTATCCAAATCGTTCTATGGACACCATATTTCATCACAGGTGTAAGTATCCAAATCGTTCTATGGACACCATATTTCGTCACAGGTGTAAGTATCCAAATCGTTCTATGGACACCATATTTCGTCACAGGTGTAAGTATCCAAATCGTTCTTTTGACACCATATTTCATCACAGGTGTAAGTATCCAAATCGTTCTATTGACACCATATTTCATCACAGGTGTAAGTATCCAAATCGTTCTATGGACACCATATTTCATCACAGGTGTAAGTATCCAAATCGTTCTATGGACACCATATTTCATCACAGGTGTAAGTATCCAAATCGTTCTATGGACACCATATTTCATCACAGGTGTAAGTATCCAAATCGTTCTATGGACACCATATTTCATCACAGGTGTAAGTATCCAAATCGTTCTATGGACACCATATTTCATCACAGGTGTAAGTATCCAAATCGTTCTATGGACACCATATTTCGTCACAGGTGTAAGTATCCAAATCGTTCTATGGACACCATATTTCGTCACAGGTGTAAGTATCCAAATCGTTCTATAGACACCATATTTCATCACAGGTGTAAGTCTTTATTCACACTCTAAAAGCACTTGTGGTGTATAATGAGTTATCTTATTAAAGAAAACCAAAACTCATTTTAGTATTTAGATCGTATAAAAAATTAGTGTTTATGATTTACAAGTTCGTAATTTCCGTCGTCTAATTATGAACAATTTTCAAACATATTGAAGTACTATCATCATTTGTTAGAGCATCGACCAATAAAATAAAAATAAAGTGGCAGCGTATAGTACATCTTGTTACGAAGAAAAAATAATGTCTATTTTTAATGTCGTAAAACCCTAATACCTACAAACATGCAACTTTACGTGATGCTCCTACATACATGTATCGTCGTATCTAAGAAAATATCTGTGGTAGAGAATAAATCTCGTTCGAATGACAATATTAAAACCATTACAAATTTTCGTCTCCCGCTGGTACAGCGGTAAGTCTTCGGATTTACAACGTTAAAATCAGGGGTCTGAGTCGGTGGACTCAGCAGATAGTTTAATGTGGCTTTGCTATAAGAAAAACACACACACGTTACAAATCTACCGACTTTTGAAAACGCAGCGTAAGGCTTTTCTGTTAAAAATTTTCATTCGTTATTATAAAAAAAATAACAAAGTACAATAGTATAGATATCTGATCTTTTCAGAATACTATTCAAAAACGAGAAAGAACCTTCAGTAGCCGCGGCACTTCATTCTTCAAGGCAAGATTAGTTAAATTAATCTACATTTAAATACATCAATTAATATGAGTACAAAACTGTAATTAGATCTCAGATCGGTCAAGAGATGACGAAGCTATAAGCTAAAAGTTTGTACTTAAAAAATAAAACAAAACCAAATTTAGAGCCGTTGTGCCGCGGCTGAAAATATTTTTATAACCACTATTTGCTTACCGTGTTGACCATTCTAAAGGACAGTTAAAGCTGAGGAACATTAATTTTTCTGCTTGAAGAAGTTAAGAACAACCACGTTACGTTACTCTTTTAGTTTGGTTCTGGTTTGCTTTTAAACTTCGCGCAAAGCTACACGAGGGCTATGTGCGTTAGCTGTCCCTAATTTAGCAGTTTAAGACTAGAGGGAAAGCAGCTAGTCATCATCACCCACTGTCAATTCTTGGTCTACTCTTTTTCCAACGAATAATGGGACTGACCGTTACATGCTTGTCCTTTCAGTCGTGAGGGCATTATAATGTAATGGTCAATCAGACTATTCGGTGGTAAAAGAGTAACCCAAGAAATGGCGGTGGGTGGTGATAACTAGCTGTCTTTTCTCTAGTCTTGTACTGCTAAATTAGGAACGGCTAGTGCAGATAGTCCTCGTGTAGCTTTGCGCAAAGTTAAAAAACAAACCAGAACCAAATTTTAAACTTTCATCTTCAATAATGGGTAAAAGTTGATTAATTATGATTAGGCTTGATAGCGAGGGTTAGAGTAGGAGCTTTTTTGTGTAGGATCGACTAGTTTTGAAGTCTGTTTAAAGGAAACTTGATGCGATGTTGGCTTCCATGGTTAATCCACTATTAACGTTTATGTATTCCAGTTATACTTTATTATTTATTTAGTAATACGTTCAGAGAACGTAGTAGTTAAAATGTGTAATATGTATACTTTCGTTATTTAACCTTTTTTTATTGTTACGTATTTTATGTTAAAGATTATTTTGGACTTAGGGCTAACTTACATCATCTAAGCCTGATAAATCTTAGGATTAAGTTACATTGTCTAAGCCTGATAAATCTTAGGACTAACTTAAATCTTCTAAGCCTGATAAATCTTAGAACTAAATTAAATCTTCTAAATCTGCTAAATCTCATTAGATACTGTTGGGATTAAGATCGAAGAATATCGCTGACAACGAGAGTATCCAGCTGATAAAACAAATTAATCGATGTAAAGCGGTGAAAATACTTTGTGACAGGTTGCGCCCTCTGAATAAGTAATCCCACTCTTAAATGTATTTCATGAATTGTTTTCTTAGCGTCTATTACGTGACTTGCATATTAAAAGGCAGTTTGATTACGTTGTTTGAAGAAAGTTTCAACAAGTGTAAAGTGTTGCAAAGATTTCAAATCAAGCATGAAATGTTTGGAAAATCAATTATAGTGAATCCTTTTCAAATCTGTGTTTGTGACTCTGGACTTAAGATGTACGTTGTTGCATTCCGACATCCAGTTGACTCAGAACGCGACCGTTACAGAAAATTCATGCCAATCAATTTAGTGTTCTATTTTTATGAAATACTGATGTTTTTATTTTATGTTATAATGAAATAATGATTAATAAGCACTTGGCTGTATTGTTAATTATTTTATTTTATTTTCTTCCAGTAGTTCCAGTCACACATGTTACGGAGGTCATCTTCAAGTTCTGGATTATAAGAGTCCAGAAAGAGACATTAACCACCAGCAAACACGTGGGCTCAATCAGCTTGTCTCAGCATTGAAACAGACTAACGGAATGTTGCCAAAGTTGTTTAACCTCACTGCAAGAAGTGTACCTCAGTTTGGATATTTCTGTGGCCAAATGGTAGGAAAAAGCGTCAACTACTTTTCCAGTGGAAATAATGTTACGGTGGTTATATTTATGCCACGACGGGTATCGTGGCGGTTTCAGTCTTTTAACGTCTTTCTTACGTATCGATTTATCACACGGAGAACAAATTTTGGTGTTAAAAACGATGATATCAAGGTTGACTTTGGAAGATTAATACCAAACTCTTTCTGTAATCTAGAATATCAGGACTGTATAAACCGAGTCTGCATTATAAGATCTCCTAATTATCCTGGTATATTTTTACCAAACTTCACTTGTCACTATCTGATTAAACAGGAATATATTCCAAAAGGTTTTCACGCACAGATAGTGTTAAAACAGGACAATGAATACAAAATTTCGATTGATAATGGTCACTCAGGTCTCGGTGCAGTCTCCAGTAGCTCACTGACCACCGATTGCTCTCAAGACAAAGTACGCATATTTGACGGCCCGACACAGGATGCGACTTTGCTGACAGAGTTTTGTGGTTCGGGACCACTTCCCCTAGTTATTTCTAGTCAATCCAACGTTTTGATACAATTGATAAGCGCCCCCTATCAACGTCTGCACGATTCTAGGTTAGAAATTGAAGCTCGAGTACAATTTGTTAAGAAGCCCTTTTGGCGGGTCTCGGGTAATAACTGTAAATTTCTCATTGACGGGACCAAGAACGCTGAAGGTATTATAAAAAATCCCCAACATACTTTACCATCACCAACTACGTGCACTTACACCCTGAGGGGGAGAATCCCAACTGATCGTGTGTGGGTGTATTTTATGTCATATATGGTAGAGGACAAGCATCCCTGGTCACGTACAGAGCATTGCGATACTGGACGTATGGAGATTTTAGGCTCATATTATCTTGGAGCCACTGATAACATCTCCATTGAGAATAATCACACTTACTGCGAGAAAAGCTCCCCACGACTGTGCTCTCGTGCAGCAGATAGCCCTAATTTTACCCCTCATCGTCCATGCCGTCTACCAGAAGAAAGCTACTTTTCCAAGGGTCCGGAGTTAGTGCTGAAAATATATTATCCAAAGACAACCGTAATTCCAAGTGTCCAACCTCTCTTTCTGGCCAGGTTTGAATTCATAGACACACGTCAGCCCGGTACAGCTGTTACGCCCTCGCTTTGCGATCGGATTCTAACTAGTCAAAGCTCGGGCCACGGCACGATATTTTCTCCGCGAAATGTGTTGTATTTTGGAAGGGGTGGTCGGAGCGAAGTCTCTTGTCGGTACAACCTTCAAGGAACGGACTCAGACAGAGTTAAACTTGCCTTTCGAACCCTACAGCTTTATCACCATCGTGTAGAAACCTAATAGATAGGTATTCCCATAAAAGAACTTGTGAATTCTCCCAGACACATAATGGACTAATGTCCTTCGTACGAGTTGTTGAAAACTGGCAGGGAACAGAGCTACCGATAGGCTGTTTTTGTAATATAAGTTTGCTATCATTAGTTCATCAGCCACTTGAACTGGTGTCTCTCAGTGATAACGTGACAGTGATTTTTGCTGTCAGGGGCATGTATTCCCACCAAGATTATCACCATTTTAATTTTGAAGCGAACTACGAATTTTATCGTTTCCCATATGTGATCAAGTTTTAAAGGAGAAACAAGGTTCTAAAGGAAAGTTAACGTTTATTGTGTATAAATGGATGTTGGAAAACACGGCCATTTTCGGTGTAGATGGACCTTAACGACACCCGTGGGTAAACATTTTTATCTAACTTTTCGGGGAACCAATGGATCAGAGAAATGTTCTTTTAGTAATGTCCTGAAGGCTTACTCAGAGGACAGTATCTCGGCAGATCTTACCATCTGTGTTAACGACAGTGCTCCTAGATTTAAAGTGTTCTCAGCATCTTGGTATAACGCAGACCTTGTCAGGTCTCATTTATCACATCAAGAAGACAACAGACCATCAAATCATATCATCATTGAGGCTCTGATTAAGACACCCCAAACAGTGAGGATGGAATGGGACGAGGTGACCAAACCCTTACTGAAAAGAAACACTGGACAGTCTTTAAAAAAAATAAACTGCTTGTTCAGGTGCCCAAAGATAAATGCCTGTATCAGTCCTGACCTATGGTGTGACGGGACGAAACATTGTCCGTCAGGATATGATGAGGCAGCTGAGCATTGCCAACGGTTTCCTTTATTGTATGTCGCTGCCGGGGGCGGAGTTACACTTTTTCTTTTCGTGCTGGTTCTTTTGGCTGTAATTTTCAGGTGCAGGGTACGTGGACACAATGATAAGCGACCAATAAGGATACCAGTTGTTGATCAATTCGAAATGGATCGCAGCAGCAGTGTTCCAGAAGATCACTTTGTGAAGTATTAATATCTTCTTCCCAGTTCTTGGATTTCACTAACTGTGATATAAGTCCTACTACGTTCGATTTTCGATAGTCACAAAGGATAATATTTAAAATAAAATATTATTGAACTGTCGAGAGCCTAATTCTTGATAGTTCTGTGATTCCATGTTCTACCACCAAAGCTCAAATTATATTAATACTATATCTTAATTTGTTGCACGAAAAATACAAAATAATAAAAGGAATTAATTTAAAACAAACAAACAAACAATATTTCATCAAGTATGTGATGTACGTTCTTGCTGATTGATAAAAACGATTGCTTTACGTCACAGTTGAAAATGTGTACCATCACTTTACTTTATTATAGATATGAAACATAGTTTCTATTTTAATTCTTTAGTACATCAATAAAGTTCATACAAATTGTGCTCTCTCAATTAGTGTTAAAAAAGGTATTTTACTAGTTTTATTATTATTATTATTTTTATAAAATTTGATCACATTTGTGGATAGTAAATATCATTAAACAGCAAAAATTTCAAAACTTCAATACAAAGTTTATATTCTAGTTCAAATTTAAATTAACTGTCGGTTACTTTATAGTTATAGGGGGCCAAATGTTTGAAATATATTTAACAATTATATTAAACTGGTCGTGAACAACCTAAACAATATTTAAAGAAGTTTACTTTCTTACGAAACCTGAAAGTGACCGAGTTAAACAATATTTAATAAAGTTTATTTTACACTAAACCTGGAAGTGACGAAGTAAAACAATGCTTAGTGAAGTTTATATTACATTAAATGTGGAAGTGATAGAGTTAAACAAAATTTAGTAAAGTTTATTTTACACTAAACCTGCAAATGTCTAAGCTAAGTAACACTTGAGAAATTTACTAAATTTTATAGTATTAAAATAAAACTATAATTAATGAAGTTTTCTTTTATACTTAATCCGAAAGTAACTAAGTTAAACAATACTTAATAAAGTTTACTTTCGTGTTAGTCTTAAATGTGACCAAGTTAAACAATGCTTAATAAAGTTTACTTTCATGTTAAACTTTAAAAGTGACTTAGTCAAACAATGCTTAATAAAGTTTACTTTGAAGCTAAACTTAGAAGTGACTTAGTCAAACAATGCACAATAAAGTTTACTTTGATGCTAAACTTAAAAGTGACTAAGTACACAATGCTTAATAAAGTTTACTTTCATATTAAACTTAAGAGTAACTAAGTACAGAATGCTTAATAAAGTTTACTTTCATGCTAAACTTCAGTCATAACTTCGGAGTTCTGGCACTACACCTCATGATTCAGGCATTGATTACTGATACATCAGGCACAACTTAAGCCACGAGAGATATACAGAGTGTCCGTAAGCTAACAGTTTCCCAATGAGAATGTTATCTTGCGTTCCAAGAAAACAGATGCAGTTAAGCTTTCAAAATAAACTGCTACTTACCCTGCTGCCACTTTACATAAGCTAATTTTGTGCGAGGTTTTTTTTTCTCTACTTTTTTAGCTTTTACGTAAACTCTGAAAATGATGGGCTGATCCTTGTAAAGCCTTGTTGACTTCTCAATGTCACATTTCTAAGTCAGTTTTAAAACGTGATAACTGGCCTTTGAGTGTCATACTTTTAGTGAACTTTGAAAGCGATGGATTGACCATTATCGAGCCATGCTCGTTTAGTCCGTTCTCAATGCGAATGGTTGAATCTTCAGCGTCATATTTGTATGTGAACTTTGACCCTATTGTCAGATCCAGACCCTTTATAGTTGGAGGGTGGGGAATGTGAAGCTGAGGGGGGAATTCAAATTCGATAAATGCAATTTAAGCTAAAAATGTCGAGAATTATCAGATACATGGTTAAAAATATGAAGGGTATATCTGTAGGGAGATTGAAAGTACATGTTTCAGACGATAGAGAACAAAAATCTGAGAAGACGAAGGATCAATGGCGAAAAATACATGATGAAAAGTCACAGATAAACCCAGAAAATGTAGTTTGTTTTAACTAGAAATGTTTTAAATCATCCTAGTTATTTTATCCCTAAACAAAACTTTAATTTTCATGTTATACGTTCTTCCTTTAATTTAATTCAAAGTTCCATGTTTAAAAGAGGAACGTAAACTGGTTGATATGACTGGGGATACAATTGAAAAGATGGAGAATCATGGTTAAAAATTCAAAGGTTCCATGGTAAAAAATATATCATTAAAAATTTAAAGGTTCCATGATAGAAAATATATGATTAATAATTCAAAGGTTCCATGGTAAAATATACATGATTAAAAATACAAAGGTTCCATGGTAAAATATACATGATTAAAAATACAAAAGTTCCATGGTAAAAAATACATGATTAAAAATTTAAAGTTTCCATGAATAAAAAAAGGCTGAAATTACATAGTCAAATAAACTTAAGATACAAAGTTCAGAAGGTGAGAACCTGTGATTAAGGAAATATTGTTAATATTGTACTTATCTGTTTATGTCTTTAATAAATTAAAATATAACTCACGAAATAAATTCATAATGTCAGAATGAAATGTGTAACTAATCTGAGTGCATTCATATCCAAGATATTAATAGTTCATTACATCAAACAGCATTTATATTTTGACTGATTATCGAACAATGAAACCTAATGTAATGTATTACACACATACATACAAGTATAATATTTTCTGTTATCTTCCAGCCTCGCATGAATTCCCGACAGTAACAAGTATTTTTCCATTAACTCGAGAATACCTAGATTTTGTCTCGAGTAAGTTATATTCAGCTATTTGAACGAACGAATGAGATCGAGAAATTTGGAGTATTCCAAGGACATGTTATGGAAAATATTTCTATATACGAAGTTGGGTTTCTATTGTCAAAACGAAATATGTAAATGAACCTTCTAATGCAAACTTGTCTGTCTATCGAAATATAGGACAGCTAGAGACGTAAACTTGTTTGTTTGTTGACTTTCGTGCAAAGCTGTTCGAGGGCTATTCACGCTAGCTACTCTTAATTTAGGAGTGATAAACTAGAGGGAAGGCAGATAGTCAACACCACCCATCGTCAGTTTTTGGGGTAATTTTTATCAACAACAAGAAGTGGAATTGACCGTCAAATAATAACGTTTCTACAGATGAAAGGACGATAATGTTTGGTGACGGAACTCAAACCATCGACCTGCAGTCTGCGAGTTACCACTCCATCCACTAGGCCAATTAAGGTTGAGACGTAAGCTGTTAAAATACTCAATAAGGTGTTTGCCTATACGCACGCCACCTTTATAAGTTTTTTGGTTTGAATTTCGCGCAAAGCTACTCGAGAGTTATCTGCGTTAGCCGTCCCTAATTTAGCAGTGTAAGACTAGAGGGAAGGCAGCTAGTCATCACATCCCACCGCTAACTCTTGGGCTACTTTTTTTACCAACTAACAGTGGGATTGATCGTCACATTATAACGCTTCCACGGCTGAAAGGGCAAGCATGTTTGGTGCGACGGGGATTCGAACCCGCAACCCTCAGATTACGATACGAACGCTTTAACCCACCTGACCATGCTGGGCCGATCCTTTATGAGTGTGTCGATATATATATAAAACATAAGATGTGACTGTGGCTAAATAAGTTAATCCATTGCGTACACTACCATTCAAACATGTGTTGATATTATCAACTGGAGGAGGAATTAACAACCCGAGAAAATATTAGTCATGAACTTACAGACCAATGAAGAGATTAGTGTAGACGAATTAGACATTTGTCTATTTGTATATCTTTTTATGCTGTTAAACGGATGACAAATAAATAGAAGATTGTTGTTGGATGATACATTCCACTAGAGCTATTTCAAGTTAAAGTTGCTGTAGTACAAGCTAATGAACGATGAGTGTTTCAAATATGAAGCTACTGGAACATATTGCAAGTTTTTATCATTGAACCGAGACCAAATAAAGATACGTCTATGGGTAAAAATATTAAAATAAATCTACTCGTGACATTAACAAATCAAGTGCAATAAAAACAAAATAATAAATCGTCCAATGAACGATCGCTTTCGGAAGATAATTCTTCCTTTTTTTTTTTTCAGGGGCAAAATATGTAGAACCCCTCCCTTCGTTTTTATAGACCTTTCTTTTTCAGTGGCAGACTAAGTAGATCCATTCCGAAAGAGTGTTCCTGTAGACATTCCTTCTGAAGGGGTGAACTGGAAGGTCCAATCCAATACGGCTTTACTTAACTGGTAAACTGAAAAAAATCCATTTCGACATGACATTTCTGCATGCCTTCTTCTTTAGAGGTGAACTGAGTAGATCCATTCCGACACAACGCTTTTTGCAAATGTTCCTTCTTCGAAGGTGAACTGAGTAAATAGATCCGCTCCAATATAACGTTTATATCCCGCTAACGAATCTAGTGTTTGCCATTAACCGAACTATTTAATATTACAAGAACCTCGGTTCGGTGTAATTAAATATTGTTTGACGCATCTATATACTTACATCTTAGTAAGCCTTAATTTAGGTCTTTAATTAACCTGCAACTTGAAATTAACGACTATTTCATGTTATAGGTATTTTTTTTTTTCATTTCAGTGAAAGCCTTAAGCCGTATTTGTTTTGTATTTTGCGTATTATTATTTTTGCGTTTAGATCTATATAATTACCAGTCTGTATTTTTTCTTTCATTATTTTATTTATATTGTAATTTTTAACATCTACCAAAAAAAAAACTTACTATTGCAATCTGAACTTTGTGAACTGTTTGCAGTTTTACCTCTGGTTTTCTTTGTACACACAAATTATTATTTTATCACATTCGTTTTTATCCAGTCTTTTTGGATAAATTGCGTTTAAAACACACCAGTGTGTTTTAATTGAAGGTGAATTTTCAACAAAATTAATAATTGCTTTAAAAATTGTACTTTGGTTAAATATAATTCCTGTGTGGTTGCCATATTTTTAAACACTTAATTTTTGAGTAAGAAATGAAACAAAATATGTGGGTCCTCGAACTCAAGTTTCTCTCGGTCGTTCGGCTGTTTCCGTGACGTTTTACAACTATGACGTAATAGTTGCCAAACACGCTTCGTTGCGTGCCGACCATTTTGTTCCTTTCAGTGCTGGTGTTTTATGTAAATCTATCGGTGCTTTTTTCGGATTACATACTTTGTGAGACTATTTTTGTCTTGATATTGCTACTTTATGTTTGTTTTAAGATACATGGTTTACTGCGTTGTTTATGGTTGTAAAAACGGTTCGACATCGGGCAAAAGCTTCTTTTCCTTTTCGTGCAAGGAGAAGGAACCGACCAGGTGGCGACAGTGGGTGCGGATGGTCAATAGGAAGAACTGGACTCCTTCACACCATGTAAAGCTTTGTCAAGATCACTTTGAACGCTCAAGTTTTGTTTCGGATTCCACTGTTTTGGATTTCGTGGGTTTCAAGCCAGGGAGGTTGAGACTAAAAAACCATCGGCAGTAAACAAGATCGTCCCCACCATCTTTCCTCGTGTAGAGCTGAGGACTGATCTCAGCCTGCAGCGTACAGGTTCCATCACTCTGAAGCCATCCCTTGCCATCACGAAAAGAACACACATAAAGGTATGTGTGCAGCATAAAGCGATAAACAATAACTAGTATAATATAATAATTTAAAAAGTACAAGTTTTTGAAGAATTTAACTAGACATACACATTTCACATTCATGAGCGTGTTTTGCATTTGTGGCACCTGAAAGTCAGTGAAACCTTGATTTCCTAGTCTAGACAGTGAACAAATCTATCTCAAATAGAGTATATTCCAAGTTTAAAAGCTGGTAGATTATTCTGTAGATGTTTTTGTATCATTTTTAAATATGGAAAAATTTGAAGAATTCCATTTTTCAAATTTAACATTTCAAGATAAATTAATTATTCAGACTGCTACATCTAGTTTGATTTTATAGACAGAATTGTGACGTATAATTGAAATTTATTTTGTTACGAGTCATAAATACCCGTTTCAATGATTGTGGAAGGGCCGAGTATTAATTACCATAGTCGGCAAAGTATAAACAAATAAAATCAAGTCTGTGATACCAATAATTTATAAACACCAGACAGGTTTCGAGATGCTTAAAATTGCACGTGAAATAATACAGACCATATTTGTTGTCATGACTTAGGCTTACCATTCTTCCACTGGAGGTATGACCGACTTGCAACCGGCCTGGGCGCTATCAGCATCACTCACAGTTCCGCTACACTCGCTCGTGGAACTGTCCTTATCACTAGAACTTGTCAGATCTGTATCAAAAGTAACCGTTCTAGGTTCGTTCAGAGTAGGTTCGAATTGATATGGAGCTACTCAACACTGTTCAAAACACAAAGTCGAAACAGACTCCGCCTCTGTTTCTCCGTGTGCACTGGCCATGTTTATTTACATTCAACGCGCTGGCGTTGGCGGTTTGTTTGGCAACTATTACGTCACGGTACTTTTCCTAGCGGCAAACGTAAAAACTAAAACGTTCGGATTGCCACTCGGAAAGGGCTCTTTCTTCACCAAGTTCAATGTTTCATTTATTAGCACATATTTTTTATAACAAATGTAAACCTGCAAAATTAATCAGTATGAGTAGTTCTTTTGACTGCAAAGTTTTCTTTTTTGTGTAAAATTCACCTTTAAACACTGTATCATCAATGATGTTTCAGTGCAACCACGGACGTATTTGATTTTACGTATCTACAGAGCGTGCTCTGTTTCTCCGTATTTGAGTACCCACGAGACTGTACACGACGTGCTATGTCTGTGCTCGTTTAAATGCTCTCTTGTTTGTAGCCTTTCGAGGTCTCTCCGAAAATTTAAGTACACCCCTCAAAACTCTGATGTTTCTATCGATAGATAGCAAGTTAATGAATAAGTCAATCTGTTTAAATTATTTTTTATCGTCAGCTCATTACTGTAAATTCTCACCTGAGAAAGGACGTTCGTTCCAAATTAAGGCTAATTAATCAGTTTTATGTGTTCTAACTAATTCGATCTTACGAACTTCTGGTTAGTTGGTTTTTGTTTCTTTATTACCAGTCTGTTACTACTGTGCAACGTTTATGAGTAAGAAATTCGCTCGCTTGTAAAGAGTTTGGTGTTTCATTCTGATTAAACGTAATTTATCCTAAGATCATCTCTTTCATTCAGATAAAATCAGTTTCTACTAAAAAACACGAATGTACTTGTTTAATAGTAAGCGAACTTTCATTATTTATCTGTTGTTCCATCTTAAAAAAATGCAGTAAATTAACTTAAACAACAAAGGTATATGGTGAACATATTCTGCTGTGTAAACTGAAGCAGCTCGTCTTAGTCAGAGAATTTGAATAACCTTACACCGTTTGTTTTTAGGTAAGTGCAAAGCTACACAATGGGCAATCTGTACTCTGACCACAAAGGGTATTGAAACCCGGTTTCTAGTGCTGTAAGTCCGCAGACATGCCGTTGCGTCACTGGGGGAGGGGGCTCAGTTTGTGATAAGAAATAGTTTCAGATAGTTTACTTATGTATTGACGTTACAATTCTAAAGGAATAGCAGTAGCACCTTAACCCCATATATCTTTACTACGTGTGCACTAATCCAAAGATAGCCAGTTATAATATGTTAGAAAACGAAGAACGTGGTTGGTAACAAAATTAAAAAAATAAATCTGAACTTTCTACTTAGTAATACTATAGTTTTAACTAAATGATAATTCCTAGTTTAAACCTTTAGTATTTATTATTTGATTCAGGCTATTCTGTTAATATTAACTGTTTCTGATAAACAACTTTTTGGTGTTACTAAGAATAAGACATTTTATAACCTGCTTTATCCTCCAAGATGATACGATAACTGTGATCTTTATTGCAGCTTTATCATTCAAGATGATACGATAACTGTGATCTTTATTGCTACTTTATCCTCCAAGATGATACGATAACTGTGATCTTTATTGCAGCTTTATCCCTCAAGATGATACGATAACTGTGATCTTTATTGCAGCTTTATCCTTCAAGATGATACGATAACTGTGATCCTTATTGCTGCTTTATCCTTCAAGATGATACGATAACTGTGATCTTTATTGCTACTTTATCCTCCAAGATGATACGATAACTGTGATCTTTATTGCAACTTTATCCTTCAAGATGATACGATAACTGTGATCTTTATTGCAGCTTTATCCTTCAAGATGATACGATAACTGTGATCCTTATTGCTGCTTTATCCTTCAAGATGATACGATAACTGTGATCTTTATTGCTACTTTATCCTCCAAGATGATACGATAACTGTGATCTTTATTGCAGCTTTATCCTTCAAGATGATACGATAACTGTTATCTTTATTGCAGCTTTATCCTTCAAGATGATACGATAACTGTGATCTTTATTGCAGCTTTATCCTTCAAGATGATACGATAACTGTGATCTTTATTGCAGCTTTATCATTCAAGATGATACGATAACTGTGATCTTTATTGCTACTTTATCCTCCAAGATGATACGATAACTGTGATCTTTATTGCAGCTTTATCATTCAAGATGATACGATAACTGTGATCTTTATTGCTACTTTATCCTCCAAGATGATACGATAACTGTGATCTTTATTGCAGCTTTATCCTTCAAGATGATACGATAACTGTGATCTTTATTGTTACTTTATCCTCCAAGATGATACGATAACTGTGATCTTTATTGCAGCTTTATCCTTCAAGATGATACGATAACTGTGATCTTTATTGCAGCTTTATCCTTCAAGATGATACGATAACTGTGATCCTTATTGCTGCTTTATCCTCCAAGATGATACGATAACTGTGATCTTTATTGCAGCTTTATCCTTCAAGATGATACGATAACTGTGATCTTTATTGCAGCTTTATCCTTCAAGATGATACGATAACTGTGATCTTTATTGCAGCTTTATCATTCAAGATGATACGATAACTGTGATCTTTATTGCTACTTTATCCTCCAAGATGATACGATAACTGTGATCTTTATTGCAGCTTTATCCTTCAAGATGATACGATAACTGTGATCTTTATTGCAGCTTTATCATTCAAGATGATACGATAACTGTGATCTTTATTGCTACTTTATCCTCCAAGATGATACGATAACTGTGATCTTTATTGCAGCTTTATCCTTCAAGATGATACGATAACTGTGATCTTTATTGCTGCTTTATCCTCCAAGATGATACGATAACTGTGATCTTTATTGCTGCTTTATCCTCCAAGATGATACGATAACTGTGATCTTTATTACTGCTTTATCCTTCAAGATGATACGATAACTGTGATCTTTATTGTAGCTTTATCCTTCAAGATGATACGATAACTGTGATCTTTATTGCTGCTTTATCCTTCAAGATGATACGATAACTGTGATCTTTATTGCAGCTTTATCCTTCAAGATGATACGATAACTGTGATCCTTATTGCTGCTTTATCCTCCAAGATGATACGATAACTGTGATCTTTATTGCAGCTTTATCCTTCAAGATGATACGATAACTGTGATCTTTATTGCAGCTTTATCATTCAAGATGATACGATAACTGTGATCTTTATTGCTACTTTATCCTCCAAGATGATACGATAACTGTGATCTTTATTGCAGCTTTATCCTTCAAGATGATACGATAACTGTGATCTTTATTGCAGCTTTATCCTTCAAGATGATACGATAACTGTGATCTTTATTGCTGCTTTATCCTCCAAGATGATACGATAACTGTGATCTTTATTGCAGCTTTATCCTTCAAGATGATACGATAACTGTGATCTTTATTGCAGCTTTATCATTCAAGATGATACGATAACTGTGATCTTTATTGCTACTTTATCCTCCAAGATGATACGATAACTGTGATCTTTATTGCAGCTTTATCCTTCAAGATGATACGATAATTGTGATCTTTATTGCTGCTTTATCCTCCAAGATGATACGATAACTGTGATCTTTATTGCTGCTTTATCCTCCAAGATGATACGATAACTGTGATCTTTATTGCTGCTTTATCCTTCAAGATGATACGATAACTGTGATCTTTATTGCAGCTTTATCCTTCAAGATGATACGATAACTGTGATCTTTATTGCTGCTTTATCCTCCAAGATGATACGATAACTGTGATCTTTATTGCTGCTTTATCCTCCAAGATGATACGATAACTGTGATCTTTATTGCAGCTTTATCCTTCAAGATGATACGATAACTGTGATCTTTATTGCAGCTTTATCCTTCAAGATGATACGATAACTGTGATCTTTATTGCTGCTTTATCATTCAAGATGATACGATAACTGTGATCTTTAATGCTACTTTATCCTCCAAGATGATACGATAACTGTGATCTTTATTGCAGCTTTATCCTCCAAGATGATACGATAACTGTGATCTTTATTGCAGCTTTATCCTTCAAGATGATACGATAACTGTGATCTTTATTGCAGCTTTATCCTTCAAGATGATACGATAACTGTGATCTTTATTGCAGCTTTATCCTTCAAGATGATACGATAACTGTGATCTTTATTGCTGCTTTATCCTCCAAGATGATACGATAACTGTGATCTTTATTGCAGCTTTATCCTTCAAGATGATACGATAACTGTGATCTTTATTGCAGCTTTATCCTTCAAGATGATACGATAACTGTGATCTTTATTGCAGCTTTATCCTTCAAGATGATACGATAACTGTGATCTTTATTGCTGCTTTATCCTCCAAGATGATACGATAACTGTGATCTTTATTGCAGCTTTATCCTCCAAGATGGTACAATAACTGTGATCTTTATTGCTGCTTTATCCTCCAAGATGATACGATAACTGTGATCTTTATTGCAATAGGTTTTGCACTGAACGCCATTATTTTTTAACCTATTCTGACTCTAACAGATCCACTAAAAAAATTCCATCATATTACGTTTTAAAAAAAAGAAATACGCGAATGATGCAAAAACAGAGTAGGGCTACCGTTCGATTGGTGGAAGATAAAATTACTAAATCAACTGTACTGTTAGGACGTACTTGAGCGAAATTTTGATAAAAGTAATCATAAAAGCACAATGTTGTATAGTTTCTTCTTTTCTTCAGTTTTTAATATTTGTGAGTTATGTGAGACGCACCTTTTATAAGTGACCCGCATTACAAGTAATACGACATAAACGACAGTTGGAAATGTTCCGTTTTTGGCTATAAAAGCACTTATAGTGTTTGTCGACACTGGTGATATGTATAATGTTATTACGATTAAACTTATTTGTGAACTAAATAATTCACAGGCGATTTGTGCACCAGTATTTCGACCGAGAGGCTACAAGATAACTATTGTTCCACCGACAGATGTGGAACTAATTACTTGTTGTTTAGCTAGGCATGGCCAGCTGGTTAAGGCACTCAACTCGTAATCCAAGGGTCGCTGGTTCGAATCCCCGTAACACCAAACATGCTCGCCCTTTCAGCCGTGGGATCGTTATAATGTTACGGTCAAATCCACTATTCATTGGTAAAAGCGTAGCCCAAGAGTTGGCGGTGGGTGGTGATGACTAGCTGCCTTCTCTCTAGTCTTACACTGCTAAATTAGGGACGGCTAGCGCAGATAGCTTTCATGTAGCTTTGTGCGAAAAACAAACCAAACAATTACATGTTGATGGCTGGTATGGGTATTAAAACTTTTATGAAAATAAAGTACAGAACAATGTTTCGACCTTTCTAGGCCATCTTGATGTTAACAAAGAGAGATTGCAAATGACGGTTGCTGGGCACATGTCTTAGGGACGAGAGTGCAAACGGATACGGAATTGTAGAGGGCGTTGCAGTATACGTTAAGTTATTAATTAGTGAAGGTGTAAATTGAGACTCTTAAAATTGAATTTGTAAGAAAGATGTAAGGCGAAAACTATGTTGACGGAAACTCATAAACTACGAATTCAAAAATAAAATAGAAGTGTAAAGTTTCATGATCAATCGAAACAGGAACTTTATGAACTTCAGAAGAATTGGACAGGCTTTAATACGATGGGATGAAAGGAAACACAATTAATGGGAGCACTCAGTGGTTGGAATAAGAGAGGAAAACTTATCTGTTTAGTGCTTAAGGGTGAGAAAGGTAGATTCTAAGGTTGTAATAGATAGGAACAATAAGGTTTAGAGTAAAGTCAGTTGTAATATCTAGGGACAAAAATGTCTAGGGTACAGTCGCTTTTAATATAACTGAAATAGAAATCCTTATAACCCAAGCGCTTTCGAAAGGTAAACCTTTCTTCTTTAGGGGGAATCTGGGAATCGTCGGTTATAATAGATATGGATAAGAATGTTTTTAACAGTGTAAGACTAGAGAAATGACAGCTAGTCATTACCACCCACCTCCAACTCTTGGGCTACTCGAATAGTGGGATTGATCGTTAAATTATAACGTTTCCACGGCTGAAAGGGCGAGCATGTTTGGTATGACGGGGATTCGAACCAACAACCCTCAGATTACGAGTCGAACGCCTTAAGCACCTGGTCTAAATATCATTGTCGAGTAACAAGGAGAATTAGTTTTATGTCAAAACGTGTGGCGCTCTTATGTACGACTTTATTTTCTTTAGTTAAATAAGTGCTGATACGGTGAGGATATTTGATTTTGGTGAAAGGTGTATCTGATTAATGAAGAGGTATTTTGTATGTACGTATATATGTAAATATAAAATGTGATAAATACGTTATTATAATAAAAAAGATGGTAAACATGTTATTATAATATAAAATACGGTAAATATGTTATTAAGCATACATTTTTAAAGTAATTCGTAATGCCTGCCCCCAGTGGCGCAGCAGTACGTCTGCGGACTTACACCGTTAGAAATAGGGTTTCGATAACTGTGGTAGCAGAGGACAGACAGCCCATTGTGTAGCTTTGTGTTTAACTGCGAAACAAACAAACAAATATATAGCGCCGCATATTACATTATTGTCTGACTAATGTAATTTTATGTCATCTTTTAGGAAAGTCGGACATTTGAAAAGCAAGATATTTGATTACAATAGTTGTAGACTGATGTCTTTGTTGGATTTCGCGCCAAACGAAAAAACAAACAAAAATACGAGGGCCATATGCGCAAGGTGTCCCTAATTTTGAAGTGACAGAATAGAGGGGCTCTTCCAATATAGGAAATTGAGTTTAGTCGCATATCTATATACCAAGCTAATAATGCAGTTTAACACAAACACATACACATACACACGTATAATAAACTAATATAATATACTACTAATAAACAAAATAACAACTCGATATATTAAATATTCTAACTGTCCCTGTAAGTCACCTTATTGAAACAATAGAATATGCGTTGTAAGACTGTTTACTGATGAAACAAACACATAACTGCTTTTCTCTAAAAACAAACATCAGAAATGTTAACATTTAACATGTTAAAATTAACATTCCTTGTTAATGCAAGTCGTTTTTAAAAGACAGTGTTTGTATGTGACCAAGTGGATTACACCAGTACGCTTGCAGAATTGATGGAACTGTATGGTAGTTCGTTACACTTTTAGAACTAAAGAAGAAATGAGATTTTAAGAGGACAGCTCCACCTTTTGTTTGTTAAGTGTAACTTTCTAGCATCACTGGACTAAGAAACCGACTGGAAATGTGACTTTTATTTTCCAGAATAGAATTCTCTGAAGGATAATGAGATAAGATTAAAATTCCATTCGGCTCCTGGTAGAAGTGTGTATAGACTACAACTCGCACGTGACCACGTGGACATATGCCAATATAAGTTGTTTTTCTTTTTTCTTTCGAATAGATTAGAATGAAATGTGAGTTTCTTACTAAAATTTGGAAGCGAGAATTATATTTACTACATGATAAACGATTTTTTTTTTAATTTTATGTTGGAATAGTTGTACCAAGTTATAAACGGCATATGGTATTTTAACTAATTCAATGTCTGGTATGGAGCTGTGGATGTCACCATATCGCATTTTGCTTCTGATACAGTTTGATTGTTGTATTCATAAAGCTACGCAATGGGCTGTTTGTGTTCTACCCAACAGTGGTATCGAAACCCAAATTTAGGGTCGTATGCCTAAGATTTACCCCTGAATGGCTTGGGTGCACTTTATTCGAGTGAAACAAGTTTAGTGAACAGGAACGTTAAATTATAAGTGATTTCCATAGACAGTTTTAATGGGAACTATTTTTTATATCACGACCTGTTTTTTATCCTTACAGTAAGTGGATTTACGATCCTTTTTCCTTTGCATACAAGGCACGAAAATATTCCAAAGTTTATAGTTTAAGTTAGAAAACAGGGTGTGATACACAATAAAAAAACAACCTGTTGTCTGGGGGAAAAACGTACAATATTTATTTACCATTTATGATAAACATTTCATTTTTATTCGGAAAACAACGATATATTTTCATTTAATAGTTTTTTATTTTTGAAAACACAGAACTATTTTTTTGTATTGTGAACTACTTTCATTTTGAAGTGAGTTTATCGCTAGGAGTAATATTATGTACGTTATATATGTATAAATTATCATACCAATTTAATTGTAGTTTTCTGTAATTTGCTCGATTAAACCGTGTATAAAAGTATCTACTTACCTTAATTTGACACTTCTCAACGATGATACATAAATAATCGATTCGACGGAATTACAACAAAATGAGGGCGTATTAGTAGGGTTTTTAACACACACACACCCATACACTTAGTAGTTATGAGCATAATATTCTGGAAGTCAGCGTTATAAATTTTTAATTAAAATATGTTCGTATTTAATTTAGAATTCCCACGTCAAATTACAGCAACATTACAACGAGATCAGGGTATATTAGAAGAGCTGTTAACGACATCATTAGGTTTTAAGTAATCAAGCACGATTACAACAAGATCAGGGTACATTAGAAGAGCTGTTAACGACATCATTAGGTTCCAAGTAATCAAGCATGATTACAACAAGATCAGGGTACATTAGAAGAGCTGTTAACGACATCATTAGGTTCTAAGTAATCAAGCACGATTACAACGAGATCAGGGTATATTAGAAGAGCTGTTAACGACATCATTACGTTCTAAGTAATCAAGCACGATTACAATAAGATCAGGATTTATTATAATAACTGTTAACCTGGTTTAAAGTAAATCAGTAGGATTACAAACAAGATAAGGTTGTAATAGAAAAAGTGTTAACAACGTCTGGTTCTAAGTAGTTCGGTAGGATTACAAACAAGATAAGGCATTAATAGAAGAAGTGTTAACAACGTCTGGTTCTAAGTAGTTCGGTAGGATTACAAACAAGATAAGGCTGTAATAGAAGAAGTGTTAACAACGTCTGGTTCTAAGTAGTTCTGTAGGATTACAAACAAGATAAGGCTGTAATAGAAGAAGTGTTAACAACGTCTGGTTCAAAGTAGTTCGATAGGATTACAACAAGGGTATATAAAACAGAAGATTTATTAATAATATCACCAGGTTCCCAGTGATCAGTTAGGCTTAAAACGAAACCAGGGTATATTAAAAAAAGCTGTTAACCACATCATCAGGTTCTGGACATACAATAACAGCTTATATTCGCTATTCACATCACTTATTAGCTCACATGGGAGGAAACGGGACTCTCATATTTCTCATGGATAACTGTGGTCAGACAACTTATAATTTGTGGAAAATACACATTATGAAATATTCTTATTATAAATAAAATTGTGAACTTTGTAAACATCACAACAACAAAAAGGAGACACGATGCCAAATACAGGATGAACAAGTAACCACAGATGACTTTTCTTAATTTCAGATACATGACTGATTATGATACTATCAAAGTATTGGAAGGTCGAGTTCATCCTGCTGTTAATACAAACTCATTCCGATTTACAGCATGTGGAATTCGTTGAAGTCGTTGTGATTCTGGACTTTTCGGACTTCCTGGATTCTTGTATTTGCCATTTGTCCCAGACTTAAACCAATTGCGACAAAACTCAACTTTGAACAGTAACTCAGGACAAGAACAAAGCCATAAAACAAGACAAGATCCATCGAAATGAACAATACCATCCTACGTGTTACACTGATATGTTATCAACCACGTGCGATATGTTTAAATTCTTATATACTTTAATTTTTTATTGAATAACATGTTACATTAGTACTGCCAGTTTTATCTCATTTTTCATAGGACGAATCTCTTGAAATAATAAAACATTTCTCTCATCATCAAAACAGTGCTATTGAATGAGAGCCCGGATGGCAGGAGAGATCGTTGTTCGTTATATCACTAAAGATGCTAATGTTTGAAATGATATGAGAAAAAAACGAGAATATTTTTAGATATTGCACTAATCTCGGCAAACCGTCATGGCGACCTCTGTACATGGTTGTTTTTTTGTTTTTGGAATTTCGCACAAAGCTACTCGAGGGCTATCTGTGCTAGCCGTCTCTAATTTAGCAGTGTAAGACTAGAGGGAAGGCAGCTAGTCATCACCACCCACCGCCAATTCTTGGGCTACTCTTATACCAACGAATAGTGGGATTGACCGTCACATTATAACGCCCCCACGGCTGAAAGGACGAGCATGTTTGGGGCGAAGGGGATTTGAACCCGCGACCCTCAGATTACGAAGCGCACGCCTTAACGCGCTAGGCCATGCCGGGCCCCCCTGTACATGGACAAATATACATAAATTGTTGGTTTATTTGTTTTATAACACAGCCACATTGGGTTATCTACTCTGTTTACTACAGGAAATTGACACACCGCAATACCACGGTGTGTACGCTTTTTTGACTTTACCTTGAAAGGAAATATTTTCGATTTTAGCTTTACAAATAAATTTATTTATAATGTTACGCTTTTTGTTACAGTTTCAAAGCCTCTAAAGTAGATTATTTATTATTTAATGGCAGGTTCCTTTGTTTTCTGGTATCACGGTTAGTATCACGCAAGAACTGGTTACGTAATTTGCTTATCTTGACATCTGCAAGTACAGAACACAATTTACAGACATCCAGTATTCAAAAGGCACTTTTGATAAACAGTGCAAATAAGCCTAATCAAATTGTAATTTTAATAATCAATTTTAACTTCATTCCATTTTTTTTATTTTTTGTGTACGCTCGTGGGGGACGATTTTAATGTTGCTAGGAGATGAAGACAAATGGACAATCAGTTTATGGAGCTTGGCTGGCAGAATAAAACCGAACACTTTTCTAACAACTTCTAATGCCATTGGTTCTATGAATATGAAAAATAAAAAAGTTAAATGAAGAATATTGAATAAGAAATAAAATATTTAATGGATGTTTATGTAAAGTTCTGATAAAAGTATAAAAAATCCAATAACAAAAAACGACACTAGCGAAGCTGGTTTAGAGAGTAACTCGTCTGCTCGATGTTTCAAACGTTTTTAAATGGTTGACGGTGATCAACATTGTATTGTTTAACGGATTTTTTTTCCGTTTCTACGTCACCAGAGTTTCTTCTATTTTCATTTGAGCTTTTTTTTTTTTTTAAATTTGTTGATATTAAAGTGAAAAGAGAAATTTAAAGAACATTAGGAGGACAAAGTTAACACATTACCTCAAACAACTTAGCTGAAAACTTAAAAACATTTTCAACACAAAACTTCTCAAATTAGATCACATTGTCGTAGTAAGCATGTTGCACAGCTATAACTTTCGATGGAATGGAAACTAATAAACCTTGTTCTTTTCTTTTTTAGGCCTTCTGTTTTTATTAACATGTTCACACAGATTGTATTTCTGTTTCTTCGTTTTGTTGGAACACATTCTACACGTCCAACGATTGGATGAATGGTCACTAAAACAGAAGTCTTCCACAAATAAAGTGTTATATAAAATTGTGAAGGTACAAAGCACGGCTCTTACGAAAGAAATACGTATATTTGTGTGTTTATCAGCTTTTTGTAAAGCACATTGCTACACAAAGTGCTCACCACGGGTATCGAAACTTAGAGTTTTAGCTTAACAAGTCAGGATCGCCAGGTGGTTAAGGCAATCGACTCGTAATCTAAGGGTCGGGGGTTCGAATTCCCGTCCCACCAAACATGCTCACCCTTTCAGCCATGGGAACGTTATAATGTTACATTCAATCCCATTATTCATTGGTAAAAGAGTAGTCCAAGAGTTGGTGGTGGGTGGTGGTGACTAGCTGCCTTCCCTCTAGTCTTGCACTTCTAAATTAGGGACAGATAGCACAAATAGCTCCTGATACTCGAGATAATGTTTTGCCTAAAACTAAACTTTCATGATTAATTCTGTCATTCCGTTTACTTGGTGCAACTTGTTTCAAAGAGTTGATGTTATTTTTAAACATTTGTTTTCAGTGATATTGACTAAGTAAAGAGATAACTGAAATCGTAGCGAGTCGTCGTTGCCTTATAGAAAACAATTTAGCAAAGTTTTGTTTTTCAGTTTACAGTTTGACAATTTCTGTTAAAGTTATTAATATTAATAAAACGATTTATAATAAAAAAACGAAACAATTTTTAGTAAGATGTGAATTAAAAGCAACGACTCAATATTATACAGAAAAGAGTTTCGTCAACGCTAAATTCACAGCTAGTGGTAAAATAAAACAACTTTTTTATCATTTTCTCAGTTCCAATAACAAACAGACTTAACAAGTCTTCATACTTACAGCTAAGCCTTTTGTGAACAAATGTATATGAAACAACGAACCTACAACCCTTTCAACAAATTTCTCTGTTTTTGTATAATAAACACAGTGCCAAAGTCTGGATTAGATCTAAATCATATCTATTTCCTGTATCTACAAGTAAAAAGTAGGATATATTTGTGTGACCTTCTGAGACTTTTGAAAAAGAACAATGCACTGTTATATCCTGGAAAAATATTTTTACACTTTAAGCTCGTATTGCAAAGATAATAACACGATTGTGGTAGAAGTCACGAGTGTTGAATATACAGTTACGAAAAAGTTAGTTAGTTTTAATGGGATTATATAAAGGTCTGCTCTAGGAGTTGAGTTTATTTGAAAAATGTAGAAGTTAAAAACTAATGTCAATGTGTCCATAATAGTTTCTGTTATAAAGATTAAAATATATGGATTTCATGAGGTTATATACTGTCAAAAGGCATATTTAGAATAGTGTTAAGAACTTATATTATTTATTATCATAAACACAATACATAATATTACTGGTATCCGATAATAGATAAGCTTTTAAGCGTACACAGCAGGTTACTTCTTTATTTATAGTTAATTTCTACTGAACATAGGAGTATGATAAAGTTAGCCATTAATATAAAAGTATGGATGAGACAGAAATCAGTACTATTGAACCTAGGAATGTAAGAGAAATAATCACTTGTTAAATAAAATAGGAGTGAGATAGGAATAAGGACTATTGAACCTAGGAATGTAACAGAAATAACCAATTGTTAAATAAAGTAGGGTGAGACAGGAATAAATACTATTGAACCTACAGAATGTAACAGAAATAACCAATTGTTAAATAAAGTAGGGGTGAGACAGGAATAAATACTATTGAACCCACGAATGTAACAGAAATAACCAATTGTTAAATAAAGTAGGGGTGAGACAGGAAGAAGTACTATTGAACTTAGGAATGTAACAGAAATAACCACTTGTTAAATAAAGTAGGAGTGAGACAGGAATATGTACTACTGAACCTAGGAATGTAACAGAAATAACCAATTGTTAAATAAAGTAGGAGTGAGACAAGAATAAATACTATTGAACCTACGAATGTAACAGAAATAACCAATTGTTAAATAAAGTAGGGGTGAGACAGGAATAAGTACTATTGAACCTAGGAATGTAACAGAAATAACCAATTGTTAAATAAAGTAGGGGTGAGACAGGAATAAGTACTATTGAACCTAGACATGTAACAGAAATAACCAATTGTTAAATAAAGTAGGGGTGAGACAGGAATAAATACTATTGAGCCTACGAATGTAACAGAAATAACCAATTGTTAAATAAAGTAGGGGTGAGACAGGAATAAGTACTATTGAACTTAGGAATGTAACAGAAATAACCAATTGTTAAATAAAGTAGGGGTGAGACAGGAATAAATACTATTGAACATACGAATGTAACAGAAATAACCAATTGTTAAATAAAGTAGGGGTGAGACAGGAATAAGTACTATTGAACTTAGGAATGTAACAGAAATAACCAATTGTTAAATAAAGTAGGGGTGAGACAGGAATAAGTACTATTGAACCTAGGAATGTAAGAGAAATAATCACTTGTTAAATAAAATAGGAGTGAGATAGGAATAAATACTATTGAACCTACGAATGTAACAGAAATAACCAATTGTTAAATAAAGTAGGGGTGAGACAGGAATAAATACTATTGAACCTACGAATGTAACAGAAATAACCAATTGTTAAATAAAGTAGGGGTGAGACAGGAATAAATACTATTGAACCCACGAATGTAACAGAAATAACCAATTGTTAAATAAAGTAGGGGTGAGACAGGAATAAGTACTATTGAACCTAGAAATGTAACAGAAATAACCAATTGTTAAATAAAGTAGGGGTGAGACAGGAATAAGTACTATTGAACCTACGAATGTAACAGAAATAACCAATTGTTAAATAAAGTAGGGGTGAGACAGGAATAAATACTATTGAACTTAGGAATGTAACAGAAATAACCAATTGTTAAATAAAGTAGGGGTGAGACAGGAATAAATACTATTGAACATACGAATGTAACAGAAATAACCAATTGTTAAATAAAGTAGGGTGAGACAGGAATAAGTACTATTGAACTTAGGAATGTAACAGAAATAACCAATTGTTAAATAAAGTAGGGGTGAGACAGGAATAAGTACTATTGAACTTAGGAATGTAACAGAAATAATCAATTGTTAAATAAAGTAGGGGTGAGACAGGAATAAATACTATTGAACCTACGAATGTAACAGAAATAACCAATTGTTAAATAAAGTAGGGGTGAGACAGGAATAAGTACTATTGAACCTAGGAATGTAACAGAAATAACCAATTGTTAAATAAAGTAGGGGTGAGACAGGAATAAGTACTATTGAACTTAGGAATGTAACAGAAATAACCAATTGTTAAATAAAGTAGGGGTGAGACAGGAATAAGTACTATTGAACCTAGGAATGTAACAGAAATAACCAATTGTTAAATAAAGTAGGGGTGAGACAGGAATAAGTACTATTGAACCTAGAAAGGTAACAGAAATAACCAATTGTTAAATAAAGTAGGGGTGAGACAGGAATAAGTACTATTGAACCTACGAATGTAACAGAAATAACCAATTGTTAAATAAAGTAGGGGTGAGACAGGAATAAATACTATTGAACTTAGGAATGTAACAGAAATAACCAATTGTTAAATAAAGTAGGGGTGACACAGGAATAAGTACTATTGAACCTAGACATGTAACAGAAATAACCAATTGTTAAATAAAGTAGGGGTGAGACAGGAATAAATACTATTGAGCCTACGAATGTAACAGAAATAACCAATTGTTAAATAAAGTAGGGTGAGACAGGAATAAGTACTATTGAACTTAGGAATGTAACAGAAATAACCAATTGTTAAATAAAGTAGGGTGAGACAGGAATAAATACTATTGAACCTACGAATGTAACAGAAATAACCAATTGTTAAATAAAGTAGGGGTGAGACAGGAATAAGTACTATTGAACTTAGGAATGTAACAGAAATAACCAATTGTTAAATAAAGTAGGGGTGAGACAGGAATAAGTACTATTGAACCTAGGAATGTAAGAGAAATAATCACTTGTTAAATAAAATAGGAGTGAGATAGGAATAAATACTATTGAACCTACGAATGTAACAGAAATAACCAATTGTTAAATAAAGTAGGGTGAGACAGGAATAAATACTATTGAACCTACGAATGTAACAGAAATAACCAATTGTTAAATAAAGTAGGGGTGAGACAGGAATAAATACTATTGAACCCACGAATGTAACAGAAATAACCAATTGTTAAATAAAGTAGGGGTGAGACAGGAATAAGTACTATTGAACCTAGAAATGTAACAGAAATAACCAATTGTTAAATAAAGTAGGGTGAGACAGGAATAAGTACTATTGAACCTACGAATGTAACAGAAATAACCAATTGTTAAATAAAGTAGGGGTGAGACAGGAATAAGTACTATTGAACTTAGGAATGTAACAGAAATAACCAATTGTTAAATAAAGTAGGGGTGAGACAGGAATAAATACTATTGAACATACAGAATGTAACAGAAATAACCAATTGTTAAATAAAGTAGGGTGAGACAGGAATAAGTATTATTGAACTTAGGAATGTAACAGAAATAACCAATTGTTAAATAAAGTAGGGGTGAGACAGGAATAAGTACTATTGAACTTAGGAATGTAACAGAAATAACCAATTGTTAAATAAAGTAGGGGTGAGACAGGAATAAATACTATTGAACCTACGAATGTAACAGAAATAACCAATTGTTAAATAAAGTAGGGGTGAGACAGGAATAAGTACTATTGAACCTAGGAATGTAACAGAAATAATCAATTGTTAAATAAAGTAGGGGTGAGACAGGAATAAGTACTATTGAACTTAGGAATGTAACAGAAATAACCAATTGTTAAATAAAGTAGGGGTGAGACAGGAATAAGTACTATTGAACCTAGGAATGTAACAGAAATAACCAATTGTTAAATAAAGTAGGGTGAGACAGGAATAAGTACTATTGAACTTAGGAATGTAACAGAAATAACCAATTGTTAAATAAAAGTAGGGTGAAACAGGAATAAGTACTATTGAACTTAGGAATGTAACAGAAATAACCAATTGTTAAATAAAGTAGGGGTGAGACAGGAATAAGTACTATTGAACCTAGGAATGTAACAGAAATAACCAATTGTTAAATAAAGTAGGGGTGAGACAAGAATAAGTACTATTGAACCTAGGAATGTAACAGAAATAACCAATTGTTAAATAAAGTAGGGGTGAAACAGGAATAAGTACTATTGAACTTAGGAATGTAACAGAAATAACCAATTGTTAAATAAAGTAGGGGTGAGACAGGAATAAGTACTATTGAACCTATGAATGTAACAGAAATAACCAATTGTTAAATAAAGTAGGGGTGAGACAGGAATAAGTACTATTGAACCTAGGAATGTAACAGAAATAACCAATTGTTAAATAAAGTAGGGGTGAGACAGGAATAAGTACTATTGAACTTAGGAATGTAACAGAAATAAGCACTTGTTAAATAAAGTAGGGGTGAGACAGGAAGAAGTACTATTGAACTTAGGAATGTAACAGAAATAACCACTTGTTAAATAAAGTAGGAGTGAGACAGGAATATGTACTACTGAACCTAGGAATGTAACAGAAATAACCAATTGTTAAATAAAGTAGGGGTGAGACATGAATAAGTACTATTAAAACTAGAAATGTAGCATAGTTAACCAATTGTTAAATAAAGTGGGGTTTACATGTAATCTCCTATAGAAATGTTATTTAAGTACAGAACTGCTTGAGAGTGTTTGACTATGATTGATATTAATGACTCTAAGCAAGGTTCAAATTGGTTAGGAGAAGTCATCAGCTAAGGATGCAAATGTTTGTTAGTGTCAGAAACTTCCAACAATAGCTGCTGCTTATGACTAATGATCCTATGTATTTTTCTGTGCCCACGCATTTCTTAAAATAAGTTGTGTTTTATTATTTTGTGTAACTAATGACGTAGAATTCGTAGTTATATTATTATAGCTAAAACCTTGGGTATTAGGGCTGTCGTAACGTTTTCCTTTTCTCTATAACTTGATGGCCCGGCATGGCCAAGCGTGTTAAGGCGTGCGACTCGTAATCTGAGGGTCGCGGATTCGCATCCCCGTCGCGCCAAACATGCTCGCCCTTTCAGCCGTGGGGGCGTTATATAATGTGACGGTCAATCCCACTATTCGTTGGTACAAGAGTAGCCCAAAAGTTGGCGGTGGGTGGTGCTGACTAACTGCCTTCCCTTTAGTCTTACACTTCTAAATTAGGGACGGCTAGCACAGATAGCCCTCGAGTAGCTTTGTGCGAAATTTAAAAAAAAACAAACTATAACTTGATTTGTGATTTATTCAAACTTAATTATTTTTCATGGTTACAAAACATAATATTTCACCGTTAATTACGAATGAGAATCCAGTGGATTATTTATTACTATTACACGCGATGATTTTCAAAATAAATCCAGTGTGTGTATGTTGTTATACAGAATATCACCGAGTAACATTGCAACTAGCTTGATTTTGGTGGAGCGATTCTCTTTGATGCCGAACTAATATTTATTCACTTTACGTACGTGAGAATTCAGTTTCACGCGTGAATTCTTTGACAGCCCTCTATTGTTTAATTAACTTCATATAACCTACATTCTACAAAGTTGCTTGCAAGAGCCAGCACTCAGAGATAACCGAATTTAATGCTTGAAGAAAACACTGCACACATTTCAAGACGATTTGATTAAAACTCTGAGTAAGTAAACAGTTAATACGACCTGGTACAAGTTGCAGGATTACTTTCACCGACACGAGGATGAATTAATTCAACCCATATTTAAAAAAAAAAAAATCATGTTTTATTTAAACTATCTAATCGAATGTAAGATGAATTAATGGTTAGAGACAAGTTTTATCCTCTTCTTTTGGTTATAGTTTTTTTCTCTGCCCCTTTCTGATTCGTTACAACATCGTTTAATTAACTACGTTTAAAATAAGTGAAGAAAAAAGAAGTGAAATCCGCAGTTGGTACCAGTCGATGTTACTTTTGGAAGACTTGATCTATCTTGTATATTAAGAAATTATGAAACAACTGCTAACTATTTAATCTATTCCTATAATAGATCAGTTTATTTTATACATATTGTGAACCTTGGTGTCTTTTCCAGTGTTCATCTGTCTCCCTTTTCAAAAGCTGCGCAGGCAGACAAAACTTAACATTTAGTTTTAAAATGACAGGAGAACAGACATGAACAATATATATGTAAAAACGATTAGTATGGATAGAGAAAGCACTATGTAGAGGAGCGAACAACGTTTTGACCTTCTTCGGTCATCATCAGGTTCACAAAGAAAGAAAGAGGTAATTGATCGATAGCTGGCCACATGTTTGAAGGGGGTTGTGTTATTGAGTGTAGGAATGTAGAGGGCGTGCTCAGATGTTTGATAATATTTATTAATATAGGTATGAAGGTTTTCCTTTGAATTGGTTTATTTTGGGCTTGAGTTGCTGTATAAGTAAGGCTTCTTTAATTTTGCGTTTGTTTATGTTTGTTTCTTTATTTAGTATTTGAGTGTTTTCTATGGTTATGTTGTGTTTATTTGACTTGCAGTATTCGAAAACGTGTGAAGGTGACTTTTTATGATCTTTTAATCTGGTTTCCATTTTATAATTTGTTTCTCAACTATAGAAGTCGTGGCAGTTATCACATTGTATTTTAAAAATAATGTTGGTGTGGTGTTTGTCAGTGTAGTTTTTACATAGTATAGACTTTAGTTTTGTGCCTGGTTTTTGAACATGAATAATATTCAGATTATATTTTATTTCACCAACAGGATAATCAATATTAAACTGTTATAAATTAATTACACCGTCATTCACACTGATGTAAGTTAAACAATAAAAATGTGGATTTACCGTATGTTGTTTCTGAATGGCTCTTGGCATGACTGAAATGTCCAACAATTACTTTAAGCGGTGGACGGTATAAGTATCTTTTAAAGTCCATGAAGTAATTTACATCACTGGGGACGAGCACTTTGCTTTCTTTTTATGTATATATCGGTCTGTTCTAATAACATTTTTTTTCTTTGCACGAAGTTTTGAAGCACACAAACAAACACAGAATTGTTTCAGTAAACATGGAGCCGGGTAAAGCTAAAGGGTACCATGACAGTCAGTTAGTTAGGCTGCTAGAGAGTTCAGATTTCGAGACTCTTTAACGTAAGAATGCACATATTTATTACACAGGCCTGTGATGGTTTTATTATCTTGTTCTACGGTAATTTCTGTACAGTGAATCTTTATTGCCTGTTTTTACAGTAATTCATGTACAGTGAATCTTTATTGTCTTGTTTTACGGTAATTCCTGTACAGTGAATGCTTATTGCCTTGTTTTACGGTAATTCCTGTACAGTGAATCTTTTTTGTCTTGTTTTACGATAATTCCTGAACAGTGAATCCTTATTGTATTGTTCTACGGTAAGTCCTGTACAGTGAATCTTTATTGTCTTGTTCTACGATAATTCCTATACAGCGAATCCTTCTTGTCTTGTTTTACGGTAATTCCTGTACAGTGAATCCTTATTCTTTTGTTCTATGGTTATTCCTGTACAGTGAATCCTTATTTTCTTGTTTTACGGTAATTCCTGTACAGTGAATCTTTATTGTCTTGTTTTACGGTAATTCCTGTACAATGAATCTTTATTGTCTTATTTTACGGTAATTCCTGTACAGTGAATCTTTTTTGTCTTGTTTTACGGTAATTCCTGTACAGTGAATCCTTATTGTCTTGTTTTACGGTAATTCCTGTACAGTGAATCCTTATTGTCTTGTTTTACGGTAATTCCTGTACAGTGAATCCTTATTGTATTGTTCTACGGTAAGTCCTGTACAGTGAATCTTTATTGTCTTGTTCTACGATAATTCCTATACAGTGAATCTTTATTGTCTTGTTTTACGGTAATTCCTGTACAGTGAATCCTTATTGTCTTGTTTAACGGTAATTCCTGTACAGCGAATCCTTCTTGTCTTGTTTTACGGTAATTCCTGTACAGTGAATCCTTATTGTTTTGTTCTATGGTTATTCCTGTACAGTGAATCCTTATTTTCTTGTTTTACGGTAATTCCTGTACAGTGAATCTTTATTGTCTTGTTTTACGGTAATTCCTGTACAATGAATCTTTATTGTCTTATTTTACGGTAATTCCTGTACAGTGAATCTTTTTTGTCTTGTTTTACGGTAATTCCTGTACAGTGAATCCTTATTGTCTTGTTTTACGGTAATTCCTGTACAGTGAATCCTTATTGTCTTGTTTTACGGTAATTCCTGTACAGTGAATCCTTATTGTCTTGTTTTACGGTAATTCCTGTACAGTGAATCCTTATTGTCTTGTTTTACGGTAATTCCTGTACAGCGAATCCTTCTTGTCTTGTTTTACGGTAATTCCTGTACAGTGAATCCTTATTGTTTTGTTCTATGGTTATTCCTGTACAGTGAATCCTTATTTTCTTGTTTTACGGTAATTCCTGTACAGTGAATCTTTATTGTCTTGTTTTACGGTAATTCCTGTACAGTGAATCCTTATTGTCTTGTTTTACGGCAATTCCTGTACAGTGAATCTTTATTGTCTTGTTTTACGGTAATTCCTGTACAGTGAATGCTTATTGCCTTGTTTTACGGTAATTCCTGTACAGTGAATCTTTTTTGTCTTGTTTTACGATAATTCCTGAACAGTGAATCCTTATTGTATTGTTCTACGGTAAGTCCTGTACAGTGAATCTTTATTGTCTTGTTCTACGATAATTCCTATACAGTGAATCTTTATTGTCTTGTTTTACGGTAATTCCTGTACAGTGAATCCTTATTGTCTTGTTTTACGGTAATTCCTGTACAGCGAATCCTTCTTGTCTTGTTTTACGGTAATTCCTGTACAGTGAATCCTTATTGTCTTGTTTCTATGGTTATTCCTGTACAGTGAATCTTTATTTTCTTGTTTTACGGTAATTCCTGTACAGTGAATCTTTATTGTCTTGTTTTACGGTAATTCCTGTACAATGAATCTTTATTGTCTTATTTTACGGTAATTCCTGTACAGTGAATCTTTTTTGTCTTGTTTTACGGTAATTCCTGTACAGTGAATCCTTATTGTCTTGTTTTACGGTAATTCCTGTACAGTGAATCCTTATTGTCTTGTTTTACGGTAATTCCTGTACAGTGAATCCTTATTGTCTTGTTTTACGGTAATTCCTGTACAGTGAATCCTTATTGTCTTGTTTTACGGTAATTCCTGTACAGCGAATCCTTCTTGTCTTGTTTTACGGTAATTCCTGTACAGTGAATCCTTATTGTTTTGTTCTATGGTTATTCCTGTACAGTGAATCCTTATTTTCTTGTTTTACGGTAATTCCTGTACAGTGAATCTTTATTGTCTTGTTTTACAGTAATTCCTGTACAATGAATCTTTATTGTCTTATTTTACGGTAATTCCTGTACAGTGAATCTTTTTTGTCTTGTTTTACGGTAATTCCTGTACAGTGAATCCTTATTGTCTTGTTTTACGGTAATTCCTGTACAGTGAATCCTTATTGTCTTGTTTACGGTAATTCCTGTACAGTGAATCCTTATTGTCTTGTTTTACGGTAATTCCTGTACAGTGAATCCTTATTGTCTTGTTTTACGGTAATTCCTGTACAGCGAATCCTTCTTGTCTTGTTTTACGGTAATTCCTGTACAGTGAATCCTTATTGTTTTGTTCTATGGTTATTCCTGTACAGTGAATCCTTATTGTCTTGTTTTACGGTAATTCCTGTACAGTGAATCTTTATTGTCTTGTTTTACGGTAATTCCTGTACAATGAATCTTTATTGTCTTGTTTTACGGTAATTCCTGTACAGTGAATCTTTTTTGTCTTGTTTTACGGTAATTCCTGTACAGTGAATCCTTATTGTCTTGTTTTACGGCAATTCCTGTACAGTGAATCCTTATTGTCTTGTTTTACGGTAATTCCTGTACAGTGAATCCTTATTGTCTTGTTTTACGGTAATTCCTGTACAGTGAATCTTTATTGTCTTGTTTTACAGTAATTCCTGTACAGTGAATCCTTATTGTCTTGTTTTACGGTAATTCCTGTACAGTGAATCCTTATTGTCTTGTTTTACGGTAATTCCTGTACAGTGAATCCTTATTGTCTTGTTTTACGGCAATTCCTGTACAGTGAATCTTTATTGTCTTGTTTTACGGTAATTCCTGTACAGTGAATCCTTATTGTCTTGTTTTACGGTAATTCCTGTACAGTGAATCTTTATTGTCTTGTTTTACGGTAATTCCTGTACAGTGAATCCTTATTGTCTTGTTTTACGGTAATTCCTGTACAGTGAATCCTTATTGTCTTGTTTTACGGTAATTCCTGTACAGTGAATCCTTATTGTCTTGTTTTACGGTAATTCCTGTACAGTGAATCCTTATTGTCTTGTTTTACGGTAATTCCTGTACAGTGAATCCTTATTGTCTTGTTTTACGGTAATTCCTGTACAGTGAATCCTTATTGTCTTGTTTTACGGTAATTCCTGTACAGTGAATCCTTATTGTCTTGTTTTACGGTAATTCCTGTACAGTGAATCCTTATTAAATAAAATATAACAATGCTGACTGTGGTAAATGAAATAATAATTTGATGTAAGTAAGAATATTTTTCTGCCAACTTATAAAAAAATCTTTATATGATAGGAAAAACAACAACCACCAACCGCCGACTCTTGGACTAATCTTTTTGCTAACGAATAACGGGATTGACCGTAACATTATAACGTCCCCATGGCTGAAAGGGCGAGTTTTCTCTACTTTATCACTGCAAAATTAAAATGCGTTGGAGCAGATAGCCACGTGTAGCTTTGCGCGAAATTCCAAACAAACATCCATAAGGAAACGAGGTGTGGTGACGTGTCTTTTCTAGAATACATAGGAGATTTAGGTGGAATTTGTAGTTTAAGCAGAGTTCTCTTAGATATTCTTAACGTATTTCAAGGCGCGTATTAGTACACGGCAAGAAGTATTGCATACGAATGGTGAGGTGGCTTTACAGCTAGCACACTTTTATATACGAGTTTTGAATGTCAAAGTGAAACGAAATAAGGACTACATATTATAATTCAAGTCCTAACAGAAATTCACCTCTTGCTTTATTCAAATGTCTCTCTTTTCTGAAAATTAAATATTTTATAATTTCCTAACACTATTCATTCTATTTTTATATTAGTAATTATACTAGAGACTGTTCCATTCGTTATTATCAAAGATCTGCTGAAGATAGAATATTTATAATTCCGAAACGTTCATTACAGATGTTTACCTTGTTGCCGTGATTCTGCAATTCATTATCGGATTTGTTTTCCACCAAACGAACCAATTATCGTTAGTACTAAAACAATGAGTTTATAAGGCATTGATTAGTTAGTTAGTTAGTTATCACCATTAGATTCCATCTAGGAACATAGGGCCGCAATCGCTTGCGGATTCTTCAACAAGTATTTAAGTGAGCAGGTTGTTAGCCCACTGCACCGAGCCGTCCCTAATTTAGCAGTGTAAGACTAGAGGGAAGGCAGTTAGCTAGTCATCACCACCCACCGCCAACTCTTGGGCTACTTTTTTACCAACGAATAGTGAGATTGACTGTAACGTTATAACGCCCCCACGGCTGGGAGGGCGAGCATGTTTGGCGCGACGCGGGCGCGAACCCGCGCCCCTCGGATTACGAGTCGCACGCCTTACGCGCTAGGCCAAGCCGGGCCCAAGGCATTGATTATCCTTCTAATATTATTATTTCCAGAGAAGCGAGTTTTTAATTACGAAACTTATAGTTATCTAACCCTAATTTCTTGAGATTAAGCCAGACCAGTGTTAGGAAGTTCAAATAAATAATGACATCAATATATATATATATATAAAGCTTTTCTCGACGTAGGCCTAGCATAACCAGGTATTAGGGCGCTGGACTCGTAACCTGAGGGTCACGGGTTTGAATACCCGTCACATGCTCGCCTTTTCAGCCGTGGGTGTGCTATAATATGACGGTCAATCTCACTCTTTGTGGTAAAGGAGTAGATCAAAAGTTGTCGGTGGGTGTGGTGACTAGCCGGCTTCACTCTAGCCTCACACCGCTAAATTAGGGACGGCTAGCGCAGATAGCCCTCATGTAGCTTTTCGCGAAATTCAAAAGAAATAAACAAATTCTTCGACGTGTATCTAAGATAGATGATGGGATACAACCTTGTACATGTAACTTTTGTTAATGGTAAACGTAGCTGTCGGGTGTTACGTATTACAGTGAAATAGTCTGACGCTGAATTCAATTATAACTTAAATAACAACGTTAAATAAATGTCGTTATGTATCCAACTTATGTTAACAAGATTGATACACCCATTTTGTCGTTATGTATCCAACTTATGATAACAAGATTGATACACCCATTTTGTCGTTATGTATCCAACTTATGTTAACAAGATTGATACACCCATTTTGTCGTTATGTATCCAACTTATGATAACAAGATTGATACACCCATTTTGTCGTCATGTATCCAACTTATCTTAACAAGACTGATACACCCATTTTGTCGTCATGTATCCAACTTATGATAACAAGATTGATACACCCATTTTGTCGTTATGTATCCAACTTATGTTAACAAGATTGATACATCAATTTTGTCGTTATGTATCCAACTTATGTTAACAAGATTGATACACACATTTTGTCGTTATGTATACAACTTATGATAACAAGATTGATACACCCATTTTGTCGTTATGTATCCAAATTATGTTAACAAGATTGATACACCCATTTTGTCGTTATGTATCCAACTTATGTTAACAAGATTGATACACACATTTTGTCGTTATGTATCCAACTTATGTTAACAAAATTACGTTCTACAAATTTACAAACAGTATCAAGTTTTTCTGGTTTGGAATATCCTGATCTCTTATGAAGAGTTTACGATGAACAAATTAATTTCGAGTTGATGTACATACAATTCACTTAGCAGGGATTTAGCTGAAGTTAAATGGTCGGTAGCGTTCAATATCTATAAATATTTCTGGTTAAGTCTCTGTAGTTCGTGATTAATAAATGTTAATCACAGCCATAGCTTAAAAGGTTTATACTTTATAGTATACCAAGTTCATTAAACCAATAATAATATATATACTGTTTCTTAGCGCATTGCGTTAATTATACTTACAGGCTAGTTTCTAAGAAATTTCACCCTGCACAACAATATTGACGATACAACAGTGTTTACGTACAAACAAATTGTTGATTTTTACACTCGAGAATTTTCTACGATTTTAATGAATAGGCAGGATTTAACAGTATAAGTTCATTTCTGAATATAACTTTAACTTAAACAAACATTGCTAGTAAAACAGATAAAGCAGTCACACGAATTCAAACCTTGGTTATTTAATTGTCGTTAAATTAGTATATATATATATATATATATAAGTTAACGAATAGTATTTATAAGTCTTTCTATTTCAAAGATTATAGTTTCAAGACATAGCTAAAGAAGAAGGTAAAAAATTAGGACTGGATGAGATGTTCACTTCACATTATTAAAGGTATTGGTCATTATTGTTGAAGAATGAATTCGATAATGTTAATATTTTAATAATGTGGATTATATTCCTTACACACGGTTGAACGTGGTAATAAAATCTATGAAACCTAACACATGCCAGTAAATAAAGCTATCTTTATATTCCGTTAAAAATATTCAAAGTCGCTGAAGTTTAACTGAAATGGTTTGATCATTGGAACGACACATCTGAAAATCGTGAAGTTAATTGTTCTGACGTATTACGAGTGAATAATTACAAAATGTGAAGAAACGGGGATATTTTTGACAGCTAGATAGATGTAATTTTTTTTTATTTTCACTTTATATGTGGTATTGAAACACACTATAAAATTATATCGCCTGATGGAAAACAACTGGTGTCAAAATATAAACTGAAACTTAATAATACATTACCTGGTGGAGACGAAAATACTTAGATAATGCATATTTGGTTGAAACAGAATAAATAAACCACATTATTATGCATCTAATCCTTCCCTGGTATCGGTTTATTATGCTTAATCATATTCAAAGTCCCTCACCGGGACAGCGGTAAGTCTACAGATTTACAACCCTAAAATCAGAGGTTCGATTCCCTTCGGCAGACACAGCAAATAGTTCCATGTGGATTTGCTATAAGAAAACACACACATAAACGTATTTAACAATTTTTACATAAACTCAAAAATTCTATAACGAATTTAGTCATTATCTTTGTTGTTATTTTCTTTTACAGTAGAGACACACAGTAAAGCATTAATTATTTAGTTTTTAAAATACTTTAGAGGCATTGAAGAAATGTATAGTAAGTATTAACCCTTGATTAACCTCCCGGTGCGTTTACAGGTTTGTAACGCTAACATTCGAGATTCGATTCCCTGCTCTGGATACAGCAGACTGTCCAAAGTGGCTTTGTCCTAAAAGAAACAAACAAACAACCTTACCAATTTCATTACCTTCTGTTCGTTACCGATTAAATATACACGTAATGTGTATGTTTTTCTTACACCAAAGCCACATCAGGCTATCTGCTGATTGCATCGAGAGAATCGAGCCCCTGAATTTAGCGTTATAAATCCGTAGACTTACCGCTGTACCGGTGGGGGTCTTGAATATATGTAATGCTGGATTTTATTTTATTTTTTCCTGTGAGGACTCTGAGCGCAGAGGACTGACCAAATTAAACTGGGTTTAATTACTCAATTTATATTTAAAATACGTAGGAAATTCCAACCGTGTATGATGGAATTAGCTGCAATGTTGACGATGCTACAGTTTAATTTTGTTTCAGTGACTCGTTCATAGGAATTGTACAATTAACAAAGTTATGGATTGACAAGCAATTCGATGAAAAATTAGCTTAAAAAAGTATGTTTAAAAAACCCGCCGTATCCGTAGGACTCCACGGGTGAACATTGTAATAAAGGTGTCAAGTCTACATTGGTTAATATATGCAGATTTATTATAAAATATACGTTCTTTATTTTAGCATGTTTCCGTTATAAATATTTGAATATCTTACGATTAACATTTCGAAAATATTACACATACACACAGCTTTGTTGTAAATATCTCATCTTAGAACAGCAAATTGAGAAATCTAATTAACCTCTATATTTTTGTTTTGTATTGTACACAGTTAGGCCAACCTTTTTCATGTATTTATTTGAGTGTGGCAGAGAAAACTCTCAAGACGAGACAACAACAACAAAAGAGGTTCTTTCTCCGAAAAAGGCCCGGTATGGCCAGATGGTTAAGGTACTCGAGTCGTAATACGAGGATCTCAGGTTCGAATCTCTGTCACACTAAACATGCTCGCTCTTTCAGTCGTGGGAGCATTATAATGTCACTGTCAATTCCACTATTCGTTGGGAAAAGAGTAACCCAAGAGTTGGCGGTGGGTTGTGATGACTAGCTGCCTTTCCTCTAGTCTTACACTGCTAAATTAGGGACGACTGGCGCAGATAACCTTCGTGTAGCTTTGCGCGGAAGTAAAAAATAAACAAACGATTTGTTCCAACCAAAATTAGTCGCCACATGTTGCAGTGTGTAATAATTAATTAATAATACAAACAGGGAACTGAGAAACCGTTATACAAAGTGAATAAAAATTATCATTCGTATTTTAAAATTTTACAATTAAAGAAATACAACATCATTTTTATTGGTATGTCATTAGACTTCAAATGTATATTATCAGTGACTCTTAGCGTATGTAACATGTGTTCGATTTCATTCCATGTTGGTTGCATGATGACCACAGTTACAGTGACGATGACGTTCGTTATTCTGGTCTCTAACTATATGATGTTTGTTATAGGTGTGCGATACACGATACCCTTAACACACCCCAACACTTCTTCTTATACTGGCGTCTGTAATTACGCTGCAAGCCAAACTTCACATTGAGACTTTTCTTGCACTATTGCCATCTTATATTGTAACAGTACCCACTAGAGTGAAAACAACAACAACAATATAACCTTTGGAGGTGGGCTGAAAACTGAATAGCTGTTTATTAAATTTTAAAATAGAAAGGGCAATTTTTGACAAGTCTGTATGTTTTTCACATTTAACCTTGATTGAGAATTAATATGATTTTTAACGGTATTTTGTCTGTAGTGGCACTGTAATCTTGAGATGCATAAAGAAAGTCAAAGCACACAATTAAGTCTAGACTTGGAAAAGATTAAACACACTGGACATACAATTTGATACGCTCAGAACTCAAATAATTAAATGAACTGAACATACAATTACCT
Organism: Tachypleus tridentatus; assembly: GCF_004210375.1. Lineage (NCBI taxonomy): Eukaryota > Metazoa > Arthropoda > Merostomata > Xiphosura > Limulidae > Tachypleus > Tachypleus tridentatus. The sequence goes on from NC_134833.1 coordinate 26,884,902, forward strand.
CTGCCATTGGAAGGATTGAAATTGCACCTGTTTATTCGAGCACTTTTCTCACATCATAACTTATCCCATAGGTAATCTAGTAATGCAATGCTGTCAGACATTTGACGAGCTTTGAACCTAGAACATCTAATTATCCGAAGCTCTTCTAAAGACGGGTGGTATGGATATTGACACTTTTATTAAAATAAAGTACGGAATGACGTTTCGACCTTCTTAGGTCATCTTCACATTACCAACTGCAACGCTTCCAACAATCTTGTACCCGTTCATATTCTCGTTCCTAAGACGTGTGCTTAGCAACGGTCAGTTGACCTTTCTTTGTTAACCTAAAGATTACAAGGAATTTTGTAAATTCATTGTTAATGAAAGGTTATCTTAAAAATGAAAAAGTTACCTCCATTATACGAAATTGTAAAAAAAATATGTCCATGAAAACAGCAAAACACAAAATATGAAACTACAAAAGTGCATGGACTCAACCTACCTTCGTGTCCAGTTTGGTTTAGGTCTGTGTAGAAAGAGCAACTGCTAGTGGTAAAAAAAAGCAAGAACCCACACAAAAATCAAAAAACCCAAAACTGAAAATATGTGTTGACACTCCCACAGACATAATGAACCTTCATACTAATTTTGGTGAAAATCTCTCAACACTCAGCCAAGTAGTTACGCAGACATGCAACAGACAATACTATTATATTTATATAGATATATGTTCATGATAACTGGTACGTCTGTGCGTGTAATATTTCGTGCTTACATGGTAGAATTAGAAACACAGTGATATTACGTTTCATAATGAGTTAAAAGTCATTATTAGGGAGTATCAATGGATGTAAGCTAATTAAAAAGTCATTATTAGAGAGTACCAATGGATGTAAATTAATTAGAAAGTCATTATTAGCGAGTATCAATAGACGTAAACTAATTAAAAAGTCATTATTAGCGAGTACCACTGGACGTAAACTAATTAGAAAGTCGTTAATAGGTAGTACCAATGGATGTAAACTAATTAGAAAGTTATTATTAGGTAGTTCCAATGGATATAAGCTAATTAGAAAGTCGTCATTAGGTAGTATCAATGGATGATAAATAATTAGAAAGTCATTATTAGGTAGTACCAATGGATGTAAACTAATTAGAAAAATATTAGTAGGTAGTATCAATGGATGTAAACTAATTAGAAAGTCATTATTAGGTAATATCAATGGATGTAAACTAATTAGAAAGTCGTTATTAGGTAGTATCGACGGATGTAAAAGAATAAGAAAGTCATTATTAGGTAGTACCAATGGATGTAAACTAATTAGAAAGTTATTATTAGATAGTACCAATGGATGAAAACAAATTAGAAAGTCATTATTAAAGAGTATCAATGGATGGAAAATAATTAGAAAGTCATTATTAGTTAGTACCAATGGATGTAAACTAATTAGAAAATCATTATTAGGTAATATCAATGGATGTAAACTAATTAGAAAGTCATTATTAGGTGGTATCAATGGATGTAAACTAATTAGAAAGTCATTATTAGGCAGTATCAATGGATGTAAACTAATTAGAAAGTCGTTATTAGGTAGTACCAATGGACGTAAATTAATTAGAAAGTCATTATTAACGAGTACCAATGGATGTAAACTAAATAGAAAGTCATTATTAGGTAATGTTAATGGATGTAAATTAATTAGAAAGTCATTATTAGCGAGTATCAATAGACGTAAACTAATTAAAAAGTCATTATTAGCAAGTACCACTGGACGTAAACTAATTAGAAAGTCGTTAATAGGTAGTACCAATGGATGTAAACTAATTAGAAAGTTATTATTAGGTAGTTCCAATGGATATAAACTAATTAGAAAGTCGTCATTAGGTAGTATCAATGGATGATAAATAATTAGAAAGTCATTATTAGGTAGTACCAATGGATGTAAACTAATTAGAAAGTCATTATTAGGTAGAACCAATGGATGTAAACTAATTATAGTGTCATTATTAGGTAGTACCTATGGATGTAAACTAATTAGAAAGTCGTTATTAGGTAGTACCAATGGACGTAAACTAATTAGAAAATCATTGTTAGCGAGTACCAATGGATGTAAACTAATTAGGAAGTCATTATTAGGTAGTATCAATGGATGTAAACTAATTAGAAAGTCATTATTAGGTAGTACCAATGGATGTAAACAAATTAGAAAGTCATTATTAGGGAGTATCAATGGATGGAAAATAATTAGAAAGTCATTATTAGGTAGTACCAATGGATGTAAACTAATTAGAAAGTCATTATTAGGTAGTGTTAATGGATGTAAACTAATTTAGAAAGTCATTATTAGGTAGTGTCAATGGATGTAAACTAATTAGAAAGTCATTATTAGGTAATATCAATGGATGTAAACTAATTAGAAAGTCATTATTAGGTAGTATCAATGGATGTAAAATAATTAGAAAGTCATTATTAGGCAGTATCAATGGATGTAAACTAATTAGAAAGTCATTATTAGGTAGTATCAATGGATGTAAACAAATTAGAAAATATTAGTAGGTAGTATCAATGGATGTTTACTAATTAGAAAGTCTTTATTAGGTAGTGTCAATGGATGTAAACTAATTAGAAAGTCATTATTAGGTAGTATCAATGGATGTAAACTAATTAGAAAGTCGTTATTAGGTAGTATCGACGGATGTAAAAGAATAAGAAAGTCATTATTAGGTAGTACCAATGGATGTAAACTAATTAGAAAGTTATTATTAGATAGTACCAATGGATGAAAACAAATTAGAAAGTCATTATTAAAGAGTATCAATGGATGGAAAATAATTAGAAAGTCATTATTAGTTAGTACCAATGGATGTAAACTAATTAGAAAATCATTATTAGGTAATATCAATGGATGTAAACTAATTAGAAAGTCATTATTAGGTGGTATCAATGGATGTAAACTAATTAGAAAGTCATTATTAGGCAGTATCAATGGATGTAAACTAATTAGAAAGTCGTTATTAGGTAGTACCAATGGATGTAAACTAATTAGAAAGTCATTATTAACGAGTACCAATGGATGTAAACTAATTAGAAAGTAATTATTAGGTAGTATGAATGGATGTAAACTAATTAGAAAGTCATTATTAGGTAGTATCAATGGATGTAAACTAATTAGAAAGTCATTATTAGGTAGTATCAATGGATGTAAACTAATTAGAAAATCATTATTAGGTAGTACCAATGGATGTAAACAAATTAGAAAGTCATTATTAGGGAGTATCAATGGATGGAAAATAATTAGAAAGTCATTATTAGGTAGTACCAATGGATGTAAACTAATTAGAAAGTCATTATTAGGTAGTACCAATGGATGTAAACTAATTAGAAAGTCATTATTAGGTAGTACCAATATATGTAAACTAATTAGAAAGTCATTATTAGGTAGTGTTAATGGATGTAAACTAATTAGAAAGTCATTATTAGGTAGTGTCAATGGATGTAAACTAATTAAAAAGTCATTATTAGTTAGTACCAATGGATGTAAACTAATTAGAAAATCATTATTAGGTAATATCAATGGATGTAAACTAATTAGAAAGTCATTATTAGGTAGTATCAATGGATGTAAAATAATTAGAAAGTCATTATTAGGTAGTATCAATGGATGTAAACTAATTAGAAAGTCATTATTAGGTAGTATCAATGGATGTAAACAAATTAGAAAATATTATTAGGTAGTATCAATGGATGTTTACTAATTAGAAAGTCTTTATTAGGTAGTGTCAATGGATGTAAACTAATTAGAAAGTCATTATTAGGTAATATATATGGATGTAAACTAATTAGAAAGTCGTTATTAGGTAGTACCAATGGATGTAAACTAATTAGAAAGTTATTATTAGATAGTACCAATGGATGTAAACAAATTAGAAAGTCATTATTAGGTAGTACCAATGGATGTAAACTAATTATAAAGTCATTATTAGGTAGTACCAATGGATGTAAACTAATTAGAAAGTCATTATTAGGTAGTATCAATGGATGTAAACTAATTAGAAAGTCATTATTAGGTAGTATCAATGGATGTAAACTAATTAGAAAGTCATTATTAGGTAGTAACAATGGATGTAAACTAATTATAGTGTCATTATTAGGTAGTACCAATATATGTAAACTTATTAGAAAGTCATTATTAGGTAGTGTCAATGGATGTAAACTAATTAGAAAGTCATTATTAGGTAATATCAATGGATGTAAACTAATTAGAAAGTCGTTATTAGGTAGTATCGACGGATGTAAAAGAATAAGAAAGTCATTATTAGGTAGTACCAATGGATGTAAACTAATTAGAAAGTTATTATCAGATAGTACCAATGGATGTAAACAAATTAGAAAGTCATTATTAGGGAGTATCAATGGATGGAAAATAATTAGAAAGTCATTATTAGGTAGTACCAATGGATGTAAACTAATTATAGTGTCATTATTAGGTAGTACCAATATATGTAAACTAATTAGAAAGTCATTATTAGGTAGTGTTAATGGATGTAAACTAATTAGAAAGTCATTATTAGTTAGTACCAATGGATGTAAACTAATTAGAAAATCATTATTAGGTAATATCAATGGATGTAAACTAATTAGAAAGTCATTATTAACGAGTACCAATGGATGTAAACTAATTAGAAAGTCATTATTAGGTAGTATCAATGGATGTAAACTAATTAGAAAGTCATTATTAGGTAGTATCAATGGATGTAAACTAATTAGAAAGTCATTATTAGGTAGTATCAATGGATGTAAACAAATTAGAAAAATATTAGTAGGTAGTATCAATGGATGTTTACTAATTAGAAAGTCTTTATTAGGTAGTGTCAATGGATGTAAACTAATTAGAAAGTCATTATTAGGTAATATATATGGATGTAAACTAATTAGAAAGTCGTTATTAGGTAGTACCAATGGATGTAAACTAATTAGAAAGTTATTATTAGATAGTACCAATGGATGTAAACAAATTAGAAAGTCATTATTAGGGAGTATCAATAGATGGAAAATAATTAGAAAGTCATTATTAGGTAGTACCAATGGATGTAAACTAATTAGAAAGTCATTATTAGGTAGTACCAATGGATGTAAACTAATTAGAAAGTCATTATTAGGTAGTATCAATGGATGTAAACTAATTAGAAAGTCATTATTAGGTAGTATCAATGGATGTAAACTAATTAGAAAGTCATTATTAGGTAGTATCAATGGATGTAAACTAATTAGAGTGTCATTATTAGGTAGTACCAATGGATGTAAACTAATTAGAAAGTCATTATTAGGTAGTGTCAATGGATGTAAACTAATTAGAAAGTCATTATTAGGTAGTATCAATGGATGTAAACTAATTAGAAAGTCGTTATTAGGTAGTATCAATGGATGTAAACTAATAAGAAAGTCATTATTAGGTAGTACCAATGGATGTAAACTAATTAGAAAGTCATTATTAGTAGTAGTACCAATGGATGTAAACTAATTAGAAAGTCATTATTAGGTAGTATCAATGGATGTAAAATAATTAGAAAGTCATTATTAGGTAGTACCAATGGATGTAAACTAATTAGAAAGTCATTATTAGGTAGTACCAATGGATGTAAACTAATTAGAAAGTCATTATTAGGTAGTACCAATGGATGTAAACTAATTAGAAAGTCATTATTAGGTAGTATCAATGGATGTAAACTAATTAGAAAGTCATTATTAGGTAGTATCAATGGATGTAAACTAATTAGAAAGTCATTATTAGGTAGTACCAATGGATGTAAACTAATTAGAAAGTCATTATTAGGTAGTATCAATGGATGTAAACTAATTAGAAAGTCATTATTAGGTAGTACCAATGGATGTAAACTAATTAGAAAGTCATTATTAGGTAGTATCAATGGATGTAAATTAGAAAGTAATTAGAAAGTCTAATTATTATTAGGTAGTACCAATGGATGTAAACTAATTAGAAAGTCATTATTAGGTAGTATCAATGGATGTAAACTAATTAGAAAGTCATTATTAGGTAGTATCAATGGATGTAAACTAATTAGAAAGTCATTATTAGGTAGTATCAATGGATGTAAACTAATTATAGTGTCATTATTAGGTAGTACCAATATATGTAAACTAATTAGAAAGTCATTATTAGGTAGTACCAATGGATGTAAACTAATTAGAAAGTCATTATTAGGTAGTACCAATGGATGTAAACTAATTAGAAAGTCATTATTAGGTAGTATCAATGGATGTAAACTAATTAGAAAGTCATTATTAGGTAGTACCAATGGATGTAAACTAATTAGAAAGTCATTATTAGGTAGTATCAATGGATGTAAACTAATTAGAAAGTCATTATTAGGTAGTACCAATGGATGTAAACTAATTAGAAAGTCATTATTAGGTAGTATCAATGGATGTAAACTAATTAGAAAGTCATTATTAGGTAGTATCAATGGATGTAAACTAATTAGAAAGTCATTATTAGGTAGTATCAATGGATGTAAACTAATTAGAAAGTCATTATTAGGTAGTACCAATGGATGTAAACTAATTAGAAAGTCATTATTAGGTAGTACCAATGGATGTAAACAATGGATGTAAACTAATTAGAAAGTCATTATTAGGTAGTATCAATGGATGTAAACTAATTAGAAAGTCATTATTAGGTAGTACCAATGGATGTAAACTAATTAGAAAGTCATTATTAGGTAGTACCAATGGATGTAAACTAATTAGAAAGTCATTATTAGGTAGTGTTAATGGATGTAAACTAATTAGAAAGTCATTATTAGGTAGTATCAATGGATGTAAACTAATTAGAAAGTCATTATTAGGTAGTATCAATGGATGTAAACTAATTATAGTGTCATTATTAGGTAGTACCAATATATGTAAACTAATTAAAAAGTCATTATTAGGTAGTGCTAATGGATGTAAACTAATTAGAAAGTCATTATTAGGTAGTACCAATGGATGTAAACTAATTAGAAAGTCATTATTAGGTAGTATCAATGGATGTAAACTAATTAGAAAGTCATTATTAGGTAGTACCAATGGATGTAAACTAATTAGAAAGTAATTATTAGGTAGTATGAATGGATGTAAACTAATTAGAAAGTAATTATTAGGTAGTATGAATGGATGTAAACTAATTAGAAAGTCGTTATTAGGTAGTATCGACGGATGTAAAATAATAAGAAAGTCATTATTAGGTAGTACCAATGGATGTAAACTAATTAGAAAGTCATTATTTAGTACCAATGGATGTAAACTAATTAGAAAGTCATTATTAGGTAGTACCAATGGATGTAAACTAATTAGAAAGTCATTATTAGGTAGTACCAATGGATGTAAACTAATTAGAAAGTCATTATTAGGTAGTATCAATGGATGTAAACTAATTAGAAAGTCATTATTAGGTAGTATCAATGGATGTAAACTAATTAGAAAGTCATTATTAGGTAGTATCAATGGATGTAAACTAATTAGAAAGTCATTATTAGGTAGTATCAATGGATGTAAACTAATTAGAAAGTCATTATTAGGTAGTATCAATGGATGTAAACTAATTAGAAAGTCAATGGATGTTATTAGGTCATTATGCAGTATCAATGGATGTAAACTAATTAGAAAGTCATTATTAGGTAGTACCAATGGATGTAAACTAATTAGAAAGTCATTATTAGGTAGTACCAATGGATGTAAACTAATTAGAAAGTCATTATTAGGTAGTATCAATGGATGTAAACTAATTAGAAAGTCATTATTAGTAGTACCAATGGATGTAAACTAATTAGGTAGTACCAATGGATGTAAACTAATTAGAAAGTCATTATTAGGTAGTACCAATGGATGTAAACTAATTAGAAAGTCATTATTAGGTAGTACCAATGGATGTAAACTAATTAGAAAGTCATTATTAGGTAGTATCAATGGATGTAAACTAATTAGAAAGTCATTATTAGGTAGTATCAATGGATGTAAACTAATTAGAAAGTCATTATTAGGTAGTATCAATGGATGTAAACTAATTAGAAAGTCATTATTAGGTAGTATCAATGGATGTAAACTAATTAGAAAGTCATTATTAGGTAGTACCAATGGATGTAAACTAATTAGAAAGTCATTATTAGGTAGTATCAATGGATGTAAACTAATTAGAAAGTCATTATTAGGTAGTACCAATGGATGTAAACTAATTAGAAAGTCATTATTAGTAAACTAATTAGTAGGTCAATGGATGTAAACTAATTAGAAAGTCATTATTAGGTAGTATCAATGGATGTAAACTAATTAGAAAGTCATTATTAGGTAGTATCAATGGATGTAAACTAATTAGAAAGTCATTATTAGGTAGTCAATGGATGTAAACTAATTAGAAAGTCGTTATTAGGTAGTATCAATGGATGTAAACTAATTAGAAAGTCATTATTAGGTAGTACCAATGGATGTAAACTAATTAGAAAGTCATTATTAGGTAGTACCAATGGATGTAAACTAATTAGAAAGTCATTATTAGGTAGTACCAATGGATGTAAACTAATTAGAAAGTCATTATTAGGTAGTACCAATGGATGTAAACTAATTAGAAAGTCATTATTAGGTAGTATCAATGGATGTAAACTAATTAGAAAGTCATTATTAGGTAGTACCAATGGATGTAAACTAATTAGAAAGTCGTTATTAGGTAGTACCAATGGATGTAAACTAATTAGAAAGTACCAATGGATGTAAACTAATTAGAAAGTCATTATTAGGTAGTACCAATGGATGTAAACTAATTAGAAAGTCATTATTAGGTAGTACCAATGGATGTAAACTAATTAGAAAGTCATTATTAGGTAGTACCAATGGATGTTAATTAGAAAGTAGTACCAATGGATGTAAACTAATTAGAAAGTCATTATTAGGTATCAATGGATGTAAACTAATTAGAAAGTCATTATTAGGTAGTATCAATGGATGTAAACTAATTAGAAAGTCATTATTAGGTAGTATCAATGGATGTAAACTAATTAGAAAGTCATTATTAGGTAGTATCAATGGATGTAAACTAATTAGAAAGTCATTATTAGGTAGTATCAATGGATGTAAACTAATTAGAAAGTCATTATTAGGTAGTATCAATGGATGTAAACTAATTAGAAAGTATTATTAGGTAGTATCAATGGATGTAAACTAATTAGAAAGTCATTATTAGGTAGTATCAATGGATGTAAACTAATTAGAAAGTCATTATTAGGTAGTACCAATGGATGTAAACTAATTAGAAAGTCATTATTAGGTAGTACCAATGGATGTAAACTAATTAGAAAGTCATTATTAGGTAGTACCAATGGATGTAAACTAATTAGAAAGTCATTATTAGGTAGTATCAATGGATGTAAACTAACTATTATTAGGTAGTATCAATGGATGTAAACTAATTAGAAAGTCATTATTAGGTAGTATCAATGGATGTAAACTAATTAGAAAGTCATTATTAGGTAGTATCAATGGATGTAAACTAATTAGAAAGTCATTATTAGGTAGTATCAATGGATGTAAACTAATTAGAAAGTCATTATTAGGTAGTACCAATGGATGTAAACTAATTAGAAAGTCATTATTAGGTAGTATCAATGGATGTAAACTAATTAGAAAGTCATTATTAGGTAGTACCAATGGATGTAAACTAATTAGAAAGTCGTTATTAGGTAGTATCAATGGATGTAAACTAATTAGAAAGTCATTATTAGGTAGTACCAATGGATGTAAACTAATTAGAAAGTCATTATTAGGTAGTATCAATGGATGTAAACTAATTAGAAAGTCATTATTAGGTAGTACCAATGGATGTAAACTAATTAGAAAGTCATTATTAGGTAGTACCAATGGATGTAAACTAATTAGAAAGTCATTATTAGGTAGTATCAATGGATGTAAACTAATTAGAAAGTCATTATTAGGTAGTACCAATGGATGTAAACTAATTAGAAAGTCATTATTAGGTAGTATCAATGGATGTAAACTAATTAGAAAGTCATTATTAGGTAGTATCAATGGATGTAAACTAATTAGAAAGTCATTATTAGGTAGTATCAATGGATGTAAACTAATTAGAAAGTCATTATTAGGTAGTATCAATGGATGTAAACTAATTAGAAAGTCATTATTAGGTAGTATCAATGGATGTAAACTAATTAGAAAGTCATTATTAGGTAGTATCAATGGATGTAAACTAATTAGAAAGTCGTTATTAGGTAGTACCAATGGATGTAAACTAATTAGAAAGTCATTATTAGGTAGTATCAATGGATGTAAACTAATTAGAAAGTCATTATTAGGTAGTACCAATGGATGTAAACTAATTAGAAAGTCATTATTAGGTAGTACCAATGGATGTAAACTAATTAGAAAGTCATTATTAGGTAGTATCAATGGATGTAAACTAATTAGAAAGTCATTATTAGGTAGTATCAATGGATGTAAACTAATTAGAAAGTCATTATTAGGTAGTATCAATGGATGTAAACTAATTAGAAAGTCATTATTAGGTAGTATCAATGGATGTAAACTAATTAGAAAGTCATTATTAGGTAGTATCAATGGATGTAAACTAATTAGAAAGTCATTATTAGGTAGTATCAATGGATGTAAACTAATTAGAAAGTCGTTATTAGGTAGTATCAATGGATGTAAACTAATTAGAAAGTCATTATTAGGTAGTACCAATGGATGTAAACTAATTAGAAAGTCGTTATTAGGTAGTACCAATGGATGTAAACTAATTAGAAAGTCATTATTAGGTAGTACCAATGGATGTAAACTAATTAGAAAGTCGTTATTAGGTAGTATCAATGGATGTAAAATAATTAGAAAGTCATTATTAGGTAGTACCAATGGATGTAAACTAATTAGAAAGTCGTTATTAGGTAGTACCAATGGATGTAAACTAATTAGAAAGTCATTATTAGGTAGTATCAATGGATGTAAACTAATTAGAAAGTCATTATTAGGTAGTACCAATGGATGTAAACTAATTAGAAAGTCATTATTAGGTAGTATCAATGGATGTAAACTAATTAGAAAGTCGTTATTAGGTAGTACCAATGGATGTAAACTAATTAGAAAGTCATTATTAGGTAGTATCAATGGATGTAAACTAATTAGAAAGTCATTATTAGGTAGTACCAATGGATGTAAACTAATTAGAAAGTCATTATTAGGTAGTATCAATGGATGTAAACTAATTAGAAAGTCATTATTAGGTAGTATCAATGGATGTAAACTAATTAGAAAGTCATTATTAGGTAGTACCAATGGATGTAAACTAATTAGAAAGTCATTATTAGGTAGTATCAATGGATGTAAACTAATTAGAAAGTCATTATTAGGTAGTACCAATGGATGTAAACTAATTAGAAAGTCGTTATTAGGTAGTATCAATGGATGTAAAATAATTAGAAAGTCATTATTAGGTAGTACCAATGGATGTAAACTAATTAGAAAGTCGTTATTAGGTAGTACCAATGGATGTAAACTAATTAGAAAGTCATTATTAGGTAGTATCAATGGATGTAAACTAATTAGAAAGTCATTATTAGGTAGTACCAATGGATGTAAACTAATTAGAAAGTCATTATTAGGTAGTATCAATGGATGTAAACTAATTAGAAAGTCATTATTAGGTAGTACCAATGGATGTAAACTAATTAGAAAGTCATTATTAGGTAGTATCAATGGATGTAAAAAATTAGAAAGTCATTATTAGGTAGTACCAATGGATGTAAACTAATTAGAAAGTCGTTATTAGGTAGTACCAATGGATGTAAACTAATTAGAAAGTCATTATTAGGTAGTACCAATGGATGTAAACTAATTAGAAAGTCGTTATTAGGTAGTATCAATGGATGTAAACTAATTAGAAAGTCATTATTAGGTAGTACCAATGGATGTAAACTAATTAGAAAGTCATTATTAGGTAGTACCAATGGATGTAAACTAATTAGAAAGTCATTATTAGGTAGTATCAATGGATGTAAACTAATTAGAAAGTCATTATTAGGTAGTACCAATGGATGTAAACTAATTAGAAAGTCATTATTAGGTAGTATCAATGGATGTAAACTAATTAGAAAGTCGTTATTAGGTAGTACCAATGGATGTAAACTAATTAGAAAGTCATTATTAGGTAGTATCAATGGATGTAAACTAATTAGAAAGTCATTATTAGGTAGTATCAATGGATGTAAACTAATTAGAAAGTCATTATTAGGTAGTACCAATGGATGTAAACTAATTAGAAAGTCATTATTAGGTAGTATCAATGGATGTAAACTAATTAGAAAGTCATTATTAGGTAGTACCAATGGATGTAAACTAATTAGAAAGTCGTTATTAGGTAGTATCAATGGATGTAAACTAATTAGAAAGTCATTATTAGGTAGTACCAATGGATGTAAACTAATTAGAAAGTCGTTATTAGGTAGTACCAATGGATGTAAACTAATTAGAAAGTCATTATTAGGTAGTATCAATGGATGTAAACTAATTAGAAAGTCATTATTAGGTAGTATCAATGGATGTAAACTAATTAGAAAGTCATTATTAGGTAGTATCAATGGATGTAAACTAATTAGAAAGTCATTATTAGGTAGTATCAATGGATGTAAACTAATTAGAAAGTCATTATTAGGTAGTATCAATGGATGTAAACTAATTAGAAAGTCGTTATTAGGTAGTATCAATGGATGTAAACTAATTAGAAAGTCATTATTAGGTAGTACCAATGGATGTAAACTAATTAGAAAGTCATTATTAGGTAGTACCAATGGATGTAAACTAATTAGAAAGTCATTATTAGGTAGTATCAATGGATGTAAACTAATTAGAAAGTCATTATTAGTAGTATCAATGGATGTAAACTAATTAGAAAGTCATTATTAGGTAGTATCAATGGATGTAAACTAATTAGAAAGTCATTATTAGGTAGTATCAATGGATGTAAACAATGGATGTAAACTAATTAGAAAGTCATTATTAGGTAGTATCAATGGATGTAAACTAATTAGAAAGTCATTATTAGGTAGTACCAATGGATGTAAACTAATTAGAAAGTCATTATTAGGTAGTATCAATGGATGTAAACTAATTAGAAAGTCATTATTAGGTAGTATCAATGGATGTAAACTAATTAGAAAGTCATTATTAGGTAGTACCAATGGATGTAAACTAATTAGAAAGTCATTATTAGGTAGTACCAATGGATGTAAACTAATTAGAAAGTTAAAGTCAATGGATTAAACTAATTAGGTAGTACCCAATGGATGTAAACTAATTAGAAAGTCATTATTAGGTAGTATCAATGGATGTAAACTAATTAGAAAGTCATTATTAGGTAGTACCAATGGATGTAAACTAATTAGAAAGTCATTATTAGGTAGTATCAATGGATGTAAACTAATTAGAAAGTCATTATTAGGTAGTATCAATGGATGTAAACTAATTAGAAAGTCATTATTAGTAGTATCAATGGAGTAAACTAATTAGAAAGTCAATAGGTAGTATCAATGGATGTAAACTAATTAGAAAGTCATTATTAGGTAGTATCAATGGATGTAAACTAATTAGAAAGTCATTATTAGGTAGTACCAATGGATGTAAACTAATTAGAAAGTCATTATTAGGTAGTACCAATGGATGTAAACTAATTAGAAAGTCATTATTAGGTAGTATCAATGGATGTAAACTAATTAGAAAGTCATTATTAGGTAGTATCAATGGATGTAAACTAATTAGAAAGTCATTATTAGGTAGTACCAATGGATGTAAACTAATTAGAAAGTCATTATTAGGTAGTATCAATGGATGTAAACTAATTAGAAAGTCATTATTAGGTAGTATCAATGGATGTAAACTAATTAGAAAGTCATTATAGTATCAATGGATAGAAAGTCATTATTAGTATCAATGGATGTAAACTAATTAGAAAGTCATTATTAGGTAGTATCAATGGATGTAAACTAATTAGAAAGTCATTATTAGGTAGTACCAATGGATGTAAACTAATTAGAAAGTCATTATTAGGTAGTATCAATGGATGTAAAATAATTAGAAAGTCATTATTAGGTAGTACCAATGGATGTAAACTAATTAGAAAGTCATTATTAGGTAGTACCAATGGATGTAAACTAATTAGAAAGTCATTATTAGGTAGTATCAATGGATGTAAACTAATTAGAAAGTCATTATTAGGTAGTATCAATGGATGTAAACTAATTAGAAAGTCATTATTAGGTAGTATCAATGGATGTAAACTAATTAGAAAGTCATTATTAGGTAGTACCAATGGATGGATACCAATGGTAAACTAATTAGAAAGTCATTATTAGGTAGTACCAATGGATGTAAACTAATTAGAAAGTCATTATTAGGTAGTACCAATGGATGTAAACTAATTAGAAAGTCATTATTAGGTAGTACCAATGGATGTAAACTAATTAGAAAGTCATTATTAGGTAGTATCAATGGATGTAAACTAATTAGAAAGTCATTATTAGGTAGTATCAATGGATGTAAACTAATTAGAAAGTCATTATTAGGTAGTACCAATGGATGTAAACTAATTAGAAAGTCATTATTAGGTAGTACCAATGGATGTAAACTAATTAGAAAGTCATTATTAGGTAGTATCAATGGATGTAAACTAATTAGAAAGTCATTATTAGGTAGTACCAATGGATGTAAACTAATTAGAAAGTCATTATTAGGTAGTATCAATGGATGTAAACTAATTAGAAAGTCATTATTAGGTAGTACCAATGGATGTAAACTAATTAGAAAGTCATTATTAGGTAGTATCAATGGATGTAAAATAATTAGAAAGTCATTATTAGGTAGTACCAATGGATGTAAACTAATTAGAAAGTCGTTATTAGGTAGTATCAATGGATGTAAACTAATTAGAAAGTCATTATTAGGTAGTACCAATGGATGTAAACTAATTAGAAAGTCATTATTAATGGATGTAAACTAGTCAATGGATGTAAACTAATTAGAAAGTCATTATTAGGTAGTACCAATGGATGTAAACTAATTAGAAAGTCATTATTAGGTAGTATCAATGGATGTAAACTAATTAGAAAGTCATTATTAGGTAGTATCAATGGATGTAAACTAATTAGAAAGTCATTATTAGGTAGTATCAATGGATGTAAACTAATTAGAAAGTCATTATTAGGTAGTATCAATGGATGTAAACTAATTAGAAAGTCATTATTAGGTAGTACCAATGGATGTAAACTAATTAGAAAGTCGTTATTAGGTAGTACCAATGGATGTAAACTAATTAGAAAGTCATTATTAGGTAGTACCAATGGATGTAAACTAATTAGAAAGTCATTATTAGGTAGTACCAATGGATGTAAACTAATTAGAAAGTCATTATTAGGTAGTATCAATGGATGTAAACTAATTAGAAAGTCATTATTAGGTAGTACCAATGGATGTAAACTAATTAGAAAGTCATTATTAGGTAGTATCAATGGATGTAAACTAATTAGAAAGTCATTATTAGGTAGTATCAATGGATGTAAACTAATTAGAAAGTCATTATTAGGTAGTATCAATGGATGTAAACTAATTAGAAAGTCATTATTAGGTAGTACCAATGGATGTAAACTAATTAGAAAGTCATTATTAGGTAGTACCAATGGATGTAAACTAATTAGAAAGATTATTAGGTAGTATCAATTAATTAGAAAGTCATTATTAGGTAGTACCAATGGATGTAAACTAATTAGAAAGTCATTATTAGGTAGTATCAATGGATGTAAACTAATTAGAAAGTCATTATTAGGTAGTATCAATGGATGTAAACTAATTAGAAAGTCATTATTAGGTAGTATCAATGGATGTAAACTAATTAGAAAGTCATTATTAGGTAGTATCAATGGATGTAAACTAATTAGAAAGTCATTATTAGGTAGTATCAATGGATGTAAACTAATTAGAAAGTCATTATTAGGTAGTATCAATGGATGTAAACTAATTAGAAAGTCATTATTAGGTAGTATCAATGGATGTAAACTAATTAGAAAGTCATTATTAGGTAGTATCAATGGATGTAAACTAATTAGAAAGTCATTATTAGGTAGTATCAATGGATGTAAACTAATTAGAAAGTCATTATTAGGTAGTATCAATGGATGTAAACTAATTAGAAAGTCATTATTAGGTAGTACCAATGGATGTAAACTAATTAGAAAGTCAATGGATGTTATTAGAAAGGTTATTAGTATCAATGGATGTAAACTAATTAGAAAGTCATTATTAGGTAGTATCAATGGATGTAAACTAATTAGAAAGTCATTATTATTAGATGTAGTATCAATGGATGTAAACTAATTAGAAAGTCGTTATTAGGTAGTATCAATGGATGTAAACTAATTAGAAAGTCATTATTAGGTAGTATCAATGGATGTAAACTAATTAGAAAGTCATTATTAGGTAGTATCAATGGATGTAAACTAATTAGAAAGTCATTATTAGGTAGTACCAATGGATGTAAACTAATTAGAAAGTCATTATTAGGTAGTATCAATGGATGTAAACTAATTAGAAAGTCATTATTAGGTAGTACCAATGGATGTAAACTAATTAGAAAGTCATTTATTAGGTAGTAGTATCAATGGATGTAAACTAATTAGAAAGTCATTATTAGGTAGTACCAATGGATGTAAACTAATTAGAAAGTCATTATTAGGTAGTATCAATGGATGTAAACTAATTAGAAAGTCATTATTAGGTAGTATCAATGGATGTAAACTAATTAGAAAGTCATTATTAGGTAGTATCAATGGATGTAAACTAATTAGAAAGTCATTATTAGGTAGTATCAATGGATGTAAACTAATTAGAAAGTCATTATTAGGTAGTATCAATGGATGTAAACTAATTAGAAAGTCATTATTAGGTAGTATCAAATGGATGTAAACTAATTAGAAAGTCATTATTAGGTAGTATCAATGGATGTAAACTAATTAGAAAGTCATTATTAGGTAGTACCAATGGATGTAAACTAATTAGAAAGTCATTATTAGGTAGTACCAATGGATGTAAACTAATTAGAAAGTCGTTATTAGGTAGTATCAATGGATGTAAACTAATTAGAAAGTCATTATTAGGTAGTACCAATGGATGTAAACTAATTAGAAAGTCATTATTAGGTAGTACCAATGGATGTAAACTAATTAGAAAGTCATTATTAGGTAGTATCAATGGATGTAAACTAATTAGAAAGTCAATGGATGTTAATTAGGTCATTATTAGTAGTCAATGGATGTAAACTAATTAGAAAGTCGTTATTAGGTAGTATCAATGGATGTAAACTAATTAGAAAGTCATTATTAGGTAGTATCAATGGATGTAAACTAATTAGAAAGTCATTATTAGGTAGTACCAATGGATGTAAACTAATTAGAAAGTCGTTATTAGGTAGTACCAATGGATGTAAACTAATTAGAAAGTCATTATTAGGTAGTACCAATGGATGTAAACTAATTAGAAAGTCATTATTAGGTAGTATCAATGGATGTAAACTAATTAGAAAGTCATTATTAGGTAGTACCAATGGATGTAAACTAATTAGAAAGTCATTATTAGGTAGTACCAATGGATGTAAACTAATTAGAAAGTCATTATTAGGTAGTATCAATGGATGTAAACTAATTAGAAAGTCATTATTAGGTAGTATCAATGGATGTAAAATAATTAGAAAGTCATTATTAGGTAGTACCAATGGATGTAAACTAATTAGAAAGTCGTTATTAGGTAGTACCAATGGATGTAAACTAATTAGAAAGTCATTATTAGGTAGTATCAATGGATGTAAACTAATTAGAAAGTCATTATTAGGTAGTACCAATGGATGTAAACTAATTAGAAAGTCATTATTAGGTAGTATCAATGGATGTAAACTAATTAGAAAGTCATTATTAGGTAGTACCAATGGATGTAAACTAATTAGAAAGTCGTTATTAGGTAGTATCAATGGATGTAAACTAATTAGAAAGTCATTATTAGGTAGTACCAATGGATGTAAACTAATTAGAAAGTCGTTATTAGGTAGTACCAATGGATGTAAAATAATTAGAAAGTCATTATTAGGTAGTACCAATGGATGTAAACTAATTAGAAAGTCATTATTAGGTAGTACCAATGGATGTAAACTAATTAGAAAGTCATTATTAGGTAGTATCAATGGATGTAAACTAATTAGAAAGTCATTATTAGGTAGTACCAATGGATGTAAACTAATTAGAAAGTCATTATTAGGTAGTATCAATGGATGTAAACTAATTAGAAAGTCGTTATTAGGTAGTACCAATGGATGTAAACTAATTAGAAAGTCATTATTAGGTAGTACCAATGGATGTAAACTAATTAGAAAGTCATTATTAGGTAGTATCAATGGATGTAAACTAATTAGAAAGTCATTATTAGGTAGTACCAATGGATGTAAACTAATTAGAAAGTCATTATTAGGTAGTATCAATGGATGTAAACTAATTAGAAAGTCGTTATTAGGTAGTACCAATGGATGTAAACTAATTAGAAAGTCATTATTAGGTAGTATCAATGGATGTAAACTAATTAGAAAGTCAATTAGGTAGTACCAATGGATGTAAACTAATTAGAAAGTCGTTATTAGGTAGTATCAATGGATGTAAACTAATTAGAAAGTCATTATTAGGTAGTACCAATGGATGTAAACTAATTAGAAAGTCGTTATTAGGTAGTACCAATGGATGTAAACTAATTCATTATTAGGTAGTATCAATGGATGTAAACTAATTAGAAAGTCATTATTAGGTAGTACCAATGGATGTAAACTAATTAGAAAGTCATTATTAGGTAGTATCAATGGATGTAAACTAATTAGAAAGTCATTATTAGGTAGTACCAATGGATGTAAACTAATTAGAAAGTCAATGGATGTTATTAGGTAGTATCAATGGATGTAAACTAATTAGAAAGTCATTATTAGGTAGTACCAATGGATGTAAACTAATTAGAAAGTCGTTATTAGGTAGTATCAATGGATGTAAACTAATTAGAAAGTCATTATTAGGTAGTACCAATGGATGTAAACTAATTAGAAAGTCATTATTAGGTAGTACCAATGGATGTAAACTAATTAGAAAGTCATTATTAGGTAGTATCAATGGATGTAAACTAATTAGAAAGTCATTATTAGGTAGTACCAATGGATGTAAACTAATTAGAAAGTCGTTATTAGGTAGTATCAATGGATGTAAACTAATTAGAAAGTCATTATTAGGTAGTACCAATGGATGTAAACTAATTAGAAAGTCGTTATTAGGTAGTATCAATGGATGTAAAATAATTAGAAAGTCATTATTAGGTAGTACCAATGGATGTAAACTAATTAGAAAGTCGTTATTAGGTAGTACCAATGGATGTAAACTAATTAGAAAGTCAATTAGGTAGTACCAATGGATGTTAATTAGAAAGGTTATTAGGTAGTACCAATGGATGTAAACTAATTAGAAAGTCATTATTAGGTAGTACCAATGGATGTAAACTAATTAGAAAGTCGTTATTAGGTAGTACCAATGGATGTAAACTAATTAGAAAGTCATTATTAGGTAATATCAATGGATGTAAACTAATTAGAAAGTCATTATTAGGTAGTACCAATGGATGTAAACTAATTAGAAAGTCATTATTAGGTAGTATCAATGGATGTAAACTAATTAGAAAGTCGTTATTAGGTAGTACCAATGGATGTAAACTAATTAGAAAGTCATTATTAGGTAGTATCAATGGATGTAAAATAATTAGAAAGTCATCAATAGGTAGTATCAATGGATGTAAACTAATTAGAAAGTCGTTATTACAATAGTACCAATGGATGTAAACTAATTAGAAAGTCGTTATTAGGTAGTATCAATGGATGTAAACTAATTAGAAAGTCATTATTAGGTAGTACCAATGGATGTAAACTAATTAGAAAGTCATTATTAGGAAGTATCAATGGATGTAAAGTAATTAGAAAGTTTTTATTAGGTAGTACCAATGGATGTAAACTAATTAGAAAGTCGTTATTAGGTAGTATCAATGGATGTAAAATAATTAGAAAGTCATTATTAGGTAGTATCAATGGATGTAAACTAATTAGAAAGTCATTATTAGGTAGTATCAATGGATGTAAAATAATTAGAAAGTCATTATTAGGTAGTATCAATGGATGTAAAATAATTAGAAAGTCATTATTAGGTAGTATCAATGGATGTAAACTAATTAGAAAGTCATTATTAGGTAGTATCAATGGATGTAAACTAATTAGAAAGTCATTATTAGGTAGTATCAATGGATGTAAACTAATTAGAAAGTCATTATTAGGTAGTATCAATGGATGTAAACTAATTAGAAAGTCATTATTAGGTAGTATCAATGGATGTAAACTAATTAGAAAGTCATTATTAGGTAGTATCAATGGATGTAAACTAATTAGAAAGTCGTTATTAGGTAGTACCAATGGATGTAAACTAATTAGAAAGTCATTATTAGGTAGTACCAATGGATGTAAACTAATTAGAAAGTCATTATTAGGAAGTATCAATGGATGTAAACTAATTAGAAAGTCATTATTAGGTAGTACCAATGGATGTAAACTAATTAGAAAGTCATTATTAGGTAGTATCAATGGATGTAAACTAATTAGAAAGTCATTATTAGGTAGTACCAATGGATGTAAACTAATTAGAAAGTCATTATTAGGTAGTATCAATGGATGTAAACTAATTAGAAAGTCATTATTAGGTAGTACCAATGGATGTAAACTAATTAGAAAGTCGTTATTAGGTAGTACCAATGGATGTAAACTAATTAGAAAGTCGTTATTAGGTAGTATCAATGGATGTAAACTAATTAGAAAGTCATTATTAGGTAGTACCAATGGATGTAAACTAATTAGAAAGTCATTATTAGGTAGTACCAATGGATGTAAACTAATTAGAAAGTCATTATTAGGTAGAACCAATGGATGTAAACTAATTAGAAAATCATTATTAGGTAATATCAATGGATGTAAACTAATTAGAAAGTCATTATTAACGAGTACCAATGGATGTAAACTAATTAGAAAGTAATTATTAGGTAGTATGAATGGATGTAAACTAATTAGAAAGTCATTATTAGGTAGTACCAATGGATGTAAACTAATTAGAAAGTCGTTATTAGGTAGTACCAATGGATGTAAACTAATTAGAAAGTCGTTATTAGGTAGTATCAATGGATGTAAACTAATTAGAAAGTCATTATTAGGTAGTATCAATGGATGTAAACTAATTAGAAAGTCATTATTAGGTAGTACCAATGGATGTAAACTAATTAGAAAGTCATTATTAGGTAGTATCAATGGATGTAAACTAATTAGAAAGTCGTTATTAGGTAGTATCAATGGATGTAAACTAATTAGAAAGTCATTATTAGGTAGTACCAATGGATGTAAACTAATTAGAAAGTCATTATTAGGTAGTATCAATGGATGTAAACTAATTAGAAAGTCATTATTAGGTAGTACCAATGGATGTAAACTAATTAGAAAGTCGTTATTAATAGTACCAATGGATGTAAACTAATTAGAAAGTCATTATTAGGTAGTATCAATGGATGTAAACTAATTAGAAAGTCATTATTAGGTAGTACCAATGGATGTAAACTAATTAGAAAGTCATTATTAGGTAGTATCAATGGATGTAAACTAATTAGAAAGTCGTTATTAGGTAGTACCAATGGATGTAAACTAATTAGAAAGTCATTATTAGGTAGTATCAATGGATGTAAAATAATTAGAAAGTCATTATTAGGTAGTACCAATGGATGTAAACTAATTAGAAAGTCGTTATTAGGTAGTACCAATGGATGTAAACTAATTAGAAAGTCGTTATTAGGTAGTATCAATGGATGTAAACTAATTAGAAAGTCATTATTAGGTAGTACCAATGGATGTAAACTAATTAGAAAGTCATTATTAGGTAGTATCAATGGATGTAAACTAATTAGAAAGTCATTATTAGGTAGTACCAATGGATGTAAACTAATTAGAAAGTCATTATTAGGTAGTATCAATGGATGTAAACTAATTAGAAAGTCATTATTAGGTATTATTAGGTAGTACCAATGGATGTAAACTAATTAGAAAGTCATTATTAGGTAGTATCAATGGATGTAAACTAATTAGAAAGTCATTATTAGGTAGTATCAATGGATGTAAACTAATTAGAAAGTCATTATTAGGTAGTATCAATGGATGTAAACTAATTAGAAAGTCATTATTAGGTAGTATCAATGGATGTAAACTAATTAGAAAGTCGTTATTAGGTAGTATCAATGGATGTAAAATAATTAGAAAGTCATTATTAGGTAGTACCAATGGATGTAAACTAATTAGAAAGTCGTTATTAGGTAGTATCAATGGATGTAAACTAATTAGAAAGTCATTATTAGGTAGTATCAATGGATGTAAAATAATTAGAAAGTCATTATTAGGTAGTACCAATGGATGTAAACTAATTAGAAAGTCGTTATTAGGTAGTACCAATGGATGTAAACTAATTAGAAAGTCATTATTAGGTAGTATCAATGGATGTAAACTAATTAGAAAGTCATTATTAGGTAGTACCAATGGATGTAAACTAATTAGAAAGTCATTATTAGGAAGTATCAATGGATGTAAAGTAATTAGAAAGTTTTTATTAGGTAGTACCAATGGATGTAAACTAATTAGAAAGTCGTTATTAGGTAGTATCAATGGATGTAAAATAATTAGAAAGTCATTATTAGGTAGTACCAATGGATGTAAACTAATTAGAAAGTCGTTATTAAATAGTACCAATGGATGTAAACTAATTAGAAAGTCATTATTAGGTAGTATCAATGGATGTAAACTAATTACAAAGTCATTATTAGGTAGTACCAATGGATGTAAACTAATTAGAAAGTCATTATTAGGTAGTATCAATGGATGTAAACTAATTAGAAAGTCATTATTAGGTAGTACCAATGGATGTAAACTAATTAGAAAGTCATTATTAGGTAGTATCAATGGATGTAAACTAATTAGAAAGTCATTATTAGGTAGTACCAATGGATGTAAACTAATTAGAAAGTCGTTATTAGGTAGTATCAATGGATGTAAAATAATTAGAAAGTCATTATTAGGTAGTACCAATGGATGTAAACTAATTAGAAAGTTATTAAATAGTACCAATGGATGTAAACTAATTAGAAAGTCGTTATTAGGTAGTATCAATGGATGAAAAATAATTAGAAAGTCATTATTAAGTAATATCAATGGATATAAACTAATTAGAAAGTCATTATTAGGTAGTACCAATGGATGTAAACTAATTAGAAAGTCATTATTAGGTAGTATCAATGGATGTAAACTAATTAGAAAGTCGTTATTAGGTAGTACCAATGGATGTAAACTAATTAGAAAGTCATTATTAGGTAGTACCAATGGATGTAAACTAATTAGAAAGTCATTATTAGGTAGTATCAATGGATGTAAACTAATTAGAAAGTCATTATTAGGTAGTACCAATGGATGTAAACTAATTAGAAAGTCGTTATTAGGTAGTATCAATGGATGTAAAATAATTAGAAAGTCATTATTAGGTAGTACCAATGGATGTAAACTAATTAGAAAGTCATTATTAGGTAGTACCAATGGATGTAAACAATGGATGTAATTAGAAAGTCGTTATTAGGTAGTACCAATGGATGTAAACTAATTAGAAAGTCGTTATTAGGTAGTATCAATGGATGTAAAATAATTAGAAAGTCATTATTAGGTAGTACCAATGGATGTAAACTAATTAGAAAGTCGTTATTAGGTAGTATCAATGGATGTAAAATAATTAGAAAGTCATTATTAGGTAGTACCAATGGATGTAAACTAATTAGAAAGTCATTATTAGGTAGTACCAATGGATGTAAACTAATTAGAAAGTCATTATTAGGTAGTACCAATGGATGTAAACTAATTAGAAAGTCATTATTAGGTAGTACCAATGGATGTAAACTAATTAGAAAGTCATTATTAGGTAGTATCAATGGATGTAAACTAATTAGAAAGTCATTATTAGGTAGTACCAATGGATGTAAACTAATTAGAAAGTCATTATTAGGTAGTATCAATGGATGTAAACTAATTAGAAAGTCATTATTAGGTAGTACCAATGGATGTAAACTAATTAGAAAGTCATTATTAGGTAGTATCAATGGATGTAAAATAATTAGAAAGTCATTATTAGGTAGTACCAATGGATGTAAACTAATTAGAAAGTCGTTATTAAATAGTACCAATGGATGTAAACTAATTAGAAATCATTATTAGGTAGTATCAATGGATGTAAACTAATTACAAAGTCATTATTAGGTAGTACCAATGGATGTAAACTAATTAGAAAGTCATTATTAGGTAGTATCAATGGATGTAAACTAATTAGAAAGTTTTATTAGGTAGTACCAATGGATGTAAACTAATTAGAAAGTCGTTATTAGGTAGTATCAATGGATGTAAAATAATTAGAAAGTCATTATTAGGTAGTACCAATGGATGTAAACTAATTAGAAAGTCGTTATTAGGTAGTACCAATGGATGTAAACTAATTAGAAAGTCGTTATTAGGTAGTATCAATGGATGTAAAATAATTAGAAAGTCATTATTAGGTAGTACCAATGGATGTAAACTAATTAGAAAGTCATTATTAGGTAGTATCAATGGATGTAAACTAATTAGAAAGTCATTATTAGGTAGTACCAATGGATGTAAACTAATTAGAAAGTCGTTATTAGGTAGTATCAATGGATGTAAAATAATTAGAAAGTCATTATTAGGTAGTACCAATGGATGTAAACTAATTAGAAAGTCATTATTAGGTAGTACCAATGGATGTAAACTAATTAGAAAGTCGTTATTAGGTAGTATCAATGGATGTAAACTAATTAGAAAGTCATTATTAGGTAGTATCAATGGATGTAAACTAATTAGAAAGTCATTATTAGGTAGTACCAATGGATGTAAACTAATTAGAAAGTCATTATTAGGTAGTATCAATGGATGTAAACTAATTAGAAAGTCGTTATTAGGTAGTACCAATGGATGTAAACTAATTAGAAAGTCATTATTAGGTAGTACCAATGGATGTAAACTAATTAGAAAGTCATTATTAGGTAGTATCAATGGATGTAAACTAATTAGAAAGTCGTTATTAGGTAGTACCAATGGATGTAAACTAATTAGAAAGTCGTTATTAGGTAGTATCAATGGATGTAAACTAATTAGAAAGTCATTATTAGGTAGTACCAATGGATGTAAACTAATTAGAAAGTCATTATTAGGTAGTATCAATGGATGTAAACTAATTAGAAAGTCATTATTAGGTAGTACCAATGGATGTAAACTAATTAGAAAGTCGTTATTAGGTAGTATCAATGGATGTAAACTAATTAGAAAGTCATTATTAGGTAGTACCAATGGATGTAAACTAATTAGAAAGTCGTTATTAGGTAGTACCAATGGATGTAAACTAATTAGAAAGTCATTATTAGGTAGTATCAATGGATGTAAACTAATTAGAAAGTCATTATTAGGTAGTACCAATGGATGTAAACTAATTAGAAAGTCATTATTAGGTAGTATCAATGGATGTAAACTAATTAGAAAGTCGTTATTAGGTAGTACCAATGGATGTAAACTAATTAGAAAGTCATTATTAGGTAGTATCAATGGATGTAAAATAATTAGAAAGTCATTATTAGGTAGTACCAATGGATGTAAACTAATTAGAAAGTCGTTATTAGGTAGTACCAATGGATGTAAACTAATTAGGAAGTCATTATTAGGTGGTATCAATGGATGTAAACTAATTAGAAAGTCATTATTAGGTAGTATCAATGGATGTAAAATAATTAGAAAGTCATTATTAGGTAGTACCAATGGATGTAAACTAATTAGAAAGTCGTTATTAGGTAGTATCAATGGATGTAAACTAATTAGAAAGTCATTATTAGGTAGTACCAATGGATGTAAACTAATTAGAAAGTCGTTATTAGGTAGTATCAATGGATGTAAACTAATTAGAAAGTCATCAATAGGTAGTATTAATGGATGTAAACTAATTATAAAGTCGTTATTAGGTAGTACCAATGGATGTAAACTAATTAGAAAGTCATTATTAGGTAGTATCAATGGATGTAAAATAATTAGAAAGTCATTAATAGGTAGTACCAATGGATGTAAACTAATTAGAAAGTCGTTATTACATAGTACCAATGGATATAAACTAATTAGAAAGTCGTTATTAGGTAGTATCAATGGATGTAAACTAATTAGAAAGTCATTATTAGGTAGTACCAATGGATGTAAACTAATTAGAAAGTCATTATTAGGTAGTATCAATGGATGTAAACTAATTAGAAAGTAATTATTAGGTAGTACCAATGGATGTAAACTAATTAGAAAGTCGTTATTAGGTAGTATCAATGGATGTAAAATAATTAGAAAGTCATTAATAGGTAGTACCAATGGATGTAAACTAATTAGAAACTCGTTATTAAATAGTACCAATGGATGTAAACTAATTAGAAAGTCGTTATTAGGTAGTATCAATGGATGAAAAATAATTAGAAAGTCATTATTAGGTAGTACCAATGGATGTAAACTAATTAGAAAGTCGTTATTAGGTAGTATCAATGGATGAAAAATAATTAGAAAGTCATTATTAGGTAGTACCAATGGATGTAAACTAATTAGAAAGTCGTTATTAGGTAGTACCAATGGATGTAAACAAATTAGAAAGTCATTATTAGGTAGTACCAATGGATGTAAACTAATTAGAAAGTCGTTATTAGGTAGTACCAATGGATGTAAACTAATTAGAAAGTCATTATTAGGAAGTATCAATGGATGTAAAGTAATTAGAAAGTTATTATTAGGTAGTACCAATGGATGTAAACTAATTAGAAAGTCATTATTAGGTAGTATCAATGGATGTAAACTAATTAGAAAGTCGTTATTAGGTAGTACCAATGGATGTAAACTAATTAGAAAGTCATTATTAGGTAGTATCAATGGATGTAAAATAATTAGAAAGTCATTATTAGGTAGTACCAATGGATGTAAACTAATTAGAAAGTCGTTATTACATAGTACCAATGGATGTAAACTAATTAGAAAGTCGTTATTAGGTAGTATCAATGGATGTAAACTAATTAGAAAGTCATTATTAGGTAGTATCAATGGATGTAAACTAATTAGAAAGTCATTATTAGGTAGTATCAATGGATGTAAACTAATTAGAAAGTCATTATTAGGTAGTATCAATGGATGTAAACTAATTAGAAAGTCATTATTAGGTAGTATCAATGGATGTAAACTAATTAGAAAGTCATTATTAGGTAGTATCAATGGATGTAAAATAATTAGAAAGTCATTATTAGGTAGTACCAATGGATGTAAACTAATTAGAAAGTCATTATTAGGTAGTACCAATGGATGTAAACTAATTAGAAAGTCGTTATTAGGTAGTATCAATGGATGTAAACTAATTAGAAAGTCATTATTAGGTAGTACCAATGGATGTAAACTAATTAGAAAGTCATTATTAGGTAGTATCAATGGATGTAAACTAATTAGAAAGTCGTTATTAGGTAGTATCAATGGATGTAAACTAATTAGAAAGTCATTATTAGGTAGTACCAATGGATGTAAACTAATTAGAAAGTCATTATTAGGTAGTACCAATGGATGTAAACTAATTAGAAACTCGTTATTAAATAGTACCAATGGATGTAAACTAATTAGAAAGTCGTTATTAGGTAGTATCAATGGATGTAAAATAATTAGAAAGTCATTATTAGGTAGTACCAATGGATGTAAACTAATTAGAAAGTCGTTATTAGGTAGTATCAATGGATGTAAAATAATTAGAAAGTCATTATTAGGTAGTACCAATGGATGTAAACTAATTAGAAAGTCGTTATTAGGTAGTATCAATGGATGTAAAATAATTAGAAAGTCATTATTAGGTAGTACCAATGGATGTAAACTAATTAGAAACTCGTTATTAAATAGTACCAATGGATGTAAACTAATTAGAAAGTCATTATTAAGTAATATCAATGGATATAAACTAATTAGAAAGTCATTATTAGGTAGTACCAATGGATGTAAACTAATTAGAAAGTCATTATTAGGTAGTATCAATGGATGTAAACTAATGATAAAGTCGTTATTAGGTAGTACCAATGGATGTAAACTAATTAGAAAGTCATTATTAGGTAGTATCAATGGATGTAAAATAATTAGAAAGTCATTAATAGGTAGTACCAATGGATGTAAACTAATTAGAAAGTCGTTATTACATAGTACCAATGGATGTAAACTAATTAGAAAGTCGTTATTAGGTAGTATCAATGGATGTAAACTAATTAGAAAGTCATTATTAGGTAGTACCAATGGATGTAAACTAATTAGAAAGTCATTATTAGGTAGTATCAATGGATGTAAACTAATTAGAAAGTCATTATTAGGTAGTATCAATGGATGTAAAATAATTAGAAAGTCATTATTAGGTAGTATCAATGGATGTAAACTATTAGAAGTCATTATTAGGTAGTATCAATGGATGTAAAATAATTAGAAAGTCATTATTAGGTAGTATCAATGGATGTAAACTAATTAGAAAGTCATTATTAGGTAGTATCAATGGATGTAAACTAATTAGAAAGTCGTTATTAGGTAGTATCAATGGATGTAAACTAATTAGAAAGTCATTATTAGGTAGTACCAATGGATGTAAACTAATTAGAAAGTCATTATTAGGTAGTATCAATGGATGTAAACTAATTAGAAAGTCGTTATTAGGTAGTATCAATGGATGTAAACTAATTAGAAAGTCATTATTAGGTAGTACCAATGGATGTAAACTAATTAGAAAGTCGTTATTAGGTAGTACCAATGGATGTAAACTAATTAGAAAGTCGTTATTAGGTAGTATCAATGGATGTAAAATAATTAGAAAGTCGTTATTAGGTAGTATCAATGGATGAAAAATAATTAGAAAGTCATTATTAGGTAGTACCAATGGATGTAAACTAATTAGAAAGTCGTTATTAGGTAGTATCAATGTATGAAAAATAATTAGAAAGTCATTATTAGGTAGTACCAATGGATGTAAACTAATTACAAAGTCGTTATTAGGTAGTACCAATGGATGTAAACAAATTAGAAAGTTATTATTAGGTAGTACCAATGGATGTAAACTAATTAGAAACTCGTTATTAAGTAGTATCAATGGATGTAAACTAATTAGAAAGTCATTATTAGGTAGTACCAATGGATTGAAACTAATTAGAAAGCCATTATTAGGTAGTATCAATGGATGTAAACTAATTAGAAAGTCATTATTAGGTAGTATCAATGGATGTAAACTAATTAGAAAGTCATTATTAGGTAGTATCAATGGATGTAAAATAATTAGAAAGTCATTAATAGGTAGTACCAATAAATGTAAACTAATTAGAGAGTCGTTATTACATAGTACCAATGGATATAAACTAATTAGAAAGTCGTTATTAGGTAGTATCAATGGATGTAAACTAATTAGAAAGTCATTATTAGGTAGTACCAATGGATGTAAACTAATTAGAAAGTCATTATTAGGAAGTATCAATGGATGTAAAGTAATTAGAAAGTTTTTATTAGGTAGTACCAATGGATGTAAACTAATTAGAAAGTCGTTATTAGGTAGTATCAATGGATATAAAATAATTAGAAAGTCAATATTAGGTAGTATAGATGGATGTAAACTAATTAGAAAGTCATTATTAGGTAGTATCAATGGATATAAAATAATTAGAAAGTCAATATTAGGTAGTATCAATGGGTGTAAAATAATTAGAAAGTCATTATTAGGTGGTATCAATGGATGTAAACTAATTAGAAAGTCATTATTAGGTAGTATCAATGGATGTAAAATAATTAAAAAGTCGTTATTAGGTAGTATCAATGGATGTAAAATAATTAGAAAGCCATTATTAGGTAGTATCAATGGATGTAAACAAATTAGAAAGTCATTATTAGGTAGTATCAATGGATGTAAACTAATTAGAAAGTCGTTATTCGGTAGTATCAATGGATGTAAACTAATTAGAAAGTTATTATTAGGTAGTACCATTGGATGTAAACTAATTAAAAGTCATTATTAGGTAGTATCAATGGATGTAAACTAATTAGAAAGTCGTTATTAGGTAGTATCAATGGATGTATCTAATTGAAAGTCATTATTAGGTGGAACCAATGAATGTAAACTAATTAGAAAGTCATTTTTAGGTAGTACCATTGGATGTAAACTAATTAAAAGTCATTATTAGGTAGTATCAATGGATGTAAACTAATTAGAAAGTCGTTATTAGGTAGTATCAATGGATGTATCTAATTGAAAGTCATTATTAGGTGGAACCAATGAATGTAAACTAATTAGAAAGTCATTTTTAGGTAGTGTCAATGGATGTAAAATAATTAGAAAGTCGTTATTAGGTAGTATCAATGGATGTATCTAATTGAAAGTCATTATTAGGTAGTACCAATGGATGTAAACAAATTAGAAACTCGTTATTAAATAGTACCTATGGCTGTAAACTAATTAGAAAGTCATTATTAGGTAGTAATAATGGATGTAAACTAATTAGAAAGTCATTATTAGAGAGTATCAATGGACGTAAACTAATTAGAAGGTCATTATTAGGGTCTATCAAAGTGTTTATAGAAATATAAACGAAGCAGTTAGGGCGCGTCGTTTTAATCAGAAAGTCATGGTTAGGTCGTATCAGTATGTTTACAGCGATATTGAGGTTATAGCTAGATTTTATCAATACAATTGTTTGTTTATTTTATAGCAAATCTACAGTTGGCTATCTATTGTGTCGACTGCGGGGAATCGAACCCCTTATTTTAGCGTTGCAAGGCTGTAGACTTACCACTGCCACATGGTTGAACATATTATATGTGCTGACAGCAATCCGAAAGTCACAGTCAAGTTCTCGCACCTGTATGTTTACAGTGTTCTGAAAGTTACGGTCGCCATAAATTTGCTTACAGTGAATTGAAAATTGTGGTTGAGGGGTGTATTTACAGCGACATGGAAGTTTAATAACTTTTCCTGCCAGTATGTTTACCGCGGATTAAAAGCCATGTTTGGGGCTATCAGCAAATTTACATGAACGAACCTCTTACGCTTTTCTACAAAAATCGACAAAATATTCTACTGGGACAATAACTGATACAGGAATCAGTGATGCGAGAAACCTCATTTCTCAGAGGAACTTTACCTAAGTGATTAGAGTGTCGGGCTGCGTATCGGCAGTTCCAATGTCGATTCGCTATATATTGCAATTTCAACTGTCCTCGCATTATGATCGTGAAGTTAGTGGGTGCTACTGTATGTTTACCCTTCATATAATCAGTAATTCTAAATCAGAGATGGTTATGCCGGAGTTATAAGAGCTCTCAGACTTGGCCGCTTAGTCCAGGTGTCGCATCAGGCGCCATTCGCTTAAAAATACCAATTACCCAGTCTTCAAGTTGTCAGTTGTTTTAGAATCTGTGATTTATCTACATACAATAACATACGTTTGATCAGTAGAAATTAGATACAAGTATTGATAATAAGTAATTAAAAACTCGTAACCGTTAATTATATTCATGTGAGCGTAAATAATAGTAATTTGTTTTTCTCTACTACTACTACATTTACTGTACAGAATTAAGATAACAAATTAGCGTTCTCGATCAAATTATTAATGCGGGGTATATAATACGTGGTCATTGATTGTAAACAATCACCTTCGTGGGTATGTACTATACAGTCATTGTTTACAAACATTCACTTTCGTGGATACACGATACGTGGTTACTAACTGAGAAAGTTCGCCTTCATAGGTTCATGATACGTTGACAGACCTATTACAGCGAGTAGTTCATGGGAAAGGTAATCGTACAACACTTAAGAAACCAATCTCGTACGGTAAATACAGACATATCAAATCATTAATCATTTCTAAACAGAAATAAAATGTTAAATACAGTTGGAACAGTTACAATAAAACAGCATAAGAATTTTAGTTTAGGTTACTAGCTGCATTAGAGTTTTGAAAAGTATTTAGATTTTAAAAAGTGAAAAATACATTGAAAACTAGCCATAATTTATACACTATAAACCAGATAAAGAACTTCAGCTAGTAATTTTAGGCAACAGTTTCATGGTTAAATAAATCCTCGATTCAGTCTCCAAGATTCAGTAAATAATATAAAGTGCACACCTGTTTCAGTGGTAACCCTAAGTTTGTGCTTCGTTTGTCTCTTGAACGCAAGGCGACATGGTCAGCTGGCTCTCTGTGCTGCGCCCACGACAGGTATCGAAACCTGGTTTTTAGCGTTAGAAACCTACAGACTTGCTGCTGATTTACTCACGACGGGACATTCTTTGATCACTGAAGTCTTGCTATGAGTAATACCTTTAGTACCTTGACAGTAAAAAATATTTTTATCAATATTTTTAACGAAATATTTGATATTGTAAAGAATTCGGAGGTCAAGTTTATGTGAATCTGTATCTTCCAGACTAACCTTACGAGTCATTAACGTTTATTTCATGCGCTTACTTCACGTCATAAAATTAAATTATTATCGACATATGATAATAGAGCTTTTAAGTGGTAGGTAAGTCTTTTTTCACGAAGGTCGTTGAAATACTTCCGTGCTTTAAATATCCATGATAAAATGATTTTGATATGTCAAAGGCTTTTCCATTTAGGTCATATTATTGGACCTCTCGGTCTTAAATTATAGTTGTGTTAAATAAGTGTGACTTATGTTATAACGAGAGTGACGAGTTTTTTATTTTTTTTATAATTTAAGCTTTTGATCAGGTCTAAATCTTCAAAGATTTATTTTTATGGTCGAAAAGGATTTCGTATCGTACTCTAATTACTTTCAACACTCGTGGATGAGATCAACAATAATCACACCGAATGGACTTTTGTTTTTCCTATACTTTTATTTTTTCTTTAGATATCTCCAAACACAAAACATGTTCTTTTTTTGTTAAGATAGGCTTAAAGGAATGAATTGAAATTAGCTCATAAATGTAAAGAATTACTACGCAGGAAGACCTCTTCAGTGACACTTCTCGAATATTTACGACTAACATGGACAAAGAACGTGGCAGTACCATTCTTTCTTTGGCCAGTAACTCTAAGATAATTTGCTGGACCATTAACTCCAAAGAACAGAATGGTTCACGAGGGACTAAGTTTATTTCAGCTTCTTTAATAGCCAGAGGGCAGCACGGTTTTCTTGGCAGTTTAGGTCAAGTCAAGAAGGAACTCCAATAAAGATGTTTTTGTATGTGTGTTTTGTTATAGCAAAGCCACATTGGGCTATCTCTGCTAAGTTCACCCAGGGGAATCGAAACCCTAATTTTAGCATTGTAAATCCGAAGAGTTACCGCTGTATCAGCAGGGGACTAAAGACGTTCTATTCTGATCTTACCTCATTTTTGTTTGGACAAACCTTGTTGTAAATGGGCAAGATGTTCGTAAGATTAAAACTAATTGTTGTTGGATCTTAATCTTCACCCTCCCCCCACCCGCTAATGGCACAGCGGAATGCGTGCTGACTTACAGCGCTAGAAACCGGGTTTCGATACCCGCGGTGGTCAGAGCACAGATAACTCATTGCGTGTCTTTGTGCTTAACTTCAAACAATCAAATTTTCATTCTTTTTCATATTGTTAAATTTCAGTAATAAATTAGTTAATTTATCCTGTACGTAAGCAGGGCTCACCCTCTTGTAATTGACGTCCAAAGAACGGACGTTTGGATTGATGAAAGGGTGTCGTACAAGCACGAGAAAGTTACTGGTTTAATGACGTCATAGATTATTGGAGAAAATATACTAGCTTGTTAAAGTTTGACACGTATCTGCATATCAACCAAGCTATGATTCAGCTAAATATTATCATTGTTTCAGTGGAACTTTAGACAGAGTGGACAAACGAGGTTTGAGACCTAAGATGTACTACAACTGCCAATGAAAAAAGGGCAACACCTCACTTTCTATACAGTGTATTTCATGTGTGACTTTAAGAAGGTCTCGATATATAGATCGGAACATTAAGGTTATATCATTGGCACACACACACATATATTCTAGAGTTTTGTTTCACTACATTTATGACACGAAATTATACACTGTGAAAATTTCTGCGAAAATTGAAAACACTGAGTCAAACTTCTATGGTAGCATTGTATATTACACTTTATTTTTCACCCAATAAATAAGAAACCCGAGAGCACGAGCGAGAAGAGTGCTTGAACTGATGTCACGGTTATCTGTGACTTTTCACCATGAGAACACACTGAAATTTGAAGGATGGATTTCATTAGGAGTGTTGTTGTTGTTTTTGTTCTGAAGCTAAAATTAGTTTCATACATCACAAGGTAAGTAAATTTACGAATAAAGTCTTAAACTACATTTTTAATTGGAAAACAATTAGAATAAAAAATAGAAAAATGATTTTCACGTGCCTGGCTTATTTACAATCTCGTTTGTCGCTTAAGTTTCAGTTAGTATTTTTTATTAAATGTTATAATGTTTCCATTTAATCCTATTTGTGTCATATTTTAGATTCCACATTCCTTTTGAAAGTTGTTTTTGGTTTTTACTTCTCTCCCCGTCATCCTTTATTAGCTATTGTTTCCCACACTTCCTCTTATCACGCTATTCCTGTTTATTCATACATCAGAATCAGTCACACCTACAAGATTTTAAAAGCCACTTCACTGTTGTCATGGTGATTTTGAAGGCTAATATAAACACTTGTCCTTCATCGTGGTAATTCTGGAACCCAACTTAAACACTTCACCGTTGTCATGGTTGTTCTGCAAACCAGAAAATACACTTTCCTGTGGTTATGATGAACTACTTTTCTGTGGCCATGGTGAACTCCTTTCCTGTGGTTATGATAAACTACTTTTCTTTGCTCAAGATGATCTACTTTTCTGTGGTCATGACAAACTACTTTCCTGTGGTTATGATGAACTACTTTCCTGTGGTCATTACGAACTACTTTCCTGTGGTTTTGATGAACTACTTTCCTGTTGTCATGATGAATTACTTTCTTGTGCTCAAGATGAACTATTTTCCTGTGGTCATGATGAACCACTTTTCTGTGCTCAAGATGAACTATTTTCCTGTGGTTATGATGAACCACTTTTCTGTGCTCAACATGAACTATTTTCCTGTGGTCATGATGAACCACTTTTCTGTGCTCAAGATGAACTATTTTCCTGTGGTTACGATGAACTGATAGCTAATACAAAATATCTTTGTTGTCTTGGTTATTCTGGAAGCCATCCTAAACACTTCACTGTTGTCACAGTGAGATGTTATGGATACTCAAGATGTCACTCGAAGGTAATAAAAGTTAATTATGAAACACTGTGAATGAGGCATTTTTGTCAACAGCTGATCAAACGATTGTATTTTGAGTAACCCTGCTGTGACCATTTCGATGTTAATAAATAATTTCCCTTTCGATTCTACCCATAACTAATAACACTTTTCATATTATAACTGGCTGAACAATTTGCTTATACTGAGTAAACACCAATTCATTAACTAAATGTAAAATAAAAAACATTGTCATCAAATCAAACTAACAAACTAAATAGTTCTGCCCGTTTTTATAACCAGCTTTATTAGCTTTAAGGCTGAAGAGAAATTGAGTCATAGAATAAGTACTAGCATGACTATTTCCAATTGCTCTACCATATTAAAAGTAGTTAGCGATGGTCCCAGTAACAATGTTATTATAAGGAAAGCCGTTTGGTTCAAGAAAATATTCAGGTAGAAGTAAGCACTCTGTAGAATACAGTAAATCGTAGATTCAGCCTACAAAAGCACTTATAACAGATGAAGTTTTACCATTACCAGATTAAAATATCAGCCATTGTTAAGTACATAAGCCTCAGAGTATAAAGACATAAAATTACTCATTTATTATCTGAACATCTGAAAATTACATTTTCCTAAACAATTCTACTAACGTAATTACTTGAATACGTTTTTAAGAGTATTGCACTTATTACCACACTTTATGGAAGACAGGGATGTGCTCTTTCACCACAGAATGCCTCCCAAATATCTTCGAAATCATGTATAGTACTCTGAAAAGAAATGGCTTCCATCATTTTGCATGAGAAGGGGGCCGTTTTAAATTACGTATCTTAGTTTGGAAGCAGCTTTCAAGATTCGTTTCAATTTTGTTGAAAGCTTTCCGAGTCTTCAATCTAGTGGTCATAGAATTTCAGCAATAAATCAACTGACATTTACAAAAAACAACAATCAACTTGTGTTGAAAGTAATAAAATTTACTTCAAGGAATAGGATGGTTTGAAAAACCGGTAAATTATAAACGTTATTGATATTCTCCGATATTTATGAAGATCATTCCATAAACGAATGATAAATGTAAGAGGAAAGTATACTTGGATGTTTCAACGATGCATTTTGAATGTCAGTAAAACAACTGTATAAAATAAAAACTTAGTGAACAAAAATTTTCTAATTTAACTGAAAAAAGTCGGTTTGTTTGTGTTTTTGTTTTTAATTTCGCACAAAGCTACACGAGGGCTATCTGCGCTAGCCGTCCCTAATTTAGCAGTGTAAGACTAGAGGGAAGGCAGCTTGTCATCACCACTCACCGCCAACTCTTGGGCTACTCTTTTACCAACGAATAGTGGGATTGACCGCACGTTTTAACGCCCCCACGGCTGAAAGGGCGAGCATGTTTGGCGAAAGTCGGTTGTTCAGTTTATAAAGTATTTTTAAATTGCCGTAGACTATACCTAAGTGGCCTGGCATGGTCATGTGGTTAAGGCATTCGACTCTAATCTGAGGATCGCGGGTTTGAATCCCCGTCACACCAAACATGTTCGCCCCTTCAGCTGTGGGGGCGTTATAATGTTACGATCATTCCCACTATTCGTTGATAATAGAGTAATCCAAGATTTGGCAGTGGGTTGTGATGACTGGCTGCCTTCTCTCTAGTCATACAATATCAAATTAGGGACGAATAGTGGGATTGACTATCACAATATAACGCTCCTAAGGCTGAAAGGGTGATTATTTTGGCGCGACGGAGATCCGAATCCGCGACTCTCAGATTATGAGTCGAACACCTTAACCACCTGGCCATGCCGGGCCTTATATTAAATAATTTCAAGTAGAACAGCAGCTTATAATAGAATAGTTTTTATAAAACAGAAGTTAGCGATGATTTTTTCCCAAAGATTTCACAGTTTTAAACGTTTTCGAAACGTACACAAAATAAATGAATAACCATCTTAGAATTAATAAATATTTTTTAGCCGTAGCACCGTAGAGTGGCCCGGCATGGTTAGCCAGGTGGTTAGTGCGCTAAACTCGGAAGCTGTGGGTCGCTTGTTCGAATTCTCAGCACAAAACGTGCTCGCCCTTTCAGCCGTGGGGGCGTTATAATGATCGATTAGTTCCACTATTCGTTGATAATAGAGTAACCCAAGATTTGGCAGTGGGTTGTGATGACTAGCTGCCTTTCCTCTAGTCTTACACTGTCAAATTAGGGACGGCTAGCGCAGATGGCCCTCGTGTAGCTTTACACGAAATTTTAAAAACAAAGTCACATCTACTCAATTATTGATGCGTACAGAGCGACACCTATGAACAATTCTTATTTGGAACAAGTTAAAAAAATACGGAATTAACGTCAAACAGTTTCTTACATTATTTTCCAATACTGTTTAAATTACTTAAAGTTTACAAAACAAACTGATTTCTACATGATAGTGTCGCTATCTGATAAGTTCGTTTGGAGCACCACTTGGAGGTGAAAGTTAACTGTGGAATCTTATGAACAAGCTACAACTTCCATAAAATTATTTTGAAGTGACAACTGCGATGTAAGGTCATGTTAGACTGCTAACAGTTTTAACATCTCACTCTTTACTAGTCCAATAGGAGTTAATGTGATAAAAATAGTCCAATTACGAAACCCAAAACGTTGGCTGAATTATAACTGTTTGAATTTCTCGCAAAGCTACACAAGGGCTATCTGCGCTAGCCGTTCTAATTTAGTAGTGTAAGACTAGAGATAAGGCAGCTGATCATTTTCACCCACCGCCAACTCTTGGCATACTCTTTTACCAAAGATTTGTGGTATTTACCGTCTCATTTTGTCGCCCCCATGGCTGAAAAGGCAAGCATAGTTGGTGTGACGGGGATTCGATTGTTTGTTTGTTTTATGAATTTCGCGCAAAGCTACACAAGGCCTACGATAGTCGTCCCTAATGTAGCAGTGTAGGACTTGAAGGAAGGATGCTAGTCATCACCATCCACTATCAACTTTGGGTAACTAACTCTTTTACTAAAGAATAGTGGAGTTGACTGTCATATTATAACGCCCCCATGATTGAAAGGCAAACATATTTTGGTATGACGGGGATTTGTACTCGTAATCTTCAGATTATGAGTCGAACGCCCTAACCACCTGGCCATGCCAGACCTAATTAAAATTGTAGCAGCTTAAATAATGTTAACAGCTTGGTCTTCTGTAAGACTTACAAAAGAGTTCACAAGGCATAACACTTTCTGTCACCATAACACATAAGCATCGTCCCGAAGACTATAAACCGCCGTATTCAAATGTTAATACCAATTTATAAAGACTCGAGTGTACGTTTTATAATAGAATACAACTGTTTTGTAGATAATATTCCAGTTCGTCTAAATATCATTTTTATTCCAACTGTTCACACTCTATTGATTTTAAATTACAGTTTAATTGATAGAAGTCAGAAAAAGACATAGGTATTTCTTGTGATGTTGCATACATACAATATATCAAACTTGTGCGAAATGATCGAAGCAGAGTATGTATGTATTCCAGGACACTGTTTTCTTATACTTTGCCGACAAATACACTATACATCAAACTTTGAGAACGGAGCTCTTTAGCTAGTTTTATGTTTTTGCGAAACAATCGTTGAATAACATTGTTGTTGTTGTTTTTTGTAGTTTCCTATGCCACTTTACGAATCGGGAACTGCTTTGTTTTGTTTTTTCAGTCGGATGGAAACCATGGTAACGAACCTAGGTTACCGTGTTTCTTCAGGTTTCGGAACAAAGACGATAGCAAATCCATAGAGTGCTTTTAATGGAAGACACTAAGAAATAGCGTATGGTCAATCAACAAAAGAAAAATTTCCCTGCCCTTTTTGTTAGTATTTCTCAGAACATCACTCCACGCCATCAGACCATCTAGGTGATCCATTGTCTTCCAGATCCTTTATGTCCAGAGAAACGATAGCTTTTGAAGCTTTCAGTGAGGAATTCTTTGATTCTAATGAAACGGTTCATATTACTAAAAGGTATTACAGAAATAAAATAACAAACATGACTGGGTTAGTACCACATATCGGGAATAACAGCTCCATATGATACCACATCGTCCAACAGAACTTTGATATTATAATAAGAAAATGTTTGTATACAAAAGTTAAGAACCACTGAATTCAAAACAAATGAATTGATAGTACATATTTTGTTTCATCACAAGGAGTGTGGAGATACGATCACAGAATTACAAAATAAGTTATTTTATTTTATCAATAAGATTTACGCAATCTCTGCACGAAAAAAGAACAACAACAAAAAATTGAACTTGTATCCAGCTTGTAACTCGTTTTATTATGTGTGTTAGTTATGTCCGTTTAACACGCGCACAATGAAAAATACGGTGCATTTCAATTATTGGAATTATTGGAATCGTGTAGGTTTAATTGTTATTGATTTTAAACACAATATACTGATGTATTAATCATTTAAACACATGAACACTATATACTGATGTATTAATCATTTAAACACATGAACACTATATACTGATGTATTAATCATTTAAACACATGAACACTATATACTGATGTATTAATCACAAATGATGAGAGATTTTTATCAAACTTGTCTAAACTAACAATACCGCTTAAAGATATTTCACACGTGTCTTTTGTTCTCCAGTGGCTCAGCAGACTTACAACGCTAAAAACCGGGTTTCGATACCCGTGGTGGGCAGAGCACAGATACCCCATTGTGTAGCTTTGTGCTTAATTCAAATCAACTTCAACGACACTTGTCTTTTATATTAGTAGAAGAAATAACTGCCTTCAGGGCAGGTATAACTGGCAGGTATAACTGATAGTACCTGTGGAAGGATATTGAGCCTGCTGCCTTTGTTGGAATTGTCTGAGAGTTCTACTACAACTATGCACTCACACTTGACATTCAGTAATTTTCACCATCCATGATAGAAAGGAAGGTATTGAAACTAGTTAAAAATGAGCTGTCATCACAGCATTGCATAACAGAGATGTTATTTATTGAAGCGTTTCTTTGTAGACACAGTTTCAATGAAGGTTACTTGCTTTGCTCTTGTAACACTCATGACATTTTCAGTAAAGAAAAATAAATATTTTTTTAAGTTTCTTTTTTGGTTGTTTTATGTTGGAAACTTACGCCTTTTCTAGGGGGCTCCAGTATAGCCAGATGGTTAAGACGCTCAATTCCACTATTCTTTGGTAAAAGAGTAGTCCACAAATTGGCGGTGGGTGGTGATGACTTGCTGTTTTCCCTCTGCTAAACTAGCGTAGATAGTACTAGTGTACCTTTACGCAAAATTCAACACAAAAAGAAACTCCTTTTTTGTAACTTTTATTGCTTAAAAGTTTTATTGCTTAAACTACATAATTTTTGTGGAAATTTCAACTGTTTTATTTATTGCTCAGCTACAAAAATACTGCCTAATTATTAAAAAATATTACCAGTTATGATTGGTGCGGTAGTTTCCAAAGTTCAAGTTTTGGGCATATGCGTCGCAATCTACATTAAAATAAGATTGGAATTGCTTGTATCATATCAGCAGATAACCCGATGTGGTTTTGCTATAAGAACCCCCCCACTCACGTATATCATAACGGAAATGTTTCAAAAGCAGTACGTATGATCTAAACATAGAGAATATTTCCGGATTATAACGAGATAAAACTTCAAAGTTTACACACAATACGTGTGAGAATTATATTAAACATAGCTGTTTATCTATGATTCACAGACTTTCAGAAATAATTGTTGATAAAAGTATTATATAATTCTATGTGTTTGTTTCCCGAACGTAATTTACACCTGCGTTATTTTCCGTAAACACTGTCACTTGCTTGTGTTAATTATATTTTTGAGAACTCTTCATTCTTTACGAAAGTGTTCGTTTTTGACACATTTTTAAACTACAGTTGGCAAATCTCTGCTGTTCACGTTTCTTACCTCGGCAGACACATCAGTATTTGCAGACACTTTAATTCATTACGGATGTCCAATCGCACTTATTTTTCCATTTTTGCCATCCTCCTTACACTCCTGAATGTTCTGTTCACTTTTCCTGTTTTGTGTTTACGGTCTTTTGGAACTTCCAAATCTGGAGAAATTCCGAAATTTCGAGCATGCTTTAGATCTATCACATATAAATCCTTCCACAAAGTCATTGGTACAACCAACAACCACGCCTCAGAAAAACCTGTTACTTATAGTTTACTCTACTATAATCAACCTTCAACAACTCCACGAAATTCTACTGTCTTCATCAGTTGTCATGGACAACTTTCGTATTGTACAGACTAATTCAAACACTATAACACTTTCGTATTGTACAGACTAATTCAAACACTATAACACTTTCGTATTGTACAGACTAATTCAAACACTATAACACTTTCGTATTGTACAGACTAATTCAAACACTATAACACTTTCGTATTGTACAGACTAATTTAAACACTATAACACTTTCTTATTGTACAGACTAATTCAAACACTATAACACTTTCGTATTGTACAGACTAATTTAAACACTATAACACTTTCGTATTGTACAGACTAATTCAAACACTATAACACTTTCGTATTGTACAGACTAATTCAAACACTATAACACTTTCGTATTGTACAGACTAGTTCAAACACTATATATAACACTTTCGTATCGTACAGATTAATTCAAACACTATAACACTTTCGTATTGTACAGACTAATTCAAACACTATAACACTTTCGTATCGTACAGACTAATTCAAACTCTATAACACTTTTGTATCGTACAGACTAATTCAAACACTATAACACTTTCGTATTGTACAGACTAATTCAAACACTGAAATTAGTTTCATCGACAAATTTGTTGTTGAAAGAGCAAAAAACCTTTTTTCAAAGTTCGTATAAACACCGAATATCGGAAGTCATGTCTTCACGTGAAAGATTTTTTGTCTAACATGTAATCACATGTACATCAACTATTAGACCCAAAGGTATGAAAGCTTAACAAATCAAAACAGTCAAACCAAGCTAACATTTCTGGCACATACTATAGTTTTTCATAACAATAGTTTCGCGCAAACATGCACAAGGACTATCTGCCCTCTATAGTGGGACTGACCGTCACTTTATAAGCCCCCACAGCTAAAAGGGCGAGCATGTTTGGTGTGACGGTAATTCGAATCCGCGACCCTCAGACTTTGGGCCTTCACTAGAAATATATTAGAATATGGGAGTATCAGTGATAATAGTAGGTGGCACTCAGTGAAGAGGTGTTAAAAATATTGAGGAAAGAAATCAATAGTGTTTCTTGATTTTGTTACAGTTCGATTATTTAAAGTTATTTATACATATATATAAAACAAAGTTAAGGTAATAAAACTTCGTCTTAAATCAAAAGAGTAAGAATTCTCAGACTGTGGTACACGACACAATTGATAATTAATTCATAAAATTTGTAATAATCTCTATCTCAGCTTTCCACATACATATACACTGCTGGCCAAAATCTTAAGGCCAATGAACATGAAGAAAAAATATGCATTTTGCGTTGTTAGACTTAACCATTTGTTTGAGTAAAGATTCGAAAGATGAACATAAGAAAAGGGAAAAAAAAACTTTTTAGCATTTAATATGGAAAATATGAACACTATGAAATTAGCTTTAATACTAGCTGGTCAAAAGTTTAAGACAACACCAAAGAAAAGTCCCAAACATGGTAGGAAATGCCCAACAAGAGGTCTCAGTAGTGAGTTACACGGCCGTCATTGCGAATAACTTCAAACATTCGCTTTGGCATGGTCGATATAAGCGTTTGCAGAAGGCTGGCTGGAATGTTATTTCAAGTGGTGAAGATGACTTCACGACGATCATGCACTGTTTAGAACTGACGCCCATTTCTATAGACTTCCCTTGCCATCCACCCCAAATGCTAGATGGTCCTAAACAATCACGTTATTCGCCATGAAAAAGTTCTTTCTCCTGTGGGCATTGTGGATTGCAGCGTTGTCCTACTGAAAGATCCAGTCGTTTCTACACAAGCGAGAGTCTTCAGTCAATAAGGATGCTCTCTCCAACATGCCAATGTAGCCAGCTGCTGTTTGACGCCCCTGTATAACCTGAAGCTCCATTGTTCCATGTGATGTTGACTGTAAAGTATTTAGATCATCTAGTGAGTTGGGCAAATAAATTATAGATAGGTTTTAATTATGATTAATCAAGATACTGCATGTGGGTTATCATAATTTGTATTATAAGAAAATAATGGATGAGGATATCCTTAACAATGTCATGAAAGAAAAGAATCTTGGTTTAATGGTTGATTAGTCTCTTAAACGTTATCTAATCATTGTACTGTTGCTAGTGGTAGGGGATATATAATATTAG
This sequence comes from Tachypleus tridentatus, assembly GCF_004210375.1. Classification (NCBI taxonomy): domain Eukaryota; kingdom Metazoa; phylum Arthropoda; class Merostomata; order Xiphosura; family Limulidae; genus Tachypleus; species Tachypleus tridentatus. Next base: position 26,928,843 of record NC_134833.1, read on the forward strand.
GTTGTATTAATATTGAATATAAGTACCTGGTTAGGCCACATTTAGATGTCTTAGGAAAGACATTGAATTGTTGAAAATGGTTCATGGGAGGGTTACTATAAAGGTGTATTATTGGATGGAGAGGTTATCATATGAAGAAAGACTAAGAACCTTAAGATTGTTTTATCTTGAAAAATGAAGAGTTAGAGGGGATCTGATTGAAGTGTTTCAGATTGTAAAATAAATTGACAATGTTGATGTATCAACAGTTTTCGTACTTGACAGTAAGAATTATAGAACTAGGGGACACAAATATAGATTTAATTGTCTTTAGCTAAAGCAATTTTATTTTTCAACTGGATAGTTGGTCTGTGGAATGGGTTGTCTTCAAATATTGTGGAGGTAGTATTTAAGTGAATTTAAGAGAAAGCTTGACAGATGTGTGAATGATAAGGGCTGGCTTTAATTTTTTTAATAATTTTAGTTTGGCTCAGACGATAGAACAGCTGAGATGGACAAACAGGTCACTTATTGTCTCTAAACATTATGTTGTGTTATATGCTGTCAATTTTCACTAGCTAGGTATCGTTCGTACGTTTTCTGTTGTTGGTCTTACGTTCCCCCGCTGGTAAAACGGTAAGTCTACAGATTTATAATGCTAAAATTAGGGGATCGATTTCCCTCGGTGAGCTCAGCAGATAGCCCGATGTGGCTTTGTTATAAGAAAACCTACACACACGCCCTTTTCTGGATATGTCGTGGAAGCAACTAAAATATGTGTGACATACTTTCAAACAAATATCTCTCTTGCTTATGTTTTGTGGAAGCAACTTGAATATATGTGACCTGTTTCCAAACAAAGACCTCTTTTGCTTATGTTGTGTACTGTTGGCTGGTACACACGGACGATTTTTGCCACTGACGTTTGTGTTTATGGATTGTCACCTGTTACAAGACTTTTCTCTTTTGTTTACTATGGCGAGGCTACGACTTTTAAAATATTAACAAAATCAACTGTTAAAGTGTACAATAGCTTTTCTATATAGCCGACCACATTTGAAAAGCTAATTTCGTTTTATTTTAATTTTTTGGCATAAATTGCCATCATTAACTTGTTTAAAATAAGAAGACTTATTGCAGATCTCATTATGCTTGGTTCTGGTACACTAAGTTGATTCATATTCCTTTGTTTCTCAATGTCTTTAAGTACAAGAGATTTTTGTGTTCTTGAAATTATAAATCTCAGATCTTAACACATTTTTGTTAGTAAATAAATATCTTGTGTCGGAAAGGGCTGTTACATAACCCTTTCTAAAAGCGACCAACGTCATACAATGTAAAAATGTAATTCTGATACATTCTGCTCTACCAGTATTTATATCTACTCTGCTTGTCAATAAATTGCTTATTTGCATACTCAAGGTCTTTGAATACAATGTGATCAATCATCTATACTCTAGTGTAAATAATAGAAACAGTAATAATTGATGCTTGTATGTGATATATGAAACGGAATAGTATTTCACTTTGAGAAACGCGTTGTAAGCTGTCTTTCATTTTTGATAAAGCTGAAAAATCGGAAAATAAAATTGAGTTTTCCCAAGAATAAAAAGACGTCAGCAAAATGTATTTTACGTTGCTGCACTAGAAATTGTAACAAATCAGTTCTGTTTCTCAGGCGGCTCTGAGAACGACTGTGCCTATTTGCAGCTTATTGTTGATCTGGACGTAACAATACCTATTATTACACAATATTGTGTTGGACGTATGGTGTTACTTTGTAAACAGTTCTAAATGCAGCACTCTCTGTTGCTACTTTCTTCTGTGGCCCGGCATGGCCAAGCGTGTTAAGGCGTGCGATTCGTTATCTGAGGGTCGCGGGTTCGCATCCCCTTTACGCCAAACATGCTTGCCCTTTCAGCCGTGGGGGCGTTATAATGGTGGGTAAAAGAGTAGCCCAAGAGTTGGCGGTGGCTGGTGATGACTAGTTGCATTCCCTCTATATACACTGCTAAATTAAGGATGGCTAGCACAGATAGCCCTCGTGTAGCTTTGCACGAAATTCAAAACAAAATAAACAATTATTTTAAATGAAATCAAGATAACTTGCTGAAGAGGATTTCTTTTCTACATATATTCGACACTTTCTTAAGCCTTATTTCAGTATGTGTAGGCCTTGTCATTAGTCAGCAGCTATTTTATAACTAGCTTGAGAATTCTTTCAATTTGTAACACGTAAAATTCTTTGTTGATTGTCAGTTGTTTGTTTATGGTTTAAGCACAAAGCCACACAAACGGTTACCTGTGCTCTGCCAACCACGGGTATCGAAACCTGGTTCCTAGCGCTGTAAATCTGCAGATATACAGCTGTGCCGCAGGGGAGCTTGGCTTTCAAATGTTTTTAGTATTTGTTTTTATCTCTGAAATAAAACTTTGCGGCAACTATAAAAACAACAACAATACCATAATTCAAATAACGAAAAAACAACAACAAAGAAATTAAAATTTGAAATATCTATCTTTCTTCGGAAGTTTACTATGATATAAGTTTTTGAAACACGTAGATATTCAACAATGTTCTATTTTGTGTTTTGCACTTTTTTAAAATCGTAATCAATAACAATTAACGTTATTCATTCAAATTTGGATCAATCTCGCAAACAGCACGAACTTCAGCCCTTCCGATCCTCAGCCAAGTGAACCGATTGAGTGTTTATTAGTTTCAGAGTTTTGCGCCAAGCTACATAGGGGCTATGTTTGTATGACAGTAGCTAATCTTGAAAGTATAAGTTATTGTAAGGATTCTCAAGATATTTGTCGCTCAGGAAGAGCTAAACCACAATTATTTTTTTTCATTTCAACATTGTTTAAAAATGGTGACTATAAGATTGTTTTTTTTTAACGCAAAGAAAAAACTACAAAGTATAAAATGAGTAAATTGTTTTAATGAAATCTGTTAGAACTGTGACCTCTTTCCCAAATTGGGCCTACGTCCAAGATAATTGTTTGAATACACAGGTAAGTCGTACTCTGGGAACGTTTGGGAATTTGGGAGTCTCTGAGATAAGTAGTAAGCAACTATTCAACAACACTCACCTACATGTTTTAGGCTAGTCTTATCTGACTGAATAGTAGGATTGACTGTCACTTCTATAGCGCTCCCACATCACCAAATTATTGAGAGGTCTTTACGAAATTAAGGGTTACGAACAACAAATCCTTTGATTCAATGTTCGAGCACGCTAGTCACTAGGCTGATAAATTAACGAAGTAGGTTTTGGATTATGAAAATGAAACAATAGCCTACCAAAACATGCTCACCCAATTTCACTTTCACTGAAATCAGTGAAGTAAGTTTTTGAATTACGAAAGCGAAACAAACAACAACGAAGCTACAGCAGTAGTGTTTAAAAGTGTAATAGATCTAAATCAAATTTCTTATTAGAAGTATAATTATGATCATGCTTCGGCAGATTGTAAAAGGCGTTTACGTTATAACTATGGTTGTAACAAATGACTTGTATAGTTTACATTGTAGCTGTTGTTGTTTAACACATAACTTATACATTTTACGTCATAACTATTGTTGTTGTAACAAACGACTTACACATTTTACGTCATAATTATTGTTGTTGTTACAAATGACCTGTATAGTTTACATTATAACTATTATAATTGTAACAAATAACTTATACATTTTGCGTTCTAACTGCTGTTGTTGTAACAAACAACTTATATAATTTACAGTATAACTACTGTTGTTGCAGCAAACGACTTATATAATTTGCATTATAACTACTGTTGTGCTAACAAATGAGTTATATAGTATTACGACTGTTACTACATTAATTATATCCCAGCAGGCCTAAAGATGGATTTAAAGTAGCAAATATAGCGTGGTTGTAATGCTTTTATTATATACTTTCAAGTTCTTGAAAATTCCTGATGAACTATTAATGTAGTGTTTATAAATATAATAAATAGGCTTGATACTAATTATCCAGTATTTTTGGTAAAGGTAACTGGTTTAAAAACAATTATATACCTAGCATTTTCAACACGAACAGCATCTTTTCTAACAATTGAGTTAAGTAGCTGCTTGAGAGATTTCCTAGCTTTCAGATTTTTAATTTTGAACTGTTTAGAGACCATATGGAACATGATCAGTCAGCAACATCCATCGTTATGTGATCTTTGTCCAGCTTTGAACCGACTGGGTTTGATTGCCGTTCTTATAACGCACCTATAGCTGAAAGTGCAGATCATATTTAGTGATATTGTGGTGCGAGCTCTAAGCCTTTCGATACGCAGCCCAGCATGGTAACCTCTAGTCACTTCAGGCTCTTTTGTTGTACATAAATCAGAAAAGACATTAAAAACTTAGAGGCTCGGCCAGGTGGTTAAAACACTCAACTTGCAATCTGAGGGTCGCGGGTTCGAAACCCGTCACACCAAACATACTCGTCCTTTTAGCCGTGGAAGCATTATAATGTGACGATCAATCCCACTATTCGTTGGTAAAAGAGTAGCTCGAGAATTGGCGATAGGTGGTGATGACTAGCTGCCTTTCCTTTAGTCTTACACTGCTAAAGTAGGGACGACTAGCGCAGATAGCTCTCGTGTAGCTTCGCGCGAAATTCAAAACAAAAACTTGTAAAACGGCTGAGTGACGACAGATTCAGGAACTATCATTGAAAAACTGTTTACGTTGAACCTGAGGTACAATACACGTTCCTGAAATCGGTAATGTTTCGTTCGTGGCAAAATTGGTTCAAAAATGTTTTCAATACATTCTGTTCATAAATGTAAATCTCATAAAAACTCGCTAACGTCAATAGCAAAAGACATGACAAAAAACAATCTCAGACAAACTGTAAGAAGCTCATAATTAAACCTAAGAAAAGTATTAAAAACACCAAAGGACTTGCCGTGGTCTTGTGATTATGACTCACAATCTGCATATCATGGATTTGAGTCCCTTCACTGAACGTGTTCCCAATTTATTTAAGAATCATTATTATGTGACAGTAAATCCCATTTTTTAGTGGTAAAATAGTTGCCTGGTTTTGACTAACTGCCTTTACTCTAATCTATCACTTCTAAATTAGGGAAGTCAGAACAGATAGCGACTGAGCAGATTTGTGTGAAATTCAACAAACAAACAAAATGCTAAACAAATATAGACTCAAAATAAACTTAGTTATACAGTTTAATTCAGATATTAAAGACTACAGAAACCGATAAGTGCTGAAATCATGTCATAAAAAAACAGTCAAAACGTCATATCTCCAAACTTCAGATGAGTTCGTCCAATTTCTTTTTAATTACTACTAATTAACATATCAAGAACTCATTACGCAGAAGGAGACAACTTATATTTTAAAGTTCGTTTCGAAAATCAGTTTGAGCGACCGGTTAAGAAAAAATGAACATTTGGTCATTATACATTCTTCTAAAACCAGAATCATACAAAAGATGGTTGAACGTTGTTATGGAATATGTTTAAATTATAACTGGAAAAATTCAGCCGTTTTTTTTCTTGAAAAGCCCGACTGAGTCAGAGATTCAGTTGAGAAGCCTAAAGATTCCTAGTCTATAGGCTTGGATCTAAATACTAACTACTATATTTTGGATTTCGTATTCTTGAATGCATAACAATAGAAACATCAACTATTTTATTCACGCGTTTACGGATTTATATGTTGACAACAGAAGTTTTGTATATCTCAGCTTGTTCTAAATTTATTAAAAGAAAAAACATCGGAAGTTTCTTACTTTGAGAAGGTTATAACTTCAGCGTGGACTTATTTGTAATAAAATAAGTTACAGGCAAAATACTCCACACAGTCTTAGTTCTAACGCACTGGTAACATTTCATAATTCACGAACAAGAAATAAAATACCAAAAACGTTCTACAGTCCAAGAAATCACGTTACATTTCCATTTTGCCACGTTATATTTCCATTTTGCCGTCCACACAGCCAGCTATTGAAAACCTGTGTTGTTTTTTTAGCTCTAAGACAAATATTTAATTGCCATACAAATTTATGAAAGATAACAGACGTGGCAAAAGTCGTCAATATAAGTGACTGTTTCATTAGTTTGCCCTCTAGTGTTCTACGAGGGCTGTTCATAAAATACGCGGACTGTTTGAATTGCACGGCTCCAGTTGGTTCCAGAGGAATCCGCTTGGTGTCGCTAGGTTTGCACAGATCAGCTGATTACGACGCCATATCCCGATTGCAGATATCTTCATTTGTGCATTAGCTACGCGGTTTTAAGTGAAGTGCGATTTTTTCGTTTGGTGGATTTCAGAATGAATGACCTGAAGGAGCAACGACTTGCTGTGAAAGTTTGTGTTAAACTTGGAAAATCTGCGACTGAAACTTTTGCTATGCTTAACACGGCTTACGATGATGTTGCTATGAATCGTACGGCATGTTTCAAGTGGCATGAACGTTTTAAGGATGGTCGACAGTCCATTGAAGATGATGAGCGTCCTTCCACGTCAACTGACGACCCACACGTCGACAAAATCAACACCCTGGTGCGGGCAAATCGACGTCTGACTGTCAGGGAGCTTGCTGAAGAGTGTGGGATATCAGTTGGATCTTGTTACGAGATTTTGACCGAAAAATTGAAGATGCACCGCGTTGCTGCGAAATTCAGCCCTCAGAACTCGTGAGTTTTTGGCCAAACACTCGATCACTGTTCTTCCCCCACCCCCTACTCACCTGACCTTTCTCCTTGCGATTTTTTCTTGTTCCCCAAACTCAAAAGACCCTTGAATGGAAAAATATTTGAGACGATTCCCGAGATTAAGGCAAATGCGACGAAGGAGCTGGAGGACATTACAAAAGAAGCATACCAGGACTGTTTCAACAAGTGGAAACACCGTTGGGATAAGTGTGTGCGTTGGGGAGGAGAGCACTTTGAAGGGGTCTCAGACCTGTAACTTCTAAATAAAGTACATTTTGTTTTATGACATCAGTCCGCGTATTTTTTGAACAGACCTCGTATTTCTTGACGACAGTTTCATGACGTTTGTTCTTAAATATGAATTTCTATCCCTTCCGCCACATTCTATTAGTGCCTTTCCTTGAGTTAACAAGCCTTCCTGAAGGTACTTTTTACTTTGAAACTTGTTCATTCCTTTGAAACAGCTTCGGAAACAAAACTAAGTTAGAACCACGTGCAATCATTATTTTTACAGGAACGGCGATTAACCAAATTCTATCATTGTTACCAAAGTCGACAAGCTAGTTGGAAAAAGATGTAACATGCAAGTCTTCACCTTTTGGAGGTTTCCACTCTTGTCTTAACTACGCACACATTTTAAAGAAAAAAAAAAGGCTTATTTGTTTTTGGTCAAAGGCTAATGAAAATCAGTGCCATCTTCAATGAATACAAAGTGGTTATATGTCTTCAGTATCAAGAGGTAAAACATGGCGTTTACACATCCGTGTTGCAGAATGTATTGTCATAATATTTTAATTAAGGTTTTTGTTTCTTTTAGCAAAACTTCACATGATAAGCTACCTGCACGCTATCCACCACTAGAAATCTGACATCAGATTGTAGAGCTACAAATCCGTAACCTAATGTCTGACCAATTTGGGGACTTTAAGTAAGCGTAACTAAATATAGAAATATCAATTCTTTCAAGAAACTAAAGAACTGTTTTTCAAGAAAAAAAACAGTAAAGCAAAGAAAACACATACTAGTTGCAAACACATATTTATAATAATGTGAACTCCCAAGCAGCAACATATATGTATATAACAAGATAAAACTCTAGGCAACAATATATATATATATATCATACACACACAGATTCAAGAAGGTTAATAAGATGTATTATAAACACAAAATTCGTCGCTCGAAACCAAATTAGTTCTGTATATATATCTTAATATTCCGGTTCAAACTGGTTCAAAATGTAAGTAATTGGATTTGGGTTTATCTTGGACATTGAAATATGCTACATGCAGTTTAGTTTAAAAATTTAGGGTAGTATATTCGGGGCCCGGCATTGCCAGGTGGTTAAGGCACTCGACACATGATCCGAGGAGTGCGGGTTTGAATCCCCGTCACACCAAATATGCTTGCTCTTAAGATAAAAGTAGCAGAAGAGTTGGCGGTAGCTGCTTTCTTTTTAATTTATCAGCTCAAAATTAGAAAGAAGTACTCGGGTTAGCCCTTGGGTAAATTTGAGTAAACATCTGAAAAAGTATACAAACAAATGAAACTCAGTTAACTTGTAAAAGGAATACATATAATCAAGAGAGAGAGAGGTGTATTTCTCAGGTATTAGAATAGATTTCAACCTACAACGTTTTTTGGTCATGTGCTATAACACGGCTCATGACATTGGTTCTTTCACTGTTCCAGTTATATTGGTGATAGGAAATGTTACCTAAATGCTTTTTAGTGTAAGAATAGATTTAGTTCATAAACAAGTATTTCGTGGCGAAACTGTATTTAAAGATGTCCAATTCTTCGGCTAGATTTAGCACTCTCACGTCCTTATTTGTGTAATATTTTCTATGTAAAACATGAGAAAATTCTGAAAAAACACTTTATACGTGTACTCAATGCACACCAAACAAGCTCGCCCTTTTTAGCCGTGAGGGCGTTATAATGTAACGATCAATCCAACTATTCTTTGGTAATAGAGTAACCCAAGAGTTCACAGTGGGTGGTGATGACTAGCTACCTTCCCTCTAGTCTTACACTGCAAAATTATGGACGTCTAACGCAGATAGTCTTCGTGTAGCTTTGCGCAGAATTCAAAAATAAACAAATTTATCTGTTTAAGTCTTAATTGTTCAGGTCTATTAACTTTAATTTTGAACTAGTTTCCAGGAGAAAGAAAGCGAATCAAAATCACCCAAACCCTAAAGGCCTTTGTCTGTTCAAGTCTAGAAATATATAATTCTGAGCTACCGAAAAGGAAGGAGATAGCCAGACAACAGCTCTCTAAATCCTAAGGCTGATGGTTTTAAGCAGAATGGTGAGATATTAACTGCTACCCTTAAAATGCACTTACAGCTGAGGGCGAGAAATATTTTTAGCGACACTGCAGCGTGAATCTTACACTATTTAATCCACAGGGTAGCATGCTTGCGACTAGACTACGCCATCTTTCTCTACACGACTCGAAAAATTACAAGTTCCTGTTAACATCAAAAGTATGTTGACATTTCTGAAAAACACACACTGATATCGCAGGATTTTTACCTACGCTAATGCCATACACAAACACTTCTGAAAATAAAAGAGCCTCAGTAATTAATCACGTAGTTAAACCTGTTTCATTAGATGCTATCTTAAACTCAATATTAATCTAATACGATGTTCACATGGTTAATAAGTGGCATCTCTAGACGTTTTAATCAACGTGTACATGTTGAAATATCAAACTATACAGCTTAATTTAGTTTACACGAATTGAACCAAATGAATAATATTCAATCTGTAAATTTATTCTCTGTGAAGAAATTAGTGTTTTGATATTTACGTAATAATCAGTAATAATGACATAAAATAAAACACGGTAATTCTTATTCTAAGTAACATATTAACGTCAACATATGGTATGCTTACCACATGTTCTTCACACGTAAGTGCTTTAAGATAGTATGTGTTTGTGTTTTCTTATAGCAAAGCCACATAAGACTATCTGTTGTGTCAACCGCGAGGAATCGACCTCTGATTTTAGCGTCGTAAATCCGAAGAGATTTGAGATAGTAATAAAAAGTAATACGCAAACCTTTTTCTCCATAAATTGTGACTGAATAAACGTATTATCTAAATGATTTATTTGTGCTAGATATGCGACAATAACAGAACAAAAATATCATGTAATGAGTTATTATTAGTGCTATTGTTTTAATTTCTCGCAAAGCTACACCAGGGCTATCTTCTAATTTAGCGGTGTAAGACTAGAGGGAAGGCAGCCAGTCACCACCACTCACTGCCAACTCTTGGGCTACTCTTTTTACCAACGAATAGTGGGATTGATCGTCACTATATAATGCCCTCCCCCCAGCTGAAAGGGCGAGCATGTTTGGTGTGACAGGGATTCGAACCCACAACCCTCGGATTGCGAGTCGAGTGCCTAAAATTTCGCATTGATGCGCCTGAGGGATGATAGAGGGAAGCCTTGTATCTGATGACTATAAAATGGTTAGGTTATTAACTTTTGCTTTTCCTTCAGTTTTTCACTAATGAAGACTCAAGCAGTATTCTTCATTTTGAACAACTGATAGATTAAGATAAAGTTGAACAATACAATTTCATAAATTCCAAGCTTGTAAAAATAAAATTGGGAAGTTTAAAGAATGATAAGACTCCTGGGCCAAATATTTTTAAATGAGGTTAAAGATAGGATATGTTGACACATACCCCAATTTTTGGTAAGTCTTTGAATAGTGGACCATTACCAACAGATTAAAAATTAGCTGATGTTACTCCTGTTTTCAAGGGAGGTAATATAAATTGTTCAGTAATTATAGTTTTCCATCAAGTTTGGGAAAAGTTTTGAAAAGTCTGATAGAAGAGATTTTGCAAAATCATTTAACAAAGTTTGGAATTTTACTAGATTGTCAACAGGGATTCATTAAGGGAAAATTTTACCTTACAAGTCATTTTATATTATTTTAAAATGTTACCGCAAATGTAGATGAGGGTAACAGTGTTGATTTACTGTTTGTTTGTTTGTTTTTTGAATTTCGCACAAAGCTACTCGAGGGCTATCTGTGCTAGCCGTCCCTAATTTAGCGGTGTAAGACTAGAGGGAAGGCAGCTAGTCATCACCACCCACCGCCAACTCTTGGGCTGCTCTTTCACCAATGAATAGTGGGATTAACCGTCACATTATAACGCCCCCACGGCTGAAAGGGCGAGCATGTTTGGCGCGATGGGGATGTGAACCCGCGACCCTCACATTACGAGTCGCACGCCTTAACGCGCTTGGCCATGCCGGGCCGTAGATCTACTGTATCTTGATGTTTCCGAAATCATTTGATAAAGTGCCATATAAAAGGCTTGAAAAAACTTATCTCTACAGATGTGGGAGATAAGGTAGCTAATTAAATGGAAGAGTGGCTTGATGAAAGAGGATTGTTATGAATGGATTTCATTCAAACCGGATTAATTTTGCAAGCGGTGAACCTCAGGGCTCAGTCTTGGGACCATTGCTCTTTTTGATTTACATTAATGACATAGATGAAAAGATGGTCAATAAATTACTTATATTTGCTAATGATATCAACGTATTGGGTGATGTTGACTGTAAAGTATTTAGATCATCTAGTGGGTACTTTTTTACCAACGAATAGTCGGATTGACCATAACTTTATAAAGCCTCTACGGCTGAAAGGGCGAACGTGTTTAGTGTGACGGGGTTTCGAACCTGTGACCCTCAGACTGTGAGTGGAGCTCCTTAACCACGTGGCCGTGCCGGGCCTATTAGTGCTATTATCACAGTTATTATTATTATCAGTTGGTTTGATATAAGTTGATGGACTTTGTAAAAGTTGTAGGTTTGATATATTACGACGTTCTCCACAGTTTTTATTTCCCAATTATTGAATGGACGTGAATAATAAAAATATTTAAATTGGAATATCGATAGAATTAACATACTCTTTTGAAGATTATCTCTGGCTACCGGTGGGATGTAAGAAAATTTGATTTAACTGTAAAACACTCTTGTGTTTCAGATACCCTGCAAAATTTCGTGAAAAGGTTTCACTTTATTTTTTAACCAGTTTTATATTAAGATAGATTGCAAAATGTCGGTTTCATTTTATTTTTTAACCAGTTTTATATTAAGATAGATTGCAAAGTGTCGTGGAAAGGTTTCATTTTATTTTTTAACCAGTTTTATATTCCAAATAGACTGCAAAGTTTTGTGGAAAGGTTTCATTTTATTTTTTAACCAGTTTTATATTCCAAATAGACTGCAAAGTTTTGTGGAAAGGTTTCATTCTATTTTTAACCAGTTTTATATTTCAGATAGACTGCAAAGTTTTGTGGAAAGGTTTCATTCTATTTTTTAACCAGTTTTATGCTTCAGATAGCCTGCAAAGTTTTATGGAAAGGTTTCACTTCATTTTTTAACCAGTTTTATGTTTCAGATAGACTGCAAAGTTTCGTGAAAAGGTTTTACTTTACTCTTTAGGCAGTTTTGAGCTCCAGAAAGACTGCAGAGATTTGTGGAAAGGTTTCATTTTATTTTTTAGGCATTTTTTATCTTATTTTAGGTAGACATGTGTCTCAGAAAGACAGTAAAATTGCTGAGTTTTAATGAACATGTTCACTCTGACAAACCAGTTTACGTGCCGAAAGTTATTATGATGGCTAATTTTAGCATAAATTTAATTTTCCTTTCGTGAAGAAATGGGTAAATGTGTTTACTTGTTTCGAAGCATATTTAGTTAATATTGGTGTTCAATAATAACGATAAGTAATTAGATTGTCGAGAAGTACAAATGGGGGAAAAGATTATGAAGAAACAATCGAATTATAAATCATTGAAAATACGAATTATGGTAGTTGTTTACGTGTAATACACTTATTCAAAGAAACTAAGAACATGGAATATTATTTATAACAAATACCCTTGCATGTCTGGTGTCTTATGAATTAGTAACATTTCATTCGAAAACAACGTTTTTTTTAAATCCAAGTGATAATTTAACAGTGTAAATACACTTTTGATGTTCTTTGAGATATTTCTATTATTAAATATCTTATTCTAGTTTTCTCTTGTTTGTATCTTTCGGATATTTACAGAAAGCTAAACAAGAGCTATCTGATGTTTCTAATTCTGTGTTGACAAGTAAGAGGGTAGACAATCAGTTAACACCACAATTTGTGCTACTCTAGTAATTAACCTTATAAAGTATACATAGGCTCAAAGTGAGAAGTGCGATTTCAGGACAACGAGACGCCAGTCATGTACCCTCGGCTTTACAGAAACATGTCTTTCTAAAATTACAAATATAATTACGGATCTGCTGGTTTCCAAAAATCAGAATACTCTTCATTATGCACACTAATGTTGTCTTTATGTGACAAGACTGTGAACTATTCACACTAACGTTTTCTTGATGTGATTGGATATTGAACTATTCACACTAGTGTTTTATTTAGGAAACAGGACTATGCATTACTCACACTAATGTTTTCTTTGTGAGAGAGAACTGTGCAGTATTGACACTAATGTTTTCTTTATATGACAGGACTGTGAACTATTCACACTAATGTTGTCTTTATGTGACAGGACTGTGAACTGTTCACACTAATGTTCTCTTTATGTGACATAACTATGCATTATTCACATTAATGTTTTCTTATTGTTATAGGACTGTGAACTATTCACACTAACGTTTTCTTGATGTGATTGGATATTGAACCATTCACACTAGTGTTTTATTTAGGAAACAGGACTATGCATTACTCACACTAATGTTTTCTTTGTGAGAGAGAACTGTGCAGTATTGACACTAATGTTTTCTTCATGTGACAGGACTTTGAACTATTCACACTAATATTTTTTTGTTGTGATCGGACTGTGAACTATTCACACTAATATTTTTCTTCATGTGACAGGAGTATGCATTATCCACACTAATGTTTTTATGTGATAGGGCTGTGTAGTATTCACACTAATATTTTTTTGTTGTGATCGGACTGTGAACTATTCACACTAATGCTTTCTTTATGTGACAGGACTGTGCAGTATTCACCCTAATGTTTTCTTGATGTGACAGGACTGGCCAGTAGCCACTGTAATATTTTCTTCGTGTGACAGGACTGTGATTTTATTTTGTTATGGTGACATCAATAAACCGTATAAAAACTTTGATGTAGCTGATGTTACTGATCTAATGCTCGTCGGAGAAGAAGAAAAATTAGATAAACAAGTTTCGCGTCTCACAAACTGAACAGCTCGTAATTCTTTTACTTTTATGAAAATGTGTAAAAAGATGTATGTTTATACCAAAACTAAAATTGAAGCCATTCTGGTTTCTGCAACGAAATCGGTGTCAAGCCTCACTGGATGTCGACTTTGCTCGAAATAATATTATAATACTTTGTGTAGGAATGGGAGAACATAAACATTCCTAAGTAAACGATAGTGTATTCGGTTTTCTTGCTTGCTATTTTTTCCTGAGTATTTCTGAGTAGTAATTAAGTTATTATATCTGCTGTAGTTCACAAGTTACTTTAACAACACTGAACAGTGAAAAAGGAAGCCACGAGTGAAGCCTTACTGTCCTACGACATACTTTCATCTAATATTCACACACATAAAATGGTTGGAAAGTGATAGAGACAGAGAAAACAACCAGAACTTTAGAAACGTAAATCTTTTAAGTTTCCAACGGACTTTGAGTTAATGCATGAAAGATTTTTTAAAACACGACTCATAGTGCCACACTTTGGACCTAGTAAGGGTGAGGTGGTTCAGTGGTCAGTGTGTCAGACTATGATCAGGAAAGGGTGGGGTGGTTCAGTGGTCAGTGTGTCAGACTATGATCAGGAAAGGGTGGGGTGGTTCAGTGGTCAGTGTGTCAGACTATGATCAGGAAAGGGTGAGGTGGTTCAGTAGTCAGTGTGTCAGACTATGTTCAGGAAAGGGTGGGGTGGTTCAGTGGTCAGTGTGTCAGACTATGATCAGGAAAGGGTGGGGTGGTTCAGTGGTCAGTGTGTCAGACTATGATCAGGAAAGGGTGAGGTGGTTCAGTGGTCAGTGTGTCAGACTATGATCAGGAAAGGGTGGGGTGGTTCAGTGGTCAGTGTGTCAGACTATGATCAGGAAAGGGTGAGGTGGTTCAGTGGTCAGTGTGTCAGACTATGATCAGGAAAGGGTGGGGTGGTTCAGTGGTCAGTGTGTCAGACCTATGATCAGGAAATGGTGGGGTGGTTCAGTGGTCAGTGTGTCAGACTATGATCAGGAAAGGGTGGGGTGGTTCAGTGGTCAGTGTGTCAGACTATGATCAGGAAAGGGTGAGGTGGTTCAGTGGTCAGTGTGTCAGACTATAATTAGGAAAGGGTGGGGTGGTTCAGTGGTCAGTGTGTCAGACTATGATCAGGAAAGGGTGAGGTGGTTCAGTGGTCAGTGTGTCAGACTATGATCATGAAAGGGTGGGGTGGTTCAGTGGTCAGTGTGTCAGACTATGATCAGGAAAGGGTGGGGTGGTTCAGTCCTCAGTATTCCAGACTATGGATCTGTGAAGGGATTTGGTAGCTTAGTGGTCAGTGTGCCAGACTATGTGTCTGGGAGGATAATATTTTGCATCCTGTTACAAGAAAAAATAAATCACTCATCGCACTTATGAGGTGCGGGTGCGTTATTTGCGTGAAGTCCAACATCTTATATGACCAGAATCTATAGGCGGGAGCTGTTTTCTAGTTACCTTCTCTCTAGTCTATAAGTTAAAAATTAGGAACAGCTAATGTAGATAGTCCTTGTGCATATTTGTGACCATATACAAAAAATATGAATGAAAAATAAAACTGAAATAAGTTATCTAATAATCGTAATATCTGAAATGATATAAAACACGTGCTATTTGTGTCGAAGTACGACTTTCATGAGAAAAGAATTCATATTTTCTAATTAAACTGTTAACGTAAAACTTGCTGTCTGTGAATAAATAAATGAGTAAAGAAATCCACTTTATACTGTTGTAAACCTTATACTTATCGCCGAGCCAGGATTTAACGGCCCAAAGTCATGTCCACTCTGGACCAGCTAGGTTTGGATACTTGCTACACAAGTCACAGATAAAATGTCTCTGCGAATGATTGTGGGCATTTGACTTAATCAATCACGCACATTGTACACTTATGTCTTAAAGGCCGCTTTCAGGGAGGTATCGGTGACCTCCACCTGGCAACACCGGACGGCATCAAATGGATCTCAAACTTTTTGTTAGATTTCAATCACGTCTGGCTTTAGGGTAGGTCGTTCGAATGCTTTTTGCACGAGCCAAGAAGTTTTTCACTCGGATGACAGCCCAGAAATCCGAAAAAGTGACTATATTCGGCGACAGAGGTTCGAACCTACGACCCGCAGATTGAGAATCTAGAGCCCTCTAATCACCATGTTTTGGACTTATTATTTTCTGCTCTAACACTCGGTACGATTTGTTTGTTTGTTTGTTTGTAAATATCGCGCAGAGCTACACGGGAGCTGTCTGCGCTAGCCGTCCCTAATTTTGCAAGTGTAAGACTGGAGGGAAAGCAACTAGTCATCACCACATACCGCCAACTTTTGGGCTACTATTTTAGCAACGAATAGTGGGATTGACTGTCACATTATAACGCCCCCACGGCTGAAAAGGCGATTATGTTTAGTGCGACGAGGATTCTAACCCGCGACACTCAGATTACGAGTCGAGTGCCCTAACCACCTGGCCATGCCGGGTCCAACTTCATACGAAGAAGGAGCAACTTATACAAGTTATTGATGTTTTGGGTCTTTTTGTTTGATATATGCCATAATGAGATTCTCAAGTGAATTATAATCAATATTAAGAACCTAAGTGCAAATCCTCTAATATCCTCTAACTTTTGAAAACGTGTTTCCCGTCCCACCAAACATGCTCGCCCTTTCAGCCGTAGGGGTGTTATAATGTGACGGTTAACCCCGTTATTTGTTGGTAAAAGAGTAGCCCAAGAGTTGGCAGTGGGTGGTGATGACTAGCCGCCTTTCCTCTAGTTTTACACTGCTAAATTAGGGACGGCTAGCGCAGATAGCCCTCGTGTAGCTTTGCACGATATTCGAAAACAAACAAATCTCCAGAGGCCCAACAGGATGTATCTGGGCTACAAAATTACAAACCTAGGTTTCAATCCCCATGGTGGGCAGAGCATAGATAGCCCATTGCGTAACTTTGTGCTTAACTACAAATAAAATCGTTCATTTTTGTGCATACTTTGCGTGAGTTTGATTTAAAAACACATTAACACCAAACTATCCATTTTTCCTCACACTTTTTACATTTAATTTAAAAAGATCGCGTAATTTTTCACATCGTGTGTGTTATGTTTAATTTAAAAACGTCTCACAGCTATCAGTGTTTGCAAATGCTTTAATATATATATAATTTTAAAACATCATCAAGCTATCAGTTTGTCTACAGCTCACTATATGTCATACAAATTTTATCTTTGTATTCACTTGAGCTACGATTTTAATATGTCGTTTTCTATTAGAAATACACGGCATTTTGACGTTTCATGCAAAAATTCGAAGTGAATGTTATCAATATTTGATTTTTTGTAAGACTTTGATTTATTACTTAATTTTAATTATATGTATACAAGAGAAATATTAAAAGTTTAAACATAAGAAGACTCGAACCATGTCGTTTGTTATGTGCAGTACAGACAATATGAGACAAAACTTAACAGCATTGTATGATATCTTGTGGAACAACAACAAAGACAAACACATTTTTAAACATGTTTTTGTCCAAAATAAATTAATTTTCTGAAGAATGTCTCCAAATTATATATATATATATGTAAAAATATAAATTCTTTTGTTTTTCAGCTGGAGTCACACTGTATTGGATTTTAGTGTTACAAATTCCCAAACTTGTCGGTGATTATGGGATTAATAATGATAAAATTAATTGAAATTACCTCAAGGAAAAAATCATTGTAAGTATAGACAATAATTTTTAATGAAAAATTATTAATTAATACTAAAGAAACGCTAACATTGCTTTATATCATTAGAATTGGACAACTCAGTCGTAACAGGGTCTGGCATGGCCTTGTGGTTAGGGCGCTTGACTCACAAACTGCGAATCCCGAGTATGAATCCCTTCACTAAGCATGCGTGACCATTCAACCGTAAAGTTTTATTATGTGGTGACCAATCCCACTTTTTGTAGTTAAAACAGTAGCCAAAGAGTTGACGGTAAGTGGTGTTGGCTATAGTCTATTATTTGAAAACTAGGGAGGGCTAGCGCAGATAGCTCTCGAGTAGCTATGCTCGAAATTCAAACCGAACTTTCCGTCTAATCCATCAGTTCAAAACTGTGGACAGCTTTGCGCAGGTAGTAGCCATTTGTGTAATTTTAGGTAAAAATTATGAAGCAAAGAAACAAGAAACTGTGACATTACGGTTACCAACTTGATTTAAAAAAAAATCATATTAAGCGATCTCTACGAATAAAACCCCGGATTATAGCTTTTAAATCTGTAAACTTAGCTCTTTTTTATCAGGGGACACTTCGTTTACTTGTATTACACTACAAGGTAGCGCAGATAGCCCTCGTGTAGACTTGCACGACATTCAAATCAAACCAAACACTACAAGTTTCACATTTCATTTGCCTTGGTAGAATTTTTACAATAAATCAATAATAATATAGAGATCTGAAAATGTTTATTATTATTATTATTCTCAACTTCACACTATTGTCAAAAGAATATTTATTGGAATGTTTTGATTCGACTGTGAAATATAAATGTTTTGGAAATAAACAGCAGCTAGAGGGAGGAATCTTTTTTTTTTCTTGTCATCTTGAATCGTGTGAGTTCTAATATTTGACATCACAGAGAAAAACTGTTTTGATTAATTATATTTAATTGTTTGTTTTTTGGAATATCGCGCAAAGCTACACGAGGGCTATCTGTGCTATTCCTTCCCAATTTACCAATGTAAGACTGCAGAGAAGGCTTCTAGTCATCACTATCCACCACTAACACTTTGACTACTCTTTTACTAAGGAATAGTGTAATTGATCGTGACATTATAACGCCCTTACGGCTGCAAGAGCAATCATGTATGGTGTGACGGGGATTCGAACCCACGATCCTCAAATTACGAGTTGAGCGCCCTGACCACCTGGCCTTTATATATTGATAATGGTAAATAATAACTAAGTACACCATTATTTTAAATGCTGTAATCATTCATATAGAGGTGAAAGTAGGGATTCAGTATTCGTTCAATTAATGGGGCTCGAAACCTTTTCTGTGTTTGGATAGTTGCACATGTGAGCTTTATTGAATCGAATAACAAAGAAAGACACAAAGACGAAGTTTTGTTTTAAACATAGAGTCGGCCGAAGGAACCAACAAAAACAGAAGGTATATCTGTCATTCGTTTGTCTTTTCCGTCGAATTTACTATGAGCCACCGGAAAACTCACAAGTTCCGTCATTTGGTCGCGAACATGACAAATTAGGCCATTTATAATAGTTTCTTATTTGAGAAGCTAACGACAACAACAACAAAAATGTATGATAAGAGATTGAACTGCATGTGAGTCGTTTATCTTCCAAAGCACTGCATTCAGTTTCAGTTTAAAAATAATGCTTTTTACAAAGTGGTTCTTAGAAAACAACGTTTGATTGTATGTAGCTTACATCATTTTATTATGAAGAATAGACTATTATCTTGATAAATACGCAATTCCCAAAACAACGAGTAGCTGAAGGCAAAGTACCTCCTGCCCCAAAACAAAGAGTAGCTGAAGGCAGAGTACCACCTGCTCCAAAACAACGAGTAGCTGAAGGCAAAGTACCTCCTGCCCCAAAACAACGAGTAGCTGAAGGCAGAGTACCACCTGCCCCAAAACAACGAGTAGCTGAAGACAAAGTACCTCCTACCCCAAAACAACGAGTAGCTGAATGCAAAGTACCTCCTACCCCAAAACAACGAGTAGCTGAATGCAAAGTACCTCCTGCCTCAAAACAACGAGTAGCTGAATGCAAAGTACCTCCTGCCCCAAAACAACGAGTAGCTGAATGCAAAGTACCTCCTGCCCCAAAACAACGAGTAGCTGAATGCAAAGTACTTCCTGCCTGAAATAGTAGAGAATATTTTGTGATGAAGTTTGGTTTGTTTTCAATTTCGCGCAAAGCTGCACGAGGATTATCTACGCTAGCCGCCCCTAATGTTGTAAGTGTAAGACTAGAGAGAAGGCAGCTAATCATCACCACCCACCGCCAACTCTTGAGCTACATGAGGATTATCTACGCTAGCCGCCCCTAATGTTGTAAGTGTAAGACTAGAGAGAAGGCAGCTAATCATCACCACCCACCGCCAACTCTTGAGCTACATGAGGATTATCTACGCTAGCCGCCCCTAATGTTGTAAGTGTAAGACTAGAGAGAAGGCAGCTAATCATCACCACCCACCGCCAACTCTTGAGCTACATGAGGATTATCTACGCTAGCCGCCCCTAATGTTGTAAGTGTAAGACTAGAGAGAAGGCAGCTAATCATCACCACCCACCGCCAACTCTTGAGCTACATGAGGATTATCTACGCTAGCCGCCCCTAATGTTGTAAGTGTAAGACTAGAGAGAAGGCAGCTAATCATCACCACCCACCGCCAACTCTTGAGCTACATGAGGATTATCTACGCTAGCCGCCCCTAATGTTGTAAGTGTAAGACTAGAGAGAAGGCAGCTAATCATCACCACCCACCGCCAACTCTTGGGCTACTCTTTTACCAACGAATAATAGGAATGATCGTCACTCTATAACGCCCTCATGGCTCAAAGGGCGAGCATCTTTGGTGTGACGGAGAAAATTTATGTTTATACATCAGAAACAGTGCCAGGATAGGAGAATATGTTCTGTAAGAACAGTTTAATCATTCATCGTGCAATAATCTCACTGAAACACAGAGTTTGAAGGAGGGGAATGAATTATGGGTAGAGTGAATAGAAGAATAATAATTATAAATGGATCTTCAGCTGTAACTCCAAGAATATTCATTCCCAAATGATGATTTATGACAAAGACACGTTTTATTAATTAGTGTTTGCTTGTTTGTTGTTAAGCAGAAAGCTACTCAATGGGCTATCTGCTATGTGTCCCCATGACTATAAAAAAACATGTTTTTAGCAGTGTGTGCCCTTAGGCTTATCGCTAAGTCATAGGGGAACCATGTAGTGACCAGTGACATTTGTCATACTCACCCAAGATAAATGGTTAATTGAAATATTTCGTCGATGAGAGACCAGTAGTAACCTTTGTCATTCTCACCCAAGATAAAGGTTTAATTGATTCTTTTTTTTTTGTTAAATTTAACTTTCGAACCTCCTGGAAAGAAAATTCAAGAACAGGAAATGAAGGTTTACGAGAATAAAGTTAATATCTTATACGGAGTAAAGTTTTTGTTTTTTTTGTTTGCGTAAACGGAATCTAGCATTCTAAGCCTGGAATTTTTTTTTTAAACTTTAATGTCAAATATTGACAACAGTTAGCTCCGAAGTATTTATATAAAAAGTCTCCTAAGCCTGCTCTAGTTTAACGTGGGGAAACAATGAGCAAGAGTCTCTTATCAACAGAGTCCCTTGAGCAAGACTGTTGTCCCCTGATATGTGAAGAATCGTGATTTTGAAAAAAAACCTAAAAACGTTAGTCAAAATATTAACACGTAGTACCTGATTTATATCACTGATCTTAGAATATATAATGAATGCAAACTGGAGTTACACATTTAGATTAGTAGATAAACAGGTAACGATTGGCAGATAAGCACGTATTGATTGGCAAATAAATTAGATGGATATATACTGTGGATATAAAAAAATGAATATGTTGAGTAGCATGAAAAAGGAAGACAAACATATGTATATGACATCGTCACGTTTGTGTAAAATTACAGATTGGAACTGACATTACTGAGTAAACTCAACAGATCCATAAGATAAGGTTGGCAGAGATGATTTTGACTAGTTGGTTTGAGGTATCTGTCTGTGTAAGTGGAAGTTCTATAAATATAAATCAAATCTTTGGTACATTAAGTAAAGATCTTGTTTTGTCTCGAACTTCGGGTTTTAATCTACCTTTATTTTCCGTTCCAAAATGGCTACTCTTTCTTCAGTGGTCGATATCATTCGTTTGATGTTTCACGTACACAACAAACCTCACACCCTGGCCAGTTCCTCAAAACCAACCGAGGTCAAACACAGGCCACAGCCAGTGATGCTGAAGTTTGCGAAAGATGTTGGTGGTGGAGGAACTTGAGGTTCAACTTCTGTCGCAATTTGAGAAAAATATAAGTTTTGATGAAGTATGGGGATCACATACTGAACAATTCTAGGACGAACTGCAAACAAAACCTTAGCATTCAGTTTCAAGTTATCATGCATTGAAAATCTTGTAGACAAAATGTAAGCCAAATATAATCTTAAAGATTACGCGTCTCTATAAAGACGTAGGGCAAAGCCCTATAGTTTGAAGTGTGTGAAGGCAGAAGGTAACATATTTCTTTACGTGTAACCAAAGTAAAATAATGTTAAACGTATAGGGAAGATAGTGTGGCTCTGAGGACGACATAGAGAGATGAGATCAAATCGCTTATTCCCTCCGATAACTACACTTTGGCGGGAAGTTCTAATGGTTTGGTCATAAGAGCTCGCCACTTATAAGCAGACAAACGCAGGCTTTTGTCAAATAATCTTATATATATCGCGAACTGTGGTCTCATTTTGAATGTTCTTTTGTCTCCTGTTTCAAAAGCTGCGCACGCAGGCAAAGCTCAACTGGAGAACAGACATAAGTAATATTTATCGCAAAAATCATATTACTTGGCTACATCGACACTTTTGTGAACCTTTAAATATTAACTGAAGAACCCTAGATTTTCATGTTATAAAATGGATAACAGCTGTTATCATATACAGTAATGTTATGTTTTCTGTTGTCAAAGGATATTCTGTTGTAACAAAACACCACCAAACATTGAAGAGTTTTTTAAACAAAACGAAACTATTATATCAGTACTAATCAAGTTTGTTTACTAAGTCTGTAGTTAAATTTTATTAAAAAGGTCAAAGTTCTCAAGAAAGGTAAAATGTTTCCACCATGTAATTCCAAACCTGTTTTGACACCAGAAAAACCATGAAAAGTAACAAAATATCGAAACCTGTCTATGTTACTGTTTGGGACTTAAAATATCTTTATATTAAATACCAGGTAAGTTGGATGATAAACACGCGAATAGTCCAGAAAAACCTTAATTTGTGCTTTCCTTGCTGGAAAACTAAGGAAAAGACAAACAATCCAAAGTTGTTTCAGACCTGTACTAAATCTCCCGCAAATTCATCGAAATACGACCAAGAAATTGGCCAAAACCCTTAATATTATAACCCTTTTGGTGAGCTCTAATCTTCCTAAAAATTCTAAGTTGGCAAATCTGACGTTTTTGTATCGATGTGTTGGACGGATCAAAATCTATATTTGTGTCAGTTTTCATCATGAACCTAAATTATACATTATTAGGTTGTTTCACCTTTCACCACATGAAATCACTTGAAAACCAATCAGCCAAGAAATGAAGGAATGACAATCGACTGAAAAGTGTTTGGAAGAAAACGAAAGAGAGAAAGAAGAAAAAACGATAGAAAAACACTATGTTTCTCTACGGAAACATAACAACATATACTTCAGTAAGTATAATTATACTTTTTAACAACCTATAACACTGTTAAAGAAAGGTTAAAAATCTTGTTTCGATACCCGACATAGCCTACTTTTGTAGCTCTTCGCTTTACAATAACCAACAACAAACAGTATAGATTAACCACTCACAACAAAAAATGTTAATAATGCTAAATTTAGTATAAACAAGAACAAGGAATCAAGATTGTGTTAATTATTACGTTCTCGTACACGTTGCTCCAAGGCTGCTTGTCACAAAAACATTTGCGTCTTTCACTAATAAAGAAAAGTCGAAAGGAAACACTGAACTTAACAAATAATATCAAAAGAACTGTCATAAAAGCAATTGACCGAAGCCTAAAACTGTGACTTGGTCCTTTTGATTGTGAAGATCTGACAGCTGGACAAAATAACCTTGTGGTCGATTACCTCACGTTTATGGTGAGGTAATCGTTTAGTCGTTGTTAAGTATCCTGGCGACCACTTTGTTTGTTTTGGTTTGTTTTGAAATGCGCACAAATCTACTCGAGGGCTATCTGTGCTAGCCGTTCCTAAGCTAGCAGTGTAAGACTAGAGGGAAGGCAGCTAGTCATCACCACCCACCGCCAACTCTTGGGCTACTCTTTTACCAACGAATAGTGGGATTGACCGTCACATAATATAACGCTTCCACGGCTGGGAAGGCGAGCATGTTTGGCGCGATGGAGATGCGAACCCGCGACCCTCAGATTACGAGTCGCACGCCTTAACACGCTTGGCCATGCCGGGCCCGACCACTTAGTAACAACTCGTATTGTTTGCCTTTGATACACTTTATAGGTTCTTGGTTTTTTTCAGTTTATATGTGGAATATTTCCAGGTTTTAAAACACTGCACAAAACAGTTTGTTTTACACTATATGATAGTCGTTTTTTGTCAGTGTTCTGACAAGTTGTATACGACTGTTGTATCGTGTTTTCTTAATGTACTACTACATTTTATATAACTGTTATATCTTGTCAAGGTCCCGCTGTACTATATATAACTGTTGTATCTTGTCAATGTCCTACTGTCCTATATAGTACTATTGTATCTTGTGCCGTACAGTCTAGTATCTTGTGCCGAAACTGGCTATCTTACAGAAATCTGGTGTTACTTTAAAATATTAAGTATAGTGCGAAACAAGGACTATCAGCCAATAATAGATATTATGTATTATAGATCTCAGAAGAGACTCCAATTTATTATGTTACATACATTACATACTACGATTTAAAATAGCCGGAAATTTTAATTTTAATTTATAAGTTAATTAAATGTTAATGTGTATCAAATTTATGTTATTTGCCAACAAGATTGATACACACAATTTTCTTCCTTAAAAGAAATATATTTTAATATACAAACAATAATACAATTTATAATAACGCTTATTATACGTAATGATTTATATACAAGAGTTTTATAAACTTATAAAGAATACTGAGTCTTCTATCTGGTCTGGAACTGGATATTTTATCGACTGTTCACGACGAACGAACCCCCCTCCTTCAGTGGCACAGCGGCATGTCTGCGAAATCACATTGCTAGAAACTGAGTTTTGATACCCGTGGTGGGTACAGTACAGATAGACCAATGTGTAGCTTTGTGCTTAATTCTAAACAAACACGACGAACGAATAATTCAATGTTGACATCGGCACAGTTCACTTAACGGGTAAGGTTCCTCTCGCTGCTCACATGTGAGTTCTTTCCCGACGAAAATGTCTAATGTCGTCGTAGAAATACTGACATCTGAAGTTAATTCACAGAAGTTTGTGATGTTCGAAATCTATAAACGTTCCCAGTGAAATATCTGTAGTTTCCAAATGATTAACGTTTGTCCCAGTTATAGCTTTCGAGGCTGTATACTGATTGTAGTGACCAAATAATATTCTTAAACAGTCTTTTTACTGTCCATTTATAACTAGCCTTTACGCGAAGTTTTATAAAGCAAAGTTGGCCCAACAATAGTCGAAGATATGCTAGAGCTTTCGTAAAACATATATTGTTTATCCTTACTCCCGAGAATTTTCTACAAATTTACAGAACAGACAGGACTTGCGCTATATACATTTAACAATATAAGTTAGACACATTTCTAAATAAATATTAGTCTGCAACAAATATAGATATTAAAATAACATTTAATCCCTTACATAAATTAACATTAGATGGCTGTAAGAATTAAAAAATTTAGTATTTAGGGAGCCAACCCCTGTATTATGTATGAAATAAGCAGTAAAACAAATGCAAATAATATCAAATTTTATTAAATACATTCAATAAATACATTATCTTCCAGTCAGAGGGAAAAATGTCACAAAATAAGTAATAAAAACAATTTGTAAATGTTAAATAATGCACGAATGGCAGTGCCAAAAATAAGGCAAAGAAGAATACAGGGATGATACAGCTAGATATAGATCACGATTTTTAATGTTGAAATTTAATGTCACTCTGTAAAATGCATACTTTAATATTACTGCAGTTGGAAGTTATATATTTGTTTAGCATGATATCGTGGTCATAATATCATAACATTAGTCTATTGGAACTAAGAACATTATATTACGTACAAGGATAACAAATTTCAGTCAAAACACGTATTGTTTATTTTAGACTATTACAGACTCTCGCTACGAAGTCGGTCCAATTTACCGACCTCGTGAAAATTTATCTACCACTCGTTTATCTACCACTTTTAGCAATGTTATATGTTGTTGTTCACCGGATTATTATTGTACACAGTCTTTAATTTCTGCCGGATTTCTCCAGATCTGAGATTTAGAACTGAACTAAACGCTGTAATTAATTTTAAGACTGCCTCTATTGTATTGCGAATTGGTATTTAACTAGAGTAGTGAACTACATTACTTCACTGTAGTTCCATTTCAAATAGTATAACAACAATAACGTGTAAGATGTTATCTTCCTGAGGTCAAATTCCTTTCACGCCTTACGATGTGAATCCGGTACTCTTTTTCCTTCCAGAAATTAAACATCGAATGTGCTTAAT
Organism: Tachypleus tridentatus; assembly: GCF_004210375.1. Classification (NCBI taxonomy): domain Eukaryota; kingdom Metazoa; phylum Arthropoda; class Merostomata; order Xiphosura; family Limulidae; genus Tachypleus; species Tachypleus tridentatus. The sequence goes on from NC_134833.1 coordinate 26,955,294, forward strand.
ATTTATTTTTGGATAATTACATATACAGTAACAAGGTATCTAATTTTATTTGACCTGATCATGGGATTACAGGTAGGTTATGTTTGTACTGACTGTTATAGCTATAAAAGTTTAAAAACTGTTAATCTTATACCTGAATTTCAATATGTGTCTCAGCGGTTTCTAGCATGGTGTTACATGTCCTTTAAGTTTTGTAAAAAAACCTGAAACACGAGATAACACATTCAAGAGAAAAATCAGGTTTAGGTTTCATAAACTGTAAGTTTACCAACTGCTTTTTAGACTTGTGTTGAAGGAAAACACGTTTCGTTAACAAGCAAACAATGTTCATTTACCTGGGGGTGTAGGGTGGAGAAAATAGTTAAAAAGTAAAATTATTAATTTTTTTTTCTGATTTATGTTTATCTCTTAACAGCTACTCAAGCTATTTTACCCAACACAAGACATGGAACCTATTTTACCCAACACAAGACATGGAACCTATTTTACCCAACACAAGACATGGAACCTATTTTACCCAACACAAGACATGGAACCTATTTTACCCAATACAAGAAATGGAACCTATTTTGTCCAACACAAGACATGGAACCTATTTTACCCAATACAAGAAATGGAAACTATTTTATCCAATACAATACATGGAAGCTATTTTACCTAACAAAACACATGCAAGTATTCCTACGTCAATACGTAAATTGAGAATAACTAAGTTCGTCCTGGTACAACTCAAGACACATAGCTTTGACGGCTCCATTGAGTGTTTGTAACTTAAGAAAGAAAACTTATCGCAAGTCTCCTGTTTGTTTACACCAAGCTGAAAGTTTCCTTTGTCCTTTAAGTTAAGAAATGAAATCTCTTTCGCTGATGGGAAATTGAAAATTCCTGCTGTATCGCCAAACAAGAAACTAAACTTGTTTTTCTTGTAGTTTTTTTTTTGTAACAATAGAGCTAAAATATAAAAAGACTGTTTCGTTTCAGTTCAGCCTTATCATCCGAGCGCCACTAAGAATAACCAGCTGCAGTAAATAAATGAGTAACTAAAAAAAATCAGGATTTATTGAAATATTCTTTCAACGAACTTTCGTGAGTAAAGAAAACAAAACTGGAATGTACATCCCACTGAATGTTTATACTAGGTGTACTTCTGCAAGGTTTCCGAGAATGTTTATTTCAAGAGTAAATACAACCAAAATTAAAAGTATCAAAACTATTTTTATTTCTTCCTTTTGAAGTTCATATGCCATGCTGTGTTGCAGCTTACAGAGTGCATACTTCTCGTGATTCATGGCGTGCGCACGTTAAGCTTCACTTATGTGACGTTATTTTAGCGTCAACTAACTGACTGACAGGCAACACACTACTGGTGTGAGTGGTTGAAACAAGTGATCCCTCTATGTGGTCTTCCGCCCCCTTGCAAGGAAATTATAATTGTGTTATAAATTTTGTATGTAAGTACCTAAATACTTAGAGGTACATATACCAAAAAACAAACAAACTATATTCGATGAGTGATGAAAGTTTGAGAAAAATAAATAATTGATTAAAAAAGCTGAGGAACTGGAATAGCCTGGTGGTTAGAGTACGTTCGATTCACAATCTGGGGGTCGTGAGTTCGTATTCCGTTCCCATATATGCTTGCTCGTTGAACCGTAGGAACATTATAATGTACTTCAAGAGTGGAAGTGAGTGATTTTAACTAGTTGTCTTCCCTCCAGTCTACCAGGTGGTTAAGGCGCTAGACTTGTAATCTGAGGGTCGCAGATTCGAATCAGTGTCACACCAAACATGCTAGCCTTTTCAACTGTAAGGACGATATTATGTGACGGGCAATCTCACTATTCGTTGGTAAAAAAGTAGCCCAAGAGTTGACGGTGGGCGGTAATGATTAGCTGCCTTCCCTCTAGTTTTACACTGCTAAATTATGAACGGCTAGCGCAGATAGCTCTCGTGTAGCTTTGAGTAAAATTCAAAACCAAAAAAAAACCTACGAGTCTATCACTTCAAAATTGAGGACGTCTAGCGCAGATAGCCACTGATGTGCTTTGTGTGAAATGGAAAAGAACAAACATTAAATGAAAAAATGAAAAAACAAACAAACCTGAGTGACAATATTAGGATGAAGTCAAATTTTAACCACTTTCTACCAACATATAATTCTCAAGTAAATTAGATAAAAAAGGAATTTTCGAAACAAAAGAGCAGGATACTTGAGCAGTTTTAGGACATTTCTTTCCAATTTAAAGCACGTTTTATTGTATTTTATTCTACGTTTTCTGAAAGGAAATGTTACAACATGTAAGCTAATGTTTGGATATAATGGTAAAATATGTATAAGAGAAATTTACGTTTACTGGCGTTTTACATCAAAACTGACTTAAGCTTTAACAATGTATCAGACTAAAAACTATCCAGCTTCAGGCTCAGTAATGAGTTACATTTAAGGCTTTGAATATTTAGGTTTACCAGTGTGCTGCTCACAAAACTGTCCGGTGTTAGGTTTATTGATGTATTGAATCAAACCTGCCCTATTTCAGACGCACCATCTCGTTGCACCCAGAACTATCCGACTTCAAGTTATATTAAACCTTTTCTTGCTTTAGGCTTAAAAGTACCAATATTCAAAAACTGCCTGGCTTCAAGTTTTCTGGTATATTACAATCAAAACTGTCCAGCTTCAGGTGTCTTAGCGTGCTACATTCAAAATTTTTCTGTTTTAAGTTTATTCATGTGTTTCGTAAAAGCTGTCAGATTTCATATTGCATAGTGTTATACTCAAATATGTCTGTCATTATGCTTGCTGTTGCATTAGATTCAAAAGTTATGTTAAAAATACTGTAACAAATATATGGTGTGCAGAATGCACTCGCAGAATAGAATTACAAAAAAAGGTATTCTATTTCATTGTTCTTGAAATTCATTTTCGTCATGTTTTAAAACTCGTGTCATTAAAATTCATTGATTAAAAATATTCCACTAGAGTTATATATCTTTAAAAATCAAGCATAACAGGCTTTTGAAGCATATACAATCTCTGTCATCAGAAGAGTTCCGTTTGTAGTTGTTTTGTTAACATTAGCTTTGGTTTGGTTTCGCACACTTGCAAAAAACTACTTAAGGGCTCGGTTACTGAATTCTGAGTTGTTTTTAAAAACCATAGCAATCTCTGATATTGAATCAACAGACTAGAAGGAACACAGCTAGCCAATAACAACAGCAACTACCTCTTAGAATACTCTTAGCTCCTCACTTAACAACTCACCCAAGGCCCTAAAATACCCAGCGAAATTGGTTTTAGTAAAGGGACGTGAACACTGGACCTGCAAATACACAGTACGGCACACTAACAATTGGATCGCGCTCGGCTGTTTTTTGTTAGCGGAAATGAAAGTGAACCTTCAGTAATACTTTTAACACAGCAGTAACCCAACGAGTTCTTACTGTTCTTTGCTTCCGTATTTTACTGACATCACTGTACTGTACTTAAATCACGATCGATTCGACTCGACAATTCCTTAGAGGTCCTGTCTCGTAGGTGGTTATGAACATATTTCAAGTTTATATAAGGTGATAAATCAGTATACATTGTTGCCCGATGAATCTCATGTGAGAGAACCGATAGAACGCAAATAAAAGTATTTTAACGAAGAAAAAAACACCATTATATAATTCTATGGAACTTCAGCGTATTTATATTGTAGGTAAGTTAGTTTTTAAGTGTATTTTATAATTTCCCACCAAACCTTTCATTTGTAGAACACGATGGCTCGCTCAATTGATTATATTCGTTATATTAATAAACCCACTAAGGAAGTTACCAGTCCTCCTGGTTATCGACATTCTGGTTGCGAAGTTCACCGGTAACTGAAGCTTTGTTTGTCTGTGTGTGTGTGTGTTTTGAATAAAGTTCGAAAATATCCTACAATTTTCTCGTTTCTTCAATAATCTCACTTTTATAGAAACTTTTAAGTAGAGTGTAGTCCAACAACAAAACGGTATTCGACATCTAAATGCAATCTCCGGTGGCAAGTGAACAGTAGGATTGGCCATCACATAATAACGCCCTTATGGTTGAATGGAAAAACATGCTCAATGATAGGAAATATTTATATGGATGAAAACATTTAAGAGCTTATCTGATTTGTTTTCTATCCGATACTGTCTGTATGCTATTCCGTAGAAGAGTGACAAATTGTTGTACATCTTTAATTAGATACTTCCTTCTAAGTGGTGAGAACCACTTCTCACCCACAGACTACCCATTCCCATTCCCAAAGAAACATGTAGCGCCCTTACTATTGTTATTATTTTCCACAGTGTTTTATTATTGCTTGTTAATAAAGTTTTTCTTCTTTGCATCAACTTTATTCTTTCGAATAACGTCACTGAAACAACACATTTAGACGTTCCAGCTCCAACATTGTTTACTAATATTGTAGTTTACGTCTTTCACTGTTTTTTATGCTGATAATGTTTACTTTACACAGTTTCAATAAGTAAAAAGTATCTACTCAAAGACTCTTTATTACCGAGAGTCAGTTTTATAGAAAAACTGGTGTCCAAACTTCACCTGTTCGTAGCATCTTAAGAGGATTTTCAACAGTTGATCGTAAGAGAAAGATAATAGCTGATAAGAAGTATTCCTAGTAAATCAATAACAGGAGAAGCCTCGAGATATTCTAATCGCAAACGTTTAATTTCTGAGACAGAATCAAGCGTCTCACGTGTCACATCGGACGTGTACTAATTACCGATTCGTGCACACGGTAAACGAGAAGTAACACGAACTAATCGCTGACAGTTGATCTCAAGAACGATAGAGAGCGCTATAAATTTGATGATAATTAAACGTATTTCCTAAATATTAACAAAACGTATCGGAGACATGTTCTGGGTTTTCGAGGGAGGGTAAAAGTTTTTCTGACACATTTTACTACCTTTCTAGCTAATTTTATCACCGAAGTTTTCCGTGTTTGTTTTCTCTCACAGTCAAAAATATAATTACTTGTACGGAAACAAAATAATAGTGAATATGCCAACGTTTGAACTGTCAGACATATTACAGGGTGGCCCGTAAGTCCATACTCATCCATATGTTATTATGCTGTATTCAATTATGCATGTATTATAAATTTGTTTCTTTTATTCAGAGAAATATGGCCGATGTAAGCCCATTTACACTTGAAAATGTCCCACAGAACATGGCGTCGCATAATATTATGCAGCGAGAAAAAGGGACAGCACACAGATACACTGAATACATAAGATATATGGATGGGTAGGGACTTACGGGCCACCCTATATGCTGCGGTTTACAACAATGTTCTTGGTCAAACGAGACTTTAACGGTATCACTGACACATTAGTATGTCTGCAGACTTATACTGCTGAAAACCATGCACAGATAGCCCTTTGTGTAGCTTTGTGGTTAATAACAAACAAGAGCCATTATATATGGAGTTAGATACACTTCAGCAGGGTATAAAAAACTTTCTTGAATGATGACCTATGACTTTTAATCATTTATCAACGTCACAAAAAATAAATAAAATATTTGATAAATATGAAATATGGCAAACGTGGATGCTCAGCGTCAGGATACTACACTTTTAATTTGAGCTTTAGATACTATTCACTCAGAGTGTTCATTACATTGAGACCTGCGGCGCTGCCGCTTTAGTCAAAAAATGAAAAACAAAGTCGGAAAAGAAAGCGTAATCATGGTACAAGTTAATTAATGACTTCGGCTAAATACGTTGTTTATTATCTTCCTCGTGCAAGGCAAGAAGGGAGCGACAGCTAATAATGTGGCCAAGTTAGAAAACTATTAACATAACAAGTCATCGTGAAAGCGAATTACTAAATTTCGAAGATATCACACGAGTAACTCCATTAAACTTTGCCATTATAGCTCCCCTTTGTTAGTAAATAACACCAATAATAACTGAAGGCTGTATTGTTAGTGAAAACTAATGACAACTTGACTAAAATATCTATGTTGAAAAACACACTTATAGAAAATGTCCAAAATGTTTAAACAGATAAGGCGTTACAAGCATCAGACAAGAGTGAATCTAAGATGACTGAGCGCAAACCGTAACATACATCAGACAAGAGTGAATTTAAGATAACTGAGCACAAAGCGTTACATACATCAGACAAGAGTGAATTTAAGATAACTGAGCACAAAGCGTTACATACATCAGACAAGAGTGAATCTAAAATAACTGAATACAAAACGACGTACACATACAGATTGAGTTCAAGATGACTGAATACAAAGTGTTACACACCTCAGACGAGAGCAAGTTCAATATGCCTAGATGCAAGTTGTTATACACCTTAGACGAGGGCGTGTTCAAAATGCCTAAGTACAGTGCGTTACATGCATGAGACGAGAGTAAATATAAAATAAACTAAATACAAAGCGTTGCAGATGTCAGGTAAGAGTAAGCCTAAACTGCCTAAGTATGAAGTGTTACATATATCGTACGACAGTAAGCCTAACGTGCCTAAATAGAAAGCATTACACACATCAGAGAAGAGTAAGTATCAAATACTTAAATACAAAGCGTTACGTACATCAGGCGAGAGTAAGCCTAAAATGCCTACATCCAAATGGTTACACACATCAGACGTTATAGTGAGTACAAAATACCCGAATACAAACATTACATCTAGCGAAGTGACTGCACTAAAGATTTTCTGTTAAGGAGTGTTTGTTATCAGTAACGGTCTCTATGCCTGATACAAGATTTGTATTTATTAGCACGTAACAATAGTCGCGCGCGGAGTTCTCGTGCAGAGCCATTCGAGAAAGATACTTTTCTAATCTATGTGCCTGGAAATTGTGAAGGGGTAATCGAATAACTTCTAAACAGTAATGGTGTTTTTCTCCAATAGACCTGAGCTCATAAATATTCAACGAATGATAATTTTATTCTCAACTTATTTTAATTAAAGAGACTGGAATCGAAAAACAAAACCCTGAGAAATTAAATTCTGGACAAGTATGGTGATTGAATAAGATACAATTTTTTTTTTCAAACAGAGCAACAAGTTTGACGAATAGTGACAAAACAACTCCGAGGTTTAAAAATATTTGAAATGAGAAAATGAAACAAAAAAAATTGATTAATTTTGCTACTAGCCGTTTAAGTTTAATATTGACGAAACAGCTCTAAGTAAGACTGGATCGTTGCTTTGAATTCATATCTTACAAGAAACTGTTTCGTTTTTTTTATTATAAATCTTTTCCATTAATATCAATAACTTTAACAGAAATTGTCAAACTGTAAACTGAAAAACAATATCTTATTAAACTGTTTTCTATAAGGCAATGACGATTAGCTACGATTTCAGTTATCTCTTTACTCAGTCAGTGTTACCGAAAACAAATATTTAAAACTAACATCAACTCTTTGAAACAAGTTGCACCGAGTAAACAAAATGACAGAATTAATCACGAAAGTTTAGTTTTAGGCAAAACATTATCTCGAGTACAGTGAAACTAACTTCTGCAATCAGTAAGGTTTGGTTTGAATTTCGCGCAAAGCTTCTCGAGGGATCTCTGTGCTAGCCGTTCCTAATTTAAGATTAAACGGAAAGCAACTGGTCCTCACCATCCACCACTAATTACTAGACTACAATTTTGCCAATGAATAGTGGGATTGACGGTCACAATATAACGCCCCCACGGCTGAAATGGCAAGTATGTTTGGTGTGATGGGGATTCGAACCCACGACCCTCATAGTACGAATCGAGTGCCTTAACCACCTGTCAATGACACGCCGCACTCAGTCACTAATACAACTTATTATATGAATTGCTGTAACTTTGCTATGCAACAAATACGACATTAAAAGTGGTTTTTTTTAGTATCAATATGATATTGAAATGCACTCAAACTGAAATATGATGAATCTCTTGGCTTTAAACAGTTTATTTCTTGTTAGCATTAAGATATTTAAATATGTATTTAAGGAAGTGTTATTATCATTTTCGTATTTAAATACATAATTAAGAAAGGATGAGAATTCGTTAAAATATTTAAATACGTAATGAATGATACACGCCTTTATTGATATATAATTATTTATTAGCGTATTTAAATGAGCACTTTAGAAATGTTATCATTCATTACATTATTAGAATACACATTTAATGATGTATAATGGCTCATTAGCATATGTATTTAATGAAGTATAATGGCTCATTAGCATATGTATTTAATGAAGTATAACAGCTCATTAGCATATGTATTTAATGAAGTATAATGGCTCATTAGCATATGTATTTAATGAAGTATAATGGCTCATTAGCATATGTATTTAATGAAGTATAATGGCTCATTAGCATATGTATTTAATGAAGCATAATGGCTCATTAGCATATGTATTTAATGAAGTATAATGGCTCATTAGCATATGTATTTAATGAAGTATAACAGCTCATTAGCATATGTATTTAATGAAGTATAATGGCTCATTAGCATATGTATTTAATGAAGTATAATGACTCATTAGCATACGTCTTTAATGAAGTATAACAGCTCATTAGCATATTTAGTTAATGAAGTATAATTGCTCATTTGTCTTCAAAGAAGTCATTTAATGTTAGTGTCACTGATTCTATAGAAGTTCTGATGTTATTTTCAATCAGTTTTGGTTTCCTTGTGGTAAGTAAGAAGTGTTGACGATTGTTAAACACACCTTAATGATTAAAGAGAAACATTATATAACTATCACTGTGGTGAATTCATGTCTGTAAACGTTCTAACTCCTATTTCACCTTCTTCTAACTAAAAATGTAGAGTTTTGTAGCTAGAATACATTAATCAGACAATAAAGTAAAATTGCTTCTTTGGTCAGATATAAACTGTATTTTATTCTTGAGATGAGAAAGCAGGTATGGCCATTCGTCATGACGAGAAAACCCTCTTGTATAGAAAATTATATATTTAAAACGGCTGGTATGGGTAGAGAAAACACTAGTAGAGGAGCGAAAAACGTTTCAACCTTCTTTTTGTGAATATGACGATGACGGAAGAAGGTCGAAACGTTGTTCGCTCCTCTATTAGTCATTTCTCTACCCATACCAGCCGTTTTTAAATATATAATATATGGCCATTCTTATTATTTCTTACTTTTTTGTTTGTCGTTCTGAAAAGACGATAAATGTGACACCAGTTAAGTACGATTAGCTTGTTTCAAAAGTTGTTCAAAGCCGCATTATCCATTCCTAATTTAACAGCGAATAACTAAAGAGAGGGCAGCTAGTCATCACCACCCACCGCCAACTTTTGGGTTACTCTTTCGCAAACGAATTGTGGGATTTGCCCAAACATTATAGCATCCCTGCGCTCTCAAAGGGCAAGCATGTTTGGTGGCACAGGGATTCGAACCTATAATAGCTCTCACATTTCGAGTACAACGTTTTAACCACCTGGTTATGCCGGGCAAGTTACGTAAGAAGTAAGTGAGTGTTTGTTGTTAACCACAACGCAATGCATCAACTTTGCTGTATCCATCAAGAGGTATCGAAATCCGGTTATTAAAGTTTCTTTGTTCATTTCTCCAAGCTGAACTTAAGCATTTTAAATCGGCAAGAATTAGTTTTACAGCTTATTAAATACATACAATGGATATCGATAAAATAAAAATAATGTGACGTTTCAGGGGAAATAACATACTTCAAGAATATGTGAAAACTTTGAAAATTACTAACCTGTCACACCTTGACTTATTCCTTCCTCACATCGAATACTGAAGAAGCCCATAAATGTGTTGTAGTTATACGGTACTAAGTCTAGTTAGGTGACTTTCATGTGTGTTTTATATGTATCGAGCGAATTTTCTCATTTTCTTGATGCTGTTCACGAAACTACACCAAATGGATTCAGGAGTCATGGAAAGAACCACATTTTGTGCCATCTGATGTTTGCTGAATTAGTGTCGACTGCCATGCTTGAAGGAAATATACACCAGCGAGGTCTCAACATTTTCTTCAACGGTTGAGTTCTTTTCTCTCAAAATCTTGTTGCCAGGTTACTTAATGCTTCTAGCTTCGCTATAAGCAACATACGGTCTGTTATATTGGTTTAAATACCGACTATCTTTATCCATTCTCTCTCCAGCCACATTGATATTCTAATTAACAAACAACTTAATGTGAGGTGAAGCTATTTATCAGGAGAAGAAACAACTCATAGATTCCTTCTTGTCTTTAACCATAGAATGGTAAACAACTCATAGATTCCTTCTTGTCTTTAACCCTAGAATGGTAAACAACTCATAGATTCCTTCTTGTCTTTAACCATAGAAAGGTAAATAACTCATAGATTTCTTCTTGTCTTTTACCATAGAAAGGTAAATAACTCATAGATTTCTTCTTGTCTTTAACCATAGAATGGTAAACAACTCATAGATTCCTTCTTGTCTTTAACCCTAGAATGGTAAACAACTCATAGATTCCTTCTTGTCTTTAACCATAGAAAGGTAAATAACTCATAGATTTCTTCTTGTCTTTTACCATAGAAAGGTAAATAACTCATAGATTTCTTCTTGTCTTTAACCATAGAATGGTAAACAACTCATAGATTCCTTCTTGTCTTTAACCCTAGAATGGTAAACAACTCATAGATTTCTTCTTGTCTTTAACCCTAGAATGGTAAACAACTCATACATTCCTTCTTGTCTTTAACCATAGGATGGTAAATAACTCATAGATTCCTTCTTGTCTTTAACCATAGAAAGGTAAATAACTCATAGATTCCTTCTTGTCTTTAACCATAGAAAGGTAAATAACTCATAGATTTCTTCTTGTCTTTAACCATAGAATGGTAAATAACTCATAGATTCCTTCTTGTCTTTAACCACCACAAAATAGGAAGGAACTCTTAGCTTATTTCTCGTCTTTAACCAACACAAAAGAAGAAATAACTCGTCGCTTCTTTCTTGTCTTTAACCACACGTGAAGAAATAACTCATGGTTTCCTTCTTGTCTTTAACCACCATAAAAGAAATAACAGCTGGTATATATATATTTCATGACATTGTAAACGTTATTTGGACGAACTACTAACATTTTTACACCTTAATTATTAAATCACATTTCTCACCCAACTCAAGATCGTAAGGCAGTACCTCATTCTACACACTTTAAAATAAAGGAAGAAGGATGCCCCTAGTACAAATGATTCATTATATATTATAAGAACGAATAGCAAATACTAATGCTGTAGCCAGCTGTTATATCTCTTAGCAATAATATATTCAGTTCACGGAGAATTCCCGCTCATTCGATAATGAAATGGCAACATGGATAAACTTGTAGCTAGAGGATTATAGGAACTCTTCGCGAAAAGAAGTATTCACACAGCAAATTCCTAATGGATTTAAGGTCAATGAACAGAATATTTTAAAGAAAGAAACCTTCAACGTTTTCTGTGGAAGCAGAATGTTTAAGAGCATAACAAAATGATACAACCAAACCATAACCAAATGTGGCACAAATAGCGACATCTTTTTGCAACAATACATTCATTTTGCTGAGTATTCTCGCACATTCGACAATGAAATGAATCTATAGAGAGGTTACATGAGTTATAAGAGTGACAGTCAATTTGGTTAAGGACATGAAAATTGAGTATTAACTTCTAAAATAAAATTAAACTTCGATATAACTGTATTTTCTCGAAGTGCCTGTTTTAACTTTTAAGATATAAAATACACCATTCTTAATGCGCCACGTATTCATTTTAAAGACTTAACTTCAACCCTTTCGGATCATTTTGAGAAACCTCTATCCATTTGATTACCATACTTACAAATTACTATAGCATTTGTCTGGCGAAAAAACAAACAACAATTTAATTTCTTTAATAATTGAACATCCGTTAGCGAAAAACTATTTTTCAGCGGAAGTTATGAGTCGACGAATGATTCAACGCTTACATTCGAAACAAGAAAATATGACCGAAACAGCATTTCAGAATATTAATTCTCATTTAACTTGTTATTCTACAGAAGCCTGAACGTTCTGAGTATCTAATTAATCTATCCATAAATTAGTCAGTTGAAAAGATTTATAAATACTTCGAGCAACTCTGTACAAACTGTTATTTCACACACATTTCAACACTTCGCTTTCTTTCGGTAGTTAAGGTATTAGTTTTAAGGTTCGGGGAATTTTTCTGTAGTTCGATAACCATTGCTTGCAAGAAATAAACAAAACCTCATAATGTATTATTTTAATATCCTACATTTTTCTGTTTCCTTTTCTTGTATGTGTGTGTTATCTGGTAATCTCGTTGGAGGTTTTTTTGTTTTATTTTTCGACAAAAGTTTCGCCAATCGATAGGATGAGCACGGCATAGTTACGAGCAAAGAAACTTCTATGAAGAAATAGTTGAGACCGAGATTACTGGTTAGGTTTTGCTAACATGGTACTTACATATTATTGACGAAAAATGATGAAAAACAAACCCACCGATTCTGAAATAGCGTGATTTCATTAATTTTAGAAGAATTATGGCTAATTACATTGTCTGTTTTCCGTTCGATTTCGGAATTTAAGAATTTTAAGAAAAAATAAACTGAATTTTACTTCACGTTGTTATAAGTTTTCTAGTTGTCCTAAAAATGAAAATGACTATCAATTTTGATAGTCCACACTGATCATGTGTTAATGAAATGTAGGCTAAGAATTTGATTGGCTAAATTCTGTGAACTTGTCGTATTAGAAAGCTTTTGTTCATTAGGATTCTAACTTTACACCTGATTCAAAAGATTTGGTCAAGTTTAAAACTATTTACAATTTGTAGTATTTGACGAAGTGTATGATTATTTCACTTTTTTTGTGTTTTAAAACATGAGTGACTTTTTTGAACTACTGTTGTTTCTTAAATAGAGATAGTTTCATATTTTACGATTCTCAGTCTGTTAGGTAGTGCACTAACTAATACCTAAACTAGTTTTATTCTAAATTTATTCTCAGGTGTAAGGCTATCTGTCTAAGTGAAAGATGTCCTATATGCAAAACATGATATGTGAAGAATATGGTAGTTCTAGTTCATTTAACGTGGATAAACTTTATATCTACAGCCTAAAACATACACGTATAACATCTAACAACACAAACTATTTAATAAGGAGCATAGTATGATATATATAGTTTTTCAGCTTAAAGTTTGACCGACTTAAAACGAATGAAATTCACTCTAAATAAAACATATTACATCAGCAATTTATCACGAACGATAGGATATATTATTGACAAATTAATATAATCATGAACAAACAAGCGAATTATGTAACAACCGCTAAAAAAAAAAAACATACACAGAGACATCAAAGAGTTCATTATAAAAAAAAATCCAGTGACATCTTAAAATATAGAGTTGTTAGAGTTCTCTTTTGATCAGTTTTTGTTCCGTTCTTACCGATTCTTTCGATAGTAAGACATTTTACAGTAAGTGGATTTTTGACCGGCTTACTTATGTTGATGTTTTTTAGCCAACACTCACTTAATACCCCTAATAAAATCGTTTGATCGTTTACTCAGATTAACCATCTAACTATTCATATTAGACAGTCTTGTTAGTAGGAAGAGTGATGTTCTTAGTGATGAAATCCACGAGAAGATAGATTCTTATGAAAGAAATCCACGGGAAGATAGAAATTCTTATGAAAAAAGTTCACCAGAAGCCTTAGCTTGAATAACAAGCACGTTCTTGTTTTATTGGTTTGTTTTTTAAGGTAGTAAAATGTAGCTATGGGCTCAATAAATCACCAAGTATCAGAGTTAAAGCTGTAAACACGGGGTTTCATTTCACTGTTGTTAAGCAGAAAAGGTTATTTGTACACTGTCCACTGCTGGTAACAAAATGCAACTTTTAACATTATAATCCCACACCATTGCCGATAATTATAATCTACCGGATAGGGGTCCACTAAGTATATAGGGATTTTTTCTGCTTCCGACTCAGTTATCTAGTGTTATTTAAATTCTAAATATTAATATATTTATCTCTTTTGTTTCTTTTTATTTGGTTTGTTTCGTTTTATTATGTCGTTTAGTGGATTCGTTCGCCAGAAAGAACCTCGGTTTAAGACACTGCATGTTCCAACGCAACAGAATAGGCGGAGTACATTTATTATACGAGGACTTTGAATTCGCAGAGTATGTTTATGCAAATAATTGATCTGCTCGCACGAGAGAGTGGGGATAGTCTGAAAAGAATTTCCTGTTTCAGGCATCAATTTTTATCGTATTGTTGTAAGGAGATAAATGCTTCCAATATATATATATATATGTATAATATTTTGTTACTAATCTCTCAGCAGAATAATATGGGAAAATGTTTGTTGAAATTCGCTCGAACTATTTTTCTGCCTTCAAAGTACATGATAACGACAGTACAACGCTGTTTTTGATTGAATTTATGAGTAAGGAAGATGAACATAGCTAGACACGTAGAGCTGAGGATTTTAACCACATTAGTAACTCCGTATCTAGACTACTTGTTATTTTATAGGTTACGGTGGCATTTGCAGGTTAGGACTGTGTAAGAAGAACCTTTCCAAAGCTTGCTCGTGAAAACTGCGTGTTTCGTATCGATATACAAGAAAGAAAGTAATACTAAAATTCGCAGATTTAAGACATTATCTACGCTGCTGACGAAAGTGTAAAGAATGACAAAAAATAAATATTTTTTTGTAAGTAGTTTAGGCCTCAGTACTGAATCTTTTCTTATGTTTCTGATTGTTTATATTATTTGTAAGTTTCATGATAGAATTCAACAAAGTTTGGAAACAGTATAAACAAAATCTGAATGATATTTCTAAACGGTGAGCTTATGAAACAATGAGAGAAAGAACAATTGGATACATATACATAAATAATTCATAAAATGTACCGAAAAGTAAAACGCCAATAAAATATTTATGAAAAACTTCCTAATATATTAAAAACAAAAACAAATAGTAAACTAATCAGAATTCGATTTTTTATGTGTGTATTAGTAAACACAAATCTACACAAGGGACTAGCTGTGCAGTGCTCTCCACGAGTATCGAAGCCAAATTTATAACGTTATAAGCTCTCAGAAGAGAGTAATTCAAGGTACAAATTATCCCACGTCTTGGTGAGATAATTTTAGACATTCCCTTTCAATGAAGAAGTTACTTCAATTAGGCCTGGCATGGCCAAGCGCGTAAGTCGTGCGACTCGTAATCCGAGGGTCGCGGGTTCGCGCCCGCGTCGCGACAAACATGCTCGCCCTCCCAGCCGTGGGGGCGTTATAATGTGACGGTCAATCCCAATATTCGTTGGTAAAAGAGTAGCCCAAGAGTTGGCGGTGGGTGGTGATGACTAGCTGCCTTCCCTCTAGTCTTACACTGCTAAATTAGGGACGGCTAGCACAGATAGCCCTCGAGTAGCTTTGTGCGAAATTTCCAAACAAATACCAAGAGTCAGTTTTATAGAAAAACTGGTGTCGAAACTTCACCTGTTCGTAGCATCTTAAGAGGATTTTCAACAGTTGATCGTAAGAGAAAGATAATAGCTGATGAGAAGTATTCCTAATAAATCAATGACAGGAGAAGAAGCCTCGAGATATTCTAATCGTAAACGTTTAATTTCTGAAACAGAATCAAGCGTCTCACGTGTCACATCGGACGTGTGTTAATTTCCGATTCGTGCACTCGCTGAACGAGAAGTGACAACAGCTAATCGCTGATAGTTGATCTCAAGAACGATAGAGAGCGCTATACATTTAATGATAATTAAAGATATTTTCTAAATATTAGTAAAAACGTATCGGAGACGTGTTCTGTCTTTTCGAGGGGGATCAAAGTTTTTCTGACATATTTTCGACTCTATTAGTTCACTTTATCTTCTACGCATTTCGTGTTTGTCTTACCCCACAGTCCAATTCGTTATTCGTTATTGAATGCTTCGTTTACAATTATGTACCTGGTTGAAAGAAGTTTTTCAGCATCAGAACAACAACAACAAAAAAAGGTTTACTTTGGGAATAATTTAGAGCTATCATGAGTGAAACGTAAAAACATTTTATCTTAGGCCTAACTATTTAGTTATTAACAATCTAGTGCACTTTAAACTATTAAAAGAAACGAAAAAAAAACCACTGTGGGAGATATCACATGGACTTGTATTTTCAGATCATGTGATTTCCAATCAGCTTGCATAATATTATATTTAAGAGATGATTTAAATTACCAACAAACAAAGGTTTCTGCTTTTTGTAAAATGAAAATTTCTACTATTCTCTGTGTTGTGTTTTCTTCGTAAACTCAGATCGTTTCTAAACTCCTTTGTTGTTTGTTTTTTACAACACCCTCTTTGTTAAGTATTACATAAGTTCACAAACAAAAGTAGCCTGGGCCCGGCATGGCCAGGTGGTTAATGCATTCGACTCGTAATTCGAGGGTCACGGGTTCGAATCCCCGTCACATCAAACATGCTAGCCTTTTCAGCCGTGGAGACGTTATAATGTTACGTTCAATCTCACTATTCGTTGGTAAAAGAGTAGCCCAACAATTGGCGGTGGGTGGTGATGACTAGTTGCCTTCCCTCTAGTCTAACACTGCTAAATTAGATACCTCTAGTGCAGATAGTCCTCATGTAGCTTTGCGTGAAATTCAAAATAAACCAAATAAAAGTTGCCAAGTGGCGATGTAATACATTTACAGTATTACAGACATTTAGATTTTAATTGTCAAACAATTTTATGTATTCTTGAGAATGAGGTATAGTGGAACGAGTCAGTACTGTAAAGAGTGAATTTTTGCGAAGTTTAATTATCCATGCATAAGCTAGAATTTCGACGTATTACCGTCTCCAGACGTTTATGTGTAACAAATACTAACTTATGTAATGGAGGATTTTTTGATGATTTATCATTTTATTTTGCTTGTTTTTAGTTGAACACAAAACTACTCGATAGGCTATCTGTGTTGCGCCTACCACAGGTATCAAAACCCTACTTTTAGCGTTATAAGTGAACTTATAATTAAGTTCATAGTTAAGTGAACTATACTCGAAAGTATCTCGTGACACGTGGTTGTTGGAAGATCAATTTTATCTGATCCCGATCTTCCTCGGGCAATAGATATGAAAATTACTCACAAGCTAAGAAAGGGAAATAATTAGGTCTATTTTAGAACGATCAGATTATCACTGAAAAGAAAGGACAAATATGATTTTAAAAAGTATGATAAGAAAACATTTTTTTACTGAGCAAAAAGGTAACTTGACACGTGGTTGCTCAAAGAGATGTGTCAAATAACAGAACTCAAACGAACTTGCTGGAACTTACGTTCCAGCCGATAATATTTCGAGGGTATCGAATTTGCTTTGAGCTTCGTATTTTTGACAATTTGTCAATCTTTCTCCCTCACTCATGTGGAACCCATAAACATCTACTGGACTATTTTTCAGGGAGACTTCTTTCTTTTAGTTTGTACGTTTGCTGTTTTGTTTTTTACTTTCGCGCAAAGCTACACGAGAGCTATCTGCGATAGCCGTCCCTAATTTTGCAGTGTAAGATTAGAGGGAAGATAACTAGTCATCACCACCCACCGCCAACTCTTGGGATATTCGTTTACCAACGAATAGCGGGATTGACCACACATAATAACGTCCCCACGGCTGAAAGGGCGAGCATATTTGATGCGATGGGGATTCGAACTCGCGATCCTTGGATAACGAGTCGAGCGCCTTAACCAACTTGGTCATGCCGGGCCTGTACGTCTGTAAGTGACAATAATACTGGTTGAGTCTCCTGATGAGACATTGACAACAATACTGGTTGAGTCTCCCGATGAGACATTTGTAAGTTTAGAAACCTACAACACTTTTCTTCTTCTTTTTTAATTACGAAGTTCGATTTCTGAGGTGAACATAACAGATAGTACAGAGTAGCTTTGTTTTTTAGAAAAATGCTGGTACAAATAAACTGTAAAAATCTCAGTTATTTCCTTAATATTTATTTTTAAACTCTCGTTAAACAGATGCCACTTCTTGCAACTATTTTAACACTTTACAGAATAATAATTATAAATATTTTAGCTAAACAAAACCTAGAACCACGTCGCATTTATAAACACCCTATCCAAAAAAAAAAAAAAAAAAAAAACACCAAGCTGCTTGGTTTGGCTTGTTTTTAAATTCGCGCAAAGCTACATCAGGGCTATCTGCGCTAGCCGTCCCTAATTTAGCAGTGTAAGACTAGAGTGAAGACAGCTAGTCATCACCACCCATCACCAACTCTTTGGCTATTCTTTTACTAACGGATAGTGGGATTGACCGTTACATTATTACGCCCCAATGGCTGAAAGGGTAAACATGTTTGGTGTGGCGGGGATTCGAACCCGCTCCCCTCGAATTACGAGTCAAGAGACTTAACCAACTGATCATGCCTGGCTTACCAAGCTGCTCATAATACTAATGGGCACGACGCATTTGCAAGAATCGTGTGAAAGAAATACACCAGGTTGGTCATCTCACAGTGGCCACGAAACGATTTAATATAATAATTATTCAACAGAGTCTCTACATAAAACGCCGTTAAAAACATATACAAGTCATCATGTTGAACTCGAAGTTTAAATCTTTCGAATTTGTAAAGTACTGTTTGAGAACAATATTCGATATAAAACAGAATTAAAACCTCACTTCGTATAGTGTTCTTTAAAGCAGCTATAGCCACTAAAGTACGTTTACGTATTAACGTGAGAGTGGATCTGTATATATCCAACACTTCGTACATGAACTTTGTCTTCTTGAAGCAGAATGGCTCAGTTTAGGACTACAGTGTCCATCAAAGAATAAACATGTTCTAGGACAGGACTTAAGTACATAACACTTTGCTATCGCTTTAGCTTTTAGTGATGACACACAGCCCAAACTATGTCAACAAATGATTATATATATATACACGTTTAAGATTTTTTCTTTTCCACCAAAGGTAAAATTGAAAACAAAAAGGATCTGTAATGTAATGTATTATTTGATTGTCAGTGCCATTTTCTGTGGGCTGCAGTTTCACATATTCGAGGCTTTTCAGCACAACATGAGTCAACAAACCAAAGAAATACCGTTAGACTCTTTTATGGTGAAGTGTATGTAACATCTATGGGTTTTTGATTACTTTGAATTAACTTAGTTCACCATATGATGAACTAAAACGGAATCCAACCCACACAAATATCTCAACGAATAACAACATCATAGCCTCTGCATGAGGATCTACCATTTTGTTTGTTTGTTTTGAATTTCTTACAAATATACACAAGGGCTATCTGCGTTAGTCGTCCCTAATTTAGCAGTGTAAAATCACTCACCGCCAACTCTTGGGCTTCTCTTTTACTAACGAATAGTGGGATTGAGTATAACATTATAACGTCCCCACGGCTGAAAGGGCGAGCATGTTTGGTGCGACGGGGATGCGAACCCGTGACCCTCATATTACGAATCGAACGGCTTAACCAAAACATCAAACGTAAATCTCCCCTTTCCTGTAACTACAAAATATATTGTACTGTTATAAACCTTTTTATAATATTCATAAAACAAGAATAGACTTGCAAAAGTTGAAATTACATGAACACACGACATTACAACTTGAGACACAAAAAATTCATTATACAGATCTGGTTCCTGATTGGCTGTTTTTATTTCGATAACCGTGTCTTCTCAAGGCTAAGTGGTTAAAGTTTGTTTGTTTGTTTTGAATTTCGCGCAAAGCTACTCGAGGGCTATCTGCGCTAGCCGTCCCTAATTTAGCAGTGTAAGACTAGAGAGAAGGCAACTAGCGACCCTCGAATTACGAGTCGAACGCCTTAACACGCTTGGCCATGCCGGGCCTAAGTGGTTAAAGACCACAAATAATTAATATCCTTTAACTTTGTGTTGAAACGTATTTTGTACTCCAAATGAAAACTCCGGTTTTCCACATTACAGTCGGAATAAATTTTGAATTGAAGGTTCGGAAATAATATTTTATTATTTATAAATACAGAGATAGAGAAGAAATAGACTGATAATTTTTCTTTTTTCCCCTATTTTTATTAAATGACTGAACATTTATTATGCAGATACCATTGACAAACATCAGAATCACTTATTCAGGTACTCTTACGACCTTTTATTATTTTTAAATATTTTCAACCAAATATTACACATTTATTTTGTTCATCTTTTTAGTTATTAGTATTATCATTACGAATCACATTTTTATTTAAAACCAAACCAAGTTTGACCAATAAGAAGCTCCATCTGGAGTTGTTTTGAATTAAGCACAAAGCTACACAATGGGCTATATTTGTGCTCTGCCAACCACGGGTATCGAAACGCGGTTTTTAGCCTTGTGAGTCCGCAGACGTACCGCTGAGCCACTGGGAGGATTCTCCATCTGGAAGGGAAAAGGTTTATTTTCAAGTACTCTCGCGTAACAACAACAACAAAGACGTTGGACAAAAAGGAAATGACCAGATCTTTAATGGGTAATGAGAATTCTTCTGTAAACTTCATTAGGATTTCTATGCTTGGACTAATAACAAGTCATTATGAAGAGTTACCTACCCTACAGTTGAAAGATATTCTTGATGACGAGAAACCCATTTGAAATAAAAATGTATCTCAGGTTAACCTGAAGATGATCTAGGAAGGTCAAAACGTTGTTCTTTGTTTATCAATGAAAGTGTTAATACCCATACCAGCCGTTCTGAGATACAGATGAAAGATACCTCCACAGTTGCCTCACACACAAAGTTTGTATTTGTGTTGCAAGATGGCCATACATCCAAAGTTTTAAGCAGTGTTATTGTAAATATTATTTATGATTTGTTATCAAAGTAGAAAAGATACATCATGGAATTATTTGTAGATAAAACAGAAATGTATGGTTAATAGTTATTAGATATGCCTTGGATAAAACTTGTATTGAAATTTGAAACTATGATCCATAAACATCCTGTAATTTTTAAAGAACTGCCCAGGTATCTGTAAGCACGATCTTTCAGACATTCTGCAAGTAAAACCACCTAGGTACCTTCGGTTAAAATCTTTTAGACGTTCTGTGGATTACAAAGGACCTGGAAACCTTCAACTAAGATATTTTGGGCATTCTGTAAGTTCAAAACTATCTATAGCCCCTTAATTAAGATCTTTTAGACATTCTGAAGTTTGGAAGTTTAAGCAGTGATTATTGGCACGTGCAACGGAAATACTTGCGCACAGTGTGTGTTTGAGCCTGTCTTCTACTAACTTCTGCTTATCTGTTACGTAAGCTCTTTCTAGTAATTTCGAGGGAACTAGGAAAGCAAACATGGTGATCCCACACAGGATTTCAGTTCAGTAATTAAAGAACTTGTTTCGCGTATATTCCCGAACAACACGTTCAAACTTGCCTACTGCATACAGTATAATATGGATGCGAAAAGTCTGATAATGTGGTTCAACTGATATGTGTATTACAGTAATATCAGCTACGGTGAAGTGGGTCTACGGATTTACAACGCTAAAATCAGCGGTTCGATTCCCCTGCGTGGACACAGCAGATAGCTCGATGTGGCTTTGCTATGAAAAAAACACACAAACACCCACGATGAAGTGGATATGATATACAGCTAAAGTAAAACATATATTTTTACAAACATATTTTTCCTGAAATGGTAATGAAAAAAAACAACCTTTATCGATGGTTGAACCCAAATCTCTTTTAGGATTGTTTGCTTTGCGACACCAGTAGATCTATGGACTTGCAACGTTACAATCCACGTTACAACGTGGCTTTGCTATAACACTCACGCTTTCTAATACCAAAATCCTTATATCTTATTATTGATTTTTGCTATTTAGTAAACGGCACATTATAACTGTAAAAAATTATCTCTCTTTCAAAATTTAAGTCAAAGAATATACATAAAATATTCTACACTTAAGTGAATATTATTTTTTCCACATATATAGTTTTCGATAAAGATAATAACTTTTGAGTAATGCTATACGTTCACATGTTTACAGCACGAGACATTCTCACTTTTGATATTTTTGAAGGACATTGCTCGCAGAGTGGTTTCACCGATTTTTGCGAGTAACTTCAGTGTGCAGAAACCATAGAAGTTTAAAACGTGTTTACGAGAAGCGTCAGTTTCAACAGCAAACGTTTGAACTTTATTTATTGATTGATGAAGGCAAGTGTGTTTCGTTGGACAGGTTCTCTCTAATGGAGCAACGTAAGTAAAAAAAAAAAAAAAAGTGAAAACAAAAGGAACACTTTAATAAAAGTTTGAATTTTTTTGTTCTTTTCCTTTATAGTGTTGTATTTCCGGACATAGAAGTTCCATGAATACGCGAATTGTTCCCCAACGAGTAATTTGTAGTTGTACATGTTACGACTTGAACATCTATAGAAGAACCCAGGCTCGTTTCTTTATTATACTTATGAGACGTCTTATTCTTGAAGAGTCTGGACGATTCCTATAGTAAAGTTTATCATTTTTTCGCCCCTGAACTTTCGGCACTTCTTCTCTGGATAAAACAATTAATAACATTAAATGAAAAAGAGTACTTCATCATTATCAAGTTATATTACAACCGTAAAAAAAGAAATCTGTTGACTTGAAAGTTAGTATATTAATTTTAGGTCTGTTGTTATTACAAATCCCGTGGTAGGTCAGCAATAATTTACGGATGTATACCTCTAAAATCCTGGGTTCGATCTTCCTTGGAAATAGCCTGTTGTGTAGCTTGGAGCTATGGAAACTTTGTTAGCCTCATCACGAAATGCATTCACCACCAGGAGAATAGGATGAGAATTAATTTCATGGTAAAATAAATAACACGTACGAATAGCTAAATATATGTATAACATATATAGTCATTCAGTATATATATACCAACTCCTTCTCCTGTTCTGTGAGGGTGGTAAATACTGAGGCTGCATTAAAGTTCAATTGTGTGGATCATTATGGGTCCTAAGTGCCAGCATTTCTCGAGCAGCCTATTTTAGTGGCATTTTTCTTTCTTCGTGTACTTCTTATTCCGTTTCACGAAGACTCATTACCTTTCTACAGTTGTTTATTTGTTTTGTTTTTTGAATTTTGCACAAAGCTACTCGAGGGATATCTGTGCTAGCCGCCCCTAATTTAGCAGTGTAAGACTAGAGGAAAGGCAGCTAATCATCACCACCCACCGCAAACTCTTGGGCTACTCTTTTACCAACGAATATTGGGATTGACCGTAACATTATAACGACCCCACGGCTGAAAGGGCGAGCATGTTTGGGGCGAAGGGGATGCGAACCCGCGACCCTCAGATTACGAGTCGCACGCCTTAACACGCTTGGCCATGCCGGGCCCACTCTACAGTTGCCACAAATGGTGAATGGTATATTTAAATGAAGAACTTTGCTGGCTTGTGAACTGGTATGTGCACGTCATGTCTGAGTTTAATCTCATATCACGTGCAAGACTCGTGAAGTTTTAGCTGTTAAGTTTGTTATAGTAAAACGATTTTGAAGTTCATGTCGCCACGTCTAATCATGCTCTATTTAATGGCCCTTCATTGTAGTTTTCGTTTAAAAGTCTCCATTCTAAGGCTGTCATTCCCAAAGCTCACCACTCAATCTTACTTGCTTTTCATAATCTGTCTTGTATATGACTATAACTATTTTTAAAGATTGTGTTAACAATGCGATCGCAGAGAAATCTATAGGCGCTGCATTCAACGCCTTGACCAGTACGCTTTCTTATGTATTAGCATGACTACCTGTTTTATTCTCCAGCAGTTTTGGGTATGCAATATTTCAAATGAAGGTATGTCTAAACACCTTATCTGGGCGAACCCATACCATCTTGACCTCGTTTATAGACTGAAATCATTTTTGGTTATGCTACCTTTCGTTATTTGAGCAGGTGGACGGGTTTTGTCAATGATCTTTGTGGTCATGGATTCTCACATGTTACAAAACGATACACTTTGCATACTCAGGCTGAAGTATGACATGTCGCAGATCTCTTTCTAAATGGTTCAAACCCTAAGTTAAGTCATATTCCTTTGAAAAGTTACTTGCAATTAACGGCATTCAAAAACAATCTTAGAAGTTTTAACTACCTGATCTGAAGACATTTTAATAATCTGACTGTACGAGTAGTTTGCTTCGAAAGTATATACTTCCCTAAAGCTATATTTTTTCAGTGGATCACGTTACCTACACAACGATGTCAACATTTAGTTCTGATATATGAAGTTTTACCACGAATTTACAACGACTGTGGTTGTCACGTGAACTTCTTATTTGCATTTGTAAAAACTCTTTTAATATGACGTAGAATCCGCTCAGTGTTATTGACACTTTTATACTATGATACATCCTATCATTTCCTCATGGTAGTTTGTATCTAGTTTTATTTGTTTGTCTTAATAGCCCTCTAACAGATCAGCGGTAAGTATGATGACTCAAACCACTAAAAACAAAAAAGATTTATTTCGAAACTCATGGTGCACATAACGTAGACAGCCCATTGTGTAGCTTTGCATTTAACAATAAACAAGCTGTCGTAATATATACATATATCAAAAATAAGGAGATGTTGTTCTTTCGTTTAGCTTTTATACAAATTCACACAAATGTTCTGTGATATTTTCACATCCTAATATTTTATGAACCCTACTGTGCATTTCACTCTTGAAATGAACAAATCGAATGTGTTTATTGTTCGCACTGAATGTTAAAACAATACTATACCATTGTCGAGACTTGATTATAAACTATTGTTGTAAGGATTCCGTTGTCATAGAAACGCAGCGGATGTTTCATTAAGAAAATCATTAATACAGCTATGTAAAGTTCACAATGCAGCCGCTGTTTCTCATTTTCTTAATCAGTAAACTCACCTGTTAAGTACAATTTTATAACTAGGCGCTTAAGAGATAAATGTACGTTTACCTTCTTTATTAGTAGCTCCACCTTGTGAAATTATCAGGTGATTAAATATCTGGCTAATAGAGATGCTTAATGGTATTATTAACATAGATCACTGATTTTAACGAGCGAAACTGTATGGTGATTAATACTGAATAAATAGCTGATTAGTAGAGAGGCTTATTCGTTTTATAAACATGGATCACAGGTTTTGAACCAGTGAAACTGTATGGTGATTAATATAAATAAATAACATGGTTAGTAGAAATATTTAATCGTTTTATTAACACGAACCACATATTTTAACCAGTAACGTAATTTGAAATTAATACTAAATATACAAGTGACATCAGTGACTTATATTTTTATGTTTTCGTGACAAAACTTTTCGAAATGGGCAACATTCCAAGCTGTGTTTTCTTGTCTACCGAGTTTTATGTTTTCTTTATAGTTTAATAAAACTAAAAATGATAATCGTAAACGTAATAAATCACGCTTTTTACAACTAAATGTTCCAAACCATCTGAAATTCCGGAAATCTATACTTTCACTCGAAGCGATTAAAAATAAAGATATCTAAAATAAATGCTTCTAACTGTTTTTTATTATAACTTCGGGTTCATTTTGCATTCATAATGTTATTTAATTTGTACTTTATAAAGTAAAGTCGTCTGTTTGTCGTAATTGGATTGTTCTTTGCTGTTACAATGAGTTTTGTTTTCACTTCGACAAGTTTAATTCGTGTAGAAGCTTGGGCCACTTCTTTCCAAGTATGTACTTTTATGTCTTATTGTTTATACAACAAATATCTATCTATCTCACTTTCACGACAAATGGGCAGTGTACTTAAAAACTGTCGAACGTAAAACACTCTAACGTTAAAAAGAAAAGAGCTCTAAATTGTGTTAAGCCTTTTCAATGCCAGTTTAACAAAACATGAAGAACATAAAGTTCGAACCCCACGAGCAATTTGTGACAAATCTTACAAAACAAAAGACACAATAGAAACCCTTAGCAACGTCAAACAAAAGTAAAGAGCCTTCACTATAACGCTGTTAAATATATTGCAGACATTTCTGTTAACCAGACCTAAAGAACAGAGAACATATGTCAGTGTTAAGCAGTGTATAAAAAAAATTCAGATCTAGCTGTGCGCTAAACAAAACGAAAAAGGAAACAATTCTTCATCGTAAGGCCCGGCGTGGCCAGGTGGTTAAGGCACTCGACTCGAAAGTGGAGGGTGGCGGGTTCGAATCCCCGTCACACCAAACATGCTCGCCTTTTCAGCAGTGAGGGCTTTGTGACGGTCAATCCCACTATTCATTGGTTAAAGAGTAGCCTAAGAGTTGGCAGAAGGTGATGATGACTAGCTGCCTTCCCTCTAGTCTTAAACTGCTAAATAAGGAATGACTAGCGCAGATAGCCCTCTTCATCGTAGAGTTAGTTATTCGGTATCTAAATACGTACGCTACTAAAACCGATCTATTACGTCATCAGATGAAAACTGAAAGTAAAAATAAGTTCCAGAGAAAAACTTTCTAAGTATGAAGTTCATTAATAATCTAAGGTGAGCAAGTTTAACTTGAATATTGAGAAGGACTGGTGTGAATATTGAGTCATCTTAGAAGATGTGATGTTCGTGTGTGTCCGTGATGAAATATTTCCGCCTATCCAACGTCTGATTGTCACAAAACTCGCAGGAGTTCTTGAGTATGCCCAGATTCTTAAACACCTTGTTTTAGTAATTCACCACATTAACTATATAAATTTCACCTCTCATTACCATCGAAATTGCAGGGGTTGAAGTGTATGACCGAGATCTACAGAACACCTAGAAATACAAGTTAAGTGATATGTTTAAGATCGTTCAACTAACATAAAGAATCTGGCCAGTAAGGGGGGGGGGAATTTATAATAAATAAAAATAAAATAGTCTGACAAAAGTCAGTAGACCACATAGTGAATGACGCCATCCATCTCGTCATCCCCGTAAATGTTTTGTTTGTTTGAATTTTGCGTAATGCTACTCGAGGGCTATCTGCGCAAGCCGTCCATAATTTAGCAGTTAAGACTAGAGGGAAGGCAGTTAGTCATCACCACTCACCGCCAACTCTTGGGCTACTCTTTTACCAATGAATAGTGGGATTCACCGTCACATTATAACGCCCCCACGGCTAAAAGGGCGAGCATGTTTGGCGCGACCGGGATTTGAACCCGCGACCCTCGGATTAGGAATCGAACGCCTTAACCCACCTGGCCATGCCGGGCCTCATCCCCCTTAAAACAACAACATAAGTTCCGCATATGGAATCATATGATCGTCATTTATAAGTTAAATACACAGAGCAAGCGGATCACGTATTTACGCAAAACCGAGCATTTTTTCATGGTGTAAGGATACAATTCCAGGCCACCATTTTTAAAAAGCAACATCAGTAGGGTAAAGTTCACCGTTCAGGTCTTCTAAGTATCTTCTCTTGTGAAGACTATGTTCCACTATTTATTTATTCTTATTTATTCTATTATTTATTCTTGCGAAAATTCATATTACTTTTTTCTAAATTTATATTTTATTCCTCTTGCGTGCAGTAGTTTAGGCTACTTTCACATTTTCTCTCTCAAACGAAGACTAATAAGAAATAATCCAAAATCCAAATTATTGAGAGATCGTTCAGGGTTAAAATTTTTGTGCTTTTAAACCTACAGGCGAGAAATGCCTTCTCGTGAACGTTTGTTTTTCTCTTGTTCTGTTCTACATACATCATTTAGATTGCTTTGTTTATTTGTTTTTAAAAAAATGTTTAATGAAACATAGTTGTTTGCACGTATAGCGTAAAGTTTATTTCTTGTGACCATTCTATTTCTATTTACATATTTCTCACCTTTAAAATGACGTAAATACTACATACGTCTGATCAGTACTTAGACTCCGCCCCCAAGTGGCACAGTGACATGTCCGCGTACTCACATCTCAAGAAACCGGATTTTGATACCCGTGATGAGAAGAGCTCAGATACCTCCAAAACACATCTTTGTGTTTAATTCCAAAAAACAAACAAACGAGCAAACGATTCTTTCTAAAAATAATAACGAAAATTTGTTGTTGCGAAGAGAAGAAGATATTGATCCGAACTTTGAAAATAGGATCAGAGAAAATCTACAAACAAATGCACGTGTCCATCCATACTTTATATATTTTTTAACTATCATTAACTCTACACACTGTTATACAGCACATTACTTTCGCATCTCACGCTTCAAACTCTCACCACCCTACAAAATCCAACTGTGCGTGAATTCCCGAATCACGAGAAAGTATTTGAACACTATTGGCGAACGTGAACCTTGTTTTTATTTTACCTTACCTTCATAACGTAATCCCAAGTAATGTACACAAACTTTCTTATTTCTGGCCTTATTTACTGAATGTATCGGTACGTGTTTTTCAGGCTTAGTTTATACATAACAGCTCAATGTTTTTAGATGAAATTAATTTTACTCAAGTTTAATGAACGGAGTCTTTAATATTACTTCTATTGTTTCAATATTACTTTTATTACTTCAATGTTACTTCTATTGTTAGGCCTGGCATGGCCGAGCGCGTAAGGCGTGCGACTCGTAATCCGAGGGTCGCGCTAAACATGCTCGCCCTCCCAGCTGTGGGGACGTTATAATGTGACGGTCAATCCCACTATTCGTTGATACAAGAGTTGGTGGTGGGTGGTGATGACTAGCTGCCTTCCCTCTAGTCTTACACTGCTAAATTAGGGACGGCTAGCACAGATAGCCCTCGAGTAGCTTTGTGGGAATTTCAAAAACAAACAAACAAACTTCTATTACTTCAATATTACTTCTATTGTTTCACAATTATTCGTGTTCTTACAGTTTAGAAACAAATAACATTTTTTTATTTTCTTTACAAACAATATTTAAAGTTCAGAGTTTATCAACAAATTCAAGAAATTTAATAAAGTGTTAAGAATATTTAAAACAAAAACTAGTCAAATAAATCCTTAACTTGTTACTTTAAATAACTTTGAAAATAATATATTAAAGACCTCAATGTATTAAAGCTTACGAATTAATTTAAAGATATAATCCAAGACACATAATGGCCTAGATTTTTTATCATAATTAACCCGAAAAGATATATATTCAAAATACATACCTGCCCTAGATTTTTATTATAATTAACCCAGAAAGATATATATTCAAGATATATACATGCCCTAGACTTGTTGTAATAATTAACTCAGAAAGATATATATTCAAGATGCATACATTCCCTGGATTTGTTATAATAATTAATCCTGAGAGATATATGCAAGGTATATACATACCCTAGATTTGTTGTTATAATTAAC
Organism: Tachypleus tridentatus; assembly: GCF_004210375.1. Taxonomy (NCBI): domain Eukaryota; kingdom Metazoa; phylum Arthropoda; class Merostomata; order Xiphosura; family Limulidae; genus Tachypleus; species Tachypleus tridentatus. The sequence continues at coordinate 26,984,611 of NC_134833.1, forward strand.
TGAGAGAGATTTGTATGTTTGTTTGTAATTAAGCACAAAGCTCCACAATGGGCTATGTGTGTTCTACCCATAGAAAAACAGTTTCTAGCATTGTAAATCCACAGGCATACCGCTGTATATATTTAAAGTATATACATCTGGATTTGGTTTTGTCATTAACTTGGGGAAAAACATATTCAATCTCTCAATATGCTACTACAATTAGTACAGATAAAGATAGGTTAAAGATATTAACTTTTAACCCTATATAGTATGAAAAAGCATGCGAAGACTCGGAAGTGTATATTGAGGTATAATCTAGGTGCTGACCCAATAAAGCAGGAGTTCTCACATTGTTAAGGTGTAACGTAACTACTAACCAACTCAAGCTGAGTTTCTTACGTTGTTAAGGTGTAACGTAACTACTAACCAACTCAAGCTGAGTTTGTTACGTTGTTAAGGTGTAACGTAACTACAAACCAACTCAAGCTGAGTTTCTTACGTTGTTAAGGTGTAACGTAACTACTAACCCACTCAAGCTGAGTTTCTTACGTTGTTAAGGTGTAACGTAACTACTAACCAACTCAAGCTGAGTTTGTTACGTTGTTAAGGTGTAACGTAACTACAAACCAACTCAAGCTGAGTTTGTTACGTTGTTAAGGTGTAACGTAACTACTAACCCACTAAAGCTGAGTTTCTTACGTTGTTAAGGTGTAACGTAACTACTAACCCACTCAAGCTGAGTTTCTTACGTTGTTAAGGTGTAACGTAACTACTAACCAACTCAAGCTGAGTTTGTTACGTTGTTAAGGTGTAACGTAACTACTAACCAACTCAAGCTGAGTTTGTTACGTTGTTAAGGTGTAACGTAACTACTAACCAACTCAAGCTGAGTTTGTTACGTTGTTAAGGTGTAACGTAACTTCAAACCAACTCAAGCTGAGTTTCTTACGTTGTTAAGGTGTAACGTAACTACTAACCAACTCAAACTGAGTTTGTTACGTTGTTAAGGTGTAACGTAACTACGAACCAACTCAAGCTGAGTTTGTTACGTTGTTAAGGTAATAACGTAACTACAAACCAACTCAAGATGAGTTTGTTACGTTGTTAAGGTGTAACGTAACTACAAACCAACTCAAGATGAGTTTGTTACGTTGTTAAGGTGTAACGTAACTACTAACCAACTCAAGCTGAGTTTGTTACGTTGTTAAGGTGTAACGTAACTACAAACCAACTCAAGCTGAGTTTGTTACGTTGTTAAAATGTAACGTAACTACAAACCGACTCAAGCTGAGTTTGTTACGTTGTTAAAATGTAACGTAACTACAAACCGACTCAAGCTGAGTTTGTTACGTTGATAAGGTGTAACGTAACTACTAACCAACTCAAGCTGAGTTTGTTACGTTGTTAAGGTGTAACGTAACTACTAACCAACTCAAGCTGAGTTTGTTACGTTGTTAAGGTGTAACGTAACTACAAACCAACTCAGATGAGTTTGTTACGTTGATAAGGTGTAACGAAACTACTAACCAAATTAGGTTGAGTTGTTTAGGTTGTTAAGGTGTAACGTAACTAAAAAAACGGACTGAAGCTGAGTTTGTTACAGGTGCAAGTATACTGAAATTAAGAATGTTACATAAGCTAAGAAAGCCACTTATGTAAGATTGCTAAATAAAGTATAGTAGTAGAAAAACTGTATTTGCTAATATTAGAAAGATAAGATTAAGTCTATACAAGCTTCGTGCAGTTGAACACTGGCTTAAGATAACTTAAATAATGTACCAAATCATTACAGATATAACCGGTAACTTAAATAATGCACCAAATCATTACAGATGTAACCGGTAACTTAAATAATGCACCAAATCATTACAGATGTAACCGGTAACTTAAATAATGTACCAAATCATTACAGATGTAACCGGTAAGAACACAGTTAGGCCCGAAATGGCCAGGTTGTTAAGGCGCTCGAATTGTAATCTGATATTCGGGTTCGAATCCCCGTCGCACCAAACACGCTCACCCTTTCAGTGTTGGGAGCGTTATAATGTGACGGTTAATCTCACTATTCGTTGGTAAAAGAGTAGCTCAAGAGTTGGTGGTAGGTGGTGATGACTAGCTGCCTTCCCTCTAGTGTTACACTGTCAAGTAAAGGACAGCTAGGGCAGATAGCTTTCGTGTAGCTTTGCATGAAATTCAAAATAAAAAACAGAAAAACAATAACACAATTAATTACAAATATTTAACTCAAGTACTCATAGTGGCGTAAAACTCTTCTGTATGTCTTGCTACAATCAACCAAACTGGCAGTTTCTACTGTTAGGTTAGGTATTTCGAAAATTTCTGATACAAGTTTATATAAAACAGTTTTGTTTCGTGGATTCTCCTCACCTTGTTAACGTGAAACCCTGTTGTGTTTAGAGACAGAAAACGTAGTCTACTAAATAGTGACGGTGTCTAATAAAAACACCAGAGAATTTTAACAGTCAAATTGAATAGCCAACAGGTGGCACTACTAATAACTAAATATCATATTCTCTCAAAAGTAAGTTTGGAGTTTTCAACAACGCCTCTGCATAAATATTAATAAATAATACTAAAATATATTTCTGCTGTAGGATGTTTCATATTAAGTTAAAAAGATTTCCTGTACAGATCTTCAGAAAAATAGGAATGATTATTTGAAGTATTCATTTTTTCATAGATTTTTAAAAACAAACGTAGCTTGAACTAAAGAATTATTTAAAAAAAGGTTTGGTTTGAAATTCGCCAAAGCTACACGTAGAATCTGAGTTGCAAAGAGAAGCTTGGCCAGTAGCTATAAAACGTTGACAAAGTTATCTTTTTTGTCTTTCAATAATCAACATAAAAATAGTCCTATAATCTGCGCAGAAATGTGTAGCGGGTTTGCCCAGATATTATCATTATTCGTTTTTGTGTTTCAAGAGCCTCCAGCATAAAAGCTGATCAAAAAGTTGATCATTTAAAACCTAAAAAGTAACTATCATGTTTCACTAAATAAACCACAAGAAAAAGTGAAGTAATTCTAGTCATACGACGTGCTTTTGTTTTCAAAGCTCTATTTCTAAAGCGGAAGTTCTACAACGTTATAAATATAATAATTTCGAGATTTGACAGAAAATACCTTGTTTTATTCAGTAGTAGGGCTTGATAAAGATTACAGAGAGTCTGTTTGTTTTTGGAATTTCGCACAAAGCTACTCGAGGGCTATCTGTGCTAGCCGTCCCTAATTTAGCAGTGTAAGACTAGAGGGAAGGCAGCTAGTCATCACCAACCACAGCCAACTCTTGGGCTACTCTTTTACCAACGAATAGTGGGATTGACCGTCACATTATACACCCCCACGGCTAGGAGGGCGAGCATGTTTAGCGCGACGCGGGCGCGAACCCGCGACCCTCAGATTACGAGTCGCACGCCTTACGCGCTTGGCCATGCCAGGCCTACAGAGAGTCAATATTAAAAAAAATGATCAGTATTAGTCCTTCCTTTCACGAGACTTGTGTCGCTAAAAGTCGAGTTGCGATACCCGCTACGGGTATAGTACCTTACACATATTAGTGCTACGATGATTAATCTTAACTTTTGTTTTAAACTAAAAAATCTTCTTACAGATAGAGTTTAGTCAACATCAAACAGTTTCTTTTAAACAAGAAATATTTTTACGACGTAATTTTAATTATATATGGAGTATGGTATAAAAGTCACTTCCCTCTCAGGGATTTTTGAAAAACAGTTTAAAAAGTAATATTACTATTAATTATTAATGTAAGTGTTCAAATCGTTCCCCATTGACTTGGAATTAATGGCCAGCTTTCCGAGAATTTACTTTAATAAACAGAAAAGTAAAGACTTCTGTTCAATTGTTATTTTTGAGCCTTCTTTTATAAAACAGTTCTTTGTTTATTGTAATTTTCAATATACAACACACACACATATACGTTGTATATTTTTTCTATTCAGTATTATATTGTGTTCTCTAATGCGTTTCGATGATAAACAGATTTGAAGTGTATTTCTTAAGTAAAAATGTGTACCATTATCCGTTATTATGTACTAATAAACATTAATGCCAGAATGTTAAATAATTGTTTAATTTTTGTGATTAACGTACGGGGTCTTCTGATTCGTGGTTTGATCCCCGATATGCAGCTGAACACGTTCCGCACTCTCAGCTTTTTGGGCGTTGTAACAGTGAAATTCAATTCTGCTATACAACTGACGTAGGTGGGAGATTTATGAAGAAACATCTCCATATGCCTCCAGGCTGTATTTGAAGCTTTATTTTTTATAGGTTTCTCCTAAATTATTTACTATATCGAAGAGTGCACTTCATAACCTTTGTAAATCTGTATTATTCCTTCTCAGAACCAATATCTTTGCCACTGTAGTGAAAACGTTAAAATAGTTGAAAGATATTAATAATTATATTCGGAACAAAGTTGTAGAAACTGTACAGTAAAGAAAAGTTGTGAGAAGTGAGTAGCCTTTTGCTCTCTTACATTTAAATTAAAAGAAGTTTAATTAGAAATTTAAAATAGAAATATAAATTTCGTCCTGCTATAACAGGTGAACCAGAAGAAAGATTTATAAGTCTTGATGTGTCATTACAAACGAAGGTGACTGTTAAGCCTTATCTTATAATTTTTAGCTTCCCCTATTTTCTTACTGTGAGGGAGACATCTGGCGTTGATGACCACTTATTCCATGAATGACCAATGAAAAAGACCAAGTTAACCGTTAATATAGTAACATTAGATGTCGTGTTATTTAATAAAATCGGGCTACAAGTTTCTCACGGGTATGAATGAAACAAATGTTATTCATTCACAGTAAATGCAACATAACGAAATAGAACGAACAACGGCAAGTTAAGTAATGATAATTCAGAAGCATGCAAGGTAAGACAGACAAATAACCTTCTGAACCGAACACAGAAAAATCACCCTTGTGTCACTTTCGGTTTGAAAACTTGGTTATCAAAATCATACTCGACAGCAAGATTCAATTATATTAATAAAGCGTTTTGTATTAATTATGATTGCATTATTGCTTAGAACCGTTTATAGGCGATTTTAATAATGGAGTTTAATCAGTGATGAACGACTGAAACGTTCTCTCGTGGAGATTTTTTGAAACGAAACGTAATTTTTATGTGATTTTTTTTAAAGGAGTTTTGATAAAGCCTAGCACGGTGCTGTTGGAAATAAGCGAAGGAGGAACGGCTCCAGTAATTACTATATTGAAATGTATTTACTGTTTAATGAAACACCTATACCATCAGGCAGATTGCTTTAATAACCTCCAGAACCACACTTTACCAACGAGAAGTGGGACTGACCGTCACATTAAAGGACCTATACTGTTGAAAGGGCGATCATATCCAGTGACAGGATTTGAACCCGCTGCCACTATATTGCTTGGGATCTACTGCCCTAATTACCAGCTATATCATGCTTCGATAGGTAAAAAGAGCAGACATGAAACGAACCCAGAATAAGGTCTTTCAGGTAGCTAATTCTGTCGAAGTTTTTGCATTATCGATCTGGGATGTGAATCGGTTGTACAGCATTTTGTGTCATTTGTACCGCTATAACATTAAAAAAACTGAAACTAACAATCGAGTATTTCGAATATTCTGGGTACCGTAGTTAAATAAGGGATTATATACATGATGTTTTGGACACTTCGTATCATAAGCTCTAACTAAACACTATAATTAAATATGAATTCTCACACAGTATCCTTTGATTTAATATAACGTTCTTCTCTTGTTTTATCAACACGTTTTAACCTCGGAATTCTCCGTATCCTCCTGATTGGTTGGGAGTTGTGACATTGTTGTTGCTCATTATTTTGTGTAAAAGATTTATTTGTCATTTTGAAAAACTTAAGATGCTTGTTATAAAACAAGTTATATCGAAAAGACCAACACAAGATAAACACTCTGATACAGATAATCAGATCAAAATAAGGGACCAAACACTGAACTATATAATGAATTCAATTGTTGCGAAATAATCACATCATCAGTAACATTTCAAAACGTGACGTAACTTAAACAATAAAAATGTAGATTTATCGTATGCAATTGTTGAGTGGTTCTTAGCATGACTGAAATGTTCAACAATTACTCTTCACAGTGGGCAGTATAAATATCTTACACCCCACCCACCCCAGTGGCTCAGTGGTATATCTACGGACTTACAACGCTAAAATTTAGGTTTTGATACCCGTGGTGGGCAGAGCACAGATAGTCCATTATGTAGCTTTGTGCTTAATTCAAAACAACAACAACAAACAGCTTATAAAGTCCATGAAATGATTTAAATTGATAGATTAACTTAAAATCTACCCGTCACTTTAGCTTGTTGTGTCATAATATTTGAAAATTAGGTCTCGAAGTTGTCATCAGTTGCCATGTTTGAGAGTACTCCGTAAACGTACGCTGCTTTAGATTCATAAATATTAGCACTGAATATTCATGTAAATTAACTCATATTTAATCATACACGTTGCTTTAAAGTATCAACTATTTTCGCGACTTAAGAAAACCACTGTTAATCCTTTGGATAACCTATGTTTCCATAATAAAATCCAATATGAAGTATTTATTTTAACTATTGCTGTGAAAGTAATGGAAACTAAACTCAAAATGAAAAATGATAATTATTTCCTATTAGACACTTTATAACCGTTCATTCAATCTACGTATTATTTGTTTCATACTGTGTATTTTAAATTATGTAGTTTTATGACGTGTACGAATATCTTATTTAACGATAAGAGCTGATATTTACGAAGTTTTCTTCATGAAAACATCACGTGATATGAATCTTTAGACCTAATCTTCCTTTAACCAATAAAGTATGCACAAGTGTAATTGTTTTATTGGATAGGTAACTCAAGCTGTTCGATTTATCAAAAATTAATAAAAACTTCTTTGTTATTTGCTTGAAACTAAAAGCTCACACCTGTGAATAAACAACATATGAAACTTGTGAAATAAATGTTGCTTTCCTCATTTTTCAGTTCTTTTCATTCTTAATATAAAAACTTGTTTAATAACGACAAGGTGTCAATACAAAAATATGCTGCATCCAAATTTCAACTGAGTACCAGCTAGTGCAAAACCAAATGATTAAATAATATTATGACTTTTGTTTATTTTATATCGTTAAATTCGTCTTAAAACTGGTATCCACCCCAATGGCAAAGCAATGTGTCTGCAACTTTACGACGTTAAAAATCAGATTTCGATACGTATGGTGGGCGGAAGATAGATAGCCTATCGTGTAGTTTTGGGTTTAATAACAAACAAATCAAGCTAAACCTAAAAGTAGGTTGTAGTAATTTAATTTAATCTAGTTCGTCATGGATATCAACACAGTGGGTTTTCTTTTCACACCAAGGGCATAGTAGGCTATCTGCTGTGTTCACTGCGGGGTATCGAATCTCGAAGTTTGGGGTTGCAAGGCCGTAGACTTGCCGCTGTTCTAGCACCACAGTATGAGAAATACTGTTTAAAATACCAAACATAGATAAAGGGCTTATCTGAAAAATCTTACGTAAATGGCATCTATTCGAATCGATCTCTCTTCGTGACTAATTTGTGAAAGATAGCAGAAGAAAGTAATTTGAAACTCAAATCAGACACGTTGTTATTACACACTTACACATGGCTGTTGATTATATCTTCAAATCAATAAATTACCCAAATAATAAGAACAGTAACATTTAGAATCCATGATGATGGGAAACAGTTTTAAAGAGATCTATCAGTGGTCCCTGTTCTTCGTCATAAAAGATCCATTTATCGATCCGACTAATAATAAAATACTGCCCGTTTTGGCCCTCTAGTGGCACGGCGGTATGTCTGCGGACTTACAACGCTAGAAATCAGGTTTTGATACTCGTGGTGGGCAGAGCTTAATGTTTGTGCTTAAACTACAAACAAACTTTTTTTTTCATTAACTATGGATACTCTATCGAAATACGAGATTTTCATACAAAAACAATTGATACAGTAAAACCGTTAACAATCGTTACTGTAAGACTATTAACAATCGATACGGTAAAGCTTTTGTTTGTTTTCAAATTTCGCGCAAAGTTACACGAGGGCTTTTTGCGTTAGCCGTCCCTAATTTAACAGTGTAAGACTAGAGGAAAGGCAGCTAGTCATCACCACCCACCGCCAACTCTTGGGCTACTCTTTTGCCAACGAATAGTGGGATTGACCGTAACATTTTAACGTCCCCACGGCTGAAAGGGCGAGCTTGTTTTGTGTGACGGGTATTCGAACCAGCAACAGTCTGATTACGAGTCGAGGGCCTTAAACAACTGGCCATGCTGAATCCACACCTATCTGAAAATTTGGGAAGTTTGAAATGGAATACCTTTAATTTGTAGTAATACAAATTCGAGTTTCACACGGCAGTGTTCTAGATACGGGGTGGGTACGTGCCCATGGCATTGAAAAACTAATTAACTTATCTATTTTATTTATTTTGGTCGAAAGCTGTCCCCCAGCTTCATGAATAAAACATCTTTTATGATTTTCAAAGAAAAGGGTAATTAAAAAATTTTAGACTAATTACAGACGTATAACAAATTGGGAAAACGTTTCGAAATATTAATTAATAAAGACGTTAACTTCTCAACTGTTTCGCTCTAATTAAAATAAACTTCTAACCTTACTCAAATTCTGTTGCTTTTTTATATTTTAACAAAAGACATAGTTGTTATTCTAGGTGTAAATTCTGTTTTTATATTATCTGAAGTAGTTGTTAAGCCCTTAGAAATAGGTACTTCTTATCATTTCAAAACTACATCGTGTGTATTATTTAGATTAAGTAAGAAAACGATATTTTCAGAAGCTCAAGTATGTTTCATCGTTTAAATAGACAAACATAGCTTTCTTTATTAAACCTATATGTGTATATCTCTGTGTGTGTGTATATTTGTTCCACATTTGTTGATTAGTCAGCACCAAACTTGACACAGATGCAGGATGACATGAGGAAGGTCATAAGGGTGGATGGACCCTCCCCAGTCTAATTTCATGTTGATAGAATTCTTGAAAACACTATGTCTTTCTTTTCTTTTTTGGTAATATTTTAAAAACAATTACTATGTATATGTTAAAAAAAACATAAGCTCAATTTTCTTTCCTTTGTTACAAAGTAGTTTATTTCATTGTCTAATGGACGGGTACTCCAGCTAGAGGCTCGGCATGGCCAGGTAGGTTAAGGTGTTCGACTCGTAATCTGAGGGTCGCGGGTTCGAATCCCCGTCACATCAAACATGCTTGCCCTTTCAGCCGCGGGGATGTTATAGTGTGACGGTCAATCCTACTATTCGTTGGTAAAAGAGTAGCCTAAGAGTTGGCGGTGGGTGGTGATGACTAGCTGCCTTTCCTCTATTCTTACACTGTTAAATTAGGGACGGCTAGCGCAGATAGCCCTCGTGTAGCTTTGAGCGAAATTCAAAACAAACTCCAGCTAGTACAGTGGTTCTTAACCTTGTTGGAGGTACTGAACCCCGGAAGTTTCGTACTTGCATTCACTGAACCCTTCGTAATTGGAAAAATAAAATATGATTTTTTTCAAATTCAAAACATAAGTAGATATTTTATTAGTGCACAAAATGAACCATGCATCAGTTGCACTCAATATCACTGTGTTCAAAGAACAAAACCAACAAAACATAAATTTCACACAAAAACAAAAACATAACTCAATGAATATTTACTGCAAATCAATGTGACTTTTGCTGTTGCCTTTCAGAGACAAATTCAGAAATGCGCGACTTCACCTTGGCAAGTGCCACTCTCATATCATTTTCGCAACAAAGTCTGTTCCTTTTCTTCGTTCTTATGTCTACCATCATCGAAAAGGATTGCTCGGTATGAGTATCTCAAGGGCTTTCTTAACAATAAGACGGTACGCTACGATTTGGTGACACCAAAACGTTGAGAGCGTTGTTGTTCTGAAAAGTTGCTGTTAAGCCTGGCTCTGCTGAAGTTCAATGATTTCGTCGAGGTATTCATCATTGACATCTGCTGTCGCAACACTAAACGTGAACGGCTGTCTCACCCATGCTGGATATGACTCTCTGGTGGGGAAGTATCCGTCGAAAGACTTTGCGGGCTCATCTAAGTGCATGACAATTGCTTGCTTCAGTTCCCTCGGGTACAAAAATGTCTCCGATTTCAGACACATTTTCGATCTTACTTACACAGTCGTCCATCAGAGGAAAGTTTGCGAAGTTATCATTCTCTGTTCGTCGTTTCCATAATGGTAGCTTTTTTTTAAAAGCCTTCAGGTTTTCTTCTGCTTCGATGATGTCGACTCCACCGCCCTGCATCTGTTGATTGAGATGATTGAGAGCATTGAAGATATCGGCCATGTACGCCAAAATGAGAATGAACTCAGATTTTTCGAAGCAATCTGCATGACAATGTTGGTGCTCTTGCAAAAACAGGGCTAATTCCACACGCATGGCAAAAACACGATTCAGCACCTTTCCCTGGGATAACCACCAAACGTTAGAATGGTACAGAAGTACCTCGAATTCAGAACCCATTTAATTACTCAGCTCTTTGAAGATGCGGTGCTTCAGGGCACTATTTCGCACAAAGTTCACACATTCCACTACAATTTTTAATACTTCTACCAGTTTTGAAGGCAAGGTTTTTTGTTGCCAACGCATGCCTGTGCAGAACACAGTGCGTTACAATGATGTGTTGTGTATCGGCTTTCACCAGTGCACCAAATTCAGAGTTTCGTCCCAGTATAACTGGAGCTCCGTCCGAACAAACTGCAGAAACCATATCCCACGAAAGATCGTTGTCTCTGAAGAAGTCATCCACAAGTTTCTTCACGTCGGCTGCCTTAATTGTTGTTGTAAGAGGGTTACAAAATAAAAAAAAATATTCTTTTATCTCGTCGTTCTTCACATAGCGTACGAATACAACAAGTTGGCTTAGATTGGAAACGTCGGTGGTCTCGTCGAGTTAAAGGCTGAATTTTGCTGAGCCTGAAATCAGATCTGCAACTACTTGAGCCAAGATGCCATCACTCATGTCATCTATTCTGCTGCTGATGGTGTCATTTGAAAGAGGAATTTGGGATAACTTATTTTCACCAGCTTTTCCAGCAAGATATTCGCCATCTTCAATGCAGCTGGTTTTACGAGTGCTTCACCAAAGATGTGTGGTTTGCCCTACTTTGCGATCAAGTACACAACTTTGTACGATGCTGTGAGGATCGGTTTGTCGATGGGTACAAAGCCAAGAACAGGCAAAGTAGCCTTTTCATCGAACCTGGCTCTCTTTACCATGAATTTAGCAAGCGTCGTGTTCTTGTGTTTCCCATCTCCATTCAGCTTTAGAGAATGTTTTCTTAGTTTTTCCAGTGCTAGACTAGAATTGCTCAACTTGGCATTGCAAATCATGCATTGAGGATGCTGACTCCCATCATGTTCCGTTATACACGTGAATCCAAATTGTACGTATTCGTTCGACTACTTTCTATTTTTGCTCGACATAGTTAGTATGAAGAGATTGAAAGATTAGGAAAAATCATAAATGACACACGATTACTACAGTCACAAGTCGACTGCTAAGCGCACGAAGTTCTCTGCAGCACAGATATTAAAACCGAGTGATGTGACATGATCAGCCGCAGCCAATGATGCTCGAGACTTACTTCACCTGATGAAAATGCTGCACCAGGGTGACTAAACCTCAACTTACATGGTATAATCAGATGCCAAGTGGGGCATGACGTCACGAATCATACGTGTGGGGTGAACGGAACGGACACACACACAGTGTGTGTGTCTTGAACTCCACCAAACCCCTGAGACTGACTCACTGAACCCCTGGGGTTCAATTGCACCCAGGTTAAGAACCACTTAGCTAGTATTATATTAATTTTAAATTAACTCAAACTCTTATTTTTTAGTAATAATAATTATGAATATATTTTAAAAGCACCTTCTAGCTCATTTTACCAGTTCATTAAAGTTGAGAATATTTTTATTCCAATTATAAATCTCTTATTTTATTGCTCCGCAATTAAAACTTATTCAGTAGTCATTTAGAGTTAAACATTTTGTAACTTTTTTAAGCAAGCTTCTTGTCATGTGTAGTTACCGTAGTTACCCGCTAGGGGTGATGCAAGTATCTGAAATGGAGTTTTATATAATTAATCAGCTTAAAATGTCGAACTGATACCTGGAAAAAATAATCATAAGTTTCCCACCGCAGAATCTCTAAATCTTTATTTTATACGTTATTTATGAAACGTTAATTATTTAATGAAAATAGGTTTTGGTTATTCACTTTTTTGCAAGTCCACTCAGATTACAGAGTGTTGGAAAAAACGGCTATCTAGAAAAGATATCCTTAGATTTTTTTTTATTTTTCTGGAAAATAATACAATCGATGAATAACAATAAGTTACTGTGACAACTAAGCCTAGATTAGTTACGTTGTGTAAAGTCACCGACAGGATCTCTCTGTGACACACTCGCTAACCACAATATAAAAACTCACGAGGATGCAGTAATTCTGGTGGGCCTTACAAAAATCTACTGTCCGTCGTTATGTGGTAAATAATGCCATTAAAAGATATGACATCAGATCAGACACAAACCGCTGCTGTTGATATAATAAATCTGGCATTTTGTCACAGGTTAGTTAAAGAATAGGGAAATTAATTTCTAAAATTAAATCAAAGTTTTATCGTCTTTTCTTGTGGTTTCTTTTTAAAGTTGATAAGAAAAAAGTTCTACCGCCATTTGAAACGTTAATTTTTATTGTCTTGCGCCCAAACCATAAATATACTTTATTTCTTTGATGTATAGCCTTTTCATGCAAGTTTTTGGATCGAAGTAGTTTTATCGCCCACAGTTTACTGAGCCAATAAAAAATCCTATTATTTAAAATATATTTAATATTGGTGTATTATTATAATAAATTCTGCGTGTATGCGTTATTGATTGAATTAAAAATAATGTGATATTTTATATCTCTGTAAATATATTTTCGTTCTTTAATGTAGAACATTTTCTGTGTATGAGAAGGCAGCTTACAGCTATTATTTGTATAAAATAGCATTAGAGCTGAAAATATTTTTCATGCTATTATGTTTTGCTAGACAATTTTGAACTCTACATGTTTGCAATTTAATGGGATATGCAATGACTATGTTTTTGACAGATTTGTTGCTGGTGAACATTTGTATTATATTACTATTGTAAACTCTGACTGAGCAGGATTGGAACCACGTTTCTACTTCGCAGTTAGTAATTTCTTCCGACTGAAATATATTGTTTTTCAGATGTCATAAAACCAGTCTCACTGGTTTATTAGGGCAAAAGTTGGAGTAATCCTTGTGTCTCTATTTGAAGAAAAATGCACTCAATGCTTTTAATCGTTTTATTCTGTTCGTGGGGCACGAGTTCATTTCGTCCGAATCCATTCTGGGTGCGTTACAAGAGTAAGAGTGAATCTCTTAGTTTAGATGGTGGGGGTAGGTTGCTGCTGACTGGCTTCTTTTACCACATATGATAGTTTAAAATTAGGGTTAGCAGCAGACAGCCTTAATAACTTTGCTATAAATACAAAGCTACAAATTATTCTATATTTATATTTAGTATGATTTTTTATTGCAGTAAAAAGTACCATTATTTTAATTTCATTATATAAGTAGGGGGCATCACGAATGAATTTGAACTCTCTTTTTTTTTTCTTTCTATTCTTGCTCACAAAAGTGAAAGTTTTCGAAGATATTGTAAGTTAAATGATTTACATGTTAACAGTTGTGTAGACAGTTAAACTCTTTTCTATATTTCCCTCAAGTTGGACACTAATATTACATCTACTCTGAATAAATTTAATTCACAGACAAGAGTCTAACGTGTAGGAAATTTTCATTATCAAAACAAAAAAGTTAATGTTGTAGTGTGTTTTTATGTACTTAATATATATATGTGTGTGTGTGTGTGTAAACCATACACGCGTTATGGATGGAGACAACCTTATCAAAACAGTAAAAAGTCATAAAAAAAATCCCAAACCATATAACCTAATCTTATTTGTAAACAAAATAGTTTATACATTATCAATAAACCAGTTATGATGTCCGAGAGTTGGAGTCTATTGCTCTCCATTGTGCTCAATTCCTCGCTGTCTGCTCCAACTTTCCTAATTCAAGATTTTTATTTTCAATCCATTTTCTAATGTCATCAAGCCAAGTGAGCCTATGGCTGTCTATTGCACTTTTTTACCTTCAGGTTTACCCACCAGAATCTCTCTGTAAGCTTTCCCTCGGATCTAATTATATGCCTAAATGAGCGCGTCTTCCGTTTCCACATACGCTCAGCAGTTATCTTTTTTTGTCTTTGCACGTTCCAATACTTCCGTATTAAGTATTCTTTTTATAAAGTTGTCATACGTTATAGTAAATGTTTAAAAATTTATTTCACGATAACTAGATAATTTTCATGGTGTACTGAAACGACTCTTCCAACTTTAAAACCTGGTTATTTTACCATACAAACAACATCTGTGCTCTTCTGTTTTTGATACTTTAATTGTTCGGCACTTTTATGTACATTATTTAGTGTCATATTAACGTATTCTTCCATTTGCTATAATATGAAAAGGGATTCGACGCCTTAAATCGCATAATAACAAACTTGAATGACGAGTTAGGTTTAAATTTAGGACGTAATTCAATATTTTTCACTCACATTGTTTCATTTTTATGTTGTTTTATGAGAATCTATTTAAGCTTATAGACTCTGACAGTAATGTTTTATGTATTCCAAAACTTTTCTTTCGTTTTTGGTCTTCCTATGTCTGAGGCATCGATGCACTACGTTTTATATATCACTTCATATATGCTGGAAAAACTGTATGGCTGTCTTATTTCTTCGTGTTTTAATGAGAATTAAACGTATCAATAACAATGAAAATATATGAATAGCGAAATAAACCCTATATTTAAATTCACCCTTACTAACCCAGAATTATAAAAAAATCACAGATCTTACTTTCCACATAACGAACGTTTAATAAGTTAATTTTTAAAAAATAAAAATATCAACTTTTATCTCAAGTTCTCAAAGTTTTAGAAGAAACCATTATATAGCCCGCCTCCTTAAGACTCGGTTGATACTTTATGGGTAGATAACATACATAATAATCATTAACTACAACTACAACAATTTTAAAGGGTAGTAACCACATTAACTGCTACATTAGATGGTAAAATATCGTGCTTAATGCTACAGAGGACAAGGTATGATAATCATTAACCACAACTACTATATATTCAAAGGGTATTATCCATGCTACCTGCTGCATTAGATGGTAAAATACCATGCCTAATTGTGCTTAAAGCAACACTTTTCTAAACTGCAATAGTTAAATCTCTCCAGTACTTAAAAGCCAAATGAAAGGCTCAATGAGCAGACATTTAATAATTTATTTACAACAAACAACATAAAACAGATCACACAGTACTGTGAGATAAAATTCTTTTTCTACACCAGTCTCCCCCCAAACACACAATCGAAGATATTCTTTAGTTACTACAGAAATCATGAAAGCAAACGATCACTGACTAAACCGCGATAATGGCCCTATCAAAATCAGTTGTATTTGGCAAAGCCTTTTCACTGCTCATACACTTGACCAGGTTTGACTTTTAATTATATCCTGCAACCTGCTGATACAATTTCCGTCATATTAAAACACTGTGTCTTTGTAACGACGATATATAAACTTTTAATTTCTTGGTACTTACCATGCCTAAACAAGAGAGATCAACGTGCTGTGTAAACATCTAGTATGTTCCACCTCGAATAAAATTCTTACTTGTGCTTATAAATCGTTATTTGCATGCATATTACTATATTACCACAATGTGCTCTCTTAACTTGAGTAACAGCAGGAAATTATGTTTTGTAGGAAACATAGTATAACGTTTACGGACAACAAGGGACCTGTTAATCCATTTCGGCTGTCCCATTCTCTAAACCAATTAAAGCCAGCCTTTATCTTTCATATATCTTTCAAGCTTTCTTTTAAACTCACTCAAATTTACTGCCTCTACAACATCTGAAGACAACTCATTCTGTAGGTCAACCACCCTATTTGGAAAACAAAATTGTCTTAGCTGAAGACGGTTAAATCTATATTTGTGTTTCCCAGTTCTATAGTTCTTGATGTTAAGTATGAAAAATGTTGATGCATCAACATTATCAATCCATTTTTACAATTTTAAACACTTTTGTTTCAAGAGAAAACTAGTTTAAGGAACTTGATCATATGATAAGCCCTCCATCCCGATTACCATTTCTGTAATCCTCTTCTGTACCATTTACAACAATTCCGTATTTTTTCTATGCTAATGAGCCCAAAAGTTAACATAATACATCAAATATAAATTTAACCAGTAATCTATAATGAAATTATAACCTCCTTAAACTTGTATTCAATATATCTGTAGACGTAACCAAAAATCCTGTTTGCCCTACCACTAGCAACAGCACACTGCTTGGATGGCTTAAGAGACTGATAAACCATTACATTAAGATTATTTTTCTGTCACGACACCTTTAAGGTTATTCCTATCCAAATTATAATTCCAATGATGGTAACCCACTTGCGGTATCTTGATTAATCATAATTAAAACATATCTATAATTTATTTGCCCAACTCACTAGATGATCTAAATACTTTACAATCAACATCACCCAATACGTTGATATCATCAGCAAATATAAGTAATTTATTGACCATTCTTTCATCTATGTCATTGATGTAAATCAAAAAGAGCAATGGTCCCAAGACTGAGCCCTGAGGTTCACCGCTTGCAACATTAATCCAGTTTGAATGAAATCCATTTATAACAACCCTCTTTCATCAAGCCACTCTTCCATTTAATTAGCTACCTTATCTCCCACATCTGTAGAGATAAGTTTTTTTAAGCCTTTTATATGGCACTTTATCAAATGCTTTCGGAAAATCAAGATACAGTAGATCTACGGCCCGGCATGGCCAAGTGTGTTAAGGGGTGCGACTCGTAACCTGAGGGTCGCGGATTCACATCCCCGTCGCGCCAAACATGCTCGCCCTTTCAGCCGTGGGGGCGTTAGAATATGACGGTCAATCCCACGATTTATTGTTAAAAGAGTAGCCCAAGAGTTGGCGGTGGGTGGTGATGACTAGTTGCTTTCCCTCTAGTCTTAAACTGCTAAATTAGGGACAGCTAGCACAGATAGCCCTCGAGTAGCTTTGTACGAAATTCAAAACAAAAACAAACAAACAAACAGTAAATCAACATTGTTACACTCATCTACATTTGCGGTAACATTTTAAAATCATATAAAATGACTTGCAAGGTAAAATTTTCCCTTAATGAATCCCTGTTGACAATCTAGTAAAATTCTAAACTTTGTCAAATGATTTTGCAAAATCTCTTCTATCAGACTTTTCAAAACTTTTCCCAAACTTGATGGAAAACTATAATTACTGAACAATTTATATTACCTTCCTTGAAAACAGGAGTAACATCAGCTAATTTTTAATCTGTTGGTAATGGTCCACTATTCAAGGACTTACCAAAAATTGGGTTATGTGTCCAACATATCCTATCTTTAACCTCATTTAAATCTATTTGGCCCAGGAGTCTTATCATTCTTTAAACTTCCCAATGTTATTTTTACAAGCTTGGAATTTATGAAATTGTATTGTTCAACTTCATCTTAATCTATCAGTTGTTCAAAATGAAGAATACTGCTTAAGTCTTCATTAGTGAAAAACTGAAGGAAAAGCAAAATTTAATAACCTAACCATTTTATAGTCATCAGATACAAGGCTTCCCTCTATCATCCCTCAGGTGCATCAATGCGAAATTTTAGGCACTCGACTCGCAATCCGAGGGTTGTGGGTTTGAATCCCCGTCACACCAAACATGCTCGCCCTTTCAGCTGGAGGAGGACATTATAATGTGATGATCAATCCCACTATTCGTTGGTAAAAAGAGTAGCCCAAGAGTTGGCAGTGGGTGGTGATTACTACCTGTCTTCCCTCTAGTCTTACACTGCTAAATTAGGGACGGCTAGCACAGATAGCCCTTGTGTAGCTTTTGCGCGAAATTCAAACCAAACCAGTCATCCCTCAAGGGTTCTGTCGCCATACTAACATTTTGTTTACCTCTAATGTACTTTTAAAATTTTTAATGTTAATGTTTTCAGTCAAATGTTTTTAAACCTCCATTTGGATGTCCTAATTTCATGTTTGGCCGACATTATTCATCTTCTCTTACCTTCTGAATCCCTACATTAAAGTTAAGTTTATTAAATATATTTCTTTAATTTTATCTCTTATACCCTTTGTAAGCCAACCTAGTTTTTTAGTTGGAGCTACCGTTTCCTTTCTATAAGGAATATATTTGTTTTGAATATTGAGAAGTTTCCACATCTGATCAGAGTCTCCAAATAACTCAGCTTCCTCAATTCACAACAGATAATTCTTATTGCATCCCTTCAAAATTTGTTGTTTTGTTTCTTACAATTTGGAATCAATATATTATTATTCCCAATTTACATATACAGATAATTACAAGAGGTAATTGCACCTAAGTGGTCCTCAATTTCCATCGTTTCAGTCGTTTTTATATTAGAAGTTTCCAATTGATATAAAATAGCATCTCTAGTAGGTTCCTTGACCGACTGGTAAAGAAATCCATATTCAACAGTCTATAGAAACCATTCTCCCTCAGGTTTAACTCTATTATTTCCCAATCAATATGCCTGACGTTAAAACCACCCATAATTATGACTTCGTTAACAGTTTGAAATACTAATCTCACTGTAAAGTTTTCCACTAATTTCACCAGTTTCATGTGGTTATTTGTAACAAATTCTTACAAAATATTCTTTGATATATATACTAACAGAAAAGCAAATAGATTCAATCTTCTTGCTGTTATCCGTAATAATTTCGACTCCAACAGGATGTAACTCACACTTCACATACAGAGCCACTCTACCTTCTCTCTTCACTACTCTCTTACTATTAAATAGCCTATAACCATATGTTTCAAAGAAATTTCTGCCATCAAAATTATCTACATTAAATCATGTTTTAGTTATTTCCATTATATCAAACTCTTCTATTCCCACCAGTGCCCTAAAGTCGTCTATTTTATTTTTTATACTTTTAGCATCACAATAGTAATAATTAAACCTATTATTATAACTACTTTTATACTGATCCTATGCTAAACTGTCTTCTATTAGGTTGAGGAATAATTCGTGAGCGTTTTTAAATAATTTCATTCAAGCATTACATGCAAGACTATACAATACTTCAATGCATGAACACATTACACCCAAAACATTTCTTATGATACTTTATTTCATGTAATACCTAGGTATATAGTATGCATTGTTGTAAACGAAATTGCAAGAAATTAAATGCGAAAAGCAGATGGTGTCGAAAATGCTCGATTTTGTCCACTTGACATTCCATTTAATGAGCTGAAAATGAAAGCAAAAATTAAAGACATATGAAAATCAAACACACCATCTATTAGAGCAAAATATTATCTACCAAATGACATGAAATATTTTGCGAAAGCGTTTCATTTATGAATATATTTTGTTAACTTGAAAAAACGCTCACGAATTATTCCTCAACCCAATATATCTCAGTTTTTTTCATTTAGTTTATTCTTTCTCTCACCATATGCCAGGCTCTTTCCCACTTAAGTGTAAACTTTCCATTTTCACATGGCGAGCATGTTTGGTGTGAAAGGGATTCGAACCCGCGATCCTCGGATTATGAGTCGAGTGCCTTAACCACCTGGGCATGTCTGGCCCTTCAGGAAACATCAGAAGAAGTTTTGTGGAAACACTTATTGTATTGTTGCAAAACAAGGAAGGACTATGTTAAGGGTTAACGAGTGTGTTTTTTCTTATTGCAAAGCCACATTAGACTATCTGCTGAGCCCACCGAGTGGAATCAAACCCCTGATTTTAGCATTGCAAATCCGTAGACTTACCGCTGTACTAGCGGGTAGAAAGGGTTAACGAAGCTAGAAATAGAAATGTTTGTTTTTGTAAACCTGTGTCATTGACAAAACAAGAAATATGTTGAGAAAATGAATGAATCAAAAAATAGAAATTTTTGTTTTTTGGAACCTGTATTGTTAGCAAAACAAGTATGAAATATATGGGAAATAAACTTGAATAATTACATTCACCCAATGAAACCACTTTGAAATGCCAACTGGTGGGTTTATTAATTTATTAAGTTTATTAATTTGGCGCAAAGCAACTAGGCCATCTGCGCCAAACAGCTAGTAAAAATGTAAAAGTAAAGTAAAATTATTAAAATTCGTAAAAATAGATCGTGTTAAAACAAAACAAAGTATTTTTTTAAATTTAAAACTTATATAGCGTTAAAAAGGTCAATGACCCTTAAAAAACTAAAAAAAACAACACTTGTAAGGTGGTCATTGTCACCATCAACAATGACACTGTCCAGCGTCAGGGGTAAGCCTTGGAACAAAACATGTCTAAATTGGTGCCGTCGTTGAGAGTTGTAACGACAAAATGACAGAAAAATGTGGATTATTGTGACCCGAGTGTCGCACAGACCACACACTGGTGCATCAGTCTCAGATAAAAGAAAATGATGAGTTAAAAAACTGTGACCAATGTTTGAACAACTTCCTCTTTCCGATCCTTGCGGAAACAAGATGGCCAAAGTCCAATAAAGGGTTTGATCTGGAAAAGCTTGTTTTCACGATGCTTACTCCAAATCGACTGCCAACTGGCACGGAACCAAGCTTTGAATACAGGACCACAGTCCATGTATGGAACAGGCACAGCAGTGACAGCGCCAGAGCAGACAGACTTAAGTGCGGTGTCAGCGAGCTAGTTCCCACGAATACCAATGTGGCCTGGTATCCAAACGAACTGAATATAAGTAGATGTTAAAGAAAAATAGGCCACTCGGGTTTGACTATCGGCGAGAACAGGGTGAGAAATAACATGAAGCGATTCCAGGGAACAGTAGAGAACTAAGCGAGTCCGTATAAATAATACAATTCGAGTACTGCTTAGCTTCTACATGATCTAGAGCAAGAGAAATGACGTATAGTTCGGTAGTGAACACAAAAAAGGTAGAGTGGATTCTGTGTGCAACTACCAAACCACATAAAACCAGGGTAAAACCCACAGAGTCATCTGATTTTCAACCATCTGTATAAACAGGAATGGAAGGATGGTTCGAAAGATGCTCAGCAAATAACAGACAGTATTTCCAATCGGGAGTGTCTGCTTTTCTCAGATGACTTAAAGAAAGGCCACATTTGGGGATAGTAATAAGCCATGGTGGGATGGACTGACCAGTGGATACAGCAACGTCATCTACGGACAGACCCAATACATCCAACTTCTACTGAATACGAAGGTCAAAAGGAACAATAACAGATCGTCTGTTCTGAAAAAGCCTGGCTCATTGAGAAAGGAAAACACAACCCCACGTGGAATGCTGTGGTAGGGATCGAAGTTCTTAAGCATACAATAAAGAGAGTCGCAAATGGTGGAGATGTGGAGGAGGTTCATGAGACTCTGTGTACAAACTCTGGACTGAAGAAGTGCATAAAGCCCCTGTGCAAAGCCGAATCCACTTATGGTGAACAAGGTGCAACATCTTCAAAGCCGAGGTCCTGACAGAAACATAGACCAGAGACCCATAGTCTAGTTGTGATCGAATGAGGGCACAATATATCTTTAGCCAAGAACATCGATCCACTCCCCAAGTGGGGGAAGAGAGAACACAGAAGACAATCAGTACTCTTGTACAATTGACTCGTAGCTGCTTGATGTGTGGTATAAAGGTCAGCTTACGGTCAAAGATAAGCGCTAAGAACTTTGCCTCAGGAACCATGGGAAGCACAACTTCGCCGATACATAGTTTAAGATCAAGGTGAATAGCCCGTTGGCAACAAAAGTGCATGGATTTTAGAGAGAGAAGTTAAAACCATTTGCTGTGGTCCACTTCAGTAAACGATTGAGGGCAGTCTGTAACTGCCACTCAATAAACCTCATGTTCGACGACTGACATGAGATGTGAAAGTCGTCGACATAGAGCCCGTTTGCAACGGTAAGAGGGAGTTGTTCAGGGATGGCATTAATCTTTATAAAAATGTGACACCCAAAACACAGCCCTGAGGGACTTCAAGCTCCTGTAAAAAAAACGGGAAAGTGTCGAACCCACACGAATTTGGAATCTCCTGATCATTAATTTTTTTTAAATAAAAGTGGTCAGATGGCTACGTAACCCATACATATGGAGGTCTCGTAAAATGCCAAACCTCCTTGTTGTATAATAAGCCTTCTCGATGTCCAAAAATATTGATACAAGATGTTGTCGTTTGAAAAAGGCTTCTCTGATTGACGTTTCAAGTCAAATTAGGTGGTCTATGGTAGAACGCTGTCGTCGGAACTCACACTGAGTGAGCGAGAAGAGGTTGTTTGATTCGAGGAACCAAACAAGACGAGTATTAACAATCTTTTCTGAGGTCTTACAGAGACAGCTTTTTCGAAGCAATTGGACGGTAGTTTGAAGGGATCTTGAGATCATTTCCAGGCTTAGAGAAAGGTAACACAATAGCCTGGCGCAAGGCATCAGGAAAAACATTCTTCTGACAGATTTGGATAAGAAAAAGATGGACCCGAGGAAATGCCCGTACCTGGAAGCAAAGGAAGTGGATCTGGAGGTCTGCTGGAATGAATGATAAGTACAGAGATAGGTGTTTTCAACTTTCTTAACCATGAAGGTCAAAAGACTTTTCACATGGTTTGAGAACGATTATTTCTGATGCGTGGAAAGATCTGTCTGCACTCCCACTGTAGCAGTGAAACAAACGTCCGAGATGGAGTGGTGAACAGTAACTTTTGAGCCTCGGGATAAGAAATGTAATGATTTTTTTTCTAATGGTGTATCTCTTTTACTTCCGCCAACCTAGGACATGAACAAAAGTGAGATGTTACAACTAACACAATGAGGGTCTTTTTCACACTCATAACCATCGTGGTCCTAACCACCTCAACGAGTACACGTCAAGAAACCACGACATGATGTTTTCGAGTGACCAAATTGCCGACATTGGAAACATCTGAGAGGGTGTGGAATATATGGCTGTACCTTGCAATCAAGATAATCTGCCTTGATGGTGGCAGGAGTACGTGGTGATGTACACGTCATAATTAGGACATTGATCGGCATCATAATTCCATCTTTGCGAGTAGAGATACGCCTCACTGCAAAAACTCCTTGGGTGGAGAAACAAGTTAGAATATCTGGCTCAGGGATGTTCTTCAAATATCTCTCAACAATAATTCCTCACGACAAATTCAATGTAGCATGGCAAGTAACCTCAATAGGTATATACCCGATGACCTTTGAATGAAAGAGGAATTCACTGTGTTTAGGAACGAATGTTTCCACCAATATGTCATCAGAACAAAGCTTTTTGACTGCAGCAATGCCAGGATTTCATGAGCACTATACCCAAACACCAGCATCAGACACAATATCCACAACATCATTAAGAACGTCCAACACTGGTAATCGGTTGATTATAGTCCAAGCAGACCAGTCGATTAACTCTGGGGAGGGGCACTCGAAGGTCACACGTCTACAAGAATTGAAGGCTAGAGTGCCGTGTCAGGGTTGGACCCCTCAACCATCAGGATCCTCTCCTTCCTTTCCAGGGGTCGACTTGCACGACAAACGCGTGGGTGGATGTTTAGATCCCAGAGAAGGTAAACTGAAAGAACAGAAACTTCACTGGGAGGTTCCCTCATCTCGTACAGGAATCCACACTGAAAGGAAAGACCAAATGACAGAACTACGTGCTATAAAAGCCAACTTAACATATACTTTACCATACCAAGGTCCTTTTTTTCCTATGATAATCGCCTGATGTAATTTTAACCATTAGTGTGTTAACGTATTTTTGAAAATGTAAAAACTACTTCTATCTGCAAAATATGCAGATTCTCACGTAAAAAATCAAAACCAAAACCCCTGAATGTGTTCACATTTCATAATCATTAACAATCTACATAAATAAGTAAACTTCTCTTTTACTCTACAACACGTTATGAAAATCAACCTTCAAACTGCTCATATTCTCTTGCAACAGACATCGAACACTGAATGTGACAACACTAAACTTATTATTATAAATCTTATAGTTAACCAGTGTTAGATTTTCCTGTGAACAATTGGATTGAAACACTGGTACATCTTTCGCTTGGTTACAAGCCAAAAAGTGGTCTGAAGTTAAGAAATGAGACATTGTTTTCTGTAAGAACAGGATTTCACTCGTAAAGTCTCTTAAGTAGCCTTCAAATATTCAACATTTGGAAAATGAATTAAGTTATACAGTTAGTCCTATCTAATTACTGTTTGGCACAGATACATGTCTGCTTAGAAAGACTTTGATTTTGAGTAGAACAGCCTTTCTAAAGTTTATATTTTACTTACCTAGTTCTTGGGGTACAAACACTCTAGTGTATTGTTCGCAGTACCACTCACGTTCCTTCACTCACTACAGGTGTAAAATGCAACTAATTGTGTATGTGGCGTGTCACTTTCTCAGAAGATAAACAGAGACTGTTAATCTTATCAACATTGTGAAATACAAGATATAAACTGTTGTTTAAAACAATCAAAGCAGACGAGGAACTTACAGATTATTCTGACGGAAGCTTTAAGTTTCATCTTATTATACCTGTAGTTTACACGAAGTATTGAAAAATGTAATACTGTTTCCGATCATAATGTCTTCGTCCGATAAGTAAAAATAAAAAGACAGAATTATGCATTAGATCTGAAAACACTGCTTTGTTTTTAGGAAATAAAAATAAGAAAATAACATATTAATACAGAGAAAGTTTATATATAATAGTTAGCATTTATTTACTAAAACAGGTATCAAAGATAATACGACTATGACAAAAGAGAAAAAAATATCATATTTATGAAATAAAACGAAACGTAAAATAATGTAAATCTATCAAAAAGAAGCTTGTGGCTATGTTTTCTTATAAAAAAATCATATTCTCTTGTGACTAAACTGAGTTTGGAAACGTGTTTAGAAAAAAGGAAACAAAATACATTAAATATAATAAATTTTTCGTATTACACAATATATGCGTTAGTTATTGATGAAACCTTAAAGTAACAGCTAAGCAATGAAGAAAACTATCTGTTATGCACATCCTTTGTTTCAGTCACAATTCTAAAAGGATATTTTATTTTAAAAAGTAAACAGTTAGGATTTTCAATTTCCTCTGTTTATTTCAAGGCGGTCTTCTGAACTGAGATTAAAGAATGTATAAGTATTTTAATATGACTTACTTGTTTTCTCTAATTCTTTTGTTCTGATGTTTATATAACTGGAAATATTGATATTAGCCTTTTATAAATGAATAATACAATAAGGAGAGTTAAGTAGGACAAGATGCTCTTCTTTATTTGCTGATGAGACAGTCGTTCATTCATATCAATCCTAAACTTAAAACAGTCTATCAATGGGTGCTCTTAAGCCACTACATAAACAGCTTTTGCAAACTATATATGAATAACTAAATAAGTATATTTTATAAGGTAGTAAATAGGCAGTTATTGATTTACAATTCTAAGTGAATAGTTTGTTTGTTTGTTTTAATTTCGCGTAAAGCTACTCGAAGGCTATCTGCGCTAGTCATTCCTAATTTGTCGGTGATAAACTAGAGGAAAGGCAGATGGTCAATACCAATCATCATCAACTCTTGGGATACTCAGTTGCCAATGAATAGTTGAATTGATCATTACTTTATAACGCCTCACGGTGAGTGTGTTCATGGAAAGGGATTCTAACCTGTTACTCGCAGATTGCGAATTGAGCGTCCTAACCTTCAGGCCATGCCAGACCTATGTAAGTGGGAAGGCCATTGAAGATGAAATGATTCTTTGGACGGTACAACTATCCTAGAGTGATGGATTGGCGTTAAGAGGACTTTTGTAGAACCTACTCCCTGTAACTTAATTCCAACTTACTTAGTGCCTATGTATACATCAGACGCGGACCACATGTCAGGGTCTCGTCTAGGAGGACGCCACACGGATCCTAGGTTAAAGAGTATAATACAACAATTTCACAAGAGGCCATGCTCGGCTCCTATGTGCATAAATATGTAACCAGCTTTTAAGGGTTTCTTAAGACACTAAATAAACAACAGTGAGAAAATACGCAACTCTCACTTGAAAGCTACGAGACATCTCTGAACAGTCCTTAACAGCGAATTACATGAGGCACAAAAAGTAGCTAATATTAAAAGAAACACGGTGATCATAATGGTATTATTTTTCTGAAACTAATCTTAACCTAAACACAAATAGTTAATAGTACTGACCTCTTGTTTTTATCTATTATATTAGTAATATTAGTTTAGCATAATAATCACTCTTACATCTATAGTAGGCTTAACCTAAAACATTTACACGTGCTGTTTATGTGATTTCTAAATATTCTGAAAATATTATTGTTCATATGTATTATACTTATTTGTTATAGTTTCTTTGGAAAATGCTTCAAATACTTTTCAATACCATTTTAGTATGACATTTACCATGTTTAATTATTAATTGTAAGGTCAAGAAAATATACAATACTAACGGGTGATTCTAGTTCTTTTCAGATACGATACCTAACTAAGCGGAGATTCTGCTTCTTCTCAGATACGACTCAGATGTTGCTTAATGTACTGAACGATAATACAAAACCATGGTTTCCATTTCCCCCTATTCTTCACTTTTCTCTCTTTAGAATTGTTATTAAAAAGAAAGTTGTTTTGTTTGTTTTTTTAATTTTGTGAAAAGCTACACGAGAACTACCTACACTATACGTTCATAATTTATCAGTTTAACACTAGAGGGAAGGCAGCTAGACATCACCACCTACCACCAACTCTTAAGCTACTCTTTTACCAATTAATAGTTGGATAGAGCGTCACATTATAACGGCCCCATAGCTGAACGGGCGAGCATGTTTCGAACCTACATACCTGAGCCCAGAAAGAAGTTCAAAGTAAAAAATATATGAAAATGTATTTTTCCTTTATGTAGAAGACAATTACCGGACTCATCTGTGCAATATGTTAATATTATGACAAATGCTTAGGTTTGTAATTCATATCACAACTCAGTACTTTTGAATTACTTTTATTAAGGTTTTGGTTTGAACCAGCTTATCTTTTCCAAACATGAGCCTATGGTTGATCATTTCTATAGTAGGTGCTAATCTGTGCAGTTTCTTTCGTTGTTTTGAAGATTAAGTGAATTCGGTGAAGTTATTGACCTGACAACCATCTCACAGAGTGATAGAACTTTAAAAAACAACTGTTTCTCTGAACGTAATTAGAAATCTGTTACAGGTGACATAATTTCTCATTCAGTTTTTCTTTATGTGGTAGTTCTATTTCCGCCATTGGAGTGTCCATCCACATCGGGTCAGACAGACATCACTGTTCGAGTACTTTTGTTCCCATTTACCATTTTTAATTTAAATTATTTTATTTTAATTTTTTTAATAAAATTAATGCGTTTTACATCTATCGTTATTCACTTTTAAAGATTTTCAGTAAATCTAATAAACGTTTTTAATTTTTTTTAAATAGATATTTCTGAATAGTAGCCAGAGAAATGACACAAACAGTTAAAACAAACTTCGAAGTAAAATATAAGTTTTGTATTTTATCATATATCTTACATCTGGGCCTGGTACTTAGGATGTTCCGCTAGCAAAATGCGTGTTGTGGGTTCGAGTCCCCGTCACACTGAACGTATTCGCCAGTTCAGCTTTGGAGGTGTTATAAAGTGATGATCAATCCCACTATTCATTGGTAAACGAGTAGTCCAAAAGTTGGCGGTGGGTGGTGATAACTTTCCTCTAGTATTGCACTGCTAAATTAGGAATGGCTGTCGCAATAGCCCTCGTGTAGCTTTGCGCGAAGTTCAAAATAAACTAATCTCGTACATAGTTTGAATAAAGCGTGTAAAAAACATTTTGAAATTATAACACAATGTTGTTTTAATTAATTATATTTACAATATAATATTGATTTATTTTACATATAGCGTTTTATAATAAAGGAAAGACATCCAGTCAGTAACACCCTACCATCCAACATAATGGATTGACGGTTACTGTTATAATGCACTCGGGGTATTTACTGTATTTAGCATAGCTTCGAACACGGTTCCGAAATCTAGTCTGTTCCACGTAGCTAACATGTGACAGTTTTTAATGGAATCTAATATTTTTAATGGTTTTAGTAAAGTTAGTGTTTTATTTTAAAGGTGTGTTGAGAGGCTCAAACAGAATAAGTTTACGTCAAAAACAAACAAACCAGAGAAAACATTTCTAAACACACGCATGTATATATAGAAATTAAAGCTTCACATGACGGTGCTAAGGTCGTTTATTTGAAATTTTGCGTTTCATGCTTCACTGATCGCACTGCATTATAAAATGGCGGGAAAATACAGAATATTCATGTGAAGCTTTGATTTCTATATCAAATTCGTGATTACAGTGGCGGCGCCAAGGGGGGCTTGGGGTGGCTTGAGACAAGGCCCCCTCACCTCCCCCAATATTGTTATTTGCATATATTCATAAAATATGGAAAACACAATCGTTTCACAGGTATTTACCCATTAATTTCATTTATCTTTTATTGAAAAGTAAAATATAGCATGCATGTATAAGTGTATTGTGTATAGGTCTAAACTATGAAGCATTTAGCCAGTCTTGTGTCCTCTGTGAGATCATTTTGCATTGTGTATCAGCCATCCAAAATTATACTGATGATTGTGGCATACACTTAAAATTGTGACTTACAATCCAATTAATGTTATACTTATGACTAGATAATAACCTTACATGTTAACTGACCAAATAATATTTCTAAACAATTCTGGAATGAATTTTGAAATTGTCATTGGACTATTTAGAAGTGCCTAATTTAATATAATCTAGTAGTTACATTATTGTAACAGGTGCTTGTCACACTTATGATAATAAGAACAATATCACAATCACAGCTTGGCCTGTATGAATAATGTAAACATTGGTAACAACCGCACCAGCAACCTTACTGTCATATCAGTAAACTCCAGGAGAGCAAAACAACTCGATATTGATACTGTTATAGACATATTTGCTGCCAATCACCAGAACAGGCACATTGTTTTGAAGTAATATTGACTATAAACACAACATGATAAAAGATAGTTAGCCTGATAGTGACCTTACTCTTCCTCAGAGTGTATTAACTTCACATGCGATAATTCGTTTCTGCTATGTAAACTATGTCTTTATGTTATATTTCTTTTGATTTGTAGCTTTACTCTTAATGGTATATTAAATGTTCAATCTAAGCTAATCTTGATTTTTTTTATTATTATGTATTACCTTGGGTGGAATTTAGTTGAGTTTCCTCTTTTACATATACGCATATTTTCATAAACAGATTATTTCTAATTTGTAATAATGAATTATTAATCAGAGTATGAGTTTCCAATGAAAACTACATTGAAAACACAGTTCAAAATAGCACACCTTTCTGAAATGTACCTTGGTATTTACATTATTATAATTTACCATCTATACTTCATATTGATGGCATTTTGGGAAAACCCTCTATAGTTTACCTCAGACCCTCCTCAGTCCCCCCAACGAAAATATCCTGGCGCCGCCACTGCGTGATTAGTTCATTTTTAATTTTTGTACTTATATATATATCGTTATAGGATATAAGCATTAAATATTCTGCCACCGAAATCTTTTAAGGCCATATATACGTTGTTGTAATATACTGTTAGGTACTGTTATATTGTATCAAGTCTATATTAATATATAGGATGCACAATTTTGAAAACTTCTACATAAATTCAAACCTAATATATTTCTTTCTTCGTATTTCATTAAATATTAGAATTATAACTGTTTATAGCACGTGTTGTTACAACTCGTTTATATCTACTTTGAGCTATTCGCTCCCTACAGTAGTGTTTTTTAAGGCTAGGCCAAATGTTGTACGTTAAAAACAATAGAGATATGATACAGTATTTCCACGCGTTACGAATGAAAAAAAATTATTATATTGCGTTTTGATAAAGAATAATTCTGTGTTGTTGTTTTTTAAATTGGGTATAATAATGTTTTTGTACAATCCACGTTTCACTTTAAAAGTCGTAGAGACATTTTAAAAGTGAAATAAACTCTATTCTTCGGTGTTTCATACGCTAAACTTTGTTAATAAACGTCGTCATGATAACCACTATTGTCCTCTGACGTATCATTCCACGCTACATTCATCTCGTTTATGATTGGATTTTTTCCGTAAAAACTAAACTCTCACGCTCTTTCTATCTGGTTACCCAAGCGGAACAAAAAAGAACTGCACTTATTTTCTTCAAATAACGTCATGTTCTCTCACACTCACTATTCTCGAGATTCGTTTCGTTTCTGTGCAATTAATTCTACGGCTCATGAAGAACACTAAATCTAGAGTTGCATAGCAACCGTAACCTAGAAACACAATAAATAGTGTTATTTAATTGATAAAGTTTCCAAAAAGCTCTTAAGTTACTTTTATTTACTTTTTTTTTTGACCCAAAAATGTTAGCGTAGAAATCATTGTTTAATTTTATCTTGGCTTTCCAATAACTGAAAGTGGAAGATTTCTTAGTTGTTTTGAATTAAGCACAAAGCTACTCAATGGGCTATCTGTACTCTGCCCACCACGAGGATCGAAACACGATTTTTAGCGTTGTAAGTCCGCAGACATACCTCTGAGTCACTGTGGGGCAAAGATTTCTTAGTGTTTCTCAAATCCATCATACTTCTATAAAGATATGTATTTTACACAATAAATTGATTGATTTCAAGGTCTCACAAAAGTTATAATCAATTCATTCTTACTAATATCTCGCAGCATATTTTTCAACAATAAAAACTTTTATATTTTTAAAAGCCTGGTTTCTTCATAATTACATGTAATTCAAACGATTTTTAAATTAAGAATTACAGAAGTACTAGTCCGTCTACACAAGGGATGTTTCTAAAAACACGTTCACACGATCCATGGCATGTTTCGTTTTTGTTTTGTTTTCGTCCTCCGCTGGAACAGCGATAAATTTTCGGATTTATAAAGCCAAAATCCTTCTTTACTTTTTATCTAAGAACTTACTTTAATCCACTAAGGGAGTCGGGTTATACAAATGTTTCTTTATCGATTTACGAAAGTCGTTAAATTAATAAAAACAAAACAAAATACTGTAAACATTTTACAATGATTGCTTATTTGTTTTAGAGTTTTCTCTAAAGGCTACAGAAAGGGCTACGTACGCTCAGACGTTCATATCTCTGAATTGACAGAATAGATGGAAGGAAGTTAGTCAATGCTGTCCACTGCTAACTCTTGGAATGCTCTTACGTGACCTGACAGTGGGATTTGACCATCACTCTTATAACATACACGCGGTCCCAAAGTGTGGAACGCATTTCGTGCGGCAATGGGACGCAAACCATAAACACCCGGAATCATACTCTGGGCACGTAGCCATCAGAACATGTCCAGCGTAACTAAGGATAAAGAAATTTAAAGTTCATTGGAAAAAAAATAATCGAATTCTCTCACAACTGACTTGTTATTCATTATGTCTATTTTATTTTCAATTCTTTATAATGCTGAAATCACGTAACATGTGGGATGTCCAACAGGCGCGAATTTTAATATAAATCGTGCAAACGATTAATTTCTTATTAAATTTTGTACTTTTTTTTAAAATGTCAAGTGGGAACCTGTTTTGACATTAGAGATAACCGATATATATTTTTGTTTTTTAAAATATTCGCGCAAAACTACTTAGAAGCAATACGATAGGCTAGAGGGAAGGCAGCCAATCAGCAGCAACCTATGATAAACCTTGGACTAGTTTTTTGTGATTGAGCATGGGGTTTGACCCTCATCCTCATAATATGAATAGTTCCAGAGGGAGAACGATATTTTTAAACATTTTTAACGGTAATCTAACCAATTCGCCCTCTTCGATTTTTTTAAAAAATTGAATACTGAATGTTACCCTGCAATTGGCTGATATCATTCCACAATCTGATAACAAAATTACTTCTACGACTAGTCCACCTTAGGGATGACTGGATACACTGGTCGGATAAAGCTGAAAACAAAACAAACAGTTTAACAAGTCTCCTAGATAGTAACTGGATATAAAATATAGTGTTCTTCTTGCATATAAAATTAAAGAAATGCTCTTTCATTTATACTTCTTACAAATTTCGGCCATTTTAGACTATGTTGTCTGTTACAAAATAATATATTAGTTTTTTCTCACATCAAAGTTATTGTTATTGTTATTATTAGATTAAACATCGGACTAAGAAAATTGTAAAGTTTCATTGTATTCTTTCTTAAAGTCAGTTTCTTTAACAGTATTGGTAAGATTGTTCAATACGTATCATAATTTTATTATTTTTCATTTGTTATTATGTTTGTTCAATATGAGAATTATTAATTTAGGTTCTAAGACTAACCTAATCAGGAAAGATGAACTTGAGATATTATTGCTACTAATGATATTTTTGTCGTAATGTACCAATCAATACATTCTGATCCTTGTAAGCATGATAAGTACACCAAGTTAGCTATATTTGTTACTGTGAGGATATTTAACTGGGATCTATATTGGTAGCTTGCTTTGATGAGAAATTCAGTATAATTACGCGTTTTATTACAAAAGACGACAGGGAATTTTTTTATGAAAAGAGATTATTTCTGTCGTCACTATAACTTTCACTGTTTCTCCTTCTTACAGAATATGTCGCTAAATTAAGTTTGAGTGCTTGGTGGATAGTATTTGCGACTGTCAAGAATACTTTTTTGCTGGACCACGATGTCCATTTGCACCGGAAGCGGAGTCTTATGGGTAATGACACTGACGTTAATTGGTTTGGAACAGGCTTTCCCTATTCTTTATAAGTGGATTTATATTGGAAGTTCTGGACACGAGTATAGTATAACAGAAAAGAAAATGCTTTACCCCAATTTGGTACACCGTAGCGGTCTAGGACACGATTTACAATACACACACACACACACACACACAAGTTCCATAATCCAACTTCGAAATGTTGGTCATGGCGTTGATCACGTCGGACTTTTCTGACAAAACTGACTCGTTAGCGCAACTTTATGATTTATTATACTTCTTAACTTATCCGTGAAAATTCTTTTTGAAAATCTTTCCGTAGTTACATAGACATACAACAGGCAGTAATATGATATTTATATAGATATAGATACACAGATTAAAATATTGATGGTTACAACATTTCACCTCGTAATCAGCAAGTAAAACAACTTGTACATAATGTCTTTTACGTTTCTTTCATTTACAGTCGTTTTTGTTTGACTTGTTTCACGCTGAATTTTTAACTGATTCTTTAATCCTTAGCAAGACAAAAACTGGATGTGCTTATAAGCTCGTGATACGTTATTTCACATCTCGAACCAAATAAATCTCCCTGATTTATTTGTACTTCAAATAATACTAAAGATACATTTATAATGTAAGGTTTGTTGTCGGTCCGGCGGATTAAGGCGTTCGAGTTGTAACCTGAGGGTCACGGGTTCGAGTCTCCGTCACACCAAACATGCTCGCTCTTTCATCCGTGGAAGCGTTATAATATGACAGCCAAGCCCACTATTCATTAGTAAAAGAGTAGCCCAAGAGTTGGCGGTGGGTGGTGATGACTTTAGTCTTACACTGCTAAATTAGGGACAGTTAGCGCAGATAGCCCTCGTGTAGCTTTGCGCGAAATTCAAAAAACAAACAAACAGGTTTGTTGTCTTTCTGAGGCGCATCCTCACTAGTACATCGTTGAAATCCCCAAGAGTTTTGATAGTAAATATGCTTTATCTTCTTCTTCCTACTGTTTTATATAAACTACATTGTTCTGTTTTTATTTTTATTTATTTTGTGTTTTCTGTCAACTTATAGGGGGAGCTAGCCTTTCTTGATAAGATCTGGGGATAACAGGAGCAACCTTCTGCAGAAGTAAACTACAACACCTTACAAAAATGTCTGCCAGTGTATCGTTTAGCTTTCCTCAACGGTTACAAAGTCGCTTGCAAATACAAACTGATAACCGAAAAACAAAACAACAACAGTAACGTGTATTTGAAACTATAACCCTTGAGAGAGGCGAAAGTCAAAACGTCGGTCTTGAATTATATATATATTTATCATGATAGATGTTTTTTTGGTAAAAATGGCTTCAATTCTTCAGTCATGTCTGAATAATTTAAAGACTGATACGTTTTTGTTGCAATTGTTTTGCCCCAAGATGCAAGCAATTGTTACAGAACTCGTTGTAAATTCTCACAAAATAACTCGTTGTAATTTGTTCTTTCTACGTTAAATTGATGCTTGCTTGTCACATTACTAGCGTTATAAACTTTCGAATTTTGTTAATCCTAGAAAACCGGACACAAGTTTGTTTAAAGTGTTTTAAGTTAACCGGTTAACATTCGTATCCATGTTGGTACCAAACAAAACAGGTTGTTTTTTTATAACCAGCAACAACAGCATATAAAGATAGTAGTAACTCTAGTGTAGTTAAACTGGTATTATGACAAATTTCACTAGGCAATCTATGTAATATATATGTAAAAACGGTTGGTTTGGATTGAGAAAAATTTTTATGTAGAAAAGCGAACAACGTTTCGACCTTCTTCGGTCATCGTCAGGTCCACAAAGAAAGAAAGAGATTACTGACATGTGGTCAGCTACCGAGTCAGTAACCCTTTCTTTCTTTGTGAACCTGACGATGACCGAAGAAGGTCGAAACGTTGTTCGCTCCTCTACATAAAAATTTTCTCAACCCAAACCAACCGTTTTTACATATATATTTTTCTTTACAAGTGGGTTTTCTCGTCATCACTGATAATCTATGTAATGCTATGTTAGTGTCTGTTGTTTTAACCAGTCAGGAAACTGTTCCTTATGCTTTTCTACAATTCTTGATCAACTAACATCAAACTTGACACAAGGATATAAGATGATAGTAATGAAATGTTTGGATGTGGAACCTCCATCTTTTATATAAACAAATGCAAATAAGTGTGATTCTGTTTCTTATACGTTTTTACAATTCTTAATCAACCAACACCCAACTTGACACAATGATGCAGAACATGATAAGGGGAGGAGTCAGGACCTCTTATCTAATTTCAGAAAATACAACCATATCAGCATAACTTGACAGTGGTACAGGATGACGTGAGGAAGGTCATGAGATTATGGATTCCCCCTATTCCCTCATTATCGAATTTCTTATTAATAAAATGTTTGAAAGCACACAACAATAATATTATCAACCATACAGGAGTTTTGTTTTCCTGAAATTAGGGAGGGAGAGAGAAATTGAAAAGAAAGGTTTAAAGTAAATTGGTGTTAAATAGTTTTTGATAATTAAATCAATAGATATAGACTAATAAAAGCTAAATAAATGTACTTGTCATATTTTTCTTGAAGGCCACTGTGAAAAACTGTGCTACAAACACCACAAGTAGATATTCAGCAAATAATAATTACAGCATATTGTGTTAATAAATAAGAATGGTTTGCTTTAAGCTACACAAAGGACCAACCGTTATGTGCCTAATGCAGGAATATATCCTGAATTTTACTGTTATAAGCTCTTAATCTGTTTGCTGAACCACAGGAGATGTGGCAAGTAGAAGGAGAAACAATGTAAAAAAAAAAAAAGAGTGAAGGTGAAACTTCCAATTGTTAATGAATCTTCAAATGTTTTAGAGTTCTGAATGGACAGGTGGTTAGGACGCTCGACTCGTAATGTGAGAAATCGCGGGTTCGAATCCCGTCACAATAACATATTCGTCCTTTCAGACGTGAAGGCGTTATATTGTGATGGTCAATCCCACTATCCGTTAGTGAAAGAATAGCCCAAGAGTAAGCGGTAGGTGGTGATGATTAGCTGCCTTCACTCTAGTGTCACACTGCTAAATTAGGGACGACTAGCGCAGATAGCCCTCGCGTAGTTTTGCGCGAAATAAAAAAAAAACAATCAAATCTCTTTTTAAAGTTACACGCAAGATATATAATTCTGAAAGAAAACATTTTCATAGGCATTAAAGAATACCAAAATCTTGTGGATGTCTACAAAACATAACGAGCGGCTAATTAGTGTTAATGAAGTAAAACCGTTTGGAGTTAATCTTTATTTTTTCTTTCCAATTCAGTTCGGATTGAAAAAATAAAGTTTATTTTACTTCACCATGAAGTATCTGTCGTTAGTAATAACAACTTATTTTTTGCTTTAAAGTTTTGAATTGAATCACGAGAAGTAAAAGTCTAATAATTGTTAGATTTAGTAGTAAGATGGTTAACTGGTCCATGACAAACAAAGAGAATGTACCAAACAAGGAAAGTGTGCACAGTTCGTTTAACACAAAAACCTTTATCAGATTACTTCTTCGAAACCACTGAGAAGTGAAAGCCAAATTTGAAACGACAGATATGCACAGAAATATGTAAAAACAAAATATTTTAATGTATTTTTTCTCAGTGGGAAATTTTCTTTGTCTCTCTTTGAAAAACTGGAGCTACATCTGGGCGAGAAGGGAAAAATTCCCTAAGATTATAATTACAAGTATCAAAGAAGAAGTAGCTCAAAAACTGAAATGACGTTTTTGGAACTTGAAGACAAACTTTTAAATATCATGTTATGACCGAACCTAAATAATATTTATCTAAAACTTCCCAATCTTCATCGATTAAGTTAAAACATCTCAAAACAACGGCGAATTGTACAGATGAATAAATAAATAAAATAAACTTAGTAATTTGTCAAATTGTTTTTTCAAGAAGAACAGTTCTTCGGAAGTGAAAACTATAGAATGTAAAACGTCAAAGTTTAGTGTGGTAATCATATAGTATGTGTTTAGTATGGTAATCATAAATTATTTAGGTACGAGTCAGTTATCATAAAAGGTATCATTTGAGTATCCAGAGAAACATAATAGATGCATAAAGTTAATGAGGCCTGAGGAAGCCCTTGACGGAAGAATACAAACCACACTGTAGAACATATTTCATGTCTATACGAGAGATTAAATAGACCATTAATCTCAAAAGACTATTATCGGATATTCCCTTTTTAAGATAGTGTGTAAATTAATGAAGCATACGTAAAAAGGAAAATCTCCATGAGAGTTATATCTAAACCATTCATTATTCGTCATTTTTATTATTTACTAGATAAATTTTACAAAAAATATATTTGTTTTACGTATACATTAAAGTCCCTAATCGCCTGAAAGTATCACCATAAACACAGAAGAGAAAAGTCTGAAGTAAATGTATTGGAATTATGCTTCAAAACGGAGTCACATGTGTCATCTTGAGCAGCATCGTGGTGGGCTAGTGATAAGCTTGAGGTCTTAATACGTTAAATATCGGTGTTAGATACCCGTTGCGAGCACATAGCAGTTAGCCAATTGCGTAACTTTTTAAAAACAACTAACCTTGAATGACAAAAATTCTTTTATTGCAATTTGGGCTAAACTAATCAGGTCAGAGACCCTAGAACTCGAGTTAAATCGCGATTTAAATTTAATAAATAATTAAAATCGACGCTTCATACTTACAAACTTTTAAAAATATATTGAAGCCGTCAACGGTTCCCACATTAAAAACACTCTGGGCATACAATATTTTAACGTCATGTACGTTGTTTTAGAAGACATCAGCAAGACACACTAGCTTATAGTTTTTTTGTTTTTCATGCTGCTGTTGTATAATTAAATTTTACAGTAAAACACGTTTTGATATCAATGCGTTGCCTCGATAACCCTCTTTTCTGTTTGATACTTGTTTTTGTTTTTAAATTTGATTACTTGTAACGATTCTCCGACATTTTAAAGTTCTCCCCTCTTACATAAATGACACTTACTTATCATCACAGAATATAATATTGACGAACACTGACCACCTAATAATCTTCTTTGCACGGCCTATGTCTCATCCCTTTACGCCAATATTCCACATGAAGAACGACAAGAAACTTAATAACGAACATTACATGCGGGTTAACGATACTGCAGTGGGTACCAAAATGGCTTCCAATTATGCCAACACTTTTATGGGTCGTATTGAAATCCTTCTCTTACAACTAACTCTGTAAAACGTCATACATGGAAACGTTACACAGCCTGTATTGAATCACTTAAAGAATTTATCTCGCATACAAACTCCGTCTACAAACAAATGAAGTTAACCTTTGATCACTTGCCAACCCGAACTAATTTTCTTAACTTCACAGATTTTCTAAAAGACGGAATTTTACACATCGACTTATACAAAAAAACAACCTAGAGACAGACTACAATACCTTCACTATAAACAACAACCTAGAGACACACCACAATACCTTCACTATAAACAACAACCTAGAGACACACCACAATACCTTCACTATAAACAACAACCTAGAGACACACCACAATACCTTCACTATAAACAACAACCTAGAGACACACCACAATACCTTCACTATAAACAACAACCTAGAGACACACCACAATACCTTCACTATAAACAACCTAGAGACACACCACAATACCTTCACTATAAACAACAACCTAGAGACACACCACAATACCTTCACTATAAACAACCTAGAGACACACCACAATACCTTCACTATAAACAACAACCTGGAGACACACCACAATACCTTCACTATAAACAACCTAGGGACACACCACAATATCTTCACTATAAACAACAACCTAGAGACACGCCACAATACCTTCACTATAAACAACAACCTAGGGACACACCACAATACCTTCACTATAAACAACAACCTGGGGACACACCACAATGCCTTCACTATAAACAACAACCTAGGGACAGACCACAATACCTTCACTATAAACAACAACCTAGGGACACACCACAATACCTTCACTATAAACAACAACCTAGGGACACACCACAATACCTTCACTATAAACAACAACCTGGACACACACCACAATACCTTCACTATAAACAACAACCTAGAGACACACCACAATACCTTCACTATAAACAACAACCTAGAGACACACCACAATACCTTCACTATAAACAACAACCTAGAGACACACCACAATACCTTCACTATAAACAACAACCTAGAGACACACCACAATACCTTCACTATAAACAACAACCTAGAGACACACCACAATACCTTCACTATAAACAACCTAGGGACACACCACAATACCTTCACTATACACAACCTAGAGACACACCACAATACCTTCACTATAAACAACAACCTAGGGACACACCACAATACCTTCACTATAAACAACAACTTAGAGACACACCACAATACCTTCACTATAAACAACAACCTAGAGACAGGCCACAATACCTTCACTATAAACAACAACCTAGAGACACAACACAACACCTTCACTATAAACAAAAACCTAGAGACACACCACAATACCTTCACTATAAACAACAACCTAGAGACACACCACAATACCTTCACTATAAACAACAACTTAGAGACACACCACAATACCTTCACTATAAACAACAACCTAGAGACACACCACAATACCTTCACTATAAACAAC
Source organism: Tachypleus tridentatus (assembly GCF_004210375.1). Lineage (NCBI taxonomy): Eukaryota > Metazoa > Arthropoda > Merostomata > Xiphosura > Limulidae > Tachypleus > Tachypleus tridentatus. Next base: position 27,024,440 of record NC_134833.1, read on the forward strand.
AACCTAGAGACACACCACAATACCTTCACTATAAACAACAACCTAGGGACACACCACAATGCCTTCACTATAAACAACAACCTAGAGACACACCACAATACCTTCACAATAAACAAAAACTAGAGACACACCACAATACCTTCACTATAAACAACAACCTAGAGACACACCACAATACCTTCACTATAAACAACAACCTAGAGACACACCACAATACCTTCACTATAAACAACAACCTAGAGACACACCACAATACCTTCACTATAAACAACAACCTAGAGACACACCACAATACCTTCACTATAAACAACCTAGAGACACACGCCCAATGTCACTACTATACACAACCTAGAGACACACCACAATACCTTCACTATAAACAAAAACTAGAGACACACACCACAATACCTTCACTATAAACAACAACCTAGAGACACACCACAATACCTTCACTATAAACAACAACCTAGAGACACACCACAATACCTTCACTATAAACAACAACCTAGAGACACACCCACAATACCTTCACTATAAACAACCTAGAGACACACCACAATACCTTCACTATAAACAACAACCTAGAGACACACCACAATACCTTCACTATAAACAACAACCTAGAGACACACCACAATACCTTCACTATAAACAACAACCTAGAGACACACCACAATACCTTCACTATAAACAACAACCTAGAGACACACCACAATACCTTCACTATAAACAACAACCTAGAGACACACCACAATACCTTCACTATAAACAACAACCTAAAGACACACCACAACACCTTCACTATAAACAAAAACCTAGAGACACACCACAATACCTTCACTATAAACAACAACCTAGAGACACACCACAATACCTTCACTATAAACAACAACCTAGAGACACACCACAATACCTTCACTATAAACAACAACCTAGAGACACACCACAATACCTTCACTATAAACAACAACCTAGAGACACACCACAATACCTTCACTATAAACAACCTAGAGACACACCACAATACCTTCACTATACACAACCTAGAGACACACCACAATACCTTCACTATAAACAACAACCTAGAGACACACCACAATACCTTCACTATAAACAACAACCTAGAGACACACCACAATACCTTCACTATAAACAACAACCTAGAGACACACCTCAATACCTTCACTATAAACAACAACCTAGAGACACACCACAATACCTTCACTATAAACAACAACCTAGAGACACACCACAATACCTTCACTATAAACAACAACCTAGAGACACACCACAATACCTTCACTATAAACAACAACCTAGAGACACACCACAATACCTTCACTATAAACAACAACCTAGAGACACACCACAATACCTTCACTATAAACAACAACCTAGAGACACACCACAATACCTTCACTATAAACAACCTAGAGACACACCACAATACCTTCACTATACACAACCTAGAGACACACCACAATACCTTCACTATAAACAACAACCTAGAGACACACCACAATACCTTCACTATAAACAACAACCTAGAGACACACCACAATATCTTCACTATAAACAACAACCTAGAGACACACCACAATACCTTCACTATAAACAACAACCTAGAGACACACCACAATACCTTCACTATAAACAACAACCTAGAGACACACCACAATACCTTCACTATAAACAACAACCTAGAGACACACCACAATACCTTCACTATAAACAACAACCTAGAGACACACCACAATACCTTCACAATAAACAAAAAACTAGAGACACACCACAATGCCTTCACTATAAACAACAACCTAGAGACACACCACAATACCTTCACTATAAACAACAACCTAGAGACACACCACAATACCTTCACTATAAACAACAACCTAGAGACACACCACAATACCCTTCACTATAAACAACCTAGGGACACACCACAATACCTTCACTATACACAACCTAGAGACACACCACAATACCTTCACTATAAACAACAACCTAGAGACACACCACAATACCTTCACAATAAACAAAACTAGAGACACACCACAATGCCTTCACTATAAACAACAACCTAGGGACACACCCACAATACCTTCACTATAAACAAACAACCTAGAGACACACCACAATACCTTCACTATAAACAACAACCTAGAGACACACACCACAATACCTTCACTATAAACACAACCTAGAGACACGCCACAATACCTTCACTATACACAACCTAGAGACACACCACAATACCTTCACTATAAACAACAACCTAGAGACACACCACAATACCTTCACTATAAACAACAACCTAGAGACACACCACAATACCTTCACTATAAACAACCTAGAGACACACCACAATACCTTCACTATACACAACCTAGAGACACACCACAATACCCTTCACTATAAACAACAACCTGGAGCCACACCACAATACCTTCACTATAAACAACAACCTAGAGACACACCACAATACCTTCACTATAAACAACAACCTAGAGACACACCACAATACCTTCACTATAAACAACAACCTAGAGACACACCACAATACCTTCACTATAAACAACAACCTAGAGACACACACACAACACCTTCACTATAAACAAAAAACCTAGAGACACACCACAATACCTTCACTATAAACAACAACCTAGAGACACACCACAATACCTTCACTATAAACAACAACCTAGAGACACACCACAATACCTTCACTATAAACAACAACCTAGAGACACACCACAATACCTTCACTATAAACAACAACCTAGAGACACACCACAATACCTTTTCACTATAAACAACAACCTAGAGACACACCACAATACCTTCACTATAAACAACAACCTAGAGACACACCACAATACCTTCACTATAAACAACCTAGAGACACACCACAATACCTTCAATATACACAACCTAGAGACACACCACAATACCTTCACTATAAACAACAACCTAGAGACACACCACAATACCTTCACTATAAACAACAACCTAGAGACACACCACAATACCTTCACTATAAACAAACAACCTAGAGACACACCTCAATACCTTCACTATAAACAACAACCTGGGAGACACACCACAATACCTTCACTATAAACAACAACCTAGAGACACACCACAATACCTTCACTATAAACAACAACCTAGAGACACACCACAATACCTTCACTATAAACAACAACCTAGAGACACACCACAACACTTTCACTATAAACAAAAACCTAGAGACACACCACAATACCTTCACTATAAACAACAACCTAGAGACACACCACAATACCTTCACTATAAACAACAACCTAGAGACACACCACAATACCTTCACTATAAACAACAACCTAGAGACACACCACAATACCTTCACTATAAACAACAACCTAGAGACACACCACAATACCTTCACTATAAACAATCTAGAGACACACCACAATACCTTCACTATAAACAACAACCTAGAGACACACCACAATACCTTCACTATAAACAACAACCTAGAGACACACCACAATACCTTCACTATAAACAACAACCTAGAGACACACCACAATACCTTCACTATAAACAACAACCTAGGACACACCACAATACCTTCACTATAAACAACAACCTAGAGACACACCACAATACCTTCACTATAAACAACAACCTAGAGACACACCACAATACCTTCACTATAAACAACAACCTAGAGACACACCACAATACCTTCACAATAAACAAAAACTAGAGACACACCACAATACCTTCACTATAAACAACAACCTAGAGACACACCACAATACCTTCACTATAAACAACAACCTAGAGACACACCACAATACCTTCACTATAAACAACAACCTAGAGACACACCACAATACCTTCACTATAAACAACCTAGAGACATACCACAATACCTTCACTATACACAACCTAGAGACACACCACAATACCTTCACTATAAACAACAACCTAGAGACACACCACAATACCTTCACAATAAACAAAAACTAGAGACACACCACAATACCTTCACTATAAACAACAACCTAGAGACACACCACAATACCTTCACTATAAACAACAACCTAGAGACACACCACAATACCTTCACTATAAACAACAACCTAGAGACACACCACAATACCTTCACTATAAACAACCTAGAGACACACCACAATACCTTCACTATACACAACCTAGAGACACACCACAATACCTTCACTATAAACAACAACCTAGAGACACACCACAATACCTTCACTATAAACAACAACCTAGAGACACACCACAATACCTTCACTATAAACAACAACCTAGAGACACACCACAATACCTTCACTATAAACAACAACCTAGAGACACACCACAATACCTTCACTATAAACAACAACCTAGAGGCACACCACAATACCTTCACTATAAACAACAACCTAGAGACACACCACAATACCTTCACTATAAACAACAACCTAGAGACACACCACAATACCTTCACTATAAACAACAACCTAGAGACACACCACAATACCTTCACTATAAACAACAACCTAGAGACACACCACAATACCTTCACTATAAAAGTTGTCATCCCTCCCACACTAAATGAATATTATCTACAGTCAAGCTCTTAAAATAAAGAATATATGCTCAGAAAATACATCAAGGATCTAAAACAAACCATGTTACAAAGAGGATATAAAGAGAAAGACAAACTGTAAGGGCTAACAACACTCATCCTAAATCTGAGTAACACTAATATATATCAGAACGGCTGGTATGGGTATTAACAATTTTACTAATAAACCAGAGAACAAAGTTTTGACCTTCCTAGGTTATCTTCATGTTAACAAAGAGAGTTTGCAAGTGACCGTTGCCTGGCACATCTCTTAGGAACGAGAGTGTAAATGGGTACGGGATTGTAGGAGGCGTTGCAGTTAGATATTAGGTTATTAATTAGTATAGGTATAAAGGTGTTATTTTATATTGGTATAATTTTGGTTTTAGTTTCTGTATAAGTACGGCTTTGATTTTGCCTTTGTTTATATTTGTTTCCCTACTTAGTATCTGGGTGTTTTCTATAGTTATGTTGTGTTTATTTGACTTTCAGTGCTCAAAAATGTGTAAAGGTGTTTTTTGTGTTCTTTGAATCTTGTTTCTCCAATATAGAAGTCGTGACAGTTGTTGCATTGTATTTTATAAATAATGTTAGTGTTGTATTTGTCAGTGTAGTTTTTACAAAGTATGGACTTTAGTTTTGTACCTGGTTTTTGAAAAAAAAAATTGGTGTTTATTGGAATGTTGTGCTTTGTTAAGTTTTTACCAAATGTTGTTTATATTTTCGCTGATGTTAGGAACATACATATTTGCAGCAGTGTAAGGTTTTGTAGTTTGTTGTATGTTGGGATTTATTATCGTTTGTTTGTTGTTAATTGCGTTGTTGGTCTAGGTGTATGTATGTATAATTTCTTCAACGGTTTTTTGAGGAAATTTGTTGATGTTGATGAAGTGTTTTATTTTGTTGAATCCATTGTTAATTTTGTCAGGTGAACATAGTTTTATGGCTGTGATTTTTTGGTTTCTTAATGTGTCAATTTTTGTTTTGTTTCATGTGCTGAGTCCCAGGGAATGTATAGTCCAGTATGGGCGATTTTCTGTGAATTTCTGTTTTGAATTGTGTATTAGCTCTACTGATTTTGAGGTTAAGAAATGCTATTTGGTTAGTTTTCTCCTGTTCACAGGAGAACTTAATGTTGGGATGTGTCGAGTTAACGTAATTGATAAAAGCTAAGTGTGTGTTCTGTAGATGTGAATCCTGCAATTGTATCATCAACATACCTGTACCAGTATAGTGGTGGGTGTAAGGCTGAATTGATCGCTTGAGATTCAATCTGGGTCATATAAATGTTGGTTAGGAATAGTGATACGGGATTCCTCATTTTTAGGTCATTTATTTGTAGGTAGTTTGGGTTATTGAGCCTAAAGTTAGTTTTGGTGGTAGCGAATTCTATAAGGGTTGATAATTGGTTGCTGGAGATGGGTATCAATGGCTTGGAGTCTTGGATATAAAGTTCTAAAGCTATCTTGCAGGCTTCAGTTGTTGGGACTTCTGTGAAGAGAGAGATTACATCAAAACTGGTCATTAAGGCTTTTTGATTTCGTTGATTAAGAATAGATTTAAAATATCCAAATAAATAATGTATTAAAAATGAAACATCACGTATGTACGACATACACAAACAACTCTTAGAGAAGTTTTAACAACAATAAATCTTCTATTAGCACAAATGATCTCCCTTCAACCAATCCGGTCGTTCCATTAACAACGTCACTCTCATCGGCATGAAACAAGATTTAAAACTAAATCTGATAAGGAAATAAAAGAAGCTTATTGGATCGCTAATCTGAACACTTCAACCTTTTGGAATCAATATAGATTCTGGAATCATCTCTACCAAAAAATTAATTTTTACTATCTGCTTATTTTTTCGTATAGTATGAACCCTAATTTTCCTAAAACAAACTTGCTATTTATTTAACTAGTTTTCCCATACCTGTTTGTATTAGCTTAATATCTTTTTTGTTAATCTGTCTCCAGATGTCACCTTTATTTTACTTAAACAATTAAGTATAGTTATATGTACATTAGCTTGTTATAACATAAAACAAGCCGAAACAAAAATAAAGTTAAAAAATAATAAATAACGCTGCTCTAATTGAAAAGCTCGCAGGGTACAAGTTATAATGTGGGATATAAAATGTACACTAGATTCTGAAGATGACTGTAGAAGCAGGACCCACATTACGGTAGGGATACACCGCCTATCAGTTTTAACTTTCATTTGCCAGTCTCATATAAAGAAATAAAACAGAGATGTAGCAATAGATATAGAAAAAGAAATTAGGAACGCGAGATGTGGGTGCTCACAACGTCCTACATCTATATATCAACCTTCACTGACTGCAGACAGTTGTGGGAAGGTGACTGCCCTCCAAAGTAAAGAAAGAGAAAAATAATTGAAGACAAAAAAAAGGTACCATCATCTGGGGAGAAATTAAAAAAGAACTTATATCTTGAAGGTAACATTCCAATCACCATTATGGTAGAAAGGCACTAATTAGTAGCCCAGTAAACGAATTATACTAGTATGAAGAGTCCCATCCAGTTATTTAAATAAACTAGTATAGCATCCAACCGCCACCTATTGTTAAGTCTACTGTGACTATCACGCTCTAAACAAGCCTTTATATGCGGCAAGGTGTATGTATATCCGCATAAAGTAGTGCCAAGTTGTTAAATGACCTTATTCCTAATTAAATACAGTTATAAGAAATGTTTAGTAAATTTTCTCTAATATTTATTTCTTTATATTTATCTGATAGATTCTTATATTTGTTACAGAATAGTTTAATAATTTTATTTAAAGTTTCTTAACTAAATACATTAACTATTAATTTTTGTACCAGTATTCCAACATTACTGATAAAATATTGTAATTTATTATAAATCTTACAATATCTGAACAGTTGTGAAAGTTGTAATGTTTCTAACAGAAGGGTGTGGTTCAGTACTATTAAAAGAGGGTAAACTATAAATTGGAAAGGTAAAATATTTTATTTTGTCAAAATTATTTACATTGTTATTCTTAGCAATTATTTGAATTTCTAAATCTAAATAATGTGCTTTTGTATTAGATATCGAAGTATTTTCAATTTGTAATTATGATGGATAAATAGTGTTAATAACATTATTTATTTCAGGATTTGACCTATATATATATGGTCAATTCTAAAAAGAAATATTCCTAGCACCTTTTTACATAACTCAATCGTCGCCGGGCACATTACATCGGAAATGTGACACTTAGTAGTACATGGAGAAATGTACTAAACATATCCTGGAAGCTCAGATGACCGTCAGAAGTAACTCAACCTCATTTATATATTGGTCATTCGATTACTCCACCACTTACCAGTGAAGGTCGGTTTTCTGGAGTACTCCTGTTACAATTCCACAATATATTCTTGACACAGAACTTATATATCCCAGTCGTTCTATAAAGCTATATGTCCGAAATCAGCCGTTTATTTTGTATTCAACATTTAGAACCATATGCGTTATCCATTATTTCGCTTCAGCCATTATACCACTATCAAGTCGATTCCACTTCTTAAAGCTCCTGTGGGAGCGAAAGAAGGTTTTCAGTCTTCGAGAACCTCTGACGGTTAATTATTATCATAAGTTATAATTAAATTCATAGAAATACGAACCAGTAGCAACTACATCACCATCTTCAGCTTGGCTCTGAAGAAGAAAGGTCTACCTTTTGAAAGCGCTCAACGATAGGGTTTTTATCGTCTTTATCAACACTTCTGGGACTACACGTTTTTCTTACATCTTGAATTTAAAGCTGTAATACCACGAGTATAAGGTAAAATTATATGTTTCCCCCATAAAGTTTTGTGTTGTATTGTTTTTACATGTTCTGCTGTAGAGGGTTTATCTATGAGATTCCCATTGTCACATTTGTTATGCGACTTTTATATGAACGTTTAAATAGAAGTTTTAGGCAAAGCTAAGTTTAAGCCAAGAATTTAGGTAAGGCATGTAGGTGACACATTCTTGTTGTGACAGCATGTCAACAGAAGACTATTATATTTTCTTTCTAGTTATTTAAATAATAATAAACACCTAAGAAAGTGAACAAAATAATATTTTAATTTTTCTAGACGTACTAGTCAAAACAGATGGTAATTTAGAAATACCAGTTTATAGAAGACCCTTCGCTATTTTCGTGACACTACACAGAGGGACCTGCTGTATTAAAATATAAAAAAAACAAACCTGTAATTTATACACATGCTTACAAAGCTTTAAACATACATTCAACACTAGAAGGTACGAGTAATAAATTGTTATTAATTTAGTACGAAGCTGTTGAAAGAGTATTTGAACCAAATGTAGTGGGTAGAATGTTTAACAAAGTTAATTAAAAATATTTCTTTAACATCTATTTATAAAAAAAAGAGAGATAAAGTTTGCCTAACATTCTAGGATTAAGAAGTCAATTATTTAAGAAACGACGAGACCTTTATCCCATCTTTAAACCTTTCAATGATATTAAAGAAACGAAGCATTAGGGAGTACTAAAGATAAAATAGAATTAGAAGACAAAACTGAAGTTTACACAATAAACAGTTGATGTGGGAGTTGTTATACTGGTCAAACTGAGAGATATGTTTGTTTGTTTTTCAATTTCACAAAAAGCTACACGAGGTCTATCTGCGCTAGCCGTCCCTAATTTAGCAATGTAAGACTAGAGGGAAGGCAGCTTTTGGAATAGTCTTTTATCAATAAATAGTAATAATGGCTGTCACATTATAATGCTCCCAGGGCTGAAAGGGCGATCATGTTTGGTGTGATGAGGGTTCGAATCCACGACCCTCAGATTAGGAGTCGAACGCGTTAACTACCTGGCCCAAGCTGAAAGGGATTTTAAATACAGACAACATAAACACAAAGGTTGCCTAAGAAATAGTAAAATAGAAAACTAGACTCTTGGAGATCACGTGAAAACCACAATTTTATCTAAATCTGGTAATATTATATGTTTAAATGTCATCTGGTAATATTACATGTTTAACTGTCGTCTGGTAATATTGCATGTTTAAATGCTATCTGGTAATATTACATGTTTAAATGTCGTCTGGTAATATTACATGTTTAAATGTCATCTGGTTATATTACATGTTTAAATGTCATCCGGTTATATTACATGTTTAAATGTCATCCGGTAATATTACATGTTTAAATGTCATCTGGTAATATTATATGTTTAAATGTCATCTGGTAATATTGCATGTTTAAATGTCATCTGGTAATATTACATGTTTAAATGTCATCTGGTAATATTGCATGTTTAAATGTCATCTGGTAATATTACATGTTTAAATGTCATCTGGTAATATTACATGTGTAAATGTCATCTGGTAATATTACATGTTTAAATGTCATCTGGTAATATTACATGTTTAAATGTCATCTGGTAATATTGCATGTTTAAATGCTATCTGGTAATATTACATGTTTAAATGTCGTCTGGTAATATTACATGTTTAAATGTCATCTGGTTATATTACATGTTTAAATGTCATCCGGTTATATTACATGTTTAAATGTCATCCGGTAATATTACATGTTTAAATGTCATCTGGTAATATTATATGTTTAAATGTCATCTGGTAATATTGCATGTTTAAATGTCATCTGGTAATATTACATGTGTAAATGTCATCTGGTAATATTGCATGTTTAAATGTCATCTGGTAATATTACATGTTTAAATGTCATCTGGTAATATTACATGTGTAAATGTCATCTGGTAATATTACATGTTTAAATGTCATCTGGTAATATTACATGTTTAAATGTCATCTGGTAATATTGCATGTTTAAATGCTATCTGGTAATATTACATGTTTAAATGTCGTCTGGTAATATTACATGTTTAAATGTCATCTGGTTATATTACATGTTTAAATGTCATCCGGTTATATTACATGTTTAAATGTCATCCGGTAATATTACATGTTTAAATGTCATCTGGTAATATTATATGTTTAAATGTCATCTGGTAATATTGCATGTTTAAATGTCATCTGGTAATATTACATGTTTAAATGTCATCTGGTAATATTGCATGTTTAAATGTCATCTGGTAATATTACATGTTTAAATGTCATCTGGTAATATTACATGTGTAAATGTCATCTGGTAATATTACATGTTTAAATGTCATCTGGTAATATTACATGTTTAAATGTCATCTGGTAATATTGCATGTTTAAATGTCATCTGGTAATATTACATGTTTAAATGTCATCTGGTAATATTGCATGTTTAAATGCTATCTGGTAATATTACATGTTTAAATGTCATCTGGTAATATTACATGTTTAAATGTCATCTGGTAATATTACATGTGTAAATGTCATCTGGTAATATTGCATGTTTAAATGTCATCTGGTAATATTGCATGTTTAAATGCTATCTGGTAATATTACATGTTTAAATGTCATCTGGTAATATTACATGTTTAAATGTCATCTGGTAATATTACATGTGTAAATGTCATCTGGTAATATTACATGTTTAAATGTCAGAGAATCACTGGAAATATTAGCATTTAAAAATAAGATTAAGTATAAAGAAGAGGTCATCAAGGTAAATCAGTGATAATGTTGTAATATAAAGGTACACTAAGGAGTGACTTACATACAAAAGCAATGTAATGTTACATGATAGGAAAAAACAATTTACAAGTTAATGTGTCTCGCAGCCAACTTCTGAAGACGAGATAGAGAACGTTAAGTTTGTTTGTTTTTTAATTTCGCGCAAAGCTACACTTGGGCTATCTGTGCTAGCCGTCCCTAATTTAGCAGTGTAAGACTAGAAAGAAGGCAGTTAGTCATCACCACCCACCGCGAACTCTTGGGCTACTCTTTTACCAACGAATAGTGGGATTGATCGTCACATTATAACGCCCCCACAGTTGAAAGGGCGCGCATGTTTGGTGTGACGGGGATTCGAACTCGCGGCCCTCGGATTACGAGTCGAACACCTTAAGCCACCGGGCCATGCCGGGCCGAGAACGTTAAAACATTGTACGTGTAGAATGTACTTTGAAAGCGAAAACAGCTTCAATAGAGTTTTTAAAATTGTGTAAGTATGAAATGTTGGTTTGAATTATTTAATAAACCTTATACAACACACCAGTATCGATAGTTCATATTTAAAATCGTGATAAATTTTGAAACGAAAAGAACGGAACATGTTCAGGGCATCGCATGTTGTAACCTTTAAATTACATCCGAAGCTATTGTAAGTTAACTTGATGTAAATATAACAATAATTTTTATTTTTCATTGGCATCAACGCATAAATATACTTGTACCGTGTTATCTTTGGAAAAAAGATACACGTTAATTGCCTTAGAACATCAAAATTAGCTTTCGTAGTTACACGTTTTGTTTGTTTTCTTTTTGTCTGCTATTTTTCTCAACTGCTTGTGTGTTTGTTTGTAGAATTTCAACAATAAAAACGGTGAAATCAAGAACTATCTGACATTGCTGCCCCAAAATTTAAATTGATAAAATAGTTTGTTTTTTTAAATTTCGCGCAAAACTACACGAGGGCTATCTGCATTAGTTGTCCCTAACTTGACAATAAAAGACTAGAGAGAAGACAGCTAGTCATCACCACCCACCACCAACTCTTGGGATACTCTTTTACCAAAGAATAGTGGGATTAACCGTAACATTATAACGCCCCCACGGCTGAAAGGGCGAGCATGTTTGGTGTGACGGAGATGCAAACCCGCGACCCTCAGATTACGAGTCGAGTTCTTTAACCACCTGGCCATGCCAAGCTTTGATAAAATAGAGAAAAAACAATTAGTCAACATCACCAGCCGTCATCTCGCGGGTTACACTAACTGACTAATGACGTTTAACTGCCACTCTTTTAACGCACTCACAGCTCCAAAGTGTGGAGCACGACTTTTTTATTTGAGGGTAAGAGGAGTAATGTGGGGCGAACTATGGAACCTCTGATTCATAATCTGACAAACTTAACTGTGGGGGAGGGAGAAGTAACGTGGGGTGAACTTAGGAACCTCTGATTCACAGTTTGACACACATGTAAGTGCTTAATATAACATTAATATCTCAGTTTGGTAGCACTAACTGTATTTATATTCCATCTTAATAACGACAACTTTATTTGTTACAATATGTGCATATATTTTGTTCAAGAGTGCACGTATTGTACAATCATTATCCACCGTGTGCTATGATCTGTTTGTCTATCCCTGAGATTTTAAAATCAATTACTTGGGAACAGTTACGTGATTAACTGATGTGTTCTCTGCATTTTACGAAAATCACGTGTGTTGTGCTTTGAGAGTATGAGGTATTCTGTAGACCCAAAGATAGAAACATGTACAGGAATCAATTACGTACGAGTGAATAGAGTTTATTTTGTGACATACGATATTTGAATGAATTGAAAATGTCTTCAGATATTGACTCCACCAGGGAACTGCTGAGTAAATGCATTTTCATAGTATGAGCAATTGAATTTAAATTACTTGAGGTTTACGTTTTCACATATATATACAAAATGTAATGTTAACAACACGTCTAGATGGCGTTTGTTCTCAATACCGATGTTATTTGTACCAAACTGAGAATGAATCATTATCTTAGCGTTATAGGATGAGTCATGAACCATTGGTTTTGGTTGGCATAATTTTTTTTCCGGTGCTCTAAATCGCCGACTGTATAAGACCATGGTTAAACATGGAAAGAGCATCTCAATTTCATTTCTTCTCTTCTAATGTGTTTTTCTTGTGTTGATAACCCAAGAACATTTGTTTCAAAAGACGATAAACTCTGGATTGTTCCCTCTGTCAGAGGGTTATTAGAAGAATGTTGGGGCATATTCCGAAGACTGATGGTCCCTTAGGGACAAGGGTGGGATTCTTGCCAAGTGGCCATGCCAATTTATCTCTTATGATTTTCGTATCAAAGATACTTTAGCATGATTTTCGTATACACTAGACAAATCACTGATTTGTGCACTTTGATACTTACGCCTGAAAAAATAAAGCCCTTCGTTATCTCGTTTCTAAAGGTGGAAAAAAACCTTTTCAAAAACATTAATTCTTACTTACCCCTACATCGAAAGAAATTGTTAATAATGTCTGTTCACTTTTCGTAAAGACCCTAAACAAAAAATGTTTTATTGCTTAAAAGCAAAATAGACGGATGGATGGAACCAATTTTGCTCTTCCTTCCTTATTCTGGAACCTTTTGAAGTAACTGGTTTACATAAGTGCGTTTGGCTGTTTTGTATACTCATATAACGTGAGATAGTGTTCATGAAACAACACATTAACTGCAAGTAATGTTCCCCAGTGTATATTTGGTAACAAGTGACTTTACTTCTCGTGTTCTATCTAGAGGGTAAGTTATTTTTCCTTTCCACTTTTGGGCCATTATTTACTCTGGTATATATATTTTTCTTTCCTTCCGTGATTTCGAACAGAAAACAAAGTCATAATTTTTTTTTGTCTCTGTGGCTCGGAAATAAGCTAATTGCCAAAACGTTGAGACTTAACCCCAGCTGTGGAAATATCACATATAACCAGCCCATTGTGTAACTTTGCGATTAGAGATAAACTAACTCACACATATAACCAGCCCATTGTGTAACTTTGCGATTAGAGATAAACTAACTCACACATATAACCAGCCCATTGTGTAACTTTGTGATTAGAGATAAAGTAACTCACACATATAACCAGCCCATTGTGTAACTTTGCGATTAGAGATAAACTAACTCACACATATAACCAGCCCATTGTGCAACTTTGCGATTAGAGATAAACTAACTCACACATATAACCAGCCCATTGTGTAACTTTGTGATTAGAGATAAACTAACTCATACATATAATCAGCACATTGTGTAACTTTGTGATTAGAGATAAACTAACTCTAACATATAACCAGCCCATTGTGTAACTTTGCGATTAGAGATAAACTAACTCACACATATAACCAGCCCATTGTGTAACTTTGTGATTAGAGATAAACTAACTCACACATATAACCAGCCCATTGTGTAACTTTGCGATTAGAGATAAACTAACTCACACATATAACCAGCCCATTGTGCAACTTTGCGATTAGAGATAAACTAACTCACACATATAACCAGCCCATTGTGTAACTTTGTGATTAGAGATAAACTAACTCACACATATAACCAGCCCATTGTGTAACTTTGCGATTAGAGATAAACTAACTCACACATATTACCAGCTCATTGTGTAACTTTGCGATTAGAGATAAACTAACTCATACATATAATCAGCACATTGTGTAACTTTGTGATTAGAGATAAACTAACTCTAACATATAACCAGCCCATTGTGTAACTTTGCGATTAGAGAAAAACTAACTCACACATATAACCAGCCCATTGTGTAACTTTGCGATTAGAGATAAACTAACTCACACATATAACCAGCCCATTGTGTAACTTTGTGATTAGAGATAAACTAACTCACACATATAACCAGCCCATTGTGTAACTTTGCGATTAGAGATAAACTAACTCACACATATAACCAGCCCATTGTGCAACTTTGCGATTAGAGATAAACTAACTCACACATATAACCAGCCCATTGTGTAACCTTGTGATTAGAGATAAACTAACTCACACATATAACCAGCCCATTGTGTAACTTTGCGATTAGAGATAAACTAACTCACACATATTACCAGCCCATTTTGTAACTTTGCGAGTAGAGATAAACTAACTCACACATATAATCAGCACATTGTGTAACTTTGTGATTAGAGATAAACTAACTCTAACATATAACCAGCCCATTGTGTAACTTTGCGATTAGAGATAAACTAACTCACACATATAATCAGCCCATTGTGTAACTTTGCGATTAGAGATAAACTAACTCACACATATAACCAGCCCATTGTGTAACTTTGTGATTAGAGATAAACTAACTCACACATATAACCAGCCCATTGTGTAACTTTGCGATTAGAGATAAACTAACTCACACATATAACCAGCCCATTGTGTAACTTTGCGATTAGAGATAAACTAACTCACGCATATAACCAGCCCATTTTGTAACTTTGCGATTAAAGATAAACTAACTCAGTCTACCTATTTCGGTTATTTTTTAACCATGTTGTCGTGATTTACTAGATTTAGTTATTTTGTTAGCAACAAAAACTAGTTCGTTCTCTTCCTAATTGATTCTGGGCTATAAACACATACATACTATTTTATAAACATACAAAAGTCGCGAGTGGTATTTTAACTTTGTTACTACTGCGAAACTTCGCGTTAATATCAGCTTTGCTATCCCTGCTAAAGTCACGACTCAGGTCGATTTGTTACTGCCACGAAACGTTGAATATTTTATCAGCTTTCTCACTGCTGCGAAACGTCATATGTTAAATGGATTTCATTACTGCCGATTCCTCATTTGTGAATCTACAATTAATTTAGATCTACCAGTTGCTAAGCAACAAGTATATAGGTTTACGACACTACAACATTATGTTTCGATACTCACGGTGGACAGAACACTGGTGACCAACCTTGTTGCCTTGAGTTAGACAACAACCAAATCAAGTTACTGAATTTGAATCACAGATACTGAAATAGGAGACAGGAGAAATTTCGTCATTATAATGTTTTTTTTTTTAATCCAAAGGCGCTACAAAAAAAGAAAATGAGCCAAACGCGGCTAAGTAGTTACTCTGCTAAAGTGTATATTGAAGAGTCCAAAGTTCGAGACACAGTACTGCTAAACGCTTTCTGAGCTTTAAGTTGAGAAAATAATAAACATGATTTTTCAGTATTTGAAATAGAATATTTTGCTCTTATTTCTAATTGGAATTTCTATAAAGTTGAGCAACTTACATAAAATTTTAAATATCTCTCGTGTAACAAAAAAAAATATAGTGTGTGTTTTTCTGATAGCAAAGCCACAAAGAGTTATCTGGTCAGCCCACCGACGGGGACTCGAACCCCTGATTGTAGCGTTGTAAATCCGGAGACATACCGCTGTACTAGCGTGGATGTGAAATAGAGTGAGTGAAAGCAATTTTCAATTTTTATGCAATTGGTTCATAAAAGTCAATAGATGATTATGGTGGTAATTGTGATTATCATGTTCTTTCCAAAAATGGTTAATTGGATTAAGATCCGGTGATTGTTGATTAAGAAAGACAAATGAAATGGCTCTCGTAAGATTGAACCTCATTTTATAGAAATGTGTGCATGTTGTAATATCTTATTGAAGAGTTTGTTTTTGAATTTCGCACAAACTACTCGAGGGCTATCTGTGCTAGCCGTCCCTAATTTAGCAGTGTAAGACAAGAGGGAAGGCAGCTAGTCATCACCACCCACCGCTAACTCTTGGACTACTCTTTTACCAACGAATAGTGGGATTGACCGTAACATTATAACGCCCCCACGGCTGAAAGGGCGAGCATGTTTGGCGCGACGCGGGCGCGAACCCGCGACCCTCGGATTACGAGTCGCACGCCTTACGCGCTTGGCCATGCCGGGCCTCCTTGTTGAAGAGAACTATCGTTCACCAAAATGAACATGTAACATGAAGCAGGCACGATTAATCAAAACGTTCAGGTGCAGTCCAAATGTTATTCACGATTCCATTTGTTAAAGAATCAAATAGCCTATATATTTGCCATAAGAGAAGTCCTCCATACTGTTATGTCTACTCCAACTGTTCGTGTTGTTCAAATAACAGGGGTATTGTATTTCACTCTACTTTCAATACAGCGAACGATTTATTATGGTTCATCAGACTCCTTCACGTGCTTCCACTCTACAGTTTGTTTGCTCTGTACCTTCGAACATACCTATCTTTCTCTGTTGTTTCTCAAATAAATGACTTTAAGACTGACCATCAGATAACTGCTTTGTAAGATTGGTTTGAATTTCGAGCAAATCTATACGAGAAATATCTGCGCTAGCCGTCCCTAATTTTGCAACGTAAGACTAGAAGGAAGGCAGCTAATCATCACCACCCACCGCCAACTCTTGGGATATTCTTTTACCAAGGAATATAGGATTGACCGTCACATTATAAAATCCACACAGCGACCCTTGGATTACAAGTCCAGTGCCTTAATCGCCTGACCATGCCGGGCCGCTTTGTAAGAACTTCCGTAATTGTTTTACACATATAACGTCAACTGCTAACTGTTTTGTGATAACTTTTAAATGTTTCTTTGTTTGGAATTAAGCACAAAGCTACACAACGAGCTATCTGTGCTCCACCCACTACGGGTATCTAAATCCAGTTTCTAGCAGCAGCAGTCCGCAGACATACCGCTAGGCTTTTACAGAAATCAGTCGATCAAACACTGACCTGAAGTAATTTCTACTTGAAACATGTTTAAGTGATACTTATCTCTGTTCATCACCTGCATTTGGCAAGCGCCGTTCTTTTTGGTGGCAGCTGTTCTTTCTTTCGTTTATTAGAGCTGCTAGATTCTAGTGGAATATCTCTTTGGACCAACCAGTCGAATAAACGTAATTAAAAACGACGTTCCCTCTAGATGTAAAACTCCTAATACTTCCCTCTGAAATCCTGAGAGATTCTCCTCTTTGACCTGACATGGCCTAGTGGTTAGGACACTTAATTAACAATCTCCGGTTCGAGGGACTGAGAGTAGTCACAGATATCCTTGTTCTTTCAAACTTGAAGGCATTGTTATGCGATGGTTAATCCCAACTATTTGTTAATATAGATCAGTCGTTTGTTAAGGTTAGTGTTTAGAATAAAAGCGAAAGGTAATTTAAAAACATTTCTGCACAATATAATTTATTAAGTTATTTATTTTGCTTTTCAATATATCTTGGTACTTTCTTTATTCCTCATTTTCGAAATACATGATGATCCAAAATTACCTTCTCTATTTTAAAGCTTAATAATTACAACTGTATAGTTTTCAGCATCTTGTAATCCAGCTCAAACAATTTTTTTTTTATTATCGTGTGAAACATTAGTGGCTCTCAGCACCTCTGGCCGATATTTTACTTCAGTCAACAGTTATCCTGGTCTTTAACTCCACGAAGTTTGTTATAGGTGAGCGATATACGATATCCTTAACATACCCATACTTCTTTCCTGACGTCTGTGATTACGCTGCATCACAGCCAGTGATTTGTTCTCTGGAAGCCAAACGACACACTGAAACTTTTATTACATGTTTGCCATTTTACGGAGTAACACAACTCAGTGGAATGAAACACAAAACAACAACAACAAACAAATAACGTGACAATAAAGTCTGTTTGAGTTTGGCAACAATATGTTAAAAGTTACGTGCTTGTATTTCATTAGATATTTCATTGTTAAATTCAGAAATAGCAAATATACTTTTAGACCATCTTGCACTCCAGTATACTCACTCTTTGTTTTTCCTTCTCATTGAAATGTTTAGTTTTCAATTCAGTACATTTCGCAGTATGTTCTTTTCATAAAAATTCCCCGAAAAGTGAATGTGGAACTCACCCTGAAATAGAAAAAAAAACACCATCCGGGATTTATTTCTTATTTTGTATTTAGATTGTTCACCGTTCTCTTTTCTAGTTTATTAAGGATGTAAAACATGTAATCTGGTGTGTGTGAGATACTCAGTTCGTGATCCTCACTTCACCATACATCAAACATTTCTAAACTTGATAAATTGTTTCAGAACGGCAATCAAATGGCATGATTTGGGTTTGTTTCCATGGGAACAAGAGGGAGACGGGAGCTTCCGCCCATCGTTATTACTGTTTCTAACCTACGCATTAGAGTTTTGAATAACAATCAGAAAATACGTCAGTAGTGTGTTTCTTGATTGTAATACGCTGTCCAATAAAATTCGCGACTGCCGAATATACTATTCAGATACCCGTTTCTCGATTTATCTCTCCAAAGTAAAAAATTTCCTCCAATATTAGATTTCTTCAAACAAAACAAACAAACACGTGATATCAAATCTTTCTCACAAGACTATTGTGTGTGGTTTGTATCTCCTAACAGTTTTGATTTACAGGAACCTGTTTTTATTTGAGACTTGATTTCAACTTGCAGTTATACACATAATATTTATGTATCTATGTCTTTGCTGCACTACGACAATGTGTAATTATCTGTTTTCAAACGCACGTACATAAAAATAAATATATAGAAAAAGTGTGAGAGAGATCTGTGTATTAAGATATCTTTTCATTCTTCAAGTTAGGTCTCCATTCACAAACATATCAAATAAATAAACCACAGTTAAAATATACTTCATTTTGGTGATCAATAAATACACTGCGTTATTAGAGGACATTTGTAACCAATAGCTTTCTTTGATTGATTTCAAAATGCATCCATTCAAAGTACGACAACCAATAAAGTAAGTAGCTTGATTAAAACTACACCCATTTCAATATGCAGTGTCTATATAAAAAAAAATAGGGTATGTTGTTTAAAAAATACACCCATATAAGCCTGAAGTGTGTGCATATGAAACAAGAGGCAACATTGTTTAAAATTTGAAGCATTTCAGTTAATACAAAGCAACTGTCTGTATAACTGAACGAGTTAGATAGTATTCTAACCACATATTGTTACACAGCAAGATAATAATAATAAAAGATTCATGAGAATGAACAGTAGTGTGTTGTTGTGAAAGAAAAGAACTCACATAAGACGACACGACAGACTAATCAAGTGTAATATTAAACTGAGTTTAAATTAGGCCTGTCGTGCCCATCTGCGTTCAACTATACAGACCGTATAAACGCTAGACAGTTTGACCTATTCAAAGTGTTAGATATTTTCACTTACCCAAAGAATCTGACACTTACCTATGAGAGGAAAAGAACGAAATAGTAGTTATAGCAACGTTTAAATGTGTACTGAAATAATAGTTTCTATCTAACCATTAAAGACCAATAATGACATACGTATATATGAGTATACAAATAAATACATTAATGACAGAAGAGGAAATTTTAGACTTTAACGACACCTGATGCGCATTTGTGTTAAGTTCAGTTAGGGAGAGATAATATACGAACCAGAATTTATAGACTAGGGATGATAAGTGAACTCATATATATAAAGCTGAAGAGGCCCGGCATGGCCAGGTGGTTAAGGCATTTGACTCGTAACCTTAGAGTCGCGGGTTCGAATCTCCGTCACACCAGATATGCTCGCCCTTTCAGCCGTGAGGGCGATATAATGTTCGGTCAATCCCACTATTCGTTGGTAAAAGAGTAGACCAAGAGTTGAGAACAGAGGTGCCAGGAAAAGTTCAACTGAATACTGGACGAAAAATAAATGGATTAAGAAAAATGTGGAAAGACATCAAAATATATTACAGATTGGTGTGATGACACGAAGGTGATATATTACAGATTGATGTGATGACACGAAGGTGATATATTACAGATTGGTGTGATGACACGAAGGTGATATATTACAGATTGATGTGATGACACGAAGGTGATATATTACAGATTGGTGTGATGACACGAAGGTAGTATATTACAGATTGATGTGATGACACGAAGGTGATATATTACAGATTGGTGTGATGACACGAAGGTGATATATTACAGATTGGTGTGATGACACGAAGGTGATATATTACAGATTGGTGTGATGACACGAAGGTGATATATTACAGATTGATGTGATGACACGAAGGTGATATATTACAGATTGATGTGATGACACGAAGGTGATATATTACAGATTGATGTGATGACACGAAGGTGATATATTACAGATTGGTGTGATGACACGAAGGTGATATATTACAGATTGATGTGATGACACGAAGGTGATATATTACAGATTGGTGTGATGACACGAAGGTGATATATTACAGATTGATGTGATGACACGAAGGTGATATATTACAGATTGATGTGATGACACGAAGGTGATATATTACAGATTGATGTGATGACACGAAGGTGATATATTACAGATTGATGTGATGACACGAAGGTGATATATTACAGATTGGTGTGATGACACAAAGGTGATATATTACAGATTGGTGTGATGACACGAAGGTGATATATCACAGATTGATGTGATGACACGAAGGTGATATATTACAGATTGGTGTGATGACACGAAGGTGATATATTACAGATTGATGTGATGACACGAAGGTGATATATTACAGATTGGTGTGATGACACGAAGGTGATATATTACAGATTGGTGTGATGACACGAAGGTGATATATTACAGATTGATGTGATGACACGAAGGTGATATATTACAGATTGGTGTGATGACACGAAGGTGATATATTACAGATTGATGTGATGACACGAAGGTGATATATTACAGAGGTGGTGTGATGACACGAAGGTGATATATTACAGATTGATGTGATGACACGAAGGTGATATATTACAGATTGGTGTGATGACACGAAGGTGATATATTACAGATTGGTGTGATGACACGAAGGTGATATATTACAGATTGGTGTGATGACACGAAGGTGATATATTACAGATTGATGTGATGACACGAAGGTGATATATTACAGATTGGTGTGATGACACGAAGGTGATATATTACAGATTGATGTGATGACACGAAGGTGATATATTACAGATTGATGTGATGACACGAAGGTGATATATTACAGATTGATGTGATGACACGAAGGTGATATATTACAGATTGATGTGATGACACGAAGGTGATATATTACAGATTGGTGTGATGACACAAAGGTGATATATTACAGATTGGTGTGATGACACGAAGGTGATATATCACAGATTGATGTGATGACACGAAGGTGATATATTACAGATTGGTGTGATGACACGAAGGTGATATATTACAGATTGATGTGATGACACGAAGGTGATATATTACAGGTGGTGTGATGACACGAAGGTGATATATTACAGATTGGTGTGATGACACGAAGGTGATATATTACAGATTGATGTGATGACACGAAGGTGATATATTACAGATTGGTGTGATGACACGAAGGTGATATATTACAGATTGATGTGATGACACGAAGGTGATATATTACAGGTGGTGTGATGACACGAAGGTGATATATTACAGATTGGTGTGATGACACGAAGGTGATATATTACAGATTGATGTGATGACACGAAGGTGATATATTACAGATTGATGTGATGACACGAAGGTGATATATTACAGATTGATGTGATGACACGAAGGTGATATATTACAGATTGGTGTGATGACACGAAGGTGATATATTACAGATTGGTGTGATGACACGAAGGTGATATATTACAGATTGGTGTGATGACACGAAGGTGATATATTACAGATTGGTGTGATGACAAGAAGGTGATATATCACAGATTGATGTGATGACACGAAGGTGATATATCACAGATTGATGTGATGACACGAAAGTGATCTCGGAGATAGAAGTATGAATGATAGTAATTATTAATACTTAAATTAATACGTCTATTTACAGATAGCTCATTAGAAAGAATGGGAGATGGATGGAAAATTAAAAGATGTAGTTATCATTTATAAATGGCTGGATGATCTACTGGTACAATATTTATTGAATTCACTAATATAATACGATTGATTTGTCAATTAACAGATGAAAGTAGAAAGATAACACTTGGATAGATGAACAAACAGTTATACACACTAAACATCAAATAGTTTCTTTGTTTTTAATTTTGTACAAGGCTACACAAGTCTGTCTGCGCTAGCCGTCCCTAATTTAGCAGTGTAAGACTAGAGGGAAGGCAGCTATTCATCACCACCGAACGCAACTCTTGGACTACTCTTTTACCAACGAATAGTAGAATCGACTAACATTATCTCTCCATCACGGCTGAAAGGGCGAGCATGTTTGATGCGAAGGGAATTCGAAACCGCGAGCCTCAGATTACGAGTCGAACGCCTTAACCCACCTGGCCATGCCTAAACTATTATTTATATTCCCGTATATACAGCTGTGATAATTTGCTGAGATGTACTTAAGAGTACGTGTGCACATTTCGTTTTCAGTTGAAAAATAATAAAAAAAACAACTGAGAAACGATACGTTGGAAAAATATGTGTAAAAATTTTAATTTTCAGCATTTAAGAGTTGGTTGCCAGAGCTCGGACGTACACACAGACGGATAACGAAGTTCAAAGCTTAAAACCGTTAATGCATTTTTCGCGTGTCATATGTTTAATATCATTAGCGTCTGGTTTTGTGATAATTGGATTACCCGAAATTAAATGTAAAACAAGTATCCGTTTAAAGCAATGTTATCAACTCATATTTTTATAGCAGAATTGCCACCCTTTATACAGTACAACGGTAAGTCTACGGAATTACAAGGCTACAATTAGGGGTTCGATTCCACTCAGTGGACACAGCAAATAACCCGATGTGGTGCTGCTATGAGGAAATACACAAACTGTACAATAACATTTGTTTTTTTAATAATTACAAAGTAAACATCTCCAGATAAAGTATCGCATTTAGGTTAATAAACTTTAATTATTTACAATTATATCCTTACAGAATCGAGCTAAGAGCTTGAAAGAGAGAATAAACCTAATCTTTATGTTGGAAGCCTATGCTGGGTGTTAGAAGCTATATTTCATCTCGGACGAGGCTCCGGTTTATTATGTTACGTTCGTTATGTCTTACGATTTGTTTTTTGTTTTTTTAATTTCGCACAAAGCCACACGAAAACTATCTGCACTAGCCGTCCCTAATCTTGCAGTGTAAGGCTGGAGGGAAGGCACCTAGTCATAATCACCTGTCACTCACTCTTGGGCTACTTGGCGGTGGATGGTGATGACTAGCTGCCTTCCCTTTAGTCTTATACTGCTAAATTAAGGGCGGCTAGCGCGGATAACCCTCGTGTAGCTTTACGCGTAATTCAAAACAAACCCAAACCTTCAATCACACAGTGGTATGTCTGTGGACTTATACTGCTTGAAACCGGGTTTCGATATCCGTGGTGGGCAGAGCACTGATAGCCCTTTGTGTAGTTGTGCGCATAATAATAAAACATTATTCTTCCAAACATATCTCAATCTATCATCATTCGCAGCAAACTGATTTGGAAAATGTTATGGTTATACCTTGGTCTTATACCACTAAACACGTTTTTTTTATTAAGGTTTTTTTTAATGATTTTATCATGTGGAAGATAAAACAGCATCAAAATTTTATTTTTGGCTCCTTTGCAGTCATATTTTTAGCCCTGAAGACGAAAATTGACACATATTCAGGTTTTCATGCACCCAGTATAATGAAATACAAAAATACATGTTGTCTCTTTCTCTAGGGATCAGAGCTGACATAAAAGCGTAATTATGTAGCTATAATTTCGCTAACGTGTATGAGAGTTGGTAAAAACACTCTTCTATAGGTTTCATGTACTGACAAATGAAAATGGTAGATTTGTCCATTTTTAGTAATCACAGGAAAGTCAATTTATAACTCCGCCGGATTTTGACCAATTTATCTGGGATTTGTTACAAAGACATTTTTTTTTAGAAATTAACAAAACAGATATAGAAAATTATGAAATGTTTGTCTTTTCGTTCAATTCTTCAGCGTGGAAAACACAGGAGGAGGTTTTATTTGTACGTATGTGAGCCAATTTACATGGTATTTAATACAAACATTAATTGTAGGTTCCAAGCAGTGATATGTGTTTGTGTGTTTTCTTATAACAAAGCCACAGGGGGGCTATCTGCTGAGCCCACCAATGGGAATCGAACCCCTGATTTTAGTGTTGTAAGTCAGTAGACTTACCGCTTTACTAGCGAGGGGCCCAAACAGTGATATAGACAAATTTCAATATTTCTGGTGTCAAAATGCCCATGTAGGCATCTTTAATATTACACATTGTATTAGGTTGTATTGTTATTTTGTTAGTTCGAAAGATCTGGTCACTGAGCCAAAACCTTGTATAATAAACACCAAGTCAATGTGCACATTGTTCTAGATTATTAATTAGTGTTCTCATTGTGATATTAAAGTATTATTAGTGTGAAATCTATCGTGTTTAGAGGTGAATGTATATCTTTTTTTTATATTCTGTTCTAATTCAAGTGCTAGTTAATGTTATTTATTTTATTGTATTGAATGGCATATAGCGGTCTGTTGAAGTTACATGTATCTTCTCTGGTAGTAAATGCGTTGTTGATATGATGATGGAATATCTTATAGGCTAATATTAGATAATTTGTTTGATCTGATGAAGAAATGTCTTATTCTCTAGCATTAGATAGGTTGATAATATGATGAAGGGTTGTTTTATAGTCTAGTATTAGATATGATGGTGATGACTTATAGTCTAGTGTTATATAGACTGGAAGTCTAATTAAGTGATAGATTGTTTTTATGTAGTATTAGGATAGACTAGAGATATGATGAAGTAACATGATATATGTCTTGTAATTCAGTATTAGATACGTTAGTGGTCTATTGAAGGAACACATTACATGTATTTAGGAGATGGAAAGTTTTATGTAAATATTTGTATGACAAACTGCGCCTATGCTGACTGGTGTGATCTGGATGTAATGTTTGTGTTGTGATTTAAATACATCAAGTTGTGTGTACTGTAGGACAGGTTGACAAATGCACAGAAATGTTTTGATAAAAACAAATCATTTTTCGATCACTGCTTGTTTTAGAAAAAAACAACATTCGTTAACTCGAGTTACTTTAGAGTATTTCCGTCGCTTCTTTTAAGAAATTTTTTTTATGAAATACTAACGTCAGTGTTAAATTAACGAGCTAATGGTATTTGAAATAAAAATCACGTGCAGTAGACGAGGCATCTTAGATTGTTTTTCTCATTAAACATTTTTATTTACATATATTTTTTTTCTATGAAAAAAGTTTCTTTACGATAAAGATTTAAAATGTAATTCAACATTTTGAGCTTGTTCTAAGTTTGTCATAAAAGTTTTAATTAAAAGATATGTTTAGACGTGGTTTGTTTGTTTGTTTCTGAATTTCGCGCAAAGCTACACGAGGGCTATCTGTGTTAGCTATCCCTAATTTAGCAGTGTAAGGCTAGAGGGAAAACAGCTATTCATCATCATCCACCTACAACTACTGGGCTACTCTTTTACCAACGAATAGTGGGATAGATCGACACATTATAACGTCCTCTCATCTGAAAGGGCGAGCATATTTGGTATAACGGAGATTCGAACCTGTGACACTCAGATTACGAATCGAGTGCCTTAACTACGTGGTCATGTAGAAGTGGAGAACACAACATTAGTCAGTTATAATTACTTTTAGTAAATATGAACCAGTAGTTAAGAAAATAGAACCCGGCATGGCCAGGTGGTTAAGGCACTCGACTCATAATCCGAGAGTCGCGGGTTTAAATCCCCGTTATACCAAATGTGCTTGCCCTTTCAGCCGTGGGGGCGTTATAATATGACAGTCAATCCCACAATTCGTTAGTAAAGAGTAGCTCAAGAGTTGGCGGTGAATGGTGATGACTAGCTGCGTTCCCTCTAGTCTTGCAGTATTAACTTAGAAACGACCATCGCAAATAGCCCTCATGTAGCTTTGCGCGAAATTCAAAACAAAACAAACCGACGACAGAAGCCAAACAAATATTTTTTAACATTTATTTCTTTAGTCTGTAGCTATTGCTAGTTATTTGAAGTAAGACTTCCTTACAGTTGAGTTTGATGTTTTCCACAATGTTATCTTACTTCTCTTGTACAGTGTTCTGTTGATGTGTTTTATGAAACACGTTTACTTGGTCGTCTTTACAGTTGTTGAATTATTTATTTCAAGGGAAACGCAATTGACCCTAAAGCAATGAATGCCAGATAACCAAGATGGACGACCAATAAAACTTATTCTCTCTAGTTTGAACGAGGAATGACCCTGTTTACGTTGATGTTATGAGCCATTATAACTTTTTTAAGGAGATAAACCACCTTAAGAGTGATGCTAAGTTCAGCTAAATTAAGACTGAGTAATTTAGTGTAATAATAATAACAGTAGTTTAGTAGGGTTTTAAGATGGAAAAAATGGCATCTGTCAAGTTTAAAGTGATTTACAACCGACAGTGTAAGATATATATATATATTTAATATAAATATATGCTTATCATTTTCTATACTGGGTTAAATCCTTTCAGTAAACAAAATCGTAGATATACCATTGCTCAGTCTTGCACTAAAACAAACAAATGTATTTACAATTACTTGGACTGGCTTGGCCTGATTTTATTTGACTCTACTGGAAAACAGTGTCTTAGTGTTATATTTTCCAAACAAAATAATTTCAACTTTAAACCTTCAATAGAGACATAAATTAATTATGGCTGACTGACGTTACCTTTTCACGTGCTAAATTAATGTAAATTTATTTATTAAACACGTGGTATTCAAAATTAGAAATGTCATATTTCATTTCCCTTTTTGCAAAAGTAATTGAAATTGGCTACACACTTAAATCGTGCCACAAAGGCATAACAACTTCTCTGTTTTCTGTATAAGCACAAATAATTTAAAGTCACTTCTAAAGTTTTTTTTTAAAACTATTTCGTCCCGAAAATCCGATAAAATGAGATCTCCATAATCCGGGTTCAGTACAAGTATATCTCAGTGTACGTTAGCAACTAAAATTATATTTCATTTCATAATACTTTATAATCCCCAGAATCCACAAATGAAACAGAGCTCGAATAATTATTTTGGTTCATGAAAAACATAATTAATAGTTAAGAATACCTAAAAATATACGTATACTCAATTAGTTTCACATCAGTTTCATTATTTACTGTACTCTTTTAATAATGATTTACATTCCATATTTTTTTTCTGAATATAGTCTTGTTAAATGAATAGGTAAATTTCAAGGTATTACAAGAGTAAAACGGTTATTTATTTGTATCTAAAATTCGAGTCTCTCAAAGGGATTGCAATAGATTTATAGACTTACAACGCTAAAATCGGGGATACGATTCCCCGCGGTGAACACAGTAGATGGAACAAAGTGGCTTTGCTCAAGAGCAAACAAGCAAATAAAACTGAAACAAAAACGAAGCTAGCTACATAAGGAGCTATCTACACTAACTGTCCTTCGTATTGAGCTAATAGCCTGGCCCTAGGGGGAAATGAGCTAGTTAAGAACACTTCCAAACCGTGGAGTATTATGATCAACTTACTTGTTCTTCTTATATTGAAACTACGGCTGTAGTGGCTTGCGAACAATAAACTCAAACGATTAGAGCATGCTCGTTCTGTACAAAATAACATTACACTTTTTAAAACTTATATTATTAAAACTGAATAAGTTAAACTATAGCTGCTAATTACAGTTCGAGCAAGGCACAGCTGTGTGGCTTTATAATAATTCAAGGCACAGCTGTGTGGCTT